>NC_139006.1:21625972-22939735 GCF_964374135.1 Grampus griseus | reverse complement strand
CGGACGCGCAGGCTCAGCGGCCATGGCTCACGGTCCTAGCCGCTCCACAGCATGTGGGATCCTCCCGGACTGGGGCACGAACCCATGTCCCCTGCATTGGCGGGCGGACTCTCAACCACTGCGCTACCAGGGAAGCCCAGGTACATTTTTTTTTTTTTCCAGGTACATTTTTTAAAGTAAATACATTTTATTAAAAGAAAAAAGAAATAGTCCAGATGGTTTTGGAAATGGCAAGACTGGCAGAGGAGCTGCAGGAATGATGGAGGTCTGGAGACCCTGTGGTAGAGGAGGCCTGCTCAGGCCGAAGGAGGCAGGGGGCACTGGCCGCTGATGCCAGGAGTCTCGAAGAGGACCTCTGCTGTGTTGAGGGATGGGCTAGTTTGAGTGATGGGTGGTGGCAAGAATGGGGCTTGCATGGGCAGTGTTCTGGTCTGAGCAGCTGCAAGGGTTGTGGTATTAGTGCTTCTCTTTTTTCCTTTTTCTAGAAACGGACCTGAATTTGAAGCTAGGATACGACAGAACGAGATCAACAACCCCAAGTTCAACTTCCTGAACCCCAATGACCCTTACCATGCCTACTACCGCCACAAGGTCAGCGAGTTCAAGGAGGGGAAAGCCCAGGAGCCCTCGGCTGCCATCCCCAAGGTCATGCAGCAGCAGCAGCAAGCCACCCAGCAGCAGCTGCCCCAGAAGGTTGGAGCCAGCCCCTCCCTTCGCTTCCCCAGGGCTAAGGGAGGCTGGGACAGGGAGGGGAAGATAATGAACTCTGCTGTCCAGACCTCACTGCCACCCAGAGAGAAACTTGAGGTCTTTATCCCCATCTTACAGAGGTAGATGCTGAGACTCACACAGCAAAGTGTTGCTGACAGTTGGCATTTGCTGAATGCTGCCCTTCACGCTCTGTGCTCAGTGCTTTGGGAGCCTTGTCTCATTGGTGCCTCACAGCGGCTACATGAGGAGGCCAGTAAAGTGACCATTTTTCAGATGAGGAATCTGAGGCTTAGGGAAGCACAGTTTACCCAAGGCTGCAGAGTCAGGACCCTAAAGTCCATGCTCTCAGTTCCTACTCTTTTCCTTGACCGTGGCGTGAGGGCAGTGCTGCAGTGTGGCTTGTGGACCCCTTCTTGGGCATCCCTCTCTACTGTCTCACCTTCCCAGGGCCCCTCTTTCTGGCCTGCCCTAATACCCCCTTAGCACTAGGGACGATTAGGGCTGTCAGTGAGGACAGGAGGGGCCCACACATTTTGCCTCCTGTGTAGACTTGGACTAGTCCTTTCTCTTTGCTTCACTCCTGAGCCATGGTGGCAAAGGTTGCCCCTTGTTTTACAGTGGGAAGTAAAGTTGGAATAGGTTCTGAGACCTTGTGTTGCAATTTACTACTCCTAGGGCCTCAGGTGACCTCAGTTTCCTCATCTATAAAAAGAATTCACAGTACTTGTTCTGTCCACTTCGTGGTTCCTGTAGTGGCCAGATGAGGTAACAAACGTGGAAGTCTTCTGGCCAGTGGGGTCTTCTGCACACATGTAGAGCTTACCACATCCTCTCTCTCCCTTGGGCGGGGTTTCATAAGCTGTGTTCCTGTTAGATCTTCTGCCACCCAGTTTTGGTGCTCAGTTTCAGGGCAGCAGCAGCGATACAGAGGGTCTCGGTTCTCATTCAGAAAGCCATTTAGCGAGTCGAGGCTACAGTTGGCCAAGAAATCGGTGCCCTTGTGAGTTAGGATTCTCTCACACCACGTGCCAATGGCGTGTTCGTGATCAGCAGAAGTATAGAGGTCTGTGCCGTCTGCCGGGGGTGCGTCCCCGCCACCTCTCTGGAGTCCCACCACCCCTGTGCCTCTTGCCTCACATTCCCTTTGCATCTTAGGTTCAAGCCCAAGTGATCCAAGAGACCATCGTGCCCAAAGAGCCCCCTCCCGAGTTCGAGTTCATTGCAGACCCCCCCTCTATCTCAGCCTTCGACCTGGACGTGGTGAAGCTGACGGCTCAGTTTGTGGCCAGGAATGGGCGCCAGTTTCTGACCCAGCTGATGCAGAAAGAGCAGCGCAACTACCAATTTGACTTCCTTCGCCCGCAACACAGCCTTTTCAACTACTTCACGAAGCTGGTGGAACAGTATACCAAGGTGCCTGGGCAGGGCGGGCTCCGGGGTGCTGGGCCCAGGGAAGGAAGGCATCTTACCATCAGCACTCTATCCACTCACTGTCTGCAAGGACCCCGCTCCTGTGTGGGGCCCCCAAGCAGATGTTAAATATCCCAGTTCAGTATAAAATCTTGATTTCTATTCAGTTTTCCTAGTAAATGCAATGTAGACTGCTGTTTCTAAAGAGAAAGGAAACGCGCGATTGATAACTCATTAGGTGAGTGCCTGCTGCGTGATAAGGCCAAGTGATGCTAGTTGCTTTTATGTACATTTAAATTAAATTTCAGTTGCCTCAGTAGGGCTTGAGAAGAAGCAAGCTCTTAATAGTTGCCTCCTATTATTACCTAATTTTATCCTCACAAGAATCCATAAGGTAAGTGTTTTCCTTCCTATTTCAGAAAGCTCAGAGAGGTGAAGTACTTACTTGTGGTCTCTCAGCTAGTAAGTAGCTGCAGAGATTTAACCAACATTTGACTCTGAAACCTCTGTTGTTTTCCACCCTAAAAAGTACCTTGAATTAGAAGTATCATTTAAATAGGCATTGGGAATCAATTTAAAATAAATAAGTGTAGCCAGTATTGAGTACTTATATTATGTAGTATCTTCTCATTTAATCGCTAATAACCTATAAGGTAGCCACTGTTATTATATTTATTTTACAGAAGAGGAAACTGAGGTACAGAGAAGTTAACTTGACCAGGGTTGCACAGCTAGGGGGTTGCAGAGCAGAGACTTGAGTGCTGACATTTTTATTCCAGACCCTAAGATCTTAATTATCATGCTGCGTTGTTGCAATCAAGAATACAGACAAGTCAATACTGGTATTTAAAATAATCAGATCGCTAATTTATTAAAAAGTACACTGGTATAGATATGCCTGTGGAACATTTTTCTTGCTACACACATAATGGAGGTTGTCTTTCCTTTTTAGTGGCATGGTTTGCACATCTGTTTTTGATATCTAGAAACAATATGTTAAAGATCTGACTTGAAAGGTTATGTAATGACTTTCTCTAACTTCATTCACGTTAAGTATGTAACTAGAAAGAATGACAAAAATGTTTGTGTTTAGGAAGTCCAGAAGCTAGGAGAGTAGCTGAAATAACAGTCATTCAAGTCATAAGACCCAAGGGTTATTGTAACTACACAGTGTCAATTTTAAGTGAGCCCTGGGTTAATTTCTCTTCAGTGGACTGCTTCCAGAGTTAAAGGTCCGCAGATTCCTTTTTATTCTGTTAACTTTCTTATTCCTTCTCCCTCAGAATTTGGGTATTGACATTCATTACTCTAATCTGAGGGCACCGGTGTGTCTCTAGGCCTGGGAACTCTAGGAGCAGATCAATTCCTGAGGAAGAAGGACAGAGAGGATGGAGAGGGGCTGAGCTGCTTTTCCAGTGAGAGTGGATACGCTTGGGGCAGTTGGAAAGACTGACTGTTTTAAACAAAGCCAGCATTTGTTCTCAGCAAATATGCTTTGAGTGTCAGACACTGTTCTAGGTGCTGGATAGGTAGCAGTGAGCCGAAGACAGGGAAACCCCTGTCTTTGTGGAGACTGGTCTAGTGAAGGGGCAATAAGCAAGTGCAACGTAAGTGTATGTCGGATGGTGATAAATACTATGGAGAAAATGGTAAACAGAAAGCAGGGGATAGAAGTCTAGGGAGGTGGAGCCTGTGGGCTGTAGTCTTCAATAAAGTCATCAGGGGGCCTGTTGGCATGTGCAGAAGGGTAAAGGGCAGATCCGCCCCCTGAGAGCAGTCATCACATGCTGACTGTATGCTCAGCCATCTGGTGGTGGTTTTGCATACTTTCCTGCTACCCTTGGCAACCTTTTAAGTTGGTGATGCCAACTTTAAGTGGCAGTGTCACCATTTTGTAGAAGAAAACCAAGTTACAGAGGTTGAGTAACTTGCCCAAAGTTGCACAGGCAAGTGGAGCTGAGATTGGATCCCAGCATCCCATGCTTTCCTTTCTCCTGTGCCTTTCCACAGGCCCAGGAAGGCCACTTCTTTGTCCCGTGTTGTGCTGCACTGATAGTTGCTTTAAATCTTATGTGTTTCAGATCTTGATTCCACCCAAAGGCTTATTTACCAAACTCAAGAAAGAGGCAGAGAATCCCCGGGAAGTTTTGGACCAGGTAAACTAAATTTCTTATAACCAGTTACTGACGGCACTAACGTTACATTGTGTAGGTTCTGTTGTGTGTTTGGAAGTAGTCTCCGAACCAGTACCTTGTTATGGTCCAGGCACAGTCGTGGTGGGAGGAAAGGCCTTGAGTCTACAAAGACCAAGAAACCTGGATTCTCTGCTCTCCAACTTTCTGCTCTACTGTCTACTTCAGTCTCTTCTTTTCTTCTGTTGCTAGAAGCCAGCTTTTGAACGAGTTCTCTGGTGACAACTGCCTTTTGAAGTCCCAGGTTTTCAGAGTCGAAGAGAGAGGGCATATTGGTGCTGGCTGTTCTGGGTGACTTCTGTTTTGCAGGCTTTCAGACTGCTGCTGCTTTTGTGGGCACTTGGTTGTCATGCAAACTTCTGGGAGGGAGTTTGCTAGCCACTCGCCAACTCAAGCAGAAAACTTTGAGGTTATAACAAACAGCTACCCAGACAGAAGGTCTCTGTGGTATTTCATATTTTCATCCTGTCCAAACTCTGGGCCTGGCTGAAACCAGATACAAATACCATAGTCTGCCCCCGGAAGTTCCCCTTTATGGGCAGATCAGCTTCCTGTACTGAAGGAGACGTTGGCTTTGGTGAAGGCCTTGGAGATGATAGCCTCCTCAGGAGCAGACCCTGATTCAGCTCAGCACCACGCTGTTTCCCATCCCTTCAGGTATGTTACCGAGTGGAGTGGGCCAAGTTTCAGGAGCGTGAGAGGAAGAAGGAAGAGGAGGAGAAGGAAAAGGAACGGGTGGCCTATGCTCAGATTGACTGGCATGATTTTGTGGTGGTGGAAACAGTGGACTTCCAACCCAATGAGCAAGGTAGGTCTATGAGGAAGGTAGGTCTGTGACTCCAGTTAGGGGAGCCAGGAGCTTGGAGCCATCCTGGGAGATCTCTTCCAGCTGTCCCCAGGGAGCAGCAGAATCCCTCAGAGGGTTCTATGGGTATCTGTTTCTTTTCTGCTTCTGGAAGACTTCACTTCTACCCCATTGCCCCAGTTAAACCCAATTGAACAAATATTATCGTGCCTGACAATAATGGCCCAACGGGTGGGCCTCTGGAGATAGGAGAGAAATCAGACAGTCCCAGCCCTCAGAGAGCTAACAGTGTAGAGAGAGCAGATAGATGGGCCTTTGATAAGGAGCGTCTGTGTGAACCCTGCCTTTGACTCTGGCTCACCCTTTGCCAGGGAACTTCCCTCCCCCCACCACCCCAGAGGAGCTGGGGGCCCGAATCCTTATTCAGGAGCGCTACGAGAAGTTTGGGGAGAGTGAGGAGGTTGAGATGGAGGTCGAGTCTGATGAGGAGGACGAGAAACAGGAGAAGGCGGAGGAGCCTCCGTCCCAGCTGGACCAGGACACCCAAGTGCAAGACATGGATGAGGTATGCTCCTGGAGCCCAGGGAGATGGGGGTGCTCTCCTCCAGAGAAGTCCAGCTCCCTTGTGAATCTTGAAAGGGAGTGTGGGTTCCTGAAGAAGGAGTCCTGGCTGAGTAGCTGCCCAAGCCCAGGCAGCACAGAGCCTCTTTCCAGCTCAGGCAACAAAGATTCATTCATAGGCAAGGATCTGAAAGCTGTGCTGGCC
Organism: Grampus griseus; assembly: GCF_964374135.1. Lineage (NCBI taxonomy): Eukaryota > Metazoa > Chordata > Mammalia > Artiodactyla > Delphinidae > Grampus > Grampus griseus. Next base: position 22,933,851 of record NC_139006.1, on the reverse strand, counting down.
GTGTTCTGTGACCTTCCTCCTTTGCCCAGGGGCCTTGCTCACTGCCGACCCCAGGCTGGCTCTCAGTTAGGGAAACCTCTATACCATGTACTTTGACGCTTTTGCGCTGAGGCCCAAATGATCAGCAGTTTCCAGAGCTTTTCTTTTTTTCTGGGTTGGGGCGCATACCATGTGGCTCGTGGGATCCTAGTTCCCCGACCAGGGATTGAACCCATGCCCCCTGCAGTGGAAGCATGGAGTCCTAACCACTGGACCGCCAGGGAAGTCCTGCAGAGCTTTGCTTAAGTGGCTTTTGGCCTTGTCTACCCCCATCGAGGCAGGCCCTCCAAACAGGCATAGAGTCTGCAGAGCCAAACTGCTTTCCTCCTCTCGGAAAGAATTTGTGTGCAGCCTGAGAATAAAGATGCATGTGTCTGGGAATTGACGTTTTCTCTCCCTCCCAGCATTGCTTCTTGAGCAGCTACCATTGAACGCTGACTTGTTCCCCGCACCCCTCTCCAGCACGTTAAGTGCCCTTGGCCTCCTGTGACTGCCTGGTGCCAGCTGCTGGAAATGCCTGGGCAGAGTGTTAGCACCACAGCCCCCAGCACTCCCATTCATGCTGTGAGGAAGCAGCTTGGCCAGCTGCCGGCTGGCCTCGGCTGCCCTGGGAGGCTTAGCACGTGGATGCTGACTGGCAGGGGCCTAGGCTCTTTGCCACCCTGAGAGCCACCAGGGCTCAGCTGCAGGGAGGTGTCTTCTCAGCCCCTCTCTGAGTCCTGCCACTACTTTGCTTTTCAGGGTTCAGATGATGAAGAAGAAGGGCAGAAAGTGCCCCCACCTCCAGAGACACCCATGCCACCGCCTCTGCCCCCAACTCCAGACCAGGTCATTGTCCGGAAGGACTATGACCCAAAAGGTTGGTTCTGCTCTTCTGCCCTCATGTTCCTCAGACCTGTCCATTTTTAGGAGGGCTCGAGGTGGCTTGTCATAAAGGCATTGATAGCTTCTCTGTCATAGGCCTCACAATGGGGAATGGGACTTCGTCATCTCTGGTGCTCTGGTGCAATGCATAGTGCCAGGTGCAGCGTGGCACTGAATGGATATTGCACGAATGAAATAGCACCCTTTTAACCTGGGCTGCCACCCAGTATTCTCACTCAAGGATCTCTTTTGCTTTTTAGCTTCCAAGCCCCTGCCTCCAGCCCCTGCTCCAGATGAATATCTCGTGTCCCCCATAACTGGGGAGAAGATCCCTGCCAGCAAAATGCAGGAACACATGCGCATTGGGCTTCTTGACCCCCGTTGGCTGGAGCAGCGAGATCGCTCCCTTCGTGAGAAGCAGAGTGATGATGAGGTGTACGCACCAGGTGAGGTTGGGGGGCATCTCCCACTCTGTCCATACCCCTTCTTTGACTCAGCCCCATCTCACTTTGGCCCATGGGGAATCTCTGATCAACTTTATGCTTTAATCAAACATAGAAGGTAACAACTGAGGTCAATAAAAGCTTTTGAGGATAGATGTAGCTTATGACACTACAAAATAACTTCCTGTTTTCTAGAAGAACTCTTCATAGGAATTCTTCCAAAGGCAGGCACTTGATGTGGATAGCATGTGTCCATTGACATCCTAGTGCAAGATCTCACTACAGCTGGGAGAGGTGCTCACTCTCAGGGCTGTCTTAGAATGAAGGCTCTGATGGCTGGAGTACACTGAGCACCTTGAAATGAGACACGGTGCCTTGACTGTGTGTGAGAAGCAGCATGATACGGAGGGAGGAAACTGTCCCGGAGGCAGGAGACCAGGCTTTTATTCCTGACTCTGCTACTTGCCATGCCACTCATGTGACCCTGTCTTCTCAGTTGCCTTTTGTAAGTCAAGGGGTTGGACAAGCCCTGGTTTACAGGCTTAGTGCTCATTGGGCAGCCTTCCCTAGGCTCAGAGGACAGGCGTGCTGCATTGGGACCCACAGATAGCCTTGTCCCATGAGAACAGCCTCCACCCTGCACCAGTAGAGCTGCTGTGTTGTCAGAAGGGCATCTGGTTTAGTTTCCCTTTCTGTCCCCTGCCTCCGTTCTGTGACTATATCCAGGTCTCGATATTGAGAGCAGCTTGAAACAGCTGGCTGAGCGGCGTACCGACATCTTTGGTGTAGAGGAAACGGCCATTGGTAAGAAGATTGGCGAGGAGGAGATCCAGAAGCCAGAGGAAAAGGTGCAGCTCGGATGACTCTTAGTGCCTTCCCCGCCGTCAGACTCACACTTGGGCTCAGTTCCAGGAGCCCTGACAAGCTGTGGCTTTGCTTTCCCATGCAGGTGACCTGGGATGGCCATTCCGGCAGCATGGCCCGGACCCAGCAGGCTGCCCAGGCCAACATCACCCTCCAGGAGCAGATCGAGGCCATCCACAAGGCTAAGGGCTTGGTGCCAGAAGATGATACCAAAGAGAAGATTGGCCCCAGCAAGCCCAATGAAATCCCCCAGCAGCCACCACCTCCGTCTTCAGCCACCAACATCCCCAGCTCAGCCCCACCCATTACCTCGGTGCCCCGGCCACCTGCGGTTAGTCAGCAGCCACCCTGTGACTGGTCTTTCAGAGCTGGGTTCTTGGGGTTAGACATTGCAGGCTGAGAAGGGCAGCTATCTCACAGTGGGCCCAAGCGTTGAGTGGGTCAAGTCGAGAGAAAAAGAACCCTTTAGTTAGGAGTGGGAACCTCCAGCCTGATCTTCTATCTGTGTGGGAGGCTTGGAACAGGGAGGGAGGCGAGTGGCAAATGTGAGAAGTAGGCTTGGGTCAGGGATGGGCTGGAGGGCTTAATGGGTCTTGGAGGACTGCTGGCCTGACTCCAGGGGGCTAAATGGAGGTCAGTGTCTTCAGTGGCTCTCTCAGTGTTTGCCAAGAGCAGCTGGTTGAGTCCCAAGTGGAAAGAGGGTTGCCCTGGGCCTCTCTCAGCATAGTTCCTGTCAGGGCCCAGTGTGAGGCTGCACTCACAGCCCCAGGGGGCTGAGTCGAAGCTATCCAGCCCCATCCTCAAAGCTGCAGGTGGCGAGTTGCCAGCTGTGTGTGCCCTTAGAGTGCAGCCTTGGCATCCTGTGACCTGTGGGTCTTCACCCCCACAGATGCCACCTCCCGTCCGTACCACAGTTGTGTCTGCAGTACCCGTCATGCCCCGGCCCCCGATGGCATCAGTGGTCCGACTGCCTCCCGGTTCGGTGATCGCCCCCATGCCACCGATCATCCATGCGCCCAGGATCAACGTGGTGCCCATGCCTCCCTCGGCCCCTCCTATCATGGCACCCCGCCCACCACCCATGATTGTGCCGACAGGTCAGTGGGTCAGGACTACAGGCCAAGCCCTGAGCAGAGCAGTGGCTGATGGTATTGCCAGCTGTTCCAGCTGGTGGTCTAGCCCAAAGGAGAGCCTTGAGTTCACCATGTGAGAGATCCCTGAGCTGGGAGCCAGGAACTTACGGCTCCTGGGGGAGATAGGCTGATACGGCAGAGCTGGGGTCTGTGCACCCAGAGGGGTCAGCCTGGACAGGCACAGAGGCCTGATGATGCTTGCTGTTGACTGCCACCTGTTCCATCCATTGGTCCTGCCCTTCCTTCAGTTTCCTGCTACCCAATCTGGGCAGTCTCCCAGGTCCCCCTGCCAGGTAACTTACTGGCTGCCAGATTCAGTAAGGAGTGGTCCTTCACACCTCTGACTGGGAGAAATGGGAAACCTTTGCAATCCCCTTTTCACTCTCACCAGCCCTGAGTCCTGGGCCCTTCCTCCCACTCACGTGGCTGCTTATTCCTGTTCTTGCAGCTTTCGTGCCAGCACCACCTGTGGCACCCGTCCCAGCTCCAGCCCCTATGCCGCCTGTCCACCCACCACCTCCCATGGAAGATGAGCCTGCCTCCAAGAAACTGAAGACTGAGGACAGCCTCATGCCAGAAGAGGAGTTTCTACGCAGAAACAAGGTATGCATCTCAGAGTGCTGCCCACAGCCTGGAGTGTCTAGATGGGGCGAGGGGGTTGTCCAGTCCTGCTCCAGTCACACGCTCCCTGGCCCACCCTATTCTTCCATGGTTTTGGCTTCTGGGACCTGGGCCAGCCATTGGAGGCCCGTGAAACTTCTGAGCACACACTAGATGGGGGGGTCAGCAGCCAGAACAGACAGCTGTCAGTAGTCCCCCTGGTGTGAGCTGTCGCAGAGGCCAGCAGGGAGACCCAGCTGCACAGGCAGTAGGACTCAGGTGTGAAAGGGGTTCTGGACACTGGAGGGAATCCTGGGTGCGATTCTTAATTTCTTTGTGGCCTTTGCCTCCAGGTCCAGCCCTTAGAAGGTGGTGTGTTGTGGGGATCCTGTGGGGGTACTAGAAATAAGAGCTGGGAATCTTGGCACTGCTGGTGCCTGGGGAAGCTCCAGTGAGGAGGCAGAAATGTTCTGCCCCGCCCAGTGCATTTGACCAAAGCTTTTTTCTTTTTTCCTTTTTGATGGTAGTTTCCATTTCTTGAGTACCTACTCAAGTGTTGGGGCAGAGCCACACATTTTACAGGTACTTGGTCTGTTGAATGCTCACAACATCACCATCTAGCAGTTGTGATCAACTGCTTTACAGACATGGCGTTGAGGCTCAGAGAGACCTAGTTAGCAGGGAAGCTGAGTTGGGAACCCAGGTCTTCTGACCTCGCAATTCATATTCTTTTCTCCTGTGGTACTTCTTGAGGCTTGCAGAGCACTTTCATGTCTCTTCTTCAGCTCCAGCCTTACCAGTAGGCAGGGATTTTTCTAAAGAAGGGAAACCAATTCTTGAAAAGGGGGAGTGATTTGTTCTGTGTCACAAGTGGTGTCAGTAGTGAAACAGGCCAGAGTCCAGGAGCCCTGATGGACAGGTGACATTGTCTCGACTGGCCCAGGAATAGGAGAGCGTAGTTGCTGATTGACTCAGGCCTCCCCAGGCATAATGGCCACCTCCTGTTTTGCAGGGTCCAGTATCCATCAAAGTCCAGGTGCCCAACATGCAGGATAAGACGGAATGGAAGCTGAACGGACAGGTGCTGGTCTTCACCCTCCCACTCACAGACCAGGTATGAGTTGCTCTCCCCAAGTGGTATCAGGTACAGGGGAACCAAAGAGTCAGGGGGAAGCTTCCTGCAGCTGACCTTAGCAAGAGGTGACTGACCTCTCCTCGGTCCCATAGGTCTCTGTCATCAAGGTGAAGATTCACGAAGCCACGGGCATGCCGGCAGGGAAACAGAAGCTGCAGTATGAGGTGAGTTGGGTGTCTGTAGTCCTTGCCCCCTCTGTTGTCCGAGAAGCTAATAAATCCTTGTGGAATCAGAGGAGTGGGGAGACACCTGGGTGTGGTCATTTGAGTCCATCCTGGAAGTGATGATGCTGGTGGGGGGTGCTGGGACAGGTTAGTCTGACAGGGTGAGGCTCTGGCGGGGTCACAGCACAGTCTTGTATGGGGTTTGAATGCCTCAGTGATATCTGGGGACCAGACTTCGGAGTGCTCTGGTAGGTTTCTGTCCCAGTGGTAGAGCCATCCCAGTCAGTGTGGTCTCAGGTAGCCTGGCTTTGTGCTTGGACACAAAGGTGATAGTCCAGCTCACCTTGGTGCCTGCCAGGTCACAGAGGACTGCTGTGTTCTCCCTTTTTGGACTTAGACAAATCCCCATTCTGGGCCTCAGTTTCCTCCTCTGTAAAGTGAGGCTGTTGAACTAGTTGATCTCTAAAGGTCTTATGATTTGAGAGTCAAAATTCCATGGGGTTGGTCAGGGCCAGATTTTTGGGGTCTTGACAGCATGGCTTGGTCGGAAGGAAGGAAAAGCAAAGCATTCTGGGAGGAAGCAGAGACCTTCATTCCTGCCCTGTGCCACTCCCTTTCCCACCCCACCTTCCTTCAAGCCCTTGTATTTGCCAAGTTCAGAGTGTTGGGACTTGTGAGGCTGCTCTCTGAGTTCAAGGCCAGATTGCCCTGGGCTGAGGCACTACATCTGTTTTCTAGGGCATTTTCATCAAGGATTCCAACTCGCTGGCTTACTATAACATGGCTAACGGTGCCATCATCCACCTGGCGCTCAAGGAGAGAGGCGGGAGGAAGAAGTAGAAGAGAGAGACCTGCTCTCAGGTCCCAACTACTGCCGTTTTGCCTCTCCTGTCCCCTACCCCTGTCCCAGACCCAGGAGACCCTGCCTTGCACATTTGTTTCCCTCTTACTAAGTTTGGAAATCCAAATTGTCCTGCAGAGTTTCCCTCCCCACATTGATCAGAGAGGGCTTTCTCAGGCATTCTCCTCCCCAGTGGCCCCTGGAATCCCTTTGTGTTTGGGTCTTGATTTGAGGGGTCATTTCTTCAGGTAGCCCATTAGGGAAAGTGAAACCAGGGATGTCCTATAGGATGTTATCATAGTGCCAAGTGACACTTGGCTGGTAGAATATGGTTGTTATCATTAATCATTTTGTATCTTGCCATGGGCTAATAAACCTCTCCGACCCTTCTCGTGAAGTTAATGTCATGAGACTTGTCTCCTGGCCACCTGTGCCCTGCCCAGACCTAGGAGCATGGCACAGTGCCTTGTGGCTCCTCTTCTGCTCTGAGGAATGCTGGGCTTTTAACTACATTCTTGCTGCCATCAAGTCTTCTATGACTCTTTCTTCGATATATTTTTATTGCCTTTTTGAAACACATGGATCCCCCAAAGGCATAGCCCTGTACCTATAACAGACTAATACATATAACATGCCTTCCACATGCCAGGACCACAAAAGAACACAGATGGGATGTAGTTCCTAGGTCAGTGGGCAGCATGCAGATGAGACTAGAGGGTGGCAGTTTCCTGCAGGCCAGGGATCACTCATCATCATCTGATAAGTGACCTTGGGCAGGTTGCTTATCCTGAGTGAGCACAAGTATATGATGAGGTTTTTTGTTTGTTTGTTTGTTTCTTTTTTTTGCTCTACACGGGCCTCTCACTGTTGTGGCCTCTCCCGCTGCGGAGCACAGGCTCCAGACGCGCAGCCTCAGCGGCCATGGCTCACGGGCCCAGCCGCTCCGCGGCATGTGGGATCTTCCCAGACTGGGGCATGAACCCGTGTCCCCTGTGTCGGCAGGCGGACTCTCAACCACTGCGCCACCAGGGAAGCCCTATGATGAGGGTTTTTTTAAAAAATGTGTTTATTTTAAAAATACTTCATTGTGCCAAGGCCATGAACTATTTTAAGAACTTTATAAAATTTAGCCAACTACTCCTTATTGTTTTAAGCACTTTATCAATTTTAACTCATGTAAATTTTTTAAATTTTTTTTGGTTGCACTATGTGGCTTACAGGAGCTCAGTTCCCTGACCAGGGATTAAACCCAGGCCATGGCAGTGAAAGCCTGAAATCCTAACCACTAGGCCACCAGGGAACTCCCTAACTCATGTAATCCTGACGTGGGTGTTCCTGTTTTACACTTGAGTAAACTGAGGCACAGAGATTCTGAATCACATGCCCACTGTCACACAGTAAGAAGATAAAAGGAGAATGTGTGCAAAACACTTGTCAGTCCTTGCCCCCTAGTAAGGGCCAGACACAGGCTGTTATTTTTGGAGTTGTGCTGTCACAGGGAGTAGGTGCTGCTGTGGGTGGGTGTTCACAGGGAGGAAGGTGAGAGCCTGTTGATAACCATTTCCTGGTTTTAAACCTAAAGTTGATTTCATTCTGAAGATCTCATGTGTTTATCCCCTGAGACTTCCTAGTGCCTTTTCTTTGCAGTCCTTCCATTTCATCCTGTGCAGTCATCTCCCAGGCTCAGAGGGGTGAAGCCATTCCCAAGGTAACAGTATTCTAGTCACCATCCCCTCCACCCCCTCACCAAGCTCAAAGCTTCCAACTCTAGACCTAGGGCTCAAGTGGCCCTTCTGCAGTGCCAGTTATGTGGCTCCTTTACAAACTGCTCACATTTTAAACTTGGTCAGTGGGATGTTATTCCTCACTCTGACATTTGCTTCCCGCCTGGTAGCTAGAAGTTTCCCCTAGGGGCCAGGGCTGAAATTTGGCTTCCTGAAGCTCCAAGGTTTGGGTGCCTGAAGTGAGCCCACTGCTGGTTGCTTTTCCCCGGCTAACACCAGAAATCCCCTGAACACCCCCTGGGTCTTGTTCCAAGAGGGAAAGGGGTCAGTAGAGCTGGGGGAGTCCCGTACTCCAAGCTCTTCTTTCTTCCTAGGATTGGCTCTGGGGCCAATCTCTCCTTCACAGGTTGGCAGATCTCACCGGCCTTCCATGACTGAGGCTGCGACTGGAGGCCAGGAATGCTGCTGGGTGGAATGTGAGTGAATGGGTCCTTTGAGCTGCTCTCTGGGGCCCAATCTCAGCTTCCTGGAGTTCCTGAATGAACATCTGTCCTGGCTCACTCAGTTGCAGAAGACCCATTGACCAAACCAGCTTTGCAATCGTCAGTGGCTGCAGGCCCAGCGTGCAGCCCAGTGCTCTGCACTTCTTGTTTAGAACCCGCAGCGTGTAGGCATCGCCTTGCTTGCACAGTTTTTCTGATTCTCATTGCATTCCTCTGAGGATTATCTGGCCCATTTTTTTAGATAAGGTGGATACCCAAGTCCAGTGAGGGCTCTGGAAGGCCAGAGCAGCTCTTCTATTCCTGGTGACCACACTGTCCTCACCACTTTGCCAGACCAGACTGTGAAATGGGGAGAAATGCTCCTGTTGTGAGATTGCTGGGAAAACCGGGCATGTCTTGGTGCTTTCAGGCTCACTGTAATTTTAAAGACTTGCATGAAGAGGGCTCTAGGAGGAGTAGACATTAAGAAATTTCACTTTCAGTTCCACCAGCTGCTTGAAATGAGCACTTATTACCATGTAGCCCAGAGGAGGCTACTAATGATTAGACCCATTTCACGTTTTAAAATTACATATTGTATTAAGAGAATGTGTACAAAAGTTATATTAGGATACTTGAAATATGTGATATACTGTAATTATAGCAATCTTTACAGATAATATTTCATTTATCCTTATAATGCAAAAATCAAAAAGGTAAAAAAGTACAATATAGCTCATGTTTAAAAATGTATGAGGGGCTTCCCTAGTGGCGCAGTGGTTAAGAATCCGCCTGCCAGTGCAGGGGACACGGGTTTGAGCCCTGGTCTGCGAAGATCCCACGTGCTGCGGAACAGCTAAGCCCGTGCACCACAACTAGTGAGCCTGCGTTCTAGAGCGCATGAGCCACAACTACTGAGGCCACGTGCCACAACTACTGAAGCCCGTACGCCTAGAGCCTGTACTCCGCAATGAGAAGCTCACTCACCACAACGAAGAGTAGCCCCCGCTCACTGCAACTAGAGAAAGCCCGTGTTCAGCAATGAAGACCTGATGCAGCCAAAAATAAATAAATTTATTTAAAAATAATAAAAAGTACATGAGTTAGTATTTAAGATTCTTAAAAGTTACTTTTTAGAAATAAAAGTGAAATGTAAGTTCTTAAAGTTCAGATTTTTAACTGATTTGGGGATTTGATCTTAACTATATGTAATTGTTTTATTTTAAAAATACATGTAAGTAATTCTAGGTACCCTGAGTCATACAATCTCGAAGCAGGACAAGTTACACTCCTGTTCTTTATCATATTACAAGAAGGTACTACTGTTGCCTTAAGCTAAGTTCAGTTAAGCAAGTCTGTGTTCCCTAGCCCTGAGCTGTGGGGATGATTAGATTAGGGATAGGCATGTGTCCTCGTATGGAGTGAAGGAATGCAGCCTCCCACCATGGAGCAGAAGCTATCAGAAGAGTCATCCATTGTATGTATGTATGGAGGAAGCATGTGAACCTGGAGCTGCTGCCATGAGGGGCTGTAGCTTGAGGATAAAGCAACCACAGGAAAAGAAAAAGGGAAAACAAGGCTAATATCCTTGGTGACAGTCTCTGGATCAAACTGCTCCTGAAGCTTATGTACCTGTGAATGTTTTTAAGCTCTGGGACCCACTAAGTGCAGTTTTGGGTTAAACCCATTTGAGTTGTGTTCTCTGCCACTTACCAAAAGATTCTTAACTGTTATCTTCAGTGTAGGGATAAAGAAGCTTTATAGTTTGCCTACTTTTCATAGGTTCCTGGGCACCAGCTACGTACCTTCTGAACCTCAGCTCTGCTCTCATTATGGATAAAGGCTGATATCTGGACATCTGTCTGCTCCTGGCGAACACTGACAGATTTCCTAAGCACATTCCAGGATCCAGGAGAGGGGACTGTGCAGGGACTCGTGTTAGGGCCTGAGGCAAAACTTCTAGGAATGACCCCAGTAGGATGAGACTCGAGTTTGTTTGGTTTTTTTTTTGCGGTTCGCGGGCCTCTCACTGTTGTGGCCTCTCCCATTGCAGAGCACAGGCTCTGGATGCGCAGGCTCAGCGGCCATGGCTCACGGGCCCAGCTGCTCCGCGGCATGTGGGATCTCCCCAGACCGGGGCACGAACCCGTGTCCCCTACATCGGCAGGCGGACTCTCAACCACTGCGCCACTAGGGAAGCCCCGAGCCTCGAGTTTTTCAACACGTTGCTGTAGCCCTGGCCAAGCATCTCATCCTCAAAAGAACATTTACAACAGCCAGTCTACCAGGACGTTTCACAGCATTGCCAAAGGCCTCTTATTTTATACTCCAGTGAACCATGTGATTCTGTAGGGCATTCCTTTGGACCATTCATTCATTCATTCATTCATTTCTGCTTTCTTTCTCCAGTCTAACTACACCATCTTCTGAGCCTGCTTCCCTTTCAAGGGCTTTGCACTTGCTGCCCTGCTTCTCATACATCCTGCTCCCAGATCCCTGCACAGAGGCTTCCTCATTTCCTTCTGCCCCCACCTCTGCCCCCCCTTCCCCCAGGGGTTACTAGGGTAACATCAAATAAGTTAAAGAGCTCTGGATTTTGAAGTGTAAAGAGCTAACATTTATTACGTATCTACTGTGTGCTGGAAGCTTGACTCTTCAAGTAATTACTGACATTCCTGTTTTTCAGAAGAGGAAAGGGTCTGAGAAGCTAAACAATTTTGCATAAGAACATCCAGTTATTGAGGGGCAGAGCCATGAAGCGAAGTCTCCCAAGCAATGTGCCGTTAGTTAAATTTGGAAAATTCCCCTGCTGCAGCCACAGGCTGTGGTGGGAGACACTCAAGACAATAACGAATTTGCTAGTGCTTGGCAAACTACAAATGCCACGACTTCTGGCTACCATTTACTGGGAATCTCCATGTGCCAGATGTTTACCATGTACCATCACACTAAAAGTCTCAGAACAACAAGGAGATATTTTTTCATCATTTCCATTTTGCAAATAAGGAAATGGGCTCAGAAGTGATTTGCTCAAGGTCACACAGTGACAGCAGAGATTTGAATCCTGGGTGGTGGGGGTTTTTTTGGCCACACTCCCTGTGTGGCTTGCAGAATCCTAAAGTGCTGAGTTGTAACCACTGGACCACCAGGGAATTCCCCTGGGTGGTCTTATGTAAGAAAATCAGAAGCTGGAGCATCAAGGCCTTAACTTGAGGTCAATATCTAGCCAGTCTCCCTGGATGCTTCTGGCCTGCTCCTCCAACCCCACCCCAGATACCCCTGGAGTGAACATCACTGTGCATGTGCCTCACAGAGCTGAACGTGTTTGGGATATGAGCCTAGAACCAGAATTATAGTCAAAGGATTGTGGGTACTTTGTCAGGCTTGGTGCTTCACATCTGATCCATGTGCGTCTGACTCCTCTTTCTCCCTTCCCTGGGATAGGCCCACACCCTGTTGCGAGGCCTACTCTGTCCTTCCTGGGAGCTGGGACTAAGAGCCCACCACTCTGGAACTACTAGAGAGGTGGAACACGTCCTCCCAGACTGAGAGTTTAAGACCAAAATAGCATGTGTCTGCTGTTGCCCTGTTTATGGAAAACAGAAGCCTATGGAATGTCAAGACTGCACAGTGAAGTTTTTAAGAATGTCTGGGCCACATGGCATTAAGGAAACGGCTGGTGAGATCACTCAGGCCTTAAGACCTCCCCTCTTAGGGCTGCTTTGGGCCCCTTAGCAACCTGTCCCAGGCTCTGCAGCTCAGGCCTGGCTCTTCTAGTCCCTTCCCCTCTCTGGGCCTGTCTCCTGATAGGTCTACAGGGGAGTGTCAGATGACAACATGGTTGTGACTTAAGAGCCAAAAAGTGCTGGACCTAAGTGAGGAGCTATCATCATGACTCCATGAGTTGATAATCCATGGGGTCAGAAGTAGGCTGCTGGGAGCTAAGTCTAGATACAATTGGCCTATGCTTCCCAGTAGAAAATGTTGGTAAGAGCTAGGTTCAAATCCTGGCTCTGCCACAAACTAGTTTGGGACTTCAGGCAGCTGACATCACTTCCCTGCACCTCAGTTTAATTGTAAAGTGGGACTAAAAGTAGTATCTACCTCCTTGCTAAAAGATTATAAGAGTTGGTGTGACCAATTTGGAAAACAGCTTGCCAGTTCCTGAAAAGGTTAAAGACCCAGCAATTCCCACTCCTAGCTATTTACCTAAGAGAAATGAAAATAAATGTCCACACGAAAGCTTCTACCCAAATGTTTATAGCAGCACTATTTACAATCACCACAAGGTGGGAACAGCCCAAATGTCCATCTACAGATTAATAGATGAACTGTGATATGTCCATACAATGGAATGGTTTTTGGCCCCAAAAAGGAATGGAGGTACTGATACATGCTACAACATGGATGAACTTTGAAAACATGCGAGGTGAAAGAAGCCAGACACAAAGGCCAAATACTGTATGACTCCATTAATATGAAATGTCCAGAAAAAGCAAAACTATGGAGACAGAAATTTTAGTGGTTGCCAGGGACTGGGGGAGGAAGGATGGGGAGTGACTGGTAAAGATAGGAATTTCTTTTTGGGGTGATGAAGATGTTCTAAAACTAGATAATGGGGATGGTTGCACAACTATAAATATGCTTAAAACAATTATACACTTTAAACGGGCGATTTTTATGTTATGTTAATTATATCTCAATAAAGCTGTTGGAAAAATAAAAATTAGAAGAGAAAGTAGGTAGAACTCGGGGCAGCGAGTAGCTCAATAGTCGTTGGTCATTAATCTTACTAATTAGGCCTCTCTAAAGCCCCAGAAACAGTGAGCAGGGGGAAGGAAGGGGCTGCTGAACTTATAGCTCAGCCTAGGTCTTTAAGCCGCCGAGTGTCCCTGGGCGTGTCCCCGGACCCATCCCGTGTCTCCTCAGAGCTCCTCATAAATGAATGGGAGGACAATCCCCACCCACGTCCCTAGGGTCTCGCGAGGAGTGTGGGGGTTCAGGAGGCAGAGGCGGAATTCCCAGAGGGAGCCCTCGGTCTCGGCCTGGGCGGTGCGGCAGGTGTCGGACCAGGCCCGGGCTAACCCGGAAAGGCCCGAGAAGCTTTTTCAGGTGTTCTAGTGATTGGCAGCCCAGGGGGGAGGGCTTCGGATGACGGCTGCCCCGCCCCCTCACGTCGGGCCTGTTGGCGCCAGCCTGGGGGAGGTGGGCGGGTCCCAGGGTCTGCGGCGCCCATTGGGCATGGGGGGGAGGAGGTGCCAGGGAAGGCCTAGGGCCCCGCCCCCGGCTTTGTGGCGACCAATGGGCGCGGCTCATGGGCGGGGCGTCGGTGGCGTCGGCGGAGGTCGGGCGGCTGAGGTGGCTGAGGTGGCCGCTGAGGCTGAGGCGGCGGGCGCGGCCGGGATGGCGAAGAGCCACGGAGAGAACGGGCCGCGCGCGCCTGCAGCCGGGGGGAGCCTGTCGGGGACCCGGGAGAGCTTGGCCCCGGGCCCCGACGCCGCAGCCGCCGACGAACTCAGCTCTTTGGGCTCCGATTCAGAGGCCAACGGCTTTGCCGAGCGCCGCATCGACAAGTTCGGCTTCATCGTGGGCTCGCAGGGCGCCGAGGGCGCGTGAGTATCTCCGGGGCTCGGAGCCGGGGGGCCGGCGGCCGGGGGCGGGACCCGCGAGGGGTCCTCGACGCGGACAGAACCGCTCTCAGAAAGGACAGACACGTCTCCCTTCCAACCAGGAACAACCGACCCCTTGTCTCCCTTGCCCCACCCCCACCTCCCCCCCAGCCGGACTGACCCACCCCTAGGAAGGGCCGACAGGGCTCTCCTCACCAGTGCGGGCTGGTCGACAGATACCTGTCCCAACCCCAGCGCTGCCACCCTCGCCTTAGGGCTGGCTGAGTCAGCCAGCCCCTGACAGGCTCACAAGTGGCCGCCCCTCCCCCAGCAGGCTGCTATTCTCCATACCCAGCCTCCCACAAGACCCACAGACGCCCTTGTCTCAGCACCCCACTACCCCCACTTCAGGGGGACACCTTAGGCAGACTTCAGAGGGACGGGCTGCTCTGCCCCCACCGCACTCCGGGACAGACTGACCCTCACCTCAAGACACACGGACCTCTGGATGAATTGACATTGGTCAGCTTGGGACAGACAGTCCCTTCCCCTCATGGAAGGGTCAGAGAGTGCCCCCCTCTCCCCCCTCAGAGGCAGGTTTCTCCCTGTCACCAGCAGCAGGTGGGCAGGCACTGCCCCTTCCCAGTACCCACAGGATGATGGTACCTCACCTCTAGGACAGACTGTCAGCTATCTCTGTGTATGCTGTGGAAACATGCACCTCCTCTCCAAATGCAGACTGTGGGGCAGGCAAGGAGACAGCAGGGTCCCTGCTCATAGCACACCCAGATCTCCCACACCCAGGCACCCAGCTGGCAGGCAGAGCAATGTGAGGCAGTGGAGCAGCACCTTCCCTCCAAGCGGAGTAAGCTGAGCAGCCACGTTCTGCCCCCACAGAACTCCCTGAGTCCAGTCCTCACAGAGATCGTATGTATGGGCTGGTGATGCCCTTAGGAAAGATGGACTCTAGACCCCATTCCCATCCCAGCTGTCCTATCAGGCTCTCTTATGACTTATGGAAGAGCCTTAACCATCTGTAAGATCCCCACCCCACACCCCATAAAGGTCCCTTCTGGGATTTTCCGCAGTCCCAAAGCCTCATATTCACCAGGCCTCCTTCTCCTTTGGAGAGTTGGAGAGAAATGCAGGCCCCTCCCCTAAGGAGAGTTCTCTTTTACCCACTGGATCTCTCTCCTCCAGCCTCTTCCCACTTGCTCACAGCAAACTAAGGCTAGTCCAGTCCAGGACTCAGAGAGCACCCCTTATTCTGATCCTTCACCCTGACTTGCAGCTTTGTCACAGTTCCCCAGGGATTAGCTTGGGAGAACCCAAAGGGTACTTAGGGTATATTTTTGAATTGAAGAGCAGACACCAGGGATCAGGGTCCTGGGAGGCATGAGGTCTAGAAAAGTGGGAAAGGAGTTCCCAGTTGCATTTGTGGGTGCTTGGAAGGAAGAGCTCAGATTTGCTGGTGAATTCTGGGAGATAAGAATTCCTACTCCATGCTTATCAGGCAGTTAACCAGGTATCAGGGTACAGAGCAGTGTGATATAGTGGAAAAAGGCCAGATTTAGGAAGAAATCTTGCTGGCTTTGTGACCTTGGGCAAGTTCCTGAATCTCTGAGCCTGCTTCGTCACTGTAAAGGGAAACAGTAATACCTACTTCCAAGATTACTATGGGGATTAAATAAGATGAAGTATTCGAAGGTGCCTAGCATAATGCCTGGCTCAAGTAGTGGCCCAGGAAAATGTTGTTTCCTTTCTTTTCCTTCTAAGGGTCTGAAAATTGATGAGAAAATGAGGGCGTACCTCTGGTATTTGTGGACAGAGAGGCCCCAGTGGAAGCACCTCCCTTTGGCTGTAGTCCCCAGCCAAGCAGCCAGACATCTGTCTTTCCCACCCTCCAACCGCAAACCAATGACACCGTCTGCATAATTGGTGTCTGTAGCGCTGGGACTGAGGTGGGATTCCACATCCCTTCCTCTCTGCCTGCCTCACTTTCTTGACCCTGGTGGTCAACCTAAAATCTCTGGTGTCTGAAAGCTTGGATGTTCCCTGTATAGTTTATATTGTTGTTCAAAAAAAGCCAAAAGTAAGTCCCTGCTCAAGACCGTAAAAGAGGAAGTTATGGGAAGTTTCAGGGTGACTGCCCTGAACCCAGTCTCGTGGTTGAGGGCTAGGAGACCATGTGCTATCCCAGAGAAGTGAAACATTAGCACTGATGGCTGCAGTGGAGATGGCAGGGACTCTGGCTCCAGATTAAAGGTCTGTTTCAGCCATCCTGGGCCAAAGGTTGTCTCAAGACTATCAGTTTTGGCAGTTGCCAGGGTTTAGGGGGATGGGGGAAGAAAGCAGATCAGAAGCTACCCCACTCAGGTGATTGCTAGGTACCTGGCATGAGTAGATCATAAAATCATAGACTGTTAACGCTGGAAGGGATCTTACAAGTTTGACCAGCTTAACCCTAACTTATTATACAGATGAGGAAACTGAGGTCCAGAGAAGAGAATAACTTGCTTAAGATCACATAGCACAGGGCTTCCCCGGTGGTGCAAGTGGTTAAGAATTCGCCTGCCAATGCAGAGGACACGGGTTTGAGCCCTGGTCCAGGAAGATCCCACATGCCGCAGAGCAACTAAGCCCATGCGCCACAACTACTGAACCTGTGCTCTAGGCCCGCGAGTCACAACTACTGAGCCCACGTGCCACAACTACTGAAGCTTGTGCACCTAGAGCCCGTGCTCCGCACGCAACAAGAGAAGCCACCACAACGAGAAGCCTGCGCACCGAAATGAAGAGTAGCCCCCGCTCGCCACAACTAGAGAAAGCCCACGCACAGCAACGAGGACCCAACGCAGCCAAAAATGAATAAATTAAAAAAAGAAACATCACACAGCACATTAGTATCAGAACCAGGACTTGAACCCAGGGTTTCTGACTCCCCAGTCAGGACCGTTTCCACTGCCTTTACCACCCATTAATATGGCATATGGCCCCAGCAGTAAATCGAGTGCTGGACAGGTAGAATAGAAGGTTCCTAGAAGAACCTGTCTGCCCTCACCTTCCCTGGCTCAGGTCAGCACTTTTGACTCCCTCAGCAGTGTGGGAGGCTAACAGGGATGGCCCAGCAAGGATAAGGCTGTGTTGTCATTACCACTTCATTAGACTGATGAGCTTCAGGACTGGAACCAGGCTTTTTTTTTTTTTTGCGGGGGAGCTGCGGCTTGTTGGATCTTAGTTTCCTGACCAGGGATTGAACCCAGGCCCTCAGCAGTGAAAGTGTGGAGTCCTAACTACTGGACCGCCAGGGAATTCCCTGGGACCAGGCTTATTCACTTTTTCCTCAGGCCTGCAGAGAAGAAAATGCTCAATTAATATTTATTTATTGAGTGACATTTACCGGCACACATTTCAAATCAGGAAGCTGAAAGTGAGCTTAGAGATGGCCATTCTCATATGGATAGGTAAACTGAGGCCTAAGAGAAGTGATTAACCTCACCTCTTCAGTCAATTAGGAGCAAAACCAGGAATTAAACCCAGAACTCTTGATTTCCAGCCCTAGGCCTTTTCTACTTCACCTTGTCCATCTTTTTTTTTTCTTTTTTCTTTTTTTGGCTGTGTTTGGTCTTCGTTGCTGCTGCCTGTGGGCTCTCTCTAGTTATGGTGAGCCGAGTGGGGCTACTCTTTGTTGTGATGTGCGGGCTTCTCATTGCAGTAGCTTCTCTTGTGGAGCATGGGCTCTAGGGCATGCAGTCTTCAGTAGTTGCAGCATGCAGGCTCAGTAGTTGTGGCTCGCGGGCTTAGTTGCTCCGCGGCATGTGGGATCTTCCTGGACCAGGGCTCGAACCCGTGTCCCCTGCATTGGCAGGCAGATTCTTAACCACTGCACTACCAGGGAAGTCCCACCTTGTCTGTCTGTTGAGCCTACTCTACAGGGAACCTTTGCTGGGCCCACGATGGTCCCTGCCTGCCCTTGAGCAGTAGCCAGTGAGTGGGGAGAGGCAAGAAAGCAGCCAGCCAGTGAAGGACCCTGTGGTGGCATGGGCACAGACAGGAATGCTGGCAGCATTAGTTCTTTTGGTTTGGCTGGCAACTGAGCTGGTTGTTGAAGCCCAGGAAGGACCAGAGGAGGAGAAAGAAGTATCCTCAGCAGGGAAGGGTGGGAGGAGTGATGTTACCATTCCTATCACTTCGGGGTAGGAAGAGCAGACCTGTTTGTGGGGGGGTGGGGGGTCCCTTTTGCAGCAAAGAGGACTTGGTCAGGAGGGGAAAGAAGGATATCAGTTGGATACCAGGTCTCTGGCCTGAGCAAGATGGCCTGAGAAGGGTGGATCCCTGACCTCCCTTTCCTTTTCCTATGTGATTGCCAGGACTGGCCTCCTGAAGCTGGAGTTTCCCACCCAGCTTCAGTCTGCTCAGTGCTTCAGGCCAGATAAGGTGAGGAGCTATGCTCTCTGGGGTCCCGTGGGTGTTGGCTTCCTGTTAGGGGATAGAGGGATCTGAACTGGGCCCAGGGAGAAACATCTGGAACAGCAATATTGTCTTTTGCTGATTTAGTTCCCCTGTCCCCTGGGCCCTCCACTACTCATAGCCAACTATGGCAGCCCTATGACTTTGGAAATCTTAGAACTGGCTTAATTGACATCCTGATAGTTTGGTCTGTGCCAGTTATTGTTGGGCCAGGGCCCTCCTGACAGGCCAGGGCCTGCCTCCCCGCTTTTCCACCACCTTCTGCAGTTTGTAAGTTCAGAACATCCTCTTTTCTTGAGCTATTACAGTTTCCAGGAGAGCGTGGAGCTGGCAGTGGAGTGGTCCCTGGGTAGCCCATCTGGAAAGAGACAGCTGCACATGTGGAGCCCCGGTCTATGACTCTGGGCCACAGATCCTTCATTTTCTCTCCTCCTTCTCTTCCTCCAGTTTCAAAGGAAAATCCGGTTTGGTAGCCCTGTGGGTGTTCTAGGCCCTCAGACAAGACTTGACTTGGTGAAGGAGGAGGCCAGCACACTAGCTGCTGCCCTGGGAAGGTGCCTGGGTGTCCGCCTGCTAGGAAATCCTAAGCTGTGGGAAAGAGATAAAGCGGTGGGCCTGCTTGATGTTTTGTCCTCCCAGCATCTGGGTCTGAAACAGGACCTTCAGGGGGCCAGTGAGGCCTGGCTCTGGTTCAGCCTTGCAATCTGTTTACACCGCGGTGGGAAAAAAAGGTGCTCTGTGCTCCCTCCTCACCTAAGCTCTGAAGTCTGGCTGTTTGTGTGACCTTGGACATATTGCTTCACTTTTATGAGCCTCAGTTTCTCACTGTGAAATGGTTATGATAATACTGACTTTGCAGGGTTGTTGTAAGGTTTAAATGAACTGATGTTTGAAAAGAGCCTGACAACACCATAGGTGTTGTCAATGAATGCTCAATGAATGTTCTACCTCCTCATAGAGACTGGAGTAGCTAGCGGTCCTGTCTTTTCATTTCCTACTTTCCATCTCTGGCTGTGATGATGAGCGTCAGTGAGGTCCATCCACTGTGGGCAGGAGTGAACCCTAACCCATGGTGAACCCTTACGTTCCCCTGAGAGGGGTGGTTATCCCATTTTGTAGATGAGTACACTGAAGTTCTAAGAAGAAAGCGCCCAAGGCTTGCCAGCTGGTAAATGGAAGAACTGGGGCTAGAACCTCTTTCTCGACACTGAATCCAGTGACAACCTTGCTAAGGTGGAAGCCGGAGGGGCGCCAGGTGCTCACCAGTCCCTGAGGCCCCCACACCCAGAGCAGCAGTTAGCAGGAACCTGGCTACCTCCCCATCCCAGTGTGGAAGGCAAGGCAGGTCTCTCAGTACAGTCGAAGTCCATGGCCAGCCAGGCCAGAGAAAGACCCAGTGAAGATCCTTGGGGAGGCCCTGGAAGCCTGGCCAGATCAGGCCTGTTCTAGCCCTCCCATAGGCCAGAGTCTACACTGCTCTTGACCCCAAAATACTGCGTAATGACCATCTGACTTTGATATCTAGTGTGTGCCTTTTGGAAGAAGTGTTTCTTTGTAGGTAAGGCAGGGATTATGCACCCCGTACAGGTAAGAAATCTGAGGCTTGGAGAAGCCTTGCAGTTAGTTAACAGTGGAGCCAGATTTGGGAGGGATCCCAGATCTTCTGACTCTCAGCCCACTGCTACCACAGCTACGTGGACCTGCCCATTCTCTCCCTCACTCCAAGCCAGTTGAACCTCAGGCCAGGATGCATTGCCCACCAGAGCAGAACCCAGTCGTCATCCACCCATTGTCAGTGTCCTAGCTGATCACTCTCTTTATCCTGCTGGCAGCACACCTGACGGGGAAGAGGCCTCCTTTAGCTGCTTTGTCTGCCCCTGGCAAATCTGCTGCCATCCTGGGCCCAGGGAGGGAGACCCTGGCAGGGAGAAAACTCCTGGCTGCTCTACTGGCAAACCAACTCTCCTGATGCTTGACCTGCTTAGAAGCCCCCTTTCGAGGATTTTAGGGAAGCTGCCAACTTAGGCTTTCCTTTTCTAATCGTTCTCTTTCCCTTCTCTATCCCACCCCACCCTACTCTATTCCATGCTCTGTCCAGTTCCTCAGAGGCTGGCACAGCTTACCTCTTCTCTGCTCTTCATGTAGGGAAGTAGGCAGCAGACTCAGGAGCCTGGGAGAGAAAGCCAAGGCTTTACTTTCACCAGTTTATCCATCTTAGCAGTGAGTTTATTTATCAAACATTTATTGAGCCCCTACTCTACCAGCCTCTGTGACAGGGACTAAGGATACAGAGTTGATCAAGACATCTGTGTCTTGTTGTCCTCAAAGCATTCACAGACTGGTTGGAAAATAGAAGCACAACCAAATCATTACAATGTTGAGCAATAAAGCCTGTAATGGAGGCATGTGGTTGCTCTGGGAATATATAGGAAGAAGCAGCAGCAAGCTCCATCCATAGGAGCCCAGAGAAAAGAAGTGGCATTTGATCCAGGCCTGAGAAGGAGCAAGGAAGGCCATTCTGTTGTATGGGAGGGGGACCCGTGTGCAGAGTTCCCCCAGAAGCCAGCTGTTTGAGAAATGTGGTGTGCCAAGAGGTGACAAGAAGAATGGGAGGCGGGAGGATGACGTGAAGCAAGGGGAGGGTAGCAAAGTAGGTTGGGCAGACTGTGACTAGCCTTGAATGTCAGACTGAGGCCTCCTGTGTTTCATCAAGGTCAGTCTGGTGCTGGCATGGAAGATGGCATAAAGAGGAGCTGGGCCACAGGCAGTGAGAGCAGTTGGGAGAGGTTGGGACAGCCCGAAAGGGCTGTAGAGAGGCCTGGAAGAGTCCTGGAGCTATAAGGATGAAGAAGTCAGCAAGTAGGGCTTGGTGCCTGATTGGCTGTGTAGCCTGAGGGGAACTGGGAAGGCTTTGGCCAAGCTGAAGTGGCCCTAGCCATTCCGGGGCCTCCTGACCACAGGGAAGGAAGGCCATCTGTGGCCTTCTTTTGAAGCGGACAGTGGACTGCTGCTGACTCTGCTTTGTCACAGCCCTGGGCTCCCCAAGGTGCCTGGCATGGCTGGCACGCTCAGGGCACATCAAGGGTTTCTTTGTCTCTCTCCAGTAAGAGTGGGTTTGGCCTGGTTGGGAGGGGGTGGGGTGAGTGGAACTGAGCTTTGAGGTCTCTGCCCAGTAAACATATTGGATGGCAAGGAAGGCTGCAAGAAGGGCTAGACTCCTCTCCAAGGAGAGAGGAGTAAGGCCTGAGGGCATGGAAAGCCTACCTTAGGGCGGTATGTAGCTGGGGAGGGTAGGTTTGGGGCTTTTAGGCACAGCCTAAGCTGATCAAGGGGAGGTAGATGGCAGCTGAGGGCTACTTCATCTCACCTTTATTCTGTTCCTGGAGCTGGTGCCTCAGCTGGGAGGTGGAAGCAAGTCCAGTGCCTATGAGAAAGTGAACTCCTCAGCCCTTCGGGGCACCACCAGCCATTTCTCAGAGATGATTCTGGCTGGATATGTGGATTTAGGCCAATATGGGAAAGGGTTCTGAACCCAGGGGTCAAGGTGCCAGTGCCGGCTCCACCACTGCCCCTGGTGGTGTGTGACTTAAGCACGTCCTCTCACCTGACCATGGGGCTAATGCTCCCTGCTTTTCATCCAGCACATACTACGTGTGCAGCCATGTGCTAGGCTCTGGGGACTTGGTCCTGCCGTCCCAAGACCTAGAGCCTAGCAGGGAAGTCAGACATTCAACAGTAGATAAAGGTGTGGTCTGTGTACAAAAGGATTGTGAGGATCAAATGAGATAACTGGATTAGGAGCATGTGTAAACAAACACTGCTGAACAGGGATCAGGAGACCTGAGTCCTGGGCTTCCCTGGGCCCCTAACTAGCTCTGCGACCTTGAGAAAGTTGCTTAATCTTTCTAAACCTCAGTTTCCCCTACATGTAAACTAAGATAGTTTTAATGGGTGATGTTGAAGAGGTCTTCTGCTTCTAACATTCTGAGACTGACCTTGGAGTATATGAAAGGGGCTTTGAGAAGTTTTTTATCAGGTACCACACAAGTGCAAGGGGTCGTCAGGGCACAGCCCAAAAGGCCAATGCTTCCAGCATGCTCTGTTCCTCTTATGAGAGGACCTCCCTTTGTCAGACCAGTGGCCCTCATGTCTTTGGGAGTGCAGTCAAATCAAAGAATGCTTTGATTTGTCTACCTCTTTGTTCTGCGAAGTGCTTTCTTTCTCATTGCCTTGCAGTAATCCTTACAGGAGCAATGGGAAGTCAGTAGGGTAAGTTTTATTTTGCCCTGTTTACAGACAAGGAAACCTAAGCTGAACAAGTAATGGAATTGTGCCTAGAAGCCAGGGTTCCTTCTTCCCAATTTTCCATCTTACCAAAGCTTGTTGCCACTGTGTGGCCTGTCCTCCCTCTTTCTGTCCCAGCCTTAGGACTTTCAGTCCAGCCCCAAGTGTCTACACTTTTCCTAGTAGGCTTCTCGAGTTGTTTTTGTTGTTGAGTTGTTATAATGGATGGCACACTTCCTGTCCCAGGTCTCCACACACAGCCCCTCACATATACCCCAAGATAAGGCAAGAGCAGCTGGGTAGTAAGGGGCCCAGGAACATAGTATGGAAAACTCTTGTTCCTCCTCTTCTGTGTGTCCAGAAGCCATCTTTCTTAGCCAGCCTCTTTTGGAGGATGCTGTATATTTCCCTTTCCTCTCTGTCTTGGTTTTACAAAAAAGGAGAAACTAAATTTGGACCTGGGAGATCCTGGGTTCAAGACACCAGCAGACCTGACTTCAAGCCCTGGCTCTGTCACTTTCTAGCCATGTGACCTCTCTGAGTCTGTAAATGGGCCAGGTGGTGGCATTGGGAGAGGGAACTGGCCCCATGCCAGTTATGGTTATGAGTATTAAGGAAGGCAATGTTGGTAAAGCACCCAGCACAGTGTATGCCACAAAGTAAGAGTTCAGTGGTACATGGTGGCTCTTATAATTCGAGTGTGAATTATCCTCTAAGGTTTACTTCAGGCCTTTGGCATAATGGTGAGAGAACAAGGCAGTGTGGGTGTGAAGATCCAGACTTCCTCATGTGCTCTGCCTACCCACCCTTGGACCTTGGGGGTAAAACGGGAGCCAATCCCACTCTGCTTGTGGTCTGGAGCTTTCTGTCCTGCCAGGGCAGGTTGGGAATCCCCCAATCAGTTCCTCATTGAGTCATTTGGAACAGAGCCCTCAGGTGACTCTGAAGACTCTGATGCGAGGGCCTGATCTTCTCCTTGGTCTGTGAAGATAAAGCAGAAGTGAGAACAAAATTGGGTCTCCTGAAAGATTCAATTCAAAGCATTCAAGTGTAGGGCTGCCTGGGGCCTCTGCCCTCTTGGGTAGTGGCAGTCACTTGGGGAAGGAGTAAGAGTTTGCTTCATAATTACCACCACCCTCCTGTGTTCCTTGTAGACTTTCATCCTTGGCTTCCTGTCCTGCCTCTGAGTGACCCCTTCCAACCTCGCAGCATAATCACATGGTAATGCCATTTCACAGAAGAGCCTGCATGGTGGACCATGCTTTCACCAATACCACCTCATTTAACTCTGTGAGATATAGTTATTATCATCATAATCTCCATTTTACAGAGGTAGACACCAAATCCTAGAGTGGTAAAGTGACTTGCCAAGCATCACACAGTATATGGCTCTGAGGTCACTAAGTTCCAAGCTCCCTGGGAGCAAAGCTTGTGCTCACCCAGCCTAGTGGATAGCAGTCAGTGCCAGAGTTGAGTGACAGAGCAGAAGAGCAGGGCCCAGGTATACCTCCCAGAGCTGTCCTCTGCTCACCCTGGACATTGGATAGTTACTGGCTTGCTGAAAACCTGAGTTTCTTCATCTGCAGAAGCCAGAGGAGGTGATAATTAGAGGATCTATTTCATGTGCTTGTTGTCAGGATTAAATGAAATAATTTAAGTGTTGAGCACCATGTCTGGTCCATAGCAAGTACCTGGTAAGTGTTATAACAAACATTCAATTATGTTAATTGAATATAGAATTATAATGTTGTAAAAGGCCATCATCAAGCACATCTGAACTCAGCCCTGTGCTGGGCTTCAAAGAAGATCCAGAGCTGGTATCAGGCCAGAGAGGGAGTGCCCTTTATGAAGCACTTTCTGTGCTTGTGCTTTTCCCATCTGATCTCAAGGTAGAGGATAGTATTCCCATCTCAGTGGGGAGAAAACTGAAACTCAGAGTGCCTGAGGTCACAAAGCAAATGAATCTGTCAACACACATTTATTGAGCACCAGCTTAGGTACTAGGCTCTGTTCTAGGGCCAGGACACACTGTGGACAGTGTGATTGGCAGAGCCTCTGTCCCCCAGGAGCGCACCTTCTCGTGGAATGCTGCCTCAGTGGAGTGGACAGTCGAGCGGAGAAGCCAGACTCGCTCCACTGGACTGCTCACATTCCCCAAACGAGCCAGGCCCTTTTCCATTCACTTGTGCTTTCCCATACTGGGTCTTTTGCCTGATGTGCTCTTTCCCCTTTCTTACCCTGGCCACTTCCTGTCATCCTTCAAGGACCATCTCAAAAGTCAGCTCCCCTTTAAAGCTTTCCCTAACTCCCCCCACCCCCACCCTGAGGGCTTCTTGCAGTCTCCTAGCACCTTCTACCCTTCTAGTTTTTCTGTGATAGCACCTCTGTGTGTGCTAGTTATTTACTCACCCGTCTGTCTCCTCTGCCAGATGGACCTCCCTAAAGGCAGGGACTACGTTTTATTCAACTTTGTAGATTCAGGGCCTGGAACACAGGCTCTAGAGAGATGTGTATGGAATGTAATGAGGTGCTGATTGTGTTCTGCTCCTGGAGTGGTTAGGAAAGGCTTTGTAGAGATGAGAGGGTATTCTGAAGGAGGCCTCAGAAGATGAGTGGGACTGAATTAGAGTTGGGGGAGGGGGAGGGAGGGCAGCTCAGAGAGACGGCCATCTAGAAATAGGGCTGGGAAAAAAGAAGGATGTGTAGAGGGAATAGGAAGGCCTAGGAGCCAGGGCCTGAGGTTTCTGTTGAACAAGGAGGGCAGTAGGGAGCCTTGAAGGAGTCTTGGCAGAGATAAGCAGTGAATCAAGACTGATTTGATAAGCTCTATCAATAAAATTTAGCAGTTTTGTAAGGATGGGTGAGGGGGGCTGTAATTGAGTCATGGGGGCCCCCAGGTGCCCACAGTGAGATTGTGACCTGAGGACCCAGTTGCCGGTGGGGAATTTCAAGTGGTACTCTGCCCCATAGGGGTGGGGAGTTGGGGAACGGATGTCTTCTGTTGAGAATAGTCTCCATACCTCTCTGCATTTGTCAGGGAGAGCTCCCCTGGGAGTTTTTGCTAAGGTCTGTGCCTTTCCCTAGCTGAGTGGGGGTTGGGGAGGGGGATTCCTTGCTTTTTGGAGCCAGCAAGGCTGGTGCTTAAAGGAACCATTTCTTGCCTCTGACATGGGGGGGGGGGGGAGGGTGGGGCTGTGCAGAGTGGAGAGTTGGGCAGAGGCCCATGGCACTGAGGCCAGAGAAGGGTGGAGAGAAACTGTTTACCATTGTGCACTGACCCAGGGCTGGAAGGAGCAAAGCCAGGGAATTCCTTATGGGAAAGGGAGGCAGGCCCGGAACTAGCTTGTACCAGGAGTGGGGGAGAGTGAAGCAAACCAGACTCTCTGTCTCACCCAGACAGGCAGCCTGGACACTGCCCTACCTCCAAGTCAGGGGTTGCCAGGCCGCAGGAGGGAGCACCAGGCTGCTGCAGACCATCTTCCTTTTCTACCCTGACTCACAGCGTCGCCTTGGGCAGATCACTTACCCTTTGGTCTCCAGGCTTCCCTGGCTGTTTGGGGAGTGGGTGGACTCCTTAGGTAACCTCACAGGCCTCCCAGCCCTGACCATCAGCCATTTGCACACCACCAACCCACCCTCTCTTGATTCCAGTTTCCTGCCATTGGTTATTATGGAGCTGGCATAAAAGCTATTTATACTTTAGTCATTACCACCTCTTAGGTTAATGAACTCCAGAGGTTGTTACTGAGTGTGCAAAGTAGGTCAGCCTCTTGTTTATTCTCACTTCTTTTTCCAGCTCTGGGTGGGAGAGGGGAGCTCCCCCATCTTTGTTGTCCCTGGATCTGTGATTGCACATCCATTTCCCAATTTTCTGCACTTTCATCTTGCTCATTCTTGCCGTCTTAGCACAGCGGGTAGTGGTTCTCTACTTTACTGGGTGATAAAGGAAAAAGAAGGGAATGTAACAGGTATTGAGGCCCTGTTACATGTGGGTCACTTTATATTTATTGGATAGTTTAGTACTCAGTTGGCAGCCTCTACTTCCAGGCTGTGTAACCTTGGACAGATTATTCAGCTGTGCTAAGCTTTAGTTTTCTTGTCTATTAAGTAGAGATAATAAAAACTACTTCCTTGGGGACTTGTGTGCCTATGTAGTGCTTGGCAGAGCTAGTACAGAGCGAGTGCTGGAAATGTATCAGCTCTTACTGTCTCATGTGGTCTTTACTGCTGCCCTCTGAAGGGGTGGTATTGCCCCCATGTTACAGGTGGGGAACCAGAAGCTCAGAGAGTGGAGTAGTCACAAAGTGGCAGAGCTGGGTCAGAAGCCAAGAGTTACAGTCTATGTGTCATTGAGTAAATGACTTAATCGCTTGGGACCTCAATTGCTTCATGGGTAAAATGGGGATAATTGTGCCCTGCTGCGTGTGTGTATGGACCAGTCAGATGAGAAAAGGGATGTGAAAGTGCTAGGTAAGCTGCAAATACCAGTCACCTAAAGCTACCATTAGCTGACCACCCACGAGGCTTGGTCCTTATACACATCTATTCTTCATTTAGGCCTTATAAAGTATGAGGTATGTGTATGGTCCCACTTGAAGATGAAGTTGAGACTTAGAGGTCTGTCTCCCAGTTGGAGGATCTGGAATGGAAACCTAGGTTGGTTGGCTTCAAGGTCCCCACTCTTTTTACTCTCTCCCACACTCCGCCTGGCCTTCCCGATGGTTGAGATGAGGAGGATCAATCCTGAGGTCTGTGACCTTGGGCCTTCTGCTTGGGCTGGTTTAGAGAGTGAGGCTTGGAGGAGGCGGTTACACTGGTTCCTTGGGACCAAAGTTTATCTGACACCTTTCGATAAAGGGGTCACGGGCACAGGCACCACACCTGGCTGAGTCTGCCAACCGGAGGGGCTGAGGTGTGCTTGGGTGGAAAGTATTGATACATGGCTGGAAGGACAAGGCGGAGAGAGCCCAGGTCTTGAGTAGCCTTGGGAACTGGTCTTCTCCCTCTGAGCTCTTGGAAGTCTTTAGCTTCTGGGTCTGGGGAGAAGGCTAGGGAGCCTGCAGAGCCTGGTGTCGATGGAGTGTCACTGCTGCCTTGGGCCATGGCATGGCACAGCACGGCTAAGCCTAGCTCAGCCTGAGAGCCCGACAGAATCTGGGCTTAGTCACTCTCTGGCTGCCCACTTCTCTCTCCTCTGTGCCTCTCTCCCTTAGGAGGTGGTGGCCGAGGGTGTGCTTGCGAGCTTTGCCCATCCAGCATATTGGCCTCACTGAGCATTGCTACGTAGGGGCAAGCCGCTCACTGAGACAGTCAGAACACTAGAGGAGGGTTTAGACTGTCAGAGATAGGGGGTTTCGGGGCCAGAGATAGAGCTCCACAGTGGCACCTGGAGAACGGCCTGATTTCCTCACAGCCTTCCCAGGGGAGTGAGAAGCAACACATGAGTCACTATGGCAAAGGAAAGCCCTGGTTTTGCCACTTAATAGCTTTGGACTTTGCCCAAGTCATACAGTCTCTCTGACTGGGTCAAGTTTCTCATGGGTCTAATGGAAATAGTAATTAATCTATGAGGATCTCACTGGGCTATTAGGGGCACAAATAAAATTGCTGTAGGCAACAGTGCCTTGTAGCCCTGAAGGCAATACAGATGAAAATAATATCATGGAGAAAACCAGGCAGGCATCTGTTGAACACCTGTGAGGTACATGGTGGGAGTTACAGAAGTTCAAGACCCAGTCCAGTTAGGGAGGGACAGTGCTGAGCAATATGACCAAGTTGTAATGAAATGCTCATTTCAGACCATGTCTTGATTCATTAGTGATTTAGTGCTGAAATCGGTTTTAGGGATTGTGACCAGCATTAAAAGAAGAAGAAGAAAAAAGAAATAGAATAGGATATAGGGCTTCACTGGTGGTGCTGTGGTTAAGAATCCATCTGCCAATGCAAGGGACATGGGTTCAAGCCCTGGTCCGGGAAGATCCCACATGCCGCGGAGCAACTGAGCCCGTGTACCACAACTACTGAGCCTGCGCTCTAGAGCCCATGAGCCACAACTACTGAGCCCATGTGCCACAACTACTGAAGCCCGTGTGCCTAGAGCCCGTGCTCCACAACAAGAGAAGCCACAGCAATGAGAAACCCGCGCACCGCAGCGAAGAGTAGCCCCCGCTCGCTGCAACTAGAGAAAGGCCGCGTGTAGCAACGAAGACCCAACGCAGCCAAAAATAAAATAAATTTAAAAAAATAAATTAATTAAAAAAATAATAGAATAATATAAAAATTGAACTGAAAATATCTGGTACATTAGTACATATAATAGTAAATTGTTTCATAAAATGTATTTTGGTTATATATGTGTGTGTGTGTGTGTGTGTGTGTGTAGTCTCAGTCTAAAATGTATTTCTTACTGGGAGTTTCAGTTTAAAACCTTTGAGAAATGGTGTTCTAGGTCAGGATGAAGGTCTTCAGGTTGGAGGACAGCCAGTAAGATCTGGGCAGGCATGGAGGCTGCGTGGAGGCTAAGGGCTTGATCTTTGCAGGCAGAGGAGTATAGTACACAGGAGCATGGGCTGTAGAGTGAGGCAGGCCTGCGTTTGAATGCAGCTACATGGCCTTGAGCAAGGCACTGAACTTTACTAAGTCTTGGATTCTACTTCTGGAAAATGGATATATATAAGTGTTTTGGAAGATGTTGGTAAGTAGTAAATGATGTACAGGTGGTAACTACTATTGCTGCTGTTATTGTTGAAGTTGTCATTTTTATTATTATATTGGGCCCTGAAAGTGTTGCTGTGACTTGGAGAGGGGAGAGGAAAGGGCATTCCAGGTAGGGATGGGTGGGTGACAAGGGATAAGTACATGTGTGCCTGGTGTGGGGCTGATCTGGCTGAGAATTGTGCAGCCTTAGAAGGGGGTATTGAGATTATAGATAGAAGATACCAGGAAAATTTGGGGGAATTAAGTTTTAACAGTAAAAACTTCAACAGTAAGGGTGGCTTTACCTAGAGATAATGAGGCCCCATCCCTGGAGGAGTTCCAGCAGAGGCTGGGCCACTAGAGACTGTTCTCATTAGGCTCTTTTGGTTGCAGAGACTCCGTCAGGTCACCTTAAGGTCAGAGGGGTTTTCTGAAAGGGTGAGTGAAACTCTCAGACCTGAAGCATCCCCCATGGGCCATTTGGTTCCTTAAACTGCCATTTGGTCAGCTTCCCTGTCACTGGATACTGGCTCATGCTCTCCCCCCACTGTTAGGAGGAAGCCACCTCAGGGCCTCTACACCTTTATGCCATTTGCAGGGATACCCAGACCCCAACTCCATCTCACGGCTCCTTTCTGGGCATCTTTTGAGGGTCAATTCACGATGCAGGCCATCCAATCGTATAGGGAAATAGCCTCAGAGAGGGCAAGGGACTATTGTAGAAGGGATTCCTATATCAGACAGCAGTCTGATCAGATGCCTTCTGAGATCCTGACTGACCAGACTGAAGGGTATGTGAACCTTCTGATTTTTTAAAAAATGGGTAGCCTGCAGCTTTTCAGGCACACATCCTGTATGTAAAGAGAAGTTTACCTGTAGTTAGAGAGCATGTAAAGTGCTGAGTGCTCCGTTCAACCAGACCTCCAGACCTCTAGTGTCTTCCTTCCCACCCTCTCCAGGTGGGTTAAACTCCTCTGCTGTTGGAGAAGGCACTCAAATGACCATATTTCCTCAGATTTTTCCCAATTTAAGATTTTAAAAATCAAAATGGATCTTTCAATTGACATGTACATTTAAAGCAGTGGTGGGTTTTTTGTTTGTTTCTGAGCAGATCTTACCAAATCAGTGGTGTAGTTTAAAATCAGTAGTGTCTTAGAATCCAGGAAATATGATTGGTTGTTTTGTACCCATTTGAAATTCCGGTTTGAGGTTTGATGTTGGGGCTTTGAAACTGCCAAAGCTGTTATCTGGAATCATTTAAAAGAACACCGAACTTGAACGTGTTCTCCTGTGTATTTGTAGTTGGGAGAATGGGTATCTCTAGGGCCTGCTGTCAGATCTTATCAATAAAGACAGACTGGAGGGTTGAGGTATCAAATGGGTGTATATTTAATCAGATGGGAATTCTCTGGAAACTGGTAATCTCAGGCGAAAGCCTTGCCCTCTTATGAGCCTCCATTTTCTCATCTGCTCTAGGGAGGGATTGGATCAGATATTATCCACATCCATAACTGCCAGCACTTCCTGTTAACTCAGTGTGGGTACCGCTTTTGTTTAGTCAGCTAGAAGGCTCATCCCCTGACTTGTATAAGTGAGTACTTTGTAGGTGATGGGAGGGGACCTTGCCTGTGATGCTGGGCCTTTGGTTTCCGCTCCCTGGGTGTTTTGGGGGCTGCCTGGAGATATGAATAATTTACATTCCTTTGTAATTTACCTGATCTAAAGGTATGGTCTCAGGTTTTCTCCTATGGGGAGGGATAGGAAGGAGAGTATCCTTGTGCCCTGGTTCTGTCTGTAGGTGGTGAGAGAGTCAGCAGTTCCAGAGGGTGGTAGCCTGTGTCCCTGTGTAGAAGGGGCCAAGTTTGCCCAAGGCTCTTGTCTCTCGTTGGCTGTTCAGCTCCAAGGCTGCTCTCAGGGCTGTGCAGTTCTCCAGATAAAGAACACTTAAGAAGAGGACCTGCCCTTTTGTGTCTGGGGACCTTTGCTCTGCCAGGGCCCCTCCCTCTGCTCTTCCAACCAGTAAAAGTTAGAGCAGTGCATTTCCTTCCGGGAGAAATAGAATCAGAGAATCAAGGCCTGGGCCAAACTCTAGCCCCACCATGTCCTGTTCCTGCGAGCCTCCTCCCAGCTGCCTGAGTGCCTCAACTCCTTCCTGGGAGGTCAGGCAGCTCCTTCCTGGGAGGTCAGGCAGCACTGAGTGCAGGCACTTGACTAGGATCTGACTTTGATTTGAGTCTGGGTTCTTCCACTGATTTGCTGTTTGACTCTAAGCAATATACCCTCCCTTGGTATCTTGCCTCTCAATAATGTCAGTACTTTTTTAACTGAAAAAAAAAAAAGGCACAAAAAAGTAATTTAAAAGATCCATAATCCACTACTTTAAAAATAATTTTAAGAGAGTGTGTATGTGTGTGTAGAGAAGTGCACATATATATATTTTTTCGGTGTTGTTTTCTTACCAATATTGCTCTGTAGGCTAAATAAGGAAGCAGCCTACAAACACTAGTCTCCTTCTTCTCTTTGCCCCTTAGTTACGTGAACTCAGGAATTTCCAGGGTCTCACTCCTTGGAAGAAGCTCACTCACTTGAAGCGCCCTCTAAGCCAGGGATTTCGCCTCAGCCTACCTCAGCTGCTTTGGTGCTGCCTGGCGTGGGTCTTCATGCTGAGCTGTTTTCCCCACCAGCTCTAGCGGGTATTCAGAGGCCAGTAGGAGGGCTGGGAGTTTGTTTTTGTCACAGGAGTTCTTCTAGGAGTGCTTCTAGGGTCAGGTACCCTGGCCCTAGAACAATGCCTGTGTAGCTGTGACAACTGCACAGTTAGTAGATGTACAAACACAAGTGGCATTTGGTGGGGCTTTGAAGTATATTTAGGATTTTGATAGGTAGAGACAACTCAGAGAGCATTCCAGCAAAGGGACTGGCATGAGCAAAGGTTGAGAGGTGGGAAAGGGCCAGGGCATAATTGGGGAAACTATGAGTAACTAGTTTTGTAGAGTGCAGAGGTGAGCATGTTATTTCTGTACTTGTTTGACTAGTTTTTTCATCCAGCTCTGAACCTTGCATGCTGGCCCTGCAAAGAGGCTTATTTATCGGGACAGACCCAGCATGGGAATGCTTTGCTGTGGTGCACAGGTGCAGGCATTCAGGCCTCTGCCCCAGAGAGGCACGGTGACTCCTGGCCCCTTGATGCATTGGGGGACTGAGCACTTGAACCTAGTATCTCTCCAGCCTATGCCTTCCAGGGAGGGGGCTGCATTCCCTCGCATCTATGTTAGGGTGTCCATGAGTTAGCAGCTCCAAAGGGAACTGCAGGGATGGAGGGCAGGGGGAGGAATGGAGACCGACCAGGCTGGTGGCTGGGGCCTTAGCCAGGGCCTTTGCTTCTCTTGGCACCTCTGACAGGCCCTGCCCTCTGCTCCACAGGCTAGAGGAAGTCCCCCTGGAGGTGCTGAGGCAGAGGGAGTCCAAATGGCTGGACATGCTCAACAACTGGGACAAGTGGATGGCCAAGAAGCACAAAAAGGTGAGGGTCCTGGCCTTGGGCCTCAGGCTGGGAGTCACAGCTCGGGGAGGAAGTAAAGAGGGAAGAGTTGCATCAATTTGGAGGAGCAGGAGCTTCTCCAACCGCCAGCTGCCTTAGGTGTCCCCACCTGCCAGCTTGGAAATGGGGACAGAAGCTGGCTGGAGGGCAGGTCCCAGGTTTCACTTGGTCCTCCTAGATGACTTCAGACACTCACAGAACTTTGTCCTGGAGTCAAACTTCAAAGCCGCTCTTAGCCAAAAGCCCTTCAGGCAGCTTTCTTCAGCTCTCCTGGGGGAAGTCCTTACTGCTGCTCACCACTTATCAGGGAGGACTTTATAACACTAATAATAGCCAATGTATGTTATACACTTGCAGTGTGCTGGGCACTTGACTTGGATAATCCTTACAACACCCCAGTGAGATTGGTGGTGGTAGTATCCGCACTTTATGGATGGTTACAGAATCAAGGTTTGAACCCGGGCAGTCTAACTTTAGTGCCTGCACTCTTCACCACCACAATAAGGGGCCTTCTTTACCCTCTAGATTAATTTGATGAGTTCCCTCTTAACCCCTTGGACAAAGCAAAAAGAAAGAAAAGTAACCTCACAGTTTAATGGTCTTATAAAAATGAAAATAACCTGTGGTCCTTTTCTAGTGGGCTATATTTAGGCACTAGCTCTATCACCCAGTAGGAACATCCTTGCCCACCACATGTACGTGTTGATACTCTTGTCTACCTCAACAGGGTCTACTTACTCCCTGGCCTAGCGGAGGCCTGTCCACAGTCCCACAGCTGGGTCTCTCTGCACAAGTACCCAGTGCACAGTGACCCCGCTGGCCTGCTGTTGTCTGCTGACATGCTGGTCTCCAGGCTGGCACAGCTGGCTGCAGGGCTTCGCAGAAAGCCCAGGACCGAAGGTCACATAACGGCTTGGGCCCAGCCCCACAGCCTCCCTCTCTTCGTGCCTGTGGCTAGCTGTGTGACTTTGGATGAGTCACTTCACCCTCTCAGCCTCAGTTTCCCTGGTCAAGTGGGAATAACAATCCTGTTGCAAGGCTTCTACTGTAAAGCCCTGAGCCGATGGGAGGAAAGGTGCACCCAGGCCAGGGCTCTTTCTTGCTGTTCTATGTGGGCTTTGGGGCATTCATTTTTTGCTAATATAGAAAAACTTTCACTTTAAAAAAAAATTTTTTTTAGAGCAGCTGTTCTTCAGCTGCTTCCTGCCTGACTCTGGGGTCAGTTTTCCTGCTTCCTCAGTTCTCGGGCTTTTATGCTGAGCTTCAGCTCCCTCTCCACTGTCTGCTGTGGTGACTACTGGCTGGCAGGGAGATGGCTGTGGAATTCTCACCCCAGCCTCCCTCGCAGATGGGGATTCCAGAGGGGAGCCTTGGGGAGCTCCTCTCAGCAGAGCAGCCAGCATCACTTCCTCTTCCCCTTTGCTTCCCTGGCACTGTGGTTAGAGGCCAAGGCTACTCCTGCCCAGCAGGGGCCACTGCAGGAGGCTGCACCCTCCCCTCCCCAGAGGCCCTAGCCCTCTGCTTCTCTCCTGCAGTGCTGGCCCTGGGAGCTCTTACTGCCTTGCTGCGCAGGCTTAGGCTTTCCCCATGGTCAGGAAGTTGTGGCACAGGAAGGACAACACCTGCAACAGGAAGTGGATCCAGACCCACTGCACTTATCCTGAGTCCCCAGGACTGGGACCAGGCCCTGCAGGGAGGCAGGCTCTAGCTGGAATTCTGTCTTCCCCTGTAGGGCTCTGCTCAAAGTTTGGCCCTGCCCTCCTGGAGTTCAGCAGGCTGGGTGTGGCTTCACATCTCTCCTTTCCTAAGGCCTTACCTCAGATAATGATAATCCCTTGTGCTTTCTGTTTGCTGAGCACTGTCTCTAGCTTTATCATTGCTGATCCCCACCTTTGCCTACTCCCTAAGGAGGAGATTATGATCGCCAACACCCCTGTGCTGAGGAGGATTCCAGAGGCCAGAGTGGGAAAGGCTGGCTGTATTCCTGGCTCTCCATCCCCACCTCC
Source organism: Grampus griseus (assembly GCF_964374135.1). Taxonomy (NCBI): domain Eukaryota; kingdom Metazoa; phylum Chordata; class Mammalia; order Artiodactyla; family Delphinidae; genus Grampus; species Grampus griseus. Next base: position 22,898,956 of record NC_139006.1, on the reverse strand, counting down.
CCAGCCTTGGGCCTGGGTGAGGGTGCGGCCTCTTTGAGAACTTAGTGGACTGAAGGTATTCCTGGGCTCCCCTGGGGCAGGCCAAGTATGGTAGGGCTGTGATATGTGGGGGCTGGCTCCAGCTGAGCTTGGCCCTAGGGGAGCCTAAAGGGCCTGTGGCTCTGGGCCTCCCTTTGCCAAAGCCTGCCCAGACCAAGCGGCTTCCTTCAGGAGACCCTTGTCCCACAGCAGCAGGAAACTGTTCGTGGAGTCTGGGGCAGTTTCCTTCTGCTCCCTTCCTCTCCCCACTTGGCAGGCAGTCCCAGAAGCTCAACTTGGCTCCTATGACCAGCCACTCTGCTCTTCCCCTACTGCCCTCAGCCTGTCTGCCTGTCTCCTTCCTGGTTCTTGACTCTCTCTGACCCTTGGAAAGTTTTGCCTTGTTTGTGCTGGTCATCAGGAAGCCCGGGCCTTCTGTGCTCCCTCCTCTGAGAGCTTCCATTGGGACTCTTTGAGGGGGTTTCCAGGTGAGGGGAAGTTAGTTAGGTGAGAGCCTGAGGCCCAGGGCTTCTGTGTCAGGCATCCTTCTGGGATTGGAGGGGTGGAGATGAAGCCATCATTTATTGAATTCAGACTGTGTCAGGCTAGGCATGTCCCCCCTGCCACCACCCCACTTCTAATAGAATCCTAGTTGTTATCATTTTGATCTTACTGTTGATGAGAAGTGATTGGCTAAGTAAGGTCAAAGCTGTGAGTAGTGGGGAAAGCCTGTGCCATTTTATTTAGCAAGGGTTGGAATCAGGACTTGTACCCAGGCCAGCTGCCTCGGCCGCGGTCTGGTAATCCTGGGAGCTTAGGGTCAGGGAGAGCAGAAGAGAGGGGATTCTTGACCAAACAAAGAGGGAGCCATTTTGATCAGCTCCCATCTTCCTTCTGAATTCTGCTGAGGTCTTTTCTCTAGGCCGGATGTGTCCTGCCACATAGCTGCTTAAACAAACACTCCCATGAAAGTGCCCAGGCCATGTGTCTGGGCACATTCTGGGTCATCTCGTGAGCTACTCACCCTGTGGCTGAGCTGTGTTCCACATTGTGCAGATCCCTTCCTGGTGACATCCCATGGGGATCCTCTAACTTGTATGGTTCCATTTTGATTCAGTAAATAGTGATGGGGATTCATAATCCTGTGGTAGGCTTCAAGAATACCTGTGTTGAGGACTTCCCTGGCGGTCCAGTGGTTAGAACTCCGTACTCTCACTGCTGAGGGCCCGGGTTCAATCCCTGGTAGTCGGGAAACTAAGATCCCACAAGCCGCACAGCGTGGTCAAAAAATAAAAAGAATACCTGTGTTATCACTGGACCAGGGAACACGGGGACTCTGCCATCACCTGGTGGCAGCATATCTGATTGCAATATTGTAGCAACAGGGGAGAAGTCCTCTTTTCTCCCCTTTTCGGCTCTTGCTGACATGCTCACTGAAGGCCTGACAAGCACCAGCAGAAGGGGTGGGCTAGCACACAGCCTCTGGGGGAGCAGCCCAGTGGGATGCATAGGCACAGCCCTCGTTTTGACTTTCAGATCCGTCTGCGGTGCCAGAAGGGCATCCCACCTTCTTTGCGGGGCCGTGCTTGGCAATACCTGTCTGGAGGCAAGGTGAAGCTGCAGCAGAACCCTGGAAAGTTTGACGTGAGTTACCCTTCCTTCACCCTGTCCTCCCTTCCTCGTCTCTTGACTTCCTTTGCGTGGCAGTGATCCTCTGTGTGCTCACCTGGACCTCAGCAGTATGAGTGATTGATGAGATCACTTGTCAAGAGCCTGACTGCCAGGCCTGGTCAGTCTCTGACTCCTGGGGGTACTGCTCATCTGAGGTTCCAGTCCTGAGAAGGCCTCAGTGGGATGGACAGATTTGAAGCTCCCCACTTCCAGCTCTTCCTCTTGACAACCGCCCAGGTTTGCTCTCTTGGACTCAGTGGGCCACCTCCCAGACTGCCTTGGGCCCTGTGCTCTGGGCCTTTGGGGGCCTGCCCAGCAGGGCCACAGAACCCTAACACCTCTTGGCCTCCCGTCCTCTACTCTTTCTGCTGCCTTGTCCAAGCCAGCTAGACATGGTTCACCTGTGTTGCTTATGGGCTTGTCTGCACTAGGGATGGCAGAGCCAAACCAGTGTCCTTATAGTTTAGAAGCCAGTCAGGGTTAGAGAGGTTACCCTCTGAAGCCATGCCTTCCCCTCCTGCTGCCCCCTGGCTCCATGATTGCCAGTGTGAAGAATACCACCGCCATTCATGGGGCTTCTTGGGGCCCACGTGGGCTGGGCAGCTCCTCTAGCCTGCTCCTCTAGGGAACTAGGGGAGTCAGTTGGCTTCCCCGGGGTTGCCCTGGCTCACCTGCCAGACTTGGCCCCAGGCATCAGGGTATCTCCCAGGCTCTTGGAGCTGGTAACAGGCAATGAGACAGAGCTGCCAGCCACCAGCTCTTTGTTGACATGCTTCATGCTTCAGTGAACACTCCTGTGCCGCCAAACCTGTTCCTTGAGAAGAGTAGGCAGGGCAGCCTAGAGTTTCTGCCGTTGACCTGGAGGAGGTGAAAGCTGTTTGCTGGCAGCACTTGGCCCCGGGGGATCAGGGGTTGGTGGAGTGTCTGGCCGGGGTCAGACCTGAATCAGGGCGATTGGACTGTCCCACAGAGCACCAACATTGTGCCCCACTCAGGTGGCCTCTGGACTCCAGAGTCTTCCATCTCTTCCATTTCAGGGGGCTGCATTCTGGGCAGAGTGGGAGGTTCAGGGGTGGGAGTCTCACCCCAAGCCCATAGCTTACCTTTGGCTGCCAGAGCACAGGCATGAGAGCCAAGACTTGGGTGGCCCAGTCAGCCTCCTGGTTCCACAGTTAGCAGACATGAACGCATCCTGTGTGAGCAGCGGAGCACGCAGTTCTCTGTGCTTTACATGTCTGGGGAGTGGTACGTCCAGAGAGGAATTGACCACCTCTGTGGGGTCTTGAAGGTTGCTTGTGGGAGGAGGTAGATTTGCCAAGAAAGGCCTTCAAGATGCTCTGAAGCTGAGTGGTGGGTCCTCAAAGCAGTCCTGGGGGCCAGAACAGTGGTTTGTGAACACACCTGGAAGGACTTTGCCTGTGGGTGAGGTAGAGGAAGTGGACGGGGATGAGAAGCTCCCTCTGGCTGCTGTGGGCACAAGAGCCCAGAGGCAAGGGTGCAGTGATGGGGCTGGTGGTGGCAGCATATCCTGCTCCTGTGCTCCCCCACAGACCCAGGCAGCTGACCCCAACCTCAGCTGTCAGGGAAGGTTCCTCAGCCCCTGGTGGCTCCTTCTTCTCAGCATTTGCTACTTCTTCCTCCTTCCTTAGGCAGAGCAGGACCTTCCAGCCTTTTTCTTACTTGGTTTTCTTCTCTGGCTTCACTTCACGATGGCGCCAGCGCCTGCAGGCTCCCTGGGGGCTGCGGTACCTGCATCATCCCCAGTGGCCCACACCTGCCTTTGATTCCCCGTACCCTTTCTCCCTGCAGGCCCTTCAGCTACACCTTTTCCTTTCTCACCCACCCCTGTGTGGCCGAGTGCCTTGGTCTGGTGAGGTAGCCGGTGAGCATATCCTAGCAACTGACCTTTTGGGTTCCCAGGTCCCCACCTCACTGGAACCTTCAGGAGAACTTGTGGGACCCTCCTCTCCCTCCGACAAAAGCAAACCTGCATTGTACTCAGACAGTATCCAGCCCTGGGCCTGACCTGCAGGGTGCATAGGACACACACAGGCCCCCATCTTGAGGGTGTGCGGGGCTCTACAGGTTGCACGTCCACCTCTTCAGCCATGTGCCTGCTCCAGGGCCCTCCGTGGAAGCGCCTGGCCCCTCCCTCCACCCTCCAGCCTCCAGCACTGCGTCAGCTTTTTCTCTCAGTACTTATTCTCTCATGTCAAGTTACCTGGCACCCGAGGGTCCATATTTCAGTGCTGGGACACCCCCACTGAGGGGGCACAAAAGGCAAAAGGGACTTATATGAAGTCACCTGCTGGGCAGGTACCTGGGTCTACACCCATCCATGTGTTTGCTGAGGACCCAGCCTTCCTCCTGGGGGCCTCTCCTGACACTTCCCAGCATGGCAGGCTATGAGTACTTTGTCTGCTTCTCTGCTCAGCCCTCTAGGTTTCCTTCCTGTTGATTTTTTTCTTTCTTTGGTTAAAGTTGAGGTATGAACTTACGTAAAGTAAAATGCACAGATCTTGACCATGCAGTTCAGAGTTTGGACAAATAATAAATACCCATGTAACCAACAAGCAAGTCAAGATATAGAACATTTCAAATGACCAAGTAGTGACTGTTTTGTGTGTAGTAGCTTTGTTTTTATAAATGGAACTCATGCTAAAATGCTCACGGAAGTTCAAAGAAAAGAGTAAAAGTTTGTTGAAACCCCAGCACCCAGAGATAGCTCCAAGGCTAATGGTTTGACAGGTGTCATTACAGTGTTCAGTGCAGCAGGGCACACACACACACACCTTCCTGAATATGTGGCACCACTTGTACAGGGAGATGGGCAGCAGAGGAGTTGGGATTGACAGCTCTGAGTCAACCTGGCTTCCAGGCCCAGCAACACCGTTTTTCTAACCACGAGGCATTGGGCAAGTAGCTTTTCTTTGATCCTCAGTTTCCTCATCTGTGAACAGTGTAATGATAGGACCTGCCTTTTGGGGGTTGAGGAGGACAGTCAGTGAGGCCCACGGGTGCCGTCTTAAACTGTGCTCAGAGTGGTGCTTCCAGGTGGTAGCCATTGCTTTGATAGTCGCCTTCCATCTTAAGGGTGTAACATAAGGTGTCTGAGTCCTGAATGAAGTGCCTAGAGGTTATTTCAGGCCACAGCTATGATGGACACTCTTACCCACACTGGTCTTCCTGGAGCCTGGATCACCTGTCAGGGTTTCCAGGACTCTGCTCTGCTTGTCTCTGCCCCTGCCCAAGCTTTCTGACCTGTCCTTGGGAAGACCCAGTCTCTGATGGGATCGGGTGGACATTTTCCCTGGTGGTGGGTGCTCCTCCAAAACCTGGGACAGTTGTATCCTCCTAGCCATCCCTAACTCCTAAGAGATGCTCTTGACCTTGCTTCCAGGAGCTGGACATGTCCCCCGGGGACCCCAAGTGGCTGGATGTGATTGAGCGTGACCTGCACCGGCAGTTCCCTTTCCACGAGATGTTTGTGTCCCGGGGGGGCCATGGGTGAGCAGGCTGGGCCTTGTGGGCTGGAGGTGGCTCTTCGCCCTTTCCCTCAGGGGGAGAGAGGAGGTAAAATGAGTTCGAGGGTATCTTGGGGTCCCAGGAGTTGGGGGCCCCAAACTACACTGTTAGTTTCCCCTCTTTGGTTTGAGTCTGATGGGTCCTCTTAGTTTCTCCTCTTACGTCTGGGGCAACTTCATCATTTACTCCCCAGAGTGCTAGGGCTTGCCTGGCCTTGCCTTCTTCTGGAAACAGGTTTTGGTGGGGAGAAAGAAGGATAGAGAGAGTTGGGTGGGCAGAGGGTATGTAGGAGAGGAGAGATATGGCAAGCCAGGCCCTGGGACCAAGACAGACATCTGGAACAAAGCTGGTCTGACTCAGAGGCCACAGCTGCTGAGTGAGGGGCCCACACTTCCAACCCAGACACATCCTTACCCTGTATCTGGCATCTTGCCCTGGCCCTGACCCCTGCTTTCTTTTTGAGCCGCTGCCTTCACCTGTCAAATGGGGGAGGTGAGAGTCGATGTGCTACAGTGGGAGACTGACCCCTTGGTGACCACAATCAGGTCACATCCCTCTCCAGGGAAGTGCAATTCTGAGACAGGTCCGATCTGGTGGGGCACAGGTGAGGGTAGTGGGTGGCAGAGTCACACCTGTCATTCCTGCCCCGCTTGGCCTCTCCACAGCCAGCAGGACCTATTCCGTGTGCTGAAGGCCTACACACTGTACCGACCTGAGGAGGGCTACTGCCAGGCCCAGGCGCCCATCGCCGCCGTCCTGCTCATGCACATGCCTGCTGAGGTACCACCAGGCCTCGGGCGGGCAAGCGGCTGGCGGGCAGGGAACAGCCAGCAGCAAGGCCTCACGTCTCTTTTGCCCACAGCAAGCCTTCTGGTGCCTGGTGCAGATCTGTGAGAAGTACCTGCCCGGCTACTACAGTGAGAAACTGGTGAGTACTTGCTGGGCCTGGGCCCTGGCCTCAGACCCGCCCCAGCCTGGATGCCCTTTGTCTAGGCCTTAACTCTCTAAGCCATTCCTGTCCCCGCTTAAGTCCTTCCCAGCCTTCTGTTGCTTTCAGGCTGAAGTCCCAAGGCCTGCCAGGGTCAGGGCTCCCAGGCTCCAGCCTCATCAGTCCCACACTCCCTCCGTTGCTGCCTCCAGCCGCAAGGCTGTTGGGCAGGATCGCTGTTCCTCCAGTGCACCGAGTTCCTCCCTGCCTCGGCCTTGTCATAGGCTTAAACCTCTGCCCCTTTCCTTCCACTTCTAACTCTACTTTTCCCTCAGCTTTCAGCCCTCCGGAGCTGTCCTTGACTCTGACAGGTGGCACCTCCGGCACACGCTCCCCCAGTGTTCCTGTTCCTGCCATGTTCTGGTCACTCAGCCCCCTCCCTCTTCCCTCCCTCTGGTCTCATTGCTTCTGTAATTCATGTCTGTCTGGCCCTCTGCACGACATGCCCCATGAGGGGGACTTAGCTGTGTCTGGTTGGCTCATTGTTGTATCCCAGCACCCAGCATGAGCTTGACACCCTGCAACATTAGCCGCCTGAGGAACGAATGGATGCCTGCCTGGAGCTGGGGCCGGGCGTAGTTCCCGCCCTGGCTGCTGTGGGCCCATGGTTATGGCCCTGTGGCTTCACTGTCCCCCCAGGAGGCCATCCAGCTGGATGGGGAGATCCTCTTCTCGCTGCTACAGAAGGTGTCTCCCGTGGCCCACAAGCACCTCAGCCAGCAGAAGATCGACCCGCTGCTCTACATGACAGAGTGGTTCATGTGTGCCTTCTCGCGCACCTTGCCCTGGAGCTCCGTGCTGCGTGTCTGGGACATGTTTTTCTGCGAAGGTACTGGGCTGGGCTCAGGGGAGCACCCTTGCCCCCAGCCCAGCCCACAGGAGGCCTCTGTTTCCAGAGAAACTCTCTAAAGGACCCCTTGCACTCATTGCCCGCTTCCCCCATGCAGGAGTCAAGATCATCTTCCGGGTGGGGTTGGTGCTGCTGAAGCACGCACTGGGCTCCCCTGAGAAGCTCAAAGCCTGCCAAGGCCAGTATGAGACCATCGAGCGGTTGCGGAGCCTCAGCCCCAAGATCATGCAGGAGGCCTTCCTGGTCCAGGAGGTACAGCCCACACCTTCCCCTCGCCACCGGGAGGGAGGGGGAGACTTGAGGGCCCTTTGGCGGGGGGCCTGGTAGCCCTCTACCCCTGAGGCCTTGTGCTCAGCAGCCCAGAGCAGTGTGGACAGGCCCCATTCTTCTGTCTGAACAAGAAGAAGGGGAACAGGCCTAGGTTCTAGGGAATAAAAGTAGGTGCAACCCACCACCCGCATCCTCCCTGGCCCTACAACCACGGCCTTGGCTTTCTTTTCTTATTTTTGTGGACCATTTTTAAAGTCTTTATTGAATTTGTTACAATATTGCTTCTGTTTTATATTTTGGTTTTTTGGCCCCGAGGCATGTGGGATCTAGCTTCCCGACCAGGGAAGCGGTCCCGACCAGGGACCCCCTGCACTGGAAGGCAAAGTTTTAACCACTGACCACCACCAAAGTCCCAGCCTTTTTTTCTTTCTTTTGTGGATTTTTGTCTCTCTGGGGCTGTAATGAGGTGACATATATTTAGGCAAGTGGACTCATGAGCTTTCTCCTCTAAGGCAATGGGTCTCAAGTGCCTGGCTCACCTGGCACTCACTTCTGGGACTTGTGACCACCACAGGGTCCAGACCCGCCACCCTTCCCGTGGTCAGCCTTTAGTGACCAGGGCTTGGGGAGCTGAGGGAGAGCAGGGGCCCAGGCTGGGACGCAGAAAGGGAAGGTTCTTCCTGGTGCCCACCCGCCTGTCATTGCCCCCACAGGTGGTAGAGTTGCCAGTGACAGAGCGTCAGATAGAGCGTGAGCACCTCATCCAGCTGCGGCGCTGGCAGGATACCCGGGGTGAGTTGCAGTGCCACTCTCCACCCAGGCTGCACGGTGCCAAGGCCATCCTGGAGGCAGAGCCAGGCCCGTGGCCCACCCTGCAACCTTCACCGTCCATCCGCCTGCCCCCAGATGCCCCCCTCCCTGGTTCCAAAGGCAAGTACAAGCCGCCCAAGCAGGTCCAGAAGGAGCAACGGAAGCAGGCGAAGGCGAGTGGGCAGTGGGACAAGCCCCCGACCCCAAGTCAAGCCAAGGTGGCAGCTGCTGCGGGAGACGCATGTCCCCCACGGGATGTGCACCCAAAGGACCCGGTCTACCAGGACCCCCAAGACTCAGCTCCCCAGGACTCAGCCTACCACTGCTCCCAGGAGAGCCTGACGTCCCAGGAGAGTGAGGACACCTACTTGTAACCCTGGCAGCTCAGGCCCCTGGGCTGGGGTCTCCACACACCTACACGGTTCACGGACTGACACTCCAGGGCTTGCCCACTCTCTGAGGGCCTGGCTGCCTGGCCCCTGGGCGGCAGAGAGTCTAGCTGGCCCAGCACAGATTCTGCCTGAGCCTCCTTATTTATTTTCTCCAGAGTGGAGCTCGGGCCGGCCCAGCTGGGGCAGGCAGAAGTGAGGGCCGATGGGTGGGGCCTCACTCAGCACCCGCCTCCTGAGGGGATGCTCCCCAGGGCTAGGGCACTGACGTGAGGGGAAAGGGAGGGGAAAAGGGTGGGGTGCTCTTTGTGTAAAATAGAAACATGGTTTTGTACAGAAATAAAACAACGCTTGTATAGAGAGCTGCTGTGCAGCTAGGGACTGGGAAGGGGGTGCCAACCCTGGTGCTCAGCATCTCTTCTGCACACCCTCCAGAGCCCCCCATCCTGGTCACAGCCCAGCACTAGAACCTCTCTGAGAAGTACCTTTGCCAGAGGAGATGCCAGGTCTAGGGCCAGCCCTTATTCCTGGCCCCTGTATCCCCTTACTCCATCCCCTCTGCCCCATGGCCACCATCTGCCATGGATGAGGGAGGGTCACCAGTGCTGGGGCAAAGCAGGGCCTGCTCCCAGGCTTTGATGCCTACCCATCACAGAAGGGGAGGGGCTCCTTAAGGAGGTCCTTTCAGGGTCTTCCTCCTCCAAGGGCTGGCCTGGATGCCACTTCGGGCCCCAGTAAGGTACTGAGTGCTCATTCTGGTCAGGTGCTGGTGCCAAGGGTGGGTGATCATGAATGCCCTCACATGCTCAGCCCAGGCCTCCATCAAAGTTAGAGGGGTGCGGGGCGAAATCTGGATCTGTGATAAAAGGTCGCCTGCCATTTACTGAGCACTTATAATATGCCTGGCTGCACTGGTTGTGTCACGTGTTTGATCAGGTAGGCTTTATTATTATCCCCATTTTACAGATGAGGAAACAGAGGAGCTGAGTGGGAAAGATGAAGCTGATCCAGATTTGTACCCAGAGCCCCTCACTACCTCTCCTGACTAGGGTGACCGGACTCTGCCATCGAGGACCCATGCAGGAACTGTGGTCACAACTGATGACCAGAAGGGCGAGGACAGGGTGTCCCTGGGAGAGGCCCCCCTTCTGCTGAGGAAGCAGCTTTTCCAGTCAAACAATAGTGGCTGTTCCTGGCAGGCCACCAAGCTGGGCCAGGCCATGGGGGAGGGGGGAGAGAGAGGAGTAGAGCCTCCCTGGGAGCTTTTAGGCATTGCAGGGCCTCAGCCTGGAACATCTTGTTCTGGTACAGCTGGGGATACTGAGGCCTGAGGAGGTCAAGGGTCGCATGAACCTGTCAGAGCAAGCGATCCACATCCTACCTCCTACCCCTCACCCCTGTGGCTCCCTACCCCATCTGCACCTGCCATCAACGAGATGAGGGGTTCAGAGGACACTCCCCTCCCCCTGGCCCTCCAGGGGACTGGCCAGGATGTGGTGGCTTCAGTGTTCCACTGGGATCCACCATGCTGGAGAGTCCAGCGGGAAAGGTGCTGCCCCACTTTCATTCGCCTACAGTAGAGGCCCCCGAGCAGGCAGGAGGCCTGCTCAGGCCTGCTGGATCCCAATCAGACCTGAGGCCTGCTTTAACCTGTTTGGTTCAAAGCCTCGCATCTGAGGCCTGCAGACGCTCAGGCCAGACAAGGGCCCCTGGAGCGTGTTCCATCCTGCTAGGAGCCAGCCTAGGTGTGCTGGTGCCTGCTCAGCACTGGGGTTTTCGTAGACCTGAGGAGGCCAGCCCTAATGTTGAAATGAGCCCAAGTTGGCACTATCAAGCCTCAGATCTGGGGTGTCTGCCAGTGCTGGGGGGGGGCCTGCTTGGGCATGAAGCAAGTTTAGATGTGCTCAGGCCACGTAAGTTCTGCTAATGACTGCAGGCTTAAGTCTCTGCTGAGAGCTGAGTACCCAGTGAGCCCCAGATGCATAGCCCTGTTCCCCCAAAGTTTGAGTTTTGGGCAAGTGTTAGGCCTGGCCACCCTCAGCTCCCTACCCCACAGCATGCTGCTCAGAGGTGGCTGGAGCCCTCCCTTTTCTGAAAGTTGGGTGAGAGGAACAGATGTGGGGGCCACCAAGTCCAGGTTAGGTTTCACCTTGTCAGTCCACTGACAGGGTTCACAAAGCACGGAGGGGTACGTATCAACACCAGTCCTGGACAGCCCTTGCTGGGGGTCTTTTGTCTCCGCCACCCCAGCCAGCTCTGGTGGCCCTGCACCATGCTGAGCCATGAGAGGAAGGAGGGGGAAAGACGCCAGGACACTGTTGGCTGAGAACCACAGGGTCGCCTGGGCTGCACAGTGGACCCCACCCCTCCGTGTTCCACGGATTTGGGGGCAGCGTTCTGTCCCAGCCCAGCCCCGGTTCGTCTTGTGGCCCTCCAAGGCTCAGTGAAATTAATCATAAGATGCGGGCGCAAGGACAGAAATGACCCCAAGCATCCGCTGGCTCCGGACCCCACCGCAGCGGGCGTCCAACGGAAAGGGCGGAGCCCGGAGAGGGGGCGAGGCACGGGCTGGGCCTAGAGGACTCGACGCGGGTGGGGTCAGAGGGTGATTCCCGAGCCACTGACGAGGGGGAGGAGGCAGCAGGGGCGGAGTTCGGCGGGCTGGAAGGAGAGGAGTGTGGCTCCGGCGTTAGAAGGAGGCGTGGCCACCCTGGATTGGCCGCCCGTCCCGCACGGCGTGGCCGTCAGGGAGCTGGCGTAGGTGGCGGCGTGGACTCGGCCGCCCACCGGCTCCTTTAAGCCCCCCGGCACCGCCTCCACCGACCCGCCCCCAGCACGACCTGGGCCAGGTTGGCAGCGGGGTCGGCTCTGTGCGGGCAGCGATGGAGCTGCACATCCTAGAGCACCGGGTGCGGGTGCTGAGCCTCGCCCGCCCCGGTCTCTGGCTCTACACCCACCCGCTCATCAAGCTGCTCTTCCTGCCCCGCCGAAGCCGGTGCGAGCCCGGGTTCGGGGCACATATGGGGGTGGGCTCCACTGTCGCTTTGGGACGGGGTCGGGAGATTAGGACCGCCGCGGGGCCAGCGACAGCAGGCGGGGAGAGCCCTCTCTGCCACCCTCCCTCCCCCCGCCCCCGGCCGCCATCCGGCCTGGGCCTACGCTCCCTGGGACCGCCGCCTATCCGACCCCGTGAGGCCCCCTCCCAGGGCCGGTTAAGGCGCAAACAGCCTGGGATGGTCAATGCTTAACTCCTAGTGGTGTCAGGTGGGGGCATTCCTTCCTGGCGACCGCGGGGAGCTTTTTACAGATGCCTCCCATCGGGTCAGAGGGGCTGGTCTTGGGGGCCCAAGGTCCGACGCTCCGGGACTGTCGCCGCGGGTGAGCCTCTCCTCCTTCCCGGAATGGAGGGGCAGGGGGCTCCTGCAGAGGTCGGGGAGGCGGAAAGGAGTCCGCAGTTCCGGAGATGGGGCACACACCCCACTGTCCTGGGGAGAAAACTGAGGCTTGAGGGGGCAGGGAGGTGCCCGGCGGGGGTCTACCCGCCCCCTCCGCCCCACCCAGGCTGAAGATGCCCCCGCCCCCCAACCAGGTGCAAGTTCTTCAGCCTGACGGAGACCCCCGAGGATTACACGCTCATGGTGGACGAGGAGGGCTTCAAAGGTGGGGGCTGGGCTGGGGAGGGGGAGTAGGGGAAGGAAACTGCGTTCTTTGCCAGATTCTCACCGAATGTTAGGATCCAAGGTCGCAAGAGCTGGGGCCTTGAAGGAGGATGGATCTGGGTTCGAATCCATTTCCACTATTCACTGGCTGTGTGCCCTTGAGCAAGTCACTTCCCCTCTCTGAGCTGTTTGTTTCCGCTTATGTAAAGTGGGTATAGTTACGGTTCTGATCTTATAGGGTCCCACGAGGGCTTTATAATGGGGCTGTGTGTGGAGGACACTTAGCAGCCGCAGGCCAGCAACAGGGCCTCAGTTACAGTTCTGGAGCAAGAATCGGGTTTCTGTGGCTGTTTCACCACCACCCCCATCTGCCTTTGGACTATTTCTCCTTGGACTTCTCTCCCTGGTGTGGGTCACCCCCTCCTGGACTGGTCTGGCGACTCCAGGAGTCTGAGGGTTGGGGAAGGAATGCAGGCAGCCAGCCCAGGGCAGGATCCTGGCCGGCCTCCTAGCTGTGCTTGGGCGATTAGCAGCCCGCCTGGTTGTGGCCCCTGCTCTGGACTGGACGCCAGCCTGGTCCCTCCCTGGTCCCTGGAGCTGACATCTGCCTTTTACTCCTGCCAGCTTGACCCATCCTGACAGGCCTGGAGCCTCAGGCCAGCCAACTGGGGCTTGGTCCATCCCGCATAGCACCACTTCAGGCCTTAGTTTCCCTATTTGTGCAGCAGAAAAGTCTGGGTCTGCTCAGAGGGAAGGGCGTCCCCCAGCCAACGTGGTCTGCTGGCTCCCCCTGGTGGTGCCATGTGGTATAAGGCATCTGTGATCCCACAGGACACTGTCATCCCATTCTACAGAGGAGGAAACTAAGGCTCAGAGAAGTTAAATCATTTGCCCCAGGTCCGCAAAAAGTAAATGGTGAGGCTGGGATTGGAACCCAGCTCTGTCTGGATTTGGAGCTCCGATCTTAACTGGGAAGTTACAATCCCTGACAGGCCAACACCTGAAGCACCTCTCAGTCCTTGCAGACATGCAGGTCTCAGGAGCAGAACTTGGGGGAGGAAGACAGCTCCAGTCTCCAGACCTGACCTGACCTTGGTAGAACTCTCCAAGGCTCAGACAGGGAAACTGAGGGCAGGGTCCAGCCCTGTAGGCCCTGACTGGGCATGTGCCCCCTGCCCCACAGAGCTGCCCCCATCTGAGTTCCTGCAAGTGGCTGAGGCCACGTGGCTGGTGCTGAACGTGTCATCCCACAGTGGCGCAGCAGTGCAGGCTGCTGGGGTCACCAAGATCGCCCGCTCAGTAATTGCACCGCTGGCCGAGCACCACGTGTCGGTGCTGATGCTGTCCACCTACCAGACAGACTTCATCCTGGTGAGTTTCCTGCAGGTGCTGGTGCGGGGCAGGGTGGGCATGGGTGCCTGGGGACCCATGTGTTGTGCCATCTCCTGTGGCCCAGGTGCGAGAGCAGGACCTGTCCGTGGTGATCCACACGCTGGCCCAGGAGTTCGACATTTATCGAGAGGTGGGCGGGGAGCCTGTGCCCGTTGCCAGGGATGATTCCAGCAATGGCTTTCCCCGTGCCCAGCATGGTGAGGGCCGCCCTCTGACACCCAGGCCTGGGCAGGGGCTCCTCTTCCCACTGGGCCCCTTCCCTTGTGCAGGTGGGTCTGTGGGCTTAGGGAGACCAGCTGACACTGACCCCCTCATAAGATAGGGAGATGGGGCCAGGAAAACTCAGGCAGGTACCTGCATGTAGACCGTGACCCGGCACCCAGCCCAGGCCTCCTCTCTGGCTGGCCACCAGGGGGCGTCGCAGCCCACAGTCGCCCTTTCACCTGCCACCACCTTGTCCCTCCGGAGCAGGGCCCAGCCCCACAGTCCATCCCATCCAGAGCCCAGAGAACCGTTTCTGTGTCCTCACGCTGGACCCTGAGACGCTGCCAGCCATCGCCACCACCCTCATTGATGTCCTCTTCTATTCACACAGGTGGGCCTTGTTTGCGTTTGTCTCTTTGTCCTCATATCTTGTTCCCCGTGCTCTTTCCCACCACCTTCCGCCCATCCCTTGGTTCTGCGGATTCTGTGCCCTGTTCTGTATCTGGGGTTCCTGGCAGCCTGCGATGCACATGTATCGTGCACTGAGGTTCAGGCAAGGTCCTGATGCCGCAGCTGGAGCCCTCCCCTCTGGTGTGGGCAGAGCCACCCCTGAGCTGTGCCCTGGCAGGCCCTCCGGCCCTGGGTTCTGTGTCTTTGGCAAAAGCAGGGTTCATCATCTTCCCCCATCCCCACCTACACCAGCAGGAGGTCAGGGTGCTTGGAAGGGGAGAAAGTGGCCCAGGGACAGGAGGGTCTGCCCAGGGCCAGTTGTGCCAGTCCCTTCCCAGGTGTGGAGGCCAACAGGGAGGTGGAGTGGACAGAGCACCTGAGCCTACTCTCCCTCCCCAGTCCCCCTAAGGAGGCAGCCTCCAGTGGTCCTGGATCCAGCTCCATCACCTTCTTTGCTTTCTCCCTCATTGAGGGCTACATCTCCATTGTCATGGATGCTGAAACGCAGAAAAAGTATGTGACCCCTGACCCTAGGTGGGCCACAGGCCCTAAGTCAGCCCCAGGGAGGGAGGGGGTAGAGCGGCAGACTCCGAGGTCACCAGGCTGACCTGCCCAGGGAGCTCATAGTGGGGCAAGGAGGGGACAGGGGTGCCCTGCCCACTGCCCACCTGCCTCCCCAGGTTCCCCAGTGACCTGCTGCTGACCAGCTCCTCAGGGGAGCTGTGGAGGATGGTGCGCATCGGCGGACAGCCCCTGGGCTTTGGTGAGGGCTGCACCTCATGTGTCGGGGGCTTGGGAAGGGCTGGGGGTGGGGGTGGGGATCAGGGCGATCCACATGGACCTCTCCTCAACCCTCAGATGAGTGTGGGATTGTGGCCCAGATCGCAGGTCCCCTGGCTGCGGCCGACATCTCCGCCTACTACATCAGTACCTTCAACTTCGACCATGCCCTGGTGAGCGCTGCTGGCTGGGGCCAGGGCCCCTGGAGGGACGCTGAGGGGGTGGGGTGGCAGGAGGTGGCCCCAGCTGGCCCAGGAAGTTGGGCAGCCCTGACCCCTCCCTCTGTCCACCTGCCTGCAGGTTCCTGAGGATGGCATTGGCAGTGTCATCAAGGTTCTCCAGCATCGGCAGGAGGGTCTGGGCTCCTGAGGCCCTGAGGGGAACAGCAGCCTCCAGGCTCTCCCCTTGTCCTCAAGCTTCCAGAGACTTCTCAAAGCTTTTTACTCAAGCTCTGGGATGTTCCTGTCGGGGGACTCCTTCTTCCGCTCTGTGTATGTAAGCTGCGTGCAGACACTGGCTCTCACGTGGACACGCGTGTCTGCCCATCGCAGGGGAACACGGTGCTCAGGGCTTCCTCCAGGAAGCCCCTCAACCCATCACTCCCTGCGGGGCCTCGGCATTTGCACATTCCCTGCCTGAGGCCAGAGCCTTCCCCCTCTCAGCGCCCTGGGTGGGCCGGCTGCTCCCCAGAAGGCCTGATCTCCCTTCTGCCTCTGGCTCTGTTGCCTTTCCTGGCCAAGTGAATTCTGACAGTGCCTTCCCTTCCTGGGGCCTCCAAAAAAAGTATTTTTACATCTCTATCTCTCTTCTTTTTTAATCAACTTGTTAATAAAGAGCTTGTAGTGAGCAGGCCAGGCTGTGGTCCTTGGGGTTGTCCAGGCCTTGGCCATGCCTGCCCCACAGCTCCCCAGGGCCCCTCTGCCTGAGGTCCTGGACTCTCCCCGCTCTGCCGGCTCCGGGCCTCACCTCCCTCAGTTCTCACCTCAAGAGCGTAGATGAGCTATTGCTGTTCTCCAGACAAAGGACCTATGCGCTGGGAGGTGGAATGACTTAGCCAGGGTCACGTGATTCCTGTCCAGGGCTGCCTGGCTCTGAGGTCCAGGCTTTCTCTTCATTACTTGCTGCTTCTGAACAGCCCAGAAGGTTCAGAACAGGGAAGAGACTCCCAGACCCTCCTGCCTGGGGGTCCCCCAGCCTCCCTGGACCTTGGGTGTGGCTGGCCTGTTGCAGAATCCCCTCAAGGAGGGGAGCCCTAAAGCACCTCTCCTTCAGGCTGCTGCCTGCTTTCTTTTGGACCACGCCTGAGTTCTTTCTGTCCCTCACGGGAGCAGTCAGTTCTTGCAACTAGGGCTCTCCTGGGGCAGGGGTGGGAGGGGGCCAGTCAGAGTGTGCACCTGGGAGTCTGTACACTGGGCTTCCCCTGGCTGGGGGGACAGGACAGGGGCCTGGAGGCCACCTGGAGCCCCCTCTCCCCTCGATGGCTGCACGCTGGGGCCAGAGGCTCTGCACATCTGGGCCGGGGTTTCCTGTCACAGAGGGGCCACCTCCCTGCTCTGTGAGTTGGGATTCCGCTGTGGCCCGATGGGGCCCCACAGATGTGCTGGGGAGGTTATCGGGTACCCTCAGCCCAGACCCGCCCGCGCTCAGGAAGGGAAGAAGGGTGTGACTTCAGCGTACTCAGAGGTCGTGGTGGCTCCCCAGAAAAGCCAGAACGGGTCCAGACCTCTGGCAGTGCGCCCACCCTGCCCCTGGGAACCTGGGGGCTGAAGATCAGAGGAGCAGGGAGCGCAGCCCAGCCCGGTGAGTGGCGGTCGGGCGCCCTGGGCCAGCCCCTTCCCCTTGGCCTCCGTTTCCCCGAGTGCATTGAGACCTAGGAGGCAACTCCCTCAGGATCCTATACCCTTGGACCCTGGGAAGGGGGTGTTTGTTTGTAGTTTGTCTTTGGGTTGAGGAGGGTCCTGCTTCTCTCCCTGGAGGGGCCGCCCTGGGCCTTGGCTCGAGGGATGTCCTGGGCTGAGATGGGGATTTTAGAACCAGAATTCTTGGGGCTGCCTGACCTGTAGCTAGAGAGCTCCTGGCCGCACGTCCAGCTCTGGGGGTCTGTCCATCTGTCTGTCAGTTTGTGAGTCACTGCCTGATTTGGGTGTTTCTGTCATCCCAGTTTTCCAAGTGTGTGAGGTCTCACCTGGTCCCCCACACTGGGTCCTAACCTGGCAATGGTTAGATCTTGCGGCTGCCCGTGGGATTGGGCTGGGTGCGAGGCCACAGGCCTGCCCCGGTGGGCTGGTACAACTCAGGCCCAGGCCTAGAGGCCAGCATGTCCACCTGCGTCTCCACCACACGCATGCAATTGTGTGTGGAATTGTTAGCTCCCAGGGCATTAGGGTCCTTGGGGGTCACTGGGCCGGCTCTCGGCCTTCTTGGCAGGTTACAGATGGGGAGACCTGCTCAGGGAGTGCAGGAGACTGAGACCTCCCTGGGGTTGGGGCACAGGGCTTGGGGCACAGGGCTTGGGAAGTGCCTGGAGAACACAGCTTCTCTGGGAAGGGGATATTACCCTGGCCTTCTCGCACAGCTGATGCGCTGGGTGCTGTCTGACAGGTAGGTCTTGAGCTGTCCTGGGCCAGGGGAGGGGGACTCGCAGAACCACTTCCTTGTCCACCCAGGCTCCAGAGAATTCTAGGGAAAAGGAAGTCGGTCTGGTCAGCCCAGGCCTCGGGTTGGGTCATTTATAACTGAGGTTGGGGGCGCTTGCTGGCTCACCTGGAGCCCCAGTCCACCTGTCTGCCTCAGCGCGGCCACTCCTGAGCATGAGGCCGAGGACCACGGAGCCTAAGCGCTTGTTCTCAGAAAGATGCAGCCCATGCCCGGGGAGGGCCCTGCCCGCAGTCCCTCAGCCCCTCAACCCCACGTCCGGCATCTGCAGGGTGGGGGGCTGTTGGGTGGGTGGGGACGGGAGATGAGCAAACCTCAGGCGTGAAGAGTCCCAGGCTCATTTCTACCCTTTCTTATCTCCATGCTCATACAGAAGAAGTGACCTCTTCAGCCCTCCTTGAAGGCATTTGAGCAGAAATTCAGGGTTTAAGGTTTTCACCCCCACCCCAGCTGGGTAGGGCCGTGAGGTCCCACGCTCACCAAGTTGCTCCAGAGCGGGGTTATTTTCCTGCGTAGAGGGGAGAATAAGGCCACGCCCTCTCCATGTTCTACCTGGTCCCACCGGGTGGGACTGGTCCAAGCAGGAGGAAGGAGGGGCAGCTGTCTGCAGCTGACTGACTGTGAGCCCAGGGAAGCTGCTTCCCCATCCGTATGTGGGAGAGGGGAGCGGTGTGTTCCATTAATTCATGTATTCAACACACGCTCTCATTATCCCCCTTTTACAGAGGGGAAACGAAGCACTTCACAGAGGGGTGAAGTGACTTAACCAAGGTCGCACAGCTGGGCATGGCAGAACCATTATTCACAAAGAAGGTCAATAGTGCCCCTAGGGGCCTGGGGAGGTTCCCTGGGGGAAGGGATATTTTAGCTGAACCCTGAGGGACCGGGAGGATTTTGCAAGATCCCTCTCAATCCCAGCTGTCTGCGTTGGTGACTGAGTGTCTACCGCTGGTGGCAATGGGTGCGTGGCAATGGGTGTGTCGGCGGGCACGTGAGGCATAGCCCTGCCTCCTCCCTGACCCTGGGCTGGGCTGGGTGAGCCCGTTGGGCAGCAGGCGGGGTTTGTGTCTCACTTTCCCAGGCAGGCCCAGGTGCTGGGGTTCCCGAGCCAGGGGTATCTTAAATGGGGGTGCCCAGAGCTCCCTTCCCAGGGGGTTGGTCACGGTGCCACATGGATGGGTGTGCTGCACTGGTGTGTGCATTCACAGTGTGCAGGCCTTCATGGGCATCTACAGGCAAGTCTGTTTTGGCCAGAAAGTGTGTGTATGTGTGTCTGTCTACACGTGTGTCTCAGTGTCCGTGTGTCTCAGTGTCCATGTGTCCTTGTACTTATGGCTCCATGTCGGAGGTCTGGATGTCTGTGGCTGTGCATGCATCCAATTTCTTATAAACATCAGCTGTGTGCCTGGCTCCGTGTCTGCATGTGTCCTGTGTATGTGTGGCTGGTGTGTGCATCTATGCCTGTGTGTGAGCATTTGTGGCATGTATTTCTGTGTGTCTGTTTTTGTCTGTGGCTGGGGCAGTTTTTCTATGTCCACGTGTGCGTGCACACGTCTGCATCTTTTGTTTTCACATTCACACCTGTGCCCGTGTACACCCTCTTGTCCACTTTCCTTCTGGGGACCCACTTCCCTCAGGGCCCCCTGCTCTCCCTCTCCCTGATAGCAGAAGGCCCAGCTCCCTGCCGTCCCCTGGGGAGTGGTGGGCTGTGCTGCCCAGCCCCCCAAGCCCTGCCTCTTCACCACTGCCCTCCGCCCCTGGCCGCCTTCCCCCCAGCCTCTCCCGACTCCCTCTTCCCTCTTTGCCCACTTCTCTGTCCCTCTTCTGTCTACAGCCCAAAGGGAGCCTAGCCCTGCTTTCTGTCCCCCTGTGCATATGCCCCTCAGCCTGAGCTCTCTGCAGTGACCCAGCCCCAGTGCCCTCTGCAGCCCAGCACCCCCCATTTCCCAGGGTCCTGAGTCAGCCCACGGTTGTCCTTGCCTGTGTGGCCACCCCAGACCTCCCGCTGGTCTCCCTGCTTGGGTCTCCCTCTCCTCTGGCTGCAGAAGCATATTTTCCCCAGCACTAGTGTGCTCCCTCCCTCCCCTGTCTCCAGCCTTCCGCAGCCCCCCTGCTCTGTCTTTGAGACCAGCACCCCCACCCCCACCCCACCCCTGGCCCCCCTCCCCCTCCAGTGTCTCACCTATGCTTGCTCTCTCCTCACACCAGGAGCCTCCACTCCAGGCAGCTTCCAGGCCCTGTCCTGAGCTGGCATACCCTGGCCTTTTAAATTTAGGTGTGCCTTTTCTAAGTTGACAAGAGCCCATGCACAGGGACTTCCCTGGTGGCGCAGTGGTTAAGAATCCTCCTGCCAGTGCAGGGGACACACGTTCGAGCCCTGGTCCGGGAAGATCCCACATGCTGTGGAGCAACTAAGCCCGTGTACCACAACTACTGAGCCTGTGCTCTAGAGCCCGTGAGCCATAACTACTGAGCCCATGTGCCGCAACTACTGAAGCCCGTGTGCCTAGAGCCCATGCTCTGCAACAAGAGAAGCCACTGCAACGAGAAGCCCACGCACCACAACGAAGAGTAGCCCCCCCGGCTGCAACTAGAGAGAGCCCGTGTGCAGCAACGAAGACCCAACCAAAAATAAATGAATAAATACATTTATTTAAAAAAAAAAAAAAAGCCCATGCACAGGTGCTCACTGTGCAATAACACAGGAGGGGCTGTGGGAGACCCTCTGACTCTCCAGCCCCTTTGGAGTCGACTTCCTGCTTCCCAGCCTCTTGGTTTTCCTGGAGTCGTGTTCTTAACTCTGCCTTAAATTTTTATTTAATTGAAGTGAAATTCACATAATATAAAGTTGACCATTTAAAAGTGAATAGTGGGACTTCCCTGGCAGTCCAGTGGTTAAAACTCTGCGCTCCCACTGCAGGGAGCACAGGGTTCGATTCCTGGTTGGGGCATGATTGCGCAGCACGGCCAAAAAAAAAAAAAAGTGAATAGCTACCTCAGTGGCATTTAGTACATTCACAGTGTTATGCAACCATCACCTCTTTCTAGTTCCCAACACATTTTCATCACCCCAAGAGGAAACCTTATACCCCTTAGCTGTCACTTCCCACTCCCCTCCCCCAACCCCTGGCAGTCACCAATCTGTCTTTATGGATTTCAGTATTCTGGACATTTCCTGTAAATGGAATCATCTAATATGTGACTTTTGGTGTCCAGCCTTCTCACTCAGCATGATGTGTTTTGAAGTGCATCTGGGTGGGAGTGTGTGTCAGTACTTCATTCTTTTTATGGCTGAATCATATCCCATTGTATGGACATAACCACTTTTTTTATCCATTATCTGTTGATGGACATTTGGGTTCCCACATTTTGCCTGTTAAACTCTGCCTTCTTGACTGTGGGGATGCCCCGCAGTTGTGTTTAATGCCACACACTGTCCCCCTTCTCTTCCTTACACACTTGTCTGTGGACAGGGTGACCTGGCGCCAGCTGATCACACCCCATCACCCATTGAATGGCCACCAGCTGGCCCTTGGACAGAGCAAGCTTTGATGGCCTTTTCTCCCCTTGGAGCTGCAGGAGGTTTGTTTTTTCATATCAAGATAAATGCTCAGAGTTTCCTTAGCGTGTCCCCAAGAACAAGAAGAGGAAGAAAGCAAGTCTTCCCAGCACCTGTCCCAGGTCATTTCCTCCAGACCAGTAATCGGCATCCCTGCAAGTGAGTCCTGCCTCTGTGTCCCAATTTGTAGACAGCCCCATGAGGACCCTGGCTTGTTCCCCCATCTTCTTCCAGCTGCATTCTCTGTTGATCAAAGCTTCTGAGCTTTGTCTGCAGCTGGCACCCAGAGCAGGCGCAGCCCATCCTACTTCCTCCCTCCGTGCCCTCCACCCCTCCTGCCCCCAACCTCATGCTTGTGAGGACTAAGGACTCCCCATGGCAAGTGCCGGGAAACCGGCTCAACTAGCAGAAACGGGACTCTCATCACGTCCTGTGTAGTTGGGACCTGCCATGTGGTTGGCCCTGGCTTTCTGCAGGGACCAGGGACTCAGGGAAATCCCTTGGCCTTCCTGGCTGCACCAGCCACCCTCTTGCCCACTCGGCAGGACCCCACCCCCGCCTCGTGACGTCCCAGCGCAGGAACCCCAGCCACGTGAGGGAGGCGTGTCTCCTGGGTCTGCCGTTATTCCTGGGAAGGATTCTGATTGGACCTGCTCAGGACGCAGGTGCATTGCTAAACCCCGGGGTACCACGAAGACCAGGCTGGGTTGGACCCCTCCTGGGGCAAGAAAGGGGCAGCCTGGCAAATGGGTCTTCCAAGCCCCTCCATGTGCTGGATATCGGCCTGTGTGTTTATTCATCCTTCACGGTAACTTCACCCTCCTGTAGGTTAGCCTTGTCTTTCTTGCTGATTTATCCCTGGCACCTGGCCTGGTGCCCCCCCCCACTGTTACTTATTAAATACAGGTTGAATGAGGGACTGTACGATTGTCTCCTCCAGTGAAGACCGGCCCCTTTCTACGAGACTGTCAGGTGCCGCTTATGTAGAATTTGTTCTGAAATGAATTCTTTAAAGGAAGCAGGAGAAATGCCTTGGCTTTTTCTTTTTCAGTTTGTTTCTCCAGGAAAGTGTTGAAATCTGCAGTGGCTAAAGAATAGGTTTTGAATTCGCTTTAGAAAAATCATCATAAAAGAAAAAGTGAGTGTCTTTAAAGTCGAGGCTTCCTGAAAAAAGAGATCACATGCTTTGGTGTATTGTGAGTGATATGATTCTGATGTCCTTGGGGAGAGGGCATGAGAAAGGCTCCAAGAGGGCCTGTTCCCACCTGGCAGCGAGGTGGGCTTGCAATTTCAGAGGCCTGGCTGCAGGTGTACTGGATATGGGATGGGGCTGCACTGGGGCCCTGAAGCCTGGGGCTTCTGCAGATGGCCATGCATCCATCCGTTCACTAATGATTTATTGGGCACCTACTACGTTCTGGGGCCTGTGCTGTGCTCTGGAGACAGGCACCCTCTTGGAATTTACAGTCTGGCTGGGGAGACAACTCCACAGTTGTAAGAGTTTACAATTCTGAAAAATGCTACGGAGACGGGTACGTGGTACTCTGGGGTGGGGTCAGGGAGCAGGAACCAGACTGGGGTAAAGGAAGGTCACTGGAAGAGGTGAAGCTTGGACTGAAACTTGTTGTCTGATGGCAGTTCAGTAGGTGGAGTGTTCAGGCAGTGGGTACAGCATGTGCAAAGGCCCTGGGGTGAGAGCTCAGCTCCTCTGTGGGGCTGAGGAAGGTCAGAGAAAGTGGTGGGCTAGAGAGCTGTTGGGTGAGGCTGGGGAGGTGGGCAGGGCCTGGGGGACTGAGGTGATGACTTTGGCCTTATCCGAATGGCAACAGGAAGCCAGGCAGTGTTTTGAGCAAGAGGATGGGACCAAGCTGTGTTGTACAAGCCCCTCCGGAGGGGCTGCAATGGCAGCAAAGTGGTTTTGTGGTGGCTTGGTTTTCCCCTCCCTCCTTGCCTTCCTCCCTCCCTGTTCGACTTCCAGCCACACCAGCTGTTCTCTAAACTGGTCCAGTGAGGTCCTATTTGCCCATCAGCTCATGCAGTTCTCTCAACGTGGAATTTGCAGCATTTCTTTTCTGCCTTTCCGCCAATGAAACCAACGTTGTCTTTGCAAACCTGCAGAAATACTGACCTCCGTCGCCAAGTCCTCCCCAGGCAGCCACCCCCATGAGAGCCAACCTCCCCTCTCCCGGCTCTGGGAGCCGCTGGTTTTTGTTTCTGTTGAGCCTTTGCTCCCTCCCAGCTGTGTGACCTTCTGCCAAGTTCCCCACCTCTCAGGCCTCAGTTTCCCCACGTACTGGGCGGAGACCATGATTTCTGCCTCATTAGGAGGTTTTGAGGATTCAGAGATCTGGCCCACGTGAAAGGGCCAGAACTGGGCCCGGCACCCAGAAGAGCTGCAGAAATGGTCTCGAATGTCACCACTGGGCAGACAGCACGTTCCTGTGACATCAAGACATTTTTGGCAAGAATGTGATGTTTCGGGACTTCCGTGGTGGTGCAGTGGTTAAGAATCTGCCTGCCAATGCAGGGGACATGGGTTTGATCCCTGGCCCGGGGAAGATCCCACATGCCGTGGAGCAACTAAGCCCATGCCACAACTACTGAGCCTGAGATCTAGAGCCTGCGAGCCACAACTACTGAACCTACGTGCCACAACTACTGAAGCCCTCACGCCTAGATCCTGTGCTCTGCAACAAGAGAAGCCACCGCAATGAGAAGCCTGTGCACCGCAACGAAGAGTAGCCCCCGCTCGCTGCAACTAGAGAAAGCCCGTGCACAGCAACAAAGACCCAACACAGCCAAAAATAAATTTATTTAAAAACAAAAAAGAATATGTTTCAAAATAGGCGTTGTATGTTGTCATTATGAGAAAAGTCAGAACTCCATTGGACTTCCTGATCCAGTTTAATGATTAGGTTTTCTTTTCTTTACAGAGCCACCTCAGTGTTTAGAGCTGCCATGGGACCCCTGGGGCGTTATAGGGTTGTGGGTTCTTTGTGGTCATCTCGCCTGTCCCCAAATCTTACAGAGGGGCCCCTGGGCTCAGAGAGGGTGGCCTGGGGGTGGGGGCCGTCTGCACCCTCAGCTCCTGGTTATCCCACCTCAGAGTAGACGAATCAGCCCCCACCTGCCTTCCTCTCAGCCTAGGGGTTCGCCATGGCAGGGCCTGGTCTGGGGGCCGATGGCTGGCGTGAGGCTCCTGCACAGTAGCCAGTTCCCCCCCACCTCTGCCCTTCCCTGAATAGGTGTTCAGGCCCCTGGAAGGAGGACCAGTCAGTTACCCAACTGGGCGGAGCCACTGGGTGCAGGGGAGGGCATGGAGTCTCATCCCCATGGACATACCAGGTCCCAGAAGAACTGTGGCAGGTCTTGAGTCAAATGACCCCCCAGCTGACAGTGACCTCAGTGACCTCGTGGGGGCCCTGGAAGATCCTTGCTCACCCGGTGTTTATGTAACACGTGTTTCCCAACCGCCCTCAAAGTCACCCTGTGACATAAGCAAATGCGCACCTTCATCTGCCCCAGTGGCAGGAGGGATAAGTGGTCATCGGATACTTGCTATGGGCCGGGCACTGGCGTGCACTCTTCACTGAATTACACTGACCATCCAGTAAGGCAGCATTTGCTCCTGCATTTTCAAAATTGAGATACAATTCACATACCATCAAATGCATTAAAGTGTATAATTCAGTGGTTTTCAGTATATTTACAAGACTGTGCAGTCATCTAGTTCAAAAACATTTTCATCCCCCCAAAAGAAACCCCGTACGCATAAGCTACTACCCCTGTTCCCCAGATCCCCCACTCCCTGGCAACCACTAATCTACTCTCTGTCTCTATGGAGTCACCTGTTCTGGACATTGCCTATAAACGGAATCTTATGTGGCCTTTCGTCAATTTTTTTTTGGCCGCGCCGTGTGGCATATGGGATCTTAGTTCACCGACCAGGGATCAAACCCACACCCCTTGCAGTAGAAGCGTGGAGTCTTAACCACTGGACTGCCAGGGAGTCTCTATGTGGCCTTTTGTGACTAACTTCTTTCACTGAGCATGATGATTTTGAAGTTCATCCACATTATAGCATGCATCAGTACCTCATTCCTTTCTGTGGCTGAATAATATTCTATTGTATGGATAGACCACATTTTAAAATCCATTTTCTGTTGATGGGCAGTTGGGTTGCTTCTACATTCAGGCTTTTGTGAATAAATGCCGCTGTGAACAATTGTGCACAAGTTCTTGTGTGATTATATGATTTCAGTTCTCTTGGGTGTATACTCAGGAGTGGAATTGTTTGTTGCATGACATTTCTATGTTCACCATTTGAGGAAGAGACATATTTTTTCCAAAGTGGCTGCACCCTTTTCCATTCCCACCAGCAGTGCACAAGGGATCCGACTCCTCCACGTTCTCTCCAACACTTCTTATTGTCTGTCTCTGATTATAGCTGCCCTGGTGGGGGTGAAGTGGCATCTCATAGTTTCGATGTGCATTTTCCGGATTCCTAATGATATTGATCATCTTTTCAGGTACTTCTTGGCCATTTGTGTCTGGTTTGGAGAAATGTCTGTTCAAATCACTTGCCCATTTAAAACCTGGGTTGTTTTGTCTCTTTAGTACTAAGTTGTGGCACTTCAGTCTACAGAGGGGAAACTGAGCCTCAGAAAGGGGGTGTGACTGGACCAGGAACACTGGGCCCACAAGCAGATGGAGACCAGAACCTGGGTTGATCTCTGCCCCCCACCCCGCCGGCCTCTGCATCCAGCCCAGTGACCCCCTGCTCCAGTGTTGGCCTGCCCCTCAGGCCATGCCGAATCCTGTCCTTGCGTTTAAAGATGGAGGGCTCCCCAGCCGGAGGGTGGGCCGGAAAGGCAAGGAAGCAGCAGCTCTGAGGAACCAAGCCAGGCCTCTCTTCCCCTCCGAATCACGCGGACCTGCCTGACGTGGCCCGGGAAGAGGGGACAGCCCGGACCCTGTGGTCGGGGAACCTATTTATACCGGCAGGGCCGTGTTGCAAGCCCTTCCTGCTGGCGAGAGGGACGTCACCGGGCGCTGACCTCACCAGAAACGCTGACGCATCTTCCCCTCACGCTTTGCTCGGATGGGGAGCGGGGCCTCCTCACCTTGGGGGCACTCCCCGCCCTCTTGCACATCACGGCTCCGGGTTCCCCCTGCCAGTGTCCCCGCTCCCTGCTGCCCTCCAACCATGCCTTCTTCTTGCAAGCTTTTAGGGGCTGAATTGTGTCCCTCAAATTCGTGTGTTGAGGTCACAACCCCCAGCACCACAGAATGTGACTGTCTTTGGAGATAGAGCCTTGAAAGAGGTAATCGAGGTCAAATGAGGCTATTGGGTGGGCCCCACTCCAACATGACTGGTGTCATTATAAGGAGAGATCAGGACAGACATACACAGAGGGGTGACCATGGGAAGAGACCATGAAAAGGCGGCTGTCTACAAGCCAAGGAGAGAGGCCTTAGGATGAAACCAACCCCGCCGGCACCTTGATCGCAGACTTCTAGCTCCAGGACTGTGAGAAAATACCTTTCTGTCATTTAAGCCCCCCAGTCTGTGGCATTTGGTTATGGCAGCCCAAGCAAACTAATATATAAGTTTAAAGCCTCGTGCTTAGAGCGAGGTCTTTCAGATGTGACAGCCCTAGTTTGAATGCCCCCCTCCTCTTAAAGGTTTCTACAAAGGGCAACTGAAGGAGGGGCGACCTCAATGTCTCTGGGTCTTGGAGGCCTCTTTAAACCGAGGAGATCTTATGGCTTCTGGACCGAGGGGTGAAAGCACCGGGCTGTCCCACGACTGTGGAGGCCGGTCAGCAAGGAGCCCCTGAGAGGGGCACGAAGCTCTCCAGCCAGACCTGGCTCTCCTGCCTGGAGCCCGGCCCTGAGCTTCTCCGAGCTTCCGTTTCCTCGTTAAAGAGAGCTGAGGCATCCCTGCCGGCCGCTCTCCCTCCCAGGGCTGTAGCAAGATGAGATCAGGGATGTGAAATGAAGCAGGATCCCGGACTGGCCGGGGCCCCAGGAAGCCGCCTCTTGGAGGTGGGCACCGAGATGAGAAATCGAGCGGAAGTGACGTTCTTGGGAGGAGAATCCGGAACTGGGGTGGCGGATTCCACCCTCAGGGGTGGCAGAATCCACCCTCAGGGGTGGCAACGGTGTGATGAGGACCATGCTGGGCACCAGGGAGTGGGTGGGGGTGAGGAGAAGCCTCCTGGCGGTGGGGTGCCTCTGGTTTTGCCCACTGCTAGATCCTCAACACCTGGCAAAGCGCGCGGCCAAGTGAAAGTTTGTTGACTGCATAAATGAGCGATGTGGGTGTGTCTGCAGAGGGGAGGGCTGGTGGGAACGGCCTTGGTGGTGATGATGGGTGCCGGGGTGGTGATGGGTGGGAGCGTGCCTGGCCCTCCTCCTTCTGGCCACCTTGGCTTTCCTAGTCCAGGCTCCACAGGGCCTGAGCAGCTCAGGCCTCCCTGGCAGCCCCCAAGGGCCCCACCCTGGCTCCTCAGCCTTTGACATCCTCCTCCCCACCGAGCTCCTCAGGGTGCAGGCCAAGGACCCTCGTCCAGGTCTGCTGGATGTGCTGGGGCTGCCAGGCATGGCATGCAGGCCGGGGCCAGCCCCTCCACCCCCTCATCTGCCCTCTCCTAGGCCTCAGTTTATCCTGCGCTGAAGCAGCAGGTTGGCTCGGGAGGCGCTGTCTCTGGCCCCTTCATTCATCTGTGAGAAGCAGAGGACTGACTCAAGATCACTATCTTTCAGAGAAAGTGAAACCTGGTCCCCAACGGTCGCCGCAGCAACTCCCCATCTCCTCCGGCCCCCCACCCCACCTCCCGACAGCTAGTACTTAGAATCAGACTTTCATCTTTCCTTTTGCCTTCAAAGGGCGTTTGCCTTGTATGTCCATGACTGCAGCAGCCCTGTGAGGTGGCTGGGAAATACTTTTCGAATCCTCATTTTACGGTGGGTGGGTGGGGCTCTGAGGCCCAGAGAGGTTAAGCGACTTGCCTTGGATCACACAGCATGTCAGTGGGCTTGAACCCTTATCTCCTGTTTCTCTTGCCTCAAGTGCCTGGTTCTCCCTAGAGGGCCCTGTCTATAGAAAAAGAGCCTGGCTGTGGGCAATGGGCCTGGGATGGGGAAGGCTGGTTATGTGAGGGGTGCCTGGTGGGGGAAAGGAGATGGCTGAGAGCCCCACTGGAGGATGCAGGTCCTGGGGCCAGAACCACAATCTCGGGGCTGCCAGCCTGGGTCTGGCTCTGTGCCCAGAGCCCGGTGGTTTCCGCTCACAGATGTCCCAACAGCCCTGGCAGGAGGGCGGGAAGGGCACTCAAGAAGGAAGATGTCTCGCTCCCTTCAGCCCCAAACCACAGAGGCCTGTGAGGCCGATGGCTCCTGGGCTGGGACTGGGCTGTGCGCCCTCCAGGAGCCCAGCTGGTGGACTCTCCCCTCCACCCCGGGCACAGCCCCCTGCAGCGAGCATGGACCCCCTTGCTCCCTGCTCACCCCAGGAAGGCTGAGGCTGCGGTTTGCATCATCCTTGGGCGTGGGGCTGACCTCGAAGAACGAATTCGAAGAAAACAGGAGGAGGAGCAGGCATGCCACCGCACCCAGCGCCCATTGGCCGCCTGTGGAAACTTTGGTTTTTGGGGTCATGTTCCCAGAAGGCCTGCCCTCCCCCCTCCCCCTCCCCACCCACCTCACGAGGTGTTGGCCAATCCTCCCGGCGGGCATAAAGTGGCTGCCAGCCTGCAGGGCTCCAAGCCTGGAGGTGTCACCCCCGGCAGGCGCAGGCCAGAGCTCGGTCACCCAGCATGCGGGCACAGTGTATGCGGAGGACACCGCTCAGTAAGTACTTCCTTCCTCCCCACCAGCACCTGCTTGCTGTGCTCATAGGTGCCAGCGGGGAGCAAGGGCACCCTCTGTCCTCCAGGAATAGGGGAGGCCAGGCGCCGGGCAGAGGATGCTGAGAAGGGGAGAGAGCCAGGGGGTCAGGCAAAGAGAGGGATCCACTGAGAACAGAGCATCTTCACAGGGTAGAGAAGGATATTACCAGAGGGCTTCCACGGGGAGGGTGATGTACAGTCAACTCTGGGAGCAAGGGAGTGAAGGAAGGGGATCACTGCGGGAGAAGCCAGGGAAGCAGGTGGGAGGTGGGAGATGTGCTGGGGCAGAGGAGGAAGCCGCAGAAGCTGAGCAGCATCATGGTGTGATGTCTGGAAGGGCTGTGGAGCCTCCTTCTTGCCCCAATTTGGAAGCTCTGGGATGAATGGACACTGTCAGCCGGGCCTGGGGGCCCTGGAGCCCACACAATCACACAGCGCACATAGCCACACCCACAGGATGACATGCACACAGTCACGTGACGTCATCTGGAACCCTCGATCTCACCAATCTGGGAACCCCCACATGCAGCCCGGGGCCCCTGCCCTGGATGGGACACAACGGTTGTGTGTGGCCAGCTGTTTCCTCGAGCCTCGCACAGATCTAGACGCACACCCATGCAGGCACCCTAGTCCCACGTGCGCTGTGCCCACACCAGCCCCCCTGCCCGAGCCCAGCAGCAGGTACCTGGGGGGCGGCGAGGGGTGCCTGGTAGTCATTGTGCCTAGGCGCCTGGCCCCTTGGCCTCCCCAGCAGCATCTTCCCCAAGGGGCCACAGTTCTTAGGAAGGGAAGGTGGTGTCACTGCCTTCCGGGCCATTGCGCCACAGGCCCTTCCGACCACGTGGCTGCCAGGGCCTTGTGGGTGGGTGGGGGGAAGCAGGGGAGTGGTAATTATACCCGCCCCCCAGAATGTTCTGGCTCACAGCATCTCTGGTGGGCCTGACAAAAGTGGCCACTTACGGAGAGAGGAGGGAGGCCTGAGAGATGGGGTCACGGGCTGGCCTTGGGTGACCTGAGCAAGCCCTTCTCCTTTGGAGCCTTGGTTTTCCTGTCAGTCAAATGGGGGCATGGGCGAGATGGTCTCACGTATCCTTTCCAGATGGAAACTTTGGGTGGAAAGGCAGCCTCTCCTGGTTCTGCAGACATAGATCAAGGTGTCTAGCTGTCCTGGGCTGCAAAATCCTCCAGAGCGCACCTGCGTGGGGGGGTGGGGTCTGTTACAGCAGGTTCAGGGCCTGCAGCAGTGGTCACCCCTTAGCCCAGAGGACTTGCAGGGAGCAGCCCCACCTGGGCCACCCCAGGTCAGCTCCTGAGTTTGGCAGGCTTGACTCTAGCCAGGCCCCACCACCTCTTCTCAAAGTCTTACTTGGTGAATTGCAACCACTGTTTTGGGTGTTGGGCAGTGACTCGCTGGGAAGGTGGTGGAGGCCCCAGCAGGTAGCCCCGTGCATGCACCGTGCCCAGCCCCGCCCCCAATGGCAAAAAGCTGGGGATGATGGGCTGTGCCCTCTGAGGCCCGCTTGAGTGACCTCCTCTCTGAAAGGCACCCACCTGTGGCTTCCTCACTGAGGCAGGTGACATGTCCCCTCTCTGCCCCAGGTGTGATCCTCGGACTCCTGTTCCTGAGCATGACGGCCACAAGCAAGTGCTTGGGCAAGTACCATGAACTCCTCCTGCAGCTCCGGCATCAGGCGGGCCATATGCAGGACACCAGCACGCTCCTGGACCCCTATGTGAGTGACCGGCCCCTGGGGGCATCTGAGTCTCAGAGAACTGTGGGGTTAGGGCAGCAGTGAGTCCCAGAGAGGACAGGCCCAAACCCTACTCAATCTGAGGCTGGGGGGAAAACGAGTCTCCGTGTTATTCCTGGGCCACGGTGAACATCCCAGGCCTAACCCTGAGATGCCAAGTAGGCAGTGCAGCTCCCCCAGCTTAGTGGGCCTGGAGTGTGAACCCCAACTCCATTGCCTCATTCGTCCATTTGCCCCATGTGCTCATTGCACACCTACCACAGGCCTTGTTCTAGGCACTGGGATGTAGCAGTGAACAGTCCCACCCTCCTGAGCTCATGTCACCTCCCGTCACCTCCCCAATGACACACTTCATGCCACAATCACCACCTGTGTGGTCACCCCTCCAGCTCCCTGGCATACCTCTAACCTCACCTGCAGTGATCCAGGAGTCCTCGCCCCTCTTCGGCCTCAGTTTCTGGATCTGTACAATGGGAGGATTGGAAAGGGGGGGTACATGAGGTCCAGTGGTTCAAGGCTGAGCAGAGCAGGTTCATATGTGTGTGTGTGTGTGTGTGTGTGTGTGTGTGTGTGTGTGTGGTGGGGGCTCCAGCTCTCACCCCTGCATTGTCCTTTCCCCACAGATCCGCATCCAAGGCCTGGACACGCCAGGACTGAAGGAGCACTGCAGGGAGCGCCCCGGGGCTTTCCCCAGCGAGGACGCCCTGCGGGGGCTCAGCAGACAGGGCTTCCTGCAGACCCTCAATGCCACGCTGGGCCTCGTCCTGCACAGACTGACTGCTTTGTATCAGGACCTCCCTGAAGCCCAGCAGTTGGTGGGACTGAACATCCGCGGGTTCAGGAGTAACATCCATTGCATGTCCCAGCTGCTGCGCAGCTCCTCAGAGGCAGAGACACCTGAGCCCACTCAGCCAGGCCCCGGGCCCACACCACCGCCCACGCCGCCCTCAGACGCCTTCCAGCACAAGTTGAAGAGCTGCAGGTTCCTGCACGGCTACCACCGCTTCATGCACTCTGTGGGGCAGGTCCTCCAGGAGTGGGGGGAGAGCCGGAGCCAGAGCCGGAGCCGGAGCCGGAGACACAGCCCCTGCCGGGCCCCTGGAGACACAGCCCTCGCCAGGCCCTGCAGAGCGGGGGCCCGCAGGACGTGGCCCTTCCGGAGGGACAGGAGACTCATGCCGAGGGGACAGCTTCCCCGGTAGCCTTAGGGTGAAAGGTCAGCAGGTACTCTGCAGGATGGCGCAGCCCCAGGGCCTGCCATCCTGCTCCCCTCTGTTCCCCGCCTCTCAGAAGTGCACTTTAAGGGGTGGGAGCCGTGCAGCCCCTCTACCTCCTCTGGGCTGGGCTAGGGACATAGGGTCAGGCTGTTGAGCCCCCCAGCCCTGAGTTCCTCAGTCTGGTGGGGTGGCCAGGTCAGGTCCACACGGGGCCAACTTTCCATTGATTCAGGGGTCTGATGACACAGGATGACTCATGGCCAGACTGGCTGCCACCCCCTGCTCTGCTGCCCGGAGGCCTGCCGGACTGTCCCTCTCATGACTTGCAGGGCCGTTGCCCCCATACTTCCTCCTTTCCCTAGTGGCCTGGTTCCAAGGCGGGGAGGTCAGGGCCTGAGCTGGCCTCCTATGCCTCATCACGTCTCGGGCCAGACCCCTGGATGTCTGGATGACCTCACTTTAGGCAGCTGTGATGGGGCAGAGTGCACTAGAAAGAGCACTGATTTGGGGGGGTCCAAGGTTGGTCCCTAACTTGCTGTGTGGCCTCAGCAAGGCCGCTTTACCTCTCTGTACCTCAGTTTTCTCTTTGTGATTCGAAGGGCTTGGGGGCCATGTAAAGCCCTCTCTGCCTGTCAGTTGCTGGGACTCTGTGACATAGGGTGGATATCAAATTCTCTCCATACATGGGGATACGCAGTACAGATGGCCACTGGGCACAGACTGAGTTCTCTGGAAGAGACCTCCTAGCTAGCACCTGGAAGCGCCTGGTCTTGGGTCCTGGGTGCTGGCTGCTCCCCCTGGTGGTACATCATGGTATTTTCTTATGCTGAAACCATTGCCCTCCTGGAGGGGGTCCCAGAAGCTGCTGGGCCAATTCCTTGGAGGGACATGACTAATTTATAGATTTTTTAAATCAGTTTTTATCTGTTTCCTATTTATAAGGCTTATTTATAATGTGTATTTAATGTTAATATTGTGCCAACATATATTTAAAACTTGCCTGGTTTCTAAAGCCCCTGTGTCTCTCTGCTGCCTTGTGGGACAGGATTTGGGGGAGCCTCTTGGCGGGGGGTCCCTATGTGGTAAGGCCACAAGCACCCACCACCTGGGGCCTGGGCTGGGGGGTCCTTGCTCTATCCAGGAAAGGAAGTCGCACACCCCAGTCAGCTGGGGGCTCTGACTGTGGGGCATCTTAAACACAGACAAGGTGTTTGTTGTTTCTGAATGGGTCTCTCTTGAGAAGCTGGGGACCAGGGGTGTTGGGGTTTGGGAGCCAGAGGGGAGGGAGGAAGGATGGAGTGTATGGGTTGCTCTGGGCCCTTGTGGGTGTCTGGCTGGGGGTATGTGTGCTGATGTGTGTTGTGTGAAACAGACAAGATAATAATAGATCCTGCCTCACATGTGGCCTGTAACCTGGTAGGTGCTTGAAACTGCTTCCTGAAGGGCCCCAGGGTGGATAGGGATTCCACCTGGCTCTCTCCGGATGCTCAGGGCCCCGCCTCGGAAGGGTCATCTATAGGCTGATGACATGCTGAGGCAGCAGCTACAAAGGAAGGGCTCACAGAAGCCGATGAACGTGACCTGGATCAGTCCCATTTCTGGTGGGAACAGGACTTAACATGGGGTGGAAGAGAGTCCTGTGTGGGACTCCCCGCAATAGATATAACCCACTTTGCAGATGAGAAGACCGAGGCTCAGAGAGTTTGAGTCCTCAGAGCAAATTTACTGGGGGCGGGCACATTTTAAATTCAGGCCCGTTAGATGCCAGGGCAGGAGCATCCTCCTGTCACCTTTCAGCCTCTGTAACTCTGCTGACAATTTCACGAGTCCCCGGGGGCACGGAGCTCCCAAGTGTGGGGGCAGACAGACAACAGACAAGCAAAAGAACCAACAGGAGCATCTGAGGTTGCAGTGTGAGCTTGAGCTTGGCAAAAGCAAAGCGGTGATGTAATAGAGAGTGAGAGTCAGGTGACGTGGGTTGTCAGTGTGGTGCCTGGAAGAGGTGATGTCTACTCTGAGGACTGAATGACGCACAGGAGAAGGGGTGGAGCCTGTAGGTGGCAGGAAGAGCTAGGGCAAAGGCTCCGAGCATTCAAGGATGAGGATATAGTGAGTGAGAGCATTGCTGATTTATCAAAAAGGCCCAGAGAGGGGAAGCATCTTGCTCAATGTCACGGAGCGAGTTAGTGCAGTGCTGGGGCTAGAACTCCAGGTCTCTTACTCCCAACCAACAAGCGCCCAATATATTCCAGGCTGTTTACCAAGCACTTAGTAAGGGTCTCTACTGCCCCCCAATGGGCTCTCTCTTGCTCTCGGGCTCCTGCCACACCAGCCACTTTGGGGATCCCAATATGCCCAGGGTACCCTCCCACCACAAGGTCTCTGCCTGTGCTCTTCTCTCTGTCTGCAATGCTGTGCTCTGGTTTTTGGTTAGTGCATCCTCGGCTATTCTTACCCCCATCCGTGTTCTGGGTCTAACAACTTGGTTATTTTTTTCCTCAAAACTGTCGCGTGGGGGGCCTCTCTTGGTTTGCTTTGCCATCTGCCTCCCCCGCTAGCCTGGAGTCTCCAAGGATGGAGACCAACCACATCTGCCTTGCTCTGCTCTCAGCACAGTACCTGGCACCCAGCAGGAGCTCAGTGAGGAGCAGGGCAGGGAGCCTGGCCTAGACAGGCGCTACCCACGTGTGGCCAAGGGCAGGGGCTGGCCTCTGCTCTTTTCTGCTGCACCCCCAGCATGGGGGTGGGGGACTTTCCTCGGGCTGGGCTGCTGGGAACCTCTGGGTGGGAGGTGGCAGACACCAAAAGCCAGGCACCCTCAGGTTCCTGGAGCAGAAGGGGAGTTGGCACTAAGGCAGCATGTGGTTGCCCACGGAGAGGATAGAAGTTGGTCTGCGGAGGAAGAGCTGGGAAGCCCAGGGTAGTTGTTCTTCACCCCTGCCTGGGCCCCCTGCCAGCCTCTAGAGAGGTGGCTAAGCCCCGGGAGAGGTGTCTGGGGCTGCTTTGAACTGGAGCTGCACCCCCCCAGCAGGAAGCAGATCAGGGAGCCCCAGACTCTGGGGGGGGTTCTTGGGGGTCCTATCAGTGAGGACTTGTCAATTCCACGCTGTCTTCTGATGAGACCACAGCTGCAGGTGCCATCTCCAGCCTGGGCCCAGATCCACAGACCCAGCTGCCAGAGCATCTGCTGGGTGCCCTGTGGGTGCCTCAACGCTGAACTCAGCCCCAAGCCCACACCTTTCTGCTTCCTAATCGCCCCCACTGAAGTTCCAGAACCCCAGCGCACCTCCCTCAACCTCCCTTAGCCTCAACCTCTTCTCTCCCCATTGATCCTGTGATTTCTCCAACACCCTATCCCTGGCACGTGCCTCCTTCTCTTCCCACCGCCAGCCAGGTCCTGACTCCCTGGACACATCTCACTGTCACGTCTTCTGCTCACAAACCTTCGATGACTCCCTCCCATCCTGCTGCCCGAGGCATCGATTCCAAACTCCTCAGCACAGCCAGCCAGGGCCCTGCTCTCAGGCCCACCCAACTTTGCCAGCTCATCTCTGCATTTGCTACATGCTCAGCTGGCCCCCAACACATCCAGGCATCCTGACCTCCCAGTGCCTGCATTTCCCCCTCCCCCTCCTCCTGCCCTCCCAGGCCCCTCCTCCTTAACTCCCCATAGAGTGGCTGGCGGGGCTTCCCTGGGGCTTTGGGCAGGGCAGCTTGCAGGGGTCGTTTCTGGTGTCTGCACCTGGAGTCAGAACGAGCCCTCTTGGATCATCACCCCCCCCCCCCCCACCTACTACAGCGACAACTGCTGTGAGATCAGGGCTCCCATGACCATCCGGCATGAGGGGTAGCGGGGGAGGGGTTCTAATAATGCTTTTGTGCCACAGTGTGAAGCTGATCCCCCACAAGGCATGCTTTTCCCAGAGTGGCGATGTCCTGTGAGCCTGCAAATAGCATATGCTCCCCCAAGTGGCTCATGTGAAGGGACAAAGTAGCCACAGGCCATGGGCGAGCTGGTACAGGGTCAGGGAGATAAGGAGTCCTCGGGCAACCCTGCTGCTGGAATCGACCACAAGCTGGGTTTTCTTTTCTTTCTCAAGTTTTTCAGGGTGACAGTCACAGCCCCTCAGTCAACCCTGAACATGACACACACGGATGGAAAGTTTCCTGGGACGGGGGGGCCCTCCAGGGAAACTGCAGGAAAAAAGGCAAGGATGGGGTGCCAGCACTTATAGTCTGTCTAAAGAACAAACTCCCGGCTTGCAAACGGCAGATCTGGGTCTCTGGCCTCCATAGCCTCAGCGCCTTCGCTGCCCGCCAGTTCTGATGTGATTTGAACGCTCTCTCTCTCAAGGGACAGGAAAGTACTTGGGAGTTCAGCAAAATGACTTCAAACCCCAGCCCCGTGGCCCGTGTAACCTCCGGGCTGAGCCTCGGCTTCCCTGTCTGCACAACAGACTCAGGTAATTGGACACCTCCCAGGCCAGAGCAGAGATTTTCTGGGAAACAATGCAACGCAGGGTCTGTTGGCGCTGCCGTCATAAGCTGTCACAGAACAGGTGCCCGAGCCACGTCCTCTTTATTTTCTCTCCCTCATTTTCCCTTTTCCTTGTTGGTTTCTTTCTTCACAGCTCTTCTGTCTTTGTTCCTGTCCCCCCTTCTCACCGCCACCACCCACGCCAGGCCTGGGACCCGGAGTGCCCACAGAACCCCTTTTCCATGCTGAGGAAAGGGTCACAGTCCACGGTCAGAGTGGGGAGGCCCTGGGCTCAGCCAACCCCGCTCCCTGCTTCCTGGGGCGTCCCCGAGGGCTGGGCTCCACTGACTCGGGGAGGGGCGAAGGTCTCTGAGGGAGGGGGTTGGGCAGGTGGGGCCCCAGAGCCCGTGGAGGAGGGCGGACCAGATGGGCCAGGTGGCTCCCGGGTTCTGAGGTGGGTGCCAGGGCAAGGAGTGGTGGCTTGAGGGGCACCGTGTCCGGGGGGTTGGCTGCAGCCCTGTGACTCTTCCAGGGATGGGGACAAGGGGACATGGCCCTGGTGCACACGGCCTGTGGCAGGTCTGAGTCAAAACACCTAAGGCCGACCCCGGCCGGTCATGTGGAGGGCTGCCCAGTCATCGCCTTATGCCGGCCTGGATCACCCTGGCGGGCTGGGCGCGGCCAAGTCAGCCGTGAGTCAGGCCCCGGCGGCCTCGCCACGCAGCACAGGGCAGGGGCCGCCGGGCCCAAGGACGACCCCTCCCCACCCCTGGCCCTGCTTCTCCCCTCAACCAGCCTGAAGACCCTGCCCCACCTGTGTCAGGTGCAGTCTGGCCAGGGACCTGGGCTTCCCGGCCCCTGTTGCCCCCAACCCTTCAGCCAGGGGGTGGGGTGGAAGTGGGGGGAGCCTCGGGGCTACCCGGCCCTGGACGGGAAGTCAAGTCGGGGGCGGGGTGAGGAGCTGTCTCCAGAGAAGATTCAGCAGGAGAGAGAAGCAGAGGAGCCTGGCCCAACGTCGATGGTGCCCCACTGAAGACCCAGCAAGCACCCCGCCAGACGCTGGAGGGTCCGGTGCGGCACAGACCACGGTAGGCTTCCCCGAATTTATCCTCAGCACAGGCAAATATCACCTTTTCCCTCATGTGTCGGGGGCACCTGATGGCCCACCCGGCTCTCCAGGCCTCAGTCTCCCCGACCGCGTAATGGGCATGGTAAGATGTGCCCTGCACATCTCTCTGAGCCTGTGGAGGTAGAGTTCAGACCAGATGTGAAAGTGTCATGTGGACACCTGAGGGGTTAAAGATCATGGCAGGTTTAGAGGGCAGAGGAGAGAGTACTGGATGGGGAGCCCGGAGTCCTGGCTTTGTCATCCCGAAGGGGTCACCCCTGGGGGTCTTGATTCCTGGATTCCCAAGGGGCCCTCAAGTTCCCTTTTCCCCAGAGCAGTGGAGGGTTCTGAGTTCGTGGCAGCCTAGCTTTCCCTGGGATGGAGACCTGGCAGGTAGAGGGTCCCTGTCCCCCCAGAAGGGGCTGTGGTGGGTCACAGGGTGGCCCCCGCCTGCCTCTGCTTTCGGGAAAAGAGAGTGAGTCTTTGCTAAAGTGAAGTCTCTCAAGGGAGGCTCTGGAGTGTGTGGTTGGTCAAGGTCATGACCCCTACACTTTTGACCTTGACCCAGAGAGGACTCGACCTCTCTGTGCTTTGCTTACTCTGTAAGATGGGCTTAACTGTGGGGGCACCAGCTCATGGGACCATGCAGGGAGAAAGGAGAAATGTAAGTAAAGTCTTCACAGAGTTTGGCACCGGGGGGCAGAGGGGCGGGCGGCACCTTGGCATAAATAACCTGAGAAGGGGTTGGACCCCAATCTTGCCATCAGCAGTTCCCCAGGACTGGGGAGAGGCTCCTGGGAGGGCAGGGACATTGTCCCCAGAACCTGTCCTGGGTGGGGATTAGGTGGTCCTGGGGCTTGAGGGGGGTGGGAAGGGACAGAAGTCCCCCTCCTCCCCCTCCTCTCCCTCCTACCCCCCCCACCCCTGCCCCTCCTCCCAGAGCTCCCACTGGATGGAGGAACGCAGCCCCCACCCCAGGCCCGCTGCATGAGGTCTCTGGCTCCCCCTTGTGGCCAGTCCTCAATGCACACCCCCCACCCCCACCCCCACCCCCCCGCCAGGTGCTCAGCAGGGCAGAGGCCCCTCCAGGACCCCTCTGCTGGCCTCCTTCCCTGCCCTAGCTGACGGCCTCGGCCTACCCTGCATTCCGAGCCCCAGGCATCTACCCCAACTTCCTCAATCCTCAAATCCTGCCCTGCCCAGCCCTAGGGGAGGCACTGACCCAGTCAGGTGGACCCAGGGCTGGAGGTGCCCCTGCCACGGTGCCTGCTGCCCACTGGTCAGTGGGGGGCGCTGCAGCCCGCGGCTTGGGGCTAAACTCAGTGGCTGAGTGCTGGCGAGCGCTGAGCCGCGAGCCCCGGACCTGGCCCTCACCCCCGCTGCGTCCAGCGCTCCAGGGTGCCTGGGAGGCTTTCTCTATCCTCTACAACCCCATCCCATAGTTTACACCTCAAAGAGCCTTTCTGGATCCTTGGAGACGGATGGCCTTCTCTAGGCTGGTTTTACAGACGGGAAAACCGAGACTCCTAAAAGGAGTCTCTTTCTGGAATCCCCACTGCTAATCAGGAATAAAACCTGGGATTCCTGACTCCTTGTCTGGGAACCTGAGGGAGGCACGCAGCCCACATATTGTTGGAGATGTGCCACTAATCTGTGGCCTTGGAAAAGTCACTTCCCTCTCTGCGCCCCACCTGTGAAGTTTTAACAGCTAAGATAATAATACTATCAGTCACTCAGGCATGTCTTCTGTGCTGCAGGGTTTCCCAGAGGGTGATGCTATCCTCTCAGGTTGACAACATTGTGTCGCATTTTATACTCTTGGAACTGGGGTCTGAGCAATGAGGTCACATGTCTGAGGCCGTGAGTGGCAGAGCTAGGACTGCCCTTGAGGCCTGGCTGATTGAAGAGACCACCAGCCCCAACCCCCTGACACCCCCCTCATTATTTCTGATCTTTTCCCTTTGCAAGTGGGAACATGGAGGTGGCAGAGGCCAGAGTGGTCTTTAAGTTTCCCAGGCTAACACCACTTTAGGAGGTAGGTGGGCTCTTGGAGGGGAGCCTAAGGGTCAGGAACTACAGGCCACTGTCCTCCCTCTATGTGAGGGTCTCCTGCTGCCAGCCTGCTGACCAGAGTGGACTCTGGAGAGACCACAGCCACTGAGGGGCTTGCGGGACTCCAGCTCTCTAGACAGTCCACTGTGATCCTGGGGCGGGCGTGGTCCCACCCAGAAAGGGAGGAAGCGGAAACGGGGTCCAGGGGTGGGGCAGGGGTGGAGGAGGCCAGGCTGGGCAGGAGATCAGAGCGGGATTGTGTCATGGAGTCCTGCAGCTGATAAGCAGCTGAGCGGCCGGCCCAGGCAGAAGGAGGGGATCCTGGGGTTGACTCATCCTGGGGACCCCCCTGGCCCCCTGCTGCCAGTGAGTCCTGGACCACACTTGGCCTCCTGGCTCCAGTTTGAGGGAGGCTGTGGGGTCGTGGGCTGGAGAGCTCGCTCCATCGCACCCTGTGTGACCTTAGGCAAATCGTTCAACTTTCTGAGCCTCAGTTTCCATGTCTGTAAAACCAGGATTAAAGTGTCTCCCGTGGGGATGGGTGTTAGGACCGGAGATAACAGGGGACTCTCGTGAGTGCTTTGCTTGCTTTGGGGGATGCAGGCAGGAGAGAAGCTCATAAGGCCTTTGGGGTCAGCGATGGGCCAGCTACCTGCCACAGAAAGCATGGGAAGCAGGGCTGGAGTGGCTCAAGGGTGCAGGGTAGTGGGGACGGGTGTCATACCCAGGTTACCTGGAGGACAGAGGGGGCAGCCTGGCCCTCTCCTCTCGGCTCCCCCCAGCTCCTCCCCTACCTGGTCCTGTCCCTCCCTGACTTCAGGGGGCTCATCTTTTCTTCTCTTCCCAGGAGGAGGACGGTCCAACCTCAGCCGGGCCTCAACCCCTCTATCCTCCCTGCCCATTGGGACTGGGCTACTCTACTCTTTCCATCTTATCATCAGGCCTGAGGCTCACATCACCTCCCACCCACCATCCTCAGAACGGTTTCCTCAGTCCGTGCTGGCGCTGAAGGACGGTTTGGGGAGAGGGCCTGGCTGCTTCCCTCACATCAGCTCTGGGGTCGGGTCAGGGTGGTCCCAGTGAGCTTGTCTGGGGGAGGGGACGCCAGTCCCCACCTCAGGGCCAGCCGGTTTCAGGCTGAGTGGGTCCGCGGGGCTGCTTCCTGTTCTGTTTATTGCCTCTGAGTTCAGGAAATCACTGAGTGAAACATCCTCCCCCCTCCCCCCACCAACCCCGAGATTATTTAATAGGAGCCGGGCTGTGGTCTCTCTCTTTTGGAAAATCCAGTGGGAGAAGGAAGCTGTCAGCTCAGCTCTGACATCAGCTTAGTCCCTGAGCCAAGAGTCAGGGTGGCCAGGGCAGGGGGGCGGCGCTGGGGCGGGGTGGGGAGGAAACCAGCTGCTGGTGGCCCCCGTGACGTGAGGCTGCCACAGAGTTCCCAGGGGCGGGGGCTGGAGGGTGAGGAGCAGGGATTGTTGGAGACACACTCGGGGGCGCGTGCACACACACACACACACAGGGTCACGCCTCCCCACACGTGTCCAGAGACCCCTGGCACGCACAGACTCACATCCACTGGTACAGGATCCAGGCACACGGTCACACACACACTCACACAATCACACAGGGGGCTCACAAAGTCAGCCAGAGGTGTGTCCACCCCGACTCCCTCCCCGCCACACACACACACGCACACATACACGCACACACGGCCAGACACAGCCCAACACAGACACACAGCCACACAAACGGCCTCACCACACACGCACACACATGCAAATGCCCACTCGGCTGGAGAGACAGACCCAAGGGGAGCCCGGCGGGCACTCCCAGAAATGGGCTGGGCCTCTGGGCCACGGGCTACCCTGGAGCGGGGACTGCAGCCGCGTCCCCCTCCCGCTGCCCGAGTGAGGATGAAGAGCTCGGTGGCAGAGTGAGGAAGGCCTGTGACTATTCCGGGCCCCACCCGGGCAGGGCGGGGCGGGGTGGGGAGCCCGGGGATCTGAGGCTGCGGAAGGGAGTGGATGGTGAGAGGCCAGGCCGTGGGAGGGCCTTTGTCCTGGCATCGGGTGATGCCAGGCCTCCACCCCCGACCGTGAGCACCTGCCCAGCCCCACCCTGCCCACAGCACCTCCTGCCACTCCTGGGCTGCAAGGGATGGCAGCTGAGGAGCAGTCAGGAGCCCCACGCTGCCAGCTGCCGAGTGACCTCGGGCAAGTCACTCCTCAGCCCCTCAGGGCCTGGTTTTCATCACTGATACCAGTGGCTTACAAACGTTTCTGACTGAGACCCGCAGTTAGAAACATTGCACCTTGCAACCAGAGGGTGATGCACACGCTGACACATCCAGACGACGGAAACAAAATTCCGCCGAGCGGCGCTTGCCCTCGCTCTGGGCAATGCTGGGTGATTTTGCGATTCTATTTTCTTTTAAAAGTGCTGGCGGCAACCCTCTAAATTTAATCCATGATCCACTAAGAGGCAGATAATTACAGTGTGAAAATATCGCTCTTTACCTCTGCCTGCGATGGTTTCAAGCTAGTTCAAGATTCAGAGAGAGCCTGGGGGAGGTCAGAGTGCTTGCAGAGGCTAAAATGCCAGATCCATTAAGGGCTGATGCCTGAACCATCAGGGAGGAGAGACACCCATTCTAAAGATGGAGACGTTGAGGACAGAGCCTGCAGTGGAATCAGGCCCCATGCAACTTGGCATGGACCTCAGAGGCAGGCCTCTGACCCCACTGATGATCGGAGCCCTGTAGGCTGCTGCTTCCCTTGCAATTTCTATCAGAATTGAAGAAAAAATATGCAGTCACTCTGATTCACCTCCAGGGGTGTGATTCCTGACGCAGAACCAGTCAGGAAATGTCGGGGTGATGCTGG
The DNA here is from genome assembly GCF_964374135.1 of Grampus griseus. Taxonomy (NCBI): domain Eukaryota; kingdom Metazoa; phylum Chordata; class Mammalia; order Artiodactyla; family Delphinidae; genus Grampus; species Grampus griseus. Next base: position 22,856,357 of record NC_139006.1, on the reverse strand, counting down.
GGACAGTTGGCAGGAGGCCAGACTGGCTTCTGGCTCCCACTTGGCCCTGAGGGTGTGTAGCTGGTCCCTGCCAGAGATCTGATGGGGTGAGGGTGAGAAGGGCAGACTATAGGCCCAAAGCTGGACCTCAAGAGCCTCAAAGACAGCTGGAAGGGAAGTGTTGCTTATTCCCAAGGTGGGAAGAATTGCTTATTCCCCTGCAGAGGCTCTGAGAGGTTGCCTGTTCCCCCAGGACCCACGCCACACTCTGTCTACTGAGAGGACCCAGGAGCCCTCCTTGTCCTAACTCTCAGATCACGGGTGCAGCATGGACCCCTGGACCCAGGCCCAACCCAAGCCCCTGACTCAGGCTGGGGTTTGAGCCCCTCCTGTGGCCACCCCGACCTCTGGTTAGAATGGCTGCCACGTGGCAGGCACTGTGTGTTTCCCACTTAACATCTTCATGACAGCCCCATGAGCCCGGCGCTACCGCATCCCCACTCTCAGTGGGCTCAGAGAGAGGAAGCCAGTTGCCCCAGGTCACAGGTGTGGGCAGGAATCAAACCCATGTTTGCCTGGCTGTAAGACACACCCTTACTCATGGGTACTACCACCCTAGCCCCAAAGGGACCAAAGGTGACTTGCAAAGCCGAGCCAGCGGTCACAGGAAAGTACATGAGAGCATATAGATGGTGGAGGTGGGCAGCCTTGCAGGTGTAGTTACATCCTCCTTTCTCAAGTGCTGAATAATGAGGTGTTTTTGCCTTTTTGGACAGGATACCCAACTGCCAGGGCTGTGCCAGGAATTCCTGAGCTTCTCCTGTTTCCTCTGGCTGTCCCTCACCAACTCTGGTCCTGGGCCACTCCCTCTGGCCCCCAACTTCCTCCCCTGGGCCCATCTGACTCCGCTGTGCTCGTTTCCCAGGTGGGAGCGTCAAGGCGAGGAGCGGGGCCTGAGCTGATGTCTGAGAGCAGCTGCTGGTCGAGTTTTCAGAGAACTGAGATCTTAGATGGGGACAGGGAAGAGGGATGGGGAGGGAGGAGGGGGGCCGGCCTGGGCAATGGGGGTTGCCCAGAGCACTCAGTTTCTGGGTCACTAGCCTTGGGGAATTCCCCGATGCCCAGAGAGCTGCTTACCTGGTGAGTAACTGCTCCTGGCTGCCCACACAGGATGCCTGGCTGTGAGGGTACCTCCCTGCCACCCCCTGCCAATGGCCACTGCCATGTTACCCTCTCCCCTGAGTGCCCCGGGGCCCAGGAAAGAGACAGACAGGCAGGCAGGGGCTGTCCCCCACCTCCACAACTCCCCCCAGGGCTCCGCAGGGGGCGGCTGGTGATTCAAGCCCCTCTGAGCTGAACTATGTCTCCTTCCTTCTCAGATGGGCCTTGGGGGTGAATCAGCTCCTGGGGGCGGTGAGGCTGGGTCAGCCACTGTCTTCAGCTCAAGCCTGGGGTGCGATTGGTCACGGGCCAGGATAGGACATAGGGAGAGAGAGCCCACCGCCGTGCCAGCCCCCCCAGCAACCCATCTGATCTTCCTGGGGCACCCCAGAAGCTGGAGGCTCGAGGGTGTTTTGTTTCCATTATCCATCAGGAGAGAATGAACAGGCCCCTCTCCTGCCCAGCTTTCCCCCTTTAGCCCTGGATTATGCCCAACTTTCCTCATCTGTAAAATGGGGACAAGAACCCCTACTCCTCCACGGTGAGGAGGATCAATGCTGACGAGCAGAGGGTTGGCTGGGCTCCCAGAACTGCGCTGAGCCTGAGCCCTCACAGCAAACCCACAGCACAGGTGTCATTATTCCCATTTTATAGATGAGAAAACTGAGGCCAGGATGTGGTCACTTCCTCAAAGTCACCCAGCTCATAACTGGCAGACCCAAACCTCTAACCCGGCTCTGACTGAGGCTGAAGTCCATGCTTCCAACCAGCAGACTTTACTCCTCTCGCCATGAGAGACTTGGCACAGACAGCTTTTGGAAACTAAAATGCTTTTAGAAAATACTTAGCATCTGCTCTGATGTAACCCTGAGCCAGGTGCTGTCAAGAGTACAAATGAGGATCAGACCCCAACCAAGCCCTCAAAGAGGGAGGAATGAGACTTGTTCCCGCTTGAAAGGAGAGTGGGCAGGACTGGGCAGACTCAGCTAACCTGGGCTGTGGGAGGAAGGGGAGGCTTCCCGGAAGAAGCGGCCTGAATGCAGCTCACCACCCCTTGCTCCCATCGCAGCATGAGGTGCTGCTGGCATTAGCTGTGGCCTTCAAGCCAGAGGCCAGGGCTCCAGGCCTCATTCTCTTGTTAACTCTCTGTGCTGCCCTGGGCAAGTGTCTTCACCTCTCTGAGCCTCAGCTTCCCCACCTGACATTCTAAGAGAGACTTGTGGATGGTGAGTGAGAATCAGAAGGAAAGGAGGGGCTGAATGGCCACATGCGCCAAAGTGAGCGGGAGAGAAAGAGCCCTCAGGGGCCCTGGGGAGGCCCCAGGCCGGCCCTGGACTCGCTTCCTGGAGATGAGCAGGTGGATGGTACAGCCGCCTGGAGGAGCACCCCCAGCCCCGGCCTGGCCGCTCCCCCCCCAGACTGAGGGTGCCCTATGTGGGCCCCAGCTGTCCCCCTCACCCTGAGGCCGGTCAAATCCCCAGCAGGCCCAGTGTGCAGAAGCAGGACAGGCTGGGGATGAAGTCACAGCTGGAAGGGGCCGGGCTGGGGCTGCCACTCCAGGGTGGGGCCTGGGGTCACGACCCTGGGAGCAGGCAGCCAAGAAGGGAGGATGCCTTCCGTGAGGAAGCTGGGGAAAACACACACACACACATAGCAGCGTAGAGAGGGAAGGAAGAAAACAAACTCCAGGAGACCAAAGCTGGCCTGGAGCGCCGCCTGGGCAGCCGATTCCCGGGGACCGAGGCCACGTTGCAGGCGGCTCACGGGTCCGCAGCTCCGAGACCCTGCCCGGCCTGCCCCCGAGAGGCCCGGTGCAGGTGGTGGCTGGACATGGACAGGAGAGGGAGGCTGGGCCTGGGGTGCCGAGGGGCCCAGAACACTTGGGGAGCACAGACCAAGTCAGGTACCGTGAGAGGGGAAACTGAGGCAGGGGAGGGGGCCAGTCAGGGCGAGGGTGAGTCTATCTTCTAGACTCCGCCCCACTTCCTGTTTCCTGTGGGGTGGGGCTGAGATTACATGGCGTTTGGCGGCGTTTTATAGGGCTGAGGAGGGGTCTGGGCAGCCAGAAGACAGTGCAAGGCTCGGCAAGTCCACTGGGAGTGATGCAGGGGAGGAACCGTGGCAGGAGGGCAGTGGGACGAGGAGGCGGCCTCCAGGAGAATCAGGGCACCCAGTGAGACACTTGGGCGGGGGAACAGGGGATCCATAGATGGGGCCTCTGTGGGGCCCTGGTCAAATGGATTTGGGGTCCACATCAGAAGAGTCAGGATGAGTCAGATGACAGGGGTCCGGGAGATGTGGGGGTGGGGTCTGGAGGCTGATCCAGAGTTCATGCTCCCCAAGTGCTCAGCCCCTCCTGCAGGAGAGATTGGGCCTGGGGGATTATGAGAGGGAGGTGAGCTGGGATGTCCTGAGGTGTGGGGCTGCCTGAGACAGGCTGGGGTGGCTGGACCTCCTAGGGGCATACACAGACCCCAGAGCAGGTGCATGAGAGGGGCGAGTGCCAGCTGGGGCCTTCCATGGCCCCCAAGGAAGACACAAGGTGTGGAGCGGCCGGGAGGAGGAAGGAAAGCCAGTGTGGGCTCTACCAGCCTCCTCCCTGCTGGGAAGCGCCCGCTGGGATGGGCAGTTTTATCGCCCCACAGCCGAGGCCAAGCTGGGAGAGCCGGGAGGAAGCAGCCTGGAGAGGGCAGGGCATGCGTGGGGGGGAGGGGGCACAGCGGCAGCAGGAGGGCTCGTCCTGGCACGGAGGAATGAACGAATGCTGGGCAGGTCCTCCGGGATGTGGCAAGAGGCGGGAGCTGGGGGCATGGAGGAGGGCTGAGGGGGTGGGCAGAGGGAATCAGGGGCCAGGGAAAGGCTGCAGGGCTCCTTGGCCTTGGAGAAGCAACTCTCCTGTCTCGTTCTCTGGTCGGGGTCAGGTGGGAGGGCTGCAGCGGGGGCGCCCTTGGCAACTTGTGGGACCACATAGCCCCAGATGTGTCTGACCAGCACTCCCCCACCTCTTTTGTTTTGTTTTGAATGCTTTTTGCCAGGGAGGAGTTGCTGTGCTCATTTTGCCCTAGTCCTCACCATTCCTTCCTGCCCCTCCTTACTCATTTATGAATCTACCTGGCCACGATAGACACCAGATTTTGTGACCCTGCCTAAGAGACTCCAGAAGCACCTTTTGGGGGCCATAATCATTCTCTGATGCTGAGCCCCAGGGCCCTCCAAGACATTTTCTGTTCTCCTCAGCCATCCCTCTGCGTCCTGAGGAGCAAACCTGGCTCCAACTGGCTCAGCCTCCTTAAGTCTCTGCTCCAAATGTCCTTTCAAAATGGAAATGCTGGACCACTCTCCCCTGAAGGGTGCAAAGAGTTTTAGGTAAACGCCAGAAACATCACATCTTCCCAGAATCTCCTCCCCAGGCTCTCCCCAAAGAAGGGAGTCACAGCAACCCCTCACCTCCCATCTTCCCAGCCCGCTCCTCAGCTCCACAGGTACCTGTGGTCATCAATGCAGGCTTGTTGATGGCAGTCAGGAGGCCTGACCTTGTGGGACCCTGGACAACCTGTCCCCGTGGGAGCCCCACTTTGCATAGTGGCAGCGGGCAGGTTGGAGGAGGCCACCTCTGCGGTGGCTTCCAGCGCCCACGTTCAGTTTCGCTTTTTTACCATCTAAAGTCCACACCAGGGCCCCAGCCCCTCTTCCTGGAGCCTCCTTGTCAGCCAAGCCCCAGCCTGCCTCCTCCCCACTGACCCCCAAACCCCCTGACCAGGGGGCCACAGGTGGCAGCCTCCGTCTGCTTGCCTAGTTTCAAGCCACCTCCCCAAACCCAGGTGAGTCAGGGCTGTCTGGGGTACCCACTGCCCAGGGACGCCGATGACTCGGGGACCCTCCTCCCCCTCCCCATCTTCAAACAACTCCCAGGGCAAGCCACGCAGGAAAACCGCAGGGTGTTTTGTTGAAGAGTTCATTATAATTTTATCAATCAAATTCTTAGAAGAGGGAAAAAGTCTGCTCTCGCCACCCTCCCCCCTCACTGCCCCCCCTTCACTCTCACTTTCTTCCATTCATAATTTCCTATGATGCACCTCAAACAACTTCCTGGACGGGGATCCCTGCTAAATATAGCTGTTTCTCTCTCTGTCTTACAACACAGGCTCCAGTATATAAATCGGGCAAATTCCCCATTTGAGCATGAACCTCTGAAAACTGCAGGCATCTAAGGTCTCCTCCAAGGCCCTCTGGAGTCCAGCCCATAATGAAGGTCTTGGCGGCAGGTAAATCCACCCGCCCCGCGCCGGCTTCCGCGCCCCGCCACGGGCGCAGCGGCAACTTGGGGCACTTGGCGATCGTGAGCGGGACACCCACTCGCCGCAGACACACGGACACTTGGGGCGCCCGCGCAGCTCGCCGGGCCGCCGGAGGCGCTGGGTGGCGGCCGGGAGCGAGAGCAGGCACATGGTCCCGGCACCGCGCGCCCAGCCCGCCCTGGGGCCCGCAGGTTGGCGGGCAAGGGAGGGTGCGCCGCAGCCTTCCTCCTCCTCCTCCTCCTCCTCCTCGTCGCTCCGCCGGCTCTCCTGCTGCTCTTCCAGCTCAGCTTTCTCCGGGACTCACCCTCCCTCTTTCTTTTTCTTTCTTTCTTTCTTTCTTTCTGTCTTTCCGCTTTCTCTTTTCCAACCGCGTCCCGGGCTGCTCCCTGGGAGGGGCGCCGGCCTCTGAGCAGCTTGCAAACTCCGGCCCGGGACGGGAGCAGGTGCCGCCTCCATCTGCTAGTGTCTGGAAAGCTGTGGTCTGTGCTAGGTGAGCCTGGGGTGTGGGGGCCCCCCAGCCATCGGGGGCCTCAGCACTGCCGGGGGATGCTGGGAGGCACAGGGGACCCAGAAGTGAACTTGAGGCTGCCACTGTCCCAGGAGGGGAACGGGCTCCTGCGCGCCACCCTTTACCCCAACCTCATCGGTTCTCCAGGCTCACAGGTCCACCGACCCCAGCCCTTGATGCTTGGGTCACCTGGAAAGCAAGGGGGGTGGGGGGAGGCGGAAAGTAGGCGCCCTGGGCGGGGAGGGGCGATCCTGGACAGGCCCGGACAGCTCTCAGCTCTCCTGTCACCTTTCACTTTCCTTCCTCCCCCGCCCACCTGGCTGCGTGCGACATTTTCCCTTTTTTCTTTCCTGGTTGCACCATTCCTTTGCCCTCCCGAAGGCTCTGGGGGACTGAGGGACCCCAGGATTCTCCTTGTCCTAACCCACAACCTGGAGCAAGGACCAGTAGACAGGAGTGGGAGGGCATGGAGGCCAGGAGGAGTACAGAGTGGGATAGGAAGTTTTGAAGAATGACTTGGGAATGGAGTGGGGAGGGGCAGAACTGCAGAATTGGGGTGGAGTTGAGGGTCCTAGATAGGGTAGTGGCCACATTTGGAGAAGGATAACCACAGAATTAGGGGACAAAGGGCCCAGTGAGCCAAAATCATGTGACAGGTTTGGGAGATGAGGGTCAGCAGAATCCCCCCCCTCCCCGTGGTCCCCTAAGGAGCCCACTCTGGGAGATTGAAGTGTGAAATAACACTTAGGAATCTGGACCATCCTGGGAGGTGGGGAGGTAGGGGCTGCTCTTTTCCTTGAGACCTGCTGGGGCTGGGGCGTGGTACCCTCCAGCCAGAGGCCAGGATGGTGTCACCCTGGACCCAGCTTCCAACTGGTAGAAACAGCTCACGTCCTGCCCCTTGCTCCTGTCAGGAGACAGCAGGGAGTGATCGATGGGAGTGAAGCAGAGACAGAGGGTTAGAGCTCTGGAGAGAGGGGGACAGAGAAGCAGATTTGGTGACATCGTGAAAGTAAGAAAACAGCCATGCTGGGCGAAGAGAGAGCTGGAGGCTGAGAGGGGACACTGATGTCCCTGAGGGAGACGAGGCGCATCCTCTACCATGAGACCCCTTGCCCACCCCCCCACCTCCCTGCTCATGGCTCCCTCCTGCCTGTTCCCAGGAGTTGTGCCCCTGCTGCTGGTTCTGCACTGGAAACACGGAGCGGGGAGCCCCCTTCCCATCACCCCTGTCAACGCCACCTGTGCCACACGCCACCCATGTCACAGCAACCTCATGAACCAGATCAAGAACCAGCTGGCGCAGCTCAACAGCAGTGCCAAAGCCCTCTTTATTCTCTATGTAAGTCTCCCCCCAGGGTACCAAGGAAGGAGGGAGGGGGGGGCTGGGCTTTGCTGCAGGGACCTGGGCTGGCGGGGCTGGTCAGGGAAGGGAAGGGAGGGGGACTGGTCCCACCACACCCAGACTCCCTCAGCTTCCTCCCCACCCCCTGGCCCAGGCTCCGCCACTTGCCTAGGGTGCCCAGTTAGATAGGGGCAGAGCTGCCTGGAGAAGGGGGTGCCTGGCACTTCTAGCCTTGAGATTCTTCCACCTTGTGGAGGGAGAGGCCGATGAGAGACAGAGAAGGAGGTGGTGAGGTGGACGGCAGGGTGCTGTTGGGAGAGACGGCGGGTTGTGGTTGACGGGGGTGCAGAGCCGCCCAGGAAGAGGGTGAGTGCAGTGGGTGAAAGGGCAAGTGTGTGTGGTGCACACGTTGGAGGTGAGACTCGGGGTTTTCCTTTCTGTCCCCATGTGGTCCTGATGATTGTGATGAGGAGGATAATTCCTTGCATGGTATAGGCCTGGATGCTTTGCCAAGAGAATCCACACCCACAATTACTTCAGGCTCTCAGGACAGTCCCGAGATGCCTACAGGGCAAGTGATTGGGTCCTCATGCCACTGTGTTTGGGGTGTGGGGACTGAAGCCCAAGAGCTGACCCAGAGGCTTGGTGGCAGGGCTGGAACACCCATCCCTGACTCCCATGTCACCTCCCCTCCGCCCCTCTGCTCCTCAGTACACGGCCCAGGGGGAGCCATTCCCCAACAACCTGGACAAGCTGTGCAGCCCCAATGTGACCGACTTCCCGCCCTTCCACGCCAATGGCACGGAGAGGGCCCGGCTGGTGGAGCTGTACCGCATCATCGCGTACCTGGGCGCCTCCCTGGGCAACATCACGCGGGACCAGAAGGTCCTCAATCCCAGCGCCCACAGCCTGCACAGCAAGCTGAACGCCACGGCGGATGTCATGCGGGGCCTCCTCAGCAACGTGCTCTGCCGCCTGTGCAGCAAGTACCACGTGGCCCACGTGGACGTGGCCTACGGCCCAGACACCTCAGGCAAGGACGTCTTCCAGAAGAAGAAGCTCGGCTGTCAGCTCCTGGGGAAGTATAAGCAGGTCATCGCTGTGGTGGCCCAGGCCTTCTAGACGGGAGGTCTCATAGCGCACAGTGACCTGAGATCTTAGACTTAGGTGGCTCTCAAACTGTGGTCGGGGCCCAGAGCAGTGCCCAAGCCAAGTGGGGGCTGCTCGCAGACCCCGAGGGGTTCCTGGCCAGTCTATTCCCCTCCAGGGTGGGCTGTGATGAAGCCAAGCAGAGCCAAAACTCCCAGAGGGAGAACCTATACATGGCGCCAACTAGAAGAAGGCGCCCCTTCTTCTGGGATACTGCAGCCAGGCACCCGGTGTCAGGCTGGATTTCGGCCCCTTCTCGTCCCCTCAGCCAGGGTCTTCATGAGCAAACCACACAAGTTGCCTCCAGTGACCCTGACCATGGGGCAAGACAGCAGGGGTCGGGGGCATTGCCTGGCCCCCAGCAGAATGACAACTATCAGTGCCTTCGCTGCCCCTTCGGTAGACCTTGAAAGGTCTGGTTGGAACTCAGGCAGCCCAGAGGGGCTGGGATCCTGAAGGATCCTTGGCCCCTACAAGTATGGTGAGTGGAAGGCTAGAAAGGGAACTCTGGTTTGAGATGCTGCCTTGTCTTGGGTGTGATTGGAGAGCTCAGGCCTAGGACTGTCAGGTGGAAGGTTCCAGAAGGAGGTCACTGGCCTTCAGCCTCCTGGGGAGGCAGAGAGGCCACCTTCAGGCCTGGGAAGGAAGAGAGGCCCTTGAAAATCTCGATGGGCTCTTCTTCCTTGAGCCCGCAGTCTGTCCTGCTGTCCCGGTGGCTGGGGTCTGGTGGCTGGACCTGGAGGCGGGGTGTGGGGAGGTGGACGGGTTGTAAAGTCAGGTGAGGGGGTTCTGAGGGGACCCAGAGTCTTGTGGGCAAGGGTCTGTAAGGGAGGGGTGGATGCAGTAGTTCAGAGTGGCAGCTCACATCTGAGGCCCACGGAGGCCCCGTGAGGTCACACAAAGGTACTTGAGGGGCACCAGAGGCCATCGCTGGACCCCGGAGCAAGGGGACAGCAGAAGTTGAGGTCAGGGTCTCAGGAAGCCTGAGATCCAAGGGTGCTGTGTGTCTGACCCAGCATGATTGTCTATTTATTTTGATGCCCTATTTATATTAACTTATTGGTGCTTTAAATAGCAAAGTTAATTCCCCTTTCCCTGCTCCCTCTCCAGCAGAAATAATATGATGGCTCCTTCTGCAGGGGCCGGGGCCAGGCCTTAGCAGGGCCTGGTCTGGAAGTCGAAGATGTTACAAGTGGGATAAGCCTTATGGGTGAGGCTCATAGAAGGGTCAGGAGCTGAGAGAACTGGTCAGTCTGGGAGGGGACGGGGGACCCGGCTCCAACCCCCACCCTAACGGTAACTGGCTCTGGGGCTATCGGGACCCTGGCTGCAAGGCAGGCTGGGCCAGTTTGTGGAGTGGCCAAGGGGCCTTTTCCCAGGGCCACCATGTTGCTTGGCTCCAAGGGGCCCATTCAACACTGTGTTGTCCGGCGCCCCCTGGAATTGTGCTGTTGGAGGCAACATTCACCATAGAGATGGCACCCCTGGAGCAGTGGGCAAGGCAGCCCTGGTGGCCCACCTGCTGCTGTTTCCTTGTCCTCAAGCTGCCTCTAGACTAGCAGTCTGGGGGCCCTGGAACAGTCCTGACCAGCACCCAGCGGGGAAGTGCCTTCTCGGGTGGCCTGAACACCCACAGAGGGCGAGAGGACCTGGCTGGACCTCAGGAAGCTGGACGGCCCAGGGAGGAGGCCCCTGCTCTGGAGAGGAGGACGAGGAGGCCCTGGGATGCAGACCAGGAAGCTGTGGTCCCTCCTGCCCCACCTCCCCCCACACCCCCACCCATGTCTGGGCTCCCAGGCAGGGAACCTGATCCTTTCCTTTGTGCTGGGGCCAGGCTAGTGGAGAAACGCCCTCCAGTCTGGGAGCAGGGGAGGAGGGCCCAGAGCTGGGGCAGCTGCTAAGAGCAGGGTTCTGGCGTCTTCTCAAACCCTGAGCGGGCAGCGAGCCTAGCCGTTCAGCCAGCACGATTTTGGTGCTTTGCACTCACTTTGCACCCCTCTGCCTCCTCCGAGCACTTTACCCGTGTCCATCGGAGGGCAGGTGGGCAAGGCAGCAGGCAGGCCCTGAGGCCTGGGGTCGGGGGCTGGAGGTGGGAGTTGTCCGTCCCGTTGGCAAGACTGTTTTGTGGCGGGTGGTGGAGGAGACCACAATGGTTACATGTTTTCCAACACTGTCTTAACTGAGGGTTAAGACACTGAGGGTCACGCTCAGCCTTGTCCAGCATCTCAGCCTGCTGTCCCCCGTCGCTCTGCTCCTTCAGTGAACGTGGCTTGGAAGGCTTGGAGCCGGCTGGTCCCCCTTCATCTCATCATCCCGTGGACGCAGACTCCCCGTGCCAGGCCCACCTGGGCAGCCTCTGAGGCTCGGGGACCAAGCGATTCTCCTCCCCCAGGCGTAGCCCCGGCTCTGCCCCTCACCCTCATCCTCAGTGCTCTTTGTAGAACCTGTCTGGCAGATGGGCACCCACTTTGCACAGCATCTCTGAATTCTGGAGCCTTTGTGTGGAAAAAAGCTTTGCAGGGCAGGAAGCTGTCCACTTCCTCCTTTATCTGGTTTTGACCCACACCTGCATCCTGGGTCACGGCCCCAGCCCGAGGAGGAGGGAGAGGCCGGCAGGAGAGGAGGGGTTAGGACAGTCCTTTTGCAGTTTATCGAAAGAGGGGTATTGGGGACCTTATTTATTTAAAAAAATTTTAAATGAGAAAGCACCACTATTTATTTGTCTCTCCTCCCCCTCATCCTTCTCCCCCTCTCCTTGTCCCCTCCTTGGGGATGTCTCCCCGATAGAAGCAGTCCAGCTCTGCCTCGCTGGCTCTCCAGGAAAGACATAGCGTGTGGGGCTGGAGGCCACAGCCAAGTGAGAGGTTAATTTCCCTTCAGATGGTACAGATGTTCTTACTTCCGGATTGCCACCCCCCTCCACACCCCCGCCTGTCCCTTACCCACACCCAGTACCTGGGCGTCACTCCCATCCACACTGCTAGCTCTGTGCATCCTTCCGTGTTTCCCTCCTTCCTTTCTACTGGAAAGGACTTGGCCTTGGGGGACAAATTCCTATTGATGAATGTACCCTGTGGGAATGTTTCATACTGACAGATTATTTTTATTTATTCAATGTCATATTTAAAATATTTATTTTTTATACTGAAGGAATACTTTTTTAAAAAGAAAAAAAGAGAAATTAATAAAGAATCTACTCTTGGCAAGCTTTCCAGATTGTATTCATGTGGGGAGATGGGGCTGGAGGGGCTGGGACCGTCTCTGTCCTGGGCGCCCTGCTGGGTGGGGCTCTGCCAGGCCAGGGGCGGGCGGGTGGGAAGATGGGGTGCTTCCACCAGGCAAGGGTGCCAGCATGGGTGAGGGCGGGGTGGGCAGAACGCTGGCACAGGCAGGACAAGGTGGGTGGGGCTCCAGATCATGGGGTGCCACCAGGAGGTCCTGTTCGGAATCACGCAGGACACTGGGGCCAAAACCAGGGCTTCTGTTGGGCTCTTCTGGGCCTGAGGAGCTCTCCCACTGCAGACACTGCTGTCCCTGTTCCTGCCTCACATCTGGGGACCCCCTTTCCCTGCAACCTTCTTCCCAGCCTCCTGGGACCCCCTTCCTTGGAGAACAAGAGAGTTTGGAACCGGATGGTCACAGACGCAGCGACTCTGGAGCAGCCCCCAGTCTCTCCCCGGTGCTTTGCTGGGGTCCAGGGCTCCCCCAGCTGAGATTCCTTTAGGGATGTGGGCAGTTTTCTGAGAGCCACCTACGTGCTCTTTCGTGAATGTTTGTAAGTGTCAGGTCGTGTGTAGGTTTCCAAAGGTGCGTAGGATAGAGTTCATGCCTCTGGAAGCTCCAAGGCGAGTGGGACAGTGAGTGAACGTGTGTGTGTGTGCGTGTGTGTGTGTGTGTGTGTGTGTGTGTGTGTGTGTGTGTGTGTGTGTAATGGAAGAGGCACAGAGGAGGTGCTGAGCCAAGGCGGAGAGAGCGCTCACTGCCTGGTGTCAGCAGGGCGCTCAGGCCGAGGTCCTCTGCTTTCTCTGCCAAGAAGGGCCTTGACTCACAGCAACACTGGCCTCACCTGGGGGTGATCAGGAAGGTGGCATCACTGCCTCTTATTAAAGGGCAGATTTCAATTCAGCAAGTCTTGGGTAGGGAGGGAGCAATCCTTGCTGAATTGAAATCTGCCCTTTAATAAGATCGCAGGTGATCCGAGTGCACGTTAAAGCCCGAGAAAGGCCGCTCTGCCCTCCTTCCACCTCTCCTCCTGAGTTGACCAAGACGCCAAGTGTAAGTCACCAAGGGCTGCAGGGTGGGCAGCTGCCTGGGAGGGAGGGGCCGGCGGCTTCTGGGGGCCCCCAAACCCACAGCTGTTTCAGACTTTTTCTCCTGAAGCTCCTGGCAGAGAGGGGGCAGGCTAGCTGAATCCCCCCTCCAGGCCACACTCCCAGCATCCCCCACTTCTCCTTCTCTTGTGGGAGACAAGGTTGAAGCTTTTCAAAAGAAACCTTTGCTAGAAAACTAGAGGAAAACAAAGCAAACACCAAAGCTCAGACAGGAGGGAAGTACAGGGATATCAGATCCTAAATGTCATCCTGGGGGCGCTGGCTGGGCTGCCCGGCCCTCGGGGTCTTCCCTCACCTCTGTGGGGAGTTCTCACCCCAAGAGAGGGCAGGTGTTTTGTTCTCTGCCCTGCTGTGGCCAGAGAGAACACAGGTGGTTAATTGGTCATTGGGTGATCCTCCCGCAGGAGGTGAAACAGTCGCTGGGTGGGAGGAAAGGAGGCCGCCACTCTGCTGGGAAGGCTGTGCCCTTGAGGCCTGGGTCTTCGCCGTGCTGCCACATGCAGTCCTGTGACCCTCCAGAGTGAACTCAGCTCTCTTATCTGTGAAACTGCAAGAGGAATCGGTGATGAATGCCATCCTATCTACTTCACGAGGCTGCCGAAAGGCACCCGAGAGCAGGGAACTCGAGACGCTGTGTGAATTGGCATGGCCGGCCCATCAGTAGGTAGAGATGGAGAAAAGAGAACCCAGTGCCTCAGACCCCAGAGCCGTCTCTGCAGGAGAAACGGGGTCCTCTCCCCCAGTGAGTGCAGGAGGGAGGAGCTGACAGCTCTGAGTCCAAGGCTGGGGGGCTAGGCTGACGAGGAAGAGAGGGAGCAGGGCGGACAAACTTTCAGTGAATTGCTCCTCTGACGGTACCCTGAGTCGCGGGCCTGGAGGAGTCCAGCCCAGAGAGGAGCCAGGGGCAGCCCAGGTACCCAACTGAGCCCTCTCCCATCCTGGCTCTCAGGAGGTCAACAGGACAGGAGAGACACTCCCTCCCCCTTACCAAGAAGCCAATTGTCAACAGCTATCCCGCTAGAGGCACAATCCCACGGGCTCTGTAATGACCCTGCACTTTACAGTTTACAAAGCATTTTCTCACCCATCGGGAGATCCTCCCAACCATTCTGAGATGGGACTAGAGTACTAGTCCATTTTACAGATGAGGAAACTGAGGCCCCAGGAGGCTAAGGGACTCTCCTGACATCCATCACTCAGCTTGTTGAGAGAGGCTCCTTATATTTGTTCATCCTTACATTCATCATCTGTCCACTTACCTTGTCAAGACTCTACGAGCCAGGCTTCAGACCCAAGCAGCTCAAGGGTCAGCAGTGGAAGAAAGAATTTCCCAGGTCACCTCTGCCCTAGATTCAGACTAGGCAGAAGGAGAATTATATTATCATGCTAAACAACCACATTTTCAGCAATAAAATTAACATCGTAATGGAAACACTATATATTTATTTCCTTATTTATAGTCCTCTTTGTCCTAAACAGCATGCAAAGCATCTTGCAACAGAAGGCACGTTATAAAAATACTGATAAAATAAAGAGAATCAACATCGGAGAAGACAGAGACAGAGTGAGAAAACTAAGACCACAGAGAGAAAGAAAATAAATGTTTCAGATCACGAGGGGCCACATAATTATCATGGCTGAGCTTCAGAGTTGGCTCTGAGATTCCTGGCAGCTAAAGGAAAAAGGGAAATGTGATCTATTAAGCAAAAAAAGGAGGAGGCTTTCTAGAGCCTCAGGGAAAACACAGCCTGTCCTGGGACTGGGTTCTGAAGGGGATTCCTCCCTTGAGACCCACGGGGGTAGTGGGTGATGTGATGGGCCCTACTGCAGTGAGTGAATTCCTAGGGGCTGTTTCTGCAGCGGTCTTTGCAAAAGCTAATGCTTAGCATCCGAGGCAGCCCAATGACAGGAATTCTACAAGAGCCCAGGACAACGCAGTTACAGACTGGGGCTCTGGCCCGACCCAAGAGTGGACTTCTGAGTCCTGAGGTTGAAGCAGGGGCTGAATATGCCTCAGAAGCATCCCCATCCCCAGAATTTTGAAAAACCTTTTTATGGATGTATAATATGCCTATAAAATGGACATCAGATGACTTCCTCCCTCCTGGAAGATTCTGTGAGGCTGGAGTGATGCCGGGTGGTGCATGAGGAGAGGGGTGGGAAGGATGCACCGTGATGCAGGCAGGGGTTTGGGGGTCGGTGGGCCTTGAGTCTCGGTCCTCACCTCACTCCAAGGCCACTGCGGTCCCCTGGGGCCCCTGGCTTCAGCGTCCAGGACACTTTCCGTGCCCCCTCCTGCCTGAGCAGAGCGCAGCTTGAATCTGTCCCTTCGACTTGGGGGAAGCACTGCCCTGCCGTGGCCTCACTTCAGGGGCCAAATATTTCAATTATGAGGACGCGGTCAAGCCTGCTCAGTCCAGCCTCAATGACGGCGGTGAGGAGAGGGTATCTCTGGGGGGAGTGGTGGGCGGCGTGCAGAGAGAGCCGCAGACGGGAGAGGGGATGGGAGGCTGAGTGGGGTTTAGGGAGCAGACAGGCCTTCTCCGCTGGCTGAGAACAAAACCACCGGCTGGGAGGAAAATATGTGTGAGGCATTTTTGTAATTCCAAGAGGCTCAGTCCAGCTCCTGCCCAGATGGTCAATGAATCAAAGCCGGGAAGGGCTCTACCTGTCAGCAGGCTTTCTCCTGGCCCTGCTCACCAAGGCCCCACCTCTCCGACCCCAGCAGGCCAGCTGGAACCCTCCCAGTTCTCCAGAAGGACGGTTCTTTGAAGAGTGTGTCACAGGCAAAGACCAGATGCGGGCAGCCCATGGGCAGAAGTCTTGGCATCCTCCTCTGCCTGCTCTGCTCCCCCACCTTGGAGAGGGGCATAGCCTGCATCGCCCGCTACAGTGGGTTGAATGGTGGCCCCAAGAAGATATATCCGTGTCCTAATCCCTGGAACCTGTGTGATGGTGTCCATATTTGGAAAAAAAGAATCTTTGCAGATGTCATTAAGGATCTTGAGGTGAGATCATCTTGGACTTTTCAAGTGAGCCCTAAATGCAAGGACAAGTGTCCTTATAAGAGGCCCACAGAGGAGAGAAGAGGAGATGGTCACATGAAGGCAGAGGTAGAAATTGCAAGGATGCAGCCACACGCCAAGGAATGCCTGGGGCCACTAGAAGAGGAAGGGAGAATCCTCCCCTGGAGCCTTCCGAGGGAGTTCGGGCTTGCCAACCCCTTGATTTAGGACTTCCAGCCTCCAGATCTGTGAGAGAATAAATTGCTGTTTTAAGCCACCCAGTTTGTGGGAATGTGTTACAGCTGCCCTAGGACACTAACACATCTGTCTATCCCCTTGAAGGAGCCCTGCATTTTCATTTTGCAATCACATTGCTGGCCCTGCCCAACTTCACCTTCTCGGCTGGCCTCCCCAGTGCCTCCTGACCTCTGGCCATGTGGCTTGGTGGTCTGTTAAATGTCTCATCTTTTCACCGTTCCACATGTTTGCTCTGGCTCTTGCCTTTTGTCTAGAATGCCCTTCCTCCTTGGTTACATGGGAAATTCTTTGTGGTCCTTCCAGGCCCAGCTCAAATGTCACCTCTTCCATGAAGTCTTCCTTGACTCCTTCAGTTTGACTGTCCTAAGTCCATTTTAGCTCCAATTGTATTTTTGCACAGGGCTCTAGAATTTGCCAAGCTTTTCCTTTATATGATCATGTTTCACAAGGATAATGATACCTGCTGTTTTTTGTGCACCTACGATGCACAGAGCATGTACTAGGTAATAGAAATAATAGCTTCCATGTACTGAAGGCCTATGCCAGGCACTTCACCAGGTTACACTATGTAAAGTGAGTGGAGTACAGACCGCCCGTGTCCACAGCCCTGGGAGCTAAGAAGTACAGAATCTTGGCCCTACCTTGGAGAGGCCCAAATGGAATCTAAATTTCAGTGTGATTCTCAGGGGATTCTGTTCATTCGAGTCTGAGAAGGGCTGACCTACAGCACCCAGCACAGGGACAGGGCTCTGACACCCTGGGTTTGAATCCTGGCTCAGTCCTTTGCAGCTGGGGGGGCTCAGGCAAGTTTCTTCCACTCTCTGGGCCTCATTTTCCCATTTCCCATTTTCCCTCATCTTCCCTCATTTTCCCATTTTCCCTCCCCTGTCATGTGACTCTCCTACAGCCTTTGAGAGAAGTAGATGCCATAATGCCCGGCACATAGGGTAGGTGGCTTAGGTAGCATCTGAATATCCAAGTCCTAGCTGCCTCCGCCTACCCTGCCCACAAGGGCCATCTGTTCTTGATTCATTTTGAGAACTTTTGAAAGCCCCCCGCCATGATGACCCTGCTAAGGGAAACCTCAGACCTCCTAGAGGCAGCAGAGGAGGTATTGGGATGCAAGGGGGCCTTTTCATCTTCCCCACTCCCACCCCTGGCCTGGGCTGGGGACCCCAATACCCCCGACTCAGTCCAGCCTGCCACATCCTCTAGTTACCGCCCGTCACCCCAGGGACCCCCGGGGAGGTCCTGCTACCCAGCAGCAGTGAACCCCCAAGGGAAGCGCTGGAGGAGGGGTAGCCGGGCGTGAGGTCAGCCCCAGCATCAGCCCCTCTCACTTTCCCTGGAGGAGGCCGCTGTGCGGGTTCCAGCCCTGGGGGAGGTCTGTCCCCGCTCCAGGGCCAGACCACAGGCAGCCACGCTGGGCTGCTGCCAGGCTGGGGGGAGGTGTTCTCAGCCCCCAAGCTCCTCTCCGTCTGGCCCTCAGGACCCCTCCCCGACCCCAGATCCAAGCAACCACCAAGGGCTCTTCCAAGCAGGTGAGGTCATTCTCTCCACCAGACCAGCCTGATGCAAAGAAGTCAGCCACCCGCGTGGCAGGATTCCCACACCCCAAGTCCCTGGTCCAAATCTTCTCCCCCAGCAGCAGCCCTGGGCCCCCCATTCCCTCCACTTCATTCCCTCCAAGGGGTCCTCAGGCGTTGGCCCCAAACACCTGTTGGGGAAACAGACCCCCTGACCACCCTCCAGAGTCTGCGTGGGTCCATGAAGACAGGCCCAGAGTGGGTGGGCCTTTGAACAAGCTCGGGGCACAGACAGGTGCCAGAACCCCTGGCTCCAGGCATCATTCTCTGCCTCCAGAACTCAGGCCGCACTGACTAAGTTTATTCTGTGCTCACAGCTTTTATCACAGCTTGGCCAAGACAAAGTCTTTCTTCCGCTTTTTAGGGTTTCCCAATCATACCGCTCGGGATGCCCAGAATGTTTTTGCCAAAGGCCTGGGGAGGTTCGTGGGCCTCTGGAGGGTGGGTGAGTACAGGATCCCCCAGGAGACCTTTGAGGAGGTTCAAATCTCAGTCAAAAGAGGTAGATCTCAACTCGGGTGATTTTGTCCCAACTCACACCTCCCCCGGCCCCGGGACATCTGACAACATCTGGAGACATTGCTGGCTGCCACATAGAACTAGTGGATGTGCTCCTTACTGGCATCCAGTGGGTAGAGGCCAGGGGTGCTGCTAAACATCCTGGAAACCACAGGACAGCCCCCCTTGCAAAGAA
Source organism: Grampus griseus (assembly GCF_964374135.1). Taxonomy (NCBI): domain Eukaryota; kingdom Metazoa; phylum Chordata; class Mammalia; order Artiodactyla; family Delphinidae; genus Grampus; species Grampus griseus. The sequence goes on along the minus strand of NC_139006.1, from coordinate 22,838,043 downwards.
TCATCGGCCCAAATGTCTATGGTGTGGAGGCTAAGCCCAGGTCAAAACGAATCCATCAGTCAACCCATCTTCTCTCAGCATCTAATCTGCTCCCAGAAGATGCAGCCCCCCGAAACTGACTGGATCCGCAGCTTCAGGCCTTGTGTGTGAGCACATGCATATACACACACGTGCACACACACAGGAAGTAATCCGAGAGGTCAACAACAATGCAAGTTCACACACAGACGTGGTGGGCAGCTGTTGGAAAGCTCAGAGGATGGGGAGACAGGAAGCCTACATCCTGGTTCTGGGCAGGCATCCCCATTACTGTGCCCTGGACCTCTCACTTTACCTCTCTGAGCCTCAGTTTTTGCATCATAGAGATTGGTTTAGGAGAGCACAGGCTTGCAGCCAGACTGCCCTGGGATTGGACCCTGGCTCTGGCCCTCACCAGCTATGGGAACCTGGGCTCCTTACTTCCCTCTCTGAGTCCCCATTTCCTTGTATGTAAAATGGGGACCCCATGTCCTACCTCACAGGGCTGCTGGGAAGATGAAAGGAGATAGTACACAGAAGGTGCCTAGCTCAGTGCCACCACCTGGCAGGCGTTGTATGATGGCGCTCTTCCCTGACACTTCCGAGGTTCACACCAACACAGAGTCTCCACCAGGGTTGGCACACAACGACCCACCAGCTTAGGGTTGCAGATGAATCCAGGACGCTACCATTCAAATTTAACTGGATGTCTGGTATTTTTAGGTGCTAAATCTGGTCCGCTGTCTGCTTTTGTAAATAAAGCTTTATTGCCACACAGCCTTGCCTGTTCATTGACACATTGTCTCGGTCTGCTTTTTGTGCTACAATAGAGTCAGTATCCAACAGAGACCTTATGGTCTGCAAAGCCTAAAATAGTTAGTATCTGACCCTTTACAGAAAAAGTTTGCTGAGCCCCGGGCTAAGTTGGGAAATGATTGCCTCAGGGCTGTGGGGGTGTGTGTCTGGAGCCCACGGAGGAACTGCCCCCCTTTCTGGGCAGTGGGTGGAAAAGGTATGTGCAGAGGATGGTGGGCCCTTCTGATTACCTTGCTGGCTGCAGCCTGCAAGACATCAGAAAGAGCCTTGGCCTCAGGGGACAGGGGCCTGGGTTCTAGACCTGGCCCTCCGCTGACTTTTCATTGACTTTGGCAAAGTCCTTTCCCCTCTCTTGCCCCAGTTCTTACTTCCTTCATTTGTTCAACAGATGTTCATTAAACGCATGCAATGTGGCAGATGCCACCGTACACGTGTCCCTGCTCTCACGCGGCTTCAGTTCAAGGTGAGAGAAAATGAACAAGCCTACACATCCCCAAGCCGGTGTCAGCAGGTGAGGAAATTATGAGGATGCTGTGGCAGAGCTGGGTTGCAGGAGGTGATGTTTGAGTGGAGACTGTGATAGAGGCGGAGCCTCGATTGCCCCGCCTGCTACCTCCTCAGGGCTGCCCGGGCTGCATAGGGCAGGAACAGGTCAACTCTGGCCAAGAGGCAACATTTTTTTTAAACCCCTTTGTGTAAGACCCCTAAGAGAGGGGCCTTTCATCTCACCTTCTGATTTGGAGAGGAGAGGCCACCGGCCAGTAAGGCTGCCGCCTGGTGGGATGGCGGGGGTTGGGAGGGGGTTGGGTAGTGAAGGAAGGCCCGAATTCTGACCATGGCCAGCAGCTACCTCCCTTCCTGTTTTCCTGCGCCCATTCCCAGGAGTGTCCTGTCCCAAGCCCACAGCTGGCCAAACTGGCCTGATCCCAGTGACCAGGCCAGGGGCCCAGGAGGGCTGTGCTGCAGGGGCTTCCTGCAGGGCACAGCTCAGACCCCCGGGCCAACCAGCAGCCCTGGGCAAAGTGGGCCAGAGGCTCCTCCCAGCCTTGGCTTGTCCTCCTCCAAGGGCCTGGCCCGGATGTCCTGGGAGGTAAGGAACCCAGCCCAGCCCTGTCTGGATGGGAGCGGTGGTTGACGGGGACTGTGACAGCCGTCAAACCTGGCATATAGGCCCACCCGCGCTCCCTGTGCCCCTAGAACCCCCTGCAACATTGTTTTATTCCCTCTTCCACAGAGGAGCCTCTCAGTTCTGAATTCTTTCCTCTGGACTGTTTTTTTCTGCAGGATTAATCTAATGAACAAATTACCAATGATTATGGCTTGATGCTGTGCCAGGGGTGCTGGTGGCCCAATGGAGACACCACTAGGTCACACATTTACATTTTAATTGGGGTCTTTGGCGCCCTAAGGCAAATGAGTGACTAATGGTGGAATTTTAGACACATGGCAAGTCAGTGGGGGGATAAGACCCTTGGATTATAGTGTATATTAAAAAAGTAGTTCCTTACAGGTGAGCAGGGCTATAAAATTTACTAATGTAAAACTCATCTCATAGGCATTCATTTATTTAATTTCCTAATAACCCGATTGGAGAGGCAGGTCTCATTTGAGGCTTTCATTCACATATTATTCAGTGCCTGGCTCTGTGTCGGCTACTAGAGCCAGGGGTGTGGGTACGTGAAAACACAAGAACCCTTTTACAAGGAGGCCATGTGGTCACTGCAATACAGAAGACAACTGACTCAAAGGAGGCAGTGAGGAGGAAATGGAGGCTCAGAGATGTGTTGCGCATCCCTGCAGGGGATCAGCATGGCCCACTGGGGATGGGGGGGATCCACTGCTCTCCACCCTCAGGGGAAGCTCACTGGTGTTCAGAGAATGAAAGGACTTTGCATTAAAAAAGTTTGGGAAACCCTGGATTAAACAAAATCAAAAAGATGTCTTCGTTGTGGGACTTCTCAGAGCCTTTAGGACAGTCAGGTGGGAGGGGCGAGTGCAGCATGTCCATAGATCTTTCATAACTGTATTCCGTGGACACGGTCTGGGAAATGCTGATCTGCCCACTTCCTTTAATGTCCTGTTAGGCATCTTTCCCAGAGGCCACCGCCTGCCTGCCCCACACGAATTCTGTCTGCAGACCTTTTGTCTTCCACTTCCCTAGACTTCTGGCACGACCTGGGCTTCCTGAACAAAAAGGGAGACGGAGGGGAGTCAACAAGGCACAGGTCTTTCTGCCTCAAATCTCAGCTTCATCTCACACCTGCTAAGCCAGGGACCGGAGCTAGACTCCAGGGCAGGGCACATGGCACTCTTGTGAGGGGTCCTTGCAGAGATGCCCCCAGCCACACTAGGCATGGCCCCGGGGTCCTAGTCAAGGCTGGGGCCCGAGTAATCTTTCTAAAACACAAATCGGCCGATGCAGCTTCTGCTTAAAACCCTCAGTGGCTCCCTAGTACCCTCAGGAGCAAGTCCAAAGCCTCACCTTGTGCTCTGCCCACCCCTGAGCCTCATTCCCCATCACTTCCTGCTTTACGCTCCAGCAAAACCAAACTACTTGTGGTCCCCAGGACACGCCATGCTTATTCCTGCTTCCCTGCCTCTGTACATCCAGTCTCCATGTCTACAGCATCCTTCGCATTCTTCTTCCTCTGTATCATTTCATTCCTCCTGAGAAGCCTCCTAATTAGGCCTCTTCTCCTGTGAGAATTCTCCCCGCACCCCCAAGCTGGTGTCTCCCCCATATTCTAAGAAGTGATCTTATATGTGTCTATCTTCCCAGCTAGACCACCCCCTGTTCTATCCCTCTGAGTCCTCAGAGCTGTACAGAGGACCGTTCCACGGCCGGCACTCACAAGTGTGTACCAACTCCTAGGTATCAGGAGACACATGGGGTCTCCGGTGGGGAGTGCAGGACCACAGACTGGCTGTGTGGCTTTGGGCAAGTTCCTGGACCTCTCTGTGCCTCTGTCCTCTTCTGTAGGTTGTGGTCACTCTGAGTTGATAGGCGTATAACATAGAACAATGTCTAGCCTGTGCTAAGAAATATGCCTGTTATGCTATGCTTACAATGGTGGCATCAATACCAAGGTCCCTGTGCTACCTCTGTCACTGACTGGCTGGCCGTGGGCAAGAGCCTTTTCCTGGCTGAGACTCAGTGTCCCCAACCTCAAAACAAGGCCATAGGATGGTTGATCCCTGTAGTAGGTTGAATGGTGGTCCCCCCAAAAGGTACATCCACATCCCAGCACATGTCACTGTGACCTCATCTGGAAAAGAGTTCTTGCAGATGTAATAAGTCAGGGATCTCTAAATGAGATTATTCTGGATTATCCAGGTAGGTCCTAAATCCAATGACAAGTGTCCTTATAAGAGAAAGGCAGAGAGGGAATTCCCTGGTGACCTAGGGGTTAGGATTCTGGGCTTTCACTGCTGTGGCCTGGGTTCAGTCCCTGGTCGGGGAACTGAGCTCCTGCAAGCAGCACGACATGGCCGAAGGAAAAAAAAAAAGAGGGAGCGAGAAAGGCAAAGGGAGATTTGAGACACACAGGGAGGAAGGCCATGTGAAGACAGAGACAGAGATTGGAGTGATGCAGCCATAAGCTAAGGAAAGCCTAGAGCCATCTTCTAGAAGCCACCTGGAAGAGCAAGAAAGGATTCTCCCCCTGAGCCTTCAGAGGGAGCATGGCGCTGCCCACACCTTGATTTCAGACTTCTGGGCTCCAGAACTGTGGGAGAATAAATGTCTACAGTTTTAGGTCACCCAGTTTGTGGTCATTTGTTATGGGCAGCCACAGGAAATGAACACAATTCCTAAGAGGTTCACCTAGCTCCTGTGAGAACTGACCCAGAGATTCTCATTATTATCAGATATGTTCTCCATGGGTAGCCCCAGGGTCCCTGAAGCCTGAGAAGGAGAAACCCTATTCCTTCTCTGAGAGATTGATCCTGGGACACCTACCCTTCCTCCCTCATCATCCCTTAATAACCCATCAATACCTGTGATGGTTCGAGCTGGAAGAGTCTTTTGAGATCCTTCCTCATGCCTCTGCACCTTAGCATAGGCTATTCCCTCGGGTGGAAATGCTATTCCCTGCTGCTTCCATCTGCCACTTGACTACTCAGTCTCCCAGTGGGCTCAGACATCCCCTCTCAATGAAAACTTCTTCAAACACTCACCCACCAGCTTCCTGGCAGAGTAAACCCTTAGCCCCTTGTCCTGATGTAGCAGGGGCCATGTCTTTATTCATTTCTCTATCATCAGCATCTAACTCAATCCCCAAGCCCTGAGCAATCACTCAAGCCACTTGTTCTAACGCAAAGGCAGGCTCCCATCAAACACCCGCAGCATCCAGGTTAGGAGACCAAGCCTGGGTTTGCTCAGGGCCACTCAGAGGATGGCCTGGGAGGCTCTTGACAGTGGAGCTGAGAACTCTGGCTTCAGCCGCTGCCAAGTGACTCTACCTCTCTGAGCCTCGGTTTCTTAATCAGTTAAGAAAAAAGGAAAAAGAATGTACAGCAAACCTCAAAGGGATGAGAAAGTGCTTGTGCAGCATTTCAGAGTTACAGCTGTTGTCTTGGGGCTGTGGCCACTGCCGTCAGGCTGGGACCAGACCTGTGTGTCTCTGTCATCCAAACACAGCGGGGCCTGCCCGGGTGTGCTTATGTCCTCGGCCTGTAACCCTTTCTGGGGTAATGAGTTCCATACGTTTATCTTTGCTGGGTACTGTGAATTCCTGTTTATCCAGAGACCCACAGAAATAAACACAATACTCAAATGACCAGAATTTTCCATCTCAGCATGTTCAAGGATAACCCCAGTCACAGCTATCCCCTGGGCCTTGCGAGACCCTGAGTGTGCATCACACACACGTCCCCCCAACCCCCGTCCCTGGCATGTTTGGTTGCATTTCAACATTTGTGGGGCCAGTTATAGAACTGCAGACCACAGGAGCTAGAAGGGCCTCAAAGAAACCCCTGTGGGTTTCAAACTGGGCCCCGAGGAGCCCTGGTGGGCGGGGAGGTGACCCAGGGCTATCTGGGGGAGTGGGGAACGAGGCATGCTGAGAAGGCAGAGCTCAGGGTTTTACATTTTGGGCTATCACATGAGATTTTCCTTTAAGGAGGGGGGTTTCTTTTGCTAAAAACAAAATAAAAACACCCGTAAAATGTCAGAAACCACCAACATGGTTCAAATCTTCCTCATTTGACAAAGGAAACCTCTGGAGCCCTGAGCACCTTAGCAAGGATGGCCGATTGTGCACTGGTTGCTGGGTCCTGAGGTCCCGCCTGAGCCCATAAAGGGCAGTGGGCTTCCCACCATCCTGTGCCTAGATTCCTACCAAGTCAGAACACCCTCTGCCCTGCCCATCTCCCTGGCGGAAGTTGACTGGGCTTCCCTCATGTATCCCAGACTGACCTCCTTCCAGCTTTGAGGAAGAGGACCTGCTCAGGGACCAGGGGTTTGGGGTGCGGCCGGGCAGCAGGTGGTTTCCTGAGGAGGGGTTCAGGGGTCCTGCGAGTAGCGCAGGGTGGTCACAGGCAGCCTCACTGACCAGGGTTGGCTTAGTGATGTGCTGAGCTGAATTCTCAGAGCTCGCTCCCTTGGGGTGTGTATGTATGTGTGTGTGTGCGTGCGCACGCGTGCGTGTGTGTGGAGTCCCTACCATGTGGGGTCCCAGAGGTGAGCAAGACCCAGTGACCCTCCAGGAGCCTGCGGCCCAGCGGGAAGACAGACATAGAGGAACTCAGATGCTGTGCTATTTAGGGGGGCGCTGGGAGCTGGAATATAATAAAAAAGGGGGCCGTGAATGAGATGGGGGGGTGGGGTAGGGAGGGACTCCAGGGAGAGTGACATTGAATCTGGGAGGAATTGGAGTAAGTCAGGCAGAGGAGCAGGAAGAATGTGTAAGAAGACAGAATGACGGAGACAGATGATGACATTAGGTGAGATGACGCATGTATGACGCTTAACAATCATGCAGGCCTCAAGGGCTCGAAAAATGACAGTGATTCTTGTAATTCCTTGTCTAGAATGACAGAATCATGGGCTCTCAGGGGATCTAAAAGGTCATCTAAGCCAGTGCTTCTCAACAAGGAAGGGGGGAAATGGGTGTGATTTTGCCCCAGGGGACACTTGGCAATGTCTGGAGACATTTTTGATTGTCACAAAGATTGGGTGGGGAAGCCTGTGCTGCATTAGAGATAAAGGCCAGAGATGTTGCTGAAAATCATACAGGTGCTAAGGGTAGGCCTCAACTCAGAGTGTCAACCACACCAAGGTTGAGAAGCTCGGCTCTAGGCTCACTTCCCTCTCTCTGTGAGCCACCTCCACCAACTGACTGTCAGGTCTGCACTTGAGCACACCCCAGGGACAGGGAGCTCATTACTGCCAGGCAGCCTGTTCCGTCCATAAGTTCAGCATATTCACAATGTTCCTTTTCACCATGATTTGAAATCCCTTCTGCACGTTCCTGTAACCTGCAAGCATTTGTCCTAGTTCTGACCCTGGAACTAGCCTAAATTGAGCATCTGCTTCAGATGCCTTCTAATGTTTGTGACACTTCAAATGTTTGTGAACCTTCAAATGTTTGTGAATCTTCCAATGTCTGCGAATCTTCAAATGTTTATGAACCTTCAAATGTTTGTGAATTTTCAAATATCCGTGAATCTTCAAATTCTTGTGAATCTTCCCTGTTCCAGGCCCCTCCATGTGATCAGGAAGCTTGACCTGGGACGTGGGGTGGTCCGCTGCCTGTATGAAAAGCACAAGGATCTCAGCACCCCTACTTGGGAGCCAGCAGGGCTGGGGCCGAGGAGCCTTGTGTCCCTGGGTTCTCCTGATGCCACTTGACGCTCTTGGTCATGCAGCTTCTCGGAGCCTCAGTTTTGTCTCCTGTCAAATGGGTAGGAAGACAGCCTGGCTTTTCTGCTTGGTGCCATGATGCTCAAAGGAGGTAACAGATAGGAAGATGTGTTAGAAAGGTGAAGACACTGCACAGAACAGTATAAGAGGTTAAGCTTATGGGCCAGGGTTTTTTTTTGTTTTTTGTTTTTTTAAATATTTATTTATTTATTTATTTGGCTGCGTCAGGTCGTAGTTGCGGCATGAGGGATCTTCACTGCTGCGTGCGAGATCTTCGTTGTGGCATGCGGGATCTAGTTCCCTGACCAGGGATTGAACTTGGGTCCCCTCCATTGGGAGCGTGGAGTCTTAACCACTGGACCACCAGGGAAGTCCCTGGGCCAGGTATTTTCATGTATGTGACTGTCTTCCTATTCGCTGATAGCAGAGGCAGAGCGGCAGTGGTGATCCCATTTTACATAGGAGCAAACTGAGGGGGCAGAGACCACAGTTAAGACATGGCAGGAACCGAAGTGTCCATCAACGGATGAACGGATAAAGAAAATGTAGTGTACCCATACAATGGAATACTATCAATACTTAGCCATAAAAAAACCCTGAAAATTTGCCATTTGCAACATGGATGGACTTGGAGGGCATTATGCTAAGTGAAATAAGTCAGACAGAGAAAGATAAATACTGTATGATATCACTTATATGAGGAATCTAAAAAATAAAACAAACTAGTGAATATAACAAAATAAAACTGACTCACAGATATAGAGAACGAACTTGTGGTTACCAGTGGGGAGAGAAAAGAGGGGAGCGGCAAGACAGGGGTAGGTAATGAAGAGGTACGAACTATTATGTATAAAATAAGCTACAAGGGTATATTGTACAATACAGGGAATATAACCAATAGTTTATACTAACTATAAGTGCAGTATAACCTTTAAAAATTATGAATCACTGTGTTATACACCTGAAACTTGTATAATATTGTACATCAGCTATATCTCAATTAAAAAAAAACATGGCAGGGCCAAACGCTGAACCCAGATCCTCTGGCTCAAATTCAGGACCACAAATGCCAGAGCCACGGCGGCCAAGGGAGGGAGAGGAACGCATTGGGGTAAGAAGACAGGAGGCTGCCTGGCACCACCCGTGGGAAACACCGCCGTCACGCACGCTTCTGTTGCCCCTTTGAAGCTTCCTGTAGCTGGGTTCACCTGAACACAGGGAGCGGGCCCACACCCAGGACACCTGCCCCTCTTTCATACCCCCCTCCTCTTCCGCTTCCTCTCCAGGCCTGTTTCCTTCCTCACTTCAAAGCTCACAGGTCCTCTCCTTAGAAGCCACTTTCTTTTCTTTCTTGGAATCTGCCCAGGAAGAGACGCCTGCGTTTCTGTTTCGATTTCTCCTCAGGCCCACGTGTTTCCTGGGGAGGTTGGGGCGGGGGTGGGGGGATGTGGCCCATGGGCAGCCACCCATCAGGCTGGGGGTCCCGGGCCCTCTGCTTCCAGGCCCTGACACCCAACCACCCCATCTACTTCTGCCTCTCTATCTGTCATCAGTTTGCCCTCTTCAATCTCTGGCTCAGAGACTCACAACTTCAGAGATGGGAGGGTTTTTGTTGGAATCCAGGCTCAGAGAGGGGCAGGGGCTTGCTTGCAGGAACACAGCGAGCAGGGGCAGATAGGAGTCCCCTGCCTTTCCCACTGTGCCAGGCAGGAATCCTCTCTCAGCCTCTCCCCCACTGCCACCCTCAGGACATTTTCTGGGTATGCTTCTGCCTCCTCCACCTGTGACATCTTTTTCTACTCCTCACTTTGTTGTCCACCTCATTCTTTAAGACACAGCCAGTGTCACCTACTCTAGGAAGCCTCCCTGGATTGCCTCCCCCTTCGCCCCAGCTCCCTGGGCTGAGAGATGGTCCTTCTCTCTTCCCATAGCACTATAACTACATGGCCTCAGGTGGAAAACTTGTTACTTTCACACTAGGACTCATGCTCATCCTCACACTGGCCTGTGATTTCTGGTGTCATGAATGGAATTTTGGCTTCTCTGCCCTCCCTCACTTGTGAGCGCCTTAAAGGCTGCACCTTAAATCTTTTCTTTCTTCTTTTTTTTTTTTTTAAAAATATTTATTTATTTATTATTTATTTTTGGCTGCACCGGGTCTCAGTTGCGGCATGTGGGATCTTTGTTGCAGCATGTGGGATCTTTAGTTGCAGCATGCGGGCTCTTTAGTTGCAACATGCCAACTCTTATTTGTGGCATGCATGCGGGCTCTAGTTCCTTGACCAGGGATCGAACCTGGGCCCCCTGCATTGGGAGTGTGAAGTCTTGGCCACTGGACCACCAGGGAAGTCTCAAATCTTTTCTTTCTTAAACAGCTTTACTGAGATCAAATTCACACACCATACAATTCACCCATTAAATGGTTTTTAGTGTATTCACAGACAATGGGCAGTCATCAAGATAGTCCATTTTAGAACATTCTAATCACCTCAAAAAGAAAGCCTGTTACTTTTGGCTATTATCACCCACCCCCCATGTTCCCCCTCATCCCCACCCCCAACCCTGAGCAAACACTAACCTCTTTTCTATCTCTGTGGATTTCCCTATTCTAAATATTTCATATGAATTCAATCATACAATATGTGGACTTTTGTGACTAGATTCTTTCACTCAGCATAATGTTTTCAAGGTTCATCCATGTTGTAACATGTATCAGTACTTCATTCCTTTGTATGGCTGAATAATATTCCATTGTATGGACGGAACACATTGTGTTTATCCCTTTGGATTGTTTCCACATTTTGGCTGTTATGAATAGTGCTGCTATGAATATTCCTATACATGTGTTTGTGGGGACATATGTTTTTATTTCTCTTGGGTAGATACCCAGGAGTGGCATTGCTGGGTCCTATGGTAGCTCTATGTTGAATTGTTTGAGGAACCACCAGATTGTTTTCCAAAGTGGCTGCACCATTTTCCATTCCCACCAGCAGAGTATGATGATAGATTTCGCCACATCTTGGCTGTCACTTGTTATTATCTGACTTTTTAATTCTAGCCAACCTAGTAGTTGTGAAGTGGTGAGTCTTACACATCTTTTATGTGCTGGGCAGCAAGGCCTGGCAGGGGAGCCCTGGAGGCAGATCCAGGGCTGGAAGCCCAGCTCTTCACTTCTGCTGGGGGACTTCACCTGGCTGAGCCTCATCCTTTTCGTCTGTGGAATGGAATAATAGTAGGTGGTCTAGAGATCATGAGTGGAAAGCACTTGGCATAAGTGCTGGCATACAACACGTGCTTGATCAGCGTGAACTACAGTAACAGCTACAGTGATCACTCCAAAGCCTGGCAGTTTCTGGCACACGGTGGGCCCCAGTGGATGTGGGTGGAGTGACCAGCGGCACGTGCGCCCCGGGGAGGTGCCAGCTGAGGACCTGGGCTGGACGCAAGGGAGCCAGGGAAACGCTCCCAGCCTCCCATCCAGGGGCCCCTTGCCTGAGCCCCGCCCCATACAGGCTGCTCTTGTCTGGCACAGGGAGCAGGGGAGCAGGGAGCCGTCTTCTTTCTCAGGCGTTTTGAGACTCAGCACATGTTAACCTCCTCCTGATGGTTTGAATTAGAAAGCAGCTGATGCCTTCTGGAAACCCAGGGAAAAACATTATTGTTGGAGGCCAGTCTCCTCGTTGGCAGAGCTGACTGCCCTGGCCTGGCATTTCAGAGCACAAAAGCCTTCGCTGGCAAAATTGGAGCCTTCCCTTGGGGGCTCCCCTCCCCTCTTTCTCCCCTCTTTCTTCCCTCCCCTCTTTCTCACCCAGCCCCAGCCGGGAGGGGAGTTGGGACAAGAATCCCGGGCTGCACGGGCCCATCCACTCCAGGAGCATGTTGGTGGACTGAGGTCTGACTCAACTCCCTGCCTGGCAAAGGCCCAGGGTCTGGTGCAGTGCAAAGGTGGTGCCCTCGAGGGAGCAGGGAGGGGAGGCTGCAGGGGAGGGAGCAGGGCCAGGAGGGGGTTGGCAACAGGCTGGCCGGACACGGAGCCACGAGCCATGAAAAGGAGAAATGGTGTTGCTGATTTCACTGGACAGATGAGGAAGCTGAAGCTCAGAGAGGTGATGTCCCCTGGCAGAGTCGCAGTGGTGGCCTGAGGCCTGGACCCCAGGTGGCCTCCCAGGCCCCACCTTTCTCTTTCATGCTGAGAATGGCAGTAGAAGTGCTTTGTGAACCAAAAGTGCACATAGGAGGGGTTTTAAGTATCCTCCTTACAGCAGTTTTCCTCGTCCGGATATGACCTGTCCGCAGGGTCCCTGGGGAGGTGGTCAGAAGCCCCTGGAGGGGCTTCCCTTCGAGCCGGCCACCAGCTCTGCAGCAGCTTCTGCTTGGCCACCGATGGTTAGAGCCACATGACCAGGGCTGCCTTATCTCTTCCAGGGCGGTAGGCCCAGCTCCAGGAAGCTGGGCTTCAGATGGGCAGTGGTGATTGTCAAGACCTGCAGCACCCCGATAAAGCCTCCGCAGCATGGGACCGGACAGACCCAAGGTCCCATCGCTCCCCTTCCTTCACTGGCCTCGACTGCCCTGGCTCCTAACACTCCTCCCCCTTCCCCACGAGGACAGACCAGTCCCCCCTCCCACAGTCCTTTGTGGTTCCCTGGGCTCGAGACCAAGCCAACCCTGGGTCAGGAACACGGCCACATCTTGGCCAGAGTGTGGGTGCCTCCATTTACTCACCCTAAAATGAGGCTTCTCTTGTCTCCGCCCCACAGGGTGTTGGGAAGATCAAATGAGGTAATGCGTGATATGCATGAGAATAGAGGCTGGCACGAGAGAAAGTGCCAGTCACGTTCTTTATCCATCTCCCCAGACCTGTGCCTTAGCAGTGCTGTCCCCTTGCCTGCAATTCCTCTGGTCTTTCCAGACCCTGCCCCTCCTTGAAGGGCGAGTCTGAATCTCACCTTCTCCCCAAAGCCACTGGACCATTAGGGAAGTCCCAAATCTTCTCTTTCTTAAACAGCTTTAAGAAACGTCTGTCCCCAGGCCCCGTAACCTCCCCGTGCTTCACCCTCACATCAGTTGGCATCGGCCTCTTTGAGGAATAAGCAGAGGCTGGAAGGAGGTACCCTGATGGGCTAACCAGGGCTATCTGGGGTGGTGAGCTGCAAACGATTTGGACATTCCCCCCCCCCCGCCGTCCCCGCGTTGTGTGTGTTCGCGTCCCCTCTTTTCTACATTATGCATAATTTACATGTATAATTAGAAAAGAATTCCAAACAAATGCTATTGTCAGAAACATCTGCTCCACTTGGTTGACCACTTCACTGAATGACGCAACTTGTGTCTGTCATGGCTGTGTTGACCGTGATCGTCCAGGCAGTGGTCCTTAGACCTGGTCCCCCATGCACACCCGCTCACTGTCCCTTCCGGTGTGACCCTAACTCTCCAGCCTCAGCTCTGTCGGCTCCAGCCCCGAGGACACCCACCACTAGCCGTCTGAGGTGTCCGCACAGTCCGAACCTGCTCTCCCTTCCCGAGGTCCAAGTACATCTCAGAATCCATCTCCTTTGGGCTTCCCCCGCCACGCCCACCCAGAGCCCATCTAGCACTCCACTGGCTTCCCCAGGCCGCTAGTTAACTCTCTCCCCATTAGGAGTTATTGTCCTTAGGAGCAGGGGACACATACCTCCCCGCCCCCCCCGCACCTGGCACGGTGCCCGGCACACAGCAGAGCAGGTGCTCAGGGAGAAGAGCACTGATGATGGTGATGGTGATGATGGCCGCCACCACTTCCGGAACACTGACCTTGAGCCTTTACCTGCTCAGCTCTTTACCCGGATCCTGTCACCTAACCCTGCCCTCCCCGCAACCCAGGGACTCCGGTGCTATTAAGTGCATCTTACAGAGGAGAAAAGGCCACCGAGAGAGAAAGGCCTGGACCTCAGACCGTGTCCCAGAGGCGCAGCCCCTCTTCCTGACTTGATTTCCTCTGCTGTGCGGGGGGTGCCTGACACCTGCTCGCCTTTCCTCCCTCCAGGTGGTCATGAGGGTCAAAGAGGACAGTGAGCATGATGGCCAGTGCAAACAGCTGTACGAACCCCCGGGTAGTGGAGTAAATGCATATGGGAGGACCCATCCAGCCCCGCCAGCTGGGGAGGAAAGGGAACTTTTCACGTTCCCTTTCCCACTTCTCTCTAAGGATAATAGAGAAAGTGAGCCGATTACAGGGGCCCTCTTTGCTATGGGAGGACTCAGGCACGGGCCCCTGCACCCCCCATCCCCCCATCCCTTTCCTTCCCCTTCACCAGCTCCAGCCACATTGGTTTCCGTCCTAGTCAGAGCCAAGCCGCTGCCCAGGCTGTGCTCTTTGCTTGCAAAGCTCTCCCACTCCACTCACCCAATCCTGACCCACCCTTCCAATTTCATCAGAGATGTCAGCCCCACAGGGCAGCCTTCCCCAGGCCCTGGCCCTGCCCTGTGCCCATGAGAGGCTGGCAGTGCCCATACCCTTTCAGTGGTACCCATCTTTGCTCTAATGAGACAATTAACTGTGTAATAAGGACATTGACCTCTCCCACCAGGTCATAGGCTCTGCTAGGGTGGGGAGGGCCTCCGTGCTATTTGGGTCAGGTCCTTGGGACAGACATTCAGATGAGCACACGAGTGTGGCTCGGCAAAGGCTCACTGACAGAATGAATGAAGGCGGAATTCAGCCCCATCTCGCACCAAAGCTCAGCCTGGCTGTGCCGTGGGTCCAACTGAGGATGCTCATCGGTCCTCAGATGTCAGCAGTGTGTGGCATATGGGCTGGAGCCAGACGGAGTCTGAATCCCAGCTCTGCCGCTTCTGAGCTGTGTGATGTTGAGGAAGTTGCTCAACCTCTCTAGACCTAATTGTAGCACTGAGATAATATTAGTGCCTCATTGGTGCTATCGATATGGGTTACACGAGTTAAAGATTACAATGAGTATGACTGCAATTATTATTATTATTACTGCTGGTAATGACTCAAAGGAGTCTTGCTCCCAATTAATATCTTTGTTCTGTAGCAGCAGGGGCCCAGGTCTCAACAAAAAATTTGGAAAGGCCTGGGAAGGGAGCCAGAAGCCCCGGGGGCTCTACCTCAGTGGCCCAGCCCGGCCATGTGACCATCTCGCCCACTGGCCAGATGACTAACACCGGCAGCAATCATATTTCCTAATTTGCTACCTCACAAGGGTGTGGGAGACAATCAAACAGAGACATGAATGAGAACTATTCTCTCTGCAAATATTTGTTGGACACCTACTGTGTTCCAGGGCCTGAGGAGGACCAAACAGTCAATGAGACCACAGGAGCCCTCCCCCTGGGAAGCCAGAAATGAAGGAATTACTAGGAAGTGAGCAAGTAGCCTATCGTTCTGCTCGTGGCCGATCTCTATCTGCAGTACAATCTAACGGTTCAACAGGAAAGGACCTCCCGCTCTGCCTCTTTCTAGCGATGTGATCTGGGCACGTCCCTCAACTCTCAAAGCCTCTGAGTCTTCCTTTATGAAGTGGGCTTGGAGGTACGCATGAACTATCCCCCGCCTCACCACACTGGTGGAAGGATGAAGTGAGCTCGTGCGTGTTAGGGCTTCAGCACCACGCTGGACATGGCTAAGCTCTCGCTGGACGGTCGTGATTGTCAATGCCATGACCTCTGCCATGACCTTGCCACCTGGCCCTGAGCTGGCACCTGGGGTTAGTGAGTGAGATGCGCATGTCCTTCAAAGAGAGAGAGAGACCAGGAGCGTGGCTGGCACCCGGGGACTGTGTTCCTTTCCCATCACAGGCTGACTTTTGTTACACACACATACATGATTGTACAGGAACATAAGTAGGTTTGGAATATTCCAGAGAGTGGGGTGAGGACATTTACCAATTACCTTTTATATATTGTTCGAAAAACAGATTTTTTGTTTGTTTTTTGTGATAAAATATACAAAATATAAACTTTACTGTTTTAATTTTTTTTTTTTTCTGCCATGCTGCACGGCATGCGGGATCTTAGTTCTCCGACCAGGGATCGAACCTGCGCCCCCTGCCGTGGAAGCACGGAATCTTAACCACTGGACCGCCAGGGAAGTCCCTGTTTTAATCATTTTTAAGAGTACAGTTCAGCAGTATTAGTACATCTGTATTGTTTTGCAACCATCACCACCATCCCTCTCCAGAAGTTTCTATCTCCCCTAACTTAAACTCTGCACCTTTAAGTACAAATTCCCCGCGCCTCCTCCCCGAGCCCCTGGCAACCTCTCTACTCTACTTTCTGTCCTGATGATTTTGACTATCTGGGAACCTCACATAAGTGGACTCAGACAGGATTTGTCCTTTCGTGGCTGGCTTATTCATTCAGCATAGTGCCCTCAAGGTTCACCCATGTTGTAGCCTTGGTCAGAATTTTATTCCTTTTTATGGGTGAATAATATTCAATAGATTACTTTTGCAATTGGAAAAAATAAAGATTGACCCAAGACAGCAACAGAAAGAATGACCGTGTGAATGACCGACGAAGGAATGGTAGATGACTGCTGGGGCCTTGGATGGGGCAGCAGGCTGGTAACGTGGCACAGGAGCCCCGTGAATCAGCCCTGGGTGTCCTCTATCCTAAGAGGAGGGAGTCGGGCCTCCTGCCAGGGCTCTGGCCCCACTGTCCCATGGCTAAGAGGACAATGAAGACACTCAGCCTGCCAGCCAACGGCTGTGACTCACAGGCTGTGAGGCCAGGCAGGCCTCCGACGCCCAGGGCCATTCAACCTGGGCAGTGAGCAGCTCAGAGTTCCCGGTCCCCTTCTGATACCGGCCCTGCTCCCGGTCTCTGGGGACAACGCAACTGGCCTGGTGAGTAAGGAGACTCTGGACAATCCCTCCTTTCATAAACCTCCACTGCTGACTAATGCCTCCCAGTCACGCTGGGCCCTTCCACCCCAGAACCAGTCCGTGTCCTGGAGCTGGCTCTGTGGAGTTTGGAGGGAGGCTCCCTCATCCCCACTGGTGCTGCCCTCATGCCCTGTCCTGCCAGCTTCTGGGCCCCACTAGTCAGCCCTTTCTCTCCCAGGCCATTTCCCTTTCCTCCTGTCAACCCCCAGCCCTCCCAAGCCCTCGCCCCTGGGCCTCAGGTTGGTCCTGCCATGATCAAACCTTTGTATACCCTCCTCCTGCCCGCCTCTGGCCTCTCCTGTTAGAACGGTTGGGGTCACCAGGAGATGACTCCAATGGGGGGATTCTAGGCACTCAGGCAGACCAGTGGGGACTATTTCTGAGCACGAGTGCAACGGTGTCTTGAGATGCCTCCAGCTCCTTCGGGGCCCACGGAGAGGCGTTGTGGAAAGAGATGGCCTTTGGAGTCAGACTCGAGTTCAAATCCTGACTCTGCCCCTCACTAGCTGGGTGACCATGGGCAGGTAACTTAACCTCTCTGAGCCTGGATTTCTACATCTGTTAAAAAGAAAGGGGAATTCCCTACCGGTCCAGTGGTTAGGACTCTGTGCTTTCACTGCCGAGGGCCCAGTTTCGACCCCTGGTTGGAGAACTAAGATTCCACAAGCCACACGGCGCGGCTAAAAAAAAAAAAAAAAAAAAAGACTGGGCATGGGAATAACAATTCGTCCCCTCCAGAATGGATGTAAAGCCCCTTCCAGAGGGATTCTGGACTTGGCTTGGGTGGAGGTGACTGGCCGGATAGAGGACTCAGGAAATGGGGTTGGGATGCTTTGGGGAGCACCTGCCATCCCAGGGGAGGCCTCGGCCAAGGAGCACGCAGCCGGTAAGGGCCGAGCGGAGTCCCTCTGATGCCTTGGCCCTCAAGGTGGATTGATTCCCAGCTGAGAAATGGCCTCTTGTTCTCAAGGTTGGCGGGAGGGTGAATTCTTTTATGATACCATGATACCATGTGAGGGCAGGGAGCTGCACCCCTGGAGGGGAGCCTGGCATGGGTAGTCCCGGGCATCAGATGACAAGCAAAACTATCCTTGCTCAGTTGTGGAAGGGAATCTCCTTCCTTTTTCGGCAGGAGGTGGGAGGGGAATGAGAAAGGGCCATGGCCGGCTTCTCTTACTAATGAGGCCTAACTGAGGCAAGCGTGGGAATGACTTGGCGGGATCCGAGAGGCAGCTTGGAGAACTGGGAAAAGCTCTCGCCTGGGAGGTGAGAACTATGGTCCCAGCTGCCCGCCCCACCTCCAAGACGAGTGGCCATGCATGAGTCACAGTCTCTCAAGTGACATGGCTCTTATCTTCGAAATAAGGAGGTGAGATGTGAGGTCTTTCAGGCCCTTTCCAAGCTCTGAGAGTCTCTAACTTTGCAGCCATCTCTTTAAAGATGAGAAGCAGAGAGGCTGAGCTAAAACAGATGTGGCGGATAAAGCCAAGATAATCAGCGGAGCGGTTTCTCTCTCTCCAGTGCCCTGCGTCAGCAAGGCCTGGGGTGACTTCTGGCATTCGTTCATCTCGATAGGTAATCAAGGCAGCATCTGTGGGCCCGAACTTCCGGATGAGAGGCTGATCAAACAGTTTTTACCCTCAACCCTTCCTCTTTCCTAACCGGCGTGTGTGTGATGTGGACTTTCTGAGTCCAATGAGGCTCCAGGCTGGCTCCCGGCGTGGAGTGTTTCCTAAATATGGTTTCTTTGCTCAGAGCCCCTGGTCCTCCTGGCCTTCCACAGTCAGCTGGAGTCTGGGGATGCCCATTCCCTAAAGAAGTATTTTTTATGTGTCTCCCCAGTGCCGGGCATCAAAATCAAAGGTTCCAGGGCACGTGTGTTAGAGGGGATCCCCAGGAGTCTCTGGTGTGTGAGATAACCATGCTTCCTGCCCCCGAAGGGCTCACCAGCCAGGCAGAGAGAGGAGGTGACCCAGTATCCACTGGGCAAAGTGGCAGGAGGGTGAGAAGGGCTCTGGGTGGCTGACATGAGCTAAGGCCTCAGAGGCAGGTGACAAATTTAGGCAGCATGCAGCTCTGAGGGTTGGATTTCATTTTAAAGTAACCCCCGCCCATTTCCATCCTGCACCTGGTTTGCTTCCTTCCTCACCTGATCCCATTCTGTAATTACACGCTCACTCGTTTATTATCCGAACTCTCCTCTAGAAGGAAAGCTCGAGAAGGAAAGTCTGTTGCTGCCTTATCCACCATCTAGACGCAGTGCCCGACAGAGCCCCGCGCAGAGAAGGTGCTGGAAAGCCCGTTTCGCCTGCATAAATGCCTGTGAACAGGTAAGCGACAAAATCCAAGTCGTGTTTCAGGGTGGCGGAGTTGCAGAGCCGAGTCAGAGTTGGGCAAAGAGGTTGAACATTCCGTCTTCCTGAGAACCCGGGAGATTTTTTACTTTTCGCTTCCTAATCAGTGGTTTCTTGCCCTTCGCCGGAGCCCGGGGCGCTGAGCATCCGGGTTGGAACGCGGACTGCGTGGGAGGGGCGCGAAACTGTGGCGGCAGCCCCGCGAAAAGAATCGGGTTTTGTCCTCATCTTCGCGTGCACCTGTCGTCCCAAAGCCTCGACAAACACTTTGTCATTCACCTTACAAGCCTCTCTGTGGATTCAGCCTGGGGGGTGGGGGCAGGTCAGGGTGGGGACAGGCCGGAGCCCAAGGAGCCGCATTCCGCGCATTCCTGCCTCCTGACTGCTCCTGGTACCACGGCTGTGAGCCCGGGGTGTCCAAAAGTTCCAGCTGACTCATCCGTGGGTGAGCAAGGCCAACACGAGGGGACGGGTGGAATCTCCTGGGGTCTGCCTCTGACGAGGCCCCCAATTCAGATGGGAAAGTGGGGCGGGGGGGGACGGGCGATGGCTGGGATTTAGGCCGTTTCTGCTTGAGTGATGCTTAGGTGTCCCTCGAGGTGCCAGGAGGTGGTGACAGGTGCAGCTCAGTGTCGTGGATGGGAGCCTGGGCCGGGACCTCCGCTACTGGATTTGAGTTCTGGCTCCATCCTTATCACCTTTGGAACCTTATCAAACCTCTCTGGGTCTCAGTGTCCTGGAGTGGAAACGGGGGCAGTATTGGTTCCGACTCCACAGCG
This sequence comes from Grampus griseus, assembly GCF_964374135.1. NCBI lineage: Eukaryota > Metazoa > Chordata > Mammalia > Artiodactyla > Delphinidae > Grampus > Grampus griseus. The sequence continues at coordinate 22,818,326 of NC_139006.1, read as the reverse complement.
CGGTAGTGAGGATGAAGCAAGCACGTGGGTAAGATGCTGAGCACAGTCCCAGCACAGAGGAATTAACAGTGGTGACTTGTGCTAGGACGTCCGTCCGCCTTTTGAGGCAATGACATGAGACATGCTTCCAGGCCACCAGGCAAGTGTCTAATGGGTCCTTGCTTGGTCCTCCAGGACAAAGGCTGCAAAACAGGTCGGGGGGAATGTTCCTGCCCCGCCGTGGGATTGTGGGTAGGGCCACCTCTCTCTGACTCTCGCCTGACCCGACGGAGCCTCTGGGGAGCTGTGAGTGCACTCACGGATGAGCCCACACTGACTGGGCAGAGGCTTTTCTGGTACTCACGTCGGCCTCCAGATGGCTTATAACCAGATCCCTGCCAAATTCCTCTTACCTCCCCCCAGGACTTATCTGACGCCAGAGCATTTCTCAAAAGGGGGAAACACAGGCATATCGTCACCACCTCATCACCGCATTATTACAGCCCTGGCTCGCCCTGCCTTCCAGCTGTCTTCCCCAGGGAAGTCTCTGAAAGTTTTTCTCCAGCTCAGTCCGGGGGCTGCCGGGGAGAATGAAGTCCGGGAAGGAGGATGGGACACAGGACGAGACCTTGAGCCAGTCCCTGGCCTTTTCCACTTTCCCCATCGTCTGTGAAACGAGGAGGCTGGCTGAGGTCATCCATTTCCGGCAGTTCAGTTCCAGTGGGTTCTGGCTCCCAAGGGCGGGGGAGAGCCGGCTAGATGAACACTTGTTCCTCTTTGGCAGGAGAGCACAGGGCTTAGGTGACAGATGGCTCTGGGTTCAAATCCTCACCCTGTCCCCTTGCCAGCTCTGTGATCTCACACCCTCTCTGAGCAGTTGTCCTGTCTGTAAAATGGGCATGTTAATAGCCACCTCCAGAGCCTCCTTAAGGATTGAGATGATGTGTGTATAGAACTCGGCATGGTGCCTGGCACCCACAATATTATAATTTTTCCCTAGAAATGTGGGCTTGGTCATTGTCACTGAACTCCTCACCTTAGACAGTAAGAAACCACAGCCAGGTGGTGGTGGTGGTTGGTGGGAAGAGAATTCAGACCATGTTTCTGTGTTTCAGCCACCACACCAGGCCGGCTTCAGAAAGAAGCTGCAGTAACTCAGAGGAAAAGTCCCACAGTGTCTGCTCCGGCTCCCTGGGCAGCTCTCAGTACGCGTGCCAAGAGATGGCTTGGCGCCGCGCTCTGCTCCTCATGCCCGTTAGCGTATTTCCAGATGTTTCAGGCAGCAGCCGTGGAGTTCTTTCAGGTTCTGATCCTTTGGATCTCCTTTTCTGCAGCTTCTCGTTCCTCTGCTTTTCTCCAACTGGGCAGACTTCACAAAGGGAGGGCCGGGACAGCCAGATAGATACCTCATAAAATGCCCCTAATTTTACCAGCAACAACATGAACCGCTTTTAGTACTACGGTTTAATTAGTCCCATCCTGCATGTACCTGTGGCCTGGGGAGTTCTGGTGACTCAGGTCAGCCAAATGGAATGAGCTCGTTCCTGAACACGTACTCCGCATGGCCTCTTCACCCAACCCCATGAAGTAGGTGATATTAGCCCCCTTTTCTGGATGAGAAGCTAAGACTCAGAGAGGCTGTGTAACTTGCCCAAGGCCACTCAGCTACTGAGAGGACCCTACTGGCCCAACTCCAAAGCCCTAGCTCTTTCCATGACAGACAAATGTCTTCATGGTCTGTGCATGGCCCACGCCCTGGGCCTTTGCTACCAGCCGTCTGTCTACCAATTGGGTCCCAGGCCATGAGCTTCAAAGCGAAACCTGGCCCAGTAAGCAAGTCAAGGAGAAGTCAACTCGCAGGGAAGCAGCAGCAAAAAAAGGGGTGTGTGAGTGTGAGTGTGCCGCCAGGTGTGAGGGCATGTGTTTATGTAAGGATGCATGTGTGTTTATGTCCAGGGATGTGCATGTGCGTGTGAACCTTTGTGTGCTGCATGTGAGGACATGTTGCGGTATGAAAATGTGTACCCACATGTGTGTTTGTGTGTGAAGATGCACTTATGTGTGAGGGTGTGTGTGCACATACAAGTGGGCGTACATGCGTGAGGATTGAGGGTCTGTGTTTGTGCATGAATGTGTGTGCACAGAGGATGTTTGTGGATGCATGCATGTGTGAAAATATATTGCGTGCATGTGTGAGGACGTGTGCCTTGTGTGAAGATGTGCGTGCACACAAGTTTCTATACGAGGGTGCACAATTGTGTCCTCATGTGAGGGTGGGTGTGTGCACAAACGTGGGAGGGCATGTGTCTGTATGTGTGAAGATATGTGTGGGGATGTGTGTGGAAGGGTGGAACAGTGAACGCATACACGTATGAGGATGTGTGCTCCTGAGTGCGTCTGCGCACACACGTGAGGACGTGTACGCATGCGTCAGAAAGCTGGGCCAGGATGGAGTTGGGGGCGGGAACGATGTGATGGCGACCAGATGGTTTTTTTGTTTTGCGAGACCTCTTTGGTGTTGAGTACCAGGAGTTTCCCAGCACCCAGGACAGATCTTTTTTTTTTAAATGTATTTATCTTCTCAAGTGGTAAAACGGCAGCAAGCAAAGCTGGGGTTTCTCTTCCTAGAGGGCTGGGCTTGTCCGCCCTGGGCATCACAGACGAAGGTTTACCTTGGCCGCCTGCGGACTCTGCGGGCCCAGCATGTTTAGGCTCGTTAAGAAGGAGCAGCCGCTGAGAGCGCCGGCCTCTCCCTTCCACCCCCGGGGCCTGGTTCTGCTAAAAACACTTGATTTAGAGCTTCTCCCTTTGCTTTCCCTGGCTGGGTGTCGCGGCAGGAGGGGAAGCACCTAGGGCCTGGGCTGCTTTGTCCGCTGAGATTGGGGAGAGGGATTCCATTTCCCCACTGAGGTGACTCCAGCCCGAGCAGCCCCGGTGGGTCTGGCCTATGAGTGTCTGCTCCTTAGGGTGGGTGGGGTCAGGCTGAGATGGGAAGCGGGAGAGCGGAGCCTCGGGCTTGTGAGATAAAAGTCCCCTTCTGCATAGAGCGTGTGACGGTGTGAGGGAGCTTGCGTCTCTGCGTGTGTCCCGCCGGGAAAGCCCCTCTGTGTTCATTTAAACCCTTTAAAATTTTTTTCTTAAATCATTCCGCCCTCACGCTCCCGCCCCACACCTCCAATTTCCTCTACATTTAGCCTCTTGGGAATCATAAAGACTAGAGTGCCTTGGCTCTGAGGAGACACAGTGGTCCACACCCTCTCAACAGAGAACCTCCTCCATACATCCTAAGCGTGCGCCCACCCAGCCTGCCTGCACCCTTTCCGGGCCACTAGACGGGAAGCTTCCTGAGGGCAAGGCCTGCATCTCTCTCTGGAGCCTGTCACTGCTCCATCGTCTGGCCAGGTGCCTGCTGCCTGGCACATACTGGGCCTTGGTACGTATTTATCAGATGCGTGAGGAATGAGGTAACTCATTGCTGCTGCAGGTAGACAGCCCTCGGTAGATGGCCTTCGTCCAAAGATCATTTGGATCTTTGAGTCAAATTATATTGAGCCAAAATGTGTTTCCCTTTGTGACTTCCCTGGTGGTCCAGTGGTTAAGACTTTGCATTCCAGTGCAGGGGGTGCAGGTTCGATTCCTGATTGGGGAGCTAAGATCCCACATGCCTTGCGGCCAAAAAATATAAAACAGAAGCAATATTGTAACAAATTCAATAAAGACTTTAAAAATGGTCCACATCAAAAAAAATCTTAAAAAGAAAAATGCTTCCCTTTGAAGGCAAATAATACACTTTTTTTTAAAAAAATTGGGGTAGAGTTGATTTACAATGTTGTGTTAGTTTCGGGTGTACAGCAAGGTGAATCAGTTATACATATGCATATATCCACTCTTTTTTAGATTCTTTCCCCATATAGGCCATGAGAGAGTATTGAGTAGAGTTCCATGTGCTATACTGCAGGTTCTTATTAGTTACCTATTTTATATATAGTAGTGTGTATATGTCAATGCCAGTCTTCCAATTTATCCCCCCCCTTACCCCTTGGTAACCATAAGTTTGTTTTCTACATCTGTAACTCTACTTCTGTTTTGTAGTTAAGTTCACTTGTACCCTGTTTTAAAATTCCACATACAAGTGATATCATATGATATTTGTCTTTCTCTGTCTTACTTCACTCAGTATGACAATCTCTAGGTCCATCCATGTTGCTGCAAATGGCATATCATTCTTTTTTATGGCTGAGTAATATTCCATTGTGTATATATGTACCACATCTTCTTTATCCATTCCTCTGTTGATGGAAACAGATTCCTCTGTTTAGGTGTCTTCCATGTCCTGGCTATTGTACATAATGCTGCAATGAACATTGGGGTGCATGTATCTTTTCAAATTATGGTTTCCTGAATATATACTCCTCTCAATGCCTCCTGGATCTAAGCTGAATGTAGTTCCCGTAACCGATACTCATATCACACAGATATGAGCAATTTTTTCAGTGGACATCTTGAAATATGGCTCATGAGCTGGACCCCAAATTCTAGATGTAGCCTGGTCAGAGACCAGCACACTGGATGTTGTAGGAGTGTGTCTCCCCTCCCGCCAAAGATATGTTAAAGTCCTAACCCCTGGCACCTGTGAACGTGACCTTGTTTGGAAATAGTGTCTTTACAGATGTAATCAAGTCAAGATGAGGATGTATTGGAGTAGGCTGGGCCCGAAATCCAGTGACTGACATCCTTACGAAGAGAGACATTTGGAGATACACAGACACACTCATGGGGAGGAAGGCCTTGTGAAGACATAAGAGGCTGTTCCTTTGCTGGGCAGAGCTTGGAAGGGGGAGGGGCAGGGAGAGTAAAATATATGCATATCTGCTGATCGCTGCTGCATTTCCTTGGCTAGTTCTGTCATTCACTGTGTTCTCAGAGTGGGGGCTTTGTAATTACCAGGACATCTTTTTCTTAATCCAGTCATTTGAATTTCCAGGCCCAAATTAGGTTGGGGAAGCACCCAGAATTTGTAGACTTTAATAGTCTCAGTTTCATCAGAAGTTTGCTGAGCCTCTATCGGCCCTGTGCCAGGCCCTGGGCGGTTCACTACGGGTGGTTATATGTGCCTTGCACAGGATGGCTTTGCACTGGCTCCTGAGGGATCTGGGATGCAGACTAGCCAAGGAAGGGTGCAGCCAGGCAGTCAAGTGCCACTGAACACAGCTTGGTGTTTCCCACCTCATCATGTAAGAATGACCAGATGTGCTACAAACACAGTCATTTTTATTGAGTGTGAAGGAGTAATTTAGGATGTTAAATTATGCTTAAGGGCATTTTGGGGAGAACTTTTTTTGCCATCATCATGGTCACAGGGGGTGCCAGATTCCAGATGCGGAAGCTTGTGGTAAAGCCAGAGTGAGGACCACAGAGAGAAGTGCCAGTGCCTGAGTAAGAGGGAAGTTGTGCAAGGAGTGTGGCTGACTGTGGGCCAGTGCAGGGAGGCTGCGTGGGGGCTGGCCTAGGTCAGTGGATGGTGACCCTGGAAGCACATTATAATGACCTGGGGAGCTTAAAAAAAAATCTGCCCCCAGATCCCAGCCCCACCTGATTAAATCAGGATCTCTGTGGGGAGACATTTAGGCACCTGTGTGTTGTGGCTAAAGATCTGCAAGTGATGCCAGTGTAAAGCAGGCATGGGACAGAACTTGGCCATCAGTGAGGTTGCTCCTTCTTGCTTAATTGCACTTGACTTGGTACAATGAAAACACACACGCACACAGTGGTACATATATATAGACACATACACACACGTAAAAATCCTGGTCAACACTGTAATTTTAAACAAACAAAATCTAGCATATATGTTGTCAGGTATCATTGTGACTTGGGGACACGCTGATTCAGCCGTGTGCAGAAGACAATTGCAATGGTATTGTAACCTTAGGCTAATCTCTAGGGCTTATGCACAGTGCTTGACTTTTTTCTTTTTCTTCCTTCCTTCCTTCCTTCCTTCCTTTCTCCCTCCCTCCCTCCCATTACTGATTTTTTTTTGGATGTATAGGAAAAAAAGATTCTGGAGATACAGAACCAAATAAACTAGGGCTTTGGGTCGGCGTCCCTGTCATTTACCACGTCATCATCTTGATCTGGTTTCCTTTGACTAAAAGTAGTTATCTGTGAACCCTTTCTTTGAGGGCCTCTCTTGGCCAGTCTCTTGGCTGGGGACATCAGCAAAAGGTTGAGAGGGTTCTTCTTATGCCTTTTCAAGAGTCTGCCTACAGATTATGTCATGAAATGGAGGACCCTGAAAGGCTTTTTCTAGAAGTTTCTTTCTCAGGGATTTGCTCCAGTGGAGGGTAGGTCATGGTTCTCAATGAGGCATCTTCTTTTCGATGCCAGAGTCCTAGCCCCATGTTCCCAATGTGAGCTGGTCACTTGAGAGAAAAAGCATGATAAGGTTTGGTGATGGGGCTTCCCTCTCTGTGTGTATAAGAAACAAACAAAAGAAACTGAAAAGAGAAAAATCCAACCCCTTTCAGAAGATCCAACCCTTCCCTGACCCTGGGTGGCCCTTAGCCCATCACCCAGTCACCTCCAGGGAAAACCCTAAGACTCTTGTCCTAAGAAAACCCTACTCTGAGAAGGAACTTGGGTGCAGCTGCTTGCATGGAAGGAGCTAGACTAGGGATGACAAGGCAGGCCTCTGTGAAAATCTTCCAAGGAGCTATGGAGAAAAAAACAGAAAGATTCCTCATTTGCATCAAGAGTAAACTTCCTGTCCTGTTAAACAATGAGGCATTCAAAAATCTGCCTGAGTAAAAGTCCCCTGATGCAATGAGAGGGTGAGCAATTTCATGTCAGACTGTTGTTATGGGATTTATACATGTCCTAGCCGGGCTTGAGGTGAACCTCAGAGCCAAAAACAATAGCCCTAAACCCCACATGCACAGAAAGCTCATTCCAGTGGAGTTTCCTTAAGAGAGAGCACAGCAGACTTTTCACAAACAAAATGACTTCAAAGGCAGGCTTGCATCACCTGCCCCCCCCACACACACTTCCCTTTAGGCCAGACCTGGCCCTTCTGTTTCTTGGTTTACTTTATGAGGTTCTCACACACACACACATTGCAAAGCAATTATCTGAGCTCGCAGGCCAACAGGAAAGTAATTGTAATTGAGTACTTCCTTTGTCAATTGCAGACCTGGCCACTGCAGTGGGAATGGGAGAGAAGGCAGCTCAGCACCCAGTGACCTGGCAACTCCTCCCCCCGAGGCACTCAGAGTGAATTCCCCAGGGAGCAGGATGCCAGGGGGATGGGGGAATGGGGGGAATTTTCTTACATCACTTGACTGCGCTTGCTTTCACTCCCCAAATCCTGAGTCATGACTAAAGCCAGATTGCCTTGGGTCTCTGGCTGAAACCAGGGGTTACAGATTTGGAAACCGGACTCCCTCAGCTGACTCTTGTTCAGTTCATCAGAGGAAATGTGTATTATTTTACTTGCCCCTCTTCAAGCTGAAGTGCCTTCTAATTGAGGGGATTACGTGAGGAAAGTGGCTCTGTAGTGGCTTAGTAAGCCGATGCCAGGCTAGTGAACGATATTTGACGTTGGGTGAATTTACAAAAAGGGCAGTCTCTCTGTTTGTTTAAATGGAGATTAAGTGAAAGGAAAAGTTTTTCTTTCCCATCCCAAGACAAATGTGAAACACATGTTTTCCCTTTTGACTTTGTAGTACAAGGCTCAAACAGTGCTCCCCAGCACCCCCTCAGCTGTGAGTTTTCAAGCATTGCAGAATGTTTCCTCTCTTTGGTGGCCAAAGCCAATATGAGCCTTTATATTTCCAGACAGTGGAGCTAATGGTGATGACCCAGTTGATTCCAGGTAATTGTGTGTGGGGTGTTCCTGGGCAATTTACCGGTAGGCAGGATGGTAAGATGTAGTACAGGTGATCCCGGGAACTGGGTTCAAGTCATAGCTCTGCCTTTGTCCAGGTGACCTCACTAAACCTCAGTTTCCTCACCTGCAAAATGAAATTGGTTGAACTTGAAATGTCTCAGGTAATTTCCAACTCTGGAAAGACTGTTGGTTTAGGTTGGTTTTTCCTGTATGTGGGAGACATTCCTAGTTGAGGGCACCCTTAGCGTGGGCTCGGGGCAGCGTGGGAGACCTCAGTCGAGGAGCCTGCCCTGCCACTGTGCACGTGACTCACCGTGACCTTGAACAACTCACTGGCCCTCTTTGTGAGTCCTTCTCCTTATCTGAGAGAGGAGGTTTGATGGTCTTGCCCCTGACAGAGCAGTTCAGATATGAGACAAGACTGAATGAGACAAGGGTGTAGTTTGAGTTCCTTGGACTAAATGGATCATTCATCTCAGAAGATAAGTTTTAAAAAAAAAATGCTAGTCCCCAAATATTTTTTGGATTATCTCAAGAATAAAGCAGTGAAAATCTGTATTCTTTACTCTTGGCTTTCCTTAAATGGCTACTGGTTCAGGGAGTGCATGCATCAGATGACCAATAAGGGCTGTGAAAATCAGGATTTCTTCCTCCTGTGTTGGCCAAAGCCATGTTCCTTGTTTTTATCATGTTGCTAATCCGCTCAGAAACCTGTTTCTACTCTGCTCAGAAACCTTCGAGGTTCCCTTTGCTTCCAGGATTCAGTCCAAACCGACATTCAGTTCCCATTATGACCTGGCTTCAGCTTGCATTATCTACCACCTCTTCTACCTAAAATCCTGGAATTCACTAGAATCTCTGCAATGATGCCAAGATCACCCCTGTAAATGTCTCCTCACAAGTGGGCAGCCAGTCTCTGCTTGGACACAGTGGCGGGGAGAAGCCTCTGATCCTGAAAACAATCTGGCCTTTTTCAAATCATTTCTAATCATTAGAAACTTCTCTCCTATGTTGAATCAGAATTTGCCTCATGGTAAATCCCAACCACCCATCGCTCCTATAGGAGCTACTCCAATTCAGCTTCATTCCTCTTTCTCAATGTTTGAAGACAGCTGTCATGCCACCCCTGAGAAATCTCTTTTCCAGACTTAACAACTGTGGTGTCCTTAACAGATTTTCATTGACTTGGTTTTTGGATTCCTAAATGTTGTTGTCCTTACCTTCCCCTGGGCATGCTTCAAATGGTCAGTGTCTCTTAAAAAAAAAAAAAAAAAGTGACCCTTTGAAGGAAACACAATGTTCTAAATGCGATCTGGTTGGTGGAGCTAGTATCTCCTTTGTTTCTGTAATAGTCAGGTTAGGTGAGAGATACAACAGTAGTTCAGTGGCTTAAAGAATATACAATGTTTTTTCTCTCTCAAGTACCTGCCTGAGGTGATTGATGCAGGTTAGCAAGTGGCCCTGCTCTCTGCAGTCATTCAGGGACCCAGGCCCCTTGAGCTGGGGCTCCACTATTCCATGGGGTGTTCTGGTCCAAGCTGGGTGGCTACCAAGTCCCAGATGCAACCAGGAGGAAGAAAGAACAGAGAGTGAGGAGGGGATGTGTCCACCTCTTAAGGGCCCAGCTCCCGACACAGACCACTTGTTAGCCTCTCACTGGTGAGACCTCGGCCCCGTGGCCGTACTCAACTGCGAAGGAGGCTGGGAAACATGATACAGCGTGTCAGCATGCATCACCACGGAGGAAAGCGGGAATGGATCTTGGTGGCCATGAATATAGACAAGGCTCACTGGTCTTTCAATTCTGGGAACACACCAAGCTCCTTCTGTGATCAGGGCCAGTGCACTCCCTGTCCTGCCTGGAATGTTCCATCTCCCTGTCTCCTCTTCCCCTTCATATGGCCTTGGCTTCAATGCTACTTCCCCAGAGAGGCCTGCCCTGACCACCCAGGAAAAGTAAGCACATCCCTCACCACATTCTTTCTGACCTTCATTTGTGTGCTGCTGGGCCCCTGTCACAAGTTTCAGCGATTTTTTTTTTTTTTGGTGTTTACTTCTTTCCCCTAGTAAACTACAGCCTGCATGAGGGCAGGGACTCCATCCGTCTTGTCCTCCTGTGTTCACTGCCCATCACAGTAGTGACACATATTGGGGGGCTAAATAAGGATTTGTTGAATCAGAGAATACATAGAGACTAGATGCTTCTTAAATACAGTCTTTTCTTCCAAGTGCATTGCACTGTTAGGTCACTAGCGGTGAACCAAAAGCCCTATGTCTCTTCTTGCATCAACTGTTGCTGAGACATATTTCTCCATCTGCTTCTTAAGAAGTTGATTTTTTGACGATGGAGGCAGCATTTTACCCTTAATATCTATTGTATTTCTGCTGCTTGTTTTTGACATCATTCTAGTCCCCAAAGACCTTTTTCTGATATCAACGAATACATTTATTTTCCCCTTCCGGTATTATATTATCTGAAATTCTGATAGATGCAGCCTGTGTGTTTCCTTATGCTGTTGGCAAACATTGATGGAGATGGAAAAAAGGGCCAAACATGGAGCCCCTGTCAGTACCAGAGTCTGTCCTCCATCCTACCATCAATCCATCACCAGCTGCCTTTGGGAATGAATGTTTTCTCATACAAACCATGCTCTTGACTAGCATCTCATTGAGCCCAACTATGTCAGGTGCCTGTTGAAATGCGATACACATTAGAACTCAGGGCCTTCTGTTCCTTTCCTGCACAGGACCATAGAAACTTCCAGCCAATGGCAAGGATCCCTTTGACAACACCCTCTAGTTTACCAGTCTAGTAATCTTATAAGAAACAGGAAATGACTAGTTCTTAGTGAATCCATGCTTAGTGATTCCTAACAATTACTGTTCTCTCATAAGTGTTTACAAACCTTTAATTCTTAATTTCTTCTGAAACGTTTCCAGGATCTAACCTTTCCAGAAACCCTGCCACATCAGTCCATTTTCTGTCCCCAAGTGTACCTCTATCCTCATACCTCTGTAGGAAAGGTTTTTCCTGCCTGACTCTGAGTATCCAGACCTCTACCTCCCCTCAAGAGCTAGCTGGAAGGGAGCCCCCTCCATGGCGCTGTCCCTCCACATTCTAGGCCTCTCTATGCTATGGGTCCTTGTGGAATTCGTTAACCACATCCCTCCTCAGATCTTGCTGCTGCCACCTGGGCAGACTTTCAGACCTTCCTCTCATGATGCTCAGCCTGGCCTTGTACCAAACCCTCTCCCAATGAGGTGTGTGGATTGAGTTGACTACTGAAACCAGCATCCACTTATGCTCAGAGACTAGCCCATTATTGGAACTTCAGCCTGAGCTGTGATCTAGGGCCGGCTGGTCTTCCAGTGTGTTTGGAAATTTTTTTTTTAGGTTGGTTTTTTTTTTGGTAAAAGAAAAATTTGGTAAAGTATTGATATACTGTAAAGTCCCAAGGAAACTATAGACTTACTGGATCGTTGACTAAGGGACACCAATCTGGTTGATGTAACATTCTGGGAAATCAAGATAGGTAGTGACAGATGATCAAACTACAACATTTACAACATCTTGAATGTTGCAGCAGCAAAGGAGACAAATCAAAATTCAGAGCAACGTGCAAAATATTTCAGAAGTGTTTAATCACCTTTCAGAAACATATTTAGATTTATGAAAGATTTCCAGTAGGGTTTCTTTCACTACCTTTGTAGATTTATTTTTTTAATTTTTAAAAATTAATTAATTATTTAAAATTAATTAATTTTTGGCTCTGCTGGGTCTTCGTTGGTGCGCATGGGCTTTTCTCTAGTTGCGGTGAGCGGGGGGCTACTCTTCTTGAAGTGCACAGGCTTCTCATTGTGGTGGCTTCTCTTGTTGCGGAGCACAGGCTCTAGATGAGCGGGCTTCAGTAGTTGTGGCACGCGGGCTCAGTAGTTGTGGCTTGCGGGCCCTAGAGCACAGGCTCAGTAGTTGTGGCACATGGGCTTAGCTGCTCCATGGCATGTGGGATCTTCCCGGACCAGGGCTTGTACCCATGTCCCCTGCATTGGCAGGCAGATTCTTAACCACTGTGCCACCAGGGAAGCCCTACCTTTGTAGATTTAAAACAACTTAATTTCCGTATAACTTTGGAAGAAAAAGTCAGTGTTATAAAGTGAAATCCACCTGTTTAACTTCCCCCCGAGCAGCATCAGAATGTGGCTGAGGTGCTGATGCCACATCACACAATATTTGGGGGGAAAAGTTAGCTCTTTTAGATCATTGAGTCCAATTCCTCCCAACTGCAATTGAAAATCTTGTACCCTGCAAGGGAGGGTACTCAGAAGGGAATGATTCTGCCACTCCACTCACAAAAGGAGCCCCCGCTCCCGCCTTCCTAGTCCCCTGGGGGCCTGCCACTTCCTTCAGACCAAAGAGAAACTTTCTTCTCTATCGAAATGCCTGCTGATGACTCTCATTGTAAAAACTCTCTCTGCTGCTTGCTTTCCAAGCCTTAATAAATCTCAGATTAGTGTGAGAACCACCCAGGCACTGACTGTCCACATTTCCCAATGAACTGTCTGGACGTGGCTTCTTCTTCATGAGTAACTTCCCCAAATGTTTGGGAAATTGCCTGACACCGTGAACTTACGACCACCATGTGAACTCAGGGCAGGGAGAGAAAACTCACCCCAGTGTCAGTCCTGACCTCTCCCCTGTTTCTTTTTCCCCTCCTTCCTTGCTCTCCCTTCTTGCTCAAGGCAATTCAGGCCCCCTTTCTCCACTAAGAATGGAATTTGGGTTCCCAGCTGTCGCCAAGGACTTACGTACAACTCATGGATTTTCAGCTTTGCCCTTTCCTATAACTTCTGAGCAATTGGTTGTTCAGCTTAGGCTGAAGTTCCAGTGAAGGGCTAGTCTCTGGGCATAAGTGGATGCAGGCTTTCAGTGGTCAACTCAATCTGCACACCTTGTTGGGAGAGGGTTTTGCACAAGGTTAGGCTGAGCATCACGAGAGGAAGGTCCGAAAGTCTGCCCAGGCGGCAGGAAGCCTATTTTCCAGTGATCTCTACCCCATGCTTCACGACCTTCATCCATATTCCTAGGAAGCTGCGATGCTACAGGGGTTCTTGCAAAAGACCACAGAGTTTCCCATCTTAATGCTTTCCCTGGCCTTCACTTCATGTGTGCTCAGGACCACTGTCACCGTTTCCAGAGTTACTTTCCAGCATCCACTTTTCCCTCCCTCGTTTCCCCTGGGGTGAGCCTCCATGACCCGAGGGCCTCTGTCACCCCCTCAGCAGGTGTTAGTTAGACTGAGGCATGAGCAGGTGCTGATGCAGAACTTCACAGCAACATCAAAAGGCAGCACCTTGGGAGTGACTGTGAGAGAGGACCATTCTGGGGGTGGCTGAAGGCACACGATTAAAGCAGTTGGTTGACCTTAACGTCCAGAGCCCCCATCCAGAAGCCAACTGATTTGTACATGTGTCTTCCCATCCACAAAATGGTAAGTGAAATCTGCTGGAGGACAGAGAAAATTTTGATTCCTTTTTTTTAAATTGTGGTAAAATATACATAACAAACTTTTACTCTCTTGACCATTTTTAAGTGTACAGTTCTGTGGCAGTAAGCACATTCACAATTGTTGTGCGACCATCATCAGCATCCACCTCCAGAACTTTTTCATCTTCTCCAGCTAAAACTGTACCCATTAAACTATGAGTCCCGGGCTTCCCTGGTGGCGCAGTGGTTGGGAGTCCGCCTGCTGATGCAGGGGACGCGGGTTCTTGCCCTGGTCTGGGAAGATCCCACATGCCGCGGAGCGGCTAGGCCCGTGAGCCATGGCCGCTGAGCCTGTGCGTCCGGAGCCTGTGCTCCGCAACGGGAGAGCCCACAACAGTGAGAGGCCCGCGTACCGCAAAAAAACAAAAAAAAACCCCCAAAAACAAAAAAACTATGACTCCCATTCCTCTCTCCCAAAGCCCCTGAAAATTACCATTTACTTTCTGACTCTGTGATTTTGACTGCTCTAAGTACCTCATATAAGTGGAATCATACAGTAAATGTCCTTTTCTGACTGGCTTAGTTCACTTAGCATAGTGTCCTCAAGGTTCATCCCTGTTGTAGTGTGTGTCAAAATTTCCTTCCTTTTTAAGGCTGAATAATATTCCATTGTATGTGTATACCACATTTTGTTTATCCATTCATTGTTGTCTGATTCTGGTCTTTTTTAAAATAGTGAAGTTTGTATTTTAACAATTGAAGAGTTGGAGAGTCGGTGGAGTATGGTGGGAAAAGCATTGAACTGGACATCAGGAAACCTGGGTCTCTGTTCTGGCTCAGCAGCTAGTGGCCTAGGAATGATGGCTCCTGCTGAAGTGGGTTGGAGCAGCCCCCCAGTCAGAACTGGCTGGGCTCCCTGGGAGGATTGCAGACTCCTTGGATCTGGTCTCTGGGAGTGGAGTCTGAGAATCTGTATTTCTGAAAAGCTCCCCAGGTGTTTTTCTATATTCAAGTTTGACAACCACTGCTCTAGGCCTCATTCGTCCATCTGGGCTAGACCACAGATTTTTCGAACAGGGCTGCACCCTTGCTCAGAAGAAAGCCAGGGTTTCATAGAGGGACAGTGGAGGCTCCCAGGTGGATGGGTGCAAGGCGCACAGCTAAGAGGAAATTCAGGGCAGGTTCCCACCTCTACTTGCTTAATCTCTTTTGCTTCTAAGTGTCTACAGAATTCTTAAAAGCAAATTTAAAACCAATAGGATCAATATTAAAAAACCACTTCTACTGAAGTTAAATGAATTAACTAAATGTGTTTTTGAAATTACTGTTGTTTTAAACATGATTGTTTTATAAACTTAATTGGTTTTGAATTCTCTTTGGGTTTTTTTTAAAAATTAATTTATTTTATTATTTATTTTTGGCTGCGTTGGGTCTTCGTTGCTGCGTGTGGGCTTTCTCTAGTTGCGGTGAGCCGGGACTACTCTTTGTTGCGGTGCGCGGGCTTCTCATTGCGGTGGCTTCTCTTGTTGTGGAGCACGGGCTCTAGGTGCATGGGCTTTAGTAGTTGTGGTACATGGGCTCAGTAGTTGTGGCTCATGGGCTCTAGAGCGCAGGCTCAGTAGTTGTGGTGCATGGACTTAGTTGCTCTGCGGCATGTGGGATCTTCCCGGACCAGGGTTAGAACCCATGTCCCCTGCACTGGCAGGAGGACTCTTAACCACTGTGCCACCAGGGAAGCCTCTTGTTTGGGATTTAACATAAGGTTGTTTTAATTTAATTTTAAGCTCTGGCAAAATGTTTCCATAGAGCTTTGAATGTCCCTCCTGCCATGCTGCTGACAGGCCATTTCTATAAATGGGTGTTTAGTACGTATATTTAGTGTCACACGTGCACTGTAGAATGCATATCTTGGTCCGTATGTCATAATTCTGCCTAGTCTCAATATTTCTGATTCTTGATTTTAAAACATGATTGTAGACCTTTAGGCAAAGCCAGTGTCTGACACCTGTTCTCTCATCTTGGCTCCATCTGGGCCTCATTTGCTCTCAGACAAGTCCCTTAACCTCTTCGTAGGGGACCCCTTTCTGTGGGCATTTTCCTCCCCTCCTAGCCCCTCTCCTCACTGCCACAGGGTCGGGAGAATGGGCCTCTGTGTGGTGTGATTCCCACCCCTCCCAGTCGTTGTGGTCCACACTCCCCCCTCCCTGACTCAGCTGGGCCATCAGACCCTCTCCCGGGAGGACCAGTGCCTGGATCCAAGGGGCAGCCTCTCAGCCTCCCTATGTAGCTGGGCCTGTGACTGTTGACCTTGGACCATGGGCAGCCATCTTTGGCCAATGGACTGGGTATCAGAAAGAGCCATTATGAAGAGAGAGAAGAATGGGTTGTATGTGTAGAAAGAAGCAGAAACAAGACCCCAGTAACCTTGGGTTTCTAAAGGTTTTGCAGTTTCTAAATCTAATCCCTTTGCAACGTCTGACTATAAGCCTTGGGTTCCACCCCTGCATGGGCATAGCAAACTCTCCAATTTTTTTTTTTTTTTTTTTTAGCTTAAACTAACTCAGGATGGGTTTTGCCACTTGCAATTGTAGAGTCATAACTAACATATCCTGTAAAATATGAGTCCAATCCATAGGAGTATTATAAGAATAGATTGAGATATTTGTATGAATATGCCATAGAAGGATTATTATAATTACTTTTTTGGCTGCGTTGGGTCTTCGTTGCTGTGTGCGGGCTTTCTCAAGTTGCGGTGAGCGGGGGCTACTCTTCATTGCTATGCGCGGGCTTTCTCTAGTTGCAGAGCGAGCAGGGGCTACTCTTCGTTGCGGTGTGCGGGCTTCTCATTGCGGTGGCTTCTCTTGTTGCAGAGCACGGGCTCTAGGCTCGTGGGTTCAGTAGTTGTGGCTCACAGGCTCTAGATTGCAGGCTCAGTAGTTATGGCGCACGGACTTAGTTGCTCCGCGGCATGTGGGATCTTCCCAGACCAGGGCTCGAACCCGTGTCCCCTGCATTGACAGGCGGATTCTTAACCACTGCGCCACCAGGGAAGCCCCGCCATAGAAGTATTAACACTAATTTATCTTGTAATAATATTATCATATGAGCCCCCCCTTTTTCATTTAGATTAAAAAATACTATATTCACTGGCTAGACTTAATATTCCAAAGTTACTCTTTTATTTGGGATAAGGCATTGAAGGCTGAGTGGATTTTGAGATGCAAAGAAAAGGGTGGGCATTTTGAAATGCAAATATTTTCAAGTAAGAGTAACATACTTAAAATAATTGACCGCCTTATGTATTTCAGGAAAGGTGCCAGGGTGAATATTCACCCCTCTCTTGCTTGCCCAGCCCCAGAGAGTTAGGAGCAAGCAAGGGGTGGGCGGCCAGGCAGTTACAGTGTGTTCTAGGTGCCAGGATGAGAAGAAGGAGAGGACAGGGCCACAGGGGAAGGCATCTGACCCAACTCAGGAAGATTTCCTAGAGGAAATGATGCTTAAACTAAAGAATGAATAGAAATGAGAAAGGCCACTGGGAGAGAGGGTTGTAGGCAAACAGCCTGCTCACCGCCCTGGAGGAAGAGGAGAGCATGGCACATGCCCGCCGGGCACTGAGCACCGGGATGCTGGTGAGGGGGACAAAGGCTGAGCACGCAGGGCACATGGGCTGCGCGGAGGAGTCTGGACTTGACTCTGAGGCCCTGTGGAGCCACTGGAGGTTTTAGGTAGGATAAATCTGTTCATACTGGGCTTCCCTGGTGGCGCAGTGGTTGAGAATCCGCCTGCCGATGCAGGGGACACGGGTTCGTGCCCCGGTCCGGGAGGATCCCACGTGCCGCGGAGTGGCTGGGCCCGTGAGCCATGGCCGCTGAGCCTGCGCGTCCGGAGCCTGTGCTCCGCAACGGGAGAGGCCACAACAGTGAGAGGCCCGCGTACCACAAACAAACAAAACTCTGTTCATACTCATTCTTGGGAAGGATTCTTTTAGCCAGGGTGGAGGGTGTGTGGTGGGGTCATGTCTGGAGGCAGAGAGACTGGTCAAAGGGCTGCTACTGTAAACTGGGTGAGAGAGGACAGTGCCCTGAGATTTGCTTTAGGAGAGAAAGAAGGGTTGAGGGGAAGAGAAGGAATTCAGTTGATTACATGACATTCTGAATGATTTCACTTGATCCTCACTTGTAAACAACTGTTACGTGCATTTTACAGGTGACATTCGTGGGTGGGTGCTGAGTTACTTGCCCAAACACACACAGCCAGCAAGTGGTCCCCGGGCGGTTTGGGGTGTTAGACTGTTATACCATTGCCAGCGTGTAGTCTCTTAGCACAAATTGCCCCCCTGGTAGGGCTTGGAGAGATGAGATGCAGAGTAAGTGGGTTTAATTGTGGGAGAAAAGGTCTAGGTTCAAGGCCCAAGTGGTTACGCAGGCGGGCAGGCCTGCTGTGGTATTGCCTCAGGGAGTCCTGGGAGAATGGGAGGTGGCCGAGGTCATAGGAGAGAAGCCTTCAGGATGGGGTAGAGGGTCACCAAGACCAGACGTTCACCGTTTAACAGAGTCATTTAACTGATCAGTGTGCCTTAGAGAAAGACAGCCTTTGACTGCAGTGAAGGCCCTATACTGAGCTGAACAAGGTGTGGACCAAGGAGACGGAGGGTGGGGGAGAGCAAGGCCACCATGCACGCCTTGCAACCCTCAGACCCAGGTTCTACGTGAATGTTGTGATCCGGGCAGCCAACACAACCTCTCCGGGCTGTGGGCAGTGGTCGTTACCCACCTCACGAGACAGATATGAAACTTCAAACAAATGATATACGTTAGAGGCACTCTGTAAATCCTACGTAAAGGTGCGTTCTGTGTTGTCCTGCGTTGTGGTTATTGTCTGCTCAGGTCCTCTCCAGAGACAGGCTGTTAGTCTGGTCCTCACCACTCACTTCTCCCCAGATCAACCCCTCCCTTGAAGGAGGCTCTATGGGATCTGGGAGAAGTGGTGACCCTCCATCCCTAGTAGGTTGTTGGTTAGAAGAGCTGATTAGTTTAGTCCCAATGCCTTGTCATTCCCCCGGGGTTAGAAGACTCAGACAGAAAGAAGTTTTCAAAACACTTGCAACGGAAAGAAAAACAGATTTGACCTTAGTTTTAGGGTCAAAGAAAAATTTCTTTTGATCCATCTGGCTGCCTGGTATTGAATCTTAAATTTCAGACAGCTCCTGCCTCAACAGCTCCAAGGGGACCTAGGACCAGTGACTATGGGTAAGAGGTAATTTAAAGGGAAGACGGGGTGGGGTGGGGGGTGGATTTAGGGGCTCAAGTTAGTGAGTTCCAGTTTCCAGAAAAAGCCAAGTTTGACTTAGCAGTTGAGATACTCACCTGATTTTCTGGTAGCACAACTCAAGTTAGAACAGTGGGCAGGAAGCTTGGAAGAGTAACTTCGTTGTATGCGAACTCCAGAAGGTACTTATTGTGGAAATTTATGTGCATATGAAAGTAATTCCCAGAGAGGGCCCTCTGAAAAGCTTGGCCCTCGGCCCTGCTCTCCACTGCCTCACCTGCAAATGGGTAAAACAGCTCAAGGAAAGAGTGAGAATTGATGCAACTGTGTTTCTAATGACTGGATGACTGTTTTTTTCAGAAACGGGGGGTCATTCTTTGACTTCCCCTTTTGTATATGTTTTTCTGTTTCTGCTGCTTTAATTAGTGCTAGAAATTCAATTAACAAGGAGAAAAAAAAAAAAGAAACAGTCTTTTCAAGCCAATTTCCTTGTGCTCCTGAGAGGTTTTGAGGTTAGGTCGGCAGGCACATAGCTGTGCTGTTTACCTCCCTGGCTGTTGACGGGATGGCATGTGACTTGGCCCAAAGCTGTCACAGGTCATAGCTATGACCACTACTGTCTTGGCTTCAGAGACTGTTCTTCAGTGTCTTGGCGTATAACACCAGTTTTTAATAACAGTTTTGTTTACCAGGTAAATGGTTCTTTCGAACATTTATTATTATTTTTGCAACACCTGTCAAAGAGAAAGCAGCCCTGCCAGGGTGTGATTAGTGGCCACTGTGCTGTTTCAGGGACTTCAGGTTTCCTGTTGACTAGCCTACATTTTTCTTTGCACCCA
The DNA here is from genome assembly GCF_964374135.1 of Grampus griseus. NCBI lineage: Eukaryota > Metazoa > Chordata > Mammalia > Artiodactyla > Delphinidae > Grampus > Grampus griseus. The sequence goes on along the minus strand of NC_139006.1, from coordinate 22,798,870 downwards.
GACTCACTCCCCCTGCCCCGCCCCTAAGGAAACTGAACGATATGAAGTGGACATAACATGAAATGCTTTGAAGGGAAAAGTCACGCTATGTTTCTAGACACAACACATTTTTTCAGGTCACTTAAAAGAAACCATTCTGCGCCCATTTTCAGGGAAGCCCTTTGAGTTTAGGGAAATAAGGCCTCTACTAAATCAGCAGCCCCCTACTCTACCCCACCAATCATAAATAAGTGCTTCCAAACTTGGCTGGGCTGGTATTTACAAAGTAGACTAAGACAATTGTTTGTGCAATCAAAGTAATATCTTTCTATGGGAGAATGTTCGTAAGGTATAGCTAATTGAAAGAGAGAGGGGGGTAGATAAGAAGTTCCACTAAATTAAATGCTTTTGTACACACACACACAAATACACATACACAAAGAAAATACACAAAAATGGGTGGTGGGACTATGGGTAATTTTTTTTCTTCTTTATGTTTTTCTTATTTTTCTAAACTTTTTACCATAAGCAGGTATTTATACTCATTGTACAGCATGGTTATTGAAAGCACAGACTTTGGAGCTAGGCTGCCTGGTTCGAGTCCTGGCCCTACCACTTCCTGTGGTGACATTAAGCAAATGACTTGATTGATTTCTCTGTGCTTCATTTTCCTGATCTGTAAAATGGGGATAAGGATTGTACCTATTTCATAGGGTTGTTATAAGAATTAAAGAGTTTATGTGTGTAAAGTGTTTAGAAAATGTCTAGCACATGGTAAGCACTTTTGTTAAATGAAGAAAACAATAATTTTTAATTAACTCAAATCGTGGTTAATTTTCTCTGGAATGCTCTTGGCCATACTTCTATGGCATTCATATTTTATGATACGTGTTGCTGAAGAGAGGATACATACATCCCTATGCCCATGTTTTGTGCTCAACTAATGCAGTTAGGGTGGACGCATGGCATTTGTTGGGTGGCTAAAATTCTTAATTTGCCAGGTCATGACAAAGAGCAGGGATTTCTCAAGGGTATTCTGTGACCTCCCTCCACCCCCCACCCCCAGTTTGGTCATAGCTGAATTACATACAGCAAGCCTAATTCTCTTCTAAACCACAAGTTATACTATCACAGTTTGGTTGGTGACGTTCACAGAACTGGAAGGATCCTTGACCTTTGGTAAATTATACCCCCTTGCCCAGGTTGAAATGCCCTGGATAAACCTGTGTGCAGTGATGCGTGCTTCACTTCCTCACGTAGGCCCGAGAGGAGGAGGAGAAGAGGGAAATGAGAGCCGGCTTTGTGGTAGATAGTCAAAGAATTGTGAAATTGTTAATGAGTGATAGAAGGTGAAGGATCTAATGATGAGGCCGGAGCTCAGAAGGATCTTTTCCCAACACTGTGAGAGTATCTACACAAAAGCAGGTCCGTGAACATATACTTGATATTGTCTTGCAGACCAAAGTACTGAGTGGTGGAGCTCATTTTTCATTCCATAATTTAAAAAAAAATGTATTTGTGAGGTGTAGCCCAATAACTGACAGAAAGAAAGAAATGGAAAAAAAAAAAGCATAAAAGAGGGGATGCCTCCTGCTCGAGGGAGGGAGGACAGGATGGCACTGAAAACCATATAAAACCACACTGATGCTGTTTCCTTTCAGCCAAGGGAAAAATATTCTAGAAAAAGGAAACTCCAAATCTCTTGTTTACCCAGCTGTTTGTACAAAGTGAATTATTCATGATTAAATGTGAATAATAAACCTATGCAAATATTTGTTGTATTCTCAATTTTGAGGAGGTTGGGGGAGCAGCAGGAAATAAAATCACTTTAAAGAGATTTAGTTAACTATTTTCTTTAGAAATATATCAAGAATATAGATTTTGATTGTTATTTATATACAGCCTTCTCCAAAAAAAAAAAATGTGTTTTTCTTTAGGAGATCATGTCCTGTTGGAAATGACAGTCTAAAACTTTTCTCTTAGTTATTATGACTTTTGTATAATTTCCTTAGAAACTAATTGTGAAAGTTCTTTTTTCTTTCTTCTGACTTTAGAGGCTTAAAAAGCTTACAGCAGAAGTTCTCTAATGGGAAACCTTAACTGACAAGTTTCCAAGTACCTGCTGCTTACTGTAAATTCTTACCTATAAATTTCAGTTATAAGTTTTTGTTAAAGGGAATAATACAATAATACTGATACCTGGCAGTTTTAAGCCGTTTGTCTTTTGGTTGCAGAATTGGTTTAACAGTTTCCATCAGAACTGTTAGAGTTTTAGCTAGAAGTAGGTTAGATTTTATGTCACTTGCCCATTCTAAGAAACACTTAAAATCCAAACAATAGCAGGAGAGTGAAAGGTGTTTAATCATCTCGCAACCTCTGTAACTTTTCAAAGTCAGTTTACATAGTGTATCACCACCATAATCTCCTAAAGGGTTTATAGCATGTAAATGACTGTTCTATGTATACCGTAATTGTAAATGAGTTTCGTTAATAATAATAATTTTAAAAAACCTTTCCCCTGGGCCCCAACCTTAAGGCTGAGTTCATTCCAAGTGAAGCCCATGTTATAGTTGACGGTAGACTAGGTTCAGATAAGTCTCACTTTTGCTCAACAGTAACCTTAATGTCTGGAGGAGGGGCCAGAGGACTGGTATGGTCTCCCCTGGCTCCTGGGGATCAGGCCTTCTCTAGAACCAGTGGCGAATGGGCTGGGCCCCCAAGGGAGCTCTCCTTTCCTCCTCCAAACTACCCCAGAGCCCAGGCAGAGGGATTCCAGGCACAAGGCCAGATTTAGCGTGGGCTGTCACCACCCCTTGCATCTACCTCCTGGCTGTTAAAAACCCTAGGTGGGTCACCATCTGCATTTTGCAGCTAATGAAACAGAAGAAGAGAGGAGATAAATGACTTGTCCAGAAATAAAGGGAGAACCAAGATTAAGATTAAAACCCAGATTCTGCCAAATTGCTAGCCAGTTCTCCACATTACGCTACCCTCCTCAGTCTACCTGGAAACCAACAAATTGGTGGTTTATCAGTAACTAGCACAATCCCTAGCACTACAGTTAATCTTCTGCCATTATTTTTTTCTTCTGCTATTGTCATTTCTGGAGATTTGGACAGTGTACAAGCAGGCCATACAGAGGAATAAGAGACCAGAAAGTCATCTCATCTACTCCCAGGGCTTTAGGCAACACTGCACTGAAACCAATCTAGACTTCCAGAAAGGATAATTCTACCACCTTCTCTTGAATTTGAGTGCCACATAATCCATCCTAACTCCATTACCTTTTATTCTATGTTGACTGGAGAGAACTATTTTCTTATTAAAAAAACATTAAAATTGCATTTTAATGTTAATTGGTAGTATTAATAAGTGGCAAACATAGGTCTCATAAAAGAGGTGGTAATAAAGAACTTGAAATTTTTGGAAAAATATGATCTACATTTAATACAACCCCATCAGTGAGTGAAAATTGGTTTCATTGTTAACATTTTCACTATCTTGTTTCTCCTAGGGTCTGTAGTTACCTGAGCAAACTTGCCTCTCACTTTATAGGAACTTGTCTCAGGATTTAGATCGGTGGTTTCTTTCTCAGGCTGTTACAGCTGGGGAGCCATTTCATTATGCTGGGAAGTTTTCTGAACCTTCAATGTAATTAATTCCTTTAATAGGCTCCTCTTTAGGGAAGGCCCATTAGTAGACATCACCGTGAATTAACATCTTAGTCCAGGAGGAAAGCTCTTTGGAGGCAACAGCAAAACAGATAAATCTTTGTTGAGAGATGTGACCAGGGGACTTAACCACGTTCCTTGTGGTTTCAGAATGACATGCATATTCTTGGACCCATAGATAGGCAGAGATAGTTGTCTTCTCAGTAATACCCTAACCACACCAGTTCTTTACCATAAAGAGATAGTTCTGAATGTTGTAATTTCTTAGGAGAAAGCGGTGTGGCGGGTGTGCACATCGAAGGCCAGGCCATGAAACTCTGCCTGCTGACTGACTAATGCCCATGAAGAAAGGCTACCAGCCATTTAAAGCACACTTGAAGACTGCTGGACAAATCCATTCTATATTAACCTGCGAAGGATTCTTACCCCGCTCCCTTGCTCTGGTTAAATAGTAATGAAGTCTTTCTGTTGAAGTTTGAGTATTTTCTTGGTTAGTTTCACATTGCTTTGGGTTCAAAATTCTGGCTCTACTAGCTTTGTGACCTTGGGCAAGTGATTTCACTTCTCTGTATCTTAGATGTCTCATCAGAAATCGAGATAACAGCAGGACCTGCCTCCTTTGGTGTGGAAGGGATTAAATGGATGAGCACGAGTGGGTGCTTAGTAGAACGCCCAGCCCAGAGGAAGTGCCACTGATGTTGACTAATACTATGATTAGCTCTGCTGAGTGGAGGTCCCACCACACCACGTAGGCCTGAAACACAGAAGCTGAAAAACTCTGACAAAGCAGAGGAGTGGGTATGTGGGCCCAGGGAGGGGCACAGCTACAAAGGAACATGAAGGAACTTCTGGGGGTGACAGAAACGCTCTATATCTTGATTGTGGTGGCAGTTACCCTGGTGTAAAACTTAAAAAAAAACCCACTCAAACAATTCTTTCCCTGATTACCCTCTTTAATATACTAGCCCAGGCTCTGATCACTTTACATGTGGGTTGATGCAAGAGTTGCCTGGTTGATTTTCTGTCTCTGAGCTTTTTCTTCTCTAATTCCTCCTTAGTGCGCCCATGCTCACCCCCACTTCTGTGACCACATCAGTAAACGTACCTGGAACAGTGTATGTGGCTGTTTGTTTAAAAAGGAGGGAAAGAAACCAACGTGCGTATGCTAGTATGTTTACTTATTTATGCCTAAAATAACTCTAGAAAGACATATGAGAGAGTGGTTACCTTAGTCACCTATGAGGAGGAAAACTGGGGACAGGGTGGGAGGGATGTGTTTCACTCTATAGCCTTTAGTTCCTTTTGAATTTTAAGTCATGTGAATGAAATTACCGAATCAAAAATAAATAAATAAAATGTAGGAAATAATAAGAACCCTGCCAAGTTCATCTATTCATTCAACAAGTATTTACTGGGCATCCACCACTTGCCAGGCATGTGTCAGGGTTAAGGTGTCCACGGCCGTGATTGAGTTTCATCAGCAGGATCCTTCATAAACTGTGCGTCACAGGCTCTGCCTGCTTGTTTAGCTTTAAAGCTTGCCTACAGGAGATAGACAGTGCACTGGTTAATTACAGTGGCCATGGCTGGCATATGATTTAGGAAAAAACAAGGTCAGGGTCAATTATGGTAGAAGGGACTTCCTTCCACATACTGAAAAGACGTAAAAAGCTGCAGAGTAGCAAGGGTATCAGATAATACCTTGTAACTAACGTGTATTGAGCATTAACTCTCTTTGTGCCAGGCATTCTTCAAAGTGCTTTACCTATATTAACTCACTTAGTTCTCACGATAACTCTGTGATAGAGACACTATTATGGACCGCATTTTGCAGATGGGGAAACTGAAGTACAGAGAGAGCAAAAAACTTGCCCAGGGTCACACAGCTAGTAAGTAGGATGACCAGGGTTTGAACCCAGGCAATGTCTAACTCCAGAACCCTCAGCTTTAACAACTTCACTCTATTGCCTTTTGGGAAAAGGATTTATAAAATGTTGCTTTGCTCCCAAAATCTCTCTGTTGAAATTCTACCTTTAATAAGTGTCATAGAATTTTACACCTAGAAGAGACCTCAATATTCATTTGATTCAATTCTTATCCATAGAGCAACATCCTGGACAACTCGGCTTGAACACCTCTAGTGATGGGGAACTCATTACAGTCAGAAGCAGTCACGGATAAAAAAGTCAAAGAATAGTGGTTACTTTTATGGGGAAGAGAGGAGTAGCCCTTTGCTAGAGGTACAAAGGCAATTTCTGGAATGCTGGCAATGATCTTTTTTTTTCGGTTGCGCTGCTCCGCTTGTGGGATCTTAGTTCCCCGACCAGGGATTGAACCCGAGCCACAGCTGAAAGCGCCAAGTCCTAACCACTGGACCTCCAGGGAATTCAATGATCTATTTCTTGAATGAGAGGTAGATACTTAGGTGTTTGCTCTGTGATAAATCATCAAACTGTAAAAATAAAAATAGGACTTCCCTGGTGGCACAGTGGTTGAGAATCTGCCTGCTGATGCAGGGGACACGGGTTCGAGCCCTGGTCTGGGAGGATCCCACATGCCGCAGAGCAACTAGGCCCGTGAGCCACAACTACTGATCCTGCACGTCTGGAGCCTGTGCTCCGCAACAAGAGAGGGCGCGATAGTGAGAGGCCTGCGCACCGCCATGAGGAGTGGCCCCTGCTTGCCACAACTGGAGAAGGCCCTCGCACAGAAGCGAAGACCCAACACAGCAAAAATAAATAAATTAATTAATAAACTCCTACCCCCAACATCTTCTTTAAAAAAACTAAATAAATAAAAATAGAGATTAAAAAGAATTTTAAAAATTTTCCAAAAACATCAAAATTCCATATAAAACTCATTCACTCATTCAAAACAAAAAAGAAGCAGTCATGGGCAGCTCTAATTGCTAACGAAAACATTAAAATCCGTGTGCCAGGCACCTTGCATGGGAGAGAAAGTCTTCAATATGTTGAGCCCAAACCTTCCTCCCTGCCACTTCTTCCTCCTGGGTCTGTGTGTTCTGTCTTTGGAACAACACAGATTGTATCTGTGGTTCCTGCATTTCCAGACAGCCTCACATATATTTGAAGACAGCTATGAAGTTCTCCTTAGACTTTCTTCTTCCCTGTTTATTCAATCTCTTCTCATATCTCATTCCCTATGTGAGATTCAGTTTTCTTATAAACAAGCTTTTGTTTTAAAGTGCACATGTGGGAGGGCAGCACATTAAGCTTAATCTGATGCTTCCCTTCCATCAAACTGTCTTGAGGGAAAGGAGTGGGGAGGGTGCTGAGAACAGAAGCAGTTGGGAGCATGGTTCAGGTGCCAGCCCAGGCTTGGAGAGGGTGTCCATGCAGGATCTCGGGGTAGGCAAAAAGCAGCACAGGAACTCTGAGCTCCTGAGACTAAGGAAGGGGACGTGCCAAGAGCTAAAAAATAGCAAAAGTGATGAACACCTGTTGAGCACCGACTATATGCACGCTGGGCACTTAGCTTGAATTGCCTGGCTTAATCCTCACAACTGTGTCACTAGGTAGGTACCGCTATTATCCACATGTTATAGATTGAGTAATCCGAGGGCTAGAGCAGGGAAATAACCTGTCTAGAAAACAGCAACCAGGTTCTGCAGCCAGCACCCTAGCCTTTTCCTCAACTACTTTGCTCACAGAAAGATGAAAACCTAAATTTGCCTCCTTACCCTAGAGCCGATTAGTAATTATCCAGATGGAATCCAGATGCCCCAGACTCCTCCAGCCTTCAGGAGTCCTGCGGTACACAAGTAACAAACCCCACTCTTATACCAGATCCCTAAGTATTTGAATCCCCAAGGAATGGTCTGTGCTCCACCAGTCTGTCTTAGATGTTTTTGGCTCTCTGAATCTGCCTGCCTCACCACTCCTGCCACGGGGAGACCCCTGTACTGCTGAACCTCATGGCACAGTTGAGACCAGACGAGACTGTTTAGTGAGACTTGTTCCCAGGGTCCCCTACTGAGCAAATCTCACGGCAACTTCCAGCCAGGTTGCAGTGATCAGTTTACCCTCCACCTTCCCCACTGTGAGCCCACCACCTCCAGAGTCAGTCTCAACAACTTCGACACTCCCAGAAGGTAGACTCTATTTGCAGAGATGTAGTCACCCAAGGGGAAGTGATGTGAGCTGATTAGCACCTCATGTCTCTCCATTTCTGGATAGGATCTTGGCTTTACCATTGCAAAACCAAAGAGCCCATTAATTAAGGCCCTCCTCCTCTACAGAAACTTGCAAACTGCATAGCAAGTCTCAGCCAGGGCCTCATTACACAAACACACAATCACATTGAAAATATTACCTTTTAAAATATATATATATAAACTAATAATTTCTAAAGAGAATACATTTGGGACAAAGGCATTTCTTCGCTTGTTCGGAATCTAGACTCATACCGTGGGAGGACCTTGCTTTAACTCTTAAAAGCACAGTGTGTTAACTCTCATTTTATCACCTGGGTCTTCCTTCTGACCGGTGAAGGAATTCTGACTGAGAATTATTTTTACTATAAGAATCTGTGGAAATCTCTCAAGATCCAGTACTGTTGGGTTTGAAACCATGAATTGACAATTTTAAGACACACTGAAAACTGTCTCTAATGGTTAGTGTTATTTAAAAAAACATATACACAACTTTGAACTTGTGTGAATGTAACTGACACTGATGAACATGTCCAGTGTCTTCCTGGTAGAGGTGAGCTGGAGAATGAAAGAACCCAGATACCATAGGGACCTACAAGAAGGGAAATGAAGGTGTGGTTTTGGTGCCTGGCTTCAAAGGCTAGTGGCAATCATGAACATAATCTGTCTCTTTCCAGCTAGACCAATTTTCTGTAAAGACAGAAAAACCCCAGACAGCCAAACTTCCCCTGCAAAAATGTTAATTTAACAATGTCCCAGTTTCCAAGCTATCTGCAGCTGATTTTTATAAGCACACTGATAACCCAGGCACCAGCAGGGTGAGGGAATGGCTAGTGTGCCAAAGCTTAGGCTCCCCAGCTCGGGGTCTAAGTCCTCCTTCTTTTCCCTGAAGTTCCAGCTCCTTGATGAACTTATGTTTACTCATTCCATTATTATTAAGGACAGAAATGAATAGACTAGAAAAGAGGTTCTTTTTTTTTTTTTCCCCATCCCAATAAATCATCCAGTAAATAGCACTGAACAGCCTCCAATCTTGATAGCTGGTTGCACATATGAACTCTGCTGTGTAAAATCAGCTAGTTCACGTTTTCTTGGTTCTCAGATCCTCTTGATAGCGGATCTCTTCCTTTGTGTGCCCAGCCCAGGGCACAGGCCCAGCAACTTCTCTCTGCTGCCTCACACAAACTGCATCAGACATACACATTCCACCTATTAGCATCCATTGTGGGAGGGGGGCTGTTAATAGTGACGGTAAACTCACTAAAAAAGTATCTAGACAGATTCAGATTCTAGACTTAAAGGACCTGCCACCTTAGGCTAAGTTTATGAAAATTATAAATATCGATTAAGAGCTAAATTCCTCTTTTAAACAAAATGGTTCTTTCTGAGATCCAGATTGACTAATTACCCCCCATAACTAATTTGCTCTGAGAGTCAAAGCCTCCTAGAGTATATATGAAGCTTCTTTGTGTTCAAACGCTTGGGGGGTGGGTAGGATCACTGCCTCACAAGGCAGGCTGTTTCAAATTTTTGACAACCTGTGGAGTTACAAAGATCCTCCTTATACTGAGTCCAAATGACCTCCTATAGCTTTCACCAATTTGGTCTTGGATCTACGCTCTGGAGAGACACAAAATAAACCTAATCCTTCTACTAGACAGCTAATCTCTTTATATGATTCTCTTAAAAGAAATTGTGGTGACTCAGGCTACAATTCTATCAAGGATATAATAAACCCAGTACCTTCCCCCTCCTCCTCCTTTTAGTGGCAGAGTGAGCTTATGTGAGTATACTTAACATGCTGGGAGAAGGGAAAATGCTCCTCTCTGGCAGGCCCCAGTGCTACAGGCCAATTCAAGATTCCAGTTTGGAGGCTGCCTATGGGCCATCAGAAATGGATGAGAGTCTCACAAAAGGTAGTGCTGGACAGGCAGGATCCCTCAGATTTTTCTCTGTTACAACCCACAGCCTTCTGCTGGCTAAAGTGCATGTCTAGCCCCAGGGATTCTCCTTTTAGCCTGGATCAGGGGTCCTGGGTTCTCAATCTTTTGTGTGCATTAGAACCCAGGGAGTTTTCCATAGGGCCCACCCCTTGAGATTTTGATTAGTAGAAATGAGGCAGGCCTAGTAATCTGTATTTTAACAAGCACTCCAGGTACTGATGTCCTTTCTACACTGATCTGAATGAAGAAAAAAAAGATGAGCCAAAAAATACCTCGTATTTTGGCTTTATTTAACCAGAAAGCACACACACTTATAACATTTAACTTATTGGTCCTATCCATTTAAACAAAATTATTAAATTTCATGTTATATAAATAATAAAAATAATACTTCATCATTTATTATTCATCTGATACTAATCATTAAGTCTATCAAAATTCTTCCAGAATAAGGAGAGGACTAGTAGCATCATCTGCAGGTTACAGACTGATAAACTGAAGTTTTGGGGGAAGCATTTAACATCGGCCTTCAGAAGGGAGCCAGGCTCCTGCACTGCAGCTAGTCCTGTCTCGGGCTGGCCAACAGAACAGGGTGGAGGACCAGCTTTGAGGAACTCTACAGGGAGAGTACGTTTTGGTCCAGCACTTAGCTGATCAACCTCGTGATTGAAGTTAACACAAAAATCACACCTGGATAAACACCACCACACACATGCTATGCAATTTTGTGGGAGTTTTAATAAAGCTAAAGAGGGATTCTAGCACACAGGTTACAACAAGTTAAAATGCTTCACAGTAGTCTAAGTACCTGGGAAGTTTAATTATGCAAAGAAAACCCTCTTTCCTTTGAGAACAACAGCTTATTTCTTTTCAAAATAGCTGCTGTGGTTCTTCTACAAATATAAAGGGTGTCTCATCTCTAACTCAGCCTTGAAGTAATGCTGTCCCAAAGCAGCCCTGGTGACCTTGTTTCCATGTGGCAAAGTGAACCCATGTCCTACCCAGTAATTTAGCACTTAGTAAACTGACTCAAAAAGTTGAGCAGCAAATTTAGTAAAAGGTTTTGGTGATAGGAACTTACTTTCCTACTAAGACACTTCATGCATATTTGTTGCAAAATAAACTTATTTTAGAATAAAAGTAGCAAAGGCATCTAACTTTCATTTTCTGTCAGGGATGAAGACTTCACTGGTTGGCTGACCTTCCTCTTCTTCCTGGAGCTCTCAGAACTTTGCTGACTGTACACAAAATTCATTCTTTGAATCTGTGAGAATCATCAGAGATAGGCACAGTTCAGCAGAGATTTTGACATCTTCACAAGGCATATACAAGACAGGTAGACCAAGTATTAATCCCTCTTGCTGCATAACCAATCTAAACCTGCTTTCCTGTGGGCTGGTTTAGCCCTGCACAGAGGCCCTGCTGCCAGTATCAGAGTCTGGAATTCAAAGTTTCAGGAGCTGAGGCCCCTGGATGCAGCCAGTTTCAGGGACAATTTCTTGGCTCTCTTTAGTGAATTCAGCACATCCAGCTCTTGAGAGAAGAGTTGTCAAGGTGTGGGGCCAACAAGGGGCAATTAAGGGTCAGGAGAGATCTAGGGCACTGGCTGGTTTAGAGGCAAATAGAATTGAAGTCCCTTTTCAGTTAGCAGAAACATACAGCCTTATTATTTTTTTAATCGTAGGTTCAGATTAATGAATTAGGAAGCACCATGGCCCTTCTTCCTGCTTGATGAGACTTATATGTTATTGATTTAAGACAAGTTGATTAGTGAATCGTCATAGACATATATTTCTCCATTGGACTCAACTTTGGTAAAGATTTTAGAATTTATATTTGCTTAACTGAGTGAACAACCAGATGTCGGACAATCCCTAATGCCTGGAATTCCAAGAAACACATGGAGGGCATTTTTATATTTTCCAGCCACTAGATGGGAGGAAAGGTTTTTCCATGTTCTCTGTTCTTTCTTTGGAGGAAAATGGAATAAGATATATATTTTTAAGCAAGACTTAGAATATCTAGTAGAGGTTCCAACATTATTCTTTTTTTATTTTGTTATAGATACAGGTTATTATTATTGACATGTTTTTACTACAAAATAGTGGAAATGTCATTAAAGCATTTAAGTACCATGTAGAACCAAAGATTGGGTCTACAAATGGCTAATTTAATCACTAACTTTTCGTTTTAGAAAGTAGTTGAATTTCTGATCTCAGAAACCACAAATTCCCTTTGGCTTAAACCAAGACATTGACTATATAGAGCAGTAAAACTCTGAGAATATAAGTAGAGCTGCTTTTCAAGTAACTGGTTTGCTTAGATATGCAAAGTTTGAAATGGTCTGCTCTAAAGGAAAGGAAATAGCAACATAAAAACCCAAAGCACAAAAACCAACTTCTGCATCTAGGAGATGAATTTTTTACAGTGTAGCTGTAAGAAAAAGTACTTGGTAAAATTCAGCTTTTTAAAAAATGTTGCTTGGGCATGCTTTCTATTCAAATGAAATTATCCTCACTTCTATCAAGTCTGGATACACTGGGAAGAAAACAAGATGGGTGTACAAGTTGGTCTGATGGTTTAATAGTGTTTTTCTCTTTTTCTTCTTTGCTCAAAAGTAAACCAGAGTTTTATTACAAGTTTTAGAGCTGTAATTTTATTACAGTGAGTTCATCAGAACATCTTTAATAATGTATACAATCTCAGGGCAACCAGTGAGGTCTGGGAAGTCTCACTGGTTTATAGAAAACTAGTGGGTTCGAAAGCAAGTGTGTGATCAGTCAGGGGATACTTCCTAACATAGATCAATAGTCCATATTCTGAACTATATAAACCAACAAATTTATCCATAGAAAGCAACATGTTTTTGAGAAACATTTTTCAGGTGTGTTCTAACTGGCTGAGTTGGCACCTTTGATGCCAAAGCCACCCAGGCAAGCATTCCCCTGGAGGTGTCCAAGTTAAAAACCTGGGAGTTGAGGGAGACCTTCAAGATGGCGGAGGAGTAAGATGTGGAGATCACCTTCCTCCCCACAAATACATCAGAAATACATCTACATGTGGAACAACTCCTACAGAACACCTACTGAACACTGGCAGAAGACCTCAGACTTCCCAAAAGGCAAGAAACTCTCCACGTACCTGGCCATGTGGCTGACAGGGTCTTGGTACTCTGGCTGGGTGTCAGGCCTGTGCCTCTGAGGTAGGAGAGCCGAGTTCAGGACATTGGTCCACCAGAGACCTTCCAGCTCCACGTAATATCAAATGGCGAAAGCTCTCCCAGAGATCTCCATCTCAACGTTAAGACCCAGCTCCACTCAACAGCCAGCAAGCTACAGGGCTGGACACCCTATGCCAAACAACTAGCAAGACAGGAACACAACTCCACCCATCAGCAGAGAGGCTCCCTAAAATCATAATAAGGTCACAGACACCCCAAAACACACCACCGGACGCAGTCCTGCCCACCAGAAAGACAAGATCCAGCCTCATCCACCAGAACACAGGCACTAGTCCCCTCCACCAGGAAGCCTACACAACCCACTGAACCAACCTTAGCCACTGGGGGCAGACACCAAAAACAACAGGAACTACAAACCTGCAGCCTGCGAAAAGGAGACCCCAAACACAGTAAGTTAAGCAAAATGATAAGACAGAGAAACACACAGCAGATGAAGGAGCAAGGTAAAACTGCAGAAATACAAAGGATCATGAGAGATTACTACAAGCAACTATATGCCAATAAAATGGACAACCTGTAAGAAATGGACAAATTCTTAGAAAACCACAACCTTCTAAGACTGAACCAGGAAGAAACAAAATATAAACAGACCAATCACAAGCACTGAAATTGAGACTGTGATTAAAAATCTTCCAACAAACAAAAGCCCAGGACTAGATGGCTTCACAGGCGAATTCTGTCAAACATTTAGAGAAGAGCTAACACCTATCCTTCTTAAACTCTTCCAAAATATAGCAGAGGGAGGAACACTCCCAAACTCATTCTATGAGGCCACCATCACCCTGATACGAAAACCAGACAAAGATGTCACAAAGGAAGAAAACTACAGGCCAATATCACTGATGAACATAGATGCAAAAATCCTCAACAAAACACTAGCAAACAGAATCCAACAGCACATTAAAAGGATCATACACCATGATCAAGTGGGATTTATCCCAGGAATGCAAGGATTCTTCAATATATGCAAATCAATCAATGTGATAAACCATATTAACAAATTGAAGGAGAAAAACCATATCATCATCCCAATAGATGCAGAAAAAGCTGTTGACAAAATTCAACACCCATTTATGATAAAAAACCCTCCAGAAAGTAGGCGTAGAGGGAAGTTACCTGAACATAATAAAGGGCATATGTGAGAAACCCACAGCCAACATCATTCTCAATGGTGAAAAACTGAAGCCATTTCCTCTAAGATCAGGAACAAGACAAGGTTGTCCACTCTTACCACAATTACTCAACATAGTTTTGGAAGTTTTAGCCACAGCAATCAGAGAAGAAGAAGAAATAAAAGGAATCCAAATCGGAAAAGAAGCAGTAAAACTGTCACTGTTTGCAGATGACGTGATACTATACATAGAGAATCCTAAAGATGCTACCAGAAAACTACTAGAGCTAATCAATGAATTTGGTAAAGTAGCAGGATACAAAATTAATGCACAGAAATCTCTTGCATTTCTATACACTAATGATGAAAAATCTGAAAGAGGAATTAAGGAAACACTCCCATTTACCATTGCAACAAAAAGAATAAAATACCTAGGAATAAACCTACCTAAGGAGACAAAAGACCTGTATGCAGAAAACTATAAGACACCGATGAAAGAAATTAAAGATGATACAAACAGATGGAGAGATATACCATGTTCTTGGATTGGAAAAATCAACATTGTGAAAATGACTATACTACCCAAAGCAATCTACAGATTCAATGCAATCCCTATCAAACTACCACTGGCATTTTTCACAGAACTAGAACAAAAAATTTCACAATTTGTATGGAAACACAAAAGACCCCGAATAGCCAAAGCAATCTTGAGAAAGAAAAACAGAGCTGGAGGAATCAGACTCCCTGACTTCAGACTATGCTACAAAGCTACAGTAATCAAGACAATATGGTACTGGCACAAAAACATAAATATAGATCAATGGAACAGGATAGAAAGCCCAGAGATAACCCCACGCACATATGGTCACCTTGTCTTTGATAAAGGAGGCAAGAATATACAATGGAGAAAAGACAGCCTCTTCAATAAGTGGTGCTGGGAAAACTGGACAGCTACATGTAAGAGAATGAAATTAGAACACTCCCTAACACCATACACAAAAATAAACTCAAAATGGATTAAAGACCTAAATGTAAGGCCAGACACTATCAAACTCTTAGAGGAAAACATAGGCAGAACACTCTATGACATAAATCACAGCAAGATCCTTTTTGACCCACCTCCTAGAGAAATGGAAATAAAAACAAAATAAACAAATGGGACCTAATGAAACTTCAAAGCTTCCTCACAGCAAAGGAAACTATAAACAACATGAAAAGACAACCCTTAGAATGGGAGAAACTATTTGCAAATGAAGCAATGACAAAGGATTAATCTTCAAAATATACAAGCAGCTCATGCAGCTCAGTATCAAAAAAACAAACAACCCAATCCAAAAATGGGCAGAAGATCTAAACAGACATTTCTCCAAAGAAGATATACAGATTGCCAACAAACACATGAAAGGATGCTCAACATCACTAATCATTAGAGAAATGCAAATGAGGTATCACCTCACACTGGTCAGAATAGCTATCATCAAAAAATCTACAAACAATAAATGCTGGAAAGGGTGTGGAGAAAAGGGAACCCTCTTGCACTGTTGGTGGGAATGTAAATTGATACAGCCACTATGGAGAACAGTATGCAGGTTCCTCAAAAAACTAAAAAATAGAACTACCATATGACCCAGCAGTCCTACTACTGGGCATATACCCTGAGAAAACCATAATTCAAAAAGAGTCATGTACCACAATATTCATTGCAGCTCTATTTACAATAACCAGGACATGGAAGCAACCTAAGTGTCCATCGACAGATGAATGGATAAAGAAGATGTGGCACATATATACAATGGAATATTACTCAGCCATAAAAAGAAACGAAATTGAGTTATTTGTAGTGAGGTGGATGGACCTAGAGACTGTCATACAGAGTGAAGTAAGCCAGATAGAGAAAAATAAATACCATATGCTAACACATATATATGGAATTTAAAAAAAAAAAAATGGGGCTTCCCTGGTGGCACAGTGGTTGAGAGTCCGCCTGCCGATGCAGGGGACACGGGTTCGTGCCCCGGTCCGGGAGGATCCCACATGACGTGGAGCGGCTGGGCCCGTGAGCCATGGCCGCTGAGCCTGCGCATCCGGAGGCTGTGCTCTGCAACGGGAGAGGCCACAGCAGTGTGAGGCCCGCGTACAGGAAAAAAAAAAAAAAAAAAAAAATCCCTGCCCTGTAGATTTTACAATCTGGCCATGTTACTTTTTCGCTTAATGATTTCCAATGGCATCTCACTACTTTTAGGACAAAGTCCAAAGTTCCTGCCTTGGCTTTTCATACACCATCAGTGGTTCTTTACACTTCTAGGGAAGGAGAGGGGTCACAGATTGGCTATAAAACCCTGATGAAAGCTCTGCAGTCATTCCTTAGAAAATTGCTCCCACTCCCACTCCCACACTCATCCACTGTGATGGGCCGTTTGAGGGGCTCCTACCCCCCGAATACCTCCCAATTAGAGCCACCCCCCCTCAGGGCCTGGCTGTGCCCAGCAGACCAGCCTCATCTCCTCTACTCTGCCTCTCGCTCTCTGCCCTCTCAGTTTTCTCATACCTTGCTTCGTCTTGATTCTGGACCTTTGCACATGATATTCCTTCTGTTGAAAAAGCTCTTTCCCCTACACCAGCCCTCTTTTTGCCTAATAAATTCCTACTCATTCTTCAGATCTCAGCTGAAAAATTATTTCCTTAAAGAAACTTTCCTTCCCCTATTCCAATTAAGTTAGGTACCCCAGTCATATGCTGTTAATAGAGTTCCAAGACATCAGGGACATGCCTGTATTGGTCACAACTTACATTAGAAGGGGCTTAATACATTTTTTTTAATGGATGAATGAATGAATGAATGAATCTGTCTTCAAAGAGCACTCTGCCTGCTGTATAGAAAGGTATTGGAGGCATCAAATGGATGCAGGGTGATGAGTCATGCTACTGTAGTAGCCAGATAATAACTTGGATACCAGTGCAGATGGAGAGAAGTCAACAGTGAAATATTTAGAAGGTAGAGTCAGAAGGATGATCAACTGGATACAGTGGTAAAGCTGAGGTAGGTGGGTCAATAATGTCTCTTGGTTTCTGGTTTAGCTAACTTAATGGATGGAGGGACTGTTGTCTCAGGCAGAGAACAATGAGAGTTTTGAACCTGCTGTGTTTGGAGTACCTGAGAAACCCCAAGTAGACGTATTGAATCGGCAGCTATATGTGGAAATCTGGAGCTCAGGACAAAAGTCTGGGTTGGACACGTAAATTTAAGAGTCATCAGCATATGGAGGCTAATTAATGCCATGGGTGTGGAAGAGATTGCTTATTGAGAGATCAGAGCGTGAGAAAGGAAAGGGGCCAGGACATAGCCGTAAGGAACTCCAATAGTTAGAGATCAGGTGGAAGATGAGCCAACAAAGAAGGTTGAGAAAGAGAGAGAGAAAAGAAGTCTAGCAGACTGTCCTACAAAGAAAGCCAAGAGAAGAGAGTTTTAAGAAGGAGTAGAGAAAATAAAAGAGGTGAGGGTGGTGGTCAGTAGTGTCAGGTATTGCTGAGAGGTCAAGATAAGGAGTGAAATATGTCTACTTGATTTAGCCACATGGAGGTTACTAGGGGCATTGGATTGTTCAGGGCAGAAGTCACCTTGAAGTCATTGAAGAATGCATAAAAAATTAAAGAAATTGAGACAGCAAGTATGCAAAGTTTTATCAAAATCAAGAGGGAGTGACCAGCTCAGCCTGGGGAATTTAGAGAAGCATCCTTAGCAGAAGAGGGATGTTGAGCTGGGTCTTGAAGAACGAGTAGGAGTTCACCGTACTGGAGATGGGGGTGGATAGGAGAGATCCTTCTAGGTGGAAGGTTCATTCAGCATGTTTAAAGACACTAAGGCATAAAAAGACACAGAAGGTATATGGGACAGTGAGAAATGTCCCTTCATTAGATTGGCTCTTAGGGTGAGGTGTTATATATCCGACACACTCCTGTTAAAAATATAAATTCCCCTGGAATTATTACTCAATATGATGTTAGTGTAAATTAACTTATCAAATGTCTCTAAGTGGCAGCCTGCTGAAAGCAGGGCCTCACAGGCTTTGGGAAGAAGATAGATAAGTATCAATATAGAAAAAGCAGTTCAGGGCAGTGTGCTTTGCTTTAGGAGGTAGATCTGTGTGGCGGACCAAGGGGTGGGCAGCCCCAGACACCCAGGAAATATTGTGAGTACTTCTGTGCCTGGGGTGAGAGTGCAGTGAATTTTGCTTACTTCAAAATTGTCAGGTCAGGTATGGCAAAATGTTTTTCTTTAGAAAGAAGTTCCTAGATCAAGGAAATTTATGGTTCAGAGAGGGTCTGTGCCCCTGTAAGTTATAGCAGTGATGTTAGTTTTGAATCCTTTCCCTTAACATTTATCTTTTTTGTACAATGAAAGGTAGATCAACAGCAATTATAAAATAAATGCTATTAGCATAAATGGAGCTCGTGTTAACATTGAGATGAATGAGCAGTAAGAAACCAAATACCTAAAGAGAATGCTTACCTCCAATTCCAGTAGAGCTGTGAACTCTCTGATATGTTGGGAAGTGTCTCATGTTTTACTGAGATTTATGAAGAGTTTGCCCATTAACTTACTTTCTTGATTTTCTGTAGTTTATGCCCAGGGTTCTGGACCATGTTTATCTCTATTTGGGAGGTAAATATGTATTCTCCTTAGCGTCGTAATTACATATTTCCATTAATCTCTAAAAGTTATTATATCGGTTCTGCCTTCCTCTGTATTTTCTAAGGCATCATATGGCTTTAAAGTTCTATAATTAATTCAGTTATTCAACAAATGTTTTTGAGCATCTTCTCTGTGTCCTTCATTGTGCTGAGCACTAAAGACACAAAGCTGATCAAGACATACTTCAAGTCCTTAAAGAGATTATGGTGGGGAAACAAACTGGCTACAGATGAAATGATAGAGTCACGTATAGGGTACAGTAAAGGTTCCAAAAAGATCTTATCAGCTCTTCCTGGGGAGGCCTGGCAAGGCTTCAAAGGGGATGTGAAACTTGAACTAAGTACTGCAAGATGAGCAGACATTCACCAGGCAAATGGCATTAGGGACTGATCTTGCAGAGAGAACATTCTAGACAAAAGCACAGGGACGGAGATATAAAGCAGAATACTCCTGGAGAATTGGGAATTGTTCAGTGGGACTAACAGGAAGGGCATAGGGTGGTGGGCTGGGTTCAGACAATGTCATTCTCCGAAGTTTGGACTTTGTACTATAGTGGAGTGCCGCTGAAGAGTTCTAAGAGCAGATTTGTTTTAGAAAAGTCCCTATGGCAGCATTGTGAGGGGTGAGCTGGGGAGGAGTGTGACAAGAAGCAATGAGGCTACTTCAAGCAAGAACAAGAGCAGCAGTGAGGTTAGACAGGAGAGGGCTAAAGCGGCAGAGGTCCGAAGAGAGAGAGAATGAAGGCCTGAACCTGAACCCTAACATATCTTTGCCATCCATTGTAATGGGCACAGAGGTGGCAAAAGAAAGAAAGGAGTAAAAAATGACAAGAATTACCCAGGTAATGCCATTGACAAAGATGGGAAACAGAGGAAGCTAAGGGGGTAGGTGGTAGAAACAAGGTGGGGAGGATGGATGGAGAAATAACTGACTCTGTTTTCAAGATTCTGAATTGGAGGTGAGATATCCAAATGAAGATGTCCACCAAGGCACTGACTATGTGACCTGGAGCTCAGGATGGAAGACACTGCCTCAGGAGCACGCGTAGAAAGTGTATTCACTTTGGAGAAAAGACGGACTATTACTTGAGGTCTGCAGGAGGGTGGTAAAAGTGGATATAGATACAGGTACATCTTTAAATAGGGGGGCAGGAAGTTGAATGATCTATACCTGATGGCCTTAATTATTTCTATGAAGTAGAGTTTAGGTCATCTGTTTAGAAAGGGAGTGAATTGTCATGGGTGGCACTTAAGACACTTACGTGATAAAAGTATGGACAATGGGAAAGGAGCCAATAATGCACTTTCAAAACTAATAGTTATTGCTTAGAATCCAGATAACTTTAAGATATATCACCTTCAAATTAAAATATTTAAGTTTGACATATTAAAATTTTTGCTCTTCTTTTTACAAACATTTGAAGGCTTACAACAGACTGTGCTAAGAACATCACAAATGTTATGTCATTTATTCCTTGCAATAACTATGTGGACAGGGAGGGGTTTTTTATTCCTCTTCTACAGATTTAGAAACTGAAGCTCAGAGAAGTGAAATGACTTGTCCAGTTCACACATTTAGTAAGTAGAAGTCTTGAACACAGGTCTCCTGACTTCAAATTTAGTGCTCCTTATAATTTGCTTTCAACCCAAAGGGGTAAACAAAGGTAGGAAATTGCAGGAGAGGCTGTCAGGACTCTATGTAGGGTTCTTGGGCTTCTATCTGCGGTTGACCATTATTGGGCATAGCCTACTGCGACCTCAAACTAAAGCCAAAACTGAGTTCATTCATTTTCTTTTGTAACCAATTTTTCCTCATGACTTTTCAATTTCTGTTAATCACCATTTCCCAGTAATCAAAGGTGGAAAACACAGTCACCCTAGATTCCTCTCTCATTTCCTAATGCCTACACAGAGTTCTTGTAATGAGTAAATGAAATAGCACAGATAGAGCACCTGGTACATCTCATATGTGCGAGTCATTTAGTGACTGGTGGCTGTTATCATCTCTACTACCACAGGTATCCCTACTCCAGCCAAACTGGATCCTTGTGGTTTGAAAGGCTGAAAAATGGGCCACCAAAAGATTGTGCATGTCGTAGTCCCTGGAGCCTGTGAATGTTACCTTATTTGGCATAAAAGGCACGGGGTTGGGGGGGCAGTCTTTGCAGATGTGATTAAGGATCTTGAGATGAAGAGATTTTCCTGGATTATCCAGGCAGACCCTACATATAAGCACATATATTTTTATAAGAGGGAAGCAGAGGGAGATTCGAACACTGACAGAAAAGAAGACAGTGTGACTGCTGAGGCAGAAACTGGAGTGATGTGGCCACAAGCCAAGGAACGCCAGCAGCCACCAGATGCTGGAAAAAGCAAAGAACTGACTCTCCCCTAGAGCTTTAGAGGGGGTGTGGCTTGATTTCAGCCCAGTGACACTGATTTTGGACTTCTGGCCTCTAGTGAGAGAAAACATTCCTGATGTTTTAAGCCAGTAAATTTGTGGTAATTTGTTACAGCAGCCCTAGGAAACTAATACAGTTATTCCCCAAACACACCTCATTCTTTTCCCTCTTCTCTATTTCCTCCACATTTTAGAATACAGAAATCTTCTATTACTTGCTCTCTTAAATTTTGAATAATTCCTTCAAGATCAATCTCTAAAAGTATTTCATCCACAGAGCCTTTCCTGTTTCTTTAATCTAATATGAGCTTTCTTTCTTGAGCGAGTACCCACAGCCCATTTTTTGTAATTAAGTTTTCCTGACAGCATTAATATTTGTAAACAATTTGCCCTTTACCTTGGACAGGGTTTTCTGTTCTTTAGGAATTCATTTGTATTAATATTATGATCTTTAGACTCTCTGCAATGCTTTACGTGTGTCTCACATCAGTAATTCTTTTGCTACCTACCTCTACTACCTACAAAAGTATTCAATTACATGGTTATTCACATAGCCTAAAGCTGCACTGTCTATTATGGTAGCCATTAGCCATACATGACCATTTAAATTTAAATTAATCAAAATTAAATAAAATTTAGAATTCAGTTTAGTCAGTTGCTTTAGTCACATTTCAAGTGTTCAAAAGTCACATGTGGGTGCTCAGTTCAAGTGCTGAATAAATAACCACATATCAGACATCACAGATATAGAACATTGTCATCGTCACAGAAGTTCTACTGGACAGAACTGCTTTACAGAGGCAATCTATATAATGCAAGCAAACAAGTTTCCTAGGGACCATGGTGATAATAGGAATACAGAAATTAGAAATAAATTTTCCTCAAAATGCAAAGACTTGTTATTGTAAAAATGTCACAATTTTCCCAAGATAATTTTATCAAACCAATGCAATCCCCATCAATATCCCAATAATATGTCTTTTGGAACTTATTAAGATGATTCTAGTAGTTGTCTAGAAGTGAAAATACACAGGAAAATCTCTCAAATACTGAAATAGAGGAACTATGAGGGGAAAAAGAGTTGCCCATCCAGACAGCAAAACATAAATGTAGAGTAATTAAAACACAATAGCAGTAATATAGGAATAGACATATGGATCAATACAGTAAAATAGAATAGCAAGTATAAAAACCTATATATCTATGGGTTTTTAATTTATGATAAAAGTGGCATTCAAATTATCAGGGAAAGGGTAGATGATTCAAGTGGTACCAACACAATGGGAAAACTTTCTCACACCAGGAAAAAAAAATTCTAGCTAGCTTAGGGAGCCAAAAGTAAAAAGCAAAACTACTTCATTAGGAGAAAATGTAGAAAAACTTATCAGAAGAAAATATGGAAAACTTTGTTTACAGCTTTAGCACTGTAAAAACCTTTTTAAGCAAGTATGAAATGATGAAACCATGGAAAGTTACCCTGTGTTCCTAAATTGGAAGACATAATATTGTTAAGATGTCAATACTACCCAAAGCAATCTACAGATTCAATACAATCCCTGTCAAAATCCTAATGACGTTTTATTTTTGCAGAAATAGAAAAATCCATTCTAAAATTCATATGAAATCTCATGGGACCCTGAATTGCCAAAACAACCTTGGAAGAGAAGAACAAAGTTGAAAGCCTCACACTTCCACATTTCAAAATTTACAACAAAGCTACAGTGATCAAAACATGGTAGTGGCATAAAGACAGACGTGTAGACCAAGGAATAGCATAGAGAGCCCAGAAATAAACCCTCACTTATATGGTCAAATGAGTTTTTTCTTTTTAAAGTTTCTCATAGAGTTTTTTTAAAAATAAATTTATTTTATTTATTTATTTTTGGCTGTGTTGGGTCTTCGTTGCTGCACGTGGGCTTTCTCTAGTTGCGGCGAGTGGGGGCTACTCTTTGTTGCAGTGCGTGGGCTTCTCATTGCGGTGTCTTCTCTTGTTGTGGAGCATGGGCTCTAGGCACGCGGGCTTCAGTAGTTGTGGTGCGTGGGCTCAGTAGTTGTGGCTCACGGGCTGTAGAGCACAGGTTCAGTAGTTGTGGCGCATGGGCTTAATTGCTCCGTGGCATGTGGGATCTTCCCAGACCAGGGCTCGAACCTGTCTCCCCTGCATTGGCATGTGGATTCTTAACCACTGCACCACCAGGGAAGCCCAGCTCAAATGATTTTTTTTTTAAATTTATTTTATTGAAGAATAGTTGATTTACAATGTTATGTTTATTTTCTCCCGTTGCGGAGCACAGGCTCCGGACGCGCAGGCTCAGCGGCCGCGGCTCACGGGCACAGCAGCTCCACAGCATGTGGGATCTTCCCAGACCGGGGCACGAACCCATGCCCCCTGCATCGGCAGGCGGACTCTCAACCACTGCGCCACCAGGGAAGCCCTCAAATGATTTTTGACAAGGATGTCAAGAGGATTCAGTGTAGAAACTAAAGTCTTTTCAAAAAATGGTATTGGGAAACCTGGATATCCACATGCAAAAGAATGAAGATGGACCCTTATACCACCTCAAAATGGATCAAAGACTAAAACATAAGAGCTAAAAACTATAAAACTTGTAGAAGAAAATATAGGGGGGAGCCTCATGACATTGGATTGGGCAAGACTTTCTTGAATATAACACCAAAAACACAAGCAACAAAAGAAAAAATAGATAAATTTGACTTCATCAAAATTAAAAACTTTTGTGCATCAAAGGACACTACAAATGAGATGGAATAGACAATCCATAGAATAAGAGAAAATATTTGCAAATTATATATCTTATAAGAGATTAATATCCATAATATATAAAGTACTACAATTCACCAGCAACAAAACAAACAACCTGATTAAAAAGTGGGCAAAAGACCTCAAGAGGCATTTCTCCAAAGAAGATACAGAAGTGGCCAACAACCAAATGAAAAGATTCTCAACATCACTAATCATTAGGGAAATGCAAATCAAAACCACAGTGAAATATCACTTCACACCCATTAGGATGGCTATTAGTTAAAACAAACAAACAAACAAACAAAAACTAGAAAATAACAAGTAATGGAGATGACGTAGAGAAACTGGAAACCTTGTGCATTGCTGGTGGGAATGTAAAATGGTGCAGCTGCTATGGAAAACAGTATGGCAGTTCCTCATAAAATTAAAAATAGAATTACCATATGATCCAACAATTTCACTTCTAGGTATATACCCGAAAGAACTGAAAGCATAAATTTGAACAGATACTTCTACACTCATGTTAATAGCAGCATAATTCACAATAGCCAAAAAGTGGAAGCAACCTAAATGTCCATAGATAGATGATTGGGTAAACAAAATGTGGTATATACATACAATGGAATATTATCTAGTCTTAAAAAGGAGGGAAATTCTGACACATGCTACAACATGGATGAACCTTGAAGACATTATGCTAAGTGGAATAAGCCAGTCACAAAAGAACAACTAGTGTATGATTCCACTTATATGAAGCACCTAGAGTAGTCAAATTCACAAAGACAGAAAGTAGAATGGTGGTTGCCAGGGGCTGAGGAGAGAGATGGGGAATTACTGTTTAATTAGTATGGAATTTCAGTTTGGGAAGATGAAAAATGTTCTGGAGATGGTTACACAACAGTGTGAATGCCACTGAACTGTACACTTAAAACACAGTTAAAATGATAAATTTTCTGTTATATATATTTTACCTCAGTTAAAAATAAAAAGTGGCACATGATTTAAAAAAAGATGAAACTGTAAGGAAAACGTTCTTTGAACAGGACAATCTGGAGGATATACAAAAATTTCAAATGCACATCTATTCTAGTCATCTATTCTAGAGAAAAGTCCCCATATGACACAGTCATGTTCAAGGACATTCCCTGAAACAATGTTCCTAAGGAAAAGTGAAAACAAATGTTCCAGTAATAGCAGGAAATTGAAACAAACTAGAGCACTTTACTACTAAGGAATACTATGCAGTACTTAAAAAGAATGGGGTTAATCTAAATATACCAGTAAGGAAAAATCTCTAAGACATACGTTAAGTGAAAAAAGCAAGTTTCAGGAAAAGATATTATCCCATTTATGCTTTTAAACTACCCACAAATAGGGACTTCCCTGGTGAGGGAGTGGTTAAGAATCCGCCTGCCAATGCAGGGGACACAGGTTAAAGCCCTGGTCTGGGAAGATCCCACATGCCGCGGAGCAGCTAAGCCCATGCGCCACAACTACTGAGCCTGCGCTCTAGAGCCTGCGAGCCACAACTACTGAACTCACGTGCCACAACTACTGAAGCCTGTGTGCCTAGAGCCCGAGTTCCGCAGCAAGAGAAGCCTCTGCAATGAGAAGCCCACGCACTGCAAAGAAGAGTAGCCCCCGCTCACTGCAACTAGAGAAAGCCCGCTCACAGCAATGAAGACCCAACGCAGCCAAAAATAAATAAACTTTTAAAAATCCACAAATATATGCATATATGTGTGTATATATATATGCATGTATATATGTATGTATGTATACTATATATACGTACATACCTATACATGTATATAGCGCTGTCCAATAGAAATAGAATGCACAATTATAAAATTTAGAATTTTTTAGTAGGTACATTTTAAAAAGTAAAGGAAACGGATGAAATTAAATTTTAATAATTATTTAATCCAATATATCAAAAATATTATCTCAATATGTAATCAATATGAAAACTGAGATATTTTACATTTTTTATACTATGTCGTTACAATCCAGTATGTAGTTTACACTTGCAGCACATCTCAACTCAAATTAGCCACATTTCAAGTAGTTAATAGCCACATATAGCTAGTGGCTACCATATTGGTCAGCACATCTTGTGTGTGTGTGTGTATGTATGTGTGTTTTAAATACAAAATCAGTGGTATAGAATACCCTTATTGGTAGTGTTTGAATTATCTGTGAGAATGTATTCATGTAAAACTTATATAATTAAATTTATATTAAAAATATAAAGTTCCATATTAGTTTGCTTATTGTTAAAATTATATCTTTTATGAACTGATGTGTTTATAATTAACATGGTTTATCTCTTTGTTTTCCTTTATTTCAATGTGATGAAAGCTTTATTATGAAACTATTTTAATTTGTTAACTGGAAAGTTAATAGAAGAACATTAAAACCTTTAAAGTTTGTTTGGCTTACGTTTTACAGTTATAAAATATTCTAAACTATTATTAGATACTTTTCAGTAGAAAAATGTCAGCTACTTTCCTACCTTCAAATGCCTGAGTAATTAACTATTAACTCTATGGTAGCTAAAGGTAGACATATAAAACACATATAAACACACTCAAGCACATACTTGAAGTAATTATAAAAATGAAAAAGTTGTTTTTGGTTTGTGGTATGTAGGAGGAAACCTACAGGCAATGATATGATGATGTTATTAGATGTACTAAACTTGACATAGGTTTGCTGATTCTTCAAAAAAGAGATGAACAGATAATAGTTACAGAATTGGAAATGTGATACCCTGCTTCTCATAGACTTGCTATGTAGGTCATTTGCTTGAGTCTGAATCTCTATAAAGTGCTTCAGCAGGTGTTGAAAGGAACATAGTATAACTGTAAGTACAGAAATGACTATAGAGATAGGCCCCATAAAATAGATAGAAAAAGACCACTCTGGTATGAAGACTGTCTGAGATGCAAGATCTCTATGGGTGTGACATCCAGACCTCGGGTCATAACTGCCTACTCTTGCTGGCAGGAAGGAGAGGGCAAAGCAGATGACATTTAAGAACTCTGGCATCCCCTGAACAGTTCTTCCATACAAGGTGGAGGCAGAGTGGCAAAGATACATTCACTAAGAAGTCAGATTTTCACTTTAAACTGGTCCTAAGTTCACTTGAAGAAGAAAAGAGAAAAAACTAAAAAGAAGTAGTTGAGCGTTTAGAGTGAGGATAAGTTTTATATGAGGGACAGACACCTAACCTTAATTTTTATTTTACTTTTTCAGCCAACAGTGAAACATTTTCAAAGTTTTTAACAGAAAATGAAAATAATCATCCCTCTCCTTCTGATCTACTTTTATTTTTTAATATATTTGAATCCTTTCCTATAATTAACAGAACTTTCCTTTCAGTTCACATCTAGTTATTTAATTGCCTGGTTCCCTTTTCTTGATTTTATTTATCTATTTCAATAACTAATACAGTCACATAGTATGAAATTCAAAATGTAAAATAAAGGTATACAGTGAGATTCTCCCTGCCATCCCAGAGCCACTCAATTCCCTGCCTAGAAGGCAACCACTGTTACCAGTTTCTTGTACATCCCTCCAGAAACTTCTGTTTTCATTTTGAAATCAACTGTACCACTAAAAAACTTAAACTGCTATAAAATTCACAATATCATCCTCTTCAAATTGTTTTACTAAAGCTGGATCAGGCCTGGCCTGATGAGGAAGTGGAGGGTTGTGACCAAGTAACCGACCTATCTGCAGGGTCATTCCTGGTCTCATATCAGATGGAGGTGGGCTTTCTTCCCATTGTCTCCAGTTATCTTCCCCATCTGGAGACCACATGTTTTCCTCCTGACTAAAGGAAATGAAAGAGAACCAAACTGTAGAAGGGTAAAAAGGAGGGTCAGGAAGGCAGAGATTCAAGGTACCATGCTAAGTGCTGTGGTGGTGATGGGAACAGCAGGATGACACGGCAGGGATGGGCAGCAGAGTGTCTCAAGGTAGTGAGGAACAAAGATGTAGAAACAGTGAACTCTAACCAACATCTAACACAGGTAAGATGAAGTAAGGGCTAAATAAACATACAAGCAGGATGCTGTAGGAATGTAGAGGGAGAAGGCGAATGGGGGGAGGGACTTCAAAAATTAGCCTGGGGCTGGTTGAGCAAGTCTGATGAGCTTCTTCCCAAAACAGCACATGTTTTTCCCTGACTCATGAAAACCTAGAGCTGGGAGAATGCCAGACCAGTGTGCTGAAGCTCAGTCAGTAGGGAAGTCTTTTAAAACCAATATGGAGGGACTTTCCTGGTGGCACAGTGGTTAAGCATCTGCCTGCCAATGCAGGGGACACGGGTTTGAGCCCTGGTCCAGGAAGATCCCACATGCCACGGAGCAACTAAGCCCATGCGCCACAACTACTGAGCTCGAGTGCCACAACTACTGAAGCCCACGTGCCTAGAGCCCATGCTCCACAACAAGAGAAGCCACCGCAATGAGAAGCCCACGCACTGTAACAAAGAGCAGCCCCTGCTCGCCGCAACTAGAGAGCCCATGTGCAGCAACGAAGACCCAACACAGCCAAAAATAAAATAAATATATTAAAAAAAAAAACAATATGGAGAGGAAGAACTAAGAACTTGCACACACACAAAAACATAAGGATGAATAATAAAAGTCCCACTGCAGCTTACAACTTGTCTTTGTTGTGAATCTGAGAAAAAACATGGATATTTTCCAAAGCTTTACTAATTAATTAAATCGGAATGGCCAGGCATTGCTCACCTCCAGGGGGCGCCATTCACATTGCTATCTATGTTTTAGGTACCCCACTGGGATTGTGCACAATCAATACAACCATGCATGGCAACCCTGGTAGGGCAAACATCACTTTTTTTTTTACTACCACTTTCCAAGTTTCCCCATCACTAAATTTTTACTTGGGATACAGGATATTCCTTTTGGCTAATATTTCCTATGACAAGAAAAAAACAGATATTTAAAATATGAATACATTTTCTTAAAAACCCAAGGTTGTTGAGTATAAACTGCACTATAGCTATGCTACAGAATATGGCTAGATTATATACCTAAAGTATGACATACTGTACATATTTTCCAACCTATAAAGATTTTCCATGATGGGATAGGGCTGCTCAGTCTCAAATTAAATACTATTTATTTAGAAATGTAAGGCTATTTCAAATCAAGCTGGGCCAGAGAGCAGGGTGGAATAGTATTATTGTTGCAGGGCATCTGGCACATTTTTACTCTGAGGCTTTCAGATTTAATGATTAAAAGTTGAAAGTTTCTCCTTGTTTTAGAAGAGTTTTTGTTTTCCCCCAGCATCTCTCTTTTCACTTCCATTATCTAATTCAGCAGCGTAAAGACATCTACCAATTTGGAAAACAATATGACGGTGGGTCACATGAAAGAATAAAAAAATAAGATGTGAAATTGATTTTTGTGTTTAAAATTATGCCACCATAGTTCATAATTCCTGGTTCGAATATTCCTGATTAGGAAGTGTCTAACCAAGTGAAATCAAGAAATACTTGTCTTCATTAGACACTGTTGTGTTTTGTTCTCTGTGCTTTGCATTAATTGGTGAATATGCAGGAACCAATCTTTTAAGGTGTTAGAGTTTTTATTTTGGTGGGTATTGAGCTAATTCCTAGTGGTTTTTAGAATTCACCCACATTTTCCCTTTATGCTGGGGATTTCCACTAAGGGAATTAGAGTTAATTGAGCTCTTTGGTTTGGGGTGTGGGAGGGGAGGTTGGAGGCAGGGACATGGCAGCTGAGGCCATACTTCTATTAGTACCTTTCTTTTTCTTGCCCCACTCTGTATCCATACACATAAGACTTAATCTAACAGGTCCTCATGGGATATCATATATGTAAAATAAGATCATGTATTTGAAAATGTTTGGCACAGTATCTGGTACATGTTAATCACTCAATACAAATTGGTTGTATCTAGTTGAACATTGCCTAATTTTGGTAAATATGTGGTTGCTGTAAATGAAATGTGCCCTAAACTGGCATAGGGATTTTAAAAAATCTAACTTATCCTGGGGTATGAGAAGTATACGGGATCTCTGAGTGATAAGTGAGATTATACATTTAGTAACGGTCTTCCCTTCAAATTTCAGCTACAAACTTGCATTGAAAACTGAAATGCATACAAACTGAGACATCCTCTCAAATCCCACCCAAGAAGAAATGAATAAGCTTGAAAAATTATTCATCTGGTTATTTTCACAGTATAGTGCAAAGACTGAGAACTAGGGGGCTGGGTTCCATCACTGACTTGCAAGTTTCCATCACAGTAAAAAAAAAAAAAGGAGGGGGATAGTATTTGCCATGTACCAAACAGCAATGCTTTGAGGATTAATGACATAATGTCTGTAAAGAGGTTTGGAGCTCCTTGGAAAAAAGACACTACATAAATATAAAGTAGTATTAATATTTAGGCTTAGTCCACAATGTGAGACCTGCTTTCTTTGGCTCATGAAGTCATCAGCAGTTTTGTAAGGTGTGCTCAAACACCCACAGAGGAGCCTTGTTAGCTTCCTCGTAAGTGGACTGTAAAGTTACTCTGGACCCACCTGGTGGGAGCAGTCACAGAGGCCGTGTTCCCTTTTCATGGTCTCCAAGAGGGTATGGATGGAGAGTGTTTGACTCCCTGAAGGAATGCGACGTGGCCAAGGAACACTCAACAGCATTTAGGACTTCCCAGGAATGCAGTGGGAGTTTGGGAACGTTTTGGCTTAGAATTAAACAAAAGTCCAGTCTATCATATCTTGATTTAGAAGAAAGGCTAAATTTGCCTTTCTCAGACAAAGAAAGTTGGGAGTAACAGTAGGAATGAGAAAGCTACTTCTTGGAATGGTTAGTTTATATCTTTAAAGGATTTGGAAGCAAACTTGGGTATTTTTGTCCTGGGAAAGTTGTGGTCTCCAGGGGCTGTCTGTAGTCTCTTTGATGGCCACATTCTGACTCCTCATCAGTGCTTCATCTCTGTGAAATGGTTATCAAGGGCAATCTTGCAGAGGTCTGACCGAATGATTATAATATTATTGTGATGAAATATTTGCATTTCTCAGTTTTAAAAGATAAAATTAATTTTGAGCCTCAGGCATCAGAAACCACCATCTTCAAAAATGTAAGGTTCATGAATTTACCATAATCACAAGCACTTGATAGTGATTCTGAGGCTGTGTCCATAATACCAAAATATTTAAACAAAAGATGGAAAAATATGAAGAAATATTTCTTTTTTTATCTGGGTGTTTTGTTTCTACATTGATCTAGGTTGGGTATTCTTTCAGAAATGATTTGGCTTCTTGTCCACTGATTCCTATGGTATTTCAGATTGATATTGACAATATGTGTTTTTTAGGAGAAAGGAAACAAATGTTATCACCTTCTCAACTTGTAGTCAAATCTACACTAGCTAGAAAGCTTTTTCTAAATAAAATATTGACTTTAATTCTTCTTCCTCTTCCTGCCCCTCAATGAGCAGTTCAGTCCTAACATCAGTGTCAGGTGTGGCAGAGCCAGAGAGGTGTGTGCACGGAGGGGAGTCAGAACCTGAGCAGCGTGAGGAAAGCCTCCATGTGGAGGATGGGCCTAGCGTGAGAAGTCAGAGGCTGAATGGAGTGGGGAGGGCCTCACAAGTATGGGTGACTCACAGGGGGTGTCAGAGCTTGAGCAGGGTGAGATAGGTATCTATATGTGTGTGGGGAAGGTGGCAAGGATGGGAGCTTTTTTACATTCGAGGGGACAGATAACATAAGTAAATATGTTAAGTATAATGGGTGCCAGGTTTCTTACTGATGCAGAAAGAAATGACAAATACAGAAAGTGAGAAAACTAGAATGATTTCTGTAGTATTAGATTGGAATTGATGGTATAGGTGTGAATTCATGATAGGAAAATAATAATTGTGTATTGGACAGTGGAGTTAGTGGGAGTGAACACCTGATTAAAGTGGGTCAAAGAGAATAGAGAGCAGGGAAGTGGACACAGCAAGCATAGACAATTCTCTTGCAAGATGGATATGATTTAGGTCAATAGAAAGAAGAAA
The DNA here is from genome assembly GCF_964374135.1 of Grampus griseus. NCBI lineage: Eukaryota > Metazoa > Chordata > Mammalia > Artiodactyla > Delphinidae > Grampus > Grampus griseus. The sequence goes on along the minus strand of NC_139006.1, from coordinate 22,766,827 downwards.
GGCATTCCAAGCAAGAGAAAGTATATTTGTTAAGATATGAAGGCAGAAACAAACTTGGCTTGTTCTTTTGACAGTGAGAAAACAGACTTAAGGAAGGGGGAACAGGTTGGGTAAGAGTGGGAAGTAAGACAGGTAACATGGAGCCATTTCATGAGTGGCCTGAAAGCCAGGTAGGGGTGTTTAGACTTGATGTAGTAGGAAATAGGAATCATGAGAGATTTTGATTAAGGAAGTGATACAATGAAAGTTGTATTTAAAGAAGATTTGACTGTCAGTGGTATATGGGATAGAGCAGGAGGCTGTGGGAGAGCCTGGAAGCTGTGGCTGCAATTCAAATGCAAGAGGATGAAGGCCTGGACTCCAGTTTTGGCAGTAAGAACAGACTGGAAAAGGAAGGCTTGGAGGAACTTTGATACCTGACTGAATAAATAAGAATGATTTCAAGATTCTGAACTTAAGACATTGAGAGGATAAAGGAAACTGCTGAGAGGCAGGGAAACTGGGCAAGGAAAGTTGTTCTGGGTGTGGAAAGGGGAGGGCAGTGGTGAATAAAAAGATGAGCATACTGGATTTGACATGATAGTGAGATATCAAAGGGGAAATGCCCAACAGAAGATTAAAGATATAGAACTGAAGCTGTTCAGTGCTGATTGTCAGGGCACAAGATAAGACTTTTGGGAGTCAACAGCACACATGTGATGATTAAAGCCCTGAGAATGGATGAATCCTCCAAAGTATGTAGACATTGAAGATTATATAGTCTGGGCCTTGAAGAGGTTGGGCTTTGCCCACAGTTAGAGGTGGGAGAAGGAACAAAAGTAACAGAGAGAAGCGGATGACAGCACAGACAGATGGAAAGAGAATGAGAACAGTATAATGTCATAGAAATAAAAAGGAACATTTAAAAGAGAGTATAGAGTCAACATCATAAAACAGGCCAAGAAGATTGAAAAAAGGAGTAAAGACAGTGAGATCTCTTAATTAAAAGTCATTGTTAGGAAAAGTGAAGGAAAGTGAAGATGACTGAAGAAGCCAGCTTTCTGATTCAAAGAGCAGGTGAGAAGGGGTACAGTAAATGGAAAGCCTCTTATGAAAAATTTGGTAAGGAAACAGCACAGTAACTAGAGGGATAATCAGGATCACGTGAAGGCTTTTTCTTCCTAATGTTTAGAACAACTTCATTCAAATTTTCCTCCTCACCTTCTACTCAGAATTTCAAAGTCTTGCTTTTGAACAAAGTCAGGATTATGACACAAAGCATCCAAAACCAAGTGGAAGAATTTGATCTCTGTGTGTTCTTCTAAGTTAATAGGACAGTATCTTTGTGGACTTTTAAACTATCTTATACTAATATTTTTTTCCTAAATTGAAACTATGGATGTTCTGGCAAGCTCTGAAAAGATAGAGTATGCATGAAAAATTTTAAACATGCAAATATTTTCAGATAATATCATTATTATATCCAGTGGCCTTCTACCCATCTGAGATATTTATTTCCAAGTGGAAGACTCTGAGCTAATATACTCTTCTTGAAACCATTTAGACTTAAATTCTCTCTCTTTTTTTTTTTTTTTTTTTTGCGGTACCTGGGCCTCTCACTGTTGTGGCCTCTCCTGTTGCGGAGCACAGGCTCCAGACGCGCAGGCTCAGCGGCCATGGCTCACGGGCCCAGCCGCTCCGCGGCATGTGGGATCTTCCCGGACCGGGGCACGAACCCGTGTCCCCTGCATTGGCAAGCCGACTCTCAACCACTGCGCCACCAGGGAAGCCCCTAGACTTAAATTCTTTAAATATGATTTTTGTAGTATCTTTATAGTATTATGAAGTGTTTTTTATGTTAAAATTGTTGAGCAATACTTTACCAATTCTCAGAAATCCTGTCTGAAGCAAGTAATAATACCTTTATTCTTCAGACCAAAATGCTTAAAGAAAAAGATGCATTGCTGGTCCTATAAAGTAATTCTTGACATATTTATTTTTTTAGGAGTATATTTACTGACTTCTGGGTAAAGATGGTAGATGCACACACCATCAACATTTATTTAGTTTCCTCCCCAAACCTCTTTAGAATGACAGTAAAGAGATTTATTTAAAGAGTAGAAACCCCAAAGGACAGAAAGAATAAGAGAGAAAGCAGCAGCAATGAAAGTTTGGAAGCTGGAAAGCAGATGGATGAGAGGTAACTAACGTAGTGGTAACTTAAACCAGCAGTGGTGCAAACCAAGAACCATCCAAATGTACAGCAGTCTAAAGAATTTCCAGCATCAGGTACTTGTGAAATAAGGGATAAAGAGGGTGGGTAGAGGAGCTAAAATAAGACCAACTAAAAGACATTTATGAAGCAGTTGGAATCCTCAGACCCCTTCTTCAATTTTGCAAAACCAAACAGTTGCCCCTTGACCACCCAGGCATAAAATTGGAAGTTTATTCTCTGGGGAAGGTGATAGAGGTGTTTGGATAATGGGATCCAAAGCACAGTTGAGGCAGGGTTATGGTACTGGAAATGGGGGAATTAAGTGAAACTATGCATACTGAATGTGGAGACCCTCAGCCTTCTATCTCTATTTGGCTCCCAAAACACTGGTGGCCAGCATAGATTGAAGAAACTGACCAAGAGGAATGATTTAAAAAATACAGATATTGAGCATTGCCCCCAAAGGCCTGATCATATCATTCTACAATGAAGGCCACAATCACAATCATCCACAAGCTCAGAGCTTTCTAGTCCTTCCCCTTTTAAGTATAAGCAGACAACCAACGACTACCAGCCATCTTTGGCCTTCTGAGGAGAGAGAGGTAGGAGAGGTGGATGGGGGGTAAAGGAGGAAACAGCAAACAAATAGAAGAAACAAACAAAGACATACAAAGAGAAGAAATGTATCTAGAGATATCAATATCCTCTGAGATAAGAGACAATTCTGTAAGCATTAACGAGAGTAAAAAGGAACACTCAGAGAACAACAACAAAAGGCTCTTGGAAACAAAATACAATAGCACAAATAAAAACTCAACAGAAGAATAGGATTACGTTGAAGAGTTATCCATGAGAGCAGAACAAAAGCACAAGGATATGGAAAATTGTAGAGAAAAGATTTTTAAAAATAGAGTAACTATATACAGGAGGTCTACTATCTAAATATTAGGAGATCCAGAAAGAAAGGATAGAGAGTTTTGAGGGGACATAATTTTTATCAAGGAAATAATTCAAGAAAATTTCCCAGAACTGAAGGATCACCCAAGTTATCAGATTCAAACTGGCCACTGACTGACAAGCATAAATAATTAATGAAAACAGACCTATATCAAGGCACAACATTATGAAATTTCAGAAATCTGAGGAAAAAGCTTCCAGACAGGAAAAAACAGATAATATACAAAAAATCGAAATCAGAATGGCTTGGAAATTCTTAACAGCAACACCAGAAGCTAGAACACAAGGAACAATGCCTCAAAATTCTCATGAAAAATAATTGTCCTCCTAGATTGTTGTTTCCAGCCAGACTCTCAATCAAATATAAGGGTAAAATAATAATATTTTTAGGGCTTGTATGATTTCAAAAACTCACCTCCCATCACTCCTCTTCTCAGGAAGTTATCAGAGGATATGTTCCATGGAAATGAGGGAGAAAACCAAGAACAGCAAACAAAAGGTCTAACACAGGAGAGGCAAAGAATTCCCCAGAAATTGTTGAAGGTAGATTCCAGGATGAGAGCCAGGCACCAGAGAGCAACAGATTTGGTCAAAGGTGAAAAGCTCCAGGAGAAATTTCTCAGTGAGGACAAAATTATTGCTTCTGAGTATCTTAGAGGAGACTTAGGCCAGCACTGTCATTAGATCTTTCTGTGATGATGGAAATGTTCTATATCTGCACTGTCCAATACAGCAGTTGCTAGCCAGAGCACTTGAAATGTGACAAGTGTGACTGAGGAACTAAACTTATCATTTCACTTAATTACAATTAATTTAAATTTTAATAGCCACATGTGGTTAGGGGCTACCATTTTGGATAGTGCAGGTTTAGATAATCAGCAGAAAGTTTGGAATTGAATTAGGAATAAGTAGAGGAAAAACTAAGCAAATGAAGAACAATTATTAACTGCAGAGAAAGCAAAAACTTATGCAAGAAAGGAAAAGCAATCATGACTTACTACATAACTCAGCTCTTTATAGAATTATATAGTTATAAGAATATAATGCAAATTATTGACATAACCCAAATTAAATTATATATTTGGGAAAGTATTAGGTGGCTTGTTTTGTCTTATCTTCATTTACCAAAAAAGTACAAATATTTTCTCCAGATCAATAATTTCACTTCTCTACTGTGTTCTTAATGGCTACATAGTGCCTCATCTTATTGGTCTACCAAAACTTATTGAACCAAACTTTCACTGAGGGATGCTTAGGTTGTTTCCAATTTGTAACAATTACCAATAGGGCTTTAATGAGTAATACCATGGATTACTGCTTTTTAAAATTTAACTGTAATGAGGCAAAGTTTACATACTATTGTACATACTATTGCATCTATTTTAATTATACATTTCTATGAGCTTTGATAAACCTATATATCCACCACCACAATCAAGATAGAGAACGTTTCATCGACTTAAAGTTTCCCTATTCCTCTTTGCACTAAATTCCCATCCAACCCCCACCCCTAGGCAAACATCAGTTTGTTTCCTATCATTTTAGATTAGTTTTGCTTCTAGAATTTCATGTAAATGAAATCATATAGTATATACTCTTCTCTGACTTTTTTTGACTTCTAAAAATTTATTCACAGTTTTGCACAGTTTATTCTTTATTATTATTATTGCTAATACTAATTCGTTGTACAAAGACACCACAGTTTGCTGATCCCAGGACTAGTTGATGGGCATTTGGGTTGTTTCCAATAATAGGAGCTATTATGAATATAGCTGCTATGAACATTTCTGTTCAAGTATTTTTGTGATTATATGTTTTCATTTCTCTTGGATAAATAACTAGGAATGAGATTGCTGTACCATATAGTAAGCATATGTTTAGATTTATAGGAAGTTGATAAAATCTTCTCCAAAGTGGTTGTACCATTTAACATACCCACCAGCAATGTATGAAAATTCCAAAAGATTTACATCCTTGACAACACTTGATATTGTCGATTTTAATTTTAGTCATTCTAGTGAATGTATGCTAGTATCTCATTTTGGTTTTAATTTGTATTTTCCAGATGACTAATAACATGAAGCATCTTTTCATGTGCTTACTTGGCTATGGGTACATATTTTTTGGTGAAGTGTCTGTTCAAATTCTTGGACATTTTTAAAAGTGGGGCTGTTTTCTTGAGTTGAAAATTATCTGTATAAATATCATCTGTACACATAAAAATTATATATCCTGAATACAATTTCTTTGTCAGATGTATGTATTAAGAATATATTCACCCAGTTTTTTTGTTTTGTTTTGTTTTTTTATTCACCCAGTTTTTAGCTTGCCTTTTTCTTAACAATGTCTTTTTGGAAGAGAAGTTTTAAATTTTGATAAAGTCCAATTTATCAATATTTTTCCTTTTATGGTTAGTATTTTTAGGGAACTGCCTGAAAACTTTTTGCTGAACATTTTGTTTCCTTCTAGAAGTTTTATAGTTTTAGCTCTTACGTTTAGGTCCTTAATCTGCCTTCAATTAACCTCGTGTGTGGTATGAGGTAAGGATTAAGGTTCACTTAATATGGATATATGGATATCCAATTGTTCCAGCACCATTTGTCAAAAAGACTATCTTTTACCTTGGTACCTTTGTAAAAACTCAATTGACTATATATGTGTGGGTATATTTCTGAATTCTGTATTCTGTTCCATTGATTTATATGTCTATCTTTACTACAAGGTCACCCTATCTTGTTTACTGTACTTTTAGTACCTTTACAGTGTTGATATCTGATACAGTAAGTTCTACAACTTTTTTCTTTTTCAAAAGTTCTGTCTTTTCTAGGTCCTTTGCATTTCCTTTTAAATTTAGAATCAGCTTATCAATTTCCACAAAAGAGAGGCCTGTGGAGTTTTGATTGGGATTCCACTGAATGTATAGATCAATTTGGAGAGAACTGACATCTTAATCATGTCTTCCAATCCATGAACATGGTAGATCTCTGCATTTATTTTGGTCTTCTTTAATATATCTCAGCAATGTTTTATAGTTTTAATTGTGTACGTTTTGGCAAATGTCTTATTAATTTAGCTTTAAGTATTTCATGAATTTTTATGCCACTGTAAATAGTATTTAAAATTTTCATTTTCCAATTGTTCATTGACAGTATAGAGAAATACAGTAGTTTTTTTGTGTGTTGACGCTGTATCCTGTGACCTTGCTAATTTCATATGTTAATCCTGGTAGTGTCAGGATTTTCTGTGTACACAGTCGTCATTTTCAAAGAAATTTAGTTTTACTCCTTCCTTTCCAATCTGTATGCCTTTTATTTTTTATTCTTACTTTAATTCACTGACTAGGACCTCTAGTATAATGTTAAATAGAAGTAGTAAGAGTTGATATCCTATTTTACTCTCTATCTTAGGTACAAAGTGTTTAGTCTTTCACCATTATGTACGATGCTACCTTTAGGTTCTTTGTAAATGTCTTTTTTTTTTTTTTTTTTGTGGTACGCAGGCCTCTCACTGTTGTGGCCTCTCCCGTTGCGGAGCACAGGCTCCGGACGCGCAGGCTCAGCGGCCATGGCTCATAGGCCTAGCCACTCTGCGGCATGTGGGATCCTCCTGGACCGGGGCACGAACCCGTGTCCCCTATATTGGCAGGTGGACTCCCAACCACTGCGCCACCAGGGAAGCCCATAAATGTCTTTTTTTTAATTGAAGTATAGTTGATTTATGATACTATATTACTTTCAGGTGTATGGCATAGTGACTCAGTACTTTTACAGATTATACTCCATTAAGAGTTATTACAAGATAATGGCTATAATTCCCTGTGCATATAATATATCCTTGTTGCTTATCTATTTTATACATAGCAGTTCGTATCTCTTAATCCCAAATTTGCTCCTCCCCCTTCCCTCTCCCCTTTGGTAACCACTAGTTTGTTTTCTATATCTGTGAGTCTGTTTCTATTTTGCCTATATATTCATATGTTTGGTTTTTTTTTTGGATTTCACATATAAGTGATATCATACAGTATTTGTCTTTTTCTAACTTATTTCACTAAGCATAATATTCTCTAGGTACATCCGTGTTGCTGCAAATGGTAGAATTTCATTATTTTCTATGGCTGAGTAATATTCCATTTTATATATATATATATATATATACATATGTATGTATGTATCTCACATCTTCTTTATCCATTCATCTGTTGATGGGCACTTGGGTTGCTTCCATATCTTGGCAATTGTAAATAATGCTGCTATGAACTATGAATAATGCTATGAACATTGGAGTGCATGTATCTTTTTGAATGAGTGTTTTTGTCTTTTCTGAACATACATCCAGGAGAGGAACTGCTGGATCATATGATAGTTCTATTTTTAGTTTTTCAAGGAACCTCCATACAGTTTTCCATAATGGCTGCACCAATTTACATTCCCACCAACAGTGTACAAGGGTTCTCTTTTCTCCACATCCTCTCCAACATTTGCTATTTGTAGACTTTTTAATGATAATCATTCTGACAGGTGTAAGGTGATATCTCGTTGTTTTGATCTGTATTTTTCTAGTAATTAGCAGTGTTGAGCGTCTTTTCATGTGCTTGTTGGCCATCTGCATGCCATCTTTGGGAAAATGTCTATTCAGTTCCTCTGCCCATTTTTTAGGTCAGGTTGTTTGTTTTTCTGATATTGAGTAGTATGTGCTATTTATATATTTTGTATATTAACCCCTTGCCGGTCATATCATTTGCAAACATTTTCTCCCATTCTGTAGGTTGTCTTTTTGTTTTGTCAATGGTTTCCTTTGCTTTGCAAAATCTTTTAAGTTTAATTAGGTCCCATTTGTTTATTTTTGCTTTTATCTATTTTGCCTGAGGAGACAGATCTGAAAAAATATTGCTATAATTTATGTCAAAGAGTGTTCTGCCTATGTTCCCTTCTAGGAGTTTTATGGTTTCAGGTCTTACATATAGGTCTTTAATCCATTTTGAGTTTTTGTATGTCGTGTGAGGTAACATTCTCAATGTTTTACATGTAGCTGTCCAGTTTTCCCAGCACTAGCTGTTGAAGAGACTATCTTTTTAAATTATTTATTTATTTAATTATTTATTTAGTTATTTATTTGGCTGTGCCGGGTCTTAGTTGCAGCACATGGGATCTCCCTTGTGGCATGAGGAATTTTTAGTTGCGGCATGTGGGATCTTTAGTTGCAGCATGCGGGATCTAGTTCCCTGACCAGGGATGTGGGATCTCGTTCCCTGACCAGAGATCGAACCTGGGCCCCCTGCATTGGGAGTGCGGAGTCTTAACCACTGGACCACCAGGGAAGTCCCAAACAGACCGTCTTTTCTCCATTGTATATTCTTGCTTCCTTTGTCATAGATTAATTGACCAAAGGTGCATGGTGTAAATGTCTTTTATAAGGTTGAGGAAGTTCCCTTCCATTCCTTGTCTTCTAGAAGTTTCTCTTTAAAAAATTACAAATAAATGTTGATTTCATCAAACACTTTTTCTGCATCTATAAAGATGATCATGTGGTTTTTCTCCTTTATTCTGTTAATATGGTGAGTTACATTGATTGATTTTAAAACCTTAAACCAATCTTGCATTTGTGGGATAAACCCCATATAGTCATGATGTATTTTTCTTTCTGTATATTGCTGAATTAGATTTGCTAATATTTTGTTAAAGATACTTGCATCTATAGTCAGTCATGAGAGCTATTGGTATTGTTTGGTTCAGAGTTTTCTTTTCTTATAATGTATTTGTCTGGTTTTAGAATCAGATAATTCCAGCTTCATAAAATGAGTTGTGAAGTCTTCAATATTTTCTTAAAGAGTTTGTTTAAGATCAGCATTATTTCTTTCTTAATTGTTTGAAAGAATTCACCAGTGAAACCATCTAAACTGGAGTTTCCTTTATGCGAAGAGTTTCAGTTACAAATTCAACTCCTTTATACAATATAAGATTATTAAGTTTATCTATTTCTATATGTGTCAGTTTGGTAATCTGTGTCTTTCAAGGAATATGACTATTTCATCTAAGTTGTCCAATTTATCAGAATACAGTTTTTACAATATTTCTTTATTTTGCTTTTGATATCTGTGAGATTTGTGGAAATATCGATCTTTCATGCCTGTTATTGGAAATTTGTGTCTTCTCTATTTTTTAATCAGTTTAGCTTATAGGTTTATCAATTTTATTGATATTTTCAGTATTTTCCAAATTTTTATATATTTCCCAGATATATTGTTATTGATTTCTAATACAGGCATACCTCATTTTATTGTGCTTTGCAAATATTACGTTTTTTACAAATTGAAGGTGTGTGGCAACGCTGTGTGGAGCAAGTCTGTCAGTGCCATTTTTTTAATAGCATTTGCTCACTTCATGTCTCTGTGTCACATTTGATAATTCTCAAAATATTTCAAATTTTTTCATTATTGTTATATTTGTTATGGTGATCTGTTATCAGTGATCTTTTGATTGTTACCATTGTAACTCTTTTGGGGGCACCATGAACTGCACTCATATAAGACAATGAACTTAATCAATAAAAGTTTTGGGGGGTTTTTTTGTTTTTTTTTTTTTGCGGTACGCGGGCCTCTCACTGTTGTGGCCTCTCCCGTTGCGGAGCACAGGCTCCGGACGTGCAGGCTCAGCGGCCATGGCTCACGGGCCCAGCCACTCCACAGCATGTGGGATCTTCCCGGACCGGGGCACGAATCCGTGTCCCCTGCATCGGCAGGTGGACTCTCAACCACTGCGGCACCAGGGAAGCCCGTTTTGTGAGTTCTGACTGCACCACCGCCTGGCCGTTCCCCATCTCTCTCCCTCTCCTCCGGACTCTCTATTCTCTGAACACAACAATATTGAAATTAGGCCAATTAATAACCCTACAATGGCCTCTAAGTGTTCAGGTGAGAGGAAGAGTTGAATGTCTTTCACTTTAAATCAAAACGTTTTTTGGTTTTTTTTAAGATTAAATAAAGGAAGGCATGTCAAAAGCCATACTAGGCCCAAATCTAGGCCTCTTGTGGCAAACAGTTAGCCAAGCTGTGAGAGCAAAGGAACAATTTTTGAAGGAAATTAAAAATGCTACTCCAATGAACACATGAATGATAAGAAAGCAAAACAGGCTTGCTGATATAGAGAAAGTTTCAGTGGTCTGGATAGAAGATTAAACCAGCCACAGTATTGCCTTACACCAAAGCCTAATCCAGAGCAAGGTCCTAATTCTCTTCAATTTTATGAAGGTTTAGAGAGGTGAAGAAGCTCTCAGAAGCTCAGAGAAGCTTTTCTCAGAAGAAAAGTTTGAGGCTAGCAGAGGTTGGTTCATGACGTTTAAGGAAAGAAGCCATCTCCATAACATGAAAGTGGATAAAGCAGCAAGTTCTGATGTAGAAGCTGCAGCAAGTTATCCAGAAGTTCTAGCTAAGATAATTAATGAAGGTAGCTACACTAAATAACAGATTTTCAGTGTAAATGAAACAGCCTTATGTTGGAAGAAGATGCCATCTAGGACTTTCATAGCTACAGAGGAAACACCAATGCCTGACCTCAAAGCTTCAAAGGACAGGCTGTCTCTCTTGTTAGGGGCCAATACTGCTGGTGACTTGAAGTTGAAGCCAGTGTTTACTTACCATTCTGAAAATCCTGGGGCCCTTAAGAATTATTCTAAATCTACTCTGCCTGTGCTCTATAAATGGAATAACAGAGCCTGGATGACAGTATGTCTATTGATAACACTGTTGAGACCTGCTACTCAGGAAAAAAAAATTCCTTTCAAAATATTATTGCTCATTGACAATGTACCTGGTCACTCAAGAGCTCTGACGGAGATGTACAATGAGATTAATGTTGTTTTCATGCCTGCTAATACAACATCCATTCTGCAGCCCACCAATCAAGGACTAATTTTGACATTCAAGTCTTATTATTTAAGAAATAAATTTCACTACAACAAAGGAGGCAAGAAAATATACAATGGAGAAAAGACAGTCTCTTCAATAAGTGGTACTGGGAAAACTGGACAGCTACCTGTAAAAGAATGAAATTAGAACATTCTCTAACACCATCTACAAAAGTAAACTCAAAATGGATTAAAGACCTAAATGTAAGACTGGATACTATAAAACTCCTAGAGGAAAACAAAGACAGAACACTCTTTGACATAAATCACAGCAATAATTTTTTGGATCCGTCTCCTAAAAGTAAAGGAAATAAAAGCAAAAATAAACAAATGAGGGCTAATTAAACTTAAAAGCTTTTGCACAGCAAAGGAAACCATTGACAAAATGAAAAGACAACCTACAGAATGGGAGAAAATATTTGCAAATGACATGACCGATAAGGGATTAATATCCAACATATATAAACAGCTTATATAACTCAACATCAAAAAAACCAAACAACCCGATTAAAAAAATGGGCAGAAGTAGACATTTTTCCAAAGAGGAAATGCAGATGACCAACAGGCACATGAAAAGATGCTCATCAGGGAAATGCAAATCAAAACCACAATGAGATATCACCTCAGACCTGTTAGAAGAGACTCCTGGAGAAATTCAATAATGTGTATTTAATGTATTGTTCAATCTATAACATAAGGAAGTGTAATATATGTGCCAATATAAGCACAAAGGACTTGAGTAGGAACAAAGCTGCATTGGGCTAAGAAAATGACTACAGATGGCAGAGTAATAATTATGACAATGTATTGCTGGGTGTGTAACATTATAGGTGTAATATTAATAGCAATAATAACCACAGAAAAGGGGAAAAGGGAATGGAGCTATATAGGAGTAACACTGCTAAATCTCCCTGGAATTAAATTAGCATAAACCTGAAGCTAATTCTGATGAGTTAAGATGTATATGATAGAGTAACCAATTAAAAAACCAAAAAATTTAGTGAAAAAATGTTTAATTTTAAATGCTTCATTAAAAATATTCACTCAATACAAAAGAAAGCAGTAAAGGAGACTAGAGGAACAAAAAAAACAAACACATAGAAAATGAAAAGTTAAATGATAGTCATAAATCCTACTTTATCAATAATAACATTAGGGACTTCCCTGGCAGTCCAGTGGTTGAGGCTTCACCTTCCAGTGTAGGGGGTGCAGGTTCGATCCCTGGTCGGGGAGCTGGGATCACGCATGCCTCACAGCCAAAAAACCAAGATGTAAAACAGAAGCAATATTGTAATGAATTCAATAAAGACTTTAAAATAATAATAACATTAGTGTGAATGGATTAAACAATCCCATCAAAAGGAAGCGATTGTTACTGGAGATAATGAGGGACATTTTATGATGATAAAAGGGCCAATCCATCAAGAAGATGAAATAATTATAAACATATATACATATATACACACCTAACAATAGAACACAAAATTACATGAAGCAAAAACTGACAGAAGTGAAGGGAGAAACAGGCAATTCAACAATAACAGTTGGGGACTTCAATACCCCAATTTTAGTAATGAGTAGAACAGCTAGACAGAAGATTAATAAGGAAATAAAAGGACTGAAAAATAGTATAAACCAACTAGACCTAACAGACATCTATAAAACACTATATCCAATAACAGCAGAATATACATTCTTCCCAAGTGCATGTGGAACATTCCCCAGCAAAGACCATATGTTAAATCATAAAACAAATCTCAAATAAATTTAAAAGGATAAAAATAATTAAAAGTATGTTCTCTGACTACAGTGGAATAAAGTTAGAAATCAAGAACAGAATAAAATCGAGGAAACACACAAATACATGAAAATTAAATGACACACTCCTAAATAAACAATGTGTTCAAAAAGAAATCGAAAGAGAAGTCAGAAAATCATTTGAGATTAATAAAAAAGAAGATACAACAGAACAAAACATAACACTGCTAAAACAGCAGTGCTTAGAGGGAATTTAATAGGTGTAAATGCCTATATTAAGAAAGAAGAAAGATCTCAAAGAACCTAAACTTCCTCCTTAAGACGATGGAAAAGTGCAAACTAAATCTAAAACAAGCAGAAGAAAGGTAATAAAGACTGTATTGGAAATTTATGAAATGGAGAATACAAAAAACAATAGAGAAAACTGATGAATCCATAAGCTGGTTCTTTGAAAGATTGACAGAATTGACAAACCTGTAGCCAAGAAAACAAGAGAAAAGACTCAAATTACTAGAATCAGAAATAAAACAGCAGGGCTTCCCTGGTGGCACAGTGGTTAAGAATCCGCCTGCCAATGCAGGGGACATGGGTTTGAGCCCTGGTCCGGGAAGATCCCACATGCCTGGAAGCAACTAAGCCCGTGCACCACAACTACTGAGCCTGCGCTCTAGAGCCCACGAGCCACAACTGCTGAGCCCACGTGCCACAACTACTGAAGCCCGTGTGCCTAGAGCCCGTGCTCCACAACAAGAGACGCCACCACAATGAGAAGCCCGTGCACCACAATGAAGAGTAGCCCCCCACTCACCACAACTAGAGAAAGCCCACATGCAGCCAAAAATAAATAAATAAATAAAAATAAATAAATAAAACAGCAAACATTACTACTGACTTTACAAAAATATAAGAAAGCAGTATAAATGAGTACTACAACCAGTTATATGTCAATAGAGATAACATAGCTGAAATAATAAATTCCTAGAAAGACACAAACTACTAAAACTGACTCAAGAAGAAATATCAATAGAAAATCTAAATAGATCTATAACAAGTGAAGAGACTGAATTAATAATAAGTTTAAAACTACCCAGAAAGAAAAACCCAGACCCAGCTATCTTATTTTAATTCAAAGAAAAACTAATGCAAACTCTCCACAAACTATAGAAAAGGAGTGAACACTTCCCAACTCATTTTATGAGGCCAATGTTATCCTGATACCAAACCAGACAAAGACATCACAAGAAGAGAAAACTATAGATTAATATCTCTTATATATGTGGACATAAAAATCCTTAACAAAATTTTAGCAAACTGAATTCAGGAAAAAATATATCTATATAATCTCCCATGACCAAATGGAATTTATCCCAGAAATACAAGCTTGGTTTAATATGTAAAAATCAATTAATGTAATACATCATATCAAAATCACTTGATCATCTTAATAGAAAAAAAGCATTTGACAAAATCCAACAGCCTTTCATGATTAGAAAAAAAAAACACTGAAGAAACTAGGAATAGAAGGAAACTTATTGAACATGTTAGAAGGCACTTACCCAAAAACCATAGTCAATAACATACCTAATGGTGAAACACTGGATGCTTTCCTCCTAAGATCAGGAAGAAGACAAGGCTGTCCACTCTCATCGCTTCTATTCAACATTGTAATGGAAGTTCTAGCCAGGGCAGTTACAAAAGGAAAAGAAATAAAATGCATCCAGATTGGAAAGGAAGAAGTAAAAGTGTATCTATTTGCAGATGACATGATCTTGTATGTGGAAAATCCTAAAGAATCCACTAAAAAACTATTAGAACTAACAAGTTCAGCAAGTGTATTATCTAGGGTTCTGCAGAGAAACAGAACTAACAGGATTTGTGCAACTAACATTGCTGAAAGAAATTAAAGAAAATCTAAATAAATGGATAAATATCCCATGTTCATGGATCAAAACGCTTAATATTATTAAGATGTCATTAATCCCCAAACTGATCTTGAGATTCAATGCAATCCCTATGTGAATCCTAGCAGACTTCTTTATAGAAATTGACAAGCTGATTCTCAAATTCATATGAAATTGCAAAGAACTCAGAATAGCCAAAACAATCCTGAGAAAAAAGAAGGAAGTAGGAGGACTCATACTTGATTCAAAACTTATTACAAAACAATGGTAATCAAGACAGTGTGCTACTGGCATAAGGATAGACACATAGACTAATGGAATAGAATTGAGAGTCCTGAAATAAAACCACCTGTCTATGGTCAACTGATTTTGACAAGAGCACTAGGACCATTTCAGGGAGAAAGAACAGTCTTTTGAAAAAATGGTGTTGGAATATCCATATGCAAAAGCATGCTGTCAGATTCTTACCTCACACCATATACTAAAATTGACTCTCAAACTGTATCAAAGATCTAAATGTAAGAGCTAAAACTATAAAACTCCTAGAAGGAAACAAAGGAGTAAATCTTCATGACCTTGGATTTGGCAAAGGATTCTTGGATATCACATACACACATCGCACAAAGCATAAGCAACAAGAGAAAAAATGGATAATTTGGACTTGATCAAAATTAAAAACCAATTGTGCTTCAAAGGACACCATCACAAAAATGAAAAGACAACTCATAGAATGGGAGAAAATATTTCCAAGTCATACATCTGTTAAGAGACTGTACCCAGGAAATAAAGAATTTTTACACCTCAACAGTTTTTATTGTTGTTTACAAATAACCTAACTTAAAAATGGGCAAAATATCTGAATAAACATTTCTCCGTGAAAGATATATAAATGGACAATAAACAATGATATCACTAGTTGCTACAGATATAGAAATCATAACAATGAGATACCAGTTATTTCATACCTACTAGGATGGCTAGAATCAAAAAGTGACATAAGTCTTTTTGTGGATGTGAAGAAAATTAGAACTTGCATACACTGCAGGGGGAAATATAAAATGGTGCAGCCACTTTAGAAGACAGTTTTGGAGTTCTTCAAATGATTAAACAGAGTTAATAGGACCCAGCAATGCCACTCCTAGGTATATACCCAAGAGAATTAAAAATAGGTGTTCCAAAAAACTTGTACATGAATGTTTTTTCATTTTGTTGTTGTTGTTGTTGTTGTTGGCATGATGCAGGATCTTAGTTCCCTGACCAGGGATCGAACCCCTTGCAGTGGAAGCACGGAGTCTTAACCACTGGACCGCCAGGGAAGTCCCCCATGAATGTTTATAGTAGCATTATTCATAATAGCCAAAAGGTAGAAACAACCTAATTGTCCATCACTGATGAATAGATAAACATGTGGTCTACCCATACAATGGAATATTATTCAGCCATAAAAAGGAATGAAGCACCAATACATGCCACCACATGGGTGAAACTTGAAAACATAATGCTAAGTGAAAGAAGCCAGTCACAAAACACAATATATTGTGTGACTTCACTTATATGAAATATTCAGAATAAGAAAATCTATAGAGACAGAAAATAGATTAATGGTTGCTTAAGACTTGGGGGAGAGATGGAAAGAGGAAATAGGGAGGTGATAGTTAAAGGGTATGGGGTTCCTTTCTGGGGTGATGAAAATGTTCTAAGATTGACTGTGATGATAGTTACACAACTCTTTGAACATACTAAAAACCATTGAATTGTATACTTTAAGTGGGCAATTTGTATGGTATATGAATTATATCTCAATAAAGCTGTTCAAGAAAAAAATGTTGTATAAATAGAATCATACAGTATGTAGTCTTTTGATGCTGGCTTCTTTCACTTAGCATGATGTATTTGCAACTGATCCATGATGTTGCAGATACCAGTAGTTTGTTCTTTTTTATTTTAAATTTATCCATTCTCCCATTAAAGAACATCTTGGTTGTTTCCAGTTTTGGGAGATTACAAATAATGTCACTATAAACATTTGTATACATGTTTTTGTGTAAACATAGGTTATTATTGCCCTTGGTATAATAGTTGTTTTAAAGTCCTTATCTACTAATTTTATCATTGCTGGCATTTCTGGGTCTCCTTCTATTGACTAATTTTCCTTGGTTATAGGTCAGTTTTTCTGCTGCTTTACATATGAATGAATTGTTATCGGATTCTAGACAATAAGAATTTTACATAGTTGAGTGTTTGGACTTTGTTTTCCTCTAAAAAGTGTTGAATGTTATTTTGGCAGGCAAATAAGCTTGATCCTTTCAAGGCTTGTTTTTAAGCTGTTAGAATTCAGTTTGGAGGCCTTCACTAAAGGATTGGTTTAGCCTTCATGCTAAGGTGTAACCCTTCTGGAGTCTCTATTGAATGTTCCAGGTGTTCAACAAGGTCTCTCCACATAACTGATTGTTATGTGAATGTCTGTCAGTCTTGTGAGAGTTCTAAGACTCTTTTACAGTTCCCCCAATAGTTTTCTGTGTCCAACCTTGTAGAATTTCAACCCATACTTGAGAAGCTGAATATTCAACAAAAGACTCAAGGGATGCCAGTGATGATTTCTGGAGCTCTTTCTCTCTGTAGATCCCTCCCTTCTGATACTCTGTCCCCAGGTGCTTCAGCTTCCTCAAACTCCAGTCTATTTCTTCAACCCAGCAATATGCCATGCTCTGCTTGGGTTCCCCCTTCCCACACCGGTGGTCCAGAAAGAACCCCCTGATGGAAGGTGCAGTTTTAAGGCTCACCTTGTTTTTCTTCTCTCAGGGATCACAGTTTTGCCCTTCCTGTTATCTAATGTCTGAAAACAGTTGCTTCATATATTTTACCCAGTTTCCTAATTTTTTATAACAGGAGAGCAAGTCTGTTACATTATTCCTTCATGAATAAAAGTGGAATTTAATCATTCTATAGGATTTTTGCTCTCTTGTGGGATTTTTAACATTCTCTCCTACATGAATGAATGTAAGGTTTAATGGACTGAGGATGAGCTTTGGAGCCAGAGAGACCTAGGTTCTCTGATACTGACTCTGATGCTTTCTAGTTGGGCAACCTTGGATATGCTACTTAATGTCTATGAACTTCTGTTCCTTCAGCTATAAAATGTTATGCAAAGTTGTTGGGATCAATTGAAGCCATGTGTATATAAAGCCCTTTGTAGGCACTTAATAAACGCTGATTATTATTATTATTTATATAACAGCTACTTGTTCCATTTCTCTTGAGCGATTCTGAATCAGGGATTTGACGTGTTTATCTTTGTACAGTGAGTCAAGCATGATAGGCTTCAATATAAATTTGCTGACTGAATAAATGTTGATACCTTATGGTTGATTAGAATATTTTAGAATATTATTTTAAACTTTCTTCACAATGAGCTAAGTGTAGACTTGTTTTAATGTCAGACCAGTGCTATTAGCTATAAGGTTTCTGTTTGTTCTGAATTTGGTTATCAAAGCAGGAGGAGCCCTCCATCATACAGGAAGAAGCAAATTTGAGGTGGTGGCTCCATAGAGGATATATATATACTTCAGTTTCTAGCTCCTCTTTATCACTGTCTGAAGGACTGATCTTCTGAAGTCTTAAATCTCAATTTTGAGATCCTAATATAAATACCAAAAGAATTACTCTCCTTACAATGCCTGGGTTTGTTACAAACCATAATCTCATCTGTTTACCAACAGGCAATGTAACTTCAGATGGAAAACTAGCAGCACATATAACAAGTATTAGAAAAATTGGCCAACTGTATATATTTCTATATAATTAAGTAACATTATCATTATATTTTTTCCAATATGTAATTGACTAAATCTCAATAAAGTCTTTATTTTTTAAAAAACTCTAAATAGAGCCTAATATTACACTGGTTTTAGTATAATGATAAAATTGTATTATTTCAGATTATTACAGGCATTTTTTTTAAACCAAAAAGAACATTCTCAGTCTTACTCCTTTTTTAAAAAAACAAAACTTACTTCTTTTAATGCTAGGGTTTAATAATAGTAACATCCAAAGTGTTATTACCTAAGATTACTCACTATGCTTTTCTTCTGTTGTAATATATATATATATATCAATATACTCTTTTTTTCTTTATGTAAATGAAACATACACAGATCATCAGAGTGGCCCTTCCCACTCACAAAAGAAGGAGATAATTCTCTGGTATGTTATAGAGTGATTCATTTAAAAAAAGAGATGACTTATATGACTGATGGAAAAGTCAACCAACTTTCATTCCTCTTTTCATGGTTAACAGAGGATAATAATTATATTCTGTAATGCAGAACAGAAAAATTAATTGAAAAAATTTCCTATTTGACAAAAAGAAACTTTGTGAAAAGGACTATAGCCCCATGACAAAGAGAGAATGATGTGTGGTTTTTAAGTCTGAATATTTTTTGTAGATAATGTGCCTCTTCCAACGTTTTCAATTATCAACTCTATTTCCAAGAATCTAAGATATTCTTGCCAATACTACATTGTATCAAACAAGGCATATATGCTTCAAGAGATGTAACACTGTGAAAATCATCAGACTATACCTCAAAAATGCAAAACTTCAGTTCAGAGTTTAGTGGGAGAAAACAGATTCTGAATGAAAAGCCTCTTGTTTTAATCCACTGACTAGAATACAAAGCAATTCTAAGAAATTACAGAAAATATCTTTCTAGTCCACACTTAAATGGTTCCATTTACTTTGGCACCAATGTACTTTACATTCTAATTTCTCAAAAACAAATCATTTACACTTTAATCAAATGTGTTAGCGCAAAAGGTAAGAAATGGCCTTCACACAGGGAAAAAAATGGCCTTCACACAGGGAAAAAAAGGCATATATTGTTATATGTATTATTTTGTGGACTTCATCAAAAAGAAAAAGCAACCCTTTCTGAAGGTACAAAAACTCATAAAAAGCTCAGAAAATTAGAAAATTACGGCCTATGGATCCCCACTTAAAAATTGATAAAAATACGAATTCCCAAAGAGCTGTAATGTCTTAATAAACTAGGACCATCAGTCTCTACAATAGACATGTGCAACATTAGCTCTCCATCTTTTTATAGCTGTCTGGATGTATCAGTAATTACTAGTCCTTTAAGGAGCCTGGGTTAAGTACCTCTATTAGAAAGAAGTACTTTTCCCTCAGCATTTAAACTTAGCATAAAATTTAAATAAGATTCTACAACCAATTCCAGAACATGTGGTTATTGTCACCACATAGGTGAATTCTTTAAAGAAGCCTGTCCAGGGCTTCCCTGGTGGCGCAGTGGTTGAGAGTCCGCCTGCTGATGCAGGGGACACGGGTTTGTGCCCCGGTCCGGGAAGATCCCACATGCCGCGGAGCAGCTGGACCCGTGAGCCATGGCCGCTGAGCCTCCGCGTCCGGAGCCTGTGCTCCGCAACGGGAGAGGCCACAACAGTGAGAGGCCGGCATACCGCAAAAAAAAAAAAAAAAAAGAAACCTGTCCAAGAGCCTCTCTCTAGTGTATATTTCTATTGCTATCCGTCCAGCTGACTGAAACAGAGAGAACAGGTCCAACTTCACAGAGTACTGTGAAGTGCCACTGTGTTTGTGTGTCCTTACTACCTAAGGCCTTAAGCTTAAACCACCCCTACAAGGAAGTAAGACCTGTCCTGAAGATGTCGCAGAGGTAGATAAAGTAAGGACACATTTGGGACAGGGTTTTTCAGACAGTTCTACATAACCCTGTTTTGTCCTGGGATTCCTTGGTCTCTTTACTTGGGTTCTGTGTCCTATTTTCCAAGTGGAGTTAGGTTTTAAGAGTTCTTGGGGACTTCCCTGGTGGCGCAGTTGTTAAGAACTTGCCTGCCAATGCAGGGGACACAGGTTCGAACCCTGGTCTGGGAAGATCCCACGTGCCGCGGAGCAACTAGGCCCGTGAGCCACAACTGCTGAGCCTGCGCATCTGGAGCCTGTGCTCCACAACAGGAGAGGCCGCAATAGTGAGAGGCCCGCGCACCGCGATGAAGAGTGGCCCCCACTCACCGCAACTAGAGAAAGCCCTTGCACAGAAACGAAGACCCAACACAGCCAAAAATAATAAATAAATAAATTTTGAAGGAAAAAAAAAAGAGTTCTTGGGCTTCCCTGGTGGCGCAGTGGTTGAGAGTACGCCTGCCGATGCAGGGGACACGGGTTCGTGCCCAGGTCCGGGAAGATCCCACATGCCGTGGAGCGGCTGGGCCCGTGAGCCATGGCCGCTGAGCCTGCGCGTCCGGAGCCTGTGCTCCGCAACGGGAGAGGACACAACAGTGAGAGGCCTGCGTACCGCAAAAAAGAAAAAAAGAAAAAAAAAAAGTTCTTATCATCTAAGAAATTTTAAATTTCAAGTTTATCTCCTTTAATCATTTCTGAATCCATTGCCAAACTATGATCTCAGTTTTACATTGTTCTTCAGATCTTAAGGATCACACCAGAAAATGAAAAGTACAAATATTGAATAATTTCAACTACTGGTAGAAATCTTTTATATTTGTCTTTCTGTGACTGAGATAAGAAATAACCTGAAAAAGAAAATTGTATTAAAATATTTTTTTCAATTTTACAATAACCTCACAAGATGATTATGTTAAATTACTTCTTTACTATGGATCACTGGTGAAAAAGCAGTATAAGCTGTTTTGATCAAGATTTTGTAAACTTTATATTTTAATAGAAAAATTTTATGATTTAAAAAAGCTTTTAAAAATCTTTGAGTTAAAGTTTATGAAAAGTAGAGATTTCAGCAAAGCCAGGTAGGATACAGGAAAAGATGTGGAAGGTTCAGAATTGGAATTCCAAATTATAGAGACAGAAGTTCTGATGCTACCACACTGTACTTTCCAACTTGCCTGGAACGTCCTCTGCCTTAATCTCTGCCAATCAAACTGATGTATCCATAAAATCAACTCAATGAAACCTTCCCACACAGTGCCAGTTTACCTTTATTTCTGTATCCTAAGAGCACAGGCTTTGGAGTCCAACTGCCTTGATTTGAATTCTGGCACTGCTACTTATTCACTGTATCTGTAGCCTTGGGCTAATTTCTCTAAGTTTCAGTTTTCTCCTTTGTAAAATCAGGATAATAATAGAATCTACCTCATAAAATAGCTGGGAAGATTTAAAGTGATAATACATGTGAAGCCCTGAGTATCATGCTCAGTATTGTTAGTTAATATTATTTCTATCATTCATATACTCTCCAGTATTATTTTTCTTTATATCATGTAGATATTGTCTCTTCAGCTAGAGTTCTCAAAGGTAGAAACTATATTTTATATGTCTTAATTTTCCTCACAGTGCTTAGTAGGGCATTATTCTCTTAATAGGAATTCAAAATATAACCCAGGGAATCTTAGCATGGAAAGGACCTCAGAGGTCAGTCTAGTTCAACCTTCCCCTAAATCATGATTTTCTCTTGCAACACCCTAGAGACAATCATCTATACTCTATCTTGAACATAGTATATACCTGTACTTGAACACAGCTGTCGACAAAGCGTTCACCCTTCTCAAGACAGTCAGTTTTATCAAGTAGTTGTCTTTTTTAGAAAATCCATCCTGAGGAGGTAGAGAAGCTGGAAGCTTCTGGAAAATGAGAATACTCATTTGAGAGCTATACAAATTTTCAGGCTCTGTAAATTTCACTCCTGATACTATACCCTTAGAAAATAAGGGAATATTCTGCCATACATACAAAGGTATTTATTACAACACCATTTACAGTAGTAAAATCAGGAATTAACTTAAATATTTAATGTAGGAAAATGGTATAATACCTAAATGGAAAAAAAAGTTCATTAAAATTAAAAATATGAAGAGTAAGGTAGGACATAGTTATAAAATTAATATTAAGTATAAAATTATCAATAAAACAAATTTATATTTATACCATGATTAAAATTACGTATAAATATGTATATCTGTGGAAAAAGACTAGATGGGACGGAAAATATAAAAATGAAAACAGGGATTTCCCTGGCAGTCCAGCGGTTAAGACTCTGTGCTTCCACTGCAGGGGGCACAGATTTGATCCCTGGTTGGGGAACTAAGATCCCACATGCCATGGTGTGGCAAAAAAAAAAAAAGGAAAGAAAACAGTAGTGATGGGATGGGATGGTAGGACAGCTGGAAGATTTGCACTGCTTTTTAAATTACTTTAATATCATTATGATATTGCTTTAAAATTTTTTTTAAGAGAAAGTTCTTCCTTCTCTTGAGCCAAAATCAACCTCTGCACACCTCACCCAGCCAATGTAATTTTCATTTTCTGGTTCTCATTCTGACCTTTGAAATTACACAAAATAAATCAACTTGAAATATTTGAAAATGATCATCATAGTTTTAGTACCCTCACTCTCTGGCACTCTGGAAGACAAATTAGAGGGGCAATGCTGACATCAGGGAGACTCAGTTAGGAGGCTCAGCTGTCCTTCACCAAGAAAGCAATGATGACAGCCTGAATCAGTACAATGGCAATAGGGCCAGACTGGAGAAGTATTTCAGACACAAAACAGACAGAAATGGCAACCAAAAGGCTGTGAAAAGTGAGAAGAAAATAGGAGTTGAACACATTCCTGGTCAGGCTGCTTGGTAAAGTTTTAATGAAATACAAAGATAAGGAACCTGGGAGGAAGAAGAGCATGTTTGGTA
Organism: Grampus griseus; assembly: GCF_964374135.1. Lineage (NCBI taxonomy): Eukaryota > Metazoa > Chordata > Mammalia > Artiodactyla > Delphinidae > Grampus > Grampus griseus. The sequence continues at coordinate 22,743,421 of NC_139006.1, read as the reverse complement.
AGAAGTTGAAATTCCATTTGATACCGAATTCGAGGTACTCGTAGAATATATATGTCTATATATTGATGGAGAGATCAGTTTGGAATAAGGGAGACAAAACCAAACCAGAGAAATAGAAGAAGGCAAAGATAAAAACAAAACATGAGCAAAATAGAAAAACAAAGCAACAGAAGAGATCAGTACAACTAAAAGATGACTTTGAGGGCTTCCCTGGTGGCGCAGTGGTTGAGAGTCCGCCTGCCGATGCAGGGTACACGGGTTCTTGCCCCGGTACAGGAGGATCCCACATGCCGCGGAGTGGCTGGGCCCGTGAGCCATGGCTGCTGGGCCTGCGCGTCCGGAGCCTGTGCTCCGCAGCGGGAGAGGCCACAACAGTGAGAGGCCCGCGTACCGCAAAAAAAAAAAAAAAAAAAAGATGACTTTGAAAAGAGTAATAAAAAATACTGATTTGGGGCCAATCTAACCAAGAAAAATGAATGGGGCACAAATAAATACCAGATATAAAAACAGGAAAATAACTACAGAAGCAGAAGCAATTTTTAAAATTATGAGACCTCCATGAATAACGTCACACCAAAATATATAAATACTTGAAGATAGGGGAGAGAAAGGTCAGTTATTTATATTTTTGGTATGATGTTATTCATGGAGGTATCTTATAATTTTAAAAATCACTTCTGTTTCTGCAGCTATTTCTCCTTGTTAGAGAAAAACAGAGTACATCTCTGTAAACTTTAGAGTGGATAAATATTTTTAAATAAAAACTGCCGAAGATAGCCGAAAAGATTGATAAGTTGAACTATATTAAAATTAATATTCTGTTCATCACAATACACCGTTAAGAGAGTAAAAAGGCAAGTTAGAAAGTTGAAGAGATATTCACAATACATGTATCTGACAAAGGACTTATATGTGGAATATATATTCAGAACTCCTACAAATCCATAAGAATGAAAGACAAACCCAATAGAACCCAATAGAAAAATGACAAATGACTTGAAAAGACATTTCACGAAAGAGGACATCCAACATGGCCAATAAACATGTGAAAAGGTGTTCATCTTCATTAGTCATCAGGAAACTACAAATTAAAACCACAATGACCTACCACTACACACCCACCAGAATGGCTAAAATTAAAAAGATGGAAAATGCCAACATTTGGTGAGGATGTGGAGCAACCAAAACTTGCTGATGGAAGTGTAAATTGGCACAAGCACTTTGGAAATTGTTTTGTAGTATCTGTTGAAGCTAAATGTACTCATATCCTGTGACCCAGCAATTCTACTCCTAGTAAATCTATTCCCTCCAGAAATGTGTATATATTTCACTAAAAAACATGTTCGGAATGTTCAAAGCAGTGAAAAAATGTTTCATACTCCATGATTCCACATCTATAAAATAAAAAACAAGAGAAACTAATCTATGCTAATAGAAGCCAGGATAGAGATACTCCTGTTGAGTAGAACAGTGACTGCAAAGTAAGACTGAGTTTTCTCAAGGTGCTGGTAGTATTTTGTTTCTTGATCTGGGTGCTGATTTCACATGTGTATTCATTAGGGCTGGAATGGGGTGAGGCAAACAAGATACCTAGGAAGTAATATTTAAGGTGGTACTCACTCTTACCTTGTTTGCCTCACTCTCATCCCAGCCCTGGTGTTCAGTTTGTGAATATTTATTGAGCTGTATCACTATGATATATGTATTTTTCTGTATGTATATTATACTTGGATTTTAAAATGTAAAAGGGGTCTGGTCTACCTTACCCCACAAATAAAAATAAACTCCAAGTGGAATAAAAATGTAAAAAGAAAAACCTTAAATTTTTTATAACAAAATAGAGGAGAATATTAAAAATGAACTCAGATAAGGAAGAATTTCTTAATATCCAAAAGCACATATTAGAGGAAAAGAGTTGACTACATTAAAATTAAGAACTTCTCTTTAGCAAAAAACATCTTAAAGAAAGTGAAGAGACAAGCCACAAACCTGAAAAAAAATTGCAACATAAATAATGAAAAATAATTACTATTCAGAACATATTTTTAAATCAATGAGGAAAAGATAAATAATCCAATAGAAAAATGCATGAAAGACTTGAACAGTTACTTTATACATAAGAAAACCAGAACAGCCAATATACATGAAAAGATGCTTAAACTCATTAATAATCAGGGAAATGCAAATCAAAATCAAATCATGAAGCATTACCATTTACATCCAGGAGTTAGGCAGAAAACATAAACTTGGGTAAAATTAAGTATTGACAAGGGGACTTCCCTGGTGGCGCAGTGGTTAAGAATCTGCCTGCCAATGCAGGGGACATGGGTTTGAGCCCTGGTCCACGAAGATCCCACATGCCGCAGAGCAACTAAGCCCATGCGCCACAACTACTAAGCCTGCGCTCTAGAGCTCGCAAGTCATAACTACTGAACCCGCGTGTCTATAGCCTGTGCTCCATAACAAGAGAAGCCACCGCAATGAGAAGCCCGCGCACCAGCAAAAAGTAGCCCCGCTCGCTGCAACTAGAGAAAGCCCGCGCGCAGCAACGAAGACCCAATGCAGCCATAAATAACTAAATAAATAAAATTTAAAGTATTACTTAAAAAAAAAAGTATTGACAATAATGTACAGCACTCCCTCCACTTTTGGTGGAGCATAAATTGGTACAACCATTTTAGAGAACAGTTTTTCATTACCTAATAAAGTTGAAAATGTGCAAGCCCTAGAACTCTTTGGTATATTCCCTGGAGACACTCTTGCATATGTGTACGAGGAGGTGTATACATGAATGTTTATAACAATTGCAGAGGAAGAAAGAATGTCTGTCAAGAGTAGAATAATCTACAGCAGTGAAAATGAATGCACTCTGACTTAGGTTTATCCATAACGCTTTTCTACCCCAGTAATCAAGAACTTACTTATACTTGCAGTGAGTATGAATAAACACCTATAATATTTTAAAATATGTTTAATATGCTCTTATAAGTTATAGAAAATCCAAAATTTCCTAAATTCATGGGTACCTTTTATAAAAAGAAGTATATTAAAAAGTCTTTTTTTCTCCTAGCCATGGACCACTTCATCTAACAGAGTATATTTCCTTCTCGAAGATAGTGCTTTTTTAGAATAAAGACTCGAGGTTAGGGGCTAGTTTTGTTTCAGTTTTTACACCCGGCACACTCCATTGGATCCTGTTACTATGATATGACCTGTGTGTGAACTGAAAAATGTCAACTGGGTTTAACTGAAGCAATGGAGGGTCGCTACAGCTTTGCCTTACGTGATTGTTGCATTCCTCTTCCTCTTCCTCTTCATCACAGTCTAGACCCTGATGGGCGATCTCTGTAGTGCTGCTCTCCTGAAAGACTCTGTCCTCCAAATCAGACACTCTGGTGGCCTCAGTTGTGACTTTTAATTTCATGCTGTGAAAGCCAGTGGAGACCAATCCCGCTTGCAGGTTTACAGGGTTCCCCTCGAACAGCAGGAAGTGTGAGTTTACCCCTTCTTTAAAACCAGGGGGATGGTAGTTATGTGGGGTCACTGCAAAATGAAAAGGGCAGAAAACCGAGAAAACTGTTGAGTTTCAGGAGAACAAGTCAGCATAATCTTTCATGTGTAACAACAGACATCTCTTTCAAATGCTTGCCAAAATCCTTCTATTTATCCAAAACATTTACTTCACCACTGAAGAAGGAATTTGACTAGAGGTCTCCACCTACCTGCATTATAGTAGTGGAGGTTCATAGTAAGTATAACATCATTAGGAAGGGGTCCAAGGTTCTGCATCATCATGTACAATTTACGCATCAGTAGAACACTGGCTTTCTTAACATCTTCACTGTTTGTCCCACTTTCGAAGGTTGTGCTACTGCTATAACCACATAGAAAAACAGCATACTTTTCAATCACATATAATACTGAAAATCTATTTTAAAAAGAACAAAACTTTTTACTATATGATCAGATAAATATAAACTCAGGACACTCTTGAGACTATTTTAGAACGTAAATTAGAGGAGTTATTGTACTTTTTGCAATGTATATACAAAGGATTTCTTAAGTAGCAAGTTCCCTTTAAGACATTTTCAATGTGACCTGATTTTTTAAAAATCTGATTTACAAATAACTGCATACTATAATAGTGAGAGCAATGGACTTGACATTTAATATTGGCTCTGCTGCTAACTGGCTGAATGACCCCGGTCAAGTCACTTAGACACTCTATGTCAGTTAGCTCCTACGTGAGATAAGCTTACACACATTTCTATACCTCTCCAAGTTAAATCAATCATCAGCTCTGGGCCTTTGTACCACCTGGTTATCTCTCAGAGGCATCCCCTTCTCACTCTTACATGGATTATGACAATGACTGACTATTCTTCCTGCTTTTCTTCTTGCCCACACTGCAAAACATTCTCCACACTACTTCCAAAATAATATCCTAATAGGAAAATCCACTCATGTCATTCTCTTGCTTAAGTTTCTTCTATTATATCCATCAACTTTCAATCAAATTTGAGAACAGTGTGTGTACAATGCCTTTCACAACCAACCACACACTCACCTCCACCTTCATCTGCAACTACTACCCAGTTCCTTCTTACTCCTGTGCATTTGTATGTGCTGTTCACTTTGCTTGTACTGTGCTTTTCCCACTTCTTTTCCTGACTCTACCGAATTTATCCTTTAATACCCATCTCATGTGTCATCTCTTCAGGGAAGTCTTCCCTGGTAATCCCTATACCTCACCCCTGTTTGTAACTGTATGTTCCCTCCAGACTATGAATGGCTATATTTTTCATCTCCACTGTACTAAGTTTAGTGCCCAACTATATTAAGTACTCAATAAACATTTGTTGTATTAATGAATGAATGGACAAGTTGGACTAAATTACCTTCCAACTCTAAACATTTTTTATTTCTTTCCAAAATTTTTTCCCCAATTAGTCTCACATTTGAGTAGTTTCCAAGGACTATGACTGCAATATATTTTTACGATGCCTTTCTCAATACTGAAAAATAATCCTTAGTAATTGAACTACTAGAGATAGTGTGAATTCATAAAACAAACATTAAGGAATCACATTTGCTCCTTTTTCAGTTTTGAAAAACTTAAAGTTTTGTCTACCAGGATTTAACCAACTTGAAATAGGTAATGAGAGGGAGGGGCTATTGCCATGTAGCACATGGGATCCTTCAGTATACACCATATTCATAAAATCATACTCATGTAAAATCATTTTCAAGACTCCCTTGTACTCTTTTAAAAGGAAAATTTTCTTTACTATAGAAGAGGTGATAAGGTAATTTTGTATGAACAATCACTTGAACAAATGCCCACCTTTGGTCACGTATGCATTACCTTCTCTTCCCCTTAGTAAAAGATTTGACCATTTCTTCTTTTTTCTTTTTTAAAATATTTATTTATTTATTTGGCTCTGCCGGGCCTTAGTTGCAGCACGCGGGATCTTTGTTGCGGTGTGAGAGAACTTTTAGTTGCGGCATGTGGGATCTAGTTCCCTGACCAGGGATCGAACCCGGTCCCCCTGCATTGGGAGCACGGAGTCTTAACCACTGGACCACCAGGGAAGTCCCAGATTCGGCCATTTATGTTTTACTGTTCACCTCTAGACATATGTGCCTTCGTAACAAAAGAGATTAATCTGCTTGTCAGTTGTACAGAGAGTAAAAGGCAGCTGTTTTATGTGAGAGAATATGTGTGAAAAGTGCTGAACAATCTGTAAAGTGTTATACAGATGTTAGCTAATGATGGTTAGTACCTTAATTCTTGTTTCTAGAACTTACTTCCACTTCACATCCTAATGCTGTCCGTATATTTTACAAATGAGAAGATAATTAAGGGTGTGGATCTTGGAGAGAAATCATTAAACTTGTAATAATAAATGATGAGACAGAGCTAATAGTATGGAAAATTGAGAATTAGGCCACATTTCTCTTCAGTGTTATTCCTTTCAGAGAAACTCATCCCCCTGAGGTGCAGCTTTCTACCACCCAAGGCTTTTCTCCATCATCCACCCTCCCCACTTCTGTTCCGTCTCATCAGCAATACTTAGCTCTATCTGAATCCAAAAGCTACTGGGAGGGGAATAAATGTTGCTCCTCAACAAAACATCTCCATCTTTACTAAGGACCTTCTGAAGTAAATGTCCTTGTCCTTGCTATTTAACCCATTAGTATATCTAAAACTTGGAATTTCAGACTTGATAGGAAAATGCAGTGCTTTCCAGTCTTTTCCATACAGGAACACATAGATAATTATATTTGTATGACATACTGGGGTAAACAGATGAGAATATTTGTGTCTATAGGTAAATAGCACAGGGGTTTCATCTACCCCAGTCCTGATCTGGCTATATTGAGGGTAGAAAGGGTTAATATCTTGGCATAGCAATTGAGAAACTTTGAATTAGTGGCTAGATAGAGCCTCATGGAGTTCTTCAATCAACACCACATAGACAGCCTCATTAATATAATTTCTACTGCTGTGCCACCCACCAACCACCATTGCCTCCAAAGACCACCACCATCCCCACCACTAGGTACAAATTACTGTGTGTTTATTATGTGCCAGGCATGGGTAAAGCTTTGTATATGCATTATAATTTAATAATCACAGCAACCATATGAAGTAGATATTATTAATTCCACTCTGCAGATGAGAATACTAATATTTAGGGAGGTTTATTATTCTGTCCAAAGTTAAATGACCAGTAATAGTCAGAGCTGCGGTTCCAAGCTAGATCTTTCTGCCTTAGGAATTAGAACTCTTAACCACTAAATTGCCTTTAGACCCTACTAATATCACCTATAGGAGAAGAAGGAAAGAAGCAAAGGAAGCCTCTTCTCCTACTGGCTTCATCTATGGATTTCAGAAATTTAAACAATTTTTACAGTCCCTTTTCATAATAGTGGTTTTTGTGAGATTGTTGGGGAAGTTACAAAGGAAGTATAAGACCTATCTCTGGCCTCAAGAAGCTTATGTTTACCTCAATCCTACATATTTCTCATGTTCATTAAACAATTAGATTCTACCTGTCAAAATCCATAGTGGCTCCTTCTTTTGTATATTTGAATTTGAACTGGTATATCTCAGTCACTTTCTAGAAATAGCAAAGGGAATAGAGAAAGAAATTATTTTTAAAAAATTCAGAATCTTATCTGATAATAGGTAAGGAACACTTTCATTGTATACCTACTATACCTCCTATATACTTGTTTTATAGCATTACATTATTCAGGAGTAATATTTCCACATATAAAGATAACACTTTTTCTCCTCCATGCTGAAAATGAGTTAGATGGCATAATCTCTTGTTACCATCTTAAAGCTGGAGAAGCTAAAGCACAGAGTCAAGTGTCTGACCCAGCTTAGGTAAATAACAGTGGAACTAGTTAAGAAACCATTCATTCATGATAAGGATATTTATTGAATGTCTACTTTGTGTCAGGCAGTGGAGTCACTATGGTGAACATGACAGAAAAGGTCCCTGTTTTTCTGGAAAACACAGACTGGTGGGAGAAATGGTCGATAAACAAGTAAACAAATAAAATAATTTCAGGTAGTAATAAGAGCTGTGAACAATATGAAGCAGATGCTGTGACAGAGTACAGAAGGGAGAGGTGGTGATTTGGTTTGGAAGGAACAAGGAAGGCCTCACTAAAGAGGTGATGTTTGAGCTGAGCCTCATTGATGAGAGAGGTCAGCCATGTGCAGAGCTAGGGGAGAGCAGGGCACCCCAGCAGAAGAAACATCAATGCAAAGGCTCTACAGTAGGAAAGGAAGCCTCTTCTAGGATCACAGAGGAGGCCAAATGGCTGACGATGAGTGAGCAAGGGGGAGAGTGTAGGAGATGAGGTTGTAGAGAAAGTTGTGGGGCCTTGTTAACTAAGGGGTTTGGACTTTATTCCAAGTAAGCCAGAAGTCCACTGAAGGGTTTTAAGCATGGGAGTGATCTGCATTTTTTAAGATCACCTTGGCTATTTTAAGAGTGCAGAGAAGTGGGAACCATGAGAACAATTAAGAGACTCCTGAAAAAAAAAAGAGAGAGAGAGAACGCAAGAGGGAAGAGATATGGGGATATATGTATATGTATAGCTGATTCACTTTGTTATAAAGCAGAAACTAACACACCATTGTAAAGCAATTATACTCCAATAGAGATGTTAAAAAAAAGAAAGAGAGAGAGAGAGAGAGAATTCTGTAGTAATTCAGGGAAGAGTAGAATGGCAACAGGAAAGCTAGAAAAAATCAGAAAGGAACCAGGGTCTATGGTATCAGGTGTTTTTTTATTTTTGTTCTTTTGATCCTGCACTAAAAACTAGACACCACTGCTGTCTGCTAGCTGTAAATATGGACAAATATAAACAGATATAAATAAGCTAGAAATAAAGGACAGATTTCCTCATGAGAGATGTACTCCATTTAAAATAAGGTGATTGCCTAATAGTTGAAGCTAACAGTTGACCCAGATACATGTACAGTTGACTGTTGAACAACATGGGTTTGAACCATGCAGGCCCACTTACACGCAGATTTTTTTCCAATAGTAAATACTACAGTTGTACATGATTCATGGTTGTTGAATCTGAAAATGAGGAACCAAGGATACAGAGGAACCGTGTATATGGAGGACCTACCATAAATTATACATGGATTTTCCACTGCTTGGGGGTCACCACCCCTAACCCTTGTGTTGTTCAAGGGTCAACAGTAGTCTGTACACAGAGCTGGAGAAGGTGCTAAAGACAGGCAAGGGTATGGATTTAAGTCTGAACACAAAAAAATACCCTTCATTCATCTATTTCAGTGTTTGTTCCTTGACAATGTGGGAATGGAATGTTAGACTGATCAGAAAAAATCACGGTGTTCTTGTTACTTTTGTCTATTCTGAGATTTGGTATCCCATGAATTATAGGTGAGTAGGTCCTAGGGAAACTGGCTCATGGTGCTTATACTCTAAAAAGACTGACTTGTAATGGAGTTATTTTTAAGAGAAAAAGATTTTTTCTAGCAAGACAGTCTACTTGAGAAATCAAACCAAGTTCAGAATGTTGCTTTGTGAGTACGAGAGATATGTGAGAATAGAGGTGCCTACAGCAACAGGTTCACTCCAGACAGGCTAGATACACAATATCCTCTCTTCCGTTGATGCGTTGATGCATTGATGCGGTATAGTTGCCCTGTCAAGTAAACAATGCCTGTTCTTCCTGACCGCCCATGTTTCTCAACCAGCTCTAGCTTTTTGATGCTCTGAGCTATCTTTTATTTTTTTTAAATGTATCAAGAGTAGATCCTTTAGTGGCTGATAATTTTATTAACATTTTATTATTTGGTCCCTAGTGCAACTACTAATAAAAGAGTTATGTTTGTAATTGTTTTATAGAAGATGATAATCCTTAATAACTTCCATCTGAGTCTGATTGATCAAGGAAGGTATATTTACAGCAGGCACTAGTCTCTTCTTAACACCTCATAAAACATTCTCCTGCTTTTCAGATTAATGTGTTGCCTAATAAGTATGAGTCTTTAAACTGCTCACCAATGGTTTCTATTAATCATACTGAATGCATCCACATGGTCCAAAGCAACAGCAACATACACAGCTTTTCATTCTCCCTCCACACTCCAATCCATCGGCAAGACTTTTCAGGTCTATCTCCAAAGCACATCCCAAGTCCATCTGGTTCTCTTCACCTTCATTCTCTTCACCCTATCCAAGCCAACACCGTCTCTTTCCATCTGATCTGCTTGCTTCCGAACTACTTCTCCTCCTCCAAATTCATTCTCTGTTCTACAGCCAAAAAAAGTTTTGAAAATGCAAATCAGACCATGTCACTCCTTTGTTAATGGTTTCCCATTGCCCTTAGAATAAAATCCAGAATTTACCTTGGTCCATGGGCCTTACTCATCTGTCCCCTGCCTACCTCTCTGACCTTATCTCCTGCCTCTTTCCCTCCCACTCACTCAGCTCCAGGCTCAGGGCACCCTCTTTGTCCATGAACACACAAGATGCCTTCCTGCCTTTGGGCCTTTACACAACTGTACTCTGGAAAATGTTGTCTCCAGTTGATGATAATAATCATGATATCTGGGCACTCCCCTAAATGCTCTACATCTATTCATTCTTACATAGCCACACTCAGAGTAGGTATTACATCATTATAGATGAAGCTGGTAAGTAGTAGAGCTGGGATTTGACTCCAGCGCCTGCAATGTTAACTACTGTGTTGTTCTGCAGTCACATGCTATTACCTCTCACAGGCCTGCATGGGGTGACTCTTCTTCAGTTTCAGCTCAAACAGTGGCCCCTCAGGGAGGCTTTCCAGGGACTGCCCTCCAATCTTTCTTCCTCCATTCCCACCTTAGCACTCTCCAGCATACCAACTTTTATTTTCTTCATAGCATTACGATCTATCTGAAACTGTTTTGCTAAGTTTTGTTTACTTGTTTATTGTTTATCCTCCCTCATAAGAACGTAAGCTTCCAGACAGCAGGGACCTTGTCTACCCATTAACTCCTGTGTTTCAGGCACATAAGGGGAACCCAATTAATACTTGCTGAATGAATAAATATTCAGCCAGGATAGAGTTCACATTCAATTAGGATTTCATCCTACAGGATTTTTTAAAAACAAAGTATCTAAAAGTATATTGTGGCTAGAAGCAGGGACCATCTATAGTTCAGTTCCTGAAGCAGTCTATTAAAAGTGGTGTTGACCACCTCTAACAGGCAATAAGAAAAACAGATGGTGAAATAGTAGGATTTGAATCCTCACAATATTCAAATATAGTAATTCTTTATGGGTCTATCATGCATTAAACTGTGTAAAAATTTCCTTAACATATTTACATTTCGGCTTACACATCTTATTAATGCCCTGCACCCATTCTGTAGTGTGTATCTGCAGAAAAGACACACTAGCCCTCTTCACTACTTTAGTTACTTTCGTCAGTTCATCTCTTTCTTAAGATGGAGCAACCAGAACAAAGCCTCAAGTGCAGAAGCTGTGTTTGTGCAATGCCCAAAACTCTGTTGGTGTCTGGACTGGATAAGCAAACTTATTTAAGACAGAGGTTCTCAACTGGTGTACCATGACAGACTCTTCACAAGAGTGCTGCAAATTTTAGTCCATGTGTAAAATGCATTTTTGCTTCAGGTAAATATTAATGTTGTTACTGTTTGTGCAGTTTTGCTTAGGGGACAATATATACTTCTACCAGTATGAGTCAAGAAACATGGTACCATATCAGATAAATGCCAAAGAAAGATTTTATGTGAGAATGCTCTTTTGCGAGTACATAGAAGAAAGAGATCAAAGAGGTAAATAGTTCTATCAGTGACTTGGTGCTAAAGAGCAACCATAAAACAGTGTAACCCCATAGATACTTTCAGGCACTATGAACATTGCTGTGCCATAGTTATACCATAATTATTGCTGGCACATTTGGTGTCCTTTTAAGTCTTTTAATACCCTTAAACATGCCACCAAATTTTCTAGTAATCAAGAGTGTGCCATGAACACAGAGGTTAGGGATCACTGCTATAGGAAATAATATGTAAGAGTTCAAAATATTTTTTTCTGGGTCATAAATGATAGCTCAGAACTTATATAATAAGCTTTTGCTTTCTAACTTTATTATTATGTACATTGCCTGCATCAAAACTCATTTAACAGTTTTCTTCCCACTCTGTAATATTTTTCTGTAGATAGCCCAATTTCCTCAGCATTTCACTACCTCAAAACCATTAGTTTCAGATGAGTTTTACATGCATAAGAAAACATAACAATTTATTGCACTAAGGAAATGACCAATTTATTAACAATTTATCAGGAGATCTTACTTTGGGAAACCTCCCCTCAAACATACTGAAAACAAAAAAAATTGAAACTAAACTAGAGACAAAGATAAAAATAGGTTTAGCTTGGGCATTGAGGAATTGTTACCCACCTCATGCACCAGTTTTCTTCTGCCTTGCTCAAACAGCTGTTTATAATCTTGCCAAAGAAGAAAGGATATTAAAGGCTAAAAAACACTTAACTTAGTTGTGAAGGTTACCAGTTAGGCTAAATCCATAGGTTTAGGGAAGGAAAATTGAAAGCAAGCAAAAGGGAAAGGGAAGAGGAAAGAAAGCTGGGAGGAAAATAGAGGATAGAATGAGAAGAAAGAACGAAGGGCTTCTCCCTCCATTTGTGCCACTGCCACAGCTGTCATTCAAAGTAGCACAAGTTACTATTACATATCCAGGACTATGAATTCACACTGGGAGATCGAAAAGAAGACAAGATTTGTCCTCAGGAATCACAATCTGGTTAGGGAGATAAAGTAATCTTTATGAATTAATTAAGAGTGTTAAATTGTGAGGTCCTGCTGGAGAAAGGAATTTAGAGAAAGGAGAAATTAGTGTGAACAAAACAGCCAAAGAGGCTTTCATGAAAACTTTAAACATAAGTTGGTGTTGAGGATGAGTAGAATTCAATAAGCAGAGGGGAGAAATTTAGAGAGAGAAGTAAAGAGGTAAAGCTTAAAAAATCTATGAAAATGTCAGAAGGGAGAGAATTAAGTTAGCCATAAAAAAAAAAGTTTAGCATTATGCCACAAAGGTCAGAAATAGAAAGGATTCAGCATCATTTAAAATAAAAATAAAAGGTAGTTTTCATACAGATTCTTACTGTTAACGTGTTACGGAATACTCTCAGTTCTACTCAATGTTTTTTTCCCAATACCCTTAGGTAGTTTTTTAAATCTCATAATAAAGAATTGGTGACATTTATAATAAAACACACTGAAAAAGCTCACTACAAGTTACTTTGTTCATATGGTAGTCTAGTGATATAATTTATGGCCTCAACTCAGGTAAACATATTTAAATATAATATACTGCCCATTTCTTTATGTGTTCTTACCTCAGGTTCCTTCGGATTTGTGTAAAGCTATTTAAGGAAAAATAAACAGCATTTAATTTCTGAAACTAGATTACTCCCCACAGAATACATTTTCTATGTGAAGAGTTCAATTTGTGCTACATTAATTGAGTACTGAAATATATATATATATGTATCTTGAGATATATATTTCAAGCTAGAGATAGAATAAGCTCTTATTTTGTGAACATAGAGAGTCTTTAGAGCATTCTGTGAACCCTGATTATAAGAAAATTGATAACCAGATATTTATGATTACTGCGACTGCACTACAGTCACAGTAATTTGTTATGGTTTAAAAATTTTAAAATAACTCATATATCTAAGACTCTCAATAGTATCTTTTCAGGCTTCCCTGGTGGTGCAGTGGTTGAGAGTCCACCTGACGATGCAGGGGACACGGGTTCGTGTCCCGGTCGGGGAGGATCCCACATGCCGCGGGGCGGCTAGGCCCGTGAGCCATGGCCGCTGAGCCTGTGCGTCCGGAGCCTGTGTTCCGCAACGGGGGAGGCCGCGGCGGTGAGAGGCCCGCGTACCGCAAAAAAAAAAAAAAAAAAAAAAAAAATAGTATCTTCTCATTTTCCTTCTATTCTTAACTACATATACCGTGTTATATACCAAGAAGTATACAAAGCTTCAAAAAAGTCTGTAAAACTTCAAAAACAAAGAGCTTTGAGTCTGTAAATTAACTCAGAAAATGAAATTCTAATAGCCAATAGATGAAGCAGATAGTATAGCCTATATATTTCCTCATGTATTATAATATGCCAAAGAAATATGTAGATTGTGATCTTTTATTAAAACTTCTGATAGAGTTTTTTTTTTTCTTCCAAAATGCATAGGACAGACAATGAAATTCAGGGAGGATGGGGGAGAGTACTGTTTTACTATTTCACTTGCCAAAAGACAATGAAGCAGAGACAGAGGCTTGGTCTTTAAATGTGCACTTACTGTAAGTACTGCCATGTGTAGCTTCAAGAGAAAAGAAAACTATTGTTACTATACACTTGCACCTATATTATTATTATTTTCAATAAAGTCTAATTAAAATATGACTTTCAAATTAAAAGATCTGGGTAGGAAAAAAATACTATTCAGAAGGTCAGAGAAATGGATACTAATTTTTCATCCATTCATGTGAGTCTCTATTACATACCCAAGGTTCTGCTGGGGAGGGGGAGATGGAAAAAAAAAAAAAGAAGATAACTATCCTTAGTCTCTATAAGTTACATTCTAGTTTGGGAGGCAAAAGATATACAAAATAATTCATTATTACTAAAAGTTAATTATGCCATAAGCATCTCTAAAACAGTTTGTGTTTTGAAAGTAATTAAAAATTTTAAGTCTGATGTAAGTCTACAAAATCTCTGCCCTCCCTACAACTACATTACTATAAACAGATTCTGCTTGGAAGAATAATGGAATATATAGATACAGAGATAGAGATATAAGCAAGCCTATTAAAAACTAGGATACAAATGAGAAAATTTCAGGACCATAATTTTGTATCAAATTATTCACCTATTTCACCCAAAAGACTAAAACTTTAGTGACACTGTGTGGCCGTTTTGGTTACTGCATACAATTGATTTTCAGACTACACAGTAAAACTCTAATTTATATTAATTATTTAATTAATAGTTCATTCATTCATTCAAAAATAGAAATGGCCCCTGATCTCAGGGAACATGCAGACCAGCAGGAGAGAACAAAAAAAGCACACAGATAGGTACATCATTACAATTGTGTTAATTGCTATGAAGCAGCAGCACTGAGTGCTTGTGACCATTAAACAGGTGGACAGTCTAGGCTGGGAGAGGGGTGGCGGGGGTGGGGGGGTGGTTGTCAGGGAAGGCCTCCCCGAGGAAGTAAATATTTAGGCTGGGACCTGAAGGATAAATTGGAATTAGCCAGATAAAGGGTGTGGGGTAGGGAAGAAAATTTTGCAGGCAAAAGTAACAATATGTACAAGGGTAAAAGACACTTGGCATGTTCTCGAATGCTTGTGTGCTTGAACATGGTGAGCAATGGTGAGAGTGATGCCTTGGAAAGTATGGTCCCTAGACCAGCAGTCTCAGCATCACTTGGAATTTGTCTGAAATGAAAATTCTTACACCAGAAATTTTGGGGTGGAACCTGGCAATGTGTGTTTTAACAGGCCCTCCAGGTGATTCTGATGCAAGCTAATGTTTGAAAACTACTGCTTTAGATTATTAACTCATTTAATTCTCAAACAACCGTAAGGGGTTCGTTCTATTATTATTGTAAAGAAACTAAGTTACCAAGAGGGAAGTTATGTGCCAAGAGCACACAGGTATTAAGTGGCAGAACTAGGATTCACTTCAGACTTACTTCTTCTAAACCTTGAGCTCTTAACTATATTTCACTGCCCCTCAAAGATGGGCACTCAAGAAATGTTGCTAAATGAATGGACAAAGGAGAATGAATGAGTGCTGTTCGGTGTACTGGTGAGGACCTTCTTCCCCTCTCAACCTGTCTAAATACTAAGGGCCTTCAAAGTCATTTTCTCCCAAAGATTTCCCTCATGTCCCTCACTGGATATAACCCCTCCTTTTCCATACTTCCTTTGCACATGATCAATATCTTGCCTTTGGTATGCATCACTTTCTAATGAAATATCAAACTGATATGAAAAAATCAAAATTTAACAGCCCAACATGGCACAGGTACTGACCAATCAGAAAAGATGCCAACTTAGCCCTGGTGCTGGGTTCCTGGAAGCTCCCCCCTGGGCCAGGTGTCAACCCTTTAGTTGCTAGATTGTGGAACAGTCTAGGGACATCCCAGAAGAGACACTGGTGGGGTGAAGGGGTGGACATGGTGGGAGTCATTTGGGATCTCAGAGAAGCAACCATTTACCACTGGATATAGAGTACTTCAACATTTTAACAACAGGTACAGCTATGCCAGTGTGCAATAGCTGATCATCAGCCGTGCATATGATGTCATCTATCTTCTGCCATGGACTATAAGCTCTTTGTGTGCACAATCTCATATCTGTTTTATCTTTGTATCCCTCAACCCCCCAGTCAGTGTTGAATAAATCATAAGTAATAACTATTCAATGAAAAAGGAAATATATCAGTGCAACTAAATAATCCAATGTAAGGCTTACTCACCTTAAGGTTTTTTAAAGGAATAGGAATTGAGAAGTAAAAAGAAGACAGAGATGGGGAAAGGAGAAAGCAGTGGTGGAAAGTTCATTTATATATTATCTCTTCAACTAGGACTAGAGCCTCTAATTTTTACACGCTTCATAGCTGTCTTGGGCAGCAAGAAAAATCTAATGCACTTAAAATTCAAGCTGCATTTAAAAAAATTCAAGCTACAATGCTAGCTATTTTGAGGGAACAGGTTATATACATGTGCCAAACATAGCTAACAAAATAACTAACATAGAATAAAAACCGATTATTCAAGTCCATTTTTTCCTTTCATATCTGCAAATTGAATCGCCACTATTTTGAACATGTTCAATGTGCTAAATGCCAGATTCTTGTCTGCCCTTTCCCACATCCTGTGGATCTCTTCCAGTGACTTCAGAGGAAATTCTGTGGTCAAAAAGATATGAGTATGTAAAAGAGAAAAATGAGGGTTTCATTTCTAATTGATGTAAACGAGACATCAACAGGACAACAAAGACACAAAATAAAAAGAAACTGGTTCATGAATGCAAATGTAGGAACTGGTATACTGTTAAAACACAACAACAAAATAAAGGCTAAATTTTTCTTTGAAAGGGATAAAGGATGAGTCTTTGATCCTGGTGTAAATTTAAAAACATTCTTACGTATCTCTTTTCCAAAGCATCAAAACAACCTCGAATCCTGTCAAGAAATAAATGTTTGGTGTCAATTTGGACCAGATGCAAAGCCAGAAAGAATCCCAAGTACAAAACTGATTTGTTTCTTGCTTTGAAATACATTAAATTGATAACCATTTCACCTTTCCCATTTAATCATTTTTTAGAAATTCCTATATCTTTTAATATGTTGATAGTACTTTATAAATAATATGTAAGCAATTTTGAGGTAGGGAATCACATCTTATTTTTCTTTTGGCCTCCCATAATGTTTAGGACACTGACATGCATATGATGAGTAATCAAATTTTGATTGATATTTTTCTTTCTTATATAAAGTCCACTTTCTTCAAAAACAAAACTAAATCAGTATCTTAAAATAATATTGAATAATTGTTACACATTTCTAGGAAATTAAAAAAAAAGAAGATGAAAAGAAAGAAAGGAAGAAGGCAATAGTTTTAAGGAAATGATCTTACCAAATAAAGTCTTATGGGTAATTTCAGCTATGATAAAAATAATGTTGTTCAACTTTGGTGGAATTTCAATTACTTACCACCTGATAATATGCAGTGACCCAGGACATTTTTTATCTTCTCGGAGGATTTTTAAACTGAGGTCTACAAAAATAGAAACAGTCTGTTGCACTAAAATTGTCCATACTAAATAAGGGTATTTCCTTTCATGATTTTATTTTTATAACTTACTTAGTTTATAGCTTATAAAAACATTTTGAATTACAAAATATCTAATTTAAAAATAAATCCTATGTTGATAATTGACTTAGTTCCCATTTTTATTATAGATTAGCAGTCTTCCCTTCTACAATGTAGCACAACTGATTTGGTTGCAAAATCAATTTGTGTCACTTCTTTGCTTCTGCTGAATTCTAAGTTATCATAAGGTAGTACTGAGACCATCTCCATCAACCAATTTAAAACGTACACCTCAGTCTCAAATCACTTCTCTGGTATTTCTCTCTCTCTCAATGAAAGAAAAAAAGGATGAAAAATGTTTCCATGGATTATTCTCAAATATTAATTTCCATCTGAAATTCGACTACCTTACTATAGGAAGGAAGAATAAGAAAGTCACATTAAAAGTTTTGGTTTAGATCAGTCTAAAATCAATTACTGATTCATGTATGACTTTATATAAATCACTTCACCTTTTCAGATTGTTTTCCTATCCTAAAATTGATGTTACCTCTATTGCTATTGAGAGATATGAAAATTATTCCATATTGGTATAACATTTAGAGATTGCCAAAAAGAGAGCAACTTAGGAGTACTGGGCATTTTTATGATATATGCTACTTTAAGTACAAACACTGGGAGGGAGATATATAACTTCCATTAAAACTGTCACAAAAAATAAAGCTATAAACAATGGTATTGCCCTCCATGCACAGGTTAGTGATTGGCACACAGTAAGCGCTTAATTACTCCAAATATGTCTTTTTCCAATTCTATATTCCAAACAAGAGGAGAAACTGCAACTATATGCTACATATAAACATTTTCACTATTACAGATTTATATCCTGTAGACCAAAAGAGGACATAACACAAATGAGGCTGTCACAGTTGCAAATATAATGCCTTTGTGTTTATAGCACACATGCATTTCATTGATGCTCATGTAGAGAATCAAATGTTTAAGAAAATTAAATTGGAATGAGGCCTAAGTATATCATTAAATACAGATGTGAGAAATTTAAAGTAAAGTTAGATTTTGAAAAATAACATCTTACAAGGAAACTTGTAGCCCTCTATATTTATTTTCCAAATGATACTTTCCCACTTTCATGACAAATCAGCAAAATTTTCTGAATTGTTATCATAACCCATCTTTTTAAACAAAAAGATATTTGAAAAATTGAAGAGTCCTAGGTACATTCTTTTTAATACAAGAGAAGGAAAGGAGACAGAAACAGCTTGTAATACAAGGAAATGAGATCATGAGTTTAAGGACATAAGAAATAAAAGGAAGAAAAGTAGAAAAGACAGAAAATTAAGAAAAAACCAGAGCTGATTAGAATAATAATTGTCTACATATCCATGTTAATCAACAAATGGGTTTGGCATGGGTATGCATATTTTCCACATATTTGTATATGTTAACAGAAAGAATTAAACTTCTCAATTAAAATTCCTCAAGGCCAAAGTCTACCTCAAAGAAAAAAATTCAGTTGAGACACAAAATAGTGCAAATGTACAGCCCCCAAGTAGATTTCGATCTGGTTGCTGCTTTTGTAGGTACAGTTTAGAATTACTGGGCTTGTCCATACATATTTCTTTTCTCTTCATTCCGTGATTTGGTATTAGCCAGGAACTAATGGTTCCTATAAGTAAAACCACTAAACATAGTGAAATTAAAATGGAAAATGAATTAGCAAATTGATCTTAAAGAACCCATGACTTGGAATTAGCACACTCTGTGAGAAAGTAAAGTTTTACTCCTGCCAAATAGAGGAAAAGGGCTCCACCAGCCAAAGTAACCATTTAGTTAAACTTTACCATCCAAATGGCTTTCTTCGTAAGAGCTCTCTGGAAACAGGCCCCTTAGATATGTTACACATGAGATAGAAGTAGCAAAAAGTTTCTTCACCATTATCAATGACTCATGCTCCTTAGTTATTTGACATGGGAAAACTGTTTGCTGGGAGGGGGGGAAAATGAAAAAGATTAGTATTCTTTAATATATTCAGCCCATCATGCCATTATCACAAGTAAAATGGAAAGATTTTTCAAGACCTCAAATCTGATACCTTTATAGATAATCAAAAGGAAACTGGGCTTTGAATATTGCGTCAGATTAGATCTTCACTGGCAAGGCAAAGAAGAAAGGCAGAGACGGTTATCCAAGTAATTCAAGACTGACATAATTTATTTTACAATGACCCATGGATTTAAGCAAAATGGGGAGTTTTACTATGGTTATATAATTTTCCCTTTCATACACTCCTCAGAACCCACTGCAATCTGTCTTCCACCCGCTCTGTTCTATACTATTCTCTCCAAAGTCACCAAGTACATCCTATCATTGACCTCATCTCGGTCCTCGTACTATGTAAACTGCTCTGCAGTGCTTAACACTTTTGCCTACACTCTCCTCTCTCTGTTGCCATAACATCCTCAAACTCAGTTTATCTCTATCACCCTGACTGAAACCTGATCCCAAGTTTCATTCTCAGACAAATGGATCAGCATCCACTCCAATCATCCAAGCTAGAAGTACAGTCATCTTCGGCTTCTCTCTCTCCTCCATTCCCCATATCCAATCACAAAGTCCTATTAATCCTCTCTAGGAGAGTTCTCAAATCTGTTTTCTCCTTTCTCTTCTCACTGCCACTGCCTTGGCTCAGGACATGGTCACTTCTCCCCTTTATTACTGTAGTTGCCTCTGACCTCCCTGCTAACAGTTCCTTTCATTCAATCTGTCCTTCATACTGCCAACATTATTAACTTTAAAGAATACAAATCTTATCATGACACTCCCAGTGTTCATACAGGATAGAGTTCAAGTGTAGCGTTTGAGAACTGTCAAAATCTTATCTTTGCCTAGCTTTCCTGTCTCATCTCCCACCCCTCCCTTCTGCCCCTCCTCCCTTATCCCCTCCTATGCACCCTACTCCCTAGCCATGTGGAACTACTATTCATCTACTATTCTACTACCATGTATTTCCACATCTTTGTGCTTTGCTTAAGCAAAAGTTCTGCAGTATAAGTGACTCTCACAGATAAAGCTGAGTGCAAAGAAACCTGATACAATTGAGTACTAAAGTATGATTTCATTTATATAAAGTACAAAAGCAGGTGAAACTAATTTATGATATTAGAAGTCAGAATGGTAAATCTCTGATTACCTCATGCAAATTCAGAGGTCTTTTTTACTATACCGCACAGTTTCAACTGTTGAAGTTTTAATAATTCTGTTACTTAGAGGCAGGTACTACCCACAAATATGCATTTAGATGAAAGAGAACGCCCCAAAATCTTTATCTATATCTGGTTCTAGAATGTCTTCAGGACATTCTAGACATGATTTTGCAATGTAAGCTTGCTTCCTCTTTGGTACACTACATAGCGAAAATGAATTATCAGTTCATCATTTTGTCAAACCATATTATATTCAGTTGTTAAAAAGATACATAAAATTATTCTTGCATGTATGATAGGAACTTTGGGGACAAATTATTATGGATCTTAAAAGTCAGGCTAAGGGCTTCCCTGGTGGCGCAGTGGTTGAGAGTCCGCCTGCCGATGCAGGGGACACGGGTTCGTGCCCTGGTCCGGGAAGATCCCACATGCCGCGGAGCGGCTGGACCCGTGAGCCATGGCCGCTGAGCCTGTGTGTCCGGAGCCTGTGCTCCGTAACGGGAGAGGCCACAGCAGTGAGAGGCCCGTGTACCACAAAAAAAAAAAAAAAAAAAAAAAAAGTCAGGCTAAGGAATTTATGCTTTATTCTGTAACCAGTGGAAAAGCAGCAGGTTTGATTAGGAGAGTGAGCAGAATAATTGTTTTACGAATATTAAGCTATAGCAGAAGTAGGAAAGATTAACGTTGAAGGAGAATATGTAATATGCATGTGTGTCTATGTGTATGTGTGTAAAATTTTACAGAAAATTGCTTTTGGTACCCATAGATCCTGAGAAATTAAGGTTCTGTGGGGGTAATTGGGTAATAGCCGGCATGGCATACATGTATAATAACTTATTGAAAACATGCCAAAATTTAGAGGCAATACTTGAGTAATAACCACTTGTTAAATTAAATAACCTAAAAATATAAAGATGTTTACTTTAAATATAGAATCTAAAAGGCCATTTGTAATAATGAAGATCAATGATTGGAAAAGCCCTCTAGAATTGTTACTTTTCTATACTCCAGGGATTTTTTTCTCAGCTCAGTTGATCTAATACTTTAAGGGTTATCATTCATGTTTTTATAAATGTCTAATACATGAAAATACTGTGGCTTGATAATATAAAACACTATTATAAATTATTTTAATAAGAAATTGTGCTAATGATATAAGTAATGTTTGACAGCTCAGCTGTCAAGCTACATGACCTACGGCAAGTTACTTTACTTCTCTGAGCTTCAGTTTTCCCCTTATTTCAAGGTTTAAGTGAAATAATAATATAAAGCCCTTGGCACAGTGCCCAGCACATGGTAAGTGCTGAATAAATGTTAGCTTCTATAGTTATTATTATTGTTGTTTTAAGTATTAAATAGCAAAATCATACAGTCACTTAAAATTTACTGGGAGAAGTAGCTCATGCAGTTCAAACTACAAAGATCTGTTTATATCAAAAGGTCAATTTGTTAATTTACAGTGAGAAAAATAACTGCCAAGCTGATTGCAATTCATATACCCAGCTCAGCATTTTCACCCCAGGAAGGGTTTCCTAAGTGGAAACGCAATGAGATCAGAAGTTGGCTTGGTGAGTATATTGAATTTGAGCCAGAAAGATGACTGCTTTCTCTCTGCCCTAATTCTCTTTCAACTTCAATCTTCCCTGCCTCTGCTACAGCTTAATATTCCTAAAACATTATTTTACTCACTGTCCTGGTGAAACCACTGACTTTCCATTGATTACAGAATAAAGCATAAATTCCTTAGCCTGGCTTTTAAGATCCACATTAATTTGTCCCCAAAGTTCCTATTCAATTTTATTTCCTACTTCTGTCCAACATGATGACACTCCACTACAGTAAGGATGGATTCTTTGTTATTCTCTGAAACATGCCATGCTCATTTCTTACTCTGAGCCAAGGCATATGCTAGTTTTTCCTCATGGAATTCTCTTCTCTCACCTCTCTCCTAATCCTTTTCATTAATTAAGGTCCACCTTAAGTCCTATCTCCTTCGTGAGGAATATACAAACCATTCCAGTCTATATAAAATCTCTGAATTCCTATAATTGTATTGCTTTACTCTTTTCACATATATTTAATGCATATACTGCTTTGTATATTGACTTACCTCCTGTAAATCTTATTTCCCTAACCAGATTATAAACTTCTAGAATGTGAAGATTCTTTTTTTTTAATTCTCTCAGAGAATAACACAGCATTACATATATATTATATAATATTAAGCTCTCAATGAATCAATGAATGTTCATTAATGAATGTCATGGGACAAGATAAATTTGCCCAGGTGAACCCAGCAAGGTTGCCTGGCCCTGGCATGCTTCCCCATGGCCCCAGGATCCTAGTTTCTCTAAGTGCTCTCTCCTCCAGTTATTATAATTACATCATAGTGTGCATTAGAAGTGTCCTAATTGTGTCAGGAAGTGAATGTCTAACAAAGAGCCATTCTCTTTAAACATCTTTTTTTTGTTTCTGATTTCTTTTCCTCTACAAAGTCTAAATATATAAACATGAAACAAGCACCCAATAAGTTACTTTGTAGAAATCTATTCTGATTTCCTGAACATCCTCAGTCCATTAGCCAGTTAAAATGTAGACATACTCTGCCAGAATATTATGTGCCGATTAACTGATAAAACTGCTGTTTAAAAAAACACCAAAGACTAAAGTCATGATTCTGAACTAACTCACTAAATAGTCATTGATTTTCTTTTAATTCTTAATAAATACCTTAGGTGCCTTGTGAATTCTGATAGAATGAGAGAGCTGAGCAGTGGCCATTATAGCAATCTATCAAGGATTCTTTTAACAAGTCTAACCTGTAAAAAAAAAAAAAATTAGAGACCTTGCCTAATGTAATCCTTATTGTGAATTTTCTGAAGAACTATATAATTAGCATTTGATTGTATTCTTTTGAAAATTAGTTTAATAAACATTTTTATCTCCACTACCAATTTTCTATAAAGATCGATCTCTGGATTAGTTTTTCCAACCACCCGATAAAAATTTAAGTTGACTTACTTGTTCCCAAATACATTTGGAGGGGAAAAATAAATGTAAATCCCCTAAAGATTCAACAGTATATTTTACTCATCCTTGTTATTCCCTCAGAGTGTAACAGTGCTCTCTGTATAACAGGGGCTCAAAAATACTTCTTGAATTAACTTCATGTGTAACTGATTTTCAAAGTAAACTCAAAAGTTAAAGTTTACACTTCATACTCATTAGGATGGCTATTCAAAAAAGTGGAAAATAACAACAAGTGGAGGTGACGATGTGAAAAATCAGAATCCTTGTACACTGCTGGTAGGAATGTAAAATGGTGCAGCTGCTGTGGAAAACAGTATGGCAGTTCTTCAAAAAGTTCAATAGATTTACCATATTACCCAGCAATTCCACTTCTAGGTCTAAACTCAAAAGAATTGAAAGGAGGGATTCAAACAGATTACACACCAATGTTCACAGCAATATTATTTACAATAGCCAAAAGGTGGAAACAACCCAAATGTCCAACAACAGTTGAATGGATTTTTAAAATGTGGTATATACAATGGAATATTATTCAGCCTTAGAAAGGAATGAAATTCTGATACATGTTGCAACACGGATAAACTTGAAAACATTATGTTAAGTGAAATAAACCAGACACAAAAGGACACATATTGCACGATTCCACTTATATGAGGTAGAGATACCTAAAGTAGTCAAATTCATAGCAACAGAGAATAGAATAGAAGTCACCAGGGGCTGGAGGGTAGAAAGAATGGGGAGTTCAATGAGTACAGAGTTTCTGTTCAGGATGATGAAAAATTTTTAGAAATGGGTAGTGGTGATGGTTGTACAACACTGTGAATGCACTTAGTGCCACTGAATTATACACTTAAGAATGGCTGAGATGATGAATTTTATGTAATGTACATTTTGCCACAATAAAAAGTATTAATATTTAAAATACATAGTTTTCAATTCTGTTGCTTCACTAACATAAAAAAGAAGTAAATTTCCCTTTTTCTTTTCAAAGGACTTAATTTATATTGTAGTTTCTTGTCAAGGTTTTATGGAGTTCTGACCAAAATATCTGTAGATAACCCACTTAAAGAAATTCCATTCTGGATCACTCAGGATAGCCTGTGACTTGTTTTTGTGTACAAATTAATGCAAGATTCTGGAAGATTTTGCAAATAAAAGAGGGCAGAATTATTTAAGGACACTGCCACAAGGTGGTGATAGAGATTATAAACAGGTAATAATTTCTCTCAAATTATTTCTTCAGAGCAGCACTAGGGGACACTCTTTTACAAGATTTTACATGAGGCTGAAACCACCTAATAGTCCTTTGGTCCTTAATGATTCCAAGGTACCTTTTGTTGACTTCAGATTATAACCTTCATTTCTGAGTGTAACCTGACCCTTTCTTAGCTTTTGGTGTTCTTCAAGGGCTCTGTCCTAGGAGCTTTTTTTTCTTTTTTTAACTTCTAAACACACTCCCTGGATGAACAAATACTTTCTTGTTTCAATTATATTTCTATTCTAACGACTCTTAGATGTATTCCCCCAACCTAGGTTTCACTGGGGAGTTGCAGATCTATACCTCTATGAGCCAGTTCCAATTTGATGTTCCCAGCATACCCAAATGTGAATTCTTTTGCCCGAAACCTATGTCTGTACCTTAGCTAAGTGAATGACAACATCAAATACCTAGATGCTCAAGCCTAAAAACTATGACTCAACCCTGTTCCCTCCCTCATTCCCACATCCATTCTCCTTTCTCAAGTGTCCACTCCTCACTTTATACACATTGTTGTCATCTATGCTTCAGATCAGATCAGCCTCATCTTTTGACTGGATTTCTTCAACCACCAGTCTGCCTGTCACTGGTCTTACCCTTCTCCAGTCTGTTCTTTGTATTGCAGCCAGAGTATTCTTTTTAGAGTACAAACTTGACTATGTAACTTCCTCAACTGAAATACTTCAGTGGCTCCCCACTGTCCTCAGGATGAAATCCAAACTCCTTACCATAGCCTCAAGATCTGGCTCATGCCTCTTTAGCCACATCTCTAACCATTTTCCCTTACACTTTTATGCATCAGCTATTCTTATCTACTTTAATTAACCTATATTCTCTCTAGCTTTCAGGCTTTTGTAATGTTCCTTCTGCCTGAAACATCCTCCTCCCTTTCCAATTCCTACTCATCTTCTAGACATGGCTTAGTATAAGTTTCTCGAGGAATTATTCCCTGGTTCACCACCAAGTCTGGGTTATGTGCCCATTGTAATATATTCGATATCATTGCATTTATGTATCCACCCCACCCTGCTGTGAGATAATGTGAGGGCAAAGTTGTATCTGCCTAGTTCATTCTATATTTTTTAAGTTTTTTTTTTAAGGTACAATTCAGTTGGTTTTAGTATATTCATGAAGTTTTGCAACCATCACTACCATCTAATTTCAGAAGATTTTCATTACGTTAAAAGAAACTCCATACCCACTAGCAATCACACCTCATTTTCCCCTCGCCTGACTCCTTGCAACCATTAATCTACTTTTCATCTCTATGGATTTGCTTATTCCAGACATTTGATATAAATGGAATCATATATAAACTTTTGTGTCTAGTTTAGCTCATTCTTGAATCCTTAGCACCATGACAGTACTGGAATAAAGTAGGTAGGTGCTCAAAAAATATCTGCTGAATCAATAGAGAAGTACTACATGAACAAGGAAAAAGTAAGGGTCTAGAATAGAATTACAGAATTTTAGAAGTAGAAGGAACTTTAAATGTCATCTAGTCCAAACATCTAATTTTCTAGATGAGAAAATCAAGGTCCAGAGAAGTCAATTGACTTACTCAAGGTCAATCAGAACTGAGAATAAAAATCAAGAAAATTTGACTCACAATTTAGGAGTTTTTCTATAATGACTCTGTAATGAAATTTCCCTTGCTTTCATTCCATCTAAAATACTGCATTACCAGCACCTTCTTAGTTGTTGGGCTTGCTTGCTTATTTCTAAACATGGTAGGGTCTCTTTTTGGTGTCCTGAAATAAACTGGCTTCAGAAAGGCAAAAAAGATCTAAATAATTATTTTAAATAGCCAGGCTCCTTTCAACCTCTAACTATTCTGTTGCTACTGTCTTTTTCCCTTTGAGCAGGTGTTTTGTGGAGGTCTCCTATTCAAGTACAAACTCTGCTTAATTTTGAAAGCTCACAAGCTGACAGCCCCAGGAGGTATGACTCTACAGATCATGTACTCTCAGAGAATTACTCTGATATTTTTTTATCACCTTGTTCTAACTCATTATCTAAAACTTAAGAGATATTTCATAACTATGGGTTTTGAGAACAGAACTTTAACTTCCAAATGTCTTTGACTTATATATTTGCTTGTATATTGGATCCACAAACATCCGAAACTTCACAGGGCATCAATACATTCACTCTTATGCTTGATATGTCTACTCTGTGACAAGGATTATGATCTTGAGAAAAACAAAATTTCTTTTTTTTTTTTTGCGGTAAGCGGGCCTCTCACTGTTGTGGCCTCTCCCATTGTGGAGCACAGGCTCCGGACGCGCCGGCTCAGCGGCCGTGGCTCACAGGCCCAGCCGCGCCATGGCATGTGGGATCCTCCCGGACCGGGGCACGAACCCGTGTCCCCTGCATCGGCAGGCGGACTCTCAACCACTGCGCCACCAGGGAAGCCCAGAAAAACAAAATTTCTGTGTTTTCTCAGATAAGACTCACTCTGGGCTTACTTCTTGACCTACATCACAATTGCCCTATTTAAAATGGTGGCACAATTACTCTTTTACCCTTTTATGTG
Source organism: Grampus griseus (assembly GCF_964374135.1). Classification (NCBI taxonomy): domain Eukaryota; kingdom Metazoa; phylum Chordata; class Mammalia; order Artiodactyla; family Delphinidae; genus Grampus; species Grampus griseus. Next base: position 22,715,947 of record NC_139006.1, on the reverse strand, counting down.
TGAATCCAAGATTCAGATAAAAATTAACCAGCTGTTGTTTAGTTTCTGAAGGCCTAAGCCACTTTTTTTGGGGGGGGGGGTGTAGGAGGCTTTCTGAGTGACACACACAAAAAAGTTTCATTACATTTGCCCAAAGACAATAATAGTTGATTTCCTAATACTTTTCACCCATCTTTCCCAATCTTCCAAAACCATTTTTTTAAAACAAGAAAATCCCTTTTCTATCAAATGTATAATGTCCAACAGCTAGATTCTAAAATGCAGCTAGATGACCTTCCATACATGTGTATGGTATGAAGGAGATGGCTTTACTCAAAGGAAGTACCTGTCAACATAAATGGGCTTAAATCAGAGTTGGAAGGGGGAGGAGGCATCCTCTAAAACTAATCCAATCCTTTCATTTTAAAGAAAAGTCAATTCAGTGGAGGAAGGATAGTCTTTTTAACAAACAGTGCTGGAACAACAGGACATCCATAGACCAAAAAACCCTGAAAACCTTCAACCTAAATCTCACACCATATACAAATATTAATTCAAAATGGATCATAGATTTAAATGTACAATATAAAACTATCAGTACAAAGAAGAGGAAAGTGAAGTCCAGTAAGGGAACATGGTTTGCTAAAGGTCACCCTGTGACTCAGAGGTTTCACAGAGTTTGCTCCCATAAATTATTATTCTCCATTTTAACAAATCCCATTTGGTCCTGTTAATTCCCCTACTCTGTGCTCACTCAGAGTAAATGGTTTCCACTATATTAACTGGGTATTTATTCATGCTCTTTTGGTTTTTTAATATCTTCTTCAGGCTACTTCAATTATTCATTCTATTCAACATTTACTGGGCGACTACCACGTGCTAGTCTTCGTGTAGGCTTACAAAGATGTAAAATACTGTTCCTACCTCAAGAGATTTATGGCCCAATGGGGGAGAAATTAGATTATTATCCTAATCAGTTTAAAACTCCTTTATGGGCAAGAACTGTACTTTTTCTTCATTTTCATCAGCCAAGTAACATGATGTACTGCACACCGAGTCCAGTGCTCTGCACAATTGAACACATTTCGGTGATTGGTTAATCTTGAGTTTCAAGACACTCTCTCCCCTGCACTGTTTGGGGAACTAAAGTCCATGAGATTAAACGGCAAATCCTGGATAAGGCGAAAGAGGAGCTGAGGTCATCCCGTGGGGACTCACACCTCTTGGTGTGCGCCAGCCATTGATTCTCACAGAACACCTCAATGGCTGGAGAAAACCTGACCTAGAAGATAGATAGCCCTCCCCCACAAAGCTCCCGATCCGACTGGTTGCAACACGCAGGTGTCGGCCGGAATAAGAGCTTGGCTGCCGACTGCCCGCTGCTGCGTCCTCACCTGGACTGATTCCTTCTTTTCCACCACCATTTCAATTTAAAAGCTACCTTGATAGTGGGAATGTGAGTGTTCCCAGTACAATTCTTTCCACCCCCGCACCCCACTTCCCCCACCCCCAGTAAATGTGAAATTTTTCATCATCAAGCTTTGGGGAGGGGGGTGGGGAATGCTACCTAGGGGTTCCTCTTTGTCCTTCCCCTCAGCCCCGGCCTTCCCGCTACTCCTCAGAATACTTCGGGCCTCACAGAAATACTTTCAAATCAAACTTAAAGCCTCGAGGAAAAAGAAACGTAAAGGGAAAAAAATAACCTAAGAGGAAAAAAAACCCCCCCAAACTCTAAGAGAACTAACGACGCTCAAGCGCCGTTTTTCTCCGTATGCCTCGCATCTGGACAGCCCTCACCTCAGAGGGTCGACACCTCCCAGTGAGAGGGACTCAACGGCCTTTTCCGGCTCAAACTCTCCCTCGGGCTTATGAATAAGCAACGAGACCTTCCTGGGCGGGGCGAGACGCTTCATGAATAATTCATTACTTCTGCTCGCCTGATCGGCCCACCTCGCTCGGTCTCATGAATATGCAAAAAGAGGCGAGCGACGGCTAACGCGCCCCCAGCAAGCCCCGCCCTCCACGCCTGGCCTCCTGGCGCCCGTGAGGAGGTGGTTCCCTGCTCACCTGGCGTCAGGCCTCCGGCTCCAAGGCTCTCCTCCGGCGTTTCCCGCCCTTCCGAGGGTTCGCCGGGCGCTCCCGGGCCTGAGGGACCCGCACCGAGCTCGAGGCGCCGCACACGGACCCCGACGGGGCCTTCGGCTCGGGGCTGCTCCGCCTGGGCAACCCTTACGTCGAGGACAGCCTGCTGCCAGCCTCCCTGAGGAGACGCCTGCCCGCCGAGGTGAGGGGGGGCGGGGAGGACTTCAGAGGGGCCTGGGTTAGAGCCTGCGGGGCCGTGGGGTTAATGCGGGCCAAGGGCCCGCCGGGGGTGGGGGGTGAGGGGTGGTGGGTGTGGGAGGGGAGGCTAGAGCCTGGAGGGACCGCGTCAACGCAGAAGGGCGGTAGAGGCCCAGAGGACAGAGGTTTCGCCCGCAGGAGGGCATCTCTCCACTTCTTCCCTGTATGGACCCCCACTTTGCATTATTTTTAATATTCATTGGTAATTATGGAAATAAAACACGAATATGTGCTCCTCTTACACTGCCTCCTAACCTGGTCCCCTGCGCAGAGGCAACCCCAGTGAGCAGTTGGGTGTGGGTCTCCGCAGGTCCCTTTCCAACGGGTTCAGCTACACATCTAGTATCTTGTGGGGCTTCTCAGCGGTTTGTGGAGCCCCTGGAACCTCTGCAGTGTGGTTTCCTGAGAGAGTGGATGAAGCAGTGGGTCACTTGAAACCTGTTTTTACTTTGTTTCCACAGTAAAGGAAAACAAAAAAAAGATTCAAGTTTGTAAAAACATGAGTTTATAACCTAATGACTAAAACCAAACTTCGGGCAGTAAATTCCTTCAGTGCAGGTTTTCTCAATCTCAGTAGTAGTACCCTCCCCACCTCAAATCATTTGACAACCCAAAATGTCTCCAGACGTTGTCAAATGCCCCCTGGGGGACAAAATGGCCCTTAGTCAAGAACTACAGCTGACCCTTGAACAACTGGGGGGTTGGGGGTGCTGGCAGTCTGCACAGTCAAACATCTGCCTGTAAATTTGTAGCCGGCCCTCCTTATCTGAGGTTCGGCATCCGAGATTTAAACCAGCTGTGGATTGTGTAGCATTACTGTAGTATTTATTGAAAACAATCCACGTGTAGGTGGACCCGCGCAATTCAAACCGGTGTTGTTCAAGGGTCATCTGTACTGCTTTAATTCTGTACTTTCCAGAAGTAACTGCTCTTTAAAACAACCATGCAGATGATCTGTCTGCTCCAGCGCTTTCCAGCCTCGGCATTTTCCTGCTTCCCTCGAGCTGAACCACTAGCCCCTGTGTGCTGGCTGTGCTCACTTGAGGTCCCAGTCAGCTAACCACTACCATCTCCAAAGGGCCTTCCCTATGTTGAAGTCCACCCCCCTACCACACCGCATGCACACACACACAGAGTTATTCTCTCTCATTATCACTCTGTTTTCTTCCTAGAACTAATCACAATCTGGATTTCATTTATTTGTTAACCTGGTTTTCTTTCTTCACCACCTAGAATGCAAGTAAGCTTCATTAGAGGCCTGATCTCTTCAGGTCACCCCAGGATCCCCAGTGCCCAGCACAGTAATCAATAAACTTGGTGGACTGAGACAATAAATTACCCTCTCTTCCTCCCAAGAGTTTCTGTGGAGTTTCTCCTACTCCTTTCCATCCACATTCCCTTCTGGGCTCCTCTGTGACCTTTGTTTAGAACTAAAATGGATGAATGAGCTCCTAGGAACTGCGGGTGAAGCCTTCACTTTTCCCACTGACTTATCCACTCTTTGAGGGCAGAAACTGTCCTTTACTATGTTCATTGAAGGTATTCATATTGTTGAATGAACTAATTGATGACTTAAGGAAAAATATTAGACAATTAAAAATTGATCATGCTAAAAGGGGCTTTAGAAATTATCAAAGAACTTCACAGATAAGAGTTTAGGTAATTTGCTCAAGGTCCCCAGGCTTGTTGAGAGGCCAAGTCACAGGTGGAACCCATGGTATCACACCTCTCATTTCAAGGCTCTTTCTTATCTCCAGCCAGTCTAGTTTCTGATTACTTTTCTGTGAACCTGACTTACAGCTCAAACACAAAAATCCCAAGCCCAAGACTTTTTTTTTTTTTTTTTTTTGGCTGCTTTGGGTCTTCGTTGCTGAGCATGGGCTTTCTCTAGTTGTGGTGAGCGGGGGCTACTCTTCGTTGCGGTGTGCAGGCTTCTCATTGCGGTGACTTCTCTTACAGAGAAGCCTGCACACCGTAAGGAAGAGGTGGCTTCATTTGAGGAGCATGGGCTCTAGGCGTGCGGGCTTCAGTAGTTGTGGCGCACAGGCTGAGTTGCTCCGTGGCCTGTGGGATCTTCCCGGACCAGGGCTCGAACCCGTGTCCCCTGCTTTGGCAGGCTGATTCTTAACCACTGCGCCACCAGGGAAGTTCCAAGACTGACTTCTTGTCAACTAAAAGCTTTTGAGTTTGTATTCTTCATCTTTTGATTAAATCCAGCCCTGGGGATAATGGCCTAATAAACTCAAAAGTGCTATATGGTATTCAAACAATTTTCCATTTTCTTTTATGCGTTTCAGTGCTAAGCGATTGGAAATTGTCCCTGTCAAAACAAAGTATCTTGTTTGTTTTGGAATGGAAAAATGTACATTGTAGGAGAAAGTGATCATTGTTTAGAAATTTCCAAATAACCAGTTGTTAGTTTTGCCAAATCCTGTATCCAGTAGTAAAATAACATGTGAAACAGATGAAAATGTGGGGGGTGGGGGTGGGGGGAGGATCTTTTTTGAGATGACTTTTCATTGCCTAAAGTTGACCTTTCTCTCTTTAGACACGTGTGTTTCCTTTTTACGCTGTGTACCTGAAACAGTTGTCACTCATTAGTTTCTAGTTAAGACCCTTGCTTTTTGAGAACTAAAGACCATTCAGGGTTCCTTCTTTCCTCTTCTTGATCATTTTATATAGGTAGCACCTGGTTAATAGAGTCTTGTGGAGTCATGCTCTCAGCTTTTACAATTTTGCACTTTTTTTTCTGAGGTGTGTGACAGCACACTGCCTCACAGGAAGTAGAGATAGCTTTTGTCTGACTCATTGAAACTTTCCCCCATTGAATTCCGTTTAACCCTGGAAATCTTTTCCAAAAGATGGTTTACTCGAGGGTTATCAAAATAGACATATCAAATATAAAATGTATTCTCAGGAAGACATCTCTAAATCTTTCTCTCTCTTCAGTGCACATAATCATGATACCAAATACAGAGAAAAGAGATTGAGGTTTGGGGAGCAACTACTCTTAACATCATCAAAACTTCTAGTCATCATAAAGCTGACACCACCGTATTTATTCATTCATCAAACATTTATTTTGCACCTACCATTTATAAAGCACTCTGCTTGGCCTTGTGGGGACCAGAGAGATAATGACTTGGTCCCTGAGCTGTGGACGTTTACAGTTTAGTAAGAGAGGGAGACCTGTAAACACATTACTCACATAGGAAATAATTTGCAAATATTAATGGAGGTATAAATTATGATAGAGTGTAGAGAAGGAAGGTATGCATTGTGAATGGGGAATCAAGACAGCTTCACAAAGGAGGTGGCATTTTAGGAGGAGAATGTGTATATATAATTTCCTTTGCACATTTTTTGGCAGTGGTTTAGGCCACTTCAAACCAATAAAAGCAGACATTTTGCTCACCGCTTTAGAATTAGGAAAGAAAAGAAGATGTAAGATCCTTTCTTTCCACTCTTGTCAGCAACAAGCTTCTGAAAGCTAAATGTTGCCTTTGCAATCCCAGGTGCCTCACTCATGGTTAAGAGGAGAGCTCCAGCTACATTATTTTGAGCCCACTCATTTCTGCGTTAGGGTGTTATTTTCATTGGGGCATACATTATACAGTAGCCATGTGATTTTTTTTTTTTTTTTGGATCAGTGGTGTTTATAGAAGTGTTTATGAATTTGAAATCCTAGAATTTTAAGTATTACAGGGAAGGAAAGAGAGGCAAATGATTGAAGTTTTTAATCAAGCCTCTGTGTGTAAATTGGCTATGCTGCCTTACTAATTTAGGTATTTTTTAGAGAGAAAGGCAAAGATAAAGAATTGACAACTTGGCTTTAGCTTCTGAACTTGATCTATTTTTTGGCAGCCAAAGAGAAGCCAGTCGATAGGAAATAAGTGCCGACTATAAAATCTAAACATATGCTCCTGCTGCTTCTGCCCATACACTGTCAACCTAGAAAATATAATTCCATGCGTAGGTAGCAGTTTATTATGGCGTTCATGCCCACTCAAGAGTTGCATATCAATTTCTGCATCCTTTGAATTGATCTTTTCTGACTGGCAGAAGAATCTCCATGTGGATTGTGTGTTTCTGGGGAAAGCCTAGGTTTTAACGAATTGGAACGGGAAATGACAGAGGCTGTAAGTGACAGGCTGCTGCCTGCTTGAGTGCCCCGATTAAAAAATAATGTCAAGGAAGATATTGAATGCTCAAACATTATAGAAATGTTCTATTTGGCTACTTAGTTGCGTTTTCTGCTGACTGTGATGTTTTGTTGACAGGTAAGATTATGTTATTCCTCTTAATGTTTATCATTTAATAGAAAAGATTTCAAATGAAGTAGTTTTTAAACTGCCTTTCTGTGATTGCAACTTGGTACCTCTGTACAGAGATCTGAGATGAGGTGATGTTCAAAATTTGCCACACTACTGACAGCCCATATTTTGAGGCCCTTTACTTTCTACACATTTTGATGCTTGGAAAATGACAGTTACCAAAAATGGTTTAGAACTCCTATGAGAACATAGTCCAACCTCAGCCCCATGAGGGGCTTTTCTTCCCCTTCCTTTAGTTTATACTAACCTAATGATAAATGTGTAAGTACTAACCTCTGACTGAGACGGTGCCTAATTTAAGATTCAGAATACTTATGATCTTAGCATGAACTGAATGTAACGATACAAGACATCTGAGGCAGGCGTTTCTAACAACTCTCCTCATTAAACAAACAAAACCCAATTCCCTCCTGCCAAGAGAAAGGTTAAACAACTGGAAAGTGAGACATTACACAGAAATTACCAACATAGCTTTAAAAATGAAAGGGAGAAAGAATTGCAAGAAGACATCACTTAGAGGTTTGCTATAACTTACACCTAGGAAAGCTATACCAGAAAGCCAGATTTCTTTGAAAGTCATATTCTCAAATGTGCCAGGGGCTATGTTAGCCTCAGTCATGTTAGTGCATAGCACAGAAGATTTACCGTAGTTAGAGGCATTGGGAGAATTTAAAAGTATGACCTCATCAATAACCTGTGGATATACCCCCCACCAGCCTTTATTTGTTGAAGAGTGACTAGGCATAAGACTTACTCAATAAACACATTGAGTGAATGCACATATGTTATTGGAAGAATCCCAAATACCCAAGCAATTAACTGGGATACGTTCAAATTATGCATAATGGATTGATCTTTGAAAAGATGCATTGAAAACTTCCTATTTCTGTTGATAATATTTTTTTTCCATTTATCTAATTTGAAACCATTATCTGTGTGTTAACTTTTTAAAATATTTATTTATATTTATTTTGGCTGCGCCAGGTCTTAGTTGCGGCTTGTGGGATGGGATGGATCTTCGTTGTGGCATGCGGGCTCTTAGTTGTGGCATGCATGCTGCGGGATCTAGTTCCCCGACCAGGGATCGAACCTGGGTCCCCTGCATTGGGAGCACAAAGTCTTACCCAGTGGACCACTGGGAAGTTCCTGTGTGTTAACTTTTTATTCAGGTATAGTGTACATACAGAAAAACATCCTCTTTTTTCTTTTTATTGAGGTATAGTTGATTTACAGTATTATATTAGTTTCAGGTGTACAACATAGCGATTCAGAGTTTTAGATTATACTCAGTTTAATTATTATAAAATATTGGCTGTATTCCCAGTGCTGTACAATATGTCCTTGTAGTTTATTTTGTATATAGTAGTTTGTACCTCTTAATCTCCTACCCCTATGTTGCCCCTCCCTCCTTCTCTCTCCCCTCTGGTAACCACTAGTTCTCTATATCTGTGAGTCTTTTTCTATTTTGTTATATTCATTTGTTTGTTTTATTTTTTAGATTCCATATATGAGTGCTAACATATATTTGTCTTTCTCTGACTTATTTCACTAAGCGTAATACTATTCAGGCCCATACATGTTGTTACAAAGGGCAAAATTTTATTCCTTTTTATGCTGAGTAGTATTCCAGTAGTATTATGTGTATATGTGTGTGTATCACATCTTCTTTATCCATTCATCTGTTGATGGACACTTAGGTTGCTTCCATGTCTTGGCTATTGTAAACAATGCTGCTATGAACACTGGGGTGCATTTATCTTTTGGTGATTTTTTTTTTTTTTTTTTTTTTTTAGCAGTACGCGGGCCTCTCACTGTTGTGGCCTCTCCCATTGCGGAGCACAGGCTCCGGACGCACAGGCTCAGCGGCCATGGCTCACGGGCCCAGCCGCTCCGTGGCATGTGGGATCTTCCCGGACCGGGGCACGAACCCGTGTCCCCTGCATCGGCAGGCGGACTCTCAACCCCTGCGCTACCAGGGAAGCCCGCATTTATCTTTTTGAATTAGTGTTTTCGTTTTCTTCAGATATATACCCAGGAATGGAATTGCTAGATCACATGATAGTTCTATTTTTAGTTTTTCAAGGGACCTTTATACTGTTCTATACTGTTTTCTATAGTGGCTGCACCAATTTACATTCCCACCAAGAGTGTACAAGGGTTCCCTTTTCTCCATATCCTTGCCAACATCTGTTACCTGTGGTCTTTTTGATCATAGCCTTTCTGATAGGTGTGAGGCAATATCTCATTGTGACTTTGATTTGCATTTCTCTGATTAGTGATGTTGAACGTCTTTTCATCTGCCTGTTGTTCACCTGTCTGTCTTCTTTGGGAAAATGTCTATTCAAGTCTTTTGCCCATGTTTTAATCAGGGTTTTTTTTTAATTGAGTTGTATGGGCTGTTTATATATTTTGGATATTAACTTATTATTGGTCATGTCATTTGCAAATATTTTCTCCTATTCAGTAGGTTGTCTTTTTGTTTTGTCTTTGGTTTCCTTTGCTGAGCAAAAGCTTTTAAGTTTAATTAAGTCCCATTTGCTTATTTTTGCTTTTGTTTCCTTTGCCTTAGGAAACAGATCCAAAAAAAAATGGTGCTACAAATTATGTCAAAGAGTGTTCTGCCTATGTTTGCTTTTAGGAGTTTTATGGTTTCAGGTCTTATGTTTAGGTCTTTAATCCATTTTGAGTTTATTTTTCTATATGGTATGAGAAAATGTTCTAATTTCATTCTTTTACATGTAGCTGTACAGTTTTCCCAGTACCACTTACTGAAGAGACTGTTTTTTTCTCATTGTATATTCTTGCCTCCTTTGTCATAGATTAATTGACCAGAAGTGTGTGAGTTTATTTCTGGGCTCTGTTCTGTTCCATTGATCTATATGTTTGTTTTTGTGCTAGTACCATACTATTTTGATTACTGTAGCTTTGTAGTATAGTCTGAGGTCAGGGACTGTGATACCTCCAGCTCTGTTCTTTCTCAAGATTGCTTTGGCTATTCAGGGTCTTCGTGTTTCCATACAAATTTTAGAATTGTTTGTTCTAGTTCTGTGAAAAATGCCATTGGTAATTTGATAGGGATTGCACTGAGTCTGTAGATTGCCTTGGGTACTATGGTCATTTTAATGATATTAATTCTTCCACTCCATGAACACGTTATGTTTAATTTTTTTTTTTTTTTGCAGTACGTGGGCCTCTCACTGTTGTGGCCTCTCCCGTTGCAGAGCACAGGCTCCAGACGCGCAGGCTCAGTGGCCATGGCTCACGGGCCTAGCCGCTCCACGGCATGTGGGATCTTCCCAGACCGGGGCACGAACCCGTATCCCCTGCATCGGCAGGCGGACTCTCAACCGCTGCGCCACCAGGGAAGCCCCCCATGAACATGTTATATCTTTCCATCTGTTTGTGTCATCTTCAGTTTCTTTCATCAGAGTCTTATAATTTTCCAAGTACAGGTCTTTTACCTCCTTAGTTAGATTTATTCCTAGGTATTTTATTCCTAGATATTTTATTCTTTTTAATGCAATGGCAAATGGGATTCTTTTTTTTTAATTTTTACAAAAACTTTATTTATTTTTGGCTGTGTTGGGTCTTCGTTGCTGCACGCAGGCTTTCTCTAGTTGCGGCGAGCAGGGGCTACTCTTTGTTGCTATGCAGAGGCTTCTCACTGCTGTGGCTTCTCTTATTGCAGAGCATGGGCTCTAGGTGCATGGGCTTCAGTAGTTGCAGCACGTGGGCTCAGTAGTTGTGACATGTGGGCTCTAGGGTGCATCGGTTTCAGTAGTTGTGGTGCACGGGCTCAGTAGTAGTGACTCGTGGGCTCTAGAGTGCAGGCTCAGTAGTTGTGGTGCATGGGCTTAGTTGCCCTGCGGCATGTGGGATCTTCCCGGACCAGGGATCGAACCTGTGTCCCCTGCATTGGCAGGCGGATTCTTAACCTCTGCGCCACCAGAGAAGTCCTGGGATTCTTTTCTTAATTTCCTTTTCTGATCATTCATTGTTAGTGTATAGCAATGCAACAGATTTCTGTATATTAATTTTGTATCCTGCAACTTTACCAAATTCATTGATGAGCTCTAGTAGTTTTTTGCTGGTGTCTTTAGGATTTTCTATGTATAGTATCATGTCATCTGCAAACAGTGACAGTTGTACTTCTTACTTTCCAATTTAGATTCATTTTATTTCTTTTTCTTGTCTAATCATGTGGCTAGGACTTCCAATACTATGTTGAATAAAAGTGGCAAGAGTGGGCATTCTCGTCTTGCTCCTGATCTTAGAGGAAATGCTGTCAGCTTTTCACCATTGAGTATGATGTTAGCTGTGGGCTTATATATGGCCTTTATCATGTTGAGGTATGTTCCCTCTATGCCCACTTTGTGGAGAGTGTTTATCATAAATGGATGTTTAATTTTGTCCAAAGCTTTTTCTATATCTATTGGGATGATCATATGATTTTTATTCTTCAGCTTGTTAATGTGGTGTATCACATTGATTGATTTGTGGGTATTGAACCACCCTTGCATCCCTGGGCTAAATCCCACTTGATCATGGGATATGATCCTATCAGTGTGTTGTTGAATTTGGTTTACTGATATTTTGTTGAGGATTTTTTGCATTTATGTTCATGAGTGATATTGCCTGTAATTTTCTTTTTGTGTGATATTTTTGTCTGGTTTTGGTATCAGAAGGACGCTGGCCTTGTAGAATGAGTTTGAAGTGTTCCCTCCTCTGCAGTTTTTTTGAATAGTTTGAGAAGACTTGGTTTTAACTCTTCTCTAAATATTTGGTAGAATTCACCTGTGAAGCCATCTAGTCCTGGACTTCTGTTTGTTGGGATTTTTAAAAATTACCTATTCAATTTAATTACTGGTAATTGGTCTGTTCATGTTTTCTATTTCTTCCTGGTTGAGTCTTGGGAGATTGTACATTTCTAGAAATTTGTTCATTTCTTCTGGGTTGTCCATTTTATTGACATATAGTTGTTTGTAGTAATCTTATCCTTTGCATTTCTGTGGTGTTGGTTGTAACTTCTCCTTTTTCATTACTGAGTTTATTGATTTGAGCCCTCTTTCTTTTTTTCCTGAGTCTAGCTAAAGGTTTATCCATTTTATTTATCTTATCAAAGAACCAGTTCTTAGTTTCATTGATCGTTTCTATTGTTTTTTTAAGTCTCTATTTATTTCTGCTCTGATCTTTATGATTTCTTTTCTTCTACTAACGTTGGGTTTTGTTTGTTGTTCTTTTTCTAGTTCCATTATGTGTAAGGTTCAGTTGCTTATTTGAGTTTTTTCTTGTTTCCTGAAGTAGGCTTGTATAACTATAAACTTCCCTCTCAGAACTACTTCCCTCTCAGAACAGATTTTGGACTGTTGTATTTTCATTTTCATTTGTCTCTAGGTATTTTAAAATTTTTTCTTTGATTTCTTCAGTGGTTGTTTAGTAGTATATTGTTTAGCCTCCACATGTTTGTGTTTTTTGCAGTTTTTTCTTGTAGTTGATCTGTGGTTGGAAAAAGCACTGTGGTTGGAAAAAGATTCTTGATATGATTTAAGTTACTAAGACTTGTGGCCTAGCATGTGATCTATCCTGGAGAATGTTTCATGTGCACTTGAAAAGAATGTGTATTCTGCTGCTTTTGGATGGAATGTTTCATATATATTCCATTTGGTCTATATCTCTAAGGCAGTGTTTTCATATTGATTTTCTATCTGGATGATCTGTCCATTGATGTAAGTGGGGTGTTAAAGTCCCCTACTATTATTGTGTTACTGTCACTCTCTCTCTTTATGTTGGTTAATAATTTGCATTATGTATTTAGGTGCTCCTGTGTTGGGTGCATATATATTTACAATCATTATATTTTCTTGGATTGATTCTTTCTTTGTCTCTTATTACAGTCTTTGTTTGAAAGGCTATTTTGGCTGCTATAAGTATTGCCACCCTGGCTTTCTTTTGATTTCCATTTGCTTGGAGTACCTTTTTCCATCCCCTCACTTTCAATCTATGTCTGTCTTTAGATGTGAAATGAGTCTCTTGTAGGCAGCATATATATATGGGTCTTGTTTTTGTATCCATTCAGCTACCCTGTGTCTTTTTATTGGAGCATTTAGTACATTTACATTTAAAGTAATTATTGATAGGTATGTACTTAGTGCCATTGTTAATTGTTTTGGAGTTGTTTTTGTAGTTCTTTTTTTGTTTCCTTTCTTCTTTTGTTCTCTTCCCTTGTGATTTGATGACTATCTTTTATATTTGATGTTGGGATTCCTTTTTCTTTTCTGTGCATATATCTGTTACAGATTTTTGGTTTGTGGCTACCATGAGATTTATATATAGCAACTTATATGTATATGTGATCATTTTAAGTTGCTGATCTCTTAATTTCAAATGCATTTTAATGACCCTGAATTTACACTCCCCTCCCCTACAATTTACTGGTTTTGACATCATATTTTACACCTCTTTGTTTTGTGTATCCATTAAATACTTATTGTGGATATAGATGATTTTACTACTTTTGTCTTTTAATCTTCCTGTTAGCTTTGTACATGGTTGATTTACTACCTTTACTGTATATTTCCCTTTACCAATAAGCTTTTTCCTTCTGTAATTTTCATGTTTCTAGTTATGGCCATTTTTGCTTAGAGAAGTCTCTTTAACATTGTTTGTAAAGCAGGTTTGGTGGTGAACTCTTTTAGCTTTTGCTTGTCTGTAAAACTTTTGCCCTCCTTATCAAATCTGAATGAAAACCTTGCTGAATAGAGTATTCTTGGTTGTAGGTTTTTTTTCTTTCATCACTTTAAATATATCATGCCATGCTGAAATTTCTGCTGAAAATTCAGCTGATAGACTTATCCCTTGTACATAACTTGTTGTTTTTCCCTTGCTGCTTTTGATAGTCTCTTTATCTTTCATTTTCGCCATTTTGATTACAGTGTGTCTTGTGGTCCTCTTTGGGTTGATCCTGTTTGGGACTCTCTGTACTTCCTGGACCTGGATGTCTTTCCTTTCCCAGGTTATGGAAGTTTTCAGCTCTTATGTCTTCAAATATGTTCTCTGCTCCTTTCTGTCTTTCTTCTCCTTCTGGGATCCCTATAATGCAAATGTAAGTATGCTTCATGCTGTCCCAGAGGACTCTTAAACTGTCCTCTTTTCTTTTTGTTCTTTTCTCTGTTCAGCTTCAGTGATTGCCACTGATCCATTCTTCTGTATCTTCGAATCTACTGTTGATTCCTTATAGTGTATTTTTAATTTCAATTATTGTATTCTTCAGCTCTGTTTTGTTCTTCTTTGTATCTTCTCTTTGTTCATCTTCTTACTGTGTTCATCCATTCTTCTTCTGAATTCTTTATGATCATTACCTTGAACTCTTTATGAGGTAGATTGCCTATCTCCATTTCACTTAGTTCTTCTGGGTTTTATCATGTTCCTTCGTTTGGAACATGTTCCTCTGTTGCCTCATTTTTCCTAATTTGCTGTTTTTTTTTTTTTTTTTTTTTGGTGGTACGCGGGCCTCTCACCATTGTGGCCTCTCCCGTTGCGGAGCACAGGCTCCAGATGCGCAGGCTCAGCGGCCATGGCTCATGGGCCCAGCCGCTCTGTGGCATGTGGGATCTTCCCGGACCGGGGCACGAACCCGCGTCCCCTGCATCAGCAGGCGGACTCTCAACCACTGCGCCACCAGGGAAGCCCTTTAATGTGCTGTTTTTATTTCTATGTCTCTGGTGAGAGACATAGGTTATGTCTTTTGTTATGTTTCCCAAGTTTGGAAAAGTGGCCTTTTGTAGGAGACGTCCTATATGTCCCAGCAGTGCACTCCCCTCTGGTCACCAGACCTATGTGCTCTAGGGGTGCCCGCATGTGGGCTGCATAGGTCCTTCTGTTATGGTGGGCTGACTACTGTGGGCAGTCTGGTAGGTGTGGCTTGTCCCTGGTCCAGCTGGGTTGCTAGGCCCTGCCCGGTGAGGAGGCTGCTGGTCACTGGTTGGCAGGACCAGGTCATGAGGCAGCTGGCTGCAGAGCCCTGGAGGGTCCTGGGGCTAGTGCTGGCACACTGATGGACAGAGCCAGGTTTGGGGATGGTTAGTTGTGGGGCCAGGGTTCCTGGATCTAGTGTTGACCTACTGGTAGGTGGAGTCAGTTCCTGCATGGCTGGCTGTGGGTTTGAGGTGTCCCAAAGCTAGTTCTGGTGCAGTGGTGAGTGGGGCTGGATCCTGGGGTAGCTAGCTGATGAGACCAAGCTATCTTGGAGTTGGTGTTGGCCTGCTGGTGGGTGAGGATGGATTCCAGGGCTGCTGGCTGAGGGACCCAAGGTGTCCCAGAGCTGGGGTTGACCTGCCAGTGGGCAGGGCAGCGTGCAGGGGGTCCCAGGGCATGGGATGTCCTAGGGCTGGTGCTGGCCTTCTGGTGTGTTGGCTGGGTCCTGACAAGGCAGGCTGTGGAGGTATGGTGGTCCTGGGGCTGGTGTCTACCTGCTGTTGGGTGAGGTCAGGGCCCAGGGTATCAAAGTGCTGGTGCCTGCCCATCAGTGTGTGAAGCTGGGTCCTGGGCCTAGTGCCTGCCCAGTGGCAGGCAGAGCCAGGCCCTGTGGTCTCTGGCTGCAGAGTCCAGGGGTCCCAGAGCTGGTGTTGAACTGCTGGTGGGTGTGGCCAAGGCCCAGCGGTTACTGGGGCTAGTGCTGGCTCACTGGTAGGCAGAGCCAGTTCCCAGGATCTCTGGATGCAGGGCCCTGGGGATCCTGGAGCTGGTGTTGGTCTGCTGGCAGACATGGGCCATTTCCTGACACA
Source organism: Grampus griseus (assembly GCF_964374135.1). Taxonomy (NCBI): domain Eukaryota; kingdom Metazoa; phylum Chordata; class Mammalia; order Artiodactyla; family Delphinidae; genus Grampus; species Grampus griseus. Next base: position 22,700,511 of record NC_139006.1, on the reverse strand, counting down.
GCTGGCTTCAGGATCTGGGGTGTCCCAAGCCTTGTATTGGCCTGCTGGTGGGTGGGACCAGATCCCAGGGTGGCTGGCTAAGGGGCCCAAGGTGTCTCAGAGCTGGTGTTGGCCTGCTAGTGGACAGGGCTGGGGCCCACGGGGTCCCAGGGCTGGTGCTGGCCTGCTGAAAGGTGGGCTGGGTCCTGCCATGGCAGGCTGCAGGGCTGTGGCGGTCCTGAGGCTGGTGTCCATCCACTCGTGGTATGGCAGGGGCCCAGGGGGGTCCTGGGGCTGGTGCCTGCCCACTGATGTGTGAGGCTGCTCCCAGGCTAGTGCCAGTCCTCTGGTGGTCAGGGCTGAGGATACTGGGGCTGGTGCCTACCTGCTGGTGGGCAGAGCTGGGTACCAGGGTCTCTGGCTGCAGGATCCTGGGGGCCCTGGAGTTGGTATGTTGGCCTGCTGGTGGGTGGGGCCGGGGCCCAGAGGGTCCTGGGGCTGGTGCCTGCCCACTAGTGGGTGGAGCTGGGTCCTGGGGTCTCTGACTGCAGGACTCTGGGGGTCCCATGGTTAGTACCTGTGCACTGGTGTCGGGGGCTGGGTTCTGGGCCCTCTGGTGGACAGGGCCTTATCCTGGGGCAGTTTTGGGCTCAGGAGGTCTTAAGGCAGCCTGCCTGCTGGTGAGTGGAACTGTGTCCCTGCCTGGCTAGTTGCTTGGCCTGAGGGTGCTGGTGCCAACAGGCTGGTGGGAAGGACTGGTTCCAGTGCTAATAGGCTAGAGGAAGGATTCCAAAATGGCACTTGCCAGCACCAGTGTCCACATGGTAGAATGAGTTCCCAGAATTGGCTACCACCAGTGTCTTGTGTCCCCAGGGTGAGCTCCGTTTGCCTCCTGCCTGTCCAGGAGACTCTCCAAGATCAGCAGGTGGGTCTGACCCAGGCTCCTCTTAAATCACTGCCTCTGCCCTGGGTCCTGGAGCATGTGAGATTTTGTGTGCGCCCTTTAAGAGTGGAGTCTCTGTTTCCCACAGTCCTCTGGGTCTCCCAAAAGTAAGCCCTGCTGGTCTTCAAAGCCAATTGTTCTGGGGACTCTTCTTCCTGGTGCAGGACCCCAGGACTGGGGAGCCCAGTGTAGGGCTCAGACTCATTGCTCCTTGGTGAGAACCTCTGCAATTGTAATTATCCTCCAGTTTGTGGGTCCCCCACTCAGAGGTGTGGGGCTTGACTGTACCGCTCCACCCCTCCTACTGGTCTCGTTGTGGTTCCTTCATTATATCTTTAGTTGAAGATCTTTTCTGCTAGATTCTGGTCTTCCTTAACAATCGTTGCTCTGTAAATAGTTGTAATTTTGGTGTGCCCATGAGAGGAGGTAAGCTCAGGGTCTTCCTACTCTACCATCTTGGCCTGAACTCCCACCATCCTCTTTTCTAAATATACTTTTTATTTACATATACATAAAATTCACCACTTTAAAGCATACAAATCGGTGGTTTTTAGTATATTCATAAAGTTGTGCAACCATCAGTACTAATTCCAGAACATTTTCATCACCCCAAAAAGAAACCACATGCTTATTAGCAGTCACTCCCCATTTCTCCCTCCGCTATCCCCTGTCAACCATTAATCTACTGCCTCTGTAGATGACTGTTCTGGATATTTCACATAAATGGAATCATACAATATATAGCCTTTTGTGTCTGGCATCTTTCATTTAGTAAAACAAAAGTATGATATTCATCCATGTGGTACCATGTATCAGTACTTCATTCCTTTTTATGGCCAAATAATATTCCACTGTGTGGGTATACCACATTTTGTTTATCCATTCATCAGTCGATGGACATTTGGGTCACTACCTTTTTGCTATTAAAAATAATACTGATGGGGCTTCCCTGGTGGCGCAGTGGTTGGGAGTCCACCTGCTGATGCAGGGGATGCAGGTTTGTGCCCCGGTCCAGGAGGATCCCACATGCTGCAGAGCGGCTGGGCCCGCGAGCCATGGCTGCTGGGTCTGCGCGTCCAGAGCCTGTGCTCTGCAACGGGGGAGGCCACAGCGGTGAGAGGCCCACGTACCGCAAAAAAAAAAAAAAAAAAAAAAAATCCTGATATGAACACTTGTGTATACAAGTTTTTGTGTGGATATATGTTTTCATTTCTCTTGGGCATATACCTAAGAGTGGAATTACTGGATCATATGGTAACTGTATGTTTAACTTTTTGAGAACCTGCCAAACTGTTTCCATACCACCTGCACCATTTTATATTCCCAGCAACAGTGTGTGAGTGTTCTGATTTCTCCACATCCTTGCCTTGTCCTTTCCATCTCCCCAACCCTTTTTTGTTTGTTTCAAGCTATCCTAGTGGATGTGAAATGATATCTCATTGTGGTTTTGATTTGCATTTCCCTATTGACTAATGATGGTGAGCATCTTTTCATGTGCTATTTGGCCATTTGTATGTCTTTGGGGAAATGTCTATTCTAATCCTATGTCCATTTAAAAATTGGTTTTTTAAAATTGTGCTTGTAAGCCTTTACATATTCTGGATACAAGTCCTTTAAAAGATATATTTTCAAATATTTTATCCCATTCTGTGGGTTGTCTTCACTTTCTTGATGGTGTCCTTCAAATCACAAAAGGTTTTTTTTAATTTTGATGAAATCTAATTTATTTCTTCTCTTGTTGCTTGTGCTTTTGCCCTCCTATCTAAGAAATCATTGCCAATCCAAGGTCACAACGATTTATGCCTGTGGTTTTTTACTAAGAATTTTATACTTACATTTAGATCTTCAGTCCATTTCGAGTTAATTTTCATATATTACGTGAGGTAGGGATCCAACTTCATTCTTTTGCATGTGACTATTCACTTATCCAAGCACAAATTTGTTGAAAAGACTATTCTTTCTCCCGTTGAATTGTCTTGTTACCTTTGTTAAAAATCAATTGACGGGGGGCTTCCCAGGTGGCGCAGTGGTTGAGAGTCCGCCTGCCAATGCAGGGGACATGGGTTCGTGCCCCGGTTCGGGAAGATCCCACATGCTGCGGAGCGGCGGGGCCCATGAGCCATGGCCGCTGAGCCTGCGCGTCCGGAGCCTGTGCTCCGCAACGGGAGAGGCCACAGCAGTGAGAGGCCCGCATACCGCAAAAAAAAAAAAAAAAAAAAAATCAATTGACGGGGCTACCCTGGTGGTGCAGTGGTTGAGAGTCCGCCTGCCGATGCAGGGGACACGGGTTCGTGCCCCGGTTCGGGAAGATCCCACATGCTGCGGAGCGGCGGGGCCCGTGAGCCATGGCTGCTGAGCCTGCGCGTCCGGAGCCTGTGCTCCGCAACGGGAGACGCCACAACAGTGAGAGGCCTGCGTACCGCAAAAAAAAAAAAAAAAAAAAAAATCAATTGACCATCAATTGTGAGGGTTTATTTACATACTCATATTTCTTTTCTATTTATATATATGTCTGTCCTTTTGTCACTACCGCACTGTCTTGATTACTGTAACCTTCTATTAAGTTTTGAGATCAGAGAAGTGTGAATCTTCCAATTTTGTTCTTTTTCAAGATTGTTTTGGCTATTCTGGATCCCTTAAATTAATTTTAGGATCAGCTTGTCAATTCCTGCAAAAAAGGCAACTGGGCTTTTGATAGGGATTGCACTGAATCTGTAGATTGGGGAGTATTGCCATTTTAATAACATTAAAAATTTTGATTCATGAACACGGGTATCATTCCATTCATTTAGATCTTTAATTTCTTTCAATGACATGAGTAGTTTTTGTTGTACAAGTCTTGCACTTCTTTGGTTAAATTTATTCCTAAGTTTTTTATTCTTTTTCATGCTTCTGTTAGTTTGCTTGGGCCGCCATAACAGAAAAACCATGGACTACTTGACTTAAACAACATAAATTTTTTCACAGTTCTGGAGACTGAAATCCCAAGGTCAGGGTGCCTGCAGGGATGCTTACTGGTGAGACCTCTTTTTGGCTTGCAGATAGCCACCTTCTCCCTGTGTCTTCACATGCATTTTCCTCTGTGCATATGTGGAGAGACTGAGATCTCTGTGTCTCTTCTTCTTATAAGTACACTAGTCCTGTCAGATTAGAGCCTCATTCTTATGACCTCGTTTAACCTTAATTACTTCCTTAAAGGCCCTATTTCCAAATAAAGTCACATTGGGCATTAGGGCTTCAATATATAGCTTTTGGGGGGCACAGTTCAGTCCATCACAATGCTAATGTAAATGGAAATGTTTTCTTAATTTCATTTTCAGATTGTTCATTGCTAGTGTATAGAAAGATAATTAGTTTTTATGTATTGATCTTGTATCCTTTAGCGTTGCTGAACTAGCTTATTAATTCTCATAGTTCTTGTGTGTGTGTGTGTGGATTTTCTACATGTCATTGCAAATAGAGCTGGTTTTACTTCTTCCTTTTTAATCTGGGTATCTTTTCTTTCTTTTTCTTGCCTGATTGCCTGGCTAGAATCTCCAGTACTATGTTGACTAGAACTGGGAGGAGTGGATATCTTTGTCTTGTTCCTGATCTTAGGGGAAAGCATTCACTCTTTCACCATCAGGTATGATGTTCACTGGGGTTTTTTCATAGATGCCCTTTATCAGGTTGATGGAATTTCCTTCTATTCTTAATTAGTTGAATGTTTTTAGCATGAAAAGGTGTTTGATTTTATACACATATTGTATTCATGCTTTTTTATACATATATTAAGACAATCATGTGGTTTTGTCCTTTATTCTTTTAATATGTATTAAATTGATTTTCATATATTGAACCAAACTTGCAACCTCAGGATAAATTCCATTTGGTCACAGTGCATAATCCTTTGTATCTATTGCTGGATTCAGTTTGCTAGTATGTTTTAAGGATTTTTACATCTAAATTCATGAGGAATATTGATCTGTAGTTTTCTTTCCTTGTGATTTTTTTATTTTTTAAATATTTATTTATGCATGCTGCTCAGGGTCTTAGTTGCGGCACACGGACTCTTAGTTGTGGCGTGCATGCGGGATCTAGTTCCCCAACCAGGGATCGAACCCGGGACCCCTGCTTTGGGAGTGTGGAGTCTTACCCACTGGACCACCAGGGAAGTCCCCCTTGTGGTATTTTTAAATTTGGTTTTGGTATCAGGGTGATACTGGCCTCATAGAATGAGTTGGGCAGTATTCTCTTTCCTTTTATTATTTTTTTTAAGAAGAGTTTGTAAGGGACTTCCCTGGGGGTCCAGTGGCTAAGACTCCATGCTGCCAATACAGAGGGCCTGGGTTTGATCCCTGGTCAGGGAACTAGATCCCACATTGCTGCAACTAAGAGTTCGCGTGTCGCAACTAAAGATCCTGCATGCTGCAATGAAGATCCACATGCTGCAGCTAAGACCCTGTGCAGCCAAAAATAAATAAATAAATGTTTAAAAAAAAAAGTTTGTGAATTCTTGTTTATGTGTTTGGTAGAATTCAACAGTGAAGCTATCTGGTTCTGGGCTTTTCTTTGTGGGAAGTTTTGATTACTGATTCAATCCTTTTGCTTGTTATAGACCTATTCAGACTTTCTTTTTCTTCTTGAGTCCATTTCAGTAGTTTGTGTCTTTATAGAAACATTTCCATTTCATCTAGGTTATCTAATTTGTTGGCATACATTTGTTCATAAAATTCCCTTATAATCCTTTTTATTGATGTAAGAGTGATTATAACATCCCTCTTTCATTCCAGATTTTAGTAATTTGAGTCTTTTCTTTTTTTCTTGGCCTTTCAAGCTAATGATTTGTCAAGTTTGTTGATCTTTTCAAAGAATCTACTTTTTATTTCATTGATTTTTCTATTCTCTACTTCATTTATTTCTGCTTGAGTGTGTATTGTTTCCTTCCTTCTGTTTCCTGTAGGTTTAGTTTGCACATCTTTTTTTTTTTTTAGTTTCTTAAGGTTTGCAGTTGGGTAATTAATTTGAGGTCTTTCTTTTTTAATATAGCATTTATAGCTATAAATTTCCCTCTAAGCTTTAGCTGCATTATAACTTTTGATACATTGTGTTCTTGTTTTCATTTATCTCAAAGTATTTCCTAATTTTCCTTGTGATTTCTTCTTTGACCTATTGGTTATTTTGGAGTGTGTTGTGTGATTTCCACGTATATGTGAATTTCCCACATTGCCTTCTGTTATTTATTACTTTTTAAAAAACTTTTATTGAAGTACAGTTGATTTACAGTGTTGTGTTAATTTCTGCTGTACAGCAAAGTAACTCAGTTATACACATATATTCTTTTTCATTATGCTTTATTACAGGATATTGAATATAGTTCCCTGTGCTATACAGTAGGCCCTTGTTGTTTATCCATCCTATATATAATAGTTTGCATCTGCTAATCCCAAACTCCCAATACTTCTCTCCCTCATCCCCCGCTCAACAACCACAAGTAGTCTGTTCTCTATGTCTGTGAGTCTGTTTCTGTTTCATAGATATGTTCATTTGTGTTGTATTTTAGATTCCACATATAAATGATATCATATGGTATTTGTCTTTGTCTGACTTACTTCACTTAGTATGATAATCTCTAGGTCCATCCATGTTGCTGCAGATGGCTTTATTTCATTCTTTTTTATGGCTGAGTAGTATTCCATTATACATATATACCACATCTTCTTTTTCCATTCATCTGTCTTTGGACATTTAGGTTGTTTCCATGTCTTGGCTATTGTAAATAGTGCTGCTGTGAACATACGGGTATCTTTTCGAATTAGTTTTGTCTGGGTATATGCCCAAGAGTGGAATTGATGGATCATATGGCAACTCTATTTTTAGTTTTTTAAGGAACCTCCATACTGTTCTCCATAGTGGCTGCACCAGTTTACATTCCCACCAACGGGGTAAGAGAGTTCCCTTTTCTTTACACCCTCTCCAGCATTTCTTTTTTGTAGACTTTTTAATGATGGCCATGACCAGTGTGAGGTGGTACCTCATTGTAGTTTTGATGTGCATTTCTCTAATAATTAGTGATGATGAGCATTTTTTCCTGTGCCTGTTGGCTATCTGTATGTCTTCTTTGGAGAAATGTTTATTTAGGTCTTCTGCCCATTTTTTTGATTGGGTTGTTTGTTATTTTGTTACTGAGCTGCATGAGCTGTTTGTATATTTTGGAAATTAAGCCCTTATTGGTCACATAATTTGCAAATATTTTCTCCCAATTCGTAGGTTGTCTTTTCATTTTGTTTATGGTTTCCTTTGCTGTGCAAAAGCTTATAAATTTGATTAGGTCCCATTTGTTTAGTTTTGCTTGTATTTCTATTGCCTTGGGAGACTGACCTAAGAAAACATTTATATGATTTACGTCAGAGAGTGTTTTTCGTTTTTTCTCTTCTAGAAGTTTTATGGTGTCTTGTCTTATATTTAAGTCTTTAAGACATTTTGAGTTTATTTTTGTGTATGGTGTCAGGGTGTGTTCTAACTTCATTGATTTACATGTGGCTGTCCAGCTAGCCCAACACCACTTGCTGAAGAGATTGTCTTTTCTCCATTGTGTATTCTTGCCTCATTTGTCGAAGATCAATTGACCATAGGTGTGTGCGTTTATTTCCAGGCTCTCTATTCTGTTCCATTGATCTGTGTGTCTGTTTTTGTGCCAGTACCATGCAGTTTTGATTACTGTAGCTTTGTAGTATTGTCTGAAGTCTGGGAGGGTTATGCCTTCGCTTTGTTCTGTTTCCTCAGGACTGCTTTGGCAATTCTGGGTCTTTTATGGTTCCATATAAATTTTAGGATTTTCACATTCTGTGAAGAATGTCATGGGTAATTTGATAGGGATCATGTTAAATCTGTAGGTTGTTTTTGGTGGTATGGCCATTTTAACAGTATTAATTCTTCCAATCCAAGAGCATGGGATATCTTTCCATTTATTTGAATCATCTTCAGTTTCCATTATCAGTGTTTTATCGTTCTTGGCATATAAGTCTTTCACTTCCTTGATCAGGTTTATTCCTAAGTTTTTTGTTTTTTGGGTTTTTTTGATGTGATTTTAAACGTGATTTTTTTTTTTTTTTTTTTTACTTTCTGATATTGCATTGTTAGTGTAAAGAAATGCAACAGGTTTCTGTATGTTAATCTTGTATTCTGCTACCTTGCTGAATTTTTTTTAAATCAGTTTTAGTAGTTTTTGTGTGGAGTCTGTATGGTTTCCTATATATACTATCATGTCATCTGCATATAAGGACAATTTTACCTCTTCTCTTCCAATTTGGATACCTTTTATTTCTTTTTCTTGTCTGGTTGCTGTGGCTAGGACTTCCAATACCATGTTGAAAAGAAGTGGTGAGAGTGGGCATCCTTGTCTTGTTCCAAATTTTAGTGGGAAGGCTTTCTTTCAGCTTTTTACCATTGAGTTTTATGTTGGCTATGGGTTTGTCATAAATAGCTTTCATCATGTTATGTTCCCTCTATACCCACTTTGGTAAGAGTTTTTATCATAATGGATGTTAAATTTTATCAAATGCTTTTCCTGTATCTGTTGAGATCACCATGTGGTTTTTGTTTTCTCTTTTGTTGATGTGGTGTATCACATAGATTGATTTGTGTATGTTTTACCATCCTTGTGACCCTGGGATGAATCCAACTTGATTGTGGTGTATGATCCTTTTTCATGTGTTGTCAGATTCCGTTTACTAATATTTTGTTGAGAATTTTTGCATCTATATTTATCAAATATAGGTATCAGTATATAGCTATAGATCAATATATTCATAGATAATAGATTAATATAGTCATCAATACAGATACAGATTTGCTGATATTGGCCTGTAATTTTCTTTTTTGGTGTTTGTCTGGTTTTGGTATCAGGGTGATAGTGGCTTCATAGAATGACTTTGGGAGTATTCCCTCCTCTTCAGTCTTTTGGAAGAGTTTGAGAAGGATCAGTATAAGTTCTTATTCATATGTTTGGAAGAATTCCCCAGTGAAGCCATCTGGTCCTGGACTTTTGTTTGTAGGGAGTTTGTTTTTTTGTTTTTGTTTTTTTAAATTACAGATTCTATTTCACTTCTAGTGATCAGTCTATTCAAATTTTCTGTTTCTTGATTCAGTTTTGGTGGGCTGTATGTTTCTAGAAACTTGTCCATTTCTTCTAGGTTGTCCAATTTGTTGGCATATAATTGTTCATAGTATTCTCTTATTTTTTTTATGTCTATAGTATTCTTTATTATTTCTCCTCTTTCATTTCTTATTTTATTTGGGTCCTCTCTTTTCTTCTTGGTGAGCCTACCCAGAGGTTTGTCAATTTTGTTTACCCTTTTGAAGAACCAGCTCTTGGTTTTATTGATTTTTCTGTTGCTTTTTAATCTCTTTTATTTATTTCTCTCTGATCTTTACTATTTCCTTTCTTCTGCTGACTTTAGGTTTTGTTTGTTCTTCTTTTTCTAATTCTTTTAGGTGGTAGGTTAGGTTGTTTATTTGAGATTTTTCTTGGTTTTTTTGAGGAAGGCCTGTATCACTATGAACTTACCTCCAAGAACTGCTTTTGCTGCATCCCATAGATTTTGTACAGTTGTTTTGTATATTTTTATTTTTATATGAAGCTGATACGACTGGATTCTAAGTACACTGAGATTGTCAGAAGGTTACATATTTCCTTCTGATTCTTTAGGTTTTTTCTTTGATTTCATACTCTTTTTAAAAAAAAAAATTCAGTGTACCTGCCCCATTTATTTTAACAAACACAAAACATTCACATAATGTTTAACATTTGATGGACACAACCCTATGTTATAGATACTATTGTTGTCCCAACTTACAGATGAGGAAACAGAGACATGGAAAGATTAAATTCTTTGCCAAGTTCCCACAACTAATAGATGGCAAAAACTGAGATTTGATCCTGGGCTTCCAGCATTTGAGCCCATACTTTCAGTTAGCAGCTCTCAGAGTTTTTGGTCTCAGGACCCCCTTATATTCTGAAAAAATGACTGAGCCAAAATGTATACGGACATACAAAGGCCCTATATCTAAGAAATCTTGATAAAGAAAACAATTTTTAATAAAAAAATGACTGGTTCTCAAAGTTGGAAGACTTAACCAGCATATTTCAACATTTACTACAAAACTACCGTAATTAACACAGAGTACTTTTGGAGCAAGGATAGATAAATATACCACTGGAACAGAACAAAGAATCCGTAAATAGACCCACAGATGTATGTTTTCTTGATTTACATCAAAGGTGCCACTGTAATTACATGGGGGAATGATTTTGGAACAACTAATTGTGTGTATGGAGAAAAGTAAAGCCTGACCTTTAACTCAAACACAAAAATTTGTTAAGTATATCATAGACCTAAAATCAAAAGATAAAACAATCAAACTTCCAAATAAAAGCATAGGAGAATATTTTCCTGGTATTGTGGTAAATAAAGTTTTTAATCAGATCACAAAATACACTAAACCAAATAAGAGAGATTGATAAATTTGACTTAAATTAGAACATCTGATCATCAAAACGCATCATTAAGAAAGTAAATAGGGGCTTCCCTGGTGGCGCAGTGGTTGAGAGTCTGCCTGCCGATGCAGGGGACACAGGTTCATGCCCCGGTCCGGGAAGATCCCACATGCCGCGGAGCGGCTAGGCCCGTGAGCCATGGCTGCTGAGCCTGCGCATCCGGAGCCTGTGCTCCTCCGCAACGGGAGAGGCCACAACAGTGAGAGAGGCCCGCATACCGCGCAAAAAAAAAAAAAAAAAAGTAAATAGGCCAGCTATAGAATGATAAAGAATTCATATACAGAATATACAAAGAACTTCTACAAATCAATAAGCTAAAGATAATTTTTTTTCCTATTCATCTTTTTTTTTTCTTTAGGGTTTGAGGTAGAGGTTTTTTTTAAGGTTTTTTTAAAATTGAAGTATAGTTAATTTACATTGTTGTATTTCAGGTATACAGCAAAGTGATTCAGTTATCTGTGTGTGTGTGTATGTATGTACATACATATATACATATACACACATATATCCTTTTTTAGATTCTTTCCCATTATAGGTTATTTTAAGATATTGATTAATCTTCGCTATGCTGTACAGTAGGTCCTTGTTGTTTATCTATTTTATATATAGTAATGTGTATCTGTTAATCCCAAACTCCTAATTTATCTCTCCCCACCCCTTGCTATCCCCTTTGGTAACCATAAGTTTGTTTTCTATGTCTGCGAGTCTATTTCTGTTTTGTAAAGAAGTTCATTTGTATCATTTTTTGGATTCCACATATAAGTGATATAGTATTTATCTTTTTAAAACGAACAAAAGATGTGAACAAGCATTTCATGAAAGAGGATATTCAAATGACCAATTAATGTATTAAAAGGAACTCAGAATAATATCAAAGAAATGCAAATTAAAACCATAATAACACAATTAGCAGAATGGATAAAAAAATTTTAAACTTTCATTATCAAGTGTTGCTGAGGATGTGGAGTAACTGAAATTCTCATCCATTATGATTTGGCAGCTTCTAATAAAGCCAAACATAGACCTACTGTGGAACCCAACAATTCCACATCCAGGCATATGCTCAAGAAAAATTAATTCATATGGCCACCAAAGACTTGTACAAGAATGTTCATAGCAGCTTTATTCATAATAGTCAAAAACTGGACAAAATCCAAATGTCTGTCAACAGGAAAAGAAAACAATATGTGATATAGTTGTACAATGGAATATTACTGGCAATAATAAAAATGAACAGACTATTAATACACAGAATGACATGTATGAATCTCAAGAACGCTATGCTGAGAGAAAAAAGCCAGGCACAAAAGTATACATATTAAGATTCCATTCATATGAAGTTAAGAACAAGCAAAACTAATCTATGATGACAGAAATCAGAATAATGGTGACCTCTGGTGGATTGGTGAGTCCTTCCATGATGATGGAAATGGCCTATAACTTGAATGTGGTGGAGGTTACATGGTGTATACATATGTAAAAATGAATTGAGCTGAATGTTTAAGATTTGTGTACTGTATGTAAATTATACATCAGTAAAACTTTAAATAAAAAGGACCTCCAAAGAGCCTTTGTTTATGTGAGTTATATCTATCAAATTTTATATTAGAAATTGAAATTGTGAAATTTTAAGGTATTAACTCATTTTTAAATAAAAAAAACTTACCACACATTAACATACATAATGTCTTTATGAAAAATAACTATTTTCTAAAACAAAAAATTAGAGGAGTGGCATTGTTTTACATTTTTGCAAATTTCTTTAACGTCTGACTAAAATAAGACAGCTGGAAAAAAGACAGCTGGATTCTCAAACCTGCTTCTGCATTTAATGTGTTAAAATATCATGTTATGCAGCCTTTGGAAACTCTACTGTACACTTACAGGAGAAGGCAAATGAAAAGACAAATGAAACTTATAAAAATAGTTTTAACCTCATGATTCTCTGGAAGTCTCAGAGACCCTAGAGTACCCCATATTATACTTTGGGAACTGCTGCTCTGACCCACCCTCCTTTGCTGCCTTTTTAGCATGTTGCTAGAAGAGAAATGTAATATTCAAGTTTAGAATGGGGTTCATGTTAGCTATTTTATTACACAGATTCCTTAGTATCTCTTTCATTTTCCACAGTTCTACCCCTGCCTCCCCTACATTTTCCAGGGCCAATAAGTTTGGAGATGAAGACTTCTCTTCCTCTTGGCCCTTGTCCTCTCTGTAGTGGAGGCTATATTCCAGCAAGCAGGTAGATGTTAACAATAGGACACATGAGCATGACAGGGGCTGACTTTGATCATTATCCACCCTCTTAGCATAATTATCATCATAAGTTGCTGCAAGAATTAGTTTTCGTTTCATCTCTCAACTCACAGGTCACCCCTATGACTGTATAGGAAGCACCTTGGTTAGTGACTTAGTAACCTCAGCTGTCTCACACCAGTTCACATCACTGTCCTTTCCAGAGGCAGGACTGCCTTAAGGACCTTGACATGGCACTCTTTTGCCTTCTTAGTGTGTCTTTAGTTATAGTTTACAGCTGCTGGGTACAGCCAGATGACTGTAGGTACTGGTTGGCTTTCTGAGATGCATCTAATATGAGCGTAAGACATACGCTTCAGAACAATTTTTTCCAACATTTTTTAATGAAAAATTTCAAACATACAAGAGAGTTGAAAGAATTTTATGGTAAAAACCAATATACTCATCATCTAGATTTTACAATTTACATTTTACTATATTGCTTTATCATATATGTCTATCCATCCCTCTATCCATCCATAAATGATTTTTTATGCATTTCAAAGTAAGTTGCAGACATAAATACACTACACTCCTCAATGCTTCAGCATGCATACGTTTAACTAGAATTTAATGTTTGTGTAGAGGGTTGTTTTTTTTTTTCAGGTAAACTTTGTATATGGTTTACCCAAAGGCACTGAAAACTATGTCCACATAAAAACCTGCACATGTATGTTTATAGCAGCTTTATTCATAATTGCCAAAACTTGGAAGCAACCAAGATGCCCTTCAGGAGATGAATGGATAAATGAACTGTGGTACCTGCAGGCAATGGATTATTTTTCAGCACTAAAAAGAAATGCATTTCAAGCCATGAAAAAAAAAATGAAGGAAACTTAAATGCATATTACTAAGTGAAAGAAGCCAGTCTGAAAAGGCTACATACGGTATGATTCCAACAGTATGACATTCTGGAAAACGCAAAGCTATGGAGATAGTAAAAAGATTAGTGGTTGCCAGAGGTTAGAGGGGAGGGAAGGATGAATAGGCAAAGCACAGAGGATTTTTAGCATGGTGAAACTGTTCTGTATGATACTACAATCTTGGTATGTTATTATATATTTGCCCAAACCCATAGAATATACAAAACCAAAAGTAAACCCTAATGTAAACCACAGACTTTGGGCAATTATGATATGTCAATGTAGGTTCATCAGTTATAACAAATGTACTACTCTAGTGAGTGATGTTGATAATGGGGCAGGCTGAGCATATGTGGGGGTAGGGAATATATGGGAAATCTCTGTCAGTTCTTCTCAATTTTGCTGTGAACCTAAAACTGCTCTAGGGACTTCCCTGGTGGCACAGTGGGTAAGAATCCACCTGCCAATGCAGGGAACATGGGTTCGATACCTGGTCCAGGAAGATCCCACAGGCTGCAGAGCAGCTAAACCTGTAAGCCACAACTATTGAGCCTGTGCTCTAGAGCCGACGAGCCACAACTACTGAGCCCACGCGCCCTGGAGACCACACACCACAACTACTGAGCCGACGCACCACAACTACTGAAGCCCGCGCACCTAGAGCCTGTGCTCCACAACAAGAGAAGCCACCACAATGAGAAGCCCGTGCACTGCAAGGAAGAGTCGCCCCCACTCACTGCAACTAGAAAAAGCCAGCATACAGCAACGAAGACCCAATGCAGCCAAAAATAAATAAATTAATTAAAAACAAAAGAAAAACCTGCTCTAAAAAAAAATTATCTTAAAAAAAATAAGTCCTGTCAGAAGAATGAGCTCTCTAGAAGACAAAGGCTGCTTTCATTTAAAAAAATTCATGTACAGTGAAGTGGACAAATTGTAAGTACAGCATTTGGTTAGTTCTGACAAATACGTTCACATGTGTTTCCCATATAGAATTGTAAAATATGACTATCACTCCAGAGTTTTTCTTGTGGTCCTTCTCAGTGAATACCTGACCCCACCACACTCCCGGAGACAGGTACCTGTTTTCAGAATAATTTTTAACTTACACCCAGTGAAATTCTTTTTTAAATTAAATCCAGAAATCTCTGGATTACTTGGGCTTATTGTTCTTGGTTATAGACTCTCTAGAAGTCACAGAAAATTTCCAGCCTTTCCTTAGATGATAAGATATTTTGTGTAAATGACTTTTTATCTATAAGTTATTTTTTAAATTTACTTTTTATTTTATATTAGAGTATAGCTGATTTACAATATTGTGTTAGTTTCAGGTGTACAAAGTGATTCAGCTATGCATATATCCATTCTTTTTCAGATTCTTTTCCCATACAGGTTATTACACATTATTGAGTAGAGTTCCCTGTGCTATACAATAGGTCCTTGTTGATTATTTTACATATAATAGTGTGTATATGTTAATCCCAAACTCCTAATTTATTCCTCTCCCCACCTTTCCCCTTTGGTAACCATAAGTTTGTTTTTGAAGTCTGTGAATAAGTTTCTGTTTTGTAAATAAGTTCATTTGTATCATTTTTTTAGATCCCACGCATAAGTGATATCATAGGCTATTTGTCTTTCTCTGTCTGACTTCACTTAGTATGATAATCTCTAGGTTCATCCATGTTGCTGCAAATGGCATTTCACTCTTTCTTATGGCTGAGTAATATTCCATTGTATATATGTACATCTTCTTTATCCATTCCTCTGTTGATGGACATTTAGGTTGCTTCCATGTATTGGCTATTGTACATACTGCTGCAATGAACATTGGAGTGCATGTATCTTTTCGAATTACGTTTTTCTTCAGATATACGCCCAGGAGTGGGACTGCTAGATCATATGGCAACTCTTTTCAATTTTTTAAGGAACCGTCATACTGTTCTCTATAGTGGCTATACCAGTTTACATTCCCACCAACAGTGTAAGAGAGTTCCCTTTTCTCTACACCCTCTCCAGCATTTCTTATTCGTAGACTTTTAAATCATGGCCATTCTGACTAGTGTGAGGTGGTACCTCATAATTTTGATTTGCATTTCTCTAATAATTAGTGATGTTGAGCATCTTTTCATGTGCCTCTTGGCCATCTTCTTTGGAGAAATCTCTATTTAGATCTTCTGCCCATTTTTTGATTGGGTTGTTTGTTTTTTTGATATTGAGCTGCATGAGCTGTTTGTGTATTTTGGAGATTAATCCCTTGTTGGTTGCTTCATTTGCAAATATTTTCTTCCATTCATTGGGTTGTCTTTTCGTTTTGTTTATGGTTTTCCTTTGGTGTGCAAAAGCTTGTAAATTTGATTAGGTCCTGTTTGTTTATTTCTGTTTTTATACTGAGTTATTTTAAATTATGAAACAGAAGAACTGATCTTCAAGCACAGAATAGGTGTTCAGTATAAGCTTTTTATTTCCATAATTCTAAACTGCATGGATCTAAGAAAAATGTATTTAATGGGCAAAACTTTCAAAAGAAAAGAAAAAGCAAGTCACTGTCACTCATTCCTATATAGCAATAGTCCAGTGAAGGCAAAGCTCTCAATGTATTGTACAAGGTGAAAAAGAAGCTCTCAGGCTTCAGAGTTGCAGGATATTATTAAAGCCCTGTGACCATAAACCAGGCTGGCCTTAGTGCCTCTTTCCCAGACAGTCTTATTTAACATCAGCACTCCAGGCAGGGCAGGTCAGAACCTTTCAGAGCCAGGAAAATACCTCCTGCAGTGCTTAATCATACACATCTTGAGGCTTGTGGATAAACTCTTTATCAAACGAAGGCTTGAGTCCCAAACAAGTATTGAGTGGCTCATTTATTCCTTCTTTTGTCCCACCAAAATGATTTTTTTAGTGCATGGACAATTCTGCAGAGATTTATTAAGTCCTCATATAGACCTATTCCTGTGGAGCATGTGAGGATGAAAAATATGATTCTCAATTTCAAGGGGTTTTATGTTTTAGGGGGAGAACCAGGTAGAGGAGAATTCCAGTTAAGAGGAGGTAGGGCATGATGGAGAGGGAACTTCTGGAAGAGGGAAAATCTGAACTAGACCTTGAAAGATTGGTAAGGTTTTTTTTTTTTTTACAAATATGGATGAAAAGAAAGAGCAAATAATTTTTCATACTGCAGCCCGAGTGATCTTTATGAAGCACAAATCTGATCATTACATTCCTCTACGTAAAGCCCTTCATCGATGAGAAATATTAACACTCGTGTTTTATGAGATAATAGTGCCTGGCACACAGTGGATGAGGAAACTGAGGCCCAGTAGGGGCCGTGCCCTCCCCAGAGCTAGGTACTTAATGGCAGAACCAGACTGGGACTTAGTCCCCTAGGAAATACTCCTCTCCTTAGGCATCTCAGTAGCCATTTTAGGTTCAAGAAAATAAATCAGCATCCTAGGATACAAGTATATCTGGGCTGTGGAGGACCATACAGCCATTCAAACCGGTGGGCACATCTGCGTGTAATCACCCAGAAGGAAATTCAAGATTACTGCTAATTCAGTAAGGGAAGTTGCCGAAATTATAGGTAGCATAATCCTGTTTTCACAAAACTAATGAAGTTTGTGAGTGGCAGGAAGAGGTCTGGAATGATAACACCAATGTGCTAGCTGAGGAGGGGGGATTTGGCAGAGGAACTTTCACTTGTTAACATATACATTTCTTTGTTGCTAGAGTTCGTTTTGGTGGCGGGTGGTCGTCTTGTTTTATTTACAAGGAGCACGCGTTTTGTTTCTAATTAAAAAGGCAGGCAAAACCAAACTCTCCGCTGACCCTCAGGATTGTGTCCAAATTCCTTACTGAGGCCCCTCTTGATCCACCTGCCTTCACGCCTGCTCTCCCCCTTCCAGTTCCGCCTGCATCCGAGCTCCAGCTGCCAGAACTCAGGGCTCTGCCTTCTGGACTGTGAGCTTCTTCTTCTCTCTACCCTTCTTTTCCCCTTCTCTCAGTGGGGCTGTCTTTTATTTATCCTTCAGGGCTGGTGCTTCCTGAAATACTTTCTTCCCTATTGTTTGGCACCATGTTGCCTTCGTTTTCCTTTTTCTTTTCCTTCCTGCCCCCTTTGGCAGCTCATTTCTTCTCCCTGGCCTTTTAGCTCAGTCCTTGGCCGCCTGTTCTCTCTCGGGCGGAGCTCCTTCCCATCTACTTCTTCCGTTCCATCGCTCTGCCTCGACTCTCACACGTCCAACCCCAGGCCACACTTCCCTCTGAGCACGACATTTGGAGAGCCTTCTTCAGAACTAACCCCCCGACTTCCCCGGGACACACATACCCTCAGCAGGTGACACTGTTGTCCTTCCTGTGTGCTTCTCCCCTCTCTGCAGCCCAGACACTTTTCTTTATTGCACTGCTGCTCCCTTCTCACCCAGAGCATGATGGCCCTGTACCTCCTCCAGAAGGCTCTTCAAAACACAGCTCTGGTGTTCCCCCTACTGAAAATCCTTCAGAGGCTTCCCGCGGCTCTGAGGACAAAGACCTTACTCTTCAACCTCAGGCTCAGCTTATCTGACCCGAGCTCACATCCCCCTGTACCCCCTGCACACCAGCCCCACTGGCCTTTCAATGCTTCCCTCTAAAGGGCCTTGCTTCCGAGACCATTGCCCTGCTGACCTGGCCTTGAGTGTGCCCTCCTCACAGCCTCCCTGCACCCTGGTTGGTGCCTAGTTACCACCTCTCTTTCCACAGAAATCACACTGCTCAAGGAAACCTTTCCTGATGCCCAAACTAGACCAAACCCCTGATGGGGCGCTCAGAGCCCCACCACTTTCCTTCACAGTCCTCCTTACCGTTTGCTGTGAAGGTTTGCATAATTCATGGATTCACTAGACTGAAAGCCCAGGCTAGGGACTGTGCCTGTTTTCCTCCTTTTGTGTCCCCCAGACCTAGCAAGGACAGGCACTCAATAACAGAAATGTGAAAGTTGAGGGAGAGGAAACAGGTGAGAAGAGTTAAGGGGAGAAAGTCCATGGGGTCAAGAATAGCTGAGTATGCCTGGTAGGCCAGCTGATGTCAGTCAGACCAAGGAATCTGGGTTGTATTTTGTGAATCAAAGGAGGTCAGCCAAGCTTCCAGGGCAGGACAGCTGAATTATATGATCAGCTCAACAGTGTAAATGGGATGACCTAGTACATTCCAAAAAGCCTTCAACAGTTTGGATTGATATTGGCTATGTCTCTGAGAAAAGGAATTGGGGATGGATTTTATTTTCTGTGTGCTGTGCTTGAAGTCTTTGGTGTTACTACTGTAGGTGAACGACACTGGAGGACTTCTCATTCAGCGGTCTGAGTGCTTCATCCATTAGCTCATTAGGACGGGAAAGCCTATGACGATAGCCGGTGGAGCATTTCTGCACCTTTCTTTAGCAAGGAGTCCAAACATTTTTTGAGTTCAATTTTTTTCTTAAAACAGGTGTTTACTAAAGTGAGCAAGGATCTTCTGCAGCTGTTTGGAGCCTGAGTGGCAGATGACACCAACTAACTGGGGACAAGTATGAGTTACACCCCAAAGGCTGCTGCAGCAGGATGCCCAGACAGCACGTAGACCACCTCCACACCTGCAGAGCTGAGAGGATCTCAGGTAAGGGGTCCATAGATGCTCAGTAATGAGGCTTGTGAGAGAAATACTTAAACTGGAGGTGAGGCCTTGATGGCAGTTTTGGCTTTGGAAGCAAGGTTGGGGTCATCATTCAGCTGCCTCTCCACCTACCTCCTGAGGGGCCCTAGGTTTTATTTATTTATTTATTTTTATTTTATTTTTGGCTGTGTCGGGTCTTAGTTACGGCGTGCAAGCTTCTCTCTAGTTGTGGCACAAGGCTCTGTTGTTGTGGCTCATGGGCCTCTCTAGTTGTGGCTCACATGCTCAGTAGTCGCGGCACACGGGCTTAGTTGCCCCGCAGCATGTGGGATATTAGTTCCCCGACCAGGGATCGAACCTACGTCCCCTGCATTGGAAGGCAGATTCTTAACCACTGGACCACCAGGGAAGTCCCCTTAGGTTATATTTAAGTAGACCGCCTTCCCTACCTATAACTGTGAGTGCCAAAGCAATCCAAACGTGCCTCCACTCTAAGCTATAAAGAAACAATTAACCACAGTTAATGGCCCATAATTTGTTACTTCTGTATTCTATTCCCAAGGTTCCCTCCTAAGTTATTACCCATGAAGAAACATAAAACTGCACATAAAACTGTATTTCACAGAAACAAAGTGAGCTCTTTTTTGCTTTATTTCCCTCTGATTTAAAACAGTGGGTCTTCCTAGATGGAAAAGAGGTTCATCCCCACAGATGGGAAAGGCTACCACTCAGTGTTTTGCACCATGACAATGCAGACACATGGACAGGACCAGCTACAGAATTTGCAAGGCCCAGTCCAAAATGAAAATGAGGCCTCTTGTTAAATATAGTAGGAATTTCAAAACTGCAATAGAAGTGCATTTCATTGCACTTCGGCAGTGCAGTGCATTGCCGAGGGCAAGGTCCTTCTGAGTACGGGGCCCTGTGTGACTGCAGAGGCTGTGCACACACCAAATTTCTAGGTACTAGGAGGATGCGGGGGTCGGGGGGGGGGGAACTCTACCCCGAGAAGCTCAAGCATAGGAGCAGCTCCTCCCCCGGCAGAGAGCCTCTGCAGAGGAGGGAGTGTCAGGAGACCTGGACAAAGCATGGGGTGGCCAGAGGGCCACTGCTGAGGGAGCAGATGGTGTGGCCAAGGACAGCGTTCTCTTGGTGGTCCTCCCAGTTCTGATCTGCTTGGGGTTTGGTTATTAGAGTGCCCACGGATCAGAAAGGAATTGGGGTGCTTTAGAAAACTAGAAGGAAGGGGCAACAAGTGAGTGTAGAAAACACTGGGATTGAGGAGGCATGAAGAAAGGGAGTTTCTAGAATGGAATTATCCCTGTTTTATTTTCATTTAATCAACCAATCTTTTTTTTTTTTTAACTGAAGTAGAATATCAAATTTAGATGATTTTTCCCCCTAAACCTACTCCTCCCCATTCTCCATTTTAGTAAATGATCCAACTGGATGGATCACTGTCCATCCAGGTGATCCAGGCAGAAACCTGGAGTCTGGTTCCTCCTCCTCCTTTGCCTCAACAGTGCTCACTGAATCCTGTTAGTTCTCTCTTCAGGGTCCTTCTTGGGCCTGCACATCTACCTCTGTATCCAATGATGCCACCACCACTTCTTGCCATGACTGACAGCAGCCTCCTCACTGCCTAGCTTTTGAATCATGCAGACTAGAGTTCAAGTCCTCATTCTGCCACATGTTAGCTGAGTGACCTTGGATAGGGCTCTTCACCTTTCTGAGCCTCAGTTTATTCATCTGTAAAATGGGAATAATAATACAAAGGGTTGTTGTCTGGACTAAATGAAATGACGAAAGTGTCTTAGCACACAGTACATGCTCAATGAATTAGCTTCTTGTCTCTTTCCCTCTTCATTCCTCAGGCCTTAGTTTATACATTACTTCCCTAGGAACCCCTCTGCCGACTTGCTGCAAGTTCCCACAGATCCCCAGACTGCTCTGCAGCGTTCATCACACTTACCTGTCTTTTGTCCACAGTCTTCTCCATGAGCACAGGATTCTGGCTTTCTCTGCCTACTGAGGTGCCTGACATGAAGTAGGAATTCATATTTTGTTATTTGACTGGTATCCTTGTATATAATCAAAGGTTCCCAGCCATGGGGTCTCTGTAATGTCCCCCCACCAACTCTAGGTAAGTGGGCAGATGACCATAAACAAACGATGGAAACCAAGAGCATCCTACCCAATATAAATTAAACCTAGGGCACTGGGGCAACTCGTCATAGCAGATCCCGTTCATGAGAAGCAGACCTTGGTCAGGTAAGGCCCATTCAAGGCAAGCTGACCAAACCAGGAAGCCAGTGCTCCAGATCAACACAAACTTCCCTGGGAAGGCAGTGAGGCTGGGCTAAGGAAGGGACAGCACTACGGGCAGGATCACCCGCCCTGGAGAAGGAATGAAGGTGGCCCCCATTCATTGACCCAGGGCCACCTGAGTAGTTGGGCCAACCCTCCTCCTCAGGCCTTGACAGCTCCCCACTAGATATCCCCCACTGAGGCCAGTCAATTGCATGAGAGGTATGCACACCAAGGGGCTGACGCCCTGAGAAGCCCAAGGTGGAGGGGCTGGGTTTTTTGTTTTCTGAACTTTGAAATAACATATACGTAGAAAAGTACATTAAAAATCTGTAGTTTATACTCCAATAAAGATGTTAAAAAAATTTTTTTAAAAACCTGTAGAGGCTGATGAGTTATCAGATGAGCATTCATGAAACCCACTACTCTGATCAGTACCTAAAGCATCTCCAGCACTCTGGAAGCCCACTTACCCTCCCCAACCTGCTCGCTCCAACCCCTAGAGATGACCAAGGCCCTGGCTTTCGTAGTTACCATACCTTGGCATCTGAAATAATACTTTTGCCTGGTTTTGAACTTTTAAAGAATAGAATCATACAGCACATAATATTGTTCTTTTTTCTGTTCAGTATTATGTGAGACTCATCTGTGTGTTTGTATGTGTAACTAGTTTATTCATTCATTGCTGTGTTAGATCTTGTAGATGAATGTTTCACAAACTGTTTATCCCTTGCTCTGTTGATGGACATTTGTACTGTTTCTGGCTTGTGTATTTTATTGCCTTAGTGTGAGGCTGTCCTGGATGACTTGCAGAGGCAAGGGGAGTTTGGAGCAGAAGGGAAAGGAGGGGGAGAGGCAGGAGGAGCTCTGGGCATGGGGGCAGGGCAGGTGAGAGGGACTCTCAGGTCAGATAGGGCTGTAGAAGTACAGAGTGGGGCTGACGGCACCGTGGAGGAAAGGGTGCCAGAGGGCTCCTTTGAAAGTTTGCTCCTACTCAGAGACTAGAGGAGTGCAGTTCCCTTCTGAGGGCAAGTGTTCTGCGTGCTGAAGGCCATGGTCATGTGGTTTAGCAGGCAGGAGTTCAACTCCTCCACCTTCTGGACCTGCTGCCTGAACCCACTTCTCTGCTCCCCATGGGGTGCAGGGCCGGCTCTGCATGCCTAGAGAGAAAGCCAGGCAGGGCAGCTGATAGCAAAATATTGCCCTAGGGGGACAGAGGCAACACCACAAACTGGCCAGGGAGTCACCTCTGGTGCCTCTTTCTCAGGATGGGCAGACATCAAGAGATTTGTGTTTGGGAAGTTCAGGGATCACCACTGCCCATCCAGACACTGACCAGAATGGAGGTAAGGCGGCAGAGCCCCGAAAGGAAGGGGCCAGCACGGCTGACTGCTTGCCCAGCCCTCACCTGCCCTGGAAGCAACGCCACCCTGTGGAGCCCACCTCTCGGAGACTCCCAGCAGCCCCGGGCAGAGCTCCCACCCCAGCAAGAGAACCTGTCCCTGGTAACACTCCACCCACTTAAGTGGCTGGATCTTAAGTATTTCACCTTGGGGACCATCTTGGCTGGAGATGGCCGGGAGTCCCTATCACCCCTGAAAGACCTGACATGTTTCCCTCCTCCCTCCAGCTGAGCAGGTACAGGTAAGAAGAGAAGTTCTCTTGCCTTGGAGCAGTACAGCTACCTGGGAAACAAGAAGGGTTCCTGCTGCTTCCAGCTCTGGACGACGTGTGAAAGCAGGTAAGGTGGGGGCCTCAGGCAGAGCAGAAGTTCAAGTGTGGGCTTTGCAGGATGCTACCCATGCTGCAGGGCAACTAGACTTTGTAAAACATGATCTATTTCCTCATTGGATCCTCAACAGCTTTGTGGGTTGACTGGACAAACTTCCCCATAGAGGAGAAATTAAAGCAGAGTAGAGTGGTCAAGGCTACACCCTAAATCATCAATGAAGGGGCTAGAACACAGGTCCCACAATCTCCGGGTCAGGGCAGCACAGAGCTACGCACACACAGGCATGTGCCTAGACAGACACCCAGCTCTGGCTTCTTGGGCTAAGAGTTGCCTTGACCCCTGACACCTGCCTTGGGGAGGAATTCAACTCTTCCTAGCGGGGCTTGGGAGAGAGGATGGCAAAGTGACATCAGTGTTCACACCTGCTCCAAGCTGACTGGGAAGGAAATGCTGACATCCTAGCACTTTAGATCCTGCACACAGAAGACAAAAGGCAAGGCCCGTGCTGCAGGCCTTTTGGTTCAGCCATCCTTTCAACTGACAAGACTGGGCAAGCAGTCCTCAGGCCCATGAGAACCAGTCCCCAAGTTAATGCCTCAGAGCTGCACAGGGTAGATGTTAGGGTATGTATGTGAGGTGGCCTTGCACACTGGCTCGGGTGGGCATACCTGATGCCTTAGCAGTTTCTCCAAGCCCCTGGGGAAGGATGACTTCGCTGCATTTCTGGCAGAGACTCGGAACTGTTGTTAATAAAGTGTCTCCATTTTAAGTACCCTGATTTATAAATTTCCAGGGAAGCAGGTGTGGAAGGAGGGCAGAGACTGAACCTCAGGAACACCAATACCAACATAGGCACAGGGAAAGGATGGTCTGGCGCAGCCTCTAAGGCCCACTGCAGAGGCAGAAGAGCCAGCAGGTATGGATAGTCCTTGGGGACACCCAAGAACGTGCTGGGGGGCAGAAGTCTGAGGCAGCAGTTGGCTGGTTTATCAACTCAAGTGAAAGAATAGAAAGAATTATGCTACCCAGGTCAGGTCCCAAGGGCTGACAGGGACTTCAAAATTGGGAGCCTCCCCAGTATAGAGTATGTGCCAGTGAGTACCAGAATCTTCTGGGTGACTTGAAAGAACCTCTAGTTCTAGGGACTGATTTTCCAATGGGCAAAATACAGTAGGGGAACCATTTATAATTAACTCACATCTGTTTTAATTTGGATGACGAAGGCTTAAATACGTTCAGCCACCATGGGCTCCTTTGGCATTGGAGATGAAAGGAGGACGAGCTGAAGGCAAGGTCTTCACTCCTTTTCCAACCTTGGGCTCGCTTGCCAGGTAGTGAACACAATCTGGTCCAGGCCTTAGACATCCATGCTGGGCAGAGGTAAGGCCCACCTCACTCTACCTCCCCTGCCTCCTCAGCCTGGAGAGCTGGCTGGTCTGCATATCTTAGGGCTTGGTCAGTCTTCAGTCAGGAACCTAAAACTCATCACCTGTTCAGCAAAGTGAGGCCTCATCAGTCTCCACAGGACTCAGAGTTCTTAGATGCCACCCCAACTCCAACAAGCGATTTCTTTCTCTTGGCCCCCTTTCCCATTGCTTTTATAGGACTTTAAAGCAGCAGTGCACCTGCAGACTTGCATCCATTAAAAAAATATATTTTAAGTTCATATATGAACTTTAAAGTCTCTGAGTAGTGATAAACTTGCAATTTATTTTAACTCAGATCAGAATGTTACCTCTGTAAGGTGGAAGACCCAGGGCAGGGCCAGTCATCTTCTAGTTTTTAATACATGGTGGGACAGAAGCTCTGTCTGGCTCTGACCATTCAGAATGTCCACCAGCAGCCAGAGACAGAAATGTCACCTCATTAATGGATGGTGGAAAGGGGAGCACTTTCTAGGCACTCACTGTCAACCCCCTCTTTGTGGCCAGTGCTCTGCTCTAGATAAGGAAATGCTCAGTTCCTCACCACCCACGGGCAACTCAGCTGGCGCTGCGGGGCTGGATTCCAGCCCAAGTTTGTGGGCTCAGAAACCCCAGGTTCTTTCCACCAAACGAGTGGGTTTGAAACTGGTTCTTGTGGCAGTGCTTCAGAGGTTCCCTGCAAAGTGTCATCTTAAATTTTAAAAGTCGTCTGTAACACGTACACTCAGATGTAAAACATGCATTGCTTAGGCTGCCTGAGACCTCAGGTAAGGCCTCCATTATTGTGCTTGTGTGGGCTTCTCAGGTCGCTGATGCAGAAGGTGCAAGCCTTGTGCTGGGATCGCCACACCCAGCTGCAACTCAGTGCTATGGCTCTCACCATAGTACAGTTTTAGTGATTATAACCTTCGTGTGTTTCTTACCTGATGTATGGAGGAAAAGGGCTGAAAGCAGGTATTGGATATTCCTCTTGATCTTTTTTCAAGTATCTACTGCAGACAACCTATGACTATTTCCACTTACACAGATAAAAATCAGGATTTTTTCCTCTATACTATACCAAACAAAATCAGATATAAATTGGACACTGAGATAGCTCACAACTAACCCATTTGCACTAGTCAAAAATGCTCCCCCCACCACCCTTGCCACCCCACTAGTTTAAGACATGACTTGAACTTAGTTCATGCTATTAACACTTTTTATGTACATGAAAGGTTTAAAAGAAAAACAAAAATACTGCATTACAATATCAAAGCCTTTTGATTTGGGTTACCAGGGAGAGGAGGGCTCACAGTTTAAGCCTTCTGGTAGTGACTACTAAGCTCTTTTCCAAGATTTCTGGTTTGGCTAACTCAAAGAGAACCAGGTTAGAGTAACTATTTATCTAAGGCTGCTTTCTGGAAACCCAAGAGCACTGAGGGGAAGGGGGCAGGAGAGAATGTTTCTTATTCAAATTCTTCTGTTTATTCACTGGTAACCGTGGATGAATCTTTGCTGCTCCCTGAAACTTGGTTTTCTCAACAAAGTATCACAAACTCAAAATGGATTAAAGACCTAAATGTAAGACCGGATACTATAGAGGAAAACATACGTAGAATACACTGACATAAATTGCATCAATATCTTTTTCAATCCATCTCCCAGAGTAATGGAAATAAAAACAAAAATAAACAAACGGGACCTAATTAAACTCAAAAGCTTTTACACAACAAAGGAAACCACAAACAAAACAAAAAGATAACCCAAAGAATGGGAGAAAATATTTGCGACTGACAAGGAATTAGTCTCCAAAATATACAAACAGCTCATGCAGCTCAATGTCAAAAAAAAAAAAAAAGCAAACAACCCAATCAAAAAATAGGCAGAAGACCTAAACAGACATGTCTCCAAGAAGACATACAGATGGCCAAACGGCACATGGATAGATGCTCAACACTGCTAATTATTAGAGAAATGCAAATCAAAACTACAATGAGATATCACCTCACACTGGACAGAATGGCCATCATCAAAAAATCTACAAACAATAAATGATGGAGAGGGTGTTGGTGGGAATATACATTGGTACAGCCACTATGGAGAACAGTATGGAGGTTCCTTAAACTAATAACAGCTACCACATGATCTAGCAATCCCACTCCTGGGCTTATATCCAGAGAAAAACATGGTTTGAAAGGATACAGGCACCCCAGTGTTCGTTGCAGCACTGTTTACAATAGCCAAGACATGGAAGCAACCTGAATGTCCATCGACTGATGAGTGGATAAAGAAGATGTGGTACAACAGAATGTTAGTCAATTAAAAAGAATGAAATGATGCCATTTGCAGCAACATAGATGATGGGCCTGGAGATTATCATACTAGGTGAAGTAAGTCAGAGAAAGACAAATATATTATGTGGAATCTAAAAAAAAGATACAAATGAACTTATTTACAAAACAAACAGTTTCACAGACTTAGAGAATGAACTTGGGGGAAGGGTGGCGGGGGAGGATAGATTGGGAGTTTGGGATTCAGATGTACACACCGCTATATTTAAAACAGATAACCAACAAGGGCCTACTGTAAAAAATAAAAAATTAAATTTAAAAAAATCAGGAGGTTGGATTAAATCAATGATTTCAGACTTTCATTTTAATCATCGGAGCCTTTCTTCAAATCACATCACATCTTACTTGGAAGCCTAATACTGAATGGGACAGAAGGCTCGCTCCCCACAGAACAGCATGAAAACCACAAAACTACACTATGTAAGGTCCCTCCCCACTACCTCTAATACCAGGATTTCAAGTCCCAGGCCTCTGAAACACAGATGCTGACTCCTGCTGCCCCCTCCTGGCCAGGCCTCTCCCTGTCTCTTGAACAGACTAAGGAGTGGAGCTGTTTTATCCCATGCACCTAAAACACTGGTCACAAGACTGACTAGAGAACCACAGTGGCAAGGGGCTGAACAACTGTTTGTGGGTGAAAACGACATTTACTTAGTTTACATGGTCACAGAGGCTATAGCAGAATCAATGCTGTTACAATAGTGGGCACTACTGTCAGCAGCAACACGACGTTTTTAACCAGAATCCGAGCCTCATGGGTTCAGTTTGCATTTAAAAAAAAAAAAAAACCAGTCAGGAAGAGTGAAAGGTCAATTTTGAATGCCAGTGTAAAACAAATTTCACTGAAAATACAACTGAAATGCAACTGCTATGAGCACTATAAGAGAAGCTAAGAACTTCGATATGATAAAAAAGTGGTAAATAAAATACAACAGCAGCATTAAAAAACTTTGTCATTCCTACTTCAGAGGGTACCCCTTCCCTTTCCTCCTCATGCCTCCGACAACTGCCTAGTCTGGAAGAGCCCTGTTCAACCAGGGAGGGAGCTGGTATCTGCACAAATGTGCAGCAGATGAACTCCACACAAGGGAGAGGACCAAGGTGTAAGTGTGGTTGTGTACCGGGGGCAGGGAGACTCCTGTTTAAGAGTCAGAGGCTTAGGAGCATAGCCACCTACTCCTGCTAGATGCCTCTCACACATTCTGGTCCTGCCCTCCAGACATCTCATCAGTAACCTCGACTTTGAACAAATGTTCTTAGAAAATGTGACTAGAAATTAAACAGCTGGGACTCCTGCCATATTTTCCAAACTCCAAATGGAGACTCAAGTCATTTTGCTCCACAGTCCAGGTCCATTTTCACTCATTGTTAGCCCTACCCTCAGCTAATGCAGTCGGGTGGGTACAGCTGCAGCCCTGGAGACAGATCACTTGAACAGGTACCAGCAAAATGAAAAGTCCTGCAATAGCACCTTCAAAGCAGCCCTTGTTCTTAAGACATCAGCAGAGGTCATGGCTACAGTTAACGATCTCCCAGCCTCATGTGCAGTGGCCAAGTATATCAGCTGTCTCAAGGACAGTGGCCTGAAACCATATTCTAGGGTTTATCTTCAATTCCCATTTTGATATTTTTTAATAGCTGGAAATTAACAAATGCTCTGCGGCAGCATTTTGTTCATTCCCCTTTAAATCCGCCACAGTACCTTTTTAATTCTTAGAATATTATTCTCTGCTAACATAGAAATGAACAATGAGCATATTAGCAAAATAAAGAAAAATTTTCTGTACACCTTTACTAGGAAGTCTCAGTGGATTAAGGCAGTCCTATCATTTTTTGGACTGGGATTAAGGACACCGAAGTACAGAAAGAGGGGAAAAATTCAGAGATGAAGAGGACATCCTGGCATCTCAAGGTCACCGTTAGTACTCCACTGCTTAGACCAAATACCTCCATGTGACAGCCTGAAGAAATCTGACTGTGTCCTCGGATAACAGCTTTTCTTCACATATTGCCCTCTTCCACAGGGCAGTTCCTTGCCTTGACTCGCACTGTGCAGGTCTCACCAGCACCGGGCTCTTCATCTTCCGCAACGCCAGTAACTCCCCCTCTACGGACCCAACAGCGTTGCTAGATCCTACAAGTGTTTTTAACTTGCCGAGGGCTAAGCATTAGCCCCCACGCACAACAGGAGCTCTGTGTAGACACACATTGGCTGACACAACTCAGGTTTTTACAAATTGGTCTGAGCACAGACTTGGCTCCCAGATGGACTGAAGGGAGCTGAAGTGGCACCTTCTCCTCCCAGAGGACAAGTTAGTTCTCAAACACCTGCCAGATGGCACACACAGCTCTCAGACTGGAACCAACTAAGCTGTTTTTAAGTGCGTGTGTACTTTAGGAAGTGAGTACATCCGGAAAGTGACCTTGGAAGGCTCTCCGGTAGCTCAGAGCAGGTCACTCATCAGAGCCCCCAACTCACCACAGATGTGAGGCTGGCAACCCCAGAGCTGGGCGTTACTCAGTACCTACCTTCCCTCACGAAGAACTGCATAACGTTACGTCCCCCACAGGCCCACGGGATGGGAAGCGTGCCCAAGAGTGACACAGGAAAGAAAATCCACCTCCGCGAAGAACAAGAACTAGTCCGGAAGTGACTAGAAACTACGGCCTCCTCGGCTGGTTGCAGATCTAAGGAGCAGAGGTTCCTCCCTCTGTGTGGGAGGAGGAAGGAGACCTCTAGTTAGGCACACAATCCACTCATCCAATTCAGTTTCTGCCCAAGGTCTCTCTGCCCACCCGTAATTCTCTCATCCAAGACAGGCAGAGCAGAAGGACTTTCTAGCCACCCTCCCCGCAAAACCTCCTTTCAGTCTCCACTGCACGCATGCCTCAGTTCTTACCTGCTGCTACATGTGCAGCTGTTGCTCCTTGCATGGGGTTAAGGGGCCAGAGCACTGGCTAAAATCAAAGCAACAGCAAAAAAAAAAAACAAAAACAAAAAACGAGCCTGGAGGACAGAGGTAGTTTTAATTACTGTTGACACTCAGTTCTTCAGATAAGGAAGAACAGCTGATTGTTAATGTTAAGATGTCAGACTGCTTTGCCTTTTTAGCTTTGGAGATGTTAGTGGCAAAAACCATCGAGGAAATGTGTTGCAGTGTGTGGGTATTGTGGTGCGGCTCCTTGCCAAGGTCCAGAGTTTAAAAGAAATCAGTAGTTTTCCTTTGCCAAAGTCAGCTTTCTCAGCAGCACCTCAAATTGCTTCTGTGTAAGAGGGAAATGGGGTGAAGGGGAATAAACCACAGGGAAAAAGAATTAGAACGTGTTAGCAAATGCTACCATGCGGAACACTAAACTTTATTCACTTTATTTATATATTTAACAGTTCTAAAGTATTTACTTCTTGCTTTGACAAAAAATGAAAAATATAGGAGCACTGACCAACTCCTCTTTAGGAGAAAAGGGTTATATATACAGCTACGGAGAGTTATGGTTCCTCCTTTACATACAAAGAAAAATATTAATAAAAAAGTGCTTCATTGATCAAAAAAGGGCTAAGAGCTGCAAGCATTTATTCACACTGTACATCAGACCCAAGAAACCCGTATCGTAACCTCTTGGCACCTGTCACTAGGACCTGCACAATCTTCAGTTAGACTGACTTCTCCCTACCTGCAAGGCCAGACCACACAGAGTGCGAAGAACTTACACCCTGTTTCACTAAATTCAGATTCTGAGCAACCTCCTGCCACTGGGAAGTCAGACGCACTCAGACGCTCTTGGCTTTGCCTGGACTGACAGCTCCAGGGAAGGCTTCTGGGCCACGTCTTATCTACACCCAGGCACACACAGGAGCCACCTTCCTGAGAGACAACTTGCCTTTAGCCAGGGAATTGCTTCCAAAGGGTAAGGAAAGTTCCCAGGCCTCACCCCCACTGCCCACCACAATCCGCCCTGTTACCAGTTAGCAGCTTTTAGCAGAGCCAAGCATGGCCCTTCCCCCAAGAGGGAGGGCAGGCACAAAACATGGATGCCAAGATCACAAAGCACAAACCTAAACTCCTCTCCACTCTTCTCCATACCCACCTCCACCACAAATATTCTTGATTTAAGGCTCTTCTTGGACCCCATCGAAGCTTACTAAGGAAAGGTGCCTTGCATCTCCTACGGGCTTTGTCACTTCTCTAAGGAGCCCTGCAGAGTCACCAAGTGGCCCCTCACTGCTGACCAGCAGCACAGGAGCAGGGCAGTGGGACCGCTGGGCCCTTCCCACTGCTCCAAGAAGGGGAGGCGGAGGAAGGCTGAGTCTATGGGACATGCTCCCTTCTCCAGACACTGCACTCTGAAAGGCTGATTCTACCCCTAAAGGGGGAGATCCATGATTGGTTTGGGAGTGGGGAATTTTTGGAACCCTGAGTCTGGATTTCCGTGTGCTAGACGAGGAAGAGAGATTGTTTGGGGGACCAGGCCCCAGAAGGGGCTTCCAGGCTCAGGGCATACTTTGGCCTTGACCATGGCAGCAGGATACTGCACTCTGGCCAGTCTGCACCCTATGCCTGAGGGTGGGAAGCGCCACACAGCCTGGCTGAGGGGGGCAGACTGTTGACAGTGAGGGGAGCCCTAGACAATCTGGGTCAAGTTAAAAAGAGAATCCCATGGGGGAGAATAGCCAGCCACCCATTCCCAGCCCTCTCCCTGCTTCACGAGTATACCCCTTCTTTACCTAAACGGGGTGGGAGCACCTAAGGGGTCCCACTTACTATGTGCCTGTGCCCCTCTCTCCAAACCCCAATCCCATTTATCTGCCTGTGGGATGGGACTAGCCCAGTCCCTCTTGGAAGGGAGAGGGCACCTGGGGCACTGCTCTTAGAGCAGATGCTTTCGGCGTCCTCAGCAGCAAAGGTTTTTCCAATCCAATCAGCTCTGATGTGGCAGTGATACGAGGAATGGTCACAAACGTCAGCATTGGCTTTATTCGCTGCTCTCTATCTCAGGCCTCCACTCCTGACTCAACCAGCCTCCTCCCATCCTGAGGAACTAAGCCACCCCTCAGCATCGCCTGACAGCAGGCAGCTCAAGTTACAGGGGGCCTGGCAACCTCTGGTCTTCCATCCAAAAAAAAAAAAAAAAAAAGACAAATAGGGTACTTGTCTCATTTTTGGAGGCAGAGGGAGGATAGAAAATGGAGAGGAAAACAAATGCGGGGGTGGGTTGGGGAGGGAGAGATCAATCTACAATCCAGTGGTACATCCCAAATTTCCATCACTGCACAGTTGGTTCCATGTCCCCATTCCAAAGTGCACGGGCCTCTCAGTCTGCCCAGGCTGTTGTGGGCCTGTCAGAGGAACAGCAGCTTGGCCTCTGCCCGCCCCAGGTCACTGAGCTTCAGTTTGAAGTGGCTGCAATGGGCTTATCCAGTTCAAGGTCAATGCTGGAGCTTGTGGGATGCAGGCTGCTATAACAAGACTTGCACACTCGACTAGGTTCAAAGAGCTGTTGGCTGGGAACTGGAACCTTCTGGTTACAACAACTGGAGCAGAATACGTTCCCACAATTCCTTGAGATGAGCAGAAACAAAAACAGCATTAGTGTCAGCAGACACAGGGTGGAGAAACCAACTTCAGAAGACAGCGCTTCTCTGTACACGATTCAGATATGCCGGAGACTCCTCTAATATCAAACACTCTCATTTGTCTAAACCCACAAAGAAGCCAGGGAGGGAGGGGACCGCTCCCTAGCACAATCGCACACCACTTTCACTTTAGGGCCAAGGACCCTGGCTGCCTCACCACTATGGCTCAAGGTTACAAGGTGTCAGGTAGATGCTGCTCAAGAGAGATCCATGAAAACAAATGAGCCCAGGGCAGAAGGCAGCTGCTAGCTCAATGGCCAAGTCTTGGCCCAGGAAAACCCCGTGGCCACACCCACCTGGGCAATGGCCTCTGTGTAGCTTATGATCACAGAGAGGCCAGAGTCCAATGGAACTGCCTCTGGGCTAATCAGATGACAGAAACTCCCAGCCCAGCTGGGGAGTGAGGAGCCTTGCCCAAAGGCTCAGAGGCAACAACAGGAAGAATTGACTGCTGCCATCTAGGACTGCTTTTGCTGCCAGCATGCGAAGCCAGGAGACAAGCAACCAGTGACACATGCTCAGGGTGAAAAGACAAGAGCACAGGTGAACACAGGTGCACACACACACCCTATTAGACAACGATGAGTTGACACTGGGTCACTCCCCTGCCCCCATGCATCTCCAGGGAATATCAGCTCTACCTGAAGGCCTGACTGCACCCAGGTCCCTAGCCTCTCTCCACTCCTCCACTTGAAAGCCCAGCTCTGATGCCCCTGTGCAGCAAAGGTCTGCACACCCAAACTGATGCCCTTCACAACTACCAGGAAAGGGAACTGGCAGAGGATGAGTTTCTGCTCACCTTACAACCCCACCCCACTCTGGGGAGGCCCTAGAATAGGAGACTCCGAAGAGTCTAATGCAGCCTGCCAAAGACTTGGGGCAAGCATCTAAAAGGAAATCCTCCTCCTTAGCCAGTATCACTCACTACCTTTTCATTTATGCTCCTCAGAAAGGAAACCCACTGCTGGATTAAGGATCACTTAAGCACAGAAGACAGAATACTGAATACCCTTTGGCAACAAAATACCACCGCAAAAGGAAAAGGCTAGACAAGGAGCAATGGAAAGACAGAACTAAAACAAACAAAAGACTTCATCTTCTGGAATGCAGTGAGTACTTCACAACTCTGTTTCTGAAAAGCATGAGTCAGCAACAACTGTGGTTACAGAGAAACATTACCTAAATCTACTTCTGGATGTGTACATTTATTTAACATACCTTCTGGAATTCAGCTTAAAGGCCTGACATGTATTTGATGAGTTAAGCTTTTCTATCTGACTTCTTTCAGGGGATCCTGATAGACCCTAAGTGGAGTTTTCCCTTAAGTCTTCAATGCTAACAGTTCTCCGGAAAGACCACCTCTGTTCAGTCCTGGGCTTTTTTTTTTTTTCCTTAAAAAAAAAAGTCATGCTGTTTGACTTGAAAGTCACTGGCATCATTCTGGCATCTAAGTGAATGACTGACCCAAAAGAAATAGCTCTAAAACCCCTCAACTGGCTATTCCACAAGACCAGCGCCTGCTGAAGCACTGCTTCTTGCCATAAGCAAGATGGCTCGGCTGACCTATGCAGTCAGCAGGGGCAACCACGGCTGCAACCTGCAGCCAGCTGCTGTGGTCCCCCCACCCCACCCAAGCCCACCTGCTTGCCTGCCTGCACTCCTGCCCCAAAGCTTCATCCCAATGAGTGCAGAGAGGGGGAAATGGTAGCGTTAGTGTGGAGAAGTTACTGTAGGTGTGCAGAAATCACAGACAGGTTGTTGCAAATGCTCACCACGTTTGATCAACACGGTCAATGTCCCTGCAAGGAGGGGAGAAAGAACTCAGAGAAGAAGCCAACTAAAGACATTTGGGCTTGGGGTGAGCATGGGGAGAGATACAGTCCTAGAAGCATCATCACCAGACAAAGGTGGTTCCATTTTCAATCCAGGTCCATTCATGTGGGTGGGCTATGTCACAGTTCAGATAAAATTCCTACCCCAAGTAACACTGAATATCCTCCAGTCACCACCCCAGCTGGGGCAAAGCATCCCTAACCACTCACTACCCCAACCCAGAAGGAAGAAAGAAGTCAGGAGCCTTATGGATTGAAGACTATACCCTAAGCTATTCCCACTAGTCCTCCAACCAATAAGTATGCGGTCAGGGAGAGAGGGTAAGGAGTAGGAAAACGAAGTTCTCTGCCCACAGCAGGAAAACTGTCTTTGCTCACAGCAGCCGTGCTGAATGGGAAGAAATTGTATTCTAGGAATAAGAAATGGCGGTGTGGGTGGTGGTAGCAGTTGCTTCATCAATCCAGGAAGCAAAATAAAAAAGGGACATCATTTTCAAAACTTACTCACGATCACTCTAAAATGGAAGAAAGACACCCAGTGCAGTTCTGCAAACACTAATTTCAGAGGCACAAAAGGTGAGTCAGGGTCCTGAAGACCCTGGGGTCTGCCTCAGAACACTGCCAGCCAGCTGCCTGCATCTTTCAAATCTGCAGGCTCTGTGGACCAAACCTCAGCCTCTACACCCCCAACCACCCCACCACACCCTCCCAGTGGCACCTGCAGTGGTGCTTCCTGCTGGCAAGC
Source organism: Grampus griseus (assembly GCF_964374135.1). Classification (NCBI taxonomy): domain Eukaryota; kingdom Metazoa; phylum Chordata; class Mammalia; order Artiodactyla; family Delphinidae; genus Grampus; species Grampus griseus. The sequence goes on along the minus strand of NC_139006.1, from coordinate 22,665,266 downwards.
CAGAAGGCGCTGTCGCATGCATAGCAGTGGGCGGCCAGGTGGTCAGGGAGCCAACGGGTCATCTGTAAAACGGATGAGGCCAGGTTAGTGACAGGAGATGGGCCATCCAGCCGGAGCCAACAGAGCCATGCTGGGGGCAGCAGGAGTCACAAGGACCACACTGGCTCCAGTGGCACCAGCCCATCAGGTCTGATGTCAGCAGTACAAGAAAGGCGTCCAAATCGTTTCCCTGGAGGGGACTCCAAACTCCCCTGAGATCAAGTGGCAGGCAATAGCACCCTGGGTCGCTATGAGAGCTGGCAAGGCTCCAGTTCATAGAGGCAATGAGGAGAGAGGGCTGGCCTGCTGCATCTCCCTTGCTGAGAAATTCTAGGCTTGATGGGAATTCATAGATGCTGAGATTCAGAGAGGCTCAAGGCTAAGTGTGCTGTGTGGTCATTCCTTAGCCAGGGGCAGGGGGAATGGATGATGGGGATAGAGAAGAACTGCAGAACAGTTGCATGGGTGGCACTCAGAACAGGGGCTGAGCCTGTACCTCCGTGTCCTGTTTATCCACCTGCTCCCAGCTGGCTTCAGAGAAAATCTCTGTGCTGCAGCGAGACAAACAGTTCTGATCCAGAATGCTTTCCGAGTCAGGAATTGAAGTCTGTTGGCAAACAAACACAGCTGAACAGAATGAACCTGGTCTCCTCCCAGAAGAAGAAAGGGCTTGGCAAAGAAGGGAGCACTGGGGACTTTGGGCGGGCCTGGGTGTTAGGGCTGCTGAATCTCTAGGTGCCTCAGCCATCAAGAATTGGGTTGAGCAGGTTCAGAGACAGGGCTGAGCTCAGCTAGAAGAGAGATACACACATCTAAGGTTATGTGCAGGGATTCTGGAGTGGAAAGACAGGCCTCGGGTTCCAGGAAGTGAGTAGGGCAGAAGTGACCAGGATGAAGTGGGAACTCAGTGTCAGCTGCTTCAGGGGGCCTGTCAGTCCAACCCTGCCACTTACATGTGTGTGTTGAAACTGAGTGCTTTGGGCATGTCCTTTCTCTGAAGGACTCTGGGAAAATGAGAAACCATCATTAGTATAAAGGAAAAACCAAGTCAGTTTGAAGTGAAAGTCATTGGACGAGCCCGCCTTTAATGTACGCTGACTGCTTCAGAGCCAGACTCACACTTGTCCTTAATCACGTCGAGACTGCCTCCTTGAGAACCTCCCCTCAGGTACCACCACTCCACTCTGGTCACCAGGCTCCATCAGTGCTAACTCCCAACAGTGATACCTCTCCCCATTTCTACTGCCATCACCTGCCACAAGGTAGGTACAAATACCTGTTTAAAAAGAACTAAACCTTCACAGCTACAGCCCATGTTATGGTTGGGGGGGGGGGTGGGGTGCAGCAGCTAATTGTTCACTAGCTACTGGGGTAGGACAGGCACTATGATTTCACAGGAATATTTGACATTGCCCTACAAATATTATTCTGCCCAGGAGTTCACGCTTTTCTCAAGGCATGATCCTCTCTCCGAAGAGAACTGACCAACCACATAGTGAGTGCTCACTCTCTTCCTAATTCTGTCTAGACAGGATACCTGTGGAAAGTAAGCAAGACAGGAAAGAAAAAGAACACTGCCAATCACCTGGCTGAGGCTGATCTCCAGCCTCTCTCAATTCTGGAACTTTCCAGTTCTTTCAGAAATCTGTACAAAGGGCGCCCCGGCTCAGTGTGCCCTGTCTCCTTGTGCAGCTATGGAGGCACCATGGTGTACTTACCACTTCATCCCCGAAGTCCCCATTGAAGCGTAGGGAGCTGGTCAGGTACTGGCTCTCCAGGCGACTCCTCAGCTCCTGGACTTGTTTCTTCAAGGTCTCCACTTCCTGCTGGTGGCCCGACTCAATCTGACGCAGGCGCTGTTGGATAGTGTCCGTGTACAGAGGCATGCCGTCATCGTCCAGGTGGCTGCGGGAAGGCTGGTCAGGGCTGCCAGTTGCAGACGCCCTCCCCGAGTGGCTGTGCAGCCACTTGTGATGCAAGTTCCTCGAGTGTAAGTGGGCAGAGCTGCAGCTTGTGGCAGACAGCTGGCGGCTCAGTGAGTCCTTGCTCCTACCAGTCTCCCCATTGGCGCAGTGCCCATTGGGGGTAGGGTACTTCTGGAGGGTACTATGCCCTGGGAGCTGCTCTGAGGCCTTATTTTCAGTCTCTGGAGCACCATTGCACACAAGCCCCTCTTTACATTCAGCTAAAGGCAAGGCACAAGGAGAATGCGCTGGGCTCTGGGTGCTGCTGGGGGAAGTCCTATACACCAGAGATCCCACTTGGGGCCTCTCAGCCAGGCTCCTCTCTGAAGGCCTGGGCTCCATGGCTTGAGGAAGCTCCTCCTTGCCACTGAACCTGCCACTGCTTACCCTGGCAGGTAAGCAAGGTCTATCATGGCCTTGGGGACCACTTTCTGACTTCACTTTATCTTCCACTAACATGTCCATGGAACTATCCGCATTTGGTCCTCTGGTCTCAAATGAAACTTGGGAGGGCAGAGAACTTGACTGTGAGGTACCAAAGCCAACTTTCACATCTACTGAGATTGGAAGGACTGCCTCCTCCCTGTCCTGTGTGATAGCTCCTATTCGAGACTGTTCCACAGGGACCTCCTGGGCATCCTCTCCTGGGGGGGGCTCCTGGAGAGAACTGGGGAGAATACTGTGCCCACCCTGCTGCTCAAGAATACCCTGTGAGAGCACAAGAAGGCTGGTGCCTGGATGGTGGCTCCTTAGAGCAGCATCACCCAGTTCTGGCTCTTGATGAAGCACAATGGCTGGGCACTCAGGGGTCTTCCCCCTGCTCCCCTCTTCTAAAAGAGCCTCCTCTTTGACCTCCTGCATCTCCCTGTGGGCAGGCTCCTCTACCCCACTCTCCTCTTTGGTGGCCTCTTGCAGGATATTCTCCATCTGCCCCTCAGCTACTCCAGCTGCAACAGACAGCTCGGCACCACCCAGCACTTTGGCTGGCTTCCCCAGGCTGTCAGGATCCAGAAGCTCCTCTCCAGGACCAGCCAGAGTGCTCAGTTCCAGCGAGCGACGATGCTCCTGCCACTTCTCATTGAGGCTTGGGTCACTGCTGCGCCGGCTGGCTAGAGGCACTGTGTTCTCGCAGGCGGTGGTCAGATTGTCAAATGATCTAGTCTTTGGTAGCCTAAAGGAAGGAGTTTGGGGGAAATGAGAATATGAGGTTGTTCACAGGGAAGTAGGAGACAACAGGTTTTAACAGGCAGTCATTTCATAAATGGCTCCATTACGGCTACTCAAGGAGCCATGGCGCATCTGGAGTAAGGCTCAGACTGCAGAAAGGCAGAGCTCCAGGATGAGTACTTCTATTCCTCTGGCACCATCCCTACCCCATGCCCAACACATACAAATAAGCTAATAGCAAACGCTATTTTAAAAAGATATTCTTCATGATACTGCTATGTTTCTCAATTAGTGGCAGAGGAAAGTAGCACTGCTGATCTTCTGATATTACAATATTTTAAATTATTATTCATCAGTCTGAATTCAATAAAGCTAATTCATAGGTCTCAAAGCCAGACTGTCTATCATCTGATGGCATCTGCCTTTCAAGCCCAGGACAGCAAGTCACAGCAGGGAGGCAGGAGCACAGAGCAGTCAGCCAGAGGGTCACAAGGAACCCAGAGGATATGCTCCATCACTGAGAAACTGCTCCTCAGAGATCTAAGAAAGATGTGTGGAACCAAATAATGTCATGATCTCCAACCATCCCTGGATGCATCCCAACACAGGAGTACACCCACAAAGGACCTGCAGTCTTGGCATCAGCCCCAGGCTCACCGACTCAGAGGTGTATCATCAGGGCTGGTGCCAGGGGCTGGGTATGGTGCACAGCTGTCGTCCACAGGGGTGGACGGGGATGGGCAGGGCAGGTACACTGCACTCCACAGCATCAGGTTACGCACGTGGCACACAGGGTACAGCACCTGAAGAGAGAGCGGTAGACACAGGTTTAAACAACTTCCAACAAGTCTGTTAGAAATGTCTAGAAATGAGGGTGAAGAAGCAAGCACCAAGCAGGAACGCCCAGCAGTCCTGCACAATCTCCAAGGGGCATTAGCATGAGTGGATGCAGCTCTATCACAGGGGGTGGTGGGTAGATGGGACATTTTTCACCTGACAGCCTCTGGGAATGAAAATCTAAAAAAAAATTCTTTAAATCCATTTCTCATTAGTTGTTTCTTAGGTCACCTTTATTGAATGACTGGCTTTTCTCAACCTAATTTGTTGCTTTTACCACACAAGAAAATGAGTCATTCTGCTAGATGGTTGATAGTTCCCTAGTACAAAAGCTTGGCTTCAGAACACATTGTCAAACCTGTTTTATAGGATCATCTAAATTAATCAAGTGAAAAGGAGGGAATTTTCTTCTGTACTGTTACTTCCCCAGCAGGCACAGGAGAGAGAGAAGCAGCTAGCTTCAATCTTTCCTTGGACTACTTAACTGTAGGAAGAGGTTTATTAATTAATAGTCCAGCAAATCAGTATAACCTCTGATTAGCTTCCTTGTGACTTTAGAATTTAAGATGCATTCTGACAAAAGGAACATTACTGTGTACATTACTGTGTACCAATGCACAGATATAAGTGCCTCCTTTTCTCTGCTTAACAGAAAGTGTTCCTTTGAGGAACAAAGTCTTTTTTTTTTTTTGGCGGTACTCGGGCCTCTCACTGTTGTGGCCTCTCCGGCTGCGGAGCACAGGCTCCGGACGCGCAGGCTCAGCGGCCATGGCTCACGGGCCCAGCCGCTCCGCGGCATGTGGGATCTTCCCAGACCGGGGCACGAACCCGTGTCCCCTGCATCGGCAGGCGGACTCTCAACCACTGCGCCACCAGGGAAGCCCCTTTGAGGAACAAAGTCTTAAAGGGCCTGCCAGTTCTCCATGTGAGCAGAGGATCACACAGACACACTGCTAGTGTCACAAACAGTTTTCTGCTGAGACAGATGCTGTAATGGGGTATCATTGCCTGTTGACACTGGAAGGGTGCTAGGGGCCTGCAGCTCCTTCTGAGCTATCAGGGGCATCCAGGGAACAACATAAGTGCCTCCTCCACCTGTTAGAACATGCTAGAAATAAGCTCTGGCAGAGGTGCCAGAAAAGATTCATGTCTAGAGTGGCAAAGTAGAGATGTTTGCTAAATCAAACCACCCTGAACAAAGAGCAGTCAGAAGCAGGGCAGAATAACCAGAAAACAGGCCTTTCTCAGGACAAAGTGGTTGGGAAAAAATGGAACTACTCCATCCAGAGACAACTGAGATGCCTTCGAGAAAACAGTCACTTCTCAAAAAAGATCCCATATGTCCCCATCCCCAAATTCATTCTGCTGATGAGGGAGAAAAGACTAAAGAATACATACGGCTTCTGACTGAGAGGAATACAGTAGGTTTTTGAAAGCCTTGTTGCCTGCCCGAAGCAGCGACCACACAGAACACGTCCGTTCCTGAGTATGTTTTTCCCCTCTCTCCTTGGCGTTGTTGCACAGGAATGTTCCAAACAGGCAGGAATAGGTATGCTGCACCAGTTTCACCTATGGGAGTCCAATATGAGGCAAAATCAAACAATGGGTACGCATTTTCTGGGGGAAGGTCAGCCCAGCTAAGCCACCTTCCCCGACACCCCTGATGTGCACTTCAGTTCACGCTTGGTAAGGATGGGGGACCCAAGTAAGCCACCCAATCGCAGACTCCTCATAACCCCAGCCACCATCACTCCTGAGTCAAAACGGCAAAGACAGGGTGTTGGCACCCCCATCCTCTTGGCCTCCCTTGTAAACAGTCTCCAAGGTCCCAAGTTAACAGCTACCCATATAAACTGGGCATAGGAGCAGGTCAGTGTGCAACCCAAGTCTGAACTTCTAAACAGCTTTTCATTCAGCAAGTTGCTATTGAGCATCTCACATACCCCAAATGTTTCTGTGGGTGCTGGACAGGCAACAGTGAGAAGACAGCTCTCCTGCCCTGGTAGAGCTCGCTCTGGCTGTGGGGGGAGGGGTGACCAGTGCTATGGACAACAATAAGGCAGGGTAAGAGGGCCAGAGCACATGCAGGGCAGTGTGAGAAGGCTCACTGGCCTCTAGAAACCTGATGGAAATGAGAGAGCAGATCATACCAGCCAGGGGTGGGAGAGGAGGCTGCTCCAGGCACAATGGCCTTGAGGTGAGCACAGGATTGCAACTTCTGAGGAACTGACAGACATTGCATGAGGCAGAGGATGGGAGGAAATGAGCCTGGACAGGCTTGCAGGCCATTTTAAGGACTGTGGAGAGAGCCTTGGAGGCCTTGCAGGAGGGCCTCGCAGGCCATGTTAAGGACTGTGACTTTTATTCTGTGTCAAAAGCAGAGTCATTGGAGGTTTCTTGACAGAGGAATGATACGGTCTGTATCATGTTTTAGAAGGATTCCTCAGGCTGCTAGACTGACTCGGGAATTGGGGCAGGAGATGTGGTGGCTTAGACTAGTGTTGGGAACAGCACAGGTAGCAATAAGTTATCAGGTTTTAGATATATTTTTAAAGCAGAGCTGCAGAATCTGCTGACAGACTGAATATGGAATATGAAAGAAAGGAGAGTTGAGGATGACATAAAAGTTTTTGCCCTAAATGAATCGAAGGTTTGAGTTGCCATTTGGTGAGATGGAAGACTTCTGGAAGATAAGTTTTGGGGTGGAGACATGGAAATCAAGAACTGAGTTCTGAACATGTTAAGTTTGAAATACCATTAAGACATCCAAGTGGAGATACTGAGTAGTCACAAGTGGATGAGAGCCTGGAGTTAAGTGGAGAGAGAGATCTGAGCTGAAGACGTATACATGTGGGAATCACAGAGAGCAATTAAAGCCAACAAACTGGATGAAATCCCTAGAGAAGGAGGCTGAGCCCTGGGGCACTCCCAGCATTCACGAGTGGGGAGGGAAGGAGGAACCAGCAAAGGAGACAGAAAGGACCAGTTGGTGAAGCGGAGAACTAAGACTGTGTGCTGGAAGTCAACTGAAGAAAGTGTTTCAAGAAAGGAGTGATTAAATTGTGCCAAATTTTAATGATGGATCAAAGAAGATGAAGGCAGTCAAAAGGTACAAACTTCCAGTTATAAAATAAGTAAATCGTGGGATGTGATGTACAGCAGGGTGACTGTAAGTTAGGAATACTGTACTGTATATTTGAAAGTTGCCAGGAGAGGACATCTTAAAAGTTCTCATCACAAGAAAAAAACTTCATAACTATGTATGGTAACAGATGTTAACCAGAATTTTGTGGTAATCTTTTAGCAATATATACAAATATCAAATCACTGTTGTACACCTGAAACTAATACAATGTTATCTATCACTTATACTGCAATTAAAAAAAAGAAGGGTGATCGAAAACTGATCACTGGATTAGAAATGTGAAGGTCACTGGTGACCCTAACAAGAGCAGCTCTGGTAAAGTGGTGGAGTGAACACCTGACTGGGCCAGGTTTAAAAGAGAATGGGAGGAGAAGCGTTTGAGAGAGTAAATGTCAAGACTTGAGGAGCTCTGCTGTGAAGAAATGAGATATGAAAAATGAGGTAGTAGCTAGAGGGGGATGCAGGACCCAGAAACGGTTTTGATGAAATAGGAGGCACTATACCATGCTTGTATGCTGATGGCAATGATCTGGTAAAAAGGAAAATAGGCTGATGCACAGGGCAGGGAGGAGAAATGCTGAAGCCATGAAGCTGAGCAAAGGAGGGGGGTGGAAGCTGGTGCACAAGTGGAGGAGGGGCTGGAAGAGGGCAAGGATAGTACATCCTCCTTCAAAGGACAGGGAGCAGAGAGTGTGGAACAGACACAGGGGGGTTGGTAGATGGACTGGAGGGAGCAGATGAAAATCTATTGCTTCTATTTCTAACTACTGTTTAGTGCTTTTATCATCCATTTTAAAAGTTATGTTTAGAAGAACTCAAAGTTTATGTAAACTTAGTACACATGGATTCACTAAATAAACAAACACCTGTTTATTATTATTGTTTTTTAATTAAAAATGGAAGAATGACCCCTCAAATTCTAGAAAGGATGCAGTTTCATGTGAAAACTGGCCCACTAACATTTGCATTGATACCCCTATGAATTTAGAAGGTTCCCAAAACGAAGAATCACAAGCCCAAACTCACAAGGAATGCTTCATTGAACTCAAAAGAGCACGGAAATTGCCTCTGAAGCTGATGAACACAGTCCAGCCACTGTAAAAACACTGGGCAACGCTCGTTCAGATCATCCGAGTTCTCCCCATGACCACACCGGTCAGCAAACTTGTGGCCAAAATCCAGCCACTCCATCTCCACGAGGACCTGGAAACCCTGCGGGGAAGCACCCAGGAGAGACCCATTTGTGCTTGTCTATCCAAACTATAACTGTTCTGAGCCTAATGTCACCAACAGTGATCCCTTTTAACACCTTCCCACTAAGCCCACCAGGAGCCCCTAACCCAGCCCCATGGCCAAAGGATGGGACACAGGCTTAGGGCAGTGTCCCGATTCCCTCAACTCCATTCCATAATCATCAAAAGGGTGGTAACTAAGCATTTATCTAAGTCTTCGTTGAGACTATTTATATTTTTAGCCCTTCATTCACTATAAAAAAGTCATACTTTTTTCCCCCTTAATTTCTTATTTTTTAATTTCTATCTTTCATGGTATACTTACAAAGTCATGTTTGTAAAACCTTTCCCCATCCCAGATTTACATATATTTTAGGGTACCTTTATGGTTTTTCTTATATCTTTAACCCAATAGGTGATTATTTCACAATAGGGTTCTTTCTCCACAGAATATTGTGGTGATATACAGACCCATTACCATAATAAGCATGTCAAGATCCTTCTATAGAAGCCCCACTTTCCTGGGGTATGCAAGTAGATACTCTGCAAAGGAAAACATGTCTGTATTCTCAATACCTGGTTATTCACAATCTACCCCCTTTTAAGAGGCACAAGCACTGTGGTACGTACCACAACAATTTAGCTCAAGATAAAGGAGTAATGATTCAAAACTACAGAAATTTCACTTTCACTGGACCTAGCCACCTCAATCAAAACTGATCATAAAACTCTCCAAGGTTTCCCCCACTCATCCTGAAGTGTCAAATCCTACCTCTATGGTTCGGTAATAAGGGTCCAGCAAGAGCTTAGCCAATGCCACAATCTGGGGGGTGCGGTCCCAGCCATCTGAGCAGTGTGCTAGCACTGGTCGTTGATCACGATCCACAGCATGCACTACCAGAAGTGCTGACTTCAGAAGCACAGACAGGTGATGGAGCCATTTTGTACTTTCAAGAGCTGAGAGCCAACTACAAAAAATAAAACAGAAGGGGATAGGAAATGCTGATTTTTATGATATACTGGGTCAAGCCAAATACCAGTCATATTCAAAAGCAATTCCCAAAGACTTTTCCTTCCAAATAAAACACTGCCAAAACAAACAGAAAATCTCTGTGTTTACAAAGCATGTACAAGGATAAGACCCAAGCCCTACCATGGAATAGAGGAGAGCCTTAGAAATAGGACAGTAATTAACAGGGCCACCTTCTGTTCCAAAAATCTTATAGCTAATTTCCCAGAAAGAATTAATATTTAATATTCTTTAGTCCATAATAGGTATATCTACCCAGTATAAGAAAAGTAGCTCTTCCTGGAATCTTCTCCAAAAAACAACAAAAAAAAAAAAACAAAAAACACAGCCACTCTGAGATGGGAAAGAGAAAATATTTATATTTAATGATCAGCAACTCTGCCCAGCAAGTTCTCAAAAAAAAAAAAAAGGTAAAGAAAACTCAAATGTAAGTATGTCTGTAATAAGATACAAGCTAGATGCCACATCCAACAACAGTGCAGACAACATCGCTTACTACCCACACCCCAACACCTACCACTGATCAAGTCTTGAATGTCTATGGATTAAAACTGGATGGGCCCAAACTAATGATTTAGACTCACACAAATTAGTACGCCTGTGGCTACACAGCTGCTGGGCTTAGTACAGACTAGATTCAGCAGGGATCTAAAAACCTTTTGAAAGGCCTTCAGGAAGTATCAGATCCCAAGAATGGCCCCTTGGGAATAATCACAAGCTGACCACAAATGGTTTTTGAACTGTGTTGACATTTTATTTCTTGTGCCCTGTCATGAATTCTACTCCCCAACCCCCCAAAAAAGCTCCAATTTCTCCAAAATGTGATCAGATTTGTAGTTAAGACCACAGTCTAGTCCTTCAAACTCTGAGTTTGAGGAGAGAATAAATACTTCTGTCAGGGGACTATGAGAAGGCTTTTGCCAAGACTAGCCTATAAAGGCTTATTAAACCTTGGGGAATTTGGAATAGTCCAAAGAGATGGTCTTTCCAGGCAAACAAACACCAGAATGTACTGCATAAGCAGTGGCTTCACATGGATTTGCTTGTTATACCAACCAGACTCTGACTCCTCAGTGGGCAGACACTGTGTCTCAGGCACAGCTATACCCTCCTTGTGCAGTGCCTAGCACACACTGAAGGTTCCTACTTTTTAAACCGTGGATAAAAATTCTGTCTCAAGACCTTCTATGTCCTACTAAATACCTGAGAAACATTTTTTGCTGGTGGATTGATTATTTATTCTCATTCCTCACACAGTCTTGAAAAAAAATAAAAGATGAGGCTTAGGAGAACAAATACTAATTTATCTCCTGGCCCCTGGAGAAACAGTAAATGAGAACCTGGTTCTCTTGAACCTGACTGAATCATTCTTACATACCACTTGGTGTCGTCCGTCCATGCCTAACACAGAACCTGCACTGCAAAATCTGCCAACGGAGGAGGTGTGCTGAGACTCCAGGCTCCCTTGTCCTATTCTCAAAAGCTGAGGTAGCAACCTAAGCATGCCGTAGCCCTCTACGGCCGCAAACAAGTGTCAGAAGGCTCGCTTATAAGCTGGTCCTGCCTCTGCCATAGCTTCTTTTTATCCACAAGGGAGGCTTCAGTACTGCATTATGATTTGCTGCCAAAGACAGACAAAGCGTTTCCTTCTTCCTTTACAACCTCCCTCCTCCTCCCTGACATTCATTTGGACCAAGCAAGGGCTAATTACATCTTCTTGACTCAGAGTTTAAAAAACAGCTTTTTAAGAAAGAATTTTAACTTATGGAAGATATTAGAGATCAGGTAGTACTGACTCTATCCCTTTTATTTTATAGACAGGAAAAACTGATAACCACAGGAATTAAGCCACTGGCCTAAGTCACACAGTCAATTAGTGGCAGATCTCCTGAATCCTCAACCAGGCTCTTTCTATGCCCTCCCCTTCCTTTAGGGAAGAGTACTACTAGCTAGGTTCTGAATATGTATAGCAGATGCAAGTTGCTAATCCCCAAAGCAGGGCAGCGATCTTATTTCTTCCTTCAGGCTTTTCCCCAAGGACAACTGCTTCACCCTCTGGGCTGATTGCAACTGTGATGAATTTAATCATTTGCTACCAGGAGTTAGTACAACTGGTTCAGGCAGCCATTTGATTTAATAAATCAAACAATGCTGCAAAATTGATGCAATCATGAGATCTACTGAACAGAACCCAGGGAAACAGCTATGGGACCTAGCACAAACACCAGAACAGAGAAAATTCTGTCTTCTCTGGCACATTTCTGGCTTCCTGAAACAGTAAAACAGGGGCTTTGAAATATTTATCTGTCCATATTTGTTTTACAGAGCATTCCTCCTAATTTATCTTGTATTCAAACAGTTCCCTTGGGGGGAGGAGTGTTATTTCACCTTCCTCACAGCAAATGCCAGCCATTCATTTTTAATAAGCAATAAAAATCACGGTAATGTTCTTAGTAAGTAAGATGGTAGTTTAGAAATTAGAAGCAAATGTAAAAGGAACTGACCTACTGGCAAGTTTAAAGAATTTTTAACCCTTTTCAGAACATAATGAATAAATTTTTACTCTTCACAGTAAAACATTCCAGTTCATAGCAAGTTAAGTGTCACTACAGTATGTCAGAAAACAAAGAATTAAGTTACTCTGAGTCAAAAACATGTGGAAGAAAAGGAAGAGAGCCCAGGAAAAATAAGAAGGCAATGCTTCCATTCTGAGGGCTGAGATCTGTTCTTTGCTGCACATTTTAAACCTTTCAAAGTGCTAGATTTTTCTTCCAGCTCCTCCTTTGTGCTGCATGCTCCTAACACAGGAGTAAGAATAACCATGGACTCTGAAAGTTAAACTGAAATTTACCAAAAATAGAAAGACACTTTCAAACTCATTTAAAAAAAAAAAAAAAAATCAGTGCAAACTTAAAGCCAAAGCCAAGGTCTTACTTTCCCGGATCTGGCATCTGTGTGCACAGCAATCGCAGAGACTGAAAACTCCTCCGAATTGAATGAATATTTGCCATCCCCATAAAAACAACTTCACAGTTCGGGTAATACTCTGGAGAGAATAACAACAAAGAGAACACAAATATGTTGAATTTAAAGTCCAAATGGCCAAATTTAAAAGGAGCAAACTGGCTATATAACAGACCCACTGTAGCTGCTGACTAATGAAATGCCAATGTTTTGATGCCTATTAGCCCAGTCCTTTATTATGAGAGGAAAACAATGCTTGATTTTTAGCTGTCTTTTCAAAAAGGAAGGTTAGATTTGTGAAGAAGATACTGATATAAAATAGAAGCTGTTATTTTTTTTAAAAAAAGATGTGTATACTTCCATCTTACCCCAGGTTTACTTCTTGGGTCTCTCCTCACTTGCATCTCTGGAATCTCTTTGAAAAGAACCTAGCAGAACCATGCATTTCTGCATTCAAATTTCACCTTGGTACAACTGCTTTTAGATTCCAGCTTAGCTCACAGCTGAAAAAGGAGCTCAGTGCCTCTACCTGCTCCAACAGCACACAACTGGCACCTAACAGGTCCTTGGAGAAAGCCAGCGTTCAAACAGTAGGGGTGTTATAGGTCAAGACTGAGGCACTTTGCTAGAGTTTTGTATCTGCTGCTTCAATTTCTACCCCATGTTTTCTAAGTAAAAGTCATGTGAGGAGTTTTCTGTGAGGCTAGTAATGAGCATACCCACTGTCAAACACAAAAAAAAGCTTTTAGAAGGCTGAGAAACTGAGCTGCTAAAGAAGCTTCCGAACATAACAGGCCTTATTATGGGAGAGGATTTACTTTCCTTATCACCTAAAAGTTGGCACAGGGAAGGAAGATTCTTTGGTTTCACTGCACCTCCTCCTCCATTTCTCCCTTAAAAAGAGCATACAGTATTAAGAATCCAAGAAGGAGCTCTGGCTGTCTCAAGACAGGTTGAGGAACATGGCTTTCCATTCACTTCAAATTGAGAACTAAGACCCAGCTGGGCATGGGGTGGACTCACAGGGACAGAGGGTCAGGGACGAAAGCACTGTGCACCTCACCTGGGCATTCACAGCCTCCTCCTTTGGCTCGGTTCGCCACAGCTGCTGCATAGGAGCGAGCATCCAAGATCAAAAGCTTCTGTGGTTGGACAGCTAAACTCTCTGCTCCTGAAGCATTTGACAGAGAAGAATCTAGGGACATCAGGAGCAGGAAGGAAAAACTAAATGAACCTGTCTCTCCCAGAATTGCCACAAAGTAAGAACCACAGGCACTTATTACAGTACTCAAAAAACTCGATTAAGTAAAATCCACCTAACCAAAACTACATTAATACAATAGGACTTCTCTCTCTAGTTTGTTTTCTATTTTGCCTACAATCTCCTATACCGCATTTCTACATCTATAGTCCTAGAATGACTACAACATAATCCTGGTGTTTTCCCCCATGGTCTGGAGACACTGTAGGTCCCCTATCACATATATAATTCCATCTTGTCATGATGGCAAGAAAGACAACAAACACTCTAGTCCACTTAAACCAAGTCTGAAACAGAGGGTCTTCTGGTTTTTGCCAAGATCCATGACTCCTCGCACAATCCCATCAACTGATGCTTCACTCTCTCTCTCCTATGAAACAAATTCTGTGTCTTACAAGAAGAAGGCCATTTCAAGAAAAGGTTCTCAGATGCTATAAAAACTGCTGCCAGAGGCCCAGGGAGAACCTTACCAAACTCCACATCAGAAAGGTCTCCTGCACTGGGGAAGTCTCGGGGACTGTTCCTAGTTGACAGCTTGCTGCCACTGGATCGGGAGTCGGAGGCACAAGCTTTGGCTACTGACTGCACCAGGTGCTCATCATCAGCATTTCGCCAGCCCCACCAGCTGACCTCCGGCTGTCCACAGCGGGCAATGACAGCTCCATTGCTCTGGTGCCTGTGCGGGGAACAAGACAACAACTGTACCCATCCCAGTGGCCCCATTCAGATGCTCTGTGCTCATACAAAAAGTGAGATAGTAGATTTTAAATGCCTTAATGAACAGCTTGACTGCAAGTAAGTGATGGGTTAGCTTCAAGTCCTCTCAGGGCAGAAGTCTTATACAGGAACACGAATAACAAAACCCTGGGACTTCCTTGGCGGTCCAGTGGTTGAGACTCCACACTTCCACTACAGGGGACACGGATTTGATCCCTGGTCAGGGAACTAAGATCCCACATACCGTGCAGTGCAGACAAAAAATAAATAAGTAATAATTAGGGACTTCCCTGGTGGTCCAGCAGTTAAGACTCCGTGCTCCCAATGCAGGGGGCCCGGGATTGATCCCTGGTCAGGGAACTAGATCCCACATGCCGCAACTAAAAGAGCCTGCATGCCGCAAACAAGACCTGGCACAGCCAAATAAATACATATTTAAAATAATAATATTAATAATAATAATTAAAAATAACAAAACCTATCTGCATCTTTCTTGATTATCAAACCATTTTAGAGACCTCTGTAGAATAACCAACAAAATGATAAAAGTGTATTGTCAGAGAAAAATATTCATAAAGAAAATACTTGAATATTTATTTTTTGAAAATCAGTTTAAAAACTACAAATACCACACTTAATAATGAAGGATTAATCTCTCCTTTTTAATACTACACCTGAATATCCTAGCATAATAGATGCTGACAAACATTTGTTTCCTCACTGACTTCTGAGGGCCCACTGTAGCAACTGTACACTTAGGGCTGGCTTGTACACTTAGGGCTGTACACTTAGGGCTGGCTTTTCAAAACAAGATCCCACACGTGGGACTGATATACTTACCTGGCCCATAGTGGACTGCTTTATAAAACCTCCTGACATTTCATGAATCACAACTGCTCTTACTATAGGCTGATAGCTCAATGAGCCAGCCACCCTCTGTAAACTATTAGAAGGAAATGAATAGAATAAACATCAATAAGCCATACTCTGATAAGATCCTTTATCAAGAAATAAGACCAGGGCTTCACTGGTGGCGCAGTGGTTTTGAGAGTCCGCCTGCCAATGCAGGGGACATGGGTTCGTGCCCCAGTCCGGGAAGACCCCACATGCCACGGAGCAGCTAGGCCCGTGAGCCATGGCCGCTGAACCTGCACGTCCGGAGCCTGTGCTCCGCAATAGGAGAGGCCACAACAGTGAGAGGCCCGCGCACCGCAAACAAAAAAAAAAAAGAAATAAGACCAGAAATCATACTCATAGTCTACCTTAAGATGCTCTAAAAACCCAAGCTTTTCTTCATTAGGAATTTTAGTTAGGCAATTTTAGCAACTAAAAAGTTATAAAGGTAATATTATTTGGCGATGAAAAGGAATCAAGTTCTAATACATGTTACAACACGGATGAACCTTGAGTATGTTATTGCTCTTAAGTGAAAGAAGTCAGTTATGAAAGACCACATACTATGATTCCATTTATATAGTGTCCAGAATAGGTAAATCTATAGAGACAGAATGTAGATTTACTGATAACCCAGAATTAAGGAGTGACTACTAATGGGTCTGGGGTTTCTTTTTGGGGTGGTGAGAATGTACTAAAATAATTGTAGTGATAGTTGCAAATATACTAAAAAAAAAAATCACTGAGCTATACACATTAAAAGAATGAATTGTATGTGACATCTCAATAAAGCTGTTTTTAGAAGTTACAGAGGTAATCAGTTCACTTTAAAAATAAATGAGTAGAAAAGCTAGTAAGCAAAAAATTTTAATGTATCCCAATTCTATATCCTAGAGAGAAATGTCAATGTCTTTTACTCCCATTAAAGTTGTTTCTAAACACATATTCATACACACATATAACACATGTAGGGTACAGATGGATTTTTTAAAAACAGACTATTGAATCTATTTATCTTGTTCAAGGAATGTGAGAAAGATTTTTGTTTTCAATCCTAAAACTCATAAGCAATAAATTAAATTTGGCAATAATCAAATTCCACTGGAACCATCAGTTTGCTTGTAGTTTTTAAATCCTTCCTCATTAGGAGACAAATAATGGAAAGTACTTGTGTATTGCCAACACATTCAATTGGGTCACCTGCTGAATGGAGCCAAACTATAAATAAAACCTCACTGATTCTTAAAATGCCTCCTAGCATATTATAATAGGTGCTGAGTAACCAATGAGCTGACTGACAGCAAACCCTTTACAGGATAGGCTGGCAGGGCCTTTCCTGCACATCCTTTTCTTCTGAAATCTTTCCCAGCAATGCTCGAGACGAACAGTAGATGGCACTCGTCAGCCTGGGTCTTGGGTTTTAAGGGCCACATTATTATTTTTTTGGCCGCACCACGCGGCATGCAGGATCTTACTTCCCCCACCAGGGATCGAACCTGTGTCCCCTGCAGTGGAAGCAGGAGTCCTACCTAACCACTGGACCGCCAGGAAATTCCCTAAGGGCCATAGTATTATAATAGCTAGATTGCAACTGAACTGCTGCAATAAGCAGTGAAGTTTTCTGCAGTCTTCTAAATGCTTTAGATTGCATGAAAGAACAAAAACACTACAGCTAAAAATCACTAAAGAGCATTTCCATCATTTTACAAATAGAACAAGGAAAAATAAAAATTAAGATGTCCAATGTATGAGTCCCCTACTAAACACTAAATGCTTCAGTTTTATATAGAAAGATACAAATGTTTAAACTATCCTTAAGTTAGTATTAATCAACTCCCTAAATAACTAGAAGTTTCTAACAATCACTCAATGCACAAAGGGGGAGAGCTGTGAATTACACTACAGATGGGTGCCCTTCGCACCATCTTTCTGTGTTAAAGCAATCTCTGTCTTCAATAATAAATCCAATTAAGCACTCTCTCATCACCATAGGAGAAAGCACTAAAAAAGGTGCTGGTTCAGCATGGTGCTGTCAAGTAACTGCTGCTAGCAACCTAAGGAGTCATTACTGCAATTTACAGACAACTACATTCAGTAAACACACGATGGATTCAGAAGCATCCTGCCACCTGAGCTAGGGAAGCTTATGCCCTCTGGAATAAACTTTGGAAGGGGAAAGAAGCTTCCCATGTTTACTCTAAGTTTTTCTTCAGCCTACACTTTTAGGCCTCTCTACCAACAGGGAGAATTCACCAAAAGACCCTTACTTTGAGAATGAGAATCCTTTCCCCTTATGCTCAAAGTCAGCAAACCTCACAAATGCCAGGGCTGCTGATCTAACACAGCTGCTGTCCGCAGAGCAGCAGCTGGCTGCTTTCCCTATTTGAGCTGGGCCGATCACTGATAAGACTCATTAATCCTTTCAGCTTTCACTGCTCTCTCTAATTCCTGTGTCATCCTTACCATTTGAGTGATAAGTAAATTTGGTGACCTACTTTTCTAGGAGTGTCTGAAAACAACGGTGATGAAAACTGAGGCTGAAAACTTAATGGGTTCCACTGGGACAGAAGCAAATACGTACTTTTCCATCTCTCCCTCTTCAGGGTGGGCATCAGAATCTGCCTTCCATGGGCTAAACAAGCTGGTTACCTCAGTGGGAATTCCACAATGAAATAAACCCCTTCTTACAACCTCAGTATTTCAATGGACTGCCTCCTGGCATGAGTTTCTAACTAAACCTCACTGGTTTGGCCCGAATTCAAGGAGAGTCCATAATGTCTGCAAACTGGAAAAATGAAATGGAGAATGTGATATTACAAGGACATCTGAAACTGTTCCAAAATAAGAGGGAATGACTTCTTAAAAATTTAACATGATTCTGTGAGAACTGAGCTAGCTATTCACTGAATTATAAAAGCAGCCCTCAGGAATACAACCTACTCCAGACATTGCTTAGGAAGCCCAGTGCTTCATTCAGATGTTGCAGCATACCTGTGAAGTAAGAACATCATTCCCATTTTACTAATTGGGAACGGGCTGAGGTCAGTTAGGGGACTTACTCAAGGTGCCACAGCAAGGCGTGTCAGAGAGAAGACCTGAATTCTAAAACCTGTGCTCGTCACCACACCACCACCCCCCTCCTAGGACCTGCCTCCCTTGACTCTCCCGCCTTTGATCTCTGATAGCATCTATCCAGCCAAGCCCTAGCCTTCTTCTCTAAATGCTCCCTCTCAAAGCAGACCTCTTCCATCTGTCAAAGTTTCAACCACAAAGACAATCACAAATGACTCAAATCTACACTCCCAATTCGTACTTTCTAGGATTCATCTCTCTCAATCCAAAGGCCAACATCTGAAGCTAAATGCAATGAGCACATTATCTTCCCACAGAATGTCAGAAGGATCTTAAAATAGCAAGTCCAGCCACTTTTCTACTAAAATTTTTTCAGTGTCAACTGAATCATCAGGTAGTGTTCCAGATGAATTACTGGTATATGAATGGACGAGCAGCTTCAGCAATAAGGAAGTACAGAATAACCTGGAAAGTTCCCTGAACCACCCCCCACCCCCACCCCCAGGTTAGCAGCAACAGAAGCAGCAGACCACATGCAGTGGGCAGTAGCACCAGACCAGGCTGGGTCTGGCCAGGCTTACTTACCTGTAGACAACGGCGGGGATGCGCTTCCAGGACCTGAAGCTTGCAACACTTTCTAGTTCTTTGTCAGTGATCCAAGCAGGCACTATGAGCTCTTGTGGATAGCTACCACACAGCCTAACAGGGAAGGTGAGGAAGAGGGAGAAGGGAAGACGACAGAGAGGGAGGGGAGAAGAGGGAGAGACATGAGTGAGCCAGCAGAAGGATGTCGATCAAGCTACCCCAGAGCCAGTTAAAAGGCAATGAGGAGCATTACCTGAGTCTTGGCCTGCTCAGCAGAATGGGTTGCCTTAAGTGTTTACTTATGTATATGTCAAATGATACGATCTTGGATTGTTCCACTTGATGCTGCCTTTTGGAAATCTGGGGATCTTAACTATCAATGTAAAAAGGGGAGGTGAGAGGCAGTTACTCCATTGTAACTGTTGTAACCAATATGTGGGTCATTTCTAACTACACAAATGCCCAGTCCAACTGCAGAGGTGGAAGTCTGTGTTACCTCTACCAGACCCTCAGTCTTTCAGGGAAACATGAGAAGAAGGGCCAGAGCCCACAATTTCAAGTTTCCAGAGACCTCATAGGATTACTAACATATTCTTTGATGTGAACCAAACAGGGTGTCCTAATTATAGGTAACAGGTGCAGCCATGGGTATATAGATAGAGCACTATGGGTCAGCCCCATCTGCATACATAATCGTAGCTCCATTAAGCCAAGTTAGTAATGTGAATATGCTATTAATCATAATTTCTATAAAACATACTTCAGAATAAACTACACTCAAGGGGAAAAAAAGCTGTTTTTCTCTTTTTTAAATTTAACTTTTATTTTATATTACAGTTGATTTATCATGTTGCATAAGAAAAGCTGTTTTCATTAGGGAAAATACTAGTAGGCACATACTAGTCCAGCTGGTGCCCTAGAAAGCATTATTTCTGATAGGTTTTTTACTTACAAGACATGTCTCTCTCTGGGAAACCCAATATTCCTTCTCAATAGCGAAGGCAATAAGACATTTAATCCAAATCCAAAAATATACAAACTGCTCCTCGTCCTCCACTACCATCATGGCCTACCTACTCTATGCATTAGGGGAAGAGGCAGAAAAATACAAACTGCTTAGGAATTGAGGGATCTGATCATTCTGCACTATATCTCTCTCCCTTATTCTCAATTTCCAGATTAAGTATCAGGAATTCAAAAGCCTAACCAGGAGAAAGGAGAGTGACCAAAAGTAGCTCCACAAACTTCCTAATACCTATCTACAAACTCCTAAAAATAACCTAGGACACAGATTATAAATTAACACTCTAACCATAAGTCTTGTTCCTTTTATCTTCTTCAAACTTAAGAGTAAATTTGGCTCTTATTCTTCCTTTGTAGTACGAAGAACTTTTCAATGTCCTGAAGGCTGGTTCTGAAGTGGAAATAGTGGACTCAAAGAAGTTAATTTTTAAAATCCATATTAAAAAGAGATTTCTGAAAACCACTAGCTTTTGAACTCAAAAATTTTTTCTCAACAAGCTTAGCTTAATTCAGGTTTTGTTTTACTTCACCCAATATTCTGGATCACTATATTCCTTGTTCTCTAAGGATTACATTACCTAGTAGTCAGCTCTTCAGCAAGTATGAGCTTCTCACTTGTAGATAAGTAGTTTCCAGTATAGGAAAGGTGGGTTACATGTGAGCAAAGCCTGTGGCAGCCTCAGGCTCCCTGAGGACCCACCTCCTTGCTCCACCTCAATTCTCTAATTTGACCTGTCACTGAGAACAGGCAAAGTATGATACGTCTGTAGCTCCTGATTCTTCACACCACCTCCTTGACCAAGGTCCATGTTAAGAGCTGTGCGTAGTAATTAGCCGTTGTTTTTCCAACAAAAAATGAAATGCTCCGGTGGCTACCCACAAACAGTCCAGGAAAATACCTATCATAATTTGAGGCAGCTGGAAGGACAACAGAGTGATTAAGGCCTCCAATTGCTGCAGGGAAACTTAAGAGGAGAAGGATATGTTAATTTTAAAATTCTGGACAATTTTCTTTTGTTTTATAGAAATTTGGATCACCAAAATCACAGTAGTTAACTGCCCTCCCCTACCAAAGTTCTTATACCTTTTAGGGAAATAGGTAATGGGAAGTATGTAATAATGGTTACATTAATATTTAATGGTTAAGCGATCATAGCTGTGACATTAGTTTTAGAACAACAAATTAGAGAATAATACGGTAGCCTATTTCATAGGATCTGGAGTAAAATTACAGTAAAAACCAACTCGTAAGTGTTTTATCACTGCTTCTGAGATCACTAATCTTATCTCTAATGTGATGTCAAGCAGTGATGAGAACAATAGAAACTCCCTGTCTACAGGTAAGCACAATATTATCTAGACATGCATGTGCCAGGAAGAATAGGAGGGGATAGAAAGGAAGGTTCCAGGATCCTACTATAAGTAAGGATCTCTTTCCACTCCAGTGATAGCAATGGGAACAGAAGGCTCAAGAAGTACGCTGAAGATGAGGCATTTAGATTTAATAAATAAAACTCCATTTCAAAGAAAAAGTCTAAATTCAAATGTCCTGCCACATGAGAATTGGGGTTTCTTGCAAAGGCAGTGGCCATGAAACAGTCCACAGGGATCAAATACAACTCACTTGTACTTTTCATTGATGTTGGAAATCCTCCAGGCGTTGTTCATATCAAAACCCATCCGCTCCACTTCGTTTTTAAACCTTGATGTTACGTGCTCCCCTAGGAACCAGACAGATAGAAGAAAGGACGAAATGAATATGATTTTCCACAACAGGTGGAATGAAAGCATTGCTACCCTGCTCAGTTATTTTTAAAAAGGTATTGTATAAATAACATATTTAGTTAAAAAAATCTCCTGCCAGGATAAGACTATAAGAAGAAATGAGGAAATTAATTTTGATTTTAATTAAGAATTAGTATTATCTCTTCAATTAAAAATAAACTAAAAAACAAAAAAAGAATATTATCTAATCACTACTATCAAATTTGAGAGTAGTATCACTGGGCTCATTTTACAGAGGACAAAACTGAGACTGAGGTGATTATTATGGCAGGTCTGTCTCATCTCAAAACCCATGTTCTTATCCCTATACTGGCTACTTTCCCATTTCCACACTGAGACTGATGTATACATAAGAAATAAAATCAACAATTTCATCAAGAGTAGTAGTATAGACCTATAACTCCTCATGAGAAACACTTCGGGCCAGATTTCAGAACCTGAATTTTCTGGATTTTAAGGTGTGCATGTATAATAATACTGGGTTAATGCTATCAACAGCATTAACCAAACACTAACATCCTTACAGTGAAATGCATGGCTAATTCACACTAAATGGGATAAATAAAGCAACAAATAGTTCAGATCAAGTCAAACTACCAAATAAAATAAAAATCTTTTGATTTTCAGAACCTTACAGATTACAGAATTGCAGTTAAAAGATCATGGACTTTTAACTGCCAGTACCGAGGAATCTCAAGAAACACCACACTAGTAACTACAGTGCTGAGCATTTGTAAGAACATCCACCCAAACAAGTATAACCTGCCTACATTTGCCCTAATGAATTTGGCTGCTTCTTCAAGACAGCGAGCAACAAAGGCAGAAATGAACCGAACATAAAAGTCATTAAATCTGAAATAACTTCCTTCCTTGAAAACAGTCCTAGAGCAGTAATTTTATAAAAAACAAATAACAACAACAAAACAAACCACTAAGCAGTACCTCTAACATATAGTATTATAGGTTGTAAAATAAATACTGGTGGGGGCTGGGAGAAACTACAGTAACAAAAGCATAAAACAGCCAGCACTGGTGATCAAAGCTTTGCTCTCCCTGGGAGAAGAGCTTCAGAATACGAAATAGCAATTACTTGAATGAAGGACAAGTCTATAAAACTACTTCCCATTTAAACTGCTTTTCTTGAGCTTAAACTAAGTTATTATATGTTTCCTGAAGGAGAGCTATAAAAAGGTGAGGTTCAGAGATGCAGGAAGAAATAATCAACTGAATCTATCCCATTTTGGAAAAGTTTTAAAAGCAATATAATCTTCCAAATAGGAAAAAGCTACCTGAATTGGAGTGTTGTCTACAAATTGCAAGGAATGGTGACCATCAATAATTCTACACAGGGAATCTTTCACTTTTAATCCCAATATAAAAGCTGTAAGAACTATGGCAACTTCCAAGTTCATTAATTAATGACAAGATTTTCCCCAACCTAGGATACAGCTCTAAGTCTTTGCAAAAGGTAAAGGTATTTTAATTAATGGTCATTTACATTAGTACCTCTATCTTAAACACATACTCTAAATAGAATCTTCTATAACTTTAAAATAATCACTGGCAAAATAACCACAAGAACCTCCTCCTCCTCCTTCCCCCCACTCCTCTCCCACCTCCTTCTCTTCCACCTCCTTCCCCTCCTCCTCAGGCAGTTTTCTACATAGAACAATTGCCCAAGAAAGGGCTTAGAATTACCATCCCCGGCATGAAATTCTGAGCTACACACAAAGAAATATACACTGAGTACTGAGCACAGAAAATCTGTTGTTTCAAGTTCCTTGAGAAGAGTTTTAATTATCTTTGTATCCTCTAAAGCAGTGACTTCATCAACTTCAACTTTGAAACTGACCATCACAACCCACAATAAGAATGTTTTGCATCACAACTCAATAAGACATATTTATTTTTTAAAAGTTTCACAAAATACCCACCCTTACTATGTGTGTGATGCATTGATATTTTCTATCCTGAATTTTCATTTCATATTTCATTTCTTAAAACTTTGATTTCATGACCTACTGGTGGATCACAACCTAGTTTGAAAACCACTGCTTGAAAAAAAAATTTAGCAGCAGACCTTACATACATGAGTAATTCAACTGGCTTTTGCTAAATTGTGTTAGAAGTTCACTTGTGTTCATTCTGCCAGAAAAGTGCATGCCAAGCACATATATTGCTGGATTTCCCTTAAGAACTCCCCTCTCAGAATTCTCGTGTCTCCACTGATTCAACATTAGATATGCTGTAATACCCCAATTTATTTGTTTAGCTTTGTATTTCCATTTCAACCCTTCCTGTGTGCCTCCCCCATCCCCAAATGAGGATCTGTCCCTTTTTAACATTTTGTATTTCTTATACTACAAACAGTCTAGCAATTCTTATTTTAATGGGAATGAAAAAATTTTAAAGCAGTAAATCCCTCTATCATAACCATAGTGTCAACCAGCAGTCTAAAACAAACTTCCCCGCAAAAGCCTAGCTTCCTGGTAATTCTGAGTATTCAAGCCTACAATTATACACAACTTAAAGGCCTGGGATAGAAGGGCCAGGCCCTTACTGTAAGGAAGAACAGTATCAGAGTCAGAGAAGGTGAGAACTAGCCCTCCCAGATTTTCAAATACAGAGGGAAGAATCCTTCTTTTCTATGAACAAAGGTCCCAGTACAGTCGTCTAGACGTACACTTACTGGACTGCATTTAAACTCAGAAAACGGACTCTGCTGACAAGGGCTTTTACTTTATACGAAACAGGCAGCTGCACAACAGTATATGACCCAGAGTCATGCTATTCATAGTTAATCAAAATGTGCTTAATGGGTATATCATAGAAGAGAGGTCAGAGATGTGGGTCTGATGCTACTAAAATAGCAACTGAATTGCCCAGTCATCTGTCAGAACTCCAGATTAATGCTGAAGTACAGAACAGTCACCAAGAAGGCAGCTAAAATGAGAAGGATGTTGAGCATATGGGAGAGAAGCTTTAAGCTTTAGTCCATTCTTTTTTTTTTTTTTAATTTTCTCCTGTTAATTTTTTTTTATTTTTTATTTTTGGCTGCATTGGGTGTTTGGTGCTGTGTGCAGGCTTTCTCTAGTTGTGGCGAGCGGGAGCTACTCTTTGTTGAGGTGCGCGGTCTTCTCATTGCAGTGGCTTCTCTATTTGCAGAGCATGGGCTCTAGGCACACGGGCTTCAGCAGTTGTGGCGCGCGGGCTCTAGAGCGCAGGCTCAGTAGTTGTGATGCACAGGTTGAGTTGCTCTGCGGCATGTGGGATCTTCCCAGACCAGGGCTTGAACCTGTGTCCCCTGCATTGGCAGGCAGATTCTTAACCACTGTACCACCAGGGAAGTCCAGGCCATTCTTATTTAGAGTTTGAAAGGGGCTAAGAGCAGAGTCAAGAGTTTTACAATGAACTCCAACAGCAATGTGGTGACTTCCTCCAAAGCAGATTAAGACTTAGAGCTGTGGCCACAGTATGGCTGGCTTAACTATGACAGGTTCAACAGTCAGAAACTACGATTTATATGAATACAGGGTAATGATGTAATTTTCCCATTTCCCCCCTCTCTGACACATTCTACTCTTAACAGGCTAGGCAGAGAAGAATCCATAAAAGGTTTTATTAACTTCTGAAAGACTAAACTAACTTCCACCCTTCAGAGTCTATGCTTGTGGTCTCAAGTGTTGGGACAGATTACAGAATGGCGTGACTCTGAAATATCTCAAGTGCTGTCTCACATAAAGATGACTTATAAGAATGTGGTTGTCTGGTCTGCTCGTAATTGGTAAGTAATGCTGTAGCCACCACCAACACTCAATGACATTGGGTGGAGACGAAAGAACTAGGTTGACTGGCTTTAAAAATGCCACCACAGGGGTTTCCCTGATGGCGCAGTGGTTGAGAGTCCGGCTGCCGATGCAGGGAACACAGGTTCGTGCCCCGGTCCGGGAAGATCCCACATGCCACGGAGCGGCTGGGCCCATGAGCCATGGCCGCTGAGCCTGCGCGCCCGGAGCCTGTGCTCCGCAACGGGAGAGGCCACAACAGTGATAGGCCCGCGTACCACAAAAAAAAAAAAAAAAAAAAAATGCCACCACAGTATTTTTTAAAAGCAGGTTTTCCTCTGTACTCCACAGTGAAAATATATAAAAGGAAAAAGCCATACATATATACACACACTCAAACCAAGTCACTGAAGTACAGTAAGATTGCATGTGAGTTGTAGCAGGTTGACTTCAGTGTGGAATGTATATATTGAAAAGAAAATACAACCTTTACTCATAGAGTAAGTTCCAATCAGTTACAATGGCACCGTCTTGTATAATCATAATTTCCAAAATGTATTCACAAGCATGGCACATAGGAGGCACTCAAACATTTACTGAATTGAACTCTCCAGCATTAACAGATTTGATCTTCAGCATATCCAGATCAGCTTGGGCAGGAAGAAAAAAAACGTCTCACTTTGAAGAACAAAAGAAACTAAAGTACAGAGAGGATAAATGGCTTGCCCAGTATTATTTTTAAAATTAAATGGTAGAGTACAGGTTTGAATTCAGGTTTTCTAGTTCATAAATCAGTATTCTAACCCCCAAATGCCTCCATCCATCACAAACCCATGAAAAGACAGGAAATTGGATGTCCTGGTGGCCAACGAATACCAAATATCTTCAAGAAGGGAAAGACCTGGGGACCAAAGTCATCTCAGCTCAGGACAAAGTCATCTATAATTAATAGACAGGAGTGAAGTTTTGATCTGACACATCTTAGGAATATTCTAACAGTTGACTCAAATCCTAAAGAAACTAAATTATCAAGGGAATAAGGAATCATCTAAAGATGAGGAATTTTCAGTCTGTGGTTGTGAGAAACAGGTTAGGAGAAATTCAAGCCTTGTTAACTAAACACTGGCAACCCAAAACTGGGGAATGCCTTTTGGAGTTAAGAGCCTTAAACAAATCAAAGTTCTTATATAACATAATACAGCAAGATACACTCAATAACTTCATTATCCTAGGAGATGGTAGAGATTAAAAATCTAATAAATAAGATATAATGGCTAAAAACTTAGCAAATACACATGTAAGATTTGTGCATTTCATTGCATGTAAATGTTACTTTTTTAAAAACTAAAAAAACTTGAAAAGAGCCATAAACAAAAAAAATTAAAATACAATGGCATTTCATATAAAAAAGGAAAAAGAAAGATGCAATGGATAAGAGAGTGAAGTGAGAGACAGCTAAGGCACATTCTCGTCACCTTCCAAGGTTGGTGTGGGTGACTCTTGTGAACAACTTTGGGTTCCACTGGCTGACCAGCCTTGTGGGAAGCTTGGATTCCTGGAGCTTTCCCTGAGGCTCCACAAGGGCAGGTGCCTGTGTTTTTCATCACAGCACCCCATACAGTCAGCTCCCAATAGGTGAGAACTGGGTTCAAGTCCTGGCTCTGTCACTGCCTAGCAGTGGGACTTGGCAACAGGCTTTACTCTGAGACTCCGTTTCTTTGGCTCCCCAAACAGAAACACCAGCCTATCCTGCCTGTTTGACAAGGTCATGAGGGTCAAACAAAAGTACATATTAAAGCATCTTTAAAAATATGTCTGTGTTTGCTATAATTTAATTAAATATATGAACCAAAAGCTTTAACCACTGAATGAGCCAGGAAACAAAGGGATCCAAGCATTGCTAGATTAGCCTCCAATGTTTAAAACAACCCAGGGCAGAATTGTTAATATTGAAGGTTCAGGACTGAAAATTGAGGTTTAAAGGAAAAAGTCTCTAGAGTAAACTTTATTGGAAGGAAGCTCACAACGTTTCACTGCTTAGGAATTCAAGACGTTGCTTCCAAGCTGGACACATTAAAGATTCGGTGCTGGACCAGCAAAGTTCTATTTACGGCAACATACAATTTATAGAAAACTACACACAGAGAAACAGCATGAACTTGGTCAACGCCATTTTTGAGGGAGAAAGACAGTGAGTGTGACAAAGATTTCATGAGGAGTCAGGAAGCCTGGGTTCCAGTATAGGCCCAACTTCTTTATTTGCCCTGAGAAAAGTCACCTGGCCTCTCTGGACCTCTGTTTCATCATCTGTGAGATGAAAGAGGTGACAAAAGGTAATCTATGACTTGAAATTCAAAGACAGCAAAAAGCCATTTTGTAATCCATTATTCTGTGGCCTAAGTTCACACTTCTGTACCTTTGTTCATGCTACTTGCTCTGTCTAAAGTTCTTTTCCCCAGTCTGTTATCAATGAACTCTTATTCAACCTTCAAAGCCTACTCAAAAGCCACTTCAAACGTGAAGTCTTCGCAAATATGTATATAACGCTCGTGGCTCCCTTCCACTGGGCTTCCCTAACACCCATACCCTAGGTGTTTTTAGTCAGGCCCAGTAAATTGTGATGCCAAGTCTAGCGTTCTTTCCTTCCCCCTGAAAGGTAGGAAACATCTTCCGTTGAGCTTAGAAGAATGATGGGCAAATGCTACGTGCTCCATAAAAAGTACACTGATTAAATACACGAATGCTAAGGAGTCCCATTTCATGTTACGGATATCTCAAGCAGTATTTCAATGAAATCACCATCTGAACGTTTTAGAAAGGCCTACCTGGCCTGCACAGGTCTCCATGTTGCTCTTTTTCACTGGCGTAGACCTCCATGCACCAAGCATGGTATGCAAATGAGAAGAGATCTTCTATTTTAGCAGGTGGTCGGACTGCATTGTTCAGTCTTTTCAGCCACTCTTGACACTGCTCAAAGGTTGAGAACTGACACCTTTGTAAAGCCAAACAAGTACAAATGT
This sequence comes from Grampus griseus, assembly GCF_964374135.1. NCBI lineage: Eukaryota > Metazoa > Chordata > Mammalia > Artiodactyla > Delphinidae > Grampus > Grampus griseus. Next base: position 22,636,746 of record NC_139006.1, on the reverse strand, counting down.
AATCAGAAGACAGCTGACAATGAAACCTAAGGGTAGCCACCATTTCAAGAGTGCCTACTCACAGTGAAATGATAACTACAGTCAAAAAAGCACTAGAGGGCTTCCCTGGTGGCACAGTGGTTGAGATTCCGCCTGCTGATGCAGGGGACACGGGTTCGTGCCCCGGTCCGGGAGGATCCCACATGCCGCGGAGCAGCTAGGCCCGTGAGCCATGGCCGCTGAGCCTGTGCGTCCGGAGTCTGTGCTCCGCAACGGGAGAGGCCACAACAGTGAGAGGCCTGCGTACCGCAAAAAAAAAAAAAAACAAAAAAACAAAAAAACAAAAAAAACCCACAAAGGTGGTCTAATGTTTATGATTTATAATAATAAAACATGTCCAACAAATTTTAGCCAATGGTGCAAAATGTCAAGAAGAAGAAAGCTGGACATGTGGAAAACCTATTTTTTTTAGACTAATAAAATCTCTTCTGAGATTGACAATTATTAAAGTAAAATGACAGTCATTCTCTTCCAGGAATGGGGTTTTATTCCACTTCTTCCACCAAAGCTTTATGGGTGTCCTTCTCAAAGAACATGTTTAAAGAAGTTCTTTTTGTTTTGTTATGACATTATTATAGCAAGCTCAAAAATGGTTCACAGTACTTTTAGCCAATTAGGGAATAATTTCAAAATTTATCTGTTTAGCAATTAGAATAAATCAGCAACTTTAGATCGAAAATAAGATACATTACACTGAAATTTTCAGATGTTACCATGTAGAGAAAAAACCAATTCTATTATCAAGTGCAATTTTCAGTATATATAACTAGGAGGTTAAAATAATTAGTGTAAAAAATACTTTATCTTTTTAAATGCAGTATCTAAAATTGAGTAATTAATAAGCAACCTTTTAAAACTGTGAGTTATAACCAGTATCTATCAAAAGCAAGCCAAATCTCAATGGCTAAAAAGCAACTTAAATATTTACCTTAAAACCAAGGAGGAATCAACTATACTCCAACAAAAATTTTAAAAAAAACAAAAACAAGGAGGTCACTTAAATCTCTCTCTTGTCCCAATCAGTGTGGCTCATCAATATGTCCACACACAATGTTTACTGGCACTCCAGAATAGGTCAAAGAAATAAAGCAAAAACTTGGGGAATTAAAAACTGGTAGAGCTACTAAATTTAAAATGCATTTTAGGCATCACTTTTCAACCATTATAGTAAAGACTAGATCAGATAAAGCCAACACTGGAGAAACGTGATGAGAAGCAGGACACTTCTAGTGTCTTAAAGTGCCTCCCAGACTGTTGATTAGTTGCAAGGGAGAAAATATAGAAATTACACAGAAAGCGGGTGACTCCTTGACAAGTGATCACAACTAACATCACCAGCAAGGGACAGATGGACACCGTTTGCCTCCAGCTGTAATACAATCTCCTGAAAAGGACACAACCTCATACATATAGTATTCCAGCGGAGAACGCACAACCTCAATTTAATCACAAGGAAACACCAGACACAAAATAAGAAACTTTCTATTACAATAAAAGATTTTTTCTTCAAAACGTTAATATCATAAAAGATAAAGAAAGGTGGTAGAAAACATTTCAGATTAAAGAAAGCTACAGAATCACGGCAACTAAATGTAATAAGTGACCTTGTCTGGATCCTGTTCTGAACGAGGCAGGGGAATGCTATAAAGGGCATTATTAGGTCAACTGACAAAACTGGAACATGGAGAGTAGATTGGATAAAAAGTATTATGAGTGCAAAACTGTGAAGTGACAATGATACTGTGGGTTATGTAAGAAAATACCCCTATTTTTAAGAAAGCACACTTAAGTATTTCAGGGCAAAGAGCCATGATTATGTAACTTACTTTCAAATCGTTCAGAACAAGAATTTCACACATTAGCGCATGCACGCACGCGCGCACACACACACACACACACACACACACACGCCCCCTGCAAACGATAAAGCATAGGGTAAAATGTTAACAATACTAGTGCTCTTTACTATTTTTATGTTTGCACCTCCAAATAAAAAACACCTTTCCAATAGCAAAGTAGGCTAAAGATAACATATTTCAGGGACTAACTACTCCGAAAATACTCCTAACTAGGCTGACCCTCAAAAGCTGTTTTTCTGTTATCAAATCATGAATCCATCCTTTAAGAAGTATTTTCCACACTAAACAATAGCATAAACTCATCACCTACCTGATAATTTTGCAGTCTTTGCAAGTCAAATGAAGCTGAAATATATCTCGGCATTCAACACTTTCTATAAGCTGTAATGGAACCTGCAATTAAAAAAAGATGAAGTTCCCTTAGTCAAAAAGGTATTGACCCTGCAGTTCTTCAGTGTGTCCAACAAGAGTGATTAGAAAGTTCTGCAGGAAAAAGAAGCACAGAACTGCATATCCATCTAAATCAATAGCACTCAAGTGATTTCCTGGGTGATTTAGGGTTTCCCTTTCTCAATCTCTAATCAGTGCCCTCAAGTCATGTCATAGCACAAAGCTAACTAATAAAGAGGAGGCACCACATCTGGAAGAACAGGGAAATACGCCATCTTTCTGGCAACAAACTTTCAAACTCATCTCTCAAAGTACTACTTTACAAGGTTAGAGCTTGCTATGATTTGTGATGACACAGAAGCTAAAGGGAACCAGAAGTTATCCTGTCTTGTTGACAGAAAAGAGCTGCAGATCAAGAGGCTAGTGGGACTACACTTGTCACTTGTCCCAAATGACAAGGTGGGCTTGTGGCTTTGTGTCAGCAAAGGAGAATCTTGAAAAAGACTGGAGGTCTGAACTGCCTGCAGGTTGCACAAAAAAGACAAGAGAGTAGATAGAGCTGCGGGTCAGGCTCTCTGCTCAGTAGACTAGGTAACGAGGAGAAGGGAGCAGGTCTCACAGTGGCCTAATTATCTAGGTCTAATTTGCTGCAAAAGACAAGCTGAGGGGACTTCCCTGGTGGCACAGTGGTTAAGAATCTGCCTGCCAATGCAGGGGACACAGGTTCAAGCCCTGGTCCAGGAAGATCCCACATGCCACAGAGCAACCAAGCCCATGCACCACAACTACTGAGCCTGCACTCTAGAGCCCATGAGCCACAACTACTGAACCAGCGTGCCACAACTACTGAAGCTCGTGTGCCTAGAGCCCGTGCTCTGCAACAAGAGAAGTCACCACAACGAGAAGCCCACGCACTGCAATGAAGAGTAGCCCCCGCTCTCCACGACTTGAGAAAAGAAAGCCCACGTGCAGTGACGAAGACCCAAAGCAGCCAAAAAAAAAAAAGACAAGCTGAGGAGCCCTGTTTGCCAAGTGGGGCTCAAGGTATGAGTAAGCTGGGATGGTTCTTTCCCTGCCAATCTGGTCAGCAGACTACTGAACACAGGATAAGTATGACAGTGGAGAGGGATCAAAGAAGGCAGGCAGACAGGAGGGAAAGCATCTGAACAGGGTGACAAATCCTTAAGCGGTTGTTAGAATCCTCCCTCTGTCCCTCATCTTATCCTGGTTCAACCCCTGGCTTCAAAAAACAATTTCCAAAACTTCTAAAGAGAGCCTGGTAAAAATAATAGTAGATACTCTCACTCATTGGAAAAGGGTCTTTTTACACTGTATCAAGCCCAACCAAAATGTGGCTCTGGGAGTTGCAAGGAGCATTCCAACAATTCATGTTTTGCATGAGAAGGAGGCAGTCTCTTCCAACAGACAGAAACAAGAGAGTGCTGCCTGCACAGGGTGGCCCTCCTGTTAGCTGAACCAGTTTCAGAAACAGGCTTCTGGCAAACGCTGCCCCACCATGCGGTTGCCAGAGTCAGCTGAGAACCCTCAGAACAAGGATGTGGAGATCAAAGAGAAGCTCAATGCCGGACATCTTAGACAAACAAATAAACAAACAAACTGGGGCAGGGATTAAAAAGGGGAAGAAAGCAAAATAATATTACTCAGGTAATGGCTGGGAGTTCTACCTCAGGACTAGAACCTTTTTTTTTTTTTTTTTTTTTGCGGTACGCGGGCCTCTCACTGCTGTGGCCTCTCCTGTTGCGGAGCACAGGCTCCATACGTGCAGGCTCAGCGGCCATGGCTCACGGGCCCAGCCGCTCCGCGGCATGTGGGATCCTCCCGGACCGGGGCACGAACCCATGTCCCCTGCATTAGCAGGCGTACTCTCAACCACTGCGCCACCAGGGAGACCCTAGCCTTCTTGGTTAATCAATAAAATTCCCTTACACTTATAATAGGACCAGAAGTAAGAGAAAGACTAAGAATTCTTGCCTGTGTTCTGAGAAAAAAAGGAGCTTTGGCCCTCTGTTTTTGTTTAAGTCCTTAACCCCAAGGTGCTGTGAGAAACTGGAGTTGATGCAGCTAAAAATTCTTTCAAGACCTGTACGTCTAAGAAGGAAAAAAAAACCCAACAATGTATCAGTGGGGATAAATTGTGAAGAAGTAATAGGAGATTAAGAGATCAGAAGAGAACACTGATTTGTTCTCAGGCCAGTCCTCTGGGTATCCTATAACAGACTCATGTTGGGTTTCTTTGTTTTTAAACCTACAACCCCCTTCTCCCTCCCCCCCCCAAAACAAACAAACAAACAAAAAAGAGCTGCCAGACGGGCAATTAAGAGGCCTGAGTTCTTATCTCAATTTTCTAAAATTTTACCAGCCAAAATTGTGCATGCTTCCTGACTTCCTTGGACAACCTTCCAACCTTCCTACATGACACAAGCCTTTGCTTTCTCAACCTCGGATGGTCACTAGGAAGTCCCAGGAACAGGGAATGGGAAGAGTCTGGGGTAGAGTGAGAGTGAGCTTTACAAATCCACCTGCTCTCTCAGCAGTCACCCGCATCCCAGATCCCCTTCTATCACCTTTCCTTATAGCTAGAAAACTTGAAAACCAACTAACGCTATTAGCAGCTGCTGGAGGGAGTGGACCAGTCTGTGCTATTTTGCTACAAAGAACAGGTAAGTTTACATCCCTACTATTGGACTAGAGCCCAAGATCCTATGTCCAGACTTCCAAAATACAAATATGCAACACCTCAGAGCATGCAAAACACATGCTACCTAAATGCTTTCAATATACAAATTTTCATGTATTTTAACACTGCAAATTTAAGGAATAAGGATAAAAATGTTGGTTGCTAGTATACAGATACTAGCAAGTCACCAGAAACAACCATGTGTACTCAAGTCATAGGCACAGAAAACAGATTTTAATAATCATGCAAATTGTCACATGCAAGGAAGTTTAATATGCAGCAAGAACAAGGACCTAAAAGGGAAATACCTGATTTTATATCAAATGAGTATCTCCCTTTTTTCTTCCCTTTTCACCTCAATGTTACTCTTCAATGCACCCCTGCCCCCAGACTGCTTCCTCTTCTAAAAAGCCAGAGATAGGCTTCTTTTCCTCTTCATACATCCAACCAAAACATAAGGTTCTCTACTTTTTTAAAGGCAAGTCCACTGATTTAGGTTTCTCAACTTTCATCACATATTAGGAGGCTCTCTTACCATTTCTGTAACTAGACATACCCAATATTCAACCTCATAACAAAGAATTACAGACACAAGAGCCAGACCATTTTATAGCCCAGGAAGGTTAAGCCACTACACTAAAGCTAGCGGCAAGTCAGGACAAGAATCCATGGCTGTCCTCTAGCTCAGGGTCCTTCCATTACATATGGTACTCCTTTCTTTCTTCCTCTAATATGCCCTTCCCTTCTGTGTGAGCTCTACTTTAGTTTTTCTTTCACAATTAAGTAGTAGCCTCTTTACCAGGGATCTTCAAGAGGAAAACGGAATGTAAACCAAGATTCCTTAGAGGCAATTCAAAGAAATCTAAAGTCACATTCAAATCCTCTTACCCACTGATTCAGTGTTTTGTAGCAACTCATTTTCTTTTTGCTCCTTTCTCCTCTGCCTTCTACCTGCCAGGCAATTCTATCTCCCATTACAGTGCTTTTCCTCTTATAAAACCCACCAAACTCATGCTCAAAATACATCAAACACACTCAGTGCTGTTAATCAATTCCTCAAAAGGTCAAAAGTTATATCATGTACACCAAAACTCATAAGAGCATCAATCCAAAAAAGCAGAAGAGTGGCAGTTTAAAAATTTAATAGACATGCACAAGTCTAAAAGACCCACAGTACTGTCTCATTCCAGAGGGAATTTTATATCATCATATCCTACTATATTTACCATAATTCATTCTGGGTGGGTGGGGGTGTGTGTGTGAATTATTTTTTAAGCACCAGAATTTAAAAGTGGGATAATGTATACCTTTTAAAAACAAATGCCCTTTTTATAGCATGAATGGGAAGTACTAATCTTGCATACACATGTGAGGTAAAACTGGCAATAGCAGAGTAAAAAATAATGTAATGAGTCTTCACCTAAAATCTGTAACACACTGGAATATCTGGGCTCTAACACCTATGACTCAAAAACCAGTCAGAGGGGGCTTCCCTGGTGGTGCAGTGGTTGAGAGTCCGCCCGCCGATGCAGGGGACACGGGTCTGGGAAGATCCCACATTCCGCGGAGCAGCTAGGCCCGTGAGCCATGTCCGCTGAGCCTGCGCGTCCGGAGCCTGTGCTCCGCAACGGGAGAGGCCACAACAGTGAGAGGCCCGTGTGCCGCAAAAAAAAAAAAAAAAAAAAAAAAACTGTCAGAGGAAGAAGACTGTCACAGGTTAAAGACCCAAACTCTTTATTCTCACCCCTTCACCTCTTCATTCTCAACTCTTTATTGCTCACCTGTGGTATTTACAAGGTACTCTTCCATACTGGTTTCAGAAGCTATTCTGATTTATGAATGCTAAGGCCAAAGTGCATTGTTAACAATAACCTCCTTTTGATGCTTGGGGAATGAAGATTTTTGATATACAATAGTTAGGCAATGGAAAGAATCTAGGAAAATGCTAAGTAAAGTGTTTCCAAGTATACTTCCAGCTTGTTCCTAAGAAGCATTAACAGAGCAGTCTGGAAATGGAGTTTTAATGTCCTTCTAAATATTCACATTGACTTTACAAATTATTTCTGGTTGAAATTCAGTTTACATTTTTTGAAGGTCACAATTCCACCCGCTTATGTTTAAACTGTGTGGCTTTATCCCCACCCCACAAATTGTCCTCATATAAGAAACCACTAGAACTTTGTCTAATATGAGGGAAGGGACTCATGCAGAGATGACACACTTTGCTGATTTGCAAGGTGAGCATCTGACACTCAAAACCAGTTTGTTCCAAGCACAGGTGCAACAACCGCCTAGAATTCTCATGCTACTTACTGGGATTGCAGAAGCAGCAGATTGAGAGGCGGTCTATTGAATTACACAACAAGAATTGTTTAAAAATTTCATGAACTCCACTTGAACACTTACTTGTTTATAAATTAGTTGAGCAAATTACCTGTACATATGTAAAAATATAGTTTGGGAAAAGCACAGAATAGGAGCAATTCATACCTTAAATGCTACAACTGAACTGTACTAGAGGTTCTTTACCCCAGAAACTGGAAACTTGATATCCAGTGAATGTGTGTGCATTAAAGTAATGATGTATCTCAGCGCTGCTGTGAAATTAACAGAGAATATATGATTATCAGGTAACTATTTAAAGCTTGACAGTAAGTCATTCTCTAAAGTGCTAAATGTGTTGATTCAAAAGTATACAAAATGATGTGTGTTGATTTAAAAGCATACAAAATGATGCAAACTGGAGCATGCCACAATATATACTGGTACATCTGGGTGATGGTAGATTTACGTTTGATTTAGATATAATAACCTTTAAAGGGGGGGGTCTCTTAATCTCACAGATTTTACTGAAATGCTCATCTGCTGAGGGAAGACCCAGTGTAGGAGGAGCCATTGTTTCCTGGAGTAACCACAGGTTTTAGGAACCTTAGCTCTAACTGCGATGTGATTAACGTACTTGTATGAAGAAGTCCTAGTCGCTCTCAACCTGAAATGTTTAAAGTCACTGCAATGCCAAAATACTTTTGCACAACAATTTTTCTGTGCAAAACCATTATCTTGGGCTTTTTAAAACGTGACATGCAGGCTCTATGCCTTAGAGGGTTATAATGCTAAATGGAAAGCACTTTTAGGTGAAGAAATGAGTCAAAAGTAAAAACAGGGGTAAGTTTTCTTAAGCACTGTATCTCAATCACAGTGGGGGACCAACAATTCCAGTAAACAACCTACTCATACAGCTACTGTTAAGAGACAAGATGACACAGGCGTATTTACACGGAAGTATGTTTTAAAATGACCTTTAAACCCAAAGGGGGTTTAAAAATGGTCTAATATCAATTTCAAACCCCTATTAACTTCAATTCACTTTAGTATTTACTGAATACCATGGCACCAGTACACATGCTGGATTCTGAAGATACAAAGATGAATAAACAAAAAATTATAGCATATCTGGTAAATGTTGTAAAGGTATGTTCAAGATACAGAAAAAGCCAGAAGAGAGGGTAATAAACTGTCAGGGAGGGAACTGAGATTGAGAAAGGCTTCACAGAAGAATTTATCACCTGAACTGGGTTTTGACAGATGAAGAGAAGTTCCCTGGGTAGGAGAAAAGAGAACTCAGAGGTGTAAAGTATGTCTGAGATTCCAAGGAGGGTGGTTTTACCAATACAAAGGGAAGAAGGGGGAAAAGAGGGATACAGAAAAGCTGTCAGGGACCAAGGATCATACCATGCTAAGTAATTTCATCTTAGAAGTAGTTAAGAAACACTGAAGGGCTTCAGGCTGGTGAATGACATGATCAAATCCATGCTTTCTCTCCAACAGACCATATTCCCAAACAGATCTAAAAATAGTCTCTGAAATACTTCGCCATAAACCAAAAAGCTGAGAGACAGAGGACTGTATGGAAAAATGCAATGATATGAAACTAAATTATCTCCACATGCAATTTAATTACAATTTCATCAATTCTAGACATTTAAACACAGTTTAAACACAAAATTAAATTGGGCAATTCTACTAATTATTACTGTCATTATTTCCACAGTAGCTGGTAGGAAACGCCTGGTTGCTGGAATGTTATAGGAGATTCAATCCTGTCCCCTCCTATCACGGCCACCCAATTCCAAATGGGCCCTTCTGAATACAGTGCTATATGGTAAGAAAGCACAACATGCCTCTTTCCTTGATGAATCCAGTGTGTATTTTTAGCTGATAGGCAGAAAACTAACATAACAGATATGATCATAGCCCAAATCTAGAAACCAGAAGGAATTCAGGCCACAATGATTCCTGGATATAAATGCTTAACTACAAAGAATAATAATAAATACTAAAATAATAAATGCCAACCACAAAGCAAATGTCAGCCATTTGAGTCTTGCCAAGGGAAAAATATGATGAAGGAATTGGGTAACTTCTGGATGGCTGAGTAAACTTTTTCTAAGAATCCCAAAATGAACCCCAAAACACGCAATCTGAATGAAACTACAGTCCTGAGCTTTTACAAGATGTCATAATACACTTCTTTGTGCTAGAACCAAAGTGCAAAAAGCCACAATACAGTCCAGTGAGGAAGGAAGAAGGCATTCATTTGGTTGAAATACATGAATCTTCACATTTTTGTGGTGAAAGGCACGTTTATTGAAAACTATTAATGATGGCAAGTGTGCTGGAAGAACCAGTTCACTGAGAATACCCTCATAATTGAAAAGGGTAAATGCACTCGAAAACTGAAAGCCTTCCTTCTCTTCAGCAATATATAGTCCATTATGCAAATACACATTGTACTTGACATCTATACTTAATACCACTAAGGAGCCATTAGAATAACTTCATCCTATAACAGAAGTCTGCACTGAGCTCAAAGTACAACTCAACATTTGACATTAAGGTCCAGGAAGTTCTCTCAACTGAGGCAGTCAGCAACTACTAAAAAATGAGGAATAAAAGCCTATACAGCCTTTGCACCCTTACAAAGCTTAATGGTACAACATTACCTACTGCAATTCATGCAGTGTTAGTAGACAATGGACACCTTAGCTGACAACTACATGTATCATTTTAAATCAAGCACAAGAGTTGCTTGCTAACCTAGTGTCCCTGAGTGCTTAAATTAAGTGAGAGAAAAGCAGAGCACACAAGGTTTTCAAACCAAACCCCATAGAACACTCCTCTCTTTGAGAACAGTAACAAGTTTTTTTAATTGAATGCTTCCTTTCTCCATCTACTTTAGTGGGAGAACAGTTGAGAAACACTTACGTTAACCAGAGACTCCTTGAACTTGATGTGAAGTCTGTAATTAGAAAGGGCAATGATGGCATCCTCAGCACGGCCCACATACTCTGTGCTTTCTCCATGAAGTTCAAGGAAAGGAACCTTCAAAATGGAAGAAGAAACCCTTCAGAGTTTTGAAGCAGTAAAGCAAAGTGTTCAAACACGGGTCAGGTGAATGGATGATAAACACTGTCACTCAAAAACAGTACATAAATGGGTAAGGGACCTAAAGAGGATGGGTTTATACCCACAAGATTCAAGATTCATAAAACCTAGTTATTCATATTCTAGACTACAGAAGGAATGACACAGAGATGATCATCTCAGTGAATTCTCAGGAAAAAAAAGTCTTTCTAAAAGGAGAGATGTTTTCCAGCTTATATTTCTATTATGTGTATGGCTCAGGAAAAAATATATTTTTCTAATACATATTTTCCTATACATAGCACATTACTTGAATCCATTAGTTCTGCTACATTGTTACTATGATGCTTAATACTTATTTCACAATCAAAAGTGGCCTGAAATTACCTGAAGATTCTCATCCTCCCGGATCAGCTGCTTCCTGGGAAAGATCTGATTGGCCTGGATGCACTCAAGGCTGTGCCGAGTCTCTTCATCCTGGAAAAACCCAAATGTTTAAATAATTTCAAAGCTCCTACTCATCCATACTGGGTTTTTCTGCCATGTCTAGAAGCATAATAACAGTGAGAGTCCAGTGACCATGGTGGACTGGCAGAAAGCTCAATGAAAAAATATTCACCCCCAAAAGTGTTCCATCTAATACATTAGGCGCCTTTAGATGGAGAACACACCAATGCCAAAAAAAAAAGTTAAAGAGGTTAAGAACATTTCTATTAAGCACTAATAAGTTCTTAGTATATTACTTTTAAGAGAAACCAAGATACAGTGGCTTTTTTCTCTTAAGTTATAACCTTTAATTCTTATTTTTGAAAGATACATTCTGCATTATATAAAAATGAAATGATGTGACTCCCGTCTGGAATTTGCTTCAAAATAATTGGAGAGGGAAGGGAATGGGGCATAAATGAAACAGAACTGTCCATGAGGGATAATTCATGCAACGTTTAAGTGAGAGTTCACTATACCACTGTGTCTGCTTTGGTTATATGTGAACTTTCCATAACAGAAAGTTTTTTTCTTTTTAATGTAAACTTAAGAAGTGAATTCTCAAACTGAAAACATGTGTGAACCACTACCCCTAGCATAATCTGCTTTATATTACAAATTAGATTTATTTCTATTAAGGCAATTTCAAAGAAGCAATAAATTATAATCTAAATGGCACATGAATTGAACTAATTATAATTTATATTAAAAAGTAGCCTTTTACATTATGAATTTTTATGGTATAGGAAGACCAGGGGGAAAAAGCAATCTGGTGGAAAGTCTGACTTTAAATTATGATGGAATCTGTTTACACAGCAAATTTTACATAAGCAAAACCATATCTTGTTAAACTGACAGCACCAGTAAGAAGTACAACCACTAGTTAGTGGACATTTCCACACATGCTACTTATCACACTTCTAACAATTTTTTAATCTCAAAGAAAGAAAAATCCTATCTATAAACAAACAATACTCAAGGTTTTTTGTTTGTTTTTGTCTGCGTTGCTGCATGCGGGCTTTCTCTCTAGTTGCGGAGAGTGGGGGCTACTCTCTGTTGCGGTGCGCGGGCTTCTCATTGTGGTGGCTTCTCCTGTTGTGGAGCACGGGCTCTAGGCGCATTGGCTTCAGTAGTCATGGCACCCGGGCTCAGTAGTTGTGGCTCACGGGCTCTAGAGCACAGGCTCAGCAGTTGTGACACACAGGCTTAACTGCTCCACGGCATGTGGGATCTTCCCGGACCAGGGATCGAACCCGTATCCCCTGCACTGGGAGGCGGAGTTTTAACCACTGCTCCACCAGGGAAGTCCCCAAGGGTGATTTTTAAAAGAAATTTTATCACGAAATATGTCGACATTTGGAAGATCTGCATTACTCACTCCTCATTATTTTCAAAATGACCCATTCTTTTTTTTTTTTTTTGCGGTACGCGAGCCTCTCCCGTTGTGGAGCACAGGCTCCGGACGCACAGGCTCAGTGGCCATGGCTCACGGGCCCAGCCGCTCCGCAGCATGTAGGATCTTCCCGGACCAGGGCACGAACCCGTGTCCCCTGCATCGGCAGGTGGACTCTCAACCACTGCGCCAACAGGGAAGCCCCTAAATGACCTATTTTTGATGTTACAAAATTATGCATGGATAAAAGATTAATTTAAAGTGCAAGACAGACCTATGGTTTTAACATAATACAAAAAGTTCACTGATATGGCTTCAGATTCCACACTGCAACTAACCTTCAAAGAACTGATACTGGTCGGGGCTTCCCTGGTGGAGCAGTAGTTAAGAATCTGCCTGCCAAGGCAGGGGACACAGGTTCAAGCCCTGGTACGGGAAGATCCCACATGCCGTGGAGCAACTAAGCCCATGGGCCACAACTACTGAGCCTGCGCTCTAGAGCCGGCAAGCCACAGCTACTGAAGCCCGCACGTCTAGAGCCGGTGCTCTGCAACAAGAGAAGCCACCGCGATGAGAAGCCCACGCACTGCAACGAAGAGTAGCCCCCGCTCGCCACAACTAGAGAAAGCCCGTGCACAGCAAAGACCCAATGCCGCCAAAAATAAATAAATAAATAAATTTATTAAAAAGAACTGATACTTGTCAAGTTTTGATGCAGTATAATAGAAGAATACACACAACTACCTGGAAAAACTATTAAAATACTCTTCCTCTAACTATGAATCTCTGTGAGGCTGGATTTACTTCATTTATTTAAAAAAAAACATACTGTAACAAATTGGATGGAGAAGTAGGTATGAGAATCCAGCTATCATCTATTAAGCCAAACATTTTTAAAAAAACTGTAAAGGGCTTCCCTGGTGGCGCAGTGGTTGAGAGTCCGCCTGCCGATGCAGGGGACACGGGTTCGTGCCCTGGTCCGGGAAGATCCCACGTGCCGCGGAGCGGCTGGGCCCGTGAGCCATGGCCGCTGAGCCTGTGCGTCCGGAGCCTGTTCTCCGCAACGGGACAGGCCACAGCAGTGAGAGGCCCGCGTACCGGGAAAAAAAAAAAAAAAAAAAAAAACCAAAACTGTAAAAATCAATGCTACTCTTTTATATTAATTATTGTCGGATGAGGAAAAAGTTAATTTTCATAAAAAGTGTTATGGTAACATTTAATTGGTTATTGTTATTTTTAAATGAATTAATGAACATTTTAAAGATTTCTCAGCTTTAACTTTTTTTAAAAATAAATTTATTATTATTTTTTTAAATAAATTTGTTCTTTTTTTTTTGGCTGTGTTGGGTCTTCGTTGCTGTGCGCAGGCTTTCTCTAGTTGCGGCAAGCGGGGGCTACTCTTCGTTGCGGTGCGCGGACTCTCGTTGTGGCTTCTCTTGTTGCAGAGCACGGGCTCTAGGTGCGCAGGTTTCAGTAGTTGTGGCACGTGGGCTCAATAGTTGTAGCTCACGGGCTCTAGAGCACAGGCTCAGTAATTGTGGTGCACGGGCTCAGTTGCTCCGTGACATGTGGGATCTTCCTGGGCCAGGAATCGAACCCATGTCCCCTGCATTGGCAGGCGGATTCTTAACCACTGTGCCAGCAAGGAAGCCCAGCTTTTAACTTCTAAGATAGTAAATACAGACAGACACACCCTACATAAACAAAAGCTCTTTGGGGCCCTCAATAAGTCAAGAATGTAAAAAGAGGTCCTCAGACCAAAGACTTTGAGAATTGCTGCTCTACTATAATCCACTACTATACACATTCGTCCTTCAGTATCTGAGGGGGATAGGTTCCAGGACACACAGCACTCCCATGGATACTCAAATCCCTTATATAAAAAAGGTATACAGTATTTGCATATAATACTGTATATACTGCATATACTCATCCTCCAGTATACTTTAAATCACCTCTAGATTACTTATAAAACCTAATATAAAGTAAATGCTATGTAAATAGTTGCTGGTGCACAGCACATTCAGGTGTTGCTTTTTGGAATTTTCTGTAATTTTCCCCGATTAATCGGGGAATCCATGGATGTGGTACCACTGACTGTACCAAGTAAAGCTGTTTAATCTGAAGTCAGGCTTTCTATAAAACCAGTCACCTAGTGATGAAACGAACAGCCATACAGAGACTTCAACAACACTCACTCACTCAGCTACTACCCATAAAACTGTATCTTTGCTACTCTAGCTGACTGGGCCCATTCCAACCCCTCTAAGGGGCCATTTTATCTTGAGGCACAGGTTTTATCTTGAGGCACAAACTTTTAAAAAGTTTGATACTTAAAATGTATAAAGAAATTAGTGGCTTCAAATTCTAAAAATAAAACTGTAACAACTTTATAAATGGTTCATAAAATGCTATCAAAAAATATAAAACTTGTCATATACTTAGCAGTCCTAGGGAAGTGACACTGCTAAGTATTCACCATGACTGTCAAGAAATCATAGCTGATAATCAAATAATTTCAAAAGCAAAAGTATAAAAATCTATTCAGTTATTTATAGCAATAAATAAATAAAAGTTTAATGAAGTTGGTATGTTTTAGTAAGGTTGATATGACATGGCTTGGAGCCTCAAGAAATATAATTACCTAGGGTGTACGAAGAATGTCTCCACTTCTATAAACACCAAAATAACCTGTTATATGAAGAGTTTTGTGTCAATCTGTTCCATTTTATTCCTTTCCACTCACTTCCTCTGAGGTCAATGATTGGGTGAAGGAATAAGGGACATAGTCATATTTGAAAGGAACTCAATTTTTCTATAAATGTTACCTTTTTTTCTTTTAACCAATTCTATTTCCATTCTTAAGATGTAGTTCTTGACTTAAAGAATACTGAGTATTCACACTCAGCACTAAAGAGAAAAGATATGAGAAAACTTGAATTTAGGAAGTTTTTCTCATAAACCAATAGGGGATAGGCAGGAAAAGCTATAAAATATGGGGGGGGGGGCTTTTAAAAATTATTACATAAAAGTACATTGTAAACATGCTTTCTCAGCATCACATTACCTTTTTAAACTCACCTAAATATATAAGGCCTAAACTTTTATTCTCTTCAAGATCTTTTGACACATCATTAATTCTTTAAGTGATTCCTGGACTAGATTTTTACTGACCTCTAAATAGCATAGAACTGAAATAACATAGCAGGCCTAAACAACAACAACAACAACAAAAAAACTAGAGAAGCCATTTATCAATTCATTCTTGCTGGCACATTTACTTGGGGGCTAATCCAGGCCAATGCATATAACCAAAGCAGTTACTGAAAACTGAAAATGGAACAAATGATTTTCAGCATAAGAGAACTGAGAATTTGGCAAACAAGATGAGCATAAAGAAATAATATTTCACAGTCAAATGAAATAAATGCTTTTTTTAATAAAACTGTCTCAGTTCACGTTACCTGTACGGCTTCTGGACTGATTTTCCCCCTTACATTGGATGGCCAAAAGGTTCGTTCGGATTTTCCCACAAGCTCTTACAGAAAAATCCGAATGAACTTTATGGCCAACACAATACATAAAAATGCATTTAATCCCCAAGGATTAGGATTAAACTATTCATAGACTTTCCAAGAAGAATGGTAAAAACATTACTTGGCTAAACATAAGCTAAATCAACTACCTAATTTATTACAGTTTCTGAGTTTCATTATGTAAAAGGGAGGACAAACTTGAGATGGCTGATGGAGGAAGAGCTGGAAGGAGACAAAAGGCAAGGAAGAAAAAGTCTGGGGACTTCCCTGGTGGCACAGTAGTTAAGAATCCACCTGCCAATGCAGGGGACACGGGTTCAAACCCTGGTCCAGGAAGATCCCACATGCCGCGGAGCAACTAAGCCCATGCGCCACAACTACTGAGCCTGCACTCTAGAGCCCACAAGCCACAACTACTGAGCCCACGTGCCACAACTACTGAAGCCCGTGTGCCTAGAGCCCATGCTCTGCAACAAGAGAAGCCACCACAATGAGAAGTCCGCACACTGCAATGAAGAGTAGCCCCCGCTCACCGCAACTAGAGAAAGCCCGTGTGGAGCAACGAAGACCCAACACAGCCATAAATAAATAAATAAATGTACTAAAAAAAGAAAAAGAAAAACTCTGTCAAAGTGTTAGCCTGATAAGAGGCCTGAAAACAAATTTCTCCTAGGCTAGCTATAAGCAGTAGTTTATTAGTAGGAGAATGTATTCCACATGGTCGATTTCCTGCTATTGCTGAGGAACACCAGGCATTGTGGAATCTGGTGGTACTTAATCTCCACCAGCGCCATACGGGGTCACCTATAAAATCTTGAAAAGGGATCAGTCACCACAGTTCCAGGCTAATTTCTGCTATTCACTAAACTATGCAGGTAAGAGACTTAAGTCTATACCTCAGAAGTCAACATTAGAGATAAATATTTAAAGAACATGGCGAGTAGAGGCTGACCAGTGGAAATGTCTATAAACTGAATTTATATACAGCCTTCCAGGATTAAAAAAAAAACTATACTTAAGAGTGAAATACCTGTAGGAACATTTGACAAATGTAAAAGTTAAAGTGACTGTCAGTCTGTCAATTTATCATTCTTAAGACTGGTATTAAAGGCGATAAAAAATAAATTTCCCTTGATATAATGTTTGTGATCTGTTTCAAAATAATACAAAGAGGTGTGGGTGAGGGAGTCAGAAGAAACAAGTGTGGCCATGAACTGATGATTATTGCAGCTGGTTGATGCATATATGAGGGTTCATCATACAATTCTCGATTTGTACAGGCTTGAGATTTTCCATAATGAAACATGAAAACATCTTCCTAATACTTAATCTCCCGAAGAAACCTCAATCTCATTTAAGAACTTTTAAAAGTATGAGGATGTTACTCAAATTAGTATAGAAGTATACACTAAAAAAACAAAGAAAAACCAGTACTTCTGAATTCTCTATACAAAAAATAAGGATTAAGGACACAGAACCAAAATTCTAAAACAAAAGAAATTAATTAATATTATTTAAATCAGTGATTCAACAACTTGCAAAATGATGTAGCTAGTAAAAAATCATTAGGAATCCAATGAGTCAACGAGTGAAAATGTTTAATTCATTTAGTGAAATAAGCAAAATAATTATGTTTTAATTCCAACTACATATCGACATAAACTAGTTAGAAAGGAACACAACCATGGGTTTTGGTGGAAGAGTTGTAAATAAGTACTTGTAAAAACTTGTTATAATGCTACTTTATGACAGATTTTTTTAAAAAGACCCATGGTCATACTGCTCGCCAAATACTGCACACAGAAGTATCTCCAGAGCGCACCAGGAAGACTGTCTGCAGGGCACCAGAGACCCCAGCAGCACCAGAATGAGGACTACACCGTTGTAGCTATGTGGTACACAATGAAGGACAACCCCTCAGTACAGAACAGAGCTGCTTTCATAAGCCCACCATTTGCAACTCATTAGCATTGGCATACATACCATAAAATATTAGGCAAACACTTTTTCAATTCATTAAAAACTCATGAAAACCAATAAAATAAAATATAGTCTAAAGAAAAGCTCATCAGTGTTTGGGTATAGAATACATTAGAAAGTTGTTATGCCCACAAACTAAGAAAAAACTGGCAAAGATTTAAGATGACAGCAGTTACCTTTGTCGTCGTTTTAATGACACTTCTATACAACTAGTTTTTCTGTTTTGTTTTAGTTTGTTTTTAATTTTGAAAAGCACTTTCAACCCATGTTCCTAATGAAGCTTGAAATTAACATGGCCTTTTCAATTCGTTTTTTGTGCACCAGCATGAGACAGAGTTTGGTTCTAGAAAACATCACCAAGATAGAAGCGGGACAATATTACAGAGGACCATTTCTTATTTAAGCCTTGGAGCACGGTTTACATGTTCTCAGGATTGATAGAAATGTGGTTGGCTCATTGCTCCATCATCTCTGCCTGAACTGGGTCCTAAATAGCCCACAAGTCACTGAAATACACTCATTTTAGTCAAAGACGTAGGTAGGTAGGGAGTGTGCAGAGCTACTTCATCTTCTCTGGGATAAAAATAATGCCTTAAAGAGACAGGACAGGAAAGACAGAGAATTGCTTCTATCCAGAAAGGTAAATTCATAAAGAATATGTGTATGACCATATAATTCTCCTACACACAAAACACACACATGCGCGCGTGCGCACGCGCGCACACACACACAGAGAAAAGCTTTTCATGATACCTTCCTTCCTAGAAAAGGAATAAGAACCCTGTAGTCCAAGAAACATGGGTTTTAGTCTTGACTCCATTTACTATCTTACTGAAAAGAGACAATATCTAACTCACAGGATTAAAGTTAATAGAAGCAAAACTGCTCTAAGACACTAGAATATTCTAAAATTATTACTACTAAGTAAACAATAAAAGAAAATAGACAAGAGAGTTCTGGGAAAGAAAAAGTGAAATGATTTCTCACAATAACAAAAATGGGTAACTGAACTTATTAGTATTCACTTAATTGTCAGGACAGAGTTCAAGTTCAATTTTCTTGTTATTTCTCTGTACTTACCATGACAGGAGGCCCAGATTAGGAGGAGAGATCCCCGTCCTTTCTTCCGTATCTTGACAAGGCGTTTCTTTCCTTTATGCCTGGATCTTGAAAAAGAAAAAAAAAAAAGGACAAAATTGGCAATTCCCACACACACCCCCGCCCCGTTTGGCCATACCCTAATTAAAGAAACTGCATATACAAGGACCTAAAGACCTGACCAGTCAGCCAAGGAAAAGCTGAATATCACCCAGCCAATCCCCACTAGTCAAATCCAAACTCCTTAACTCCCTTGTGAAAATCCTCCTGGTCATAAACTATTTGAGCAAAAAAGTAGCAAATGCTCATGTTCTTAATGTTGATAGCAATACAAAAAATATTATAAACCTTAGATGAAAATAATAAAGCAATAACTAAAACTAACCTGCAAATGCAAAAACAACATTCTTGTAATATTACAGTATGTTTTTGTGGTTATCTGTAAATTCAAAGTGGATCTCCCCATCTGTGGGAACCAAACTGGCTTAGTAAAAATATATGAAAAAACTGCCTTTTGCCCCAATATCCTGTGCTCACTGAAAAGTCACATAAACTGCACTAATACCTTTACCTGGTTTTCAGAAACAACTGTAAGAGTGGGGGAGGAATACCTAACAAGAAACTCAAAGACAGGCTAGTAAGAACACTATCATCTCTAATAAGTAGCTTTTTAAAAAAAAATACATTTCATGCAAAGCCAGCATTTCTAGTTCACTGAACTTCCATGAATATAGGATATTTTAGGCAGTCTGGGATTCAATATTCAAAGTAAACTCTTTGTGAGCAGTGAAAGTGAGGGAACAGAGGACATCAAAGAAGTAGCAGGGCCCAGAACATGTGGAGCCTTGTGCAGTTATGAACAAAGGAGTGACATGAGGTGACTTAAAGGATGGCTCTGGCTATAGGGCGGGAACAGAGGGAGCACAGGAGGAAACAGGAAGACCTGTCAGAAGGAAATAATCACCGTAAGAAGTAGTGATGGAAATGGTTGAGACACTGCTGGATTCTGGATATATTTTGAAATTACCACCCACAGGATTTGAGCTAATTCATTAAATAAAAGAAGTCACACTTTCTGGCTTCAGCATCTAGAAGCAAGGATTTCCCACTTACTGATGAGGGAAAACATTAAGAAAAATGGATTACCCACTCTGTGCAGAGGTACTGGAGGGGAAACAGGGAATCAAAGGTTCCGTTTTAGACACGTTATATTTGAGATGCCTATCAGATATCCCGTTGAAGACACCAAGTAAAAGCTGAACAAACTAGCCTGGAGATGAAGAAGATGGAAGCTAGAGATAGTAACATAAATGTGGGAGCCATAACGGTGTGGATGGCATTAAAGCTAGTAAATTCCGGGGCAAGTACAGATGGAGAAACTAAGAGGACCAAGTGGTGGTTTGGGGTACTCCATTGTTCAGAGGCTAGAAGGATGAGGAAGAACCAAGTGGTTTAGTAACAAATCAAGTCAGAGTCATCATTCTTACCATTATTCAAACCTAAAACAAGTCTTTGTGATATAACCTAGCTCAAGAACAGAGATTAGCATAAAATTCTCATTTATTCATTCATTTCAATAAATAATTATTCAACACCTAGTATAACCCAAGCACTGCTCTAGATCTAGGGGAGACAACTGTAACCAAAAAGTCACGGAGTTTAATTTTAATGCCTGGGACTTCGCTGGTGGTGCAGTGGTTGAGAGTCCACCTGCCATTGCAGGGGACACGGGTTCGATCCCTGGTCTGGGAAGCTCCCACGTGCCTTGGGGCAGCTGGGTCCTTGCACCACAGCTGCTGAGACCCATGCGCCTAGAGCCCGCACTTTGCGGCAAGAGAGACCACCGCAGTGAGAAGCCCGCACACCGCGGCGCAGGGTGGCCCCTGCTCGCCGCAGCTGGAGGGGGCCCGCGTGTACCAACGAAGACCCAATGCAGCCTAAATAAATAAATAAATAAATAAATAAAAGAATCTGCCTGCCAATGCAGGGGACACGGGTTCGATCCCTAGTCCGGGAAGATCCCACATGACGCGGAGCAACTAAGCCCATGCGCCACAACTACTGAGCCCACATGCTGCAACTACTGAAGCCTGCACGTCTAGAGCCTGTGCTCCGCAACAAGAGAAGCCACCACGATGAGAAGCCTGTGCACCACAAAAAGACTAGCGCCGCTCATCTCAACTAGAGAAAGCCCGCACACAGCAACGAAGACCCAACGCAGCCAAAAATAAATTTAAAAAATGAAATAAAATAAAAATTTTACTGCCTGCCTTTCCCACTAGAAACAAATAGATAGATATGTTTATATTAGGTAGCTGGTAAGTGTTACAAAGAAAATAAAGCAGGGTTTAGAGATGAGTAACAAAGAACTGCTGTTTTAGATGAGGTGGCAAGGGTATGTAAAGAGGCCACCTGTTGGAATTAATTAAAAAGGAAAGGAGGAAAGGCAAAGAAATTATTCCTGAGGGTATGAACTTATTAGAAAAAAATCTCTTAAAGATCACTTTAAAAAGAAACACCTACTGGATGAATTTTATTTTTAAACTGCCCTAATGTTGTGCAAAAGATATTTGTGTTTTAGAATTAAATGTCTAATGACAGTACCATATACATATTCAAACTGCTATATTTTAAATAACTCAAATAGAAGTGGATTTGAAGTTTTTCAAAACAGATAACAAAGTGCAACTCCAGTGATGAAGAAATGAACATAAAAAAGGTAGTGGAACGTGGAGAACTTGAAACCTTCATGCACTGCTGTAGAAAATGGTTTAGCAGTTCCTTTAAAATTCACCATATGAGTCATTAACTCCATTCCTGGGTATATACCCAAGAGACCTGAAAACATATCCACACAAAAACTTGTGTGTTAATGTTCACAGCAGCATTTTTCATAATAGCCAAAAAGCAGAAACAACCCAAATGTCCATCAAATGATGAAAGAATAAAATGTGGTATATCCACACAATGGAATATTATCCAGCAATAAAAAAAGACTAAAATACTGACACATGATACAATATGGATGAACACTGAAAACATAATACTAACTGAAAGAAGCCAGGCACAAAATACCATATTGTACAATTTCATTTATATGAATTGCCCAGAATTTTAAATCTAGGTAGAGACAGAAAACAGATTAGTGGTGGTTTAGCACAACATACTAAAACTCCTGAACTGTATGCTTTTAAAGGGTAAGTTTTATGTGATGTGTAGGTGAGGAGTATGAATATAATCAAACTCTTCATGAAATACTAAAAGTAATCCTACTGCAAAAAAGTTATGGAACTGACCCAGCAGCAATGAGCATTCTAAGCATGTAGACCATGGTATCTAAATATTAATTCTCACTTCAAAAGGAGCCAACAAAGCTCCTGAGAAATAGCCAATTACAGGTCTAGAACAGAAAATGTGTAAGTTCATCCTGGAACATTAAATTGGAAAGCAAGGAAACTATCAAAGACTACTAAGGGTATATCAAAAGGACTCCAGAACCAATCTAAACAGAATCACTGGTGAAAATGGAATAATTTGAGCAAAAATAAGGGCTATGTATTGAATTTCAATATGTTTAATTATAAGTTCATAATATTTCTCTCTCTTTCCCTTTCATTGGTCACCACTGCAGGATGCTAAGTAAGCAACTTATTTTTGAAACTGGTAAATAAAGGCAAAGAATTAGTATTTATCTTGCTTTTCCTATATAAACTGAACCTCTGTACAACCAAGTAGTTGATGGGGGTAGTATTTCACCTAATACACAAACAAGGAAAGACACAAGTAAGTGTCATCTTTCTACAACTGCTAATGAAATATAGGATGAACATAGATCTAGTCTAGAGAAACCTATAAAAATATAAAAATAACCCCAATTCTTTAAACTGCAAGACAGAAGAGATCAAAGGAAAACTCAGATTAAAAAAGAGATGTAAGTGACATGTCAACCAACTGCAATATATGGACTTTGCTTGGATCCTAATTCAAAGTATAAAAATAATTTGAGACATTTAGGGAAATCTGCCCATATAATATTTGATGTTATTTATTAATTTTCTGTATAACTGACAATGTCACAGTGGTTAGGAGGTTTCTGTGGTTATGGCTTTTTAGAAGTTTCTTTTAGATATACAATTGAAATATGTACACATGAAGTAATGTATCATGGAACAGACAGAATGAATAGGAGTATATATCTATGAAACGGGATGGGCCCATGAGTTGATAGCTTTTGAAGCCCAATGAGATAAGTAAATGGAGATTAACCTATTTTCTCTACTTTTATACATTTGAAATTTTCACAAAGTTTTTATTTTTTTGATGTGGACCATTCTTAAAGTCTTTATTGAATTTATTACAATATTGCTTCTGTTTTATGTTTTGGTTTTTTGGCCACAAGGCATGTGGGATCTTAGCTCCCCGACCAGGGATTGAACCCAGGCCCCCTGTACTGGGAGTGCAGAATCTTATTAGCCACTGGACCACCAGGGAAGCCCCTGATGTCTTCCATTTCTACACCAAATAAAGACTGTAAAATGGTGTGCTGCACTTTGGTCAATCAACAATTACCTGAGAACTAACTACGTGTCAAACACTATGACACTGTGCTGGTTCCTGCACTAAGGAGCTCATATCCCAGTGTGGAAGATAGAAACAAATAATTATAATTACAAATTGTGCTCAATGTGATAAAGGAAACAAACAGGATGCTGAGACAGAGACTGAGAGGGTGGGGGTATGGGAGTCCTACTTTAGGTAAGGTGGTCAGAAAAGGCCTCTCTGTGCAGCAAGGGCAGTTTCTGGTACAGAAAACAACATGTGTTCCTGACAAGGAAAAGACTTTGGCATTTCTGAAGGATTAAAAAGAGGAAGCCAGTATAGCTAAAATGTACTGAGTCAGAAAGAAGAGTGGCCCAACTTGAAGATGGAGAAATGTACAAGAGGATAATGTAGATAGTAAGGAGTATAAATTATATTCCAAGGGCAACAGATTATATTCCAAGTGTCAAAAATTCATTGACAGATTTTAAACAGCCGAGTGATATGATTTGATTTTTAAATAATTCTGATTACTGTGTGGTGAATGGATTAGAGAACAAAAAGAACAAAGAGAATCAGGAGACAATTACAGGGAGGAAAATGGTGGCTTGATCTAGAATGAAGGCAGTGCAGATGGAATAAAAGCATAAGGATATAAGTTATTTTAGAGTATAACTGACAGTAATAGGTAAAGGCCTAGATGTGGGGGCTAAGGAAGATTAAAGAATTTATAGTGCAAGAGGGGAGATAAGAAAACAGATAACATAGTTCAAAATAAGAGGTGCTGCTTTAAACATCTGAGGAAAGGTAAACCTTCTATAGGAATTCCAAGTTCATAAGAAAAGGCCAAGATCATGGGTAACTCTGCAACCAATATGAATCACGAAGCTGCTGGAGGTCCTTATAATATTAATACTACAAAGAGCAGATATAGCCAATCATTAAAAAATAGTCAATAACTGACTTGCAAAACTTGCATTCCAGAATGGTAATTATACTAGCACCAAAAGGAAGAAATTGAGTCATTACTGTTAGCCTAAGAGAAGTAGTTTAACACTTCTTAATTTTTTAGTTGTAATAGTAATGCATGCTGCTTCTAAGAAAATTTAAAATACAGGTGTAAAAAGTAAGCAACTGTCCCCAGATACTGCTTGTGGGAGTGTAAAATGGTTCAGCCTCCTTGGAAGACAGCCTAGCAGTTCCTCAAACGATTAAACATAGAGCTACCACCTGACCCAGCAATTCCACTCCTAAAGAGAATAGAATTTTGTCTAAGAGACAAAAACATATCTACAGAAAAATTCATATACACATGTTTATAGCAGCATTATTCAAGATAGTCAAAAGACAGAAACAACCCAAATGTCCACTGACAGATGAATGGATAAACAAAATGTTGTATATCCCAAAATGGAGTATTAATCAGCCAATTAAAAGGAACGAAGTACTGATACATGCTTCAATATAGTTGAACCTTGAATACATTATACCAAGTAAAAGAAGCCGGTCACAAAAGTCCACATATCATACTTGACAGAAATGGAATAGGGAAATTAACAGAGATAGGAAGTGGATTAGTAGCTGCTTAGATCTGGGAGAGGTGGAAGGTAAGGGGGGGTGATAGCTAAAGCGTATGGAGAGCTTCTTTCTGAAGTAATAAAACGTTCTAAAATTGACTGCAGTGATGGTTGCACAGCACAATGAATATACTGAGCCACTGAACTGTATACGTTAATGGGTCAAATGTATAGTATAATATATGAATTATATCTCAAATCTGTTATTTTTTAAGTAAATAGTAGAACTTCCATTCTCGTTCTTTGCTGCCCTTCGCTTCAACTACACGTAATAACAACTACTGTTAATATTTTATAATTCTGTCCAGGACACTTTATTCATATACAAAGACATACATAATCTACCCCCGAAAAATGAGGGGGGAGGATCATACTGTATTCATTGTTCTGCACATTTTCCCTCAATGTACCAAATCCTTCCTGTGTCACTACATACTTTCAACATGGCAGTTCAGTATTCCATTATATTCCGATACACCATAACCTACTAATTCATCAATTACTGAGACATTTAGGTTATTTTCACTTTTCTATTACAATCAAAATAGCCACAGTAACCATCCTTGCCCATGTCTCTGCACAAGTCACTATTTCTGCAGCCCTGATTCTTAAAAATAAATTTACTAGGTGAAAAAGATACACACTTGGTGGGGGAGATCATTATTGCCAAAGACTACACATACTAATTCCATTTATGAAACTATAATTCACTAACTCAGTTATCAACTTGGTAGAAGTTCTAATGTTCTGTAATTTGAAAGGTTAAAATAAAAATACGCATAAGCATTATTTGTATTAATCCAGAAACGTTTGTACATGTACAGAAAAATGATATAATGATTGTTAACAATGGTTACCACTCTAAGGAAGAAAGTGGGAATAGGGACTTTGTTTTTACACTTTTAGAATTACTTTACCCTTGTAATTAGAAAATGAACTTTTCTACAAAGACATTTTTAAAAAGGAAATTCAAAGTAATATTACATAAAAGCTTTTCACTTGACCTAAGACAGAGTGTGAAGATAAAGCCATCAAAAAAAAAAAATCAGGGATGTAAAGCAATGGTTCTGAGGGCAGAAGAGACAGGAGTCCTGAGTCTGCCATTCACTAAACTCTATGACCTTTGGGACCTTTAAGGCAAGTCATGCTACTTCTTTACCCCTTACTACTTCAATATATACTTTATAAGAACAAAATTAATCTCTTATATAACCACAGAACTAGCTTTCAAATTCAGGAAACTTGACACTGATATAGTACTTTAATCTACTTTTTATATTCCAATTTGGTCAACCAATCACATCCTTTACAGAGATTTCCTCCCCCCTCTATAAAAGGATCCAGTCTAGGATCACATTGGATCTAGTTGTCATCTCTCTTTAGTCTTTTAATTTGGAACCCACATTATATTAATTCCAATAATATGTTTCCTGGTATCAAAATTAATTTAATAATCTAACATCAGGCTTCCCTGGTGGCACGGTGGTTAAGAATCCACCTGCCAATGCAAGGGACACGGGTTCCAGCCCTGGTCCGGGAAGATCCCACATGCCATGGAGCAACTAAGCCCGTGCGCCACAACTACTGAGCCCGGGTGCCTAGAGCCGGTGCTCCGCAACAAGAGAAGCCACCAAAATGAGAAGCCTGCACACGGCAACTAAGAGTAGCCCCCGCCTAACAGAACTAAAGAAAGCCTGTGCACAGCAACGAAGACCCACCCAACGCAGCCAAAAATAAATAAATAAATTTTTAAAAAATTAAACACTGCAGAGTCAAGTAATACATTAGGATTACATTTCCTCTCCAAAGGTCTAATATGCACCCTGCTAGGCCAAATGAAGGGTAAAATTCTTATTTGAAGCAGTCAAATGATTTCTCTTTTCTTAATGTATGTATGAGAATTTGACAGTTGGGATCTGCAGGCTTCACTGGTCTCCAGTGTCAGTCTCAGAATGTGACTTCTGAGAAATCTTTACCGAAGTAAGACATTTATCTTCCTATTTAACATGGAATCTCATTCTTTCAGGCACCTGTTAACAAGAAATTACTCAATTCCTTAATCAGTAACTAAAACTCACACTTGCCAACAATAACTCAGCCAAGTGAGATACTGAGCAACTTGGACTACAAGGACACATTATATGTACTATATAAATCCTTCCTATATAGAAAGGAAAAAAACAGTACCCTGAATCAACAAGATGATAACTAATCTCTACTAGAACAAAAGAATCTAATTCTTCTCTACTAGAATAAAAGAATCTAATTCTTCTCCCTTATTCTTAACCAAACACACACAACAAAAACAAAAATCCTAATTAAAATGAAATTATACTGAGAAGACACTAGTATCCCAGGACTCAGGGAACGTTTGTGTGACCTGAAAATTCAAACATGAAGATAGTTCTTGCCTTCAAGATGTTCACAATCCTGTGGGGTGACAAACATAACTAATAAGGCAGAGTGTGATAACAGATGTAGAAATATAATATCATGGAGATGCAAAAGACAGAGAAATGGACTCTGAACTGGGCACTCAAGTAAGGCTTTGTGGAACACTCGCACTTTTAATGGCTGAACCAGACAGATTTTGAGACAAAGAGGGTAAAGGAACAGCACAAGCAAAGAATACCAGCACAAGCAAATATCTTGCCAAAAAAAAAGGCAAGATATTGGACAGTATTTGAGGGACAGTAAGTAGGTCAGGTTGGCTACAGCAAGACTTTCTAGATGTATGGAGGAAGTGAGTGCCTAGTTGCAGTAGATGTGCTTAAAGCTCACTTATAAAGAGCCTAAAATGCCATGCTAAGGAGCTTGATCCTTAATCTGGAGGCAATGCCAAGCTAAAGGTTCTGGAACAAGGGAACGATTTGGATACAGAAACTTAAAACCAAAACAGCAACTTCTCTTTTCAATAAACTTAGATAATAATTTCCTCCATTAAACAGATGGCAGAAAAAAGAGGCAGTAATAAAGACTTAGGTAATAACAGATCCATAAAGGTCTATGAAAAAAAGGACAGGACAGGGGTTAACATCCACACTGGGGGCAGGACTAACAAATTTTTTAGAAGTTATTTTCTAGTTGAACGTCACATTGGTACCATTAATGCTAGTAATGAGGCCTCGATTTTCACACAAATTTAACAATTTAAGAAAACTCAAAATAAGAACCAAGTTTCAATTTAAAAGAACATCATGTTAAGAACTATTTTAAACAAAAGATTAGGGCCACAACTCATTTAATCTCAACTTAAATACAAGTTTCTAGGCACAGTATATTATACTATGGCACAATTATATATGGGAAAAGTAATCTGGCTTGAGTCCTAATGGGAAAAAAAAACCAAACCACCGAATATTGAGATTTAACATTAAAGTGAACATACAAGGGTTCACCTAAATAATTATGTCCACAGACAAAACAGGCCCCCAAAATTCATCTATAAATTACCTTTTGCTGCCTCAGAACAGCAGAGAGTATAGTAGGGGGCAGGAGGTAGGGGGACAAACTTACCAAATGAAGTTTGTCCCAAGAACTTTTTCTACTGGAACGTTTCACAAGAAAATCTGCAAAAGAAAAACCAGTAGTTTTACAATGACAAATATCCTAAGTATCAAGTTAAGCCACTTAGATCTCCCCACAAGACTTTTCTCTACAAGTTAGAATGCGATGACAATACATTATTTTTTAAATTGTTACAATGTGAACTATTTAGTCAACCACAGGTTTTAGAATGTTTAATTGTGCAAAACGGGCCAAGTCAGGCCTTAGCATGCTTTTAGAAACTACAGAACTGCACAGATAGAACTTTCCAAGAATCTATAAATACTCCTCTTTAAGAGTTTTTCTCTATCAATCTAGCATCATTTCTGATGGCTTCTCAGGTAAACCTTTGCCACTAAAGGAACAAGTACTTTAAACAACTAAGAAGATCACAGGAGATCTAGGTTTGGACTTGGTAGTTTAATTTGTACACATAATTGGCTTCTATCAAGGGGTCTTTTTTGTGTAAGAAAAAAATCAGAGAGGCAAGAGTATAGTCTAAACACAAAGAATTCTTGTCACAACTAGGCAACAATCTGATCTTTAGAGATAAAAGACCTTATCAACCTGATTCCTTTGTAAAGACTTCTCTCAGTATTGGCAGGCAACTCATCCTTTTGAGCTGTTTATGTGACATAAAGTCACATATATGAACAGGACTGTACAAAATATCAAAGTCCTAAAATTAAAGAGTCAGTCAACATATCACATTATTGCCATAACCTCTGGAACCATTTTTTAAACAAGTAAGAACCATATAAGAGGAGGCTAAACATGTAATAATAAAGTGTTTTAACCACTTTACAAGTAGTTATTTTTGTCTCCCAGTAACTTTTAATTTAAATTTTGTAAAAGTTAATTTTAGTTTAATACAGGCTGGGCTGTACTGACCACATGCTGTATGGGAAAGGAACTAAGGCTATTCATAACTTGCAACTTCAGATACAAATCATATTAGTATCAAGATTGGTCCTGTTAAGTTGTTTAAGGAGGTACAACACAGTATAGCAGGAAAGTTCAGGGGTTTTAAATCTGTAAGAACTTTTCTTTCTAGAGTATAATTTTTGCTGAGTATTTGAAACCTGAAATACAAGTTACAAGTTTTTTTCATTTTTCCTTTATACTATAGTAAGGTTATTGATTTTTTAAAAACTACATCTGTAGGTACATTATATCATCTATGAATTTTATTTAGGATAATAAGAAAACATTTGTTAAAAAGAACAGATGCTGGGTCTCTTTGTCCTGAGCTATTAAAAAAAAAACAAACAACCAGATAGGGCTTCCATGGTGGCGCAGTGGTTGAGAGTTCGCCTGCCAATGCAGGGGACGCCAGTTCGTGCCCCGGTCCAGGAGGATCCCACATGCCGCGGAGCGGCTGGGCCCGTGAGCCATGGCCGCTGAGCCTGCGCGTCCAGAGCCTGTGCTCCGCAATGGGAGAGGCCACCAACAGTGAGAGGCCCGCGTACCGCAAAAACAAAAACAAAAAACAAAAAAAACCCAACCAGATAAAACAATATATATGAAGGTACATTCCACTTAAGTATTAAATGCAAAAAATAATGAGACATAGTTCATTGTAACCCAAGAAGTATCAGAGTACTACAAGGTTAACTGTCCAATGACATGCAAGTACTCAGAGTTCAGAGGAGAGACAACCCAGGGAAGTTTCACAGGAGGTGGAAAACTTCAACTTCAGTCCTACAGATTAGGTGGAATTTAAATAAAGAGAAAGAGGGGATGGAAGCCAAGTAAGGATGGCTATTAATACCACAGTGGGAAGAAAGCACATTTTTGAGAAATAAAGAATAGGTCAGAATACCAATCATGTTCAGGAAAATAAGACTAAAAAGACAGGACACACTGTGGGCCTTGAATGCCAAGCTAAGGAAGCTAGATTTCATTCGATGGCACTAAACCAAAAGCTTTATGAGCAGGAGAATAACAACATGAAAATGGTAGTATTAAAAAGCAGGAAGTAGGATGGTCTGGAGGGGAAAAGTCACTTAGGATGTTCCTAGACTAGTAGTGCAGATATGAACTGCTAAGGGCCCAATATCTCAACCATAGTAAAAATGCAGAAGAAGACACCAAAATGAGTGAAAGCATTAATTGCCTGAGCTTGGTAGTTGATTAGGAATGGAAAAAAGGGGGCAGACCATGTTGTCAAAGATAACTGCAAAATTCTAAGGCCTGTGGTGAGTAGAAAAAGAATGGTATTGTTAAGAAATGAAGGGTAGATTCCAAGGAAGCAACACCAGATATGATACCCTGACTTTAAAGGTGGCCTCCCAAGTAGATGTATGTCCAGCCAGTAATAAGGGGTGAAATGGGATTAAATTCAAGAGACAGGTTAAGTCTAGTGGTAACAATGAATTGATGGTGTTACATTTACTTCAAAGAAATCACTACATCTACTACAAGGATCATCTGACATGTTTAGAAATTACTTGGTAATTTATTCTGTCAAAGATATTAAGTCCATTAATACAAAAGTGTTTGTGTATAGTTTCCACAGGTGTAAAGCTCCAAGACATGGACCAAACAACAGGAAGATTCAACAAAAATGTTCAGGCAGGTCTGCTTCAATGCCAGCAATGATTCCTCTTAACCACAACCAAACATCTACTTGGTTGGAAACAAGTATGCCATTGTGAAACACTGCCAACAAAATTTTAAAACCTGCCCATGCCTCTTAGGGCTATTTGCCAGATAAAGGCCATGTAGAAGTAAGTCTGAAAGAAGCTCTTTGGTGCCACCAGCTACCTTCTCATGAAGCCAGATGATATCCTGTGATACCAGTCATGTACACCTCAGAGTAGGAACAGTTATGTTTGGGTGACCTTGAACGGTCATATATTTGAAGAGGTAGAATGTAAAGTGGTTACGTTAAATCTAAGCAATTACCTAAAGTGTCTAGTAACATGGGATTCTTAAACAAATAAAGCACTAATGAACAGCCAGCCAGGGCAGCTGTGTGGGGCAAGGGTTAACTATGGTCACCCTTAAGTTCCATCTGGGGGATAGTGTTAAAAGAAAAGAAAAAGAATTGGCAGTTATCTGAAAAAGGTAAATTTTTTTACAATCATGTATTATACTATGGATAGAATTTTATCTATTTCAAGAGGAAACCCTAAAGAGAATAAAAATATACTTGATTATTAAATACTAAAATACTAGATATTACTGTGCAGCTGCAAAGCACAGTCAATGTCTTTCTGGAAGACAATGAGATACTGATTAAGAAGAAGGGCATGGAGGCCCTGAGAAGGCTAATAAGGAATGGACACCTACATGGAATAGTTTGTTATCATGTGTATGCCACCTACTAGATCAGCTTCAACAAAGAGGCACACCAATTTGGGCCATTTATATAATAAGTGAATCCAAACTACAAAAACTAATTAGGTCAAACCAAATTCACAAGGAAAAACTTAAGAGACTCAGGCCAGGCCTCCTAAAAATGGGGGGAGGGGAGCGGTGTCCAGGGTGGGGAAGGGTGGCTAAAGCAGCACTTTTTTGCCTAGGGTACATTTTAACTTCAAAAGAACAATGAAGTTTTTGTTTGTTTTTTAACATCTTTATTGGAGCATAATTGCTTTACAATGGTGTGTTAGTTTCTGCTTTATAACAAAGCGAATCAGCTATACATATACATATATCCCCAAATCCCCTCCCTCTTGCGTCTCCCTCCCACACTCCCTATCCCACCCCATGAAGTATTTTTTTACAGCCCTGTCTCACTTTCAAATGTAGGAATGATTGAGGGTTCAAAACTTTAAGAAGGCAACACTGAGTAATTTTAAAGGAATCTTTTATTTTCACTGTATGTGAAAGAAATGGCTTTTCTTGCACATGCACTGCATAGTAAGAAACACTGACAGCAAAACTTGAGTGTGGAGGTCATAAAGTAATTCAGAGACGTTAAATTTTAAGAAGTGACTTTACAACTGCTACTACTTTGGGCAGCTTCTTAGTGCTTCCTCATTTATGCCTAGTAACTTTTCGGATATCTGATGGATGATATGACCTTCCCAAACTAGGATTCTATGGCATGTTGGGGAGATTATTCCATGGTGGGGAGATGATTTAATCACTAGTATTACCCAAAACTCAAGCATTTAGCAACTGAGTAAAACTACTGTGGTTTGGTCTTACTCCCTGTACAGGAGCCCAAACCTCAAGTTTTCTAAACTTCTGCTGCTGAAGTCAACTATAAATGAAAATAAAAACCGAGAGACAGTTCAAAAAGTATGGCTATATAGCTGATTCACTTTGTTATAAAGCAGAAACACACCATTGTAAAGCAATTATACTCCAATAAAGATGTTAAAAAATAAAATAAAAAGTATGGCTGAATTCTCTCAGTTGGACTTTTCCCCCCTCTACTTATTTGGACCATGTTTCAAAAAAAAAAAAGTAAAAAGAAACTAAATACAAAATTGAGTCAGTGTCCTGGAAAACTCAGTGAGTTTTCCAAACACGGTAATTTATTAAAAAAAAAAAAAAACTTTTAAAAAGATGCCACATGTCTTTTCTACCTCTTTTGAAACACTAAGTAAGGTCTGTGTGTTTTCAGGGATACAGACGCAAATTCATGGTCAGAGTACTGCATTCCTCTGCCAGCTGTAGGACACAGATAAGCAGCTAAAATATTATCATTTCCTAAGCAAAAAACAACCATCTTCTTGAAAAACAAAAATCCAGTAGGTTGTCAGAAACGGTCAGATGAACTCCATGTTATAATCAAATTTCTGTATCAAAGAGTCTTTTACTAACAGTAAGTCTCTTGAACCAGCAACATTAATGATAATGTTCACTCTAACAAGTAAAATTCTGTTTCAATAGATAATGACCAAAGATCAATCTTGAATAATTCTGTGACTACATTAGTGGTACAGAGTGTGGTTCATTCTATGAGGAGTTTTTTTTGGTTTGTTTTGTTTTAATGTGGGAGAAGTTCTGAATACATTCCTCAAAGGAGTATCTGCAATAGACAGAATTTCAAACAGTTGGTTAGCGATCAATACTTAAGATCATTTGTCTTCATTTAAGTGGCTAAAATACTGACAGCTGCTTTTCCAAATGGGACCCAAAAATGTGAGAAGTCAAAAGCAAAGAAACTGTGCTCTAGAATTTTTAGACATTAAGATCTGACTGTACTTCAGATGCACCTTTTTGCTTTTCACATCTCAAGTGGGCAAAAGGAAGCCCTTGACCATGTTCTCAGAAAAGATAAGCTGTGATCAAACGAACTTTATCGAATTTGATTTGTACCTTTTAAAATCACTTATTTTACAAGTGTTTCCCTTTTAAACTTAATCCTTATACAAAAGGGGGGCGGGGGAGCAAATATCATACATGATGTCTTAGTGAAGACATTTTCTGGTGGTGACCAGAAAAGATTAAAACCGAAGATACAATACAATCTGCTAAAAAGGGTAAAAATAATTTCAAAAAAGGTTTTTTTTAATGTTTTGACTTGCTCTTTATAATCACTTCTATAAAGAAATTTA
This sequence comes from Grampus griseus, assembly GCF_964374135.1. Lineage (NCBI taxonomy): Eukaryota > Metazoa > Chordata > Mammalia > Artiodactyla > Delphinidae > Grampus > Grampus griseus. Next base: position 22,602,665 of record NC_139006.1, on the reverse strand, counting down.
TTCACGGGACTTCCCTGCTGGCGCAGTGGATAAGACTCTGCGCTCCCAAAGCCAGGGGCCTGGGTTCAATCCCTGGTCAAGGAACTAGATCCCACATGCATGCCACAACAAAGAGTTCACATGCCCCAACTAAGGAGCCCGCCTGCCACAACTAAGGAGCCCATGTGCTGCAACTAAGGAGCCAGCAAGCCACAACTAAGACCCGGTGCAACCAAATAAATAAATAAATACTATCTATTTTTTAAAAAAGAAAACATTCACTTCATACTACTAACTCAGATATATTAAATCATTAATAGGATTATAAGGAATTTCTGTAATTTGTAACATTATTTTCTGACTCTATATCCTCCATGAAAAGTCACAAGGCAGGTATCATTTTACTACTGAAATTAAGGATTTTAAATCTAATTTTATAAGGCAGCATTTAGATTCATCATGGTAAATGAAGAAATGTTCCCTATCTCCTAAGAAAAAAAACTCTTAACAGAAACCAAATACTTAAGTCTCGGTTATCGAGATAGAAAATCCAGGCATTCAAAGCACTAGAAATTAATTAAATTAAAAGCCAAGCAGGATCATTTCATCTAAGTGCCAGAGGTAGTTCAATATTTATAACTGCTATGGAAAGATCAGAAAGACTAGCCCCAGTGCTGGAAAAATGTTTCCTGACTTTTGTTTCTTTGACTAATTCCAAGGTCTACTGTTGGGAAATTAAGAGAAGGCAAATTTTTGCATGCTCATTAATGTCCTGCCACTTGCTCTCAGTTAACCTCTGATGAAGAGGAAAGAAGTAATTTTGTTTCCCCCTCCTTTCTCCCCTGCACTGTCCCAAATCAAAGTTCTCAAGGGCAATGCATAGGTCAAATGTTCTATTTTTAAAAAAAGAAAGATTCCTAATCAGGAAGTATATACCTCTTCATGGAAACTTAAATTTTCCTAATTATAATCCTGTAATGACTTCTGCCCCTCTTAAAAAATCATGATTATCTCAACATGAGACTGCAGACTCTGTCCATGCCTCCTACTGTTCGAAGAATAAAATTATAACTGCATTTTCTTGGACAAAACACTTAAATGACCAATCCCTATGAAGATGAGCAGTTTTACAATAGGTTCTCAAAACGTTTTTTAATAAGGCTTAAATTATGAGCTCTTATTTCTTACGTACTCAGAAAAAGAAATCAGTGAGGTAGCAAAGACCAAAAACTTATTTTTGTTAAAGACAACTAAAAAATTATGTAAAATTCAATAATACCAATGTCATTTTGAAATCTGCAAATTTACAGTGTTTATTCTAATATGCTTTGCTTCTGCATCCTGCCCTAGAGTGGCAAAAACAGACTCTCTAAACCCCACCCTTTTTATACCAACCCTCCGCCCTCACTGCTGGAAGAGAGGTTTCTTTTCTAGAAAGACAAGCAACTTAGTTTGAAGGTCTACTTACCATAGGAAGTCAAAAGTATGCCCATGTATAAATGACATGGTTTTCCTATTATGCCTAGGTACTTGGGATATTCAACACCAATTCTAGGAAAAATTTGGAATTAAACTACACTCAAAAAATAGCTATCAGTATTCCAAACCTAGCTAATCTGCATACTGCTTATCAGTTTTTTAATAATATATAGGAATGTTAATGTTTCTCTACCCATCTGTAAACAGATTCTTCAGAAAAATTCTGGTTCACTCCACTTAGTTTTATGCAGAGTAACTGGCATCAAAATGGACAAGGACCAGAAAGCTGAAGGAAAATGCAAATCCATCCTTTAAGCATAAAACTTAACAATGAAGAGAAGAAACGGATTTACATTTTTAACTGCTGTCATCTCAATTATAAACTGTCCAACTCCAACTAGCCAATAGGGATATTCAGAAAAGAGAAACAAAATTCCAATAGTAGAGGCTATATGTGCAACAAAAAGAATCCACTCTTCTTCCTGCTGGCCTAGTTAAAATTTGTATTCTGGCAATTAGGTAGGGGGCTACTCATATTTTTGAAAAACAAGCCAATAAAAACCCAATAACCTCCTCAATTCTCAATTATTAAATAGCCAAAAGACCAGAAATCGTCTTGACCAGAACACCATCTTCTTACGAATCCTTTTAAGACCAAAACAATTCAACAGATCCCCAGAAAGAGACCCACCCTTTTAAACTAGTAATATTTATCTCATGTAAACAGAGGGAAACATGTAACTGCCATCAAAATATACACAGGGGGGCTTCCCTGGTGGCGCAGTGGTTGAGAGTCTGCCTGCCGATGCAGGGTACACGGGTTCGTGCCCTGGTCCGGGAAGATCCCACATGCCGTGGAGCGGCTGGGCCCGTGAGCCATGGCCACTGAGCCTGCGCGTCCGGAGCCTGTGCTCCGCAACGGGAGAGGCCACAACAGTGAGAGGCCCGCATACCGCAAAAAAATATATATATATACACAGGAAGAAAAAATTTTCAGCTAAAGTCAAAAAGTAGAATTCACGAACATGCTTTACTTAAGAAAAGGAGGGCAAAAGTCCGAAGCTAATAAGAAATAAAGTCTTATTAAGTAAAGAGGGTTCTCCTTTGTCCTTAAATAACTGCACTTAAATTAACCACTCTGAAAACCTCAAGACAAGTCATAGGTTCAAACTGAAGACCAAAACCAAACCTTGAATTTTAAAAATTCTTAAGCTATCAATTTGCTTAATCCATTAATCAGAAAAGGAAGGGGGCGAGAGCTTTTTTAAAAAACATGCTGAATAAATTACTTATATTCATAGTAAGCACATTAAAATATAGGTAAGGGACTTCCCTGGTGGCGCAGTGGTTAAGAATCTGCCTACCAATGCAGGGGACACGGGTTCGAGCCCTGGTCCAGGAAGATCCCACCTTCCGCAGAGCAACTAAGCCCGTGCCCCACAACTGCTGAGCCTGCGCTCTAGAGCCCATGCTCCGCAACAAGAGAAGCCACCGCAATTAGAAGCCCGCACACCACAACAAAGAGTAGCTGCCCCTGCTCTCCGCAACTAGAGAAAAGCCCACATGCAGCAACAAAGACCCAACACAGCCAAATAAATAAATTTATTTATTTAAAAAATAAATACATAAATAAAAATAAAATATAAGTAAAATATTCTCTAAAACAAGATGAAAAACTGCTCAAACATACAGCCTAATATCAACTATTCTAAACATATTGAGTATTCTAAATATATTGTTTATACATCAAAAAACTTAAGTACTAGGACTTCCCTGGTGGTCCAGTGGTTAGGACTCCAAGCTTCCACTGCAGGGAACAGGAGTTCGATCCCTGGTCGGGAACTAAGATCATGCATGTGGCGCGGTGCGGCCAAAAAAAAAAAAAAAAAAAAAAAAAACCCACAGACAAGTGACCGGAATTCTCAAGTTTCCAATAAGCATGTGAACATAACTACTAAGAATAATACCACACTTTCAAGGTCAATCTGAGCCACTCATGTTTCTTGCATTTTCCAACATGAAAATAGTTTGTCAAAGAAACTGAAGTCTAAAAGAGGTGTAAGGAATAATGCATTTACCCAAGCTCTCTGGTAAACATCAGGCCTATGAATGGACAAACACATTCTGTATTCTGTTTTTAGTCAGGACACACATATGCTAAAATGCAAAGAAATATAAAAACCTTGGGAAGAGTTTACATTTTCTACTGATTTACTCTTCAACATCTAACCTAAAACCTATATTCTACAACATATAGGTATTTTTTCAGTTGTTTCCATGGTATGGTATACATACCATTGGTGATATTTGAGAGGATTTAAATGTAACACAAAGGCCTTTAAAAAACAAAACTATATACTTATGCTAATGAGCACTGGAAAAAACATTCTGCATTCTATTGACTCTGAGATGCCACCGAAGTCAAGGCACACCATTAAACTTACATATCACCAAGAAAGAAAAAAACTTGATTTTAAGATGCATTATCATTTGGTATACAGATACTGCAAAAAAATCGTGTAGGTAATATATTAATGAGAGGTTTGGGTTATACTGCACTATATGCTAATACAAATCCTTCATAAGACAAACTGCTACCTGTCTTTCCTCGGGCTGCTTTATTCTCTCATTTTGCTTCATAAGACCTATTTTTCCAAACCATTAAAAGTCTGAAACCATTCAAAGCAGGCCTGAGCAGGGCCATAAACAACAACATCCAGTCCTCCCCCACAGAAATGATAGCCTCTCTCAAGGTTTCTGCTACTACTACGTGAGAGCTCCCACAGCTTCCCCAATCCTGACTGCTATTGCTGGCACAAGAGCAGAATAGCAGATCTCCTCTGGACTGTCAATGAAGCACCTCCAACTCTACATATTCCAAACAGAAGCCATCACTGGCCTCCCTTCCCTTCCCCCACCATATCTTCTTTCTTAATATTCCATTGGGAATCTTGGTCAGCCTAGGTCTTCAAGACTGGAAACCATCTGACACTCTTTCCAATAACAAAATCTGACACCATCTCCCACTGCTTTCTTTGAAATGCTCAATTTCCATCTTTCCATTCCATGCCACCAGGGCCACCACCACTGGTCTAGCAAACCGGTTCTCAAACATTTGCTGAATTCAATTTATTTAGACCTTATTACCTATGAAACAAAATAACCAGTTACAACTGAACTTAGAACTGATTCTGGTCAATTCCTCTTTGAACATCACCTGGCATATCGATCCTGTCAACAGACATTTCCATAAAACGTCCCTGCTCAAAAAAGATATGCCCAATGGCGTATATGTCCAGAATGAACGACTTGAGGCTTCTTTAAAATTTTTCATGCATGAGCTTTTGTCACTGCTACTACCTCTGCCTGATTTACTCATACCGCCTAATCCATTTGGATAAATCCAACATATCCTTCAATACTTGGCTTGAAAACATTAATTTCACTGTGAAAACTTTCCCTTCAGAGTTCACTGTGCAGTTTCAATACAGGTCTATTTTATAACACTTACTACATGTCATTATAATTATTTACATTTCTAACTGTCTAGACCGTGATTATCTATATAGGTCATTTTCCCACTCAACACTCAACATCTGAACCCAAGGGCCTTACCACTACCGCTTAACAAGAGGCATTACGATATAGCTTACTAGGTAAGAGCATAGGTTCTGCAATCAGACTGTTCTGGATGTGAATTTTGGCTCCAAACTGAGTGAAATCCCCAAAGTGATACAGTCTTCTCATCTGTAAAATGGAGATAACATTAATAGTTTTCTAATCAATGTTCAATGAATACTAATTCTGATGAGGACAAGAAACATGCTCAATAACTGTTTTCTAGATTTAAAAAACAAGCATAATTTAGGTCAATACAAGAAATTAACCAGAGCCTCCTATTACCTACCCACTGAATAAACGTTTCAAGCACACCCATTCCCATTTAAAACCTCTATATTCTAGTTCTTAACCATAAATCCAACATTTCTACCTGCCTTTCTTCTTCATACAGAATAAACCCTTGGGATTGAAAGATGTATAAGTTTCCATTATTCATTAAAAACTTTCAAAGTCCAAAATAAAAAAAAGTAATGTGATTTTGCTGAAGCAAAAATTTTAGTCGTAGGCATTTGAGGCTAACCAAGAAGAAATCACTTAACTGACTGAGCCAAGCAATGTTAACCATTGTTATGTTAACCAATGTTATTCTACACATTCTCAATTCTCAGGATACTATCATAGTACTTGTCAAGATCTAAACATACCTCTCAACAAGACCTCCCCAAAATGAGGACCTTCCTTCTTAATGACAAGGTCTCCCCCACATGAAAATCTTATTCTTCCCTCTAGGACATTCTGTGTCCATTCCAAATGCCTTGCCATTGCTTATGTTATTTCCTATACCCAGACTGGCCCTTTCTCCACCAACCAGATCCCTAGAGCTCCTCTAGTATTCCAAACCACTAAACTTTCACTGCATTTTTGCAAGTACACATGATTTAACATTCATTCTCTTTTACTTAGGTCTACTTCTCTCCCTCCCCTAACTCTCTCACCCTCCTCCTTCTCCCTCTTTTTCCTCTCGCTCTCTCTCAAACACACAGAGGCAAGTTCCCTCAAGAGGTACTCAAAATGTTTTGATCAATTAAATTTCTCTCCTTAAGAGGTTTTTTTGAGGTATAATTTATAATATAAGTTTCAGATGTACAACATAATGATTCACAACTTTTAAAGGTTATACTCCATTTATAATTATAAAATATTGGCTATATTCCCTGTCTTGTACAATATATCCTTGTATCTTTATTTATTTCATGCTTAGTAGTTTCTCCCTCTTTGTCCCCTACCCCTAACTTGCCCCTCTCCCCACTGGTAACCACTAGTTTGTTCTCTGTATCTGTGAGTCTGTTTCTTTTTTGTTATATTCACTAGTATGTTTTATTTTTTAGATTCCACATATAAATGACATCATACAGTATTTGTCTGACATTTCACTAAGCACACTACCCTCCAAGTCTACCCATGTTGCTGCAAATGGCAAGATTTCATTCTTTTATATGGCTGAGTAGTATTCCATTGTGTATATACACATCATCCTTATCTATTCATCTGTTGATGGGTGCTTAGGTTGCTTCCATATCTTGGTTACGGTGAATAATGCTGTTATGAACACTGGGGTGCATATATCTTTTCGAATTAATGTTTTCATTTTCTTCAGCTATGTACCCAAGCTTAAGAGTTTTGAGATATCATAAAAGTTTTTCTCATAAGCAATTAAAGATAACTGGAAGAGAGGTTATAGGTGATAATTCTCATTACAATCATGGGAAAACTGGAATGCTTTCCACTTTCACGTTCCAGTATTACACTAAAAATAGATAATATGTGACCAGAAAACTGTAACTATAGTTTCACTAACATGTAAAAACTTCTTGAAGCAAACAGGAACTTGATAACTGTAATAACTGATATTATAGTTAATACAGCATTCTATTAACAGAATGCTGCTTTTGTGTAAAATGAGGGTCATTTTTGTCAAGCTAGAAATACTGCTTCAAAACAAAGATATGGAATACAAAAGTGACAGCAAGAAAGAGGTGGTCTTAATCCTTTGATCTCTTTCAGGCCATCATATAAAAGTAGGAATTCTTGATCAAGCCACTTCTAAAGTGTCCTTTTTATGTCCCATTCTTTGTATAATAATTTTGCTTCTACCCCCAAAACTGGACTCCTCTTCTTTCCTTTTCTCAACCTTTCTTGAATTAACAAAGGTGAAATAAAGCAGTTTCTTCCAATTTGAAGCCAAGATAATTTTTCAGTCATATACATTTAATGCTTTTTGATAATTGGCAAAGAACCTGAATAGTACTGCACCCACATGAATAGCTGACTCTACAGCATCAAAAAATATGGAAATACTCTTTGGCATGCTGCATAGGAAGAACAAGTCCAAATTATTCTTAATAATTTTTTGAGTAACAGCAAGAACAGGGAGAGAAAACAGTCAAACGAAACAAGTATAATCTCCTATTTATGAGTCAACTGTGGCCAGCTGTCAAGCTTGTTTTATTAGCAGTTAACTTTTATTGAGCATTTCCCTCTGTCAGGCACTGTTTTAAAAGTATTATGTATACTAACTCAATTAACCCCACAATAATTTTATAAAGTAGTAACCATTATTGTTACCATTTACAGTTGAAAAAAGATATACAAACAAGTAACTTTCCTAAACTTATACCAGCTAAGTGGAGAAGCCAGAATTCAAACCTAGGCATTCTGGCTCCACAGTTTACATTATAAGTATCTATACCACACTGCCTCTCCATTAAATAAGTTCGCTAATACAGTAAAACTTGATGCTAACTTTACTGCTCATAAAGAGTATCCAAGTAAGGAACCCCTGTAATATTGAGCATGTTTATTTCTTACATACTTACTACATGTTCAACTATATTTTTCAAAGAACAGTATAGGTTTTATTCAATTTCATTCTCCCACAAATCTAGAGATTTTCATCAGTGTTTTATTATCCACTGTCTAAAGTACACTATTTGACACATGTTCCTTATAATCTTTATTCTTTACAACATCTTCTCACTTGTCAAGATAATTCTGAACTCTAATTCTATCCTCCAAGGAGCTTACAAGTCATCTGTGAACTTAATAAGCATACTCTCCATTTGATCTCTATCACTAGTAAGAACCCTATATGGTAAGTAGAGAGCCCAATCCGAACCCCATTATAAAAAAAAAAATTTGTTCTCTCTTCTGACAGCAAACCACCAGTAACAATAAATATGACCCTCCAAATCTGTTTTGCACCATTTAGCAATAAGACATATTTTCATCCCATATGGATGAAGGTGCCACCAGGGATAATTAAAAGTTTTCCTAAAGTTAAAATACATCGGCACTTCCCTGGTGGTGCAGTGGTTAAGAATCCCCCTGCCAATGCAGGGGACACGGGTTTGAGCCCTGGTCCGGGAAGATCCCACATGCCACGGAGCAACTAAGTCTGTGCACCACAACTACTGAGCCCGTGAGCCACAGGTACTGAAGCCCGCACGCCTAGAGCCCGTGCTCCACAACAAAGAAAAGTCACCACAATGAGAAGCCCGTGCACCTCAACAAAGAGTAGCCCCAATCGCTGCAACTAGAGAAAGCCCACACGCGGAGCAACGAAGACCCAACGCAGCCGAAAATAAATTAATAATTTTTTTTAAAAAAGTTAAAAATATCAGTTGCTTGCCTCTGTTCCACAGACCTGCCTCCATAAGAGTATTACTTTGTAGAACAAATTGTCTTTCAAAACTATGCAGTTTATTGTTTCATCATCTTTAAAGTCTTCACAAATTTTTTAGATTATTCCAAGATTTTGTTTAGCTTTATTAAGGTATAGTTGAAATATAACAAAGTACAAATTTAAGGTAGTTTTTTCAGGGTTATTTTTACTGTGGTACAAAATATATAATATTTACAATTTTAATCATTTTAAGTGTACAATCCAATGGCCTTAAGTATACCACACTGTTGTGCAATCACCACCACTATCCATTTCCAGAACTTTTTCATCATCCCAAACTTCCTTTTTAAGGCCAAATATACTTCATTGTATGTACAGGAGATCCTACATATCCTCAAGTTCCCCTCAGCATATTCAACAAACTGCAGATCAAAAATATTCAGGTGGGGCTTCCCTGGTGGCGCAGTGGTTGAGAGTCCGCCTGCCGATGCAGGGGACGCGGGTTCGTGCCCTGGTCCGGGAAGATCCCACATGCCGCGGAGCGTCTGGGCCCGTGAGCCGTGGCCGCTGAGCCTGCGCGTCCGGAGCCTGTGCTCCGCAACGGGAGAGGCCGCAATAGTGAGAGGCCCGCGTACCGCAAAAATTAAAAAATAAATAAATAAATAAATAAATAAAATTTAGGTGGAAAAAAATCCAGAAGTTCCATAAAGCAAAAAAATTTGCACTTGCCAGAAACTATACAGCATTTACATTGTATTTACATAGCATTTACATTATATATATTAGGTGTTACAAGTAATCGAGAAGCAATTTAAACCATACCAGAGGATGTGTGTATGTTATATGCAAATACTATGCCAAATACTATGCCATTTTATACAAGGGATTTCAGCATCCTTGGATTTTTGTATTCACCACAGGGTCCTGGAACCAATCCCCCATGGATACCGAGGGATGACTGTATGTACCATATTTTGTTTATACATTCATCCACTGATGGACATTTAGGTTGTTGCTACCTTTTGGCTACTGTGAATAGTGCTGCTACGAACACTGATGTACAAATCTATTAAGAGTCCCTGATTTCACTTCTTTTGGCTAGATACCCAAGGAATGGAATTGTTGGATCACATGGTAATTCTATGTTTAATTTTTTAAGGAACCACCACATTGTTTTCCACAGCAGCTGTACCATTCTACATTCCTATCAGCAATACACCAGGATTCTAATTTCTCCATATCCTCATCAACACTGTTCCACTTTTTGACAATAGCCATCCTAATGGGTGTGAAGTGGTATCCCGTGGTTTTGACTTGCAGTTCCCTAATGATCAGTGATACTAATCCTCTTTTCACGTGCTTACTGGCCATCTGTATAACTTATTTGAAGAAATGCCTATTCAAGTCCTTTGCCTATTTTTAGTTGGGTTGTTTTCTGGTGTTGCATTGTGGTTCTTTATATATTCTAGATATTAATCCTTTATCAGACATGACTTGCAAATATTTTCTGTCATTCTTTGGGTTGCCTTTCACTCTCTTGATGGTGTATTCTATTTCTTTCTTCTATTGCCTGTGTTTTTGATGTCATATCTAAGAAATCAGTGCCAAATGCAACGTCATGAAATTTTTCCCCTACATTTTCTTCTAAGAGTGTTATAGTTTTAGCTCTTAGGTCTCTGATTCTCAATTACCCAGATAATTTTAAAGCACAAATAATCATGTTTTCAAATCCATAAAACTTTTTTCAAGTATTAGGTGAGACTTAATAGAATCTATATGCTATAGAAATAGTCACAGATATACAAGATGTGAATTTACACCCTGTTTACAATTTTTAAACAACTGGAAATAGGTAAACTGATATACCCATACAATGGAATATTATGCCCTTCTAAGCACAGGAGTTGGGTGAGTAACCCAGGTTAACCAAGTCATAGCCTATTCCCTCAACCACATGAACCAAGGGGGAACCAATGAGAATCCTTCTCTTCTACTAGACTCAGTCCCCTCTCTGTGCACCAAGTCACCCTGGGCCTACCACAGCAAGTTCACAGGGTCCCTACAGGACTGTTTTTAGTTTTTAAGGGAAACGGCAATAAATGACATCTAGTGGACCACACAAACGACTATCTGAGGTCATTCATAATTTCAACATTAACTCACAAAACATTCCTTTCAGTGACATTTCTTTAAGCAGCAGGAGTTTTAGCAGCTACTATGATAAAAAGCAAGCACCATGTAACAATCAGTGTGGAACAGGAAATAGAGGTGTAATGTCTGATTCTAAGGCTTGAGAATCCGTGCAGTATCTAACATGCATATATATGGAAATTAAAATGTTCTCTTTCAAATTGCATGTATCAACTTTTCAAATAATTAAATTGTTAGGAAATAAATACTTAGGATGTTTGGCCCTAACCACTTTATAAATGGAACTGTTATTTTTTTGGCCTCTGGGCACCATGGAAAATATTACTGAGACACTTAGAAGAGACTCTGGACTGTGCAGCTATGAACCAGGAGAAACCTGAGAGGATCCCACACCAATGCCCAGAGAGATGCAAAGCTAGAATACTTGAGACATTCTACCCCCACTTCCAGTCCTCAAAGTCCCCAAGCTGCCTGCCACAGTTCTTCAATTATGTGAGCCGCTCCAGTGTTCCGCCAATAAAGCCACCCCTTCTCTTGTTGTTTATTTAAGCTCTAATTCAGTTTCTATCACCAGCAACCCAGAGTCCTGATAACAAAATCATGTGATTCAAACATTCAGTCTTATTTCCTTAGTAAAATCATAATTGAATAATGTATATCAGAGTTTTTTTTTTTTTTTTTACATAGTTAGGGCATTACTTTAACTCAGATATAAATCATTCTGTTTACTGTTTCTTGTATCAACTGAACAAAGGATACTATTAGACACTGCATGCTAAAATTTAGTTTTAAAGTTTTATAGATTTCTTGACAAAAATACTCATTTGAATTAATTTTTCACATGATAATATAAATCATACCATGTTTTTTCTTTCACACTAACATTAGAAATTAAAAAATTTCTAAGTAATCAAACTATTATACTCAAATTACAGCTTCAAAGAATAAGTAAAACATTCAATTTATGAATATTAAAAGTCAAATATTTTCTTAAATAATAATTAATTCATTTCCAGAAATAAATTAATGTAGAGCTTATATTTACTTTATGGTGAGATCTGCTTTTAATATAAATCAAAGACAGCAGTGATTTCAGCAATGAGGACAATTTACACTTCATTCATTGTAACTGAGATAAAAGTAAATATTTCAAAAGTGAGAAAAGCTTAAATCAGAACTATACCAATTAAAAATGGCAATTACAAAAAAAAAAAACCAAACGGCAATTACAGCTAATTTTTATGTTCTGTGATAAAGCACTTATATAGACCTACTGCAAATAAAGTTTTATCAGAAAGAAAAATAACTAATCAGCTGACTAACATTCAACAGTTCTACTACTAATGGAGTATTTTGCCTTTGTCACACTAGCTAAAAATCCTAACAATGAACTTGCTCCTCAATGAACGTCACTTTACTACCACCACCTAAAGAAAACAATCTACCATCTTGTTTCCCCAGAATAACTTGCTAAAACTGAAGACAGACTGAGCTGTACTGTCCCAGCAGCCCCCAAATTTAAAAATCCAACTACAAGGGAATTCCCTGGTGGTCCAGTGGTTAGGACTCAGCACTTTCACTGTGGTGGCCTGGGATCAATCCCTGGTTGGGGAACTAAGATCCCTCAAGCCACTCGGCTCAGCCAAAAAAAAAAAAAAAAAAAAAAAATCCAACTAAATACTGTTAGAAACACACAACTGAAAATTTAAGGAAACAAAAAAATTGGAAAACAGATTATGAAGAAACATGTCAAGCAAGTATTAACAAAGGAAAAACTGTTTTGGCTATACTTATACAAAAAAAGGACTTTAAGGCAAGAAGCATTACTAGAAATAGAACCTTTCATAATGATAAAATGTTCAAATTAGGAAAACAATGCTTCTGTATTATATAAACCTAATAACATGACGTAGAAATATATAAAAACAAAGGATTACAAAGATTTAGCAAGACTGTAAGTTAGAAAAAAATTTAGAGAAAAGAAACAATGTATGTATAACAGCATCAAAAACTATCAAGCACCCAGGACTAAATTCAATGAAGATAGATTATGAGGAGGTACTGAAAGACAGTAAAGACCACCACAATAAATTACAAAGTCTGTAAATTATCAGTTCTCTCAATTTGAACTGATAATACAATACAATCCCAATCAAAATATTACCAGGTGTTTTTCTTTTCTTTTCTTATGAAGGAGATGATAAAATGATTCTGAAATCATGAAAGTTCAAGAATAGCTAAAATGCCCTTCAAAGGGGGAGAGGAATCAAGATGTGAAGATTCAGTAAGACAGATATGAAGATTAGACCATACTAGCTAAAGATGGTGGGCACTGTCACAGGGAGAGACCAATGGAACAGAACAGGCAGCCAAGAAACATATCTACATATAATGGACACCTGATTTATGAAAAGAGATAATATAGAACAGTAGGGGAAGGACTGGCCTTTCAATAAAGTATGCTGGGACAACTGATATCCACATGGAAAAAAATGAAACTGGCCCCTATTTCATACACTATAAGCAACATCAAGTGAGTTACTGACATAACTGTGAAAGGCAAAAGTATAAAGCTTTCAAAAAATGTTTAAGAAAATATTTTCATGATCTCTAGGTATGGAAAGACTTTTAAAATAAGACAAAAAGTAACCATAGGGTTTCCCTGGTGGCGCAGTGGTTGAGAGTCCACCTGCCAATGCAGGGGACATGGGTTCGTGCCCCGGTCCAGGAAGATTCCACATGCCGCGGAGTGGCTAGGCCTGTGAGCCATGGCCACTGAGCCTGTGTGTTTGGAGCCTGTGCTCCGCAATGGGAGAGGCCACAACAGTGAGAGGCCCACATACCGCAAAAAAAAAAAAAAGTTAACCATAAAGTAAAAAAACTAAATTTGACTACACTAAAGTTAAGAATTTCTATTAGTCAGATCATAAAGACAGTGAAAACAAAGGCAAATAAATGGACAAAAGTATTTGCCCAAACTTAACCAACAAGGTATCCAGAATATACAAAGAACTACAAATTAGTATTTTTTTAAAATAAGACAAATAATCCACTAGAAAAATGGATGAAAGACTTGAATAAGCAACTGCAGAGGAAATCCAAATTGCCAATAAACATAGGCAAAGATGCTCAAAAACAATCATCAGGGAAATTAAAATTAGAACCACAAGATACTATTAACCACCTCCCAGGTTTTGAAAACTGAAAACACTGACAATATCAAGTGTTGATGAGGATATGGAACAAGAACTCTCATTCATTACTAATGGAAATATGAATTGATAAACCACTTAGAAAACAACATGGCATTCAAGTCGAAGATATGCATACCCTGCGGCCTGGAAACTGTGCTCCTAGGAATAAACCCTAGAATGCAGATACTGCACCAAAAGAAATGTTTAAGAATATTCACAGCAGCATTGTTCATAGTAGTCCAAACCTAGGAACAACCCACTTGTCCAGCAACAATAAAATGAATAGTTTGTAGCATATCCGTACAATATACCAGCAATAAAAATGAACTAGATCAACACACAACACATAGGAATGTGCAAGAGAAGCAAGATAGAAAATACAGTATGATTCCATTCAAAGACAGGCAAAACTATTCTTTACGAATGTACACGTGGGTAACAATACAAATAAAAGCCATACAGTGATTACCATAAAGGCCAGGAGAGTGGTTAGTTATTTCTAAGAAGGAAGGAAAGGATAAGCATTGGAAGGAACAGAGACGTGGACAGCCTTTTGGGGTGCTGGTATTCTATTTCTTAACCTGGATAGTAGTGACATGAGTGTTCACTTTATAATCACTCATTACACTGTACAATTACATCTCATGCACTTTGTCATACTTCAATACAAGAAGTGTTCAAAAAAATCAATAAAAAAAATTTCAATGGGCTAAAGATTTTAATAGAAATCCCACAAAAGATATATAAATGGCCAATAAACACATTAAAAAATGTGCATTGTCAGTCATCAGCAAAAAGCAAGTGAAAACACCACAATAAGATAACCTTTCACACCCAGTAAGTAACTAAAGAGACTGACAAGAACAAATGCTGGCTAAGATGTTGAGTAACTGGAACTCATACATGGCTCACGGAAATGTAAACTGGCATTACCACTTTGGAGGACAGTTTGGCAATTGCTTATTAAGTTAAACGTACATCTATCCTATGGCCCAACAATTTCACTCCTTGGTATTAACCCAAGAGAAGGGAAAACACATGATCACAAAAAGACTTGGACACAGATATTCACAGCAACTGTACTCATAATAGCCCCAAATTGGAAAGAACTCATAATGTTCAGTAACAGGTCATCAGATAAACTGTAGTGTATTTCTACAATGGAATACTACTCAGCAATAAATGAACTACTGATATTCACAGCAACATGGAGGAATCTCAAAAGTATTATGTTGACTCAAAGCAGCAAGTTAAAAAAGAATACTACACGATTCCATTTAAATGAAATTCAAATACAGATAAAACTAATCTGTAGTGACAGAAACAAGAACAGTAGTTTGGGCAGAAGAAGACAGGGAAATAACCAGAAAGGGGCAAGAGAAAACTTTCTAATGCGATGTATAAGTTCTATATCAGGATTGAGGCAGTGGCTTCACAGCTATAAATACTTACTGAAACAAACCACACATTTCCATCTGTGTATTTCACTAAATAAATTCTAGTTTAACTTAAAAAAATCCTAAAGTAGTATCCTAAAGCAGAGTCTCTAAACCCCATCAAAAAGTAGTATACTGTCTTTAGAAAAGGTTGTACAATGAGATCATATGCATCACCCTCCCAATATCACCAGACTCTCTCTTTCTGAGGGTATGCATATGAACTCCTGATCTCCCCTATAACCAAAAAGCATATATTTACAGGTGACTAGTGTTTTGGGTAAAGTCCAAGGTTCTTCTAAGGTACTAAAATTTGCATGACGTAAACTAGTCTCCAAGGAGATCAAGTTCTTGACATGATCGAAGAACTACAACCTTGCAGCCTGTGGAACAAAAACCACATTCACAAAAAGATAGACAAGATGAAACGGCAGAGGGCTATGTACCAGACGAAAGAACAAGATAAAACCCCAGAAAAACAACTAAATGAAGTAGAGATAGGCAACCTTCCAGAAAAAGAATTCAGAATAATGATAGTGAAGATGATCCAGGACCCTGGAAAAAGAAAGGAGACAAAGATTGAGAAGATGCAAGAAATATTTAACAAAGACATAGAAGAACTAAAGAATACCTACAAAAATTAAAGAACAAACAAACAGAGATGAACAATACAGTAAATGAAATGAAAAATACACTACAAGGAATCAATAGCAGATAACTGAGGCAGAAAAACGGATAAGTGACCTGGAAGACAGAATGGCAGAACTCACTGCCGTGGAACAGAATAAAGATAAAAGAGTGAAAAGAAATGAAGACATCCTAAGAGACCTCTGGGACATTAAATGCAACAACATTCGCATTATAGGGGTCCCAGAAGGAGGAGAGAGAGGACGCAGGAAAATACTTGAAGAGATTATAGTCGAAAACTTCCCTAACATGGGAAAGGAAATAGCCACCCAAGTTCAGGAAGCACAGAGAGTCCCAAGCAAGATAAACCCAAGGTGAAACACGCAGAGACACACAATAAT
Source organism: Grampus griseus (assembly GCF_964374135.1). NCBI lineage: Eukaryota > Metazoa > Chordata > Mammalia > Artiodactyla > Delphinidae > Grampus > Grampus griseus. The sequence continues at coordinate 22,586,155 of NC_139006.1, read as the reverse complement.
CAAATTGACAAAAATTAAACACAAAAAAAATTATTGAAAGCAACAAGGGAAAAACAACAAGTAACATACAAGGGAACTTCCATAAGGTTAACAGCAGATTTCTCAGCAGAAACTCTACAAGCCAGAAGGGAATGGCATGATATATTTAAAGTGATGAAAAGGGAAGAACCTACAACCAAGATTACTCTAACCGGCAAGGATCTCATTCAGATTCAATGGAGAAATCAAAAGCTTTACAGACAAGCAAAAGCTAAGAGAATTCAGCACCACCAAACCAGCTCTACAACAAATGCTAAAGGAACTTCTCTAAGTGGGAAACACAAGACAAGAAAAGGACCTACAAAAACAAACCCATAACAATTAAGAAAATGGTAACAGGAACATACATATCAATAATTACCTTAAACGTGAATGGATTAAATGCTCCAACCAAAAGACACAGGCTCGCTGAATGGATACAAAAACAAGACCCATATATATACAAGAGACCCACTTCAGACCTAGGGACACATACAGACTGTAAGTGAGGGGATGGAAAAAGATATTCCATGCAAATGGAAATGAATAGAAAGCTGGAGTAACAATACTCATATCAGATAAAACAGACTTTAAAATAATGTTATAAGAGACAAGGAAGGGCACTACATAATGAACAAGGGATCAATCCAAGAAGAAGATGTAACAATTACAAATATATATGCACCCAACATAGGAGCACCTCAATACATAAGGCAACTACTAACAGATATAAAAGAGGAAATCGACAGTAACACAATAATAGTGGGGGACTTTAACACCTCACTTACACCAATGGACAGATCATCCAGACACAAAAGAAATAAGGAAATAAAAGCTTTAAATGACACAACAGACCAGACAGATTTAATTGATATTTATAGGTCATTCCATCCAAAAACAGCAGATTACACTTTCTTCTCAAGTGCGCTTGGAACATTCTCCAGGATAGATCACATCTTGGGTCACAAATCAAGCCTTGGTAAATTTAAGAAAACTGAAATCATATCAACCATCTTTTCTGACCACAATGCTATGAGATTAGAAACCAATTACAGGGAAAAATACGTAAAAAACACAAACATATGGAAGATAAACAATATGTTTCTAAATAACCAAGAGATCACTGAAGAAATCAAAGAGGAAATCAAAAATTACCTAGAGACAAATTACAATGAAAACACAATGATCAAAACCTATGGGATGGGGCTTCCCTGGTGGCGCAGTGGTTAAGAATCTGCCTGTCAATGCAAGGGACACGGGTTTCAGCCCTGGTCTGGGAAGGTCCCACATGCCGCAGAGCAACTAAGCCCATGAGCCACAACTACTGAGCCTGCGCATCTGGAGCCTGTGCTACGCAACGGGAGAGTCCGCGACAGTGAGAGGCCTGCGCACCGCGATGAAGAGTGGCCCCCACTCACTGCAACTGGAGAAAGCCCTCGCACAGAAATGAAGACCCAAAACAGCCAAAAATAAATTAATTTAAAACAAAACCAGGGCTTTCCTGGTGGCGCAGTGGTTGAGAGTCCACCTGCCGATGCACGGGACGCAGATTCATGCCCCAGTCCGGGAAGATCCCACATGCCACGGAGCGGCTGGGCCCGTGGGCCATGGCCGCTGAGCCTGCATGTCCAGAGCCTGTGCTCCGCAACAGAAGAGGCCACAACAGTGAGAGGCCTGCGTACGGCAAAAAACAAAACAAAACAAAAAACCTGTGGGATGCAGCAAAAGCAGTTTTAAGAGGGAAGCTTATAGCAATACAAGCCTACCTCAAGAAACAAGAAAAACATCAACAATCTAATCTTACACCTACAGAACTAGAGAAAGAAAAACAAACAAAACCCAAAGTTAGTAGATGGAAAGAAATCATAAAGATCAGAGCAGAAATAAATGAAACAGAAACAAAGAAAACAATAGCAAACATCAATAAAACTAAAAGCTGGTTCTTTGAGAAGATAAACAAAATTGATAAACCATTAGCCAGACTCATCAAGAAAAAGAGGGAGGACTCAAATCAATAAAATTAGAAATGAAAAAGGAGAAGTTACAACAGACACAGCAGAAATAAAAAGCATCCAAAGAGACTACTACAAGCAACTCTATGCCAATAAAATGGACAACCTGGAAGAAGTGGACAAATTCTTAGAAAGGTATAACCTTCCAGGACTGAACCAGGAAGAAACAGAAAATATGAACAGACCAATCACAAGTAATGAAACTGAAACTGTGATTAAAAATCTTCCAACAAACAACAGTCCAGGACCAGACGGCTTCACAGGTGAATTCTATCAAACATTTAGAGAAGAGCTAACACACCCATCCTTCTCAAACTCTTCCAAAAAATTGCAGAGGAAGGAACACTCCCCAACTCATTCTATGAGGTCAGCATCACCCTGATACCAAAACCAGAAAAACATACTACAAAAAAAGATTACAAACCAATATTACTGATGAATATAGACGCAAAAATCCTCAACAAACACTAGCAAACAGAATCCAACAACACCTTAAAAGGATCATACACCATGATCAAGTGGGATTTATCCCAGGGATGCAAGGATTCTTCAATATATGCAAATCCATCAATGTGATACACCATATTAACAAACTGAATAAAGACCATATGATCATCTCAATAGATGCAGAAAATGCTTTTGACAAAATTCAACACCCATTTATGATAAAAACTCTCCAGAAAATGGGCAGAGAGGGAACCTACCTCAACATAATAAAGGCTATATATGACAAACCCACAGCAAACATCATTCTCAATGGTGAAAAACTGAAAACATTTCCTCTAAGATCAGGAACAAGACAAGGAAGTCCACTCTCGCCATTATTATTCAACATAGTTTTGGAAGTCCCAGCCACGGCAATCAGAGAAGAAAAATAAAAGGAATACAAATTGGAAAAGAAGAAATAAAACTGTCACTGTTTGCAGATGACATGATACTATACATAGAGAATCCTAAATATGCCACCACAAAACTACTACAGCTAATCAATGAATATGGTAAAGCTGCAGAATACAAAATTAATGCACAGAAATCTCTTGCATTCCTATACACTAATGATGAAAAAGCTGAAAGAAAAATTAAGGAAACACTCCCATTTACCACTGCAACAAAAAGAATAAAATCCTAGGAACAGGGCTTCCCTGGTGGCACAGTGGTTGAGAGTCCACCTGCCGATGCAGGGGACACGGGTTCGTGCCCCAGTCCGGGAAGATCCCACATGCCGCAGAGCAGCTGGGCCCGTGAGCCATGGCTGCTGAGCTTGCGTGTCCGGAGCCTGTGCTCCGCAACGGGAGAGGCCACAACAGTGAGAGGCCCGCATACCGCAAAAAAAAAAAAAAAAAAAATCCTAGGAATAAACCTACCTAGGGAGACAAAAGACCTGTATGCAGAAAACTATAAGACACTGAGAAAAGAAATTGAAGATGATACAGATGAAGAGATATACCATGTTCTTGGATTGGAAGAATCAATATTGTGAAAATGACTATACTGCCCAAAGGAATCTACAGATTCAATGCAATCCCTATCAAATTACCAATGGCATTTTTTACAAAACTACAACAAAAAATCTTAAAATCTGTATGGAGACACAGAAGACCCCGAATAGCCAAAGCAGTCTTGAGGGAAAAAACCAAGCTGAAGGAATCAGACTCCCTAACTTCAGATTATACTACAAAGCTACAGTAATCAAGACCACATGGTACTGGCACAAAAACAGAAATATAGATCAATGGAACAGGACAGAAAGCCCAGAGGTAAACCCACGCACCTCTGATCAACTAATCTATGACAAAGGAGGCAAGGATATACAATGGAGAAAAGACAGTCTCTTCAATAAGTGGTGATGGGAAATCATGTAAAAAAATGAAATTAGAACACTCCCTAACAGCATAAACAAAAATAAGCTCAAAATGGATTAGAGACCTAAATGTAAGAGTGGACACTATAAAACTCTTAGAGCAAAACATAGGAAGAACACTCTTAGACATAAATCACAGCAAGATCTTTTTTGGTCCACCTCCTAGAGTAATGGAAATAAAAACAAAAATAAACAAATGGGACCTAATGAAACTTAAAAGCTTTTGCACAGCAAAGGAAACTACAAACAAGACGAAAAGACAACCCTCAGAGTGGGAGAAAATATTTGCAAATGAATCAACAAAGGATTAATCTCCAAAAAAAAAAAAAAAAGGATTAATCTCCAAAATATATAAACAGCTCATGCAGCTCAATATTAAAAAAAACAAACAACCCAATCAAACAATGGGCAGAAGACCTAAAGAGACATTTCTCCAAAGAAGACATACAGATGGCCAAGAAGCACATGAAAAGCTGCTCAACATCACTAATTATTAGAGAAATGCAAATCAAAACTACAGTGAGGTATCACCTCACACCAGTTAGAATGGGCATCATCAGAAAATCTACAAACAACAAATGCTGGAGAGGGTATGGAGAAAAGGGAACCCTCTTGCACTGTTGGTGGGAATGTAAATTGATACAGCCATTATGCAGGACAGTTTGGAGGTTCCTTAAAAAACTAAAAATAGAACTACCATATGACCCAGCAATCCCACTACTGGGCATATACCCTGAGAAAACCATAATTCAAAAAAAGTCATGTACCACAATATTCATTGCAGCTCTATTTACAATAGCCAGGACATGGAAGCCACCTAAGTGTCCATCGACAGATGAATGGATAAAGAAGATGTGGCACATATATACAATGGAATATTACTCAGCCATAAAATCGAACGAAATTGGGTCATTTGTAGAGACCTGGATGGACCTAGAGACTGTCATACATAGTGAAGTAAATCAGAAAGAGAAAAACAAATATCCTATATTAACGCATATATGTGGAATCTAGAAAAATGGTACAGATGAACCTGTTTGCAAGGCAGAAATAGAGACAAAGACAGAGAGAACGAACGTATGGACACCAAGGGGGGAAGTGGCGGGGGGAGGGGGGCTGGTGTGATGAATTGGGAGATTGGGATTGATATATATACACTAATATATATAAAATGGATAACTAATAGGAACCTGCTGTATAAAAAAATAAATAAAATTCAAAAATTCAAAAAAAAAAGTTCATCACATGATCAAAGGCATGTGGTATATGATGGCTTCAGTCAGTTACCTTGCACCTTTTGTCAAAGAAATTGTTTAACCACTCACTAGCCTACTGGCAACAAGGAACAATAAAAGAGAAAAAAGAAATGTTGGATCTTTGAGAATGTTCCAATTTCCTACTTGGAAGAAAAAGGGGGTTCTAGTTTCAACTCCCATCAAATTTTTCACCTATTAAAATACAATATTATTATCAATAGTACAGCATCATCTGAAAGTCCATATCAATTGTTATTCTTCTGTATAAAATAGCCAAGTAATACCACCACACACATAATCATCCCAGAATAATGTCTAACTTGAAACCTTCAAGTAATTTCATTAAAAAACTGTATCTTTGGATTTTAAGGCTCGATTTAGCTCATTAGGAAAAGCACCATATGGCTTTTGCTAAAAGTAGTTTTAGCTAACCTCAATTAGCATGCCTGAAATGGTTTATAAGGTTATCTCAAGAGTAAGATAAGCACATGACTTCAAGTCACAACTCAGAACCATCTATTTCAAGTCTCTCTCTATACGATCTCAATGTCTGAATAAACTCTCAGCTCCAATAAAGTCCCTTTCCCATCTTTCAGATGCATAGTCTTTTGTGTTTTTTATTTTATTTAAACCTGTAATAAAAATTTGAGTTGTAACACTCCTCAACCAGATCTTACATTAGAAAATAAAACTAATGTAAACCAGTTCAAGCTATTCTAGATTCTACTGATAGTACAGACATGTTTTCTTCGAATGAAGATAGTAAAACATACAATTATGCCTCAAAATTAGGAAATGTACAGTTTTTCTAAGTCATCTGTTGAAGAACTGAACACGTTAGCCAGCACAGGGCCAGCTTCATGGGTGTGCAACCTGTGCAGTCACATGGGACTCCACACTTGGTTTAATGCTCTGTTGTAGCCATTCTGAAATTCTTAATTTTTGGAAAAGAGACCCTGCCAACTACATACCCAGTCCTGTGCTAGGATTCTATGGGAAAAGCAGAAAAGAATTTACAAACACCAGTACTCTAGTGACCAAGAAAAATTTACTTCTGGGCTCACAAATCAATAAAAATCTTTTTTTCTCATTATGACCAGAAGTGTATTTATGGTTCCAAATCAGACACTCAGATTTCAAAACGTCTGTACCTACTGAAGCATCATAACTAAAAAAAACAGGCTTTGGGAAGTTTATTCCATCATTCAATGATTTTAGATCCTTTTATACACATTTATGAAATGCATTTTGATGTGTACTTCATTGGGACCCCAAAATTATATGTAGTGCTATTATTCACCAAACTTTATATTCTAAAAACTAGTATTAAAAAAAAAAGGTCTTCAAAGTTTTTTTTTTCCTTCAAAGTTTTAAGAAAGAAAAGGTAAACAAGCACAAAAAGAAGAGAGCAAGCAGCTCCTGAGCCTAAAGACTGCTGTGATCAAAGGTAAACAGTGTGTAGTTAAGAAAGAAGTCTCCAGAAAAGGATATCTTGGCATTCAGTAGGCACTCAAACATCTAATTTTTATAACCATTTAAAGTGTCAGCATTCTCCTCAGAAATAAAAAGATTCAGCCCTGCTGATAAGGGTATTAAAAGTCCCAAGTCCAAATGAGTTAGAAAATACAGTGAAGCTGAAAAATTAGCAGAAATGACTAGAAGGGTAACATAGAGAATAAGAAGTTATATAATAAGGAAGCTTAATCCTTACTTAAGATACTTATCAAGAAGTATCTTAAGTTTTTTTCAGCTGTAGAAGCAGATGCTTGACAAAACGTTCTGGAAAAGGGGCAAAACATAAGCCTTTAAAATCCAAAAAATCAAATCATCCAGGATGTCTTTTAGCCAAGTCAGTTATATCAAAAAATAAGCATTTAAAAACTCAAATGGAAAGGATGAAGGGGGTTATTTTTTTTATATGTTACAATTTTATATTCTATTTAAAGAAATTAACTCAAAAAACTGAAGAGAAGCAAGTTTTGGAGAATATGGGAAAATACAGAGAATTTACCAAGGCAAATAAATGACTATTAAATTGAAAACTTTGTGTCACTAAATAATGTTCCACTACAGATTATTATTCAATAGTATTGGGTTGGCCAAAAAGTTCATTCAGGTTTTTCCATAACATCTTATGGAAAAACCCAAACCAACTTTTTAGCCAACCCAATAACATTCAAGCCACTGACATTTTCTGAGATGTTAAAGCAACAAATCCATTCACTTTAAGGCTGAACATTTATTAAATATCCTCAAGCCAGGCACTGCTTTCTACCCACTTTTTACTTCAGCACTGAGACAATCTAATCTAATGGGAGAAAGTAAGGAAATCAGGTTTTTCCATTAAACTCCCAGGCTCACCATCCTCAGGGCTGGCATCTAGTACAGGAAAAAACTTCAGGGTAGGAAGGAAGTCTCGTTGCCCTGCATCACTGGGCTGTAAGCTTGTGTTGTTATGGGCACCAGCACAATAGAGCAAATGCAAGAGCAAGGAAGCAAAAAGCTGACCGGATTAGAGAATTTGGTCCATGTGATCAGTGTATTAATGAGACTACAACTACCTAAAAGTTCCGAAGCATACCCAAATTATCTGATTTTCAAAGAAAATTTATTAGCGTGTTAAGGTCAGTACTATAACAAAACCATAGAAGAGGGCTTCCCTGGTGGCGCAGTAGTTGGGAGTCTGCCTGCCGATGCAGCGGACGTGGGTTCATGCCCCGGTCCGGGAGGATCCCACATGCCACGGAGCGGCTGGGCCCGTGGGCCATGGCCGCTGAGCCTGCGCGTCCCGTCGGGAGCCTGTGCTCCGCGGCGGGAGAGGCCACAGCAGTGAGAGCCCCGCGTACCGCAAAAAAAAATAAATAAATAAAAAACCATAGAAGAATCTTTTATTCTTAAATCTAATTTTGTTCCAAATTATAATTGTAGACTATAGAATAGGAAGAGATGCAAACCAATCTAAGGAGTTTCAGAGTGGACAGGTGGTTTTGTCTACTGCTTCTGAACTTATCCCTGGAAAGGGTACAGGGGAGAAAGGATCATCAACCAGACAGTAAACCTAATCGGAAAGGCAAATTCTTTTGTAAAAGTCCATATTTAATACTAAATCTCCTGCTTTCCTTCCTTTGTTCTACTCCCTACAACAGCCTGTGGCAGAGTAAAAGAATATGATTTCCCCTTTTACTGTATAATATCTCGTCAGTGTCTCCTGTTTTAAACAAAGCCTCCAGGGGGAATGTTAATGTTTACGAATTAAAAACAGGGACTTCCCTAGTGGCGCAGTGGTGAAGAATCTGCCTGCCATTGCAGGCGACACAGGTTTGAGCCCTGGTCCGCGAAGATCCCACATGCCGCGAGCAACTAAGCCCATGCACCACAACTACTGAGCCTGTGCTCTAGAGCCCATGAGCCACAACTACTGAAGCCACCGCAATGAGAAGCCCGCACACCGCACCGAAGAGTAGCGCCGCTCGCCACAACTAGAGAAAGCCTGCACACAGCAACGAAGACCCAACACAACCATAAATAAATAAACAAATAAATAGAATTTAAAACATACACTAGCATTACAGTGTTAGTTTTTAGGCATTCTTGCACAGCTTTAGAGTCAGCCTGACCTTGCCTCAAAACCTAATTCAGGCAGTTACTAGTTCTGTAATCTTCAACAGGTCACTCTTCATTAACAAAGCTTCTGATGGCAACAATGTATCAGAGTATTAAGGATTAAATGATCTAATATACAGAAGCAATTAGAAGTGTACCTGGCACTTAGTAATCACATACATGGTAGCTTTATCACTAATGCCCTGATATGTATCAATAACTAGTTACACCACACACTCTGGTTATCGTTCCTGAGCTCTCAAAAAAATTTAATTACCTCCCCTGACCAAACTAATGAATTACTGGAGAATAAATTAACATACATACATAAAAACATACATAAAAAACTCTTAAAAGGTCTTCAATACAGAAGTATCCATTACGCAGTTCACAAGAGAACCACAGTTAAAATACTGCATACAGAGCTCTTTTTTAAAAAAATATTTATTTATTTTATTATTTATTTATTTGGCTGCTCCGGGTCTTAGTTGCAGCACGAGGGATCTTCATTGCCACGTGCGGGATCTTTTAGTTGTGGGATCTAGTTCCCTGGCCAGGGATCGAATCCGGGGCCCCTGCATGGGGAGCGCGGAGGCTTAGCCACTGGACCACCAGGTAAGTCCCCAGAGCTCTGTTTTAACACTTTAATAGGATAATATAGGCTTAGTAAAACTAGTCTAAAGGGATATTTTATTATTTTGTTAAACAAAACCAAACTCCGAATAAACACCATTATCTTCATATTTAAGAGCTAGTATTTACTGAACTATGTGTCAATGTACTTTTCATACATTATCCCATTTAATCTTCATAGGTTGCTCATCCCTATTTCAGAGAGAGTACTCCAAGTCTCCCAAAGATTAAGTAATTTGCCCAAGGTCAAAGAGCTAGTACATTTCTAGATTCTAAAATACCAGAGTAGACACCTCACCATGATGTGAATGATCACCCAAATTGAGTTTTCCCCTAAAACAATGATAGGATTTTTCAAATTCTACCAATATAACAATGTATAATAAAATACTGAAACTTAGGTACTAAGGAAAAAATTATATTATAAATTTTAACATGCAAATAAAACAAGAGAAAATTCCAGACGTTACATGTATAAATGAAAAATTATCCAGACTATCCAAACAGGGCTTGAGGGAAACCACCACCTTCAAGTACTCCAACACGGACAGTTGCTCAGTTGGTTAGATGTATGCCAAGACCTATAGTGTCCAGAGCTTAATTTTCACAAGCAAATTTACTCACTTCCATAAATCTTATACACAACAGAAATGTCTTTATCCACAAATCAACTGCCCTAAAAGTGTGTACTATTTTATAAAGAGAACAAGGAGGAGAATAAATGTGGCTCAGACAAGCGTTAAGTACATCAACTCTGTGGGAGGTGGTGATAAGGGAAAACAAAAAATGCTCTGTTGGGTTTATAGTATCATCTTTGATACTTTATGGTATGAATGTGCAATGGACATTGACAGACTAAAGTCTGATTAGCACCTCTCGGTTCAAAAATTATGTGAAGATACTGGAATACAGTATACCTGGTGACAACAACACAATGAAATACAAGCGGAAGTCAGCAAGATGTATTTTAATTCTCAAATGTCAAAATGTCTTGACCAACAGCAAAACAAACAACAACTGCGTTTCGTTTTAAGAAACTTAAAAATAGACTGGGCTTCCCTGGTGGCGCAGTGGTTGAGAGTCCGCCTGCCGATGCAGGGGACACGGGTTCGTGCCCCGGTCCGGGAAGATCCCACATGCCGCAAAGCGGCTGGGCCCGTGAGCCATGGCCGCTGAGCCTGTGCGTCCGGAGCCTGTGCTCCGCAACGGGAGAGGCCACAACAGTGAGAGGCCCGCGTACTGCAAAAAAAAAAAAAAATATATATATATATATATACACTAAAAATTCTGATGATATAGGAACCTGAGGAAACGTGAATATTTTGCCAACTAAGAGGTGTATCCAAGAACTCAGATATAAAATTATCCTCAAAATTAAACTATAAGAACCCATAAAGGATTGCTCTGTGGTTATACAAGAGAATGTTCCTTACCCTATTCTTAAGAAATAAACTCTAAAGACACATAGGGGCACAGTGCCTCCAGCTTACCCTCAAATGGTTAAAAAAAATGGAGAATTATAAAGCATATGAAACAAAATATAAACAATTGGTGAAGGGCATTGGTAAATTCCTCATATTGCTTCTGTAGATTTTATTAAATTTGAAATAATATCAAAGCAAAAAATTTGTTAAGTCTGACATAAATATGACAGATTAATATTGTTAAATTAGTCTGTAAGTACATGAACATTCATCATTCTTTATTTTCCTTATTATAAAAAAAATCGAAATGAAAAAGGAGGTTGTAAAATATATTGTCCATGAGGAAGGCTGCATAAGACTACCTTAGAATGATACTATTAATCATCTGCATCATACAATTCACCTTGCTTACTTCCATGCCTTCCAAGCAATCTCTGATTATAACTTTACTAATAGGCTAGGTATGCCACTCCAGTGTTCTATTAAATTCATAACCAAAAAAAGGAACATTTTAAAAAGAACTGTTACCATGGAACTAAACACAAAAGCAAAGGCACTACAGTAACAGAAGTCAAAATTGTGATTATCTCTTTAGGGTACATATTGACTGGGAAAGGGTGGGAGGGAGTCTTAATGGAGGAGAGCTGTAAATGTTCATCTTAATCTGGGTATAATTACATAGGTTAAAAAGTTGTCAAACTTTAAGGTTACTACACTTTATTATATGTATATCATATCTCAATTTTTTTTTAATTAAAACAAGAAGTGCTTTCAGAGAACAGAGAAGTTCTCAGCTTAAATACAAACCTACAATGCAACAGACTGACATATATTGCACGGGCATTCAGATTTATTAACCAGTCCCTGTAATCTTGGTTAACATGAGTGGAGCTCTGAGATGGATATTTTTTAAAAGAATAACCACTGCAGAACTTTAAGCAGAAGGTGTGCAATGAGATCAAGGCACAAGCAAGGAAGAAAGAAGAGCTGGCTGTCAGGAGTTCCCACCAAATAACATGAAATCTTGATGAATCTGTAACATTAACTGTGTTACAAAAAGGCTAGAAATCAGGTTAGACATCCTCCCCTCTACTAACTTAGTCTGCTTAAAAAAATAAACTTGGAGGTTTTTTTCCCCTTTTGGGGGGACTATGGGAATAAAAATTATTTTTTTTTAATATAGCTTTGGCAAAAACTAAAACACTATCACTCTGGATGTTGTCCTTTATCAAAACAAGGTCTGCATGTACAAGACAATATAAACCAAAATCAATGTATGTAATGGTAAAGAGTACCATGAAACTAACATTTAAGAGGCAAGTATGGAAACAGATAGGGGTAGATCAGCTACTGCTATCTTCCTTCCACTGGGCTATATCTCATTTCAGAGATTCGAGTACTGTTAACCTTGTTGTGTCAGTGTTTCCACTACAGAATTTAAAACAAAATTTTTTTCTTTAATTAAACAGTGAAGGAAAGTTCCCAAGTCACTATTTGGAAACCACTCAACTCTAATTCAAAATTTTTTAGCCAACAACTCAATTTTTTAAGTTCCCTTTCTTAATACCAAACTGAATATAATCATAAGCTCAGAAGTCCACATAAAAGGTCTGGGAGGGGTTCCCTGGTGGCGCAGTGGTTGGGAGTCCGCCTGCCGATGTAGGGGACGCGGGTTCGTGCCTCGGTCCAGGAAGATCCCACATGCCGCAGAGCGGCTGGGCCCGTGAGCCATGGCCGCTGAGCCTGCGCGTCCAGAGCCTGTGCTCCGCAGCAGGAGAGGCCACAACAGTGAGAGGCCCGTGTACCGCAAAAAAAAAAAAAAAAAAAGTCTGGGAATGACCATTTATATTAAATTCTGTAAAACTAATCTATGGTAAAAGGAAGATCAGATTGCAATAATCTGAAAGGAATTGAGCATATTCTTTTAAAAACCTCCTATAAGCCATGACAGAGGAAAAAAATCCCAACTGAAAAAATCAGACAAACGATAATGGGAAATCACAGAAGAAATGCAAATGTTCAACATACATATGAAAGTATGGTCAACCTCAAATAATCAGAAAAATACAAATGAAAACAATGACAATAACTATTTTCCATCTATAAGATTGGCAAAAAGATACTGTTTAATTTCAAATACTGGAATGTGCATAGAAAATGACTACTTGCATACACTTTTGGTAGAAGTAAAATTATTATAGCTACTTTGAAGAGCATTTTGGCAGTGTGTTAAAACTACAGGTATGCATATCATACCTGTAGCAACTCTATTTCTCTTGGTATACTTCAGAGAAGTAGTCACATGTGCACTGAGAGAAATGTAAGAAAAATCTTCACTGCAACAGGTAATAAAAACAAAGCAATGTTCATAATAAGTAATGTTATATAATATTTAAGCAAATGTCTCTAAGACATATTACTGAGGAAAATGTAAGATATAGAGAGAAATGTACAATATATTATGAAATGAGGGAAGAAATTGAGTCTGGACTTGTGCCTCCTCCCTACCCCCTCTGCCCACCGCTTGGTTCCTTCTTGTGCCTGTGAATCTTTCAAGAGCAAGATACGGAAGCTGAGGCATCAGTGAGGTTACTTGGTTTGCCCAGTATCTGCTGAGAGCAGAGGAGAACCCCAATTCCCAGGGAAATTATTATCATCACTGGATAAAGATGCTTATGAAGAAACTGGACTTCAAGGTCATTCACCTCAGTATTCTGGCAGAAAAAGCATGAAATTTACTAGGAATTATGCTCACTCCATCACTTTCTAACAAAAATAATGATTTCATATGAACCTACTGCTGTCCTCAGCCAATGACAGTGGTGGCAAAAGCTGATTTGTGTATACTAATCACTGGCTTCATACTTCCAGAGAAGAAATGCCTCCTCTTGGAACAGCTGTGACACTGCTTTGATGAGCCAAAGTTAAGCTCTGTGGGTTACACTGTGGTTCAAGGCTTTCCAGGCAGCCCTGTTTCATGAAGAGAAAATGAACATGGTTTTTGAGAAAGAAGAGAACATTTATACAACTCTGTGATTTTTTAATCAAGACTATTGGCCTCAAATGGGCAAATGATTATTGTCTACCATAAAAATTACAAAATTTAAGATAAAATTGAAAAAAAAGAATGGTATATATATTATTTAGGGGTACATATATACACAAAGGCATGAAGGAAAAAGCCTGGAAGAAAAAACCAAAACTAATTACAGCGGTTTATGTGTAGAGACAATGAGAAAAAAACAGTATTGAAAAACATGGTTAAGGTAATTTTAGCCTTATCGTTAATGTTTTAATATTGAGTACTGAAATCTTATTTTGGAAGGCACTGGTGCAAACAAGAAATTAATACGTTTCACCCCTTAAATGATCTCATCTGAAAAATATCACTATCATTTCACAGGTGTTGCTGTTGCCTACCGCACGCATCATATCGCATGCTGCTTTGGAAAATACAGCGATACTCAAATTTTCTTTCTAATAAACTACCACCACTAAGGATGAACTTTACCCTTTAATACACTTCAAAATCTAGAACAGAAAATGAAAAAAAGAATTTAGGACAAATAACTTCAAAACTACAAAACACCTTTGAAAGACATTAAAGATGACCTAAGCAAATAAAAAGACATCCCACCATGCTCATGGATCTAAAGATTTAATTTGTTAAGATGGCACTACTACTCACACACTGATCTACAGATTCAATGAAATCCCTCTAAAAATATAAGTTGGCTTTTTTTCTTTTTTCTTTTTTTTGCGGTATGCAGGCCTCTCACTGTTGTGGCCTCTCCCGTTGCGGAGCACAGGCTCCGGACGCACAGTCTCAGCGGCCATGGCTCACAGGCCCAGCTGCTCCGCAGCATGTGGGATCTTCCCGTACCGGGGCACGAACTCGTGTCCCCTGCATCGGCAGGCGGACCCTCAACCACTGCGCCACCTGAGAAGCCCCTCAGTTGGTTTTTCTGCATACAGTAACAAGCTGATCCTAACACTTATAAGGAAATGCCAGGGACCCAGAATAACTAAAATAATCTTGAAAAAAGGAATAAAAGTTGAAGGACTCACACTTCTCAATTTCAAGACTTACTACAAAGCAAGAGTAATCAAGACAATGTGGCACTAACTTAAGGATAAACATGTAAATCAATGTCACAGAAATACAGGTCCACAAATAAATCCAGACACATACGGTCAACTGATTTTTTGACAAAGATGCCTTAACATATCAATCGGGAAAGAAGACTGTTTTCAACAAATGGTGGTAGGAAAACTGAATATCCACGTACAAAAGAATCGAGCTGGAACACTACCTCACAACCATACGCAAAAATTAACTCAAAATTGATCACAGACTAAATGTCAGAAATAAAGCTATCAGACTTCTACAACTAAGGAGTAAAACCCTCATGATTTTGCATTATGCAACGGCTTCTTCGATAAAAAACCAATGCCATACGTAACCAAAGGAAAAAAAAAAGGTAAATGGGATTTTATCAAAATTAAGCATATTTGGGGGTTTCCCTGGTGGCGCAGTGGTTGGGAGTCCGCCTGCCGATGCGGGGGACGCGGGTTCGTGTCCCGGTCCGGGAGGATCCCACGTGCCGCGGAGTGGCTGTGCCCGTGAGCCGTGGTCACTGGGCCTGCGCATCCGGAGCCTGTTGCTCCACAGCAGGAGAGGCCGCAGCGGTGAGAGGCCCGCGTACCGCAAAAAAAAAAAAAAAATTAAGCATATTTGCACTTCAAAGAACACCATCAAGAAAGAGAAAAGACAATCGACAGAATGGGAGAAAATTTTTGCAAATTATATATCTGATTAGGAACTTGTATCCAGAATATATAAAGAATGCTGCTCAACAATTCTAAAAATAATAAACTTTAAAATGGGCAAATGATCTGAATAAACATTTCTCCAAAGAAGATACACAAATGGCCAATGAGCACATGAAAAGATGCTCAGCATCACTAGTCATTAGAAAAATGCAAATCAAAACCACAATATATACCATTTCCAACCCCCTAAGGATGGCTAGACAGGTAACAATAAGTATTTTTAAGGATGTGGTGATACTGGAACCCTAAAATACTGATGGTACAAATGTGAAATGGTACAGTCACTGTTCAAAACAGTCTGGCAGTTCTTTAAAAAGCTAAACCTATAGTTACTACATGACTCAGCAATTTCACTCCTAGGAGCATACCCTAAAGAGCTGAAAATATGTGTCCACACAAAAACCTACACATAAATGTTCATAATAGCAGTATTCGTAATAGTGAAAAAGTACAAACAACCCAACGTCCACTGATGGATGAATGGATAAACAAAATGTATTATCCACACAATAGAATATTATTCAGGCATGAAAAGGAATACAGTACTAATACATGCTACAACATGGATGAACCTTAAAAACATTACTCTGAGTGAAAGTAGCAGAACACAAAGGCCACATATGAATCCATTTATATACAATATCCAGAATAAGCAAATTCACAGAAACAAAGTCAACTAGTACTTGCCAGCAACTGAAAAGAGGTGGGAAAGGAGAGGAACTGCTAAAGGGTACGAGGTATCTTTTGGAGGTGCTGAAAACGTTTTTAAATTAGTGGTGATAACCACAGAACTCCATGAATACACTAAAATTTACTCAACTGTACACTTTAAAAGGGTGAATTTTATGGTATGTGAATTATATCTAAACAAAGCTGTCATTTAAAAAAAAAAAAGGAAATCAAAAAGGAACATAATATGTTTCCACTCTTACTCCCTGGTTACCTTTTTAAAAAATGGGATTTGTACTAGCTGGAGTTCTCCAGAGAAACAGAACCAATAAATTACATATATGAAGAGATTTATTATGAGGTATTAGTTCACAGGATTAAAGCAGATGAGAAGTCCCATGATCTGCCATCTGCAAGTTGGAGACCCAAGAAAGCCAGCAGTATAATTTCAATACAAGTCCAAAGGCCAGAGAACCAGGGGAGCTGATGGTGTAAATCCCAGTACAAGGGCAGAAAACCAATGTCCCAGCTCATGCAGACAGGCAGGCAGCAAAAACAGGCAAATTCCTTCTTCCTCCACCTTTTTGTTCTAGTTAGGCCCTCAAAGGACTAGATGATGCCCACCCACACTGGGGGTGGGGGGTAGGGAAATCTACTAAGTCCACCTATTCAAACACTAACCGTATACAGAAACACCCTCACAGATACACTCAGAAAAAATGTTTAATCTGGGCACCCCTGGGCCCAGTCAAGTTAACATACAAAACTAACCATCACAAGATTTACCCTTTAAGATGTGTCTGGAATTATTCACTACAATTACTCTTAATTTTAATCACTTTATCTCCAAGGCTCAGGCCACTCCCAAGCTACTACCCTAATATTCAGAACAAAGGGCACACAAATTACTACTGGCATCAAAAGAAATTAAGGAAAAACATGCTTTCCAAATTATTTCATCCAAACATTTTTTCTTAATTTACTCTGTTTATTTACTTTTGGCTGTGCTGTGTCTTCGTTGTTGCGTGCGAGCTTTCTCTAGTTGCGATGAGCTGGGGGCTACTCTTCATTGCAGTGGGCGGGCTTCGCATTGCGGTGGCTTCTCTTGTTGCGGAGCACGGGCTCTAGGTGCGCGGGCTTCAGTAGTTGTGGCACGCGGGCTCAGTAGTTGTGGCTCACGGGCTCTAGAACTCAGGCTCAGTAGTTGTGGCGCATGGGCTTAGTTGTTCCATGACATGTGGGATCTCCCTGGACCAGGAATCGAACCCATGTCCCCTGCATTGGCAGGTGGATTCTCAACCACTGCACCACCAGGGAACCCCTCATCCAAACATTTTTAAAAACTGTTAAGACTACCAAATCAATTATGAACATCAGTATGGATAACCAAGTTAGTTACCAGCTAGGAAAGCTAGAAATTTATATTCTTGGTCCAAGACAAAAATAAAATACAGGGACTTCCCTGGTGGTGCGGTGGTTGAGAATCCGCCTGCCAATGCAGGGGATATGGGTTTGATCCCTGGTCCAGGAAGACCCCACATGCCGCAGAGCAACTAAGCCCGTGTGCCACAACTACCGAGCCTGCACTCTAGACCCCGCGTGCCACAACGACTGAAGCCCGTGCGCCTAGAGGTCAAGTTCCCCAACGAGAAACCACCGCAATGAGAAGCCCGCGCACTGCAGGGAAGAGTAGCTCCCGCTCGCTGCAACTAGAGAAAGCCTGCATGCAGCGACAAACACCCAACGCAGCCAAAAATAAATAAATAAATTTGTAAAAATATAGAATACTTAACAATGAACAACCCAAAGATGAAATTAAAAAAACAATTCTACATACAATAGCATCAAAAAGAATACTTAGGAATAAATGTAACCAAGGAAGCAAAACACGTGTACACTAAAAACTACAAAAACAGGGCTAAAAGAAATTAAAGACAACACAAATAAATGAAAGATACCGTGTGTTCATGGATTGGAATGCTGAACACTGTGAAGATGTCAATACTACCTAAAGTGATCTACAGATTCAATTCAATCTCTATCAAAATCCCAATGATGTTTTTTGCAGAAATAGGAAAATTCATCTTAAAACTCATGTGGAATTTCAGAGTACCATGAACAGACAAAACAAGCTTGGAAAAAAAATGAACAACACTGGAAAACTCACACTTCCTGGAACACTCACACTTCCTGATTTCAAAATTTACTACCAAGTTATGGTAATCAAAACAGTGTGGTGCTAGCATAAAGACCAATGGACTAGAACAGAGAACTCAGAAATAAAACCTTGCATATATGGGGCACATAAGGTACCAAGACCATTCAACAGGAAACCCAGTCTTTTCAACAAATGGTCCTGGGAAAACTGGATATTCACATACAAAGGAATAAAGTTGGACCCTTTTCTTATACCATATACAAAATTTAACTCAAAATGGATCAAAGAGCTAAAACCATAAAACTCTTAGAAGAAAACACAGAAAGAAATTTTTATGACATTGCATTTGGCAATGATTTCCTGGATGTAACATCAAAGGCACAGGCAACAAGTAAAAAAATTAACAAAGTGCACTTGATCAAAATGAAAATCGTTTGTTGATAATGTCCTTTGATGCAAAGAGTACAAAGGCAGCCCACAGAATGAGACAAAATATTTGCAAATAACATTTGTGATAAGGGATTCATATCTAGTCTGCATGTACATATACATATGTATTTTTTAACTCCTACATTCAACAACAACCAAAAATAATTTCTAATGGGCAAAATACTTTGTTATGGACTGAATGTCTGTGTCCCCTCAAAATTAAAATGTGGAAGCCTAATCCCCAAAGTGACTGTATTTGGAGAAAGAACCTTTACAAAAGCAAATAAGATTAAATGAAGTCATAAGGGGTGGGTGGGGCTCTGATCCAATAGGGTTAACATCCTCATTAAGAAAGACACCAGAGAGCTCCCTCCATCCTTCATATGTCTCAGAGGAAAGGCCATATGAAGACAAAGTGCTCTTCTAAAAACAAGAGAGCCCTCACCAAAAACTGAACCCTACTATAACCGTGATCTAGGACTTAGCAGCTTCCAGAACTGTGGGAACATAAATTTTTGTTGTTTAAGGCACCCATTCTAAGGTATTTTGTGGCTACTAAAGACTTAGACTTTGTTCCAAACCAAAGAAGACATACAAAGGGCCAGTAAGCACACGAAAAGATGCTCAACATCACTAGTCATTAGGGAAATGCAAATCAAATCCACAATGAGATACTACTTCACACCCATTAAAATAGCTATTGTTTAAAACAAAAAAAGAAATTAATAAAGTATTAGGATGTGTAGAAATTGTGCATTGCTGGTGGGCATGTAAAATGGTGCAGCCACTGTGGAAAACAGTATGGCAATTCCTCAAAAAACTAAACATAAAATTATCATATGATCCAGCAATTCTACCTCTGGGTACATACGCAAAAGAAGTAAAAGCAGGGACTTGAACAGGTATTTGTATACCCATGTCCATAGCAGAATTATTCACAATAGCCAAAAGGTGGAAGCAACCTACGTATCCACAGATGGATGAATGGATAAACAAAATGTAGTATATATGTACAGTGAAGTACTATTCAGCCTTTAAAAGGAAGGAAATTCTCACATATGCTACCACATGGATAAACCAATGATTTTATGCTAAGTGAAATAAGCCAGTCACAAAAGAACAAATATTGTATGATTCCACTTATGGGGTACTTAAGGTAGTCAAATTCAGGAAGATAAAAAGCAGAATGGTGGTTGCTAGGGACTGAAGAGAGAGATGAATGAGAAGTTTGTATTTAATGGGTGGAGTTTCAGCTGAGGAAGATGAAAAAGTTCTGGAAATGGATACAGGTGATAGTTGCACAACAATGTGATTGTACTAAATGTCACAGAACGGTACATCTATAATGGTAAATTTCATGTTATGTGTATTTTACCACAATAAAATTATATATATGCACATATATAGTAAAAGTAGTAAAGTGAAATAAGAATTTCAGAAAATAAATGAACTATGAATTAAAATATGTTAAAAAAAAATCCTAAGCTCCCATAAAAGAAATTCCCCCAAATATTAACAGGATGTTCATTAACTTATTGTAGCATTACAAGAGGACAACCCACCCACCCCCACCCCAGCAAAAAAATCCACACACAAAACCTTGTGGAGTTTTTGTTTTAACTCTGACATGTTAAACTTGTAAGCTTTTCTAAGTCTTTAAACAAAATTTAGTAAAAGCTGAAGAAATTAAGTAGTCATTCATATATTTTCAAAGAATATCAAAAGGCAAAAAAAATTAGAAGAAGCAAAACCCACAAGGTTTAACTTTTGGTCAGCATCAATCTTTAGGCCAAATGCAGTTACTATCTGTGCCTTATATCAAAGCTTGAACAATCTCTATGCTAGAGAATTATTTATACATAAGGTTAAAAAAAATCTTTGTTCATAATAGGTGTACAACACTGGTCTTGAAATGATTTCCTTTGCCTCTAAGATTCTTTTCCTACCATTCAAAAAGTTTAAATACCAACCACTTCCTTTTTGTTATGTAGATGCAAAAATAAATATCCAAATGAATATAACACAACATTCAAATATTCTAAATACTAGTAGGAACCAAAACTGAATAGACAAATTTAGCAAGAATACTGTTTACTAAATGCCCATATTCAGACTTCAACTTAAGAACCTTGTATTCCTAAAGTCTTAATCTTAGCCATGAATTTACTGATGGCTTAGTTTTACATAGTAAGACTCCAACAAAATGTTCTTTTCTCTAGCCTATTACAGATTATTTAATTAGCAGAAATGAGTCAATTTGCATAATATGTGATCTAATAATATTTTGAATAAGGAATAACTAGTGAATTCCTGAGTTGTCTAATTTTTTTAGAGTTCTCATGCATTTGATTTTTTTGAGTGTTTTTATTGAGCATAGTTGATTTACAATGTTGTGCTAATTCCTGCTGTACAGCAAAGTGACTCAGTTATACACGTATATATATTCTTTTTTTATATTCTTTTCCATTACAGTTTATCCCAGGAGACTGGAAATAGTTCCCTGCGCTATACAGTAGGACCTTGTTGTTTATCCATTCTAAATATAATAGTTCGCATCTACTAACCCCAAACTTCCAGTCCATCCCTCTCTCCCGAATTATCTAATTTTTTTTAAAGCAAATTACCTAAATCTTAAGAATAAGAAAAGCACAGGTGAAATAAAATGCACACATAATGTTATCAATCAGTAGCCTAATAAAGTTAAATATCTAAAATAAATTATAAACATAATTATACTGGGTTGAGTTTAATCTAGAAAAATATTTCCTACAGATTAAAACCAGAATTGGAAACATGTCCAAACATCAATATAAATTAGTAATCCAGAAACACTTATTATATTCCAAGAGCCAAATTTCTTACTGGGCATATATCACTGTTTTACAACAATAATTTTATTAACCTCTTGATAAAAACTTCCCTTCCTCCTTTCTTGGCTAGCTTTTGCTGTCAACGTACATAAAATTGGGCAGTTTAAACCCCTTCACCAAACGTGTCAGTGAGAAATCCATGGCATGACAGAGTATCATTCACTCTTAAATATGTACACTTTTGGTATAAAGAATAAAAATGTGCCATGCTACAAGAATTGGGAAGAGGTGGGACCTAGAGAAAAATGTTTTCCCCCCTAGAAAAGAAAAAAGACAGGAAGCATAAAATGAGGAAAACTTAATCACCCAGTAACTACTAGCAAAACTATGTAGTCGTACGATACATTTCCCCAAAACTTTAAGAGCTATAATTTTAGATTTTAGGCTGATACTAAAATGTCTCCTGTGGGAAGGAAAGAAATAAGAAAACTGTACAAACTGACAATCCTTTCTTTGTATTCTTAAAAGCAAATAATATTGTGTACCTCTACCTTTTAGAATCCACAACCAATAGCATCATTTTAGGTAAAGTTCGCTTTACTCTTAACATATGACATGATATGGTCCCTTTAAATTAACAGTTGATTGAGACAGATTCTGGTGAAACTCCCAGTGTACCAAAACAAAGCAGAAGACTACCTTACCCATTCAGCACAGTTTGCCCATTTTATTAAAAAAAAAAAAAAAAAAGACATATACATAAGTAATTCCCCAACTCCTATTCCTTTTCCTTTACAGGCTACAAACTGAATGAGGTCAGACACCAAGTAATCTTGTTCCCCACTGCATCCACAGGCCTAGCGCATAACAGTGTCTAGTAAATAGGTGGCACTTGGTAAATATTTATTATATTAATAAACCTAAGCCAAATCCTGTAAAGGAAATAGGCAAAGATAATAAACAGGAAGATGTTTCAAGGCAGAGAAAATGCTTCAGAGAGCTCCTATCTGCTACCAAAATGCAAAACTTGAAGTTCAAAATTAACTAGACTACATGGAAGTTATTTTAAATTATATGACCAATTTAAAGATGCTTGCTTAACATCACGGACTTATTTTTCAATACATCAAGAAGTAAGACCTTATTCTGGCATACACTGGGAGATCAGTGTAAGAAAGAACTATGTATGTATCTCTAAAGAAAGTTCTCAACAGCCCAGTACAGATCATGCTCCCAACACTTCCTTCAAGGTCATCTCAAGCCAGATAACACCAGCAGTTACTAATCTTTGCTAAATTAAACACTTAAACTGTCTGCATTAGCCACATAAGACATTTGATGATTTCAGATGAGAAAAAGTATTATACAATTTCAAGATTAATAAGCAACCTCCCTGCATCAAATGATCCCTTGCCAGTTATTCAAATCCCATTTAATTGTTAGCAAATATTATTTACTCCATGAGCTGTCTTCAAGCTACACGAGGATCTTACTATCCATATATATCATAGACACAGTATGTCAATTTACCCAAAAAATGACTTTTTACCAAGACTTTAAAAACTGTAAAAGGAAAGCAAAAACATATATTAAATAAATGCACAATATTTTTATAACTTTCTATCTTTTACCCAGTAGTAATAACGACCATAAAGTGACAGGAAATTATTTGACATCTTTTGTCAATATTTAAAGGCTGCCACTATTCCTTGAGTGGTGTCAAAACTGGCACAAAGACTTGTTCCAGTGGAATAAAGGTTCTGGTGAACAAAGATGGCCCTATTTAGTAGGTGAAAATTACACATTATGACTATAAAGTCTACTAGGTATACAATGCAACTTTTAATGCAAATCCCAGTATGATTTTTTAAATCTTATATGAAGGGTCTTCTCTTAGATGAGGAGGGAGTAGAAAATAATATTACTAAGAAAACAAAACTGAAGTCCGCAGTCCTAGATAATGACCAAACTATAAGAGATAACCTTTGGCCACATAATTTTTTCCTTAAGCAATAAATATGAAAATGTAATGCCGCCTTCATGTGAAAAAACAGTCACTTAGAATCACCTTTCCTCCTCCAACATTAAAGTGGGTTTTTAAGAGGCTAGTCCTCTTGTTTGAGTTATTTCCATATTCTTATGAATACCAGCTGGTGGAAGCCAATACAAAATCCTTTCTAAAGGTGTTGGGATATTATAAAACAAGAACAGAATAAACTGTCATTCATTAGTGACATTATACCTCAAAGCTCAAACTACTGTGGTTGCAGTGGCCAATGAGACAGTTCCAGCTATCAACTGTAGGCATTAGGAGGCAATTGGTAGATCCAGGGTACTATTTACAATCTTATTATAAAGGCCAAACATTTCTTAATTTACATAAAATTCTTTAAGGCGTAATTACAACATGGATACTGGCTAAGCCAGGAAAGCTGCTGCAAAAGATTGCCTGCAAAATGCAATATATTATTTAAAGGCTGTAAGAACATTTATTATGCAGAATCTTGCATTTCTAAAATATTAGTCTCGTCATGATGGAGTAAATGGTTTGGGACTAGCCCTCCCACCATAACCAACTAGAAGAGTGGACAAAATATATAAACCAAAATTCTTGGACGATCGACAACAGACAGCACAGAACTTCAATCCCTGAGAGAAGGGAAATAAACTACTTCAGACCTCTGACTGCCCAAGCTTTTTGCCTCAAAGTACTTTGCACACCCTGGCCAAAAAGCGGAAATCCAAGCACAGTAGAAACCCAATCAGAAACTCAATTATGAGTTTCAAAAGTCTAAGACAGCTGTAACTTGAGGTATCCTTTTTTCTTTTTTAATACAGTTGACTATACATTATATTAATTTCAGGTGTACAACATAGTGATTCAATATTTTCATACATTATACTCCATATAAAATTATTATAAAATACTGGCGGGCTTCCCTGGTGGCGCAGTGGTTGAGAGTCTGCCTGCCGATGCAGGGGACACGGGTTCGTGCCCCAGTCCGGGAAGATCCCACGTGCCGCAGAGCGGCTAGGCCCGTGAGCCCTGAGCCTGCGCGTCCGGAGCCTGTTGCTCTGCAACGGAAGAGGCCACAACAGTGAGAGGGCTGCGTACCACAAACAAACAAACAAAAAGATACTGGCTATATTCACTGAGCTTCTGTCTTTACTGAACTAAGCTGTACATGCATAGAATGAGATTCCACGAGGTTGGGCAAAGAAGAATCACTGGGTAATAAACAACTACGTGGGAACAAGTACTGGAGTTTATTTTACACAGATGTGGGGTTCTAACCAACCTCAACCAGAGTGAAGAGATCTTACTAAATACTCCAGCATTCAGTTGAAACCTTACAGGCAGAGCTAAACTAGCCCTAGGGCAAAGACTTCTCTTGGCCCACCCTAACAAAGCTTTAAATAAAAACAAATTTTGAGGAATTCGGATAAGTATAAATTATCTTTTCTTCTTTAAAAAAACAGTTGACTCTTTAAAGCAAATATAACAGTGAATTATGGGTTTTATAACGTATCTAGAAGTTAAATGTATGACAATAACACAAAGGACAGAAGGAAGGGAAAATGGAGGTACACTACCAGAGGACTCTCATATTATACATCAAATGGTATAACATTATTTAAAGGTAGACTGTGGTAAGTTAAAGGGGCTTATTGTAAACCCTAGCTAGGAAGAAAAATAAGCACAGTTAATACACTAAAATAAGAGATAAGTTAAATACTACAAAATACTTAACCCAAAAAATGGCAATAAAAATAAAGAATAGATGGGGTGAATAGTGTCAAGGAGGAAAAACTTCCTCTACTCTTAAGTTTCATACTGGAGGCCAGCAAATTAAACTCAAAACTCACAGATTAACAAGCGGAAAAAACTAGGTTTATTCATATGCATATGAAAAATGCACAAAAGAAGTGGCTCTTTAAACAGCTAAAGATGGAGGCTTATATACCTAATTTAATAGAAAAGGTAGGAGATGAAAAGGCTTCTATGGTGAACAACAAATGGATTTCTAGAGGAATAAACAGAAGAAAGTTTGTCATAATGTTTATGCAGGTGTAAGTGGTCTTATCCATTTTTTCTTAATGGCCATAAATTTCTCTGGAGAGGGGATTTATGGGAACCTCACTCCAGAAGTTTCTGCTTTGAGAAAAGGGAAGCTCCAGGAAGGCTTCTTTCTGAATTGTTGAATATCAAATGCCTTTAGTTTAAAATAATCATATATCGGGCTTCCCTGGTGGCGCAGTGGTTGAGAGTCCACCTGCCGATGCAGGGGATACGGATTCGTGCCCCGGTCCGGGAAGATCCCACATGCCGCGGAGCGGCTGGGCCCGTGAGCCACGGCCGCTGAGCCTGCGCTCCGCAACGGGAGAGGCCGCAACAGTGAGAGGCCCGCGTACCGCAAAAAAATAAAAAATAAAATAACCATGTATCAATTCTAGAGGTCCGAGTGGATCTCCACAATAGAAAACAAGGAGCAAGCTGGTAGACTTAAACCTAACCATATCAATACTTAAATGTTAACAGACTTTTTAAAAGATACCAATTAAAAGGCAGAGGCTGTCAGACTAAATTTAAAAAATCAAGCTCTAACTATGTGCTAACTACAAGAAACACACTGTAAATATAAAGACAAAGACAGGTTGAAAGTAAAGGTTGGAAAAAGATACACCATTCAAATACCAGTCTAGTCCTAAGAAAGCTACAAGAGCTATCCATATTCATGTCAAAGTTGCCTTGGGAAGAGCAAATATTACCAAGATAAAGTAGGACAAGTCATTATGATAAAACGGTGAGTTTACTGAGAACACATAACAATCCTAAAATATATATGCACCTAAAAACAGAACTTCAAAAAACATGAGGCAAAAACTGACAGAACTGAA
Organism: Grampus griseus; assembly: GCF_964374135.1. Taxonomy (NCBI): domain Eukaryota; kingdom Metazoa; phylum Chordata; class Mammalia; order Artiodactyla; family Delphinidae; genus Grampus; species Grampus griseus. The sequence goes on along the minus strand of NC_139006.1, from coordinate 22,559,550 downwards.
TCCATAATTGTAGTTTGAGATTTTAGCACTCCTCTTTCAGTAACTGATAGAACAAGTAGAACAAAACAATATATAAGTGTATACAAGACTAATAATGCTAACAACCAATAACTGATGTCTACCTGCAGGGTACACATTCTTCTCAAGGACATATACAATATTTACCATCATGTGCCTCACCACAAAACAAACCTCAAATTCAAAAGACTGAAATCCTATACAGTATGTTCTCTGATCACAATGGTATTAAATTAGAATTCAGTAACAATAAGATAACTAAAACCCCAAGTATCTGTTAACTGAACAAAATACTTCCAAATAATCCATAGCAAAAAAGACATTACAAGAGAAATTAGAAAATATTTCAAACTGAATGGTAGTACATAGTATGTCAAGTTGTGGGATGCAGCTACAGCATTGCTTAGAGGTAATTTTAGATATCTATATACAAAATGATGAACCTCAACCCTTATCTCATTCATTAAACAGACTCTAACTTGAAGTGTTTCACAGAACTAAATGTAAAACCACAAACTTGCAAAAGAAAAATTTAAGAAAATATTAGTGACCTTAGGCTTACAGAAGATTCCTTAGATAGGATATAAAGAACATTAACTATAAGAGAAATAACAGATCAGTAACTTGGACTTCATAAAAATTAAATTTTTCAATCTTTGAAAGATACCATTAAGAAAATGAAAAGGCAAAACCCACAAACTATGAGAACATATTTGCAAAACCTGTAATAAAGGACTCATATCCAGAAAACATAAAGAACTCTTGCAATTTAAAAAACAACCTGATTTTTCAACTGGGCAAAAGATTTTAAAGAACACTTCAAAGAAGATAAATGATTAGCAAATAAGCACACGAAAAGATGATCAATGTTAATCATCTGGAAATTACAAAGTAAAACTACAGTAATATATCACTACGGACCCAGAAGAATGGCTAAATAAAGACTGACTATACCAAGGGTTAACAAGGATGTGGAACACCTGGAATTCTCATACACTGCTGGTAGGAATACAAAACAGTATAGTCACTTTGGAAAACAATTGGGCAGTTTCTTATAAAGTTATAAACATACATTTACTACATAACTCCAATTTCCACTTCTAGGTATTTAACTGAGAGAAATTAAAACAAATGCCCAAAGACCTGTATACATATATTTATAAGGAACTTTATTCATTACAGCTACAAACTAGAAACCCAAATATCCATCAACTAATGAATAAAGAAACTATGGAATATCCATATAATGGAATACTACAATTAAATACAACCTACTACTACTTTTAACAACAGGAGTGAATCTCAAAGCATTATGTTAAGTCAAAGAGGGCAGAGAAGGGCTTCCCTGGTGGCGCAGTGGTTAAGAATCCGCCTGCCAATGCAGGGCACACGGGTTCAAGCCCTGGCCCAGGAAGATCCCACGTGCCGCGGAGCAACTAAGCCCGTGCGCCACAACTAAGCCCGTGCGCCACAACTACCGAACCTGTGCTCTAGAGCCTGCAAGCCACAACTACTGAAGCCCCCGCACCTAGAGCCCATGCTCCGCAACAAGAGAAGCCACCGCGATGAGAAGCCCATGCACCTCAATGAAGAGCAGCCCCCACCCGTCGCAACTAGAGAAAGCCTTCGGGCAGCAACGAAGACCCAACCCAGCCAAAAATAAATTGATAAAAAAAAAAAGAGGGCAGACACAAAATAGTATGTATTGTATGATTCCATTTATGTGACATTTTAGAATAAAGGCAAAACTATGGTTATAGAAAGTTATCAGTAACTGCCACAGGCAGGGATTGGGGAAGAAAAGTGATCCAAACTTTTTGGGGTGATAGAAATAGGAGTATTTATATGACTTTATACAATTTTAAAAACTCAAACTACATAGTTAAAAATGAGTGAATTTGGGGAATTCCCTGGCGGTTCAGTGGTTAAGACTCCAGGCTTCACTGCAGGGGGCGTGGGTTCGATCCCTGGTTGGGGGACTAAGATCCCATACACTGCTTGGCACGAGGAAAAAAAAAAGTGAAATTTTGTGCAAATTATACCTCAATGAAGCTTTTTTCCCCCACACTTAGCAGCAAAAAAAGTCAGAGGTATACACATATGTTCCAGGTAAGGCAAGTATTTTTCCAAAATCTTAGTTAGAGTAAGGCTCTAAGAAGTTAATGACTTGCCCCAAAATCATTAGTAACTGGTGGAACCATGTTTAGGGATACAGATCATTTTATTGTAAATCTAAACACAGAATGTATGCTTTAGGAATGACCATGAGAATCTGTATAACTAATACCCTTTTGATGGAGCTCCACGAACTGCATTTAACCCATAGTGAAGCCGTAAAGGAAGTTTCAACTTACTCAGGGCAAGCCAGCTAAAACAGATTAGGCTAAAAGTTGGATGGTGTAGCACAGATACCTCAAATACTTGCCAGTGGTCATGTTTATTTTGGGAGTGGATTATTTTAAAGTTCTTCATGTTAACTGAAGTGCCTATGCATTAATCCCAGTATTCAAAGGCTTCCAAAACAAAAATTCTGAAAGTTTTGAGTACTTTACCTTTCATTTTCCCATTATGTGTTACAATCAAGCAATTAGGGTCAAGTAATGAAAGAACCAGATTTTGCAAGACAACATAGTATCAACAGCTTATTTTATTTATTTATTTTTTTATTATTTTTTTTTTGCAGTATGCGGGCCTCTCACTGTTGTGGCCTCTCCCGTTGCAGAGCACAGGCTCTGGACGTGCAGGCTCAGCAGCCATGGCTCACGGGCCTAGCCGCTCCGCGGCATGTGGGACCTTCCCGGACCGGGGCACAAACCCGTGTCCCCTACATCGGCAGGCGGACTCTCAACCACTGCGCCACCAGGAAAGCCCTCAACAGCTTATTTTAAAAGCAAGACAAGAAAGCTGCCCTTAATACTTATTAACCACATCAATCTTAACCTCAGCCTAAAGAAAACAAATTAAAACTTTTCTTCATCTCTATTACCAATTCATTTCACAAGAGTCTAGCATCTAATCCAGAAGTAGGCAATCCATGGAACCTACAGCAAATACTAGTTGTTCACTAATTCTTAGCATACGTAGCTCATCTCTTCAATTCCTCTTGTCTGTTCTACTTTCCAGTTTTTCTCCTCCCTCTTTCTGCCACTTTTATACGGTTACCACAGCCTCTTTTTGAGAAAACAATAGAGGATATTCATGCCTGATGAGTGAATTATGATTATAATCTAACTTTCTATCTTTGCTCTTCTACTTATGGTGATAATCTCTTTAAAGGAAACTTCTACATTGTATAGGTATAAACGGTTAGAAAAGAATACTGATCCATTCTATACCCATCCTGACACTTTTCCCTATAAGCAAAGACCACTGAAAATTGAAAATACTTCATTATTTTCACTGATTCTGAATATTATGTATGAACTGAATTTACCTATGCATATTAATTATTTACCCTGAGATTAAAGTCCAAACTATCTTTAAACATTACTAGTTTAAACATTACTAGTTAAACATTACTACTATCTAATATTAGATATATTAGAACTCTCAATTTTAAGCGAAAGAAACCCAAGCTAACTTAAAATCAGAACTGCCTGGCTCACAGAAGGATACTAAGGTGGTGCACAGATACAAAAAGAATGAACTTCAGGCAGTAGGGCCTCAAATCTCAATGCCACCAGATCCATCTCTTTATTTCATGCTCCTCTTTACTCATTTGGCCTCATTCTCTCCCACTATAGACAAACCTCCTGCCTCCCGCTAGAGGCAGTCTCAGCTTCACAAGCCCAGAAGAAAACTGACAGCTTTCTCCTGTCATCTGTGTATCAATACCAGTGAAGAATACCTACTGGCCCTTTGTGTAGGATGCCAGTCAGTACAAGTGAGAGAGACAAAACTGGCCAGGCCTAATACACATGTTCTACCCTTAAGGCACCAGAAAATGAGTAACGAGAAATCTTGCTGAATAAACTAAAAGCAATGACTTGCCACTATCTGTAAGTTATCTTGGTTCCGTGAATTAAATGTAAGGACCTCAAAAACAAACAAAAATCCAATGAAAACCCTATTCCTTTTACTAGTATAATTAGGGGTTGGGGAAGCCCCTAATGTTCAAAAAATCTGCCTTAAGGGCACAATCTAGGAATTAGCAATAATCCTCCAGATATAATCCAAAATGTAAAAAATAAAGAAATCTAACCCCTGGCTCTAAAACCAGTGACCTAAAATTACAGAAAAGTCCAAACACAGGGGGAAAAGGTCAATTTAATGAGCATATATATGATAGTTTAGCAAGAAACAGAGCAATCTCATTTTAAAAATTCACTCAGTGATGGCACAAATCTGAAATTAAAGCATAACATGAGACTCATATTTGTTAGTGATCATATAATCAACACAGCAATGGCTAAGAATCATACAACACTCAGGGAGCTAAATATTTCTGGAGAAATGCTTCCTTTTTTTCCCCCCTTCTGGCACGCCACGGTTTGCAGGATCCTAGTCCCCTGACCAGGGATGGAACCCGGGCCCCCTGCAGTGGAAGCAGAGTTTTAACCACTGAACTGCCAGGGAATTCCCACTTCCTTCCTTGAAAGGCATTTAAGTGGAAAGGAATCTGAAACTTCCTAGCATATCTAAGTTTTAAATTACTTTGTTTCAAGGCTAATCATTTCAAACAATTGAGTGTTATAAAGAAAACTCACAACCCAAAATTCTTCACTGATCCACCACTCAGTTTAAATGACGCAGTTCGCTACCCTCTACGGATTTTATCTTTCCGGCACTTTCAGTCCCATGCAAGCTGTTTCTGTTCTACATAACTGCATGTATACTCAGAATTGAATTCAAACGATGACCTACATTTAGTAGTATCTGAGTACCTGTAAGACATAAAAAAAGGCTCACTCTCTACTAATTCTTATCTTTCAAGCTCAATCTGAGGGAATAAAATGATATTCTATTTTTAATAAGTAGCAAATTTATAGTTATTTATGATAAAGAATTAAATTCCTTAATACAGAGTTCTGTTAGTCATACTACTTATGAAAACATTACAAAAACGCAGAGCTGCAAATAGTGTAGGGGAGAAGGTCCTTGCTCGTAACAATTATAATAGCCAACACATACAAAGAACTCTTCCATGTGCTTCACCATTTATTAGTCATTTAATCTTAAAACAACCCTATGAGGTATTATCCCATTTTACAAAGGGGGTAGGTAACTAAGGCACAAAAAGATAAGTTAACCTGCCCAAGTCATAGAGCTAGCTAATAATTTACAGATCCAAGTTTAAATCATATAAGAACTTAAGTAGGACAAGCATATATAAGACCAATTCAAAAACAAAAGGGCCAGACACTGCTTTGGGAAAGATTCCTCAGTGTTCTCCCCAGTGCTGCAAGCAATAATAAATCCTTCCTTCTCCAGAGTTTAAAAAAAAGGCAAGGGGGTAATGTCATACTACTCCATTTCAAAAAGGCAAAAAAGAAGAAAAACTAGGATTTTTTTCCTCTCAGTGCACTGAAACCAGGCCCAGATTACTGGGTTAGGGGTGGGGGGGGTGGGGAAGAGATATCTATATTCTCAAATTATACAAAAATATCACAAAGTAACATTTCTTCAAGAAAAGCACTTAAAGAGGCACATTCTGGATAAAGCACATATTAAATTACAGCACTCAGAAAACTAAGTTTTTATTTCCTAAACTTTATGCTTGAAAAAAATACAGTAAATAGCTAAAAGCAATCTTCCTTAATATTCTATAGGAAAGGACTATCATGTTAACAATTTTTATTGGTACATAGAAAGTACCACAATAATCAAAAAAGGGTCAATCTATCACTGTGGCATATTCACTTAGCTTTATCTCTGAAAAATACTTTCAGATTATTGAGGTGTTTTCTTATCTCTGAAACAACTTTCAACAACATGAAAGGGCATACTGCTATTTCCACACAGAGTCAGCAATGATCTTCGGTAGTGATTATAGTTTAATTTGCCATGTAGAAAAACTTAAGCCTATAAAATTGGATTTAGAAATGGAGCTGCAATCATTCTAATCCACAAAAACAACCACAGTTAGTACTTATTTCATGACTCGGAAGCAAGTCCACCTTCTTAATATTTTTACTCCTAAAATATGCAACACTAGTAGGCAAAGGGTCTGTTCCTCAAAACTGAACTGATTCTGGTCTTGCTTTGGTTTCTTCTAGTCTGTTCAAGTAGGAAACAGTAGCTACAGTGTCTGACATGAACATGATACGTGTGCTTACTACTGAGCTAAGTATATTCCCCGAGCTCTAGAAAACTGATATGGCATTGAGCTTCTTGAGTTAACCCTTAGTTATTACAAGATTATTCTCATCCAGTCCAAGAGAAGGAAATGGTACTACAGCCTCACAAAGGTCACCACCATTCTGAATCTGCACCTTTTTGTCCATCCCCAAGTTTTACAAGATCATTACGAAAAAAATCTTACTTGCATCCTACTACAGAAGTCTTTCCTACCATTATTCCCAGGAGATACAAGTAAGATCACATCTTGATTTCTTGGCTGCCTTTCACTGATGTTATCATAGCATGAAGCTTTGAAATAGGACCCTGGGATAGGCCATTGCCTTCAAAGTGTCTATCATTACTCCTTGGTGAGTCAGCTTCTGGACTGCTGCCAATGTGCTTTTTGTTGTGTTTATCATGAAACCATATTTCTGCAGAGTTGAAATAGTGGCCAAAACACTGCATTTCCAAAGACTCCCTCAGGTGTTTATCAAAGAAAGGACACAGATACATATCCAAGCAAGCCACTCACATGTTTCAGTAAAAGAAGGAATGAATAACCCAAGCAGGTTTACATAGTATCATGTTAAAAGATTCTCTTCTGTGCAAGTGTCCAAAAATGCCCTGTAAAATCTCCTGATAACTTTAAGTAGATGTTATGCAAATGGGTACATTTAAAAGTTTTTCATGCTCTTGACAAAGGAAAAGTTATCTTTTTCTGTATCAGGTAAACTAGCTGAAGAATTCTCAAGTTAACAAAAGTTTGAGATACCCAGGAATTCTCTGAAGGCTCATCAAATATCTCTAAAGGGAAAAATCTATTTTTGTATCTTTCTAGATGAACCCACTAATAAATTTTTGTATTTTTTCGTTTTGAGAAGGTAAAACACTGGGAATGGGGGAAGAGTGTGTGTAACGCAACTTAAGTAGTTCCATGGAGCAGGAATGCAAAAGCTCCTAGCTCTAAATAAAGTAATGGGGCTTCCCTGGTGGCGCAGCGGTTGAGAGTCCGCCTGCCGATGCAGGGAACACAGGTTCGTGCCCCGGTCCAGGAAGATCCCACATGTCACGGAGCAGCTAGGCCCGTGAGCCATGGCCGCTGAGCCTGCGCGTCCGGAGCCTGTGCTCCGCAACGGGAGAAGCCACAACAGTGAGAGGCCCGCGTACCGCAAAAAAAAAAAAAAAAAAAAGTAATGGACAGTTATAATGCCTTCAGGGAAAGAAGCAGTGTTATCACTATAGTAACAGTAGCAACGACCACTACCGGCATATATGGAGTGCTTACTATTGGCTAGCTACTGTTGTAAGCATTTGCCGAATCCTAATTAAGGCCCCAAGTGCACTGTTATCCCCATTTTAAAACTGAGAAATCTGAGGCAAGGAGAAATTAAGGAATTTGCCTAGGATCACATGGTACTAGTGGTAAAACCAAGATTAAAACCCAAGCCTGAGCTCTTCACCATACTAAACTGCAATAGTGGAAAGAACATCCAACTTGTTATTAGAAGACCTGGACTGAAGTTCTAATTCAGCTATTCACTAGCAGTGCAACCTCAGACAAGTTCTGACAGCTTTGAAACACAATTTATTCACCTGTAAAGTGAGAGTAATAGTACAGCCTGCCCTGCCTACTTCACTAGGTAGCAGTGAAAATTAAGTGTGCAACTAATACAGCTAATTAAAATTTTATTCGTAATACTGATCCCATGGTTGCTACCTCCATACTCCCATATTTCTAATTTTGGCAACCCTATCCTGGAATTCTCAACTTGAATCACCAATATTGTAGTCTTAGGAAAAGTAAAGAACCTAAGTCTTGCCACTAGCAAACAACCACATACAGAAAACAAACTGTTAATTTGTAATCCCCATTACTGTCAAGAGTGGGCATCTCCGGATGGATATTTCCATGGGAAATAGCTAGAAACATGATAGCCTACAAGTGAAATATCCCCTTAACCAAATGTTCATATTTGAAGTGTAATGTCTCTTGGTTCTAAACACAACATTCAGTTTTCTAAATATCTTAACTCAGAAGAAATGTACATTGCTGAAAGTAGCTCTGTATACCAAGTACCTCATCACAGTATCCAAAAGGCTTAAACTAATCTAATTCTAAGACTAATCAAAAGAAACACACACATACTATTCTCGAAGATGTCATATACCACCTACAGTCTCTGTAGTCCTCTGCAGGGTCAGAATCAGAACCCTGAAACATTAACTTGCAAAAATTGCCTGCAATTTCTTTCCCAAGATAAAAGCTCCTACACCTCTTTTTCTTGCCCTCATATTGCTAGAAAAAGAAAGTTCACTACACAGAAAAAAAAAGAGGATAATTTTAATTCAAGTAGCTAATCAACCATAAACTGTAAGTTTTATGACTTGTTTACATGAAACTGGCAACCAATATTAATACTTCCAGCTATCTTGCGGGAACTCTGTAGTGCTAAACCTGTTTTACTTATAGACTTTTCATAACCAATTATATAACCATTCTGCTAGCTAGAGGAACAAAAGAAAGTCAAAGATTCACAATTCAAGAGCTACTAAAAACAAAATATGACATTATGCACTAAGGAGTTTGATAAGTAAATATATCCACTAAGTACATGTGCCTACTTCCTTAATTTTAAAAAATTCTCATTATTTACAGTTTACACTGTAAGATTATTTGTATAACAAATTATTCTCATTCCAGAGTGAAATTTTTGGGGGGTGAAGTTTACTAAGCAATTAACAAAATTCTGTGAAAATTACAAGCTTTTTCAGGTTCCATAATAAAATTTAAAAAGCTCTAGGCACCATATATTTTTTTAAACCATAAGAAAACACATACATGGGCATACACACACGTGTGTGAATACTTTGATAGCAGCTTTATTTGTAGTTATCAAAACCTGGACAACCAGGACTTCCCTGGTGGCACAGTGGTTAAGAATCCCCCTGCCAATTCAGGGGACATGGGTTCGAGACCTGGTCCGTGAAGATCGCACATGCCACGGAGCAACAAAGCCCGTGCACCACAACTACTGAGTCTACACTCTAGAGCCTGTGAGCCACAACTACTGAAGCCTGCAAGCCCTACAGCCCGTGCTCTGCAACAAAAGAAGCCACCGCAATGAGAAGCCTGCGCACTGCAACAAAGAGTAGCCCCCGCTCCCTGCAACTAGAGAAAGCCCACGCACAGCAACGAAGACCCAACGCAGCCAAAAATAAACAAACTGGACAACCCAAATGAACTTGGAACGTGAATATACAAACTGTGGTACATCCATACAATGGAATGCTACTCGGCAATAAAAAGTAATCACTGATACACAAACTATGGATGTGTCAAAGTGCCTTACGTTAAATAAAAGCAGCCAGTCTCAAAAGGTTACATACTGCATGATTCCATTTATATGAAATTCTGGAAAAGACAAAACTATAGCGACAAAACAGATCAGTAGTTCCCAAAGACAATTTGAGGTGATGGAACTCTTCTATATCTTGATTAGTGTTGATCATGTGTTTCCAAAACTTGCAGAACTGTACTCAAAAAGGGTGAGTTTTACTGTATGTAAGTTATACCTTAGTCTAAAATAAATTTTTACAGAATCTGTATTATTGTCCTGAAAACAAGGACCAGATGCTGCTGAAACAACCGATACAGGAACACTAAACCTTATTAGATCTGCCTCCAAGTCTGAAAACTCCCTTCCATTAACATTTTGCCTAGAAATCTAAACAGTATTTGTAAAGTAGAAATAAACTGACTTAGGATTAAAAAAACAAATCTATTTTTAAAAGAAAACTACCTAGTGTTTACATCCTAGTCATTTTAAGAAGAAAATGAGCTTTGTCAAGGACAGAATAAAACCCAAACAGTAAGTATTAACATCAATCTTTTCCATAATCATGACAGTCACAACAAATGAGGTTCCTTTTTCTAATTTTGGTTCAAAAACCAAAATTTTACTTCACAAAATCTGTAAAACATTATTAAAAGATCTTAATATTTGCCTAAAATCCTTAAGTACTTTCACTTAGCTAGGCAGTATAGCAAAGAACGCAACTACCTGGGCAAGTTACTTAACCCCATTTTGCCTCAATTTCTTCATCACTAAAATTGGAATAATTATACCTACCTCTGGGAATAATCCTAGACAATTAAACAACTTAATACATGTAAATTGCTTAGAATAGTGCCTAGCATACTTAAAAGCCTCAAAAATTTTTAAGCCAATGTAAATGAATAATCTTAATAATCACCAGCTGTGTGTCCTTGTACAAATCATTTTATCTTTTCACATCACAATTCTGTTCTGTAAGGTCAGAGACCTGAATTCAAGCCTAAAGGGCTATCTAGTAATATTATTCTATGTTCCTATAATTTTGAATTGCACCAGTCACCTTGCAAAGAAGGTTAGGTATGATCCCCAATGTATAGAAAAATCTGAGACCCAAATTAAGTTAAATGATTTGCCCAAGGAGATAGTAAAGGAAGAGCCAAGGCAAAGATATGGTATTCTGAGAATCCTCAAAACTTTGTTCTCTTCAAAAATTCTCACCCTCTATCAACTCCTTCCCTTCTTACAGACATAGGTACGACATACTCAAAAACAAATGAACAACAACAAAAAAACCCTCCAATGTAGTTGTTTTTTTTTGGCCACGCCACAAGGCATGTGGGATCTTGGTTTCCAGGCCAGGGATCGAACCCATGCCCCCTGCAGTGGAAGCAGAGTCTTAACCATTGGACCACGAGGGACGTCTCTCCAATATACTCATTTTAAAAATTCATTAAGCTATACATTTTTTATGCACCCTTCTGCATGTTTTAGATTGTAATTTTAAAAGACAAAATAGGCTTCATCATTAAGTGTATTCACGTATGAACAGACGTAGCAGAAAAATTAAAAAGCTAAAGAAAGACAAACTCAGCTAATTATGTTCGTTAAAATTTTGTGAGGCGGTAAAAGTTTTAAAACTGAAGTGTTACATACATACAAAAAAGTTTATGTAAGTATACAACTCAATGATTCTCATAAAGAAAACCATGAAATTACCACCCAGATCAAGATACAGAACATTAACAACCCTATAGTCTCCCTTATGCTCACTACCAAAAATAACCATTATTCTGACTTCTGTTGCCATCTATCAGTTTTGTCTTTTTTTTTTTTTAACTTTATAGAAATGGAATCACATAATAAGCACTGTTTGTGAATGGGTTCTTCCATTTACACTTAATTTTTCTTCTTGCAAAGTGCATTTAGGTAAGCCTAGTAAGAAAGGTTCTCTCGTGTATTATCAAATATTCAAATTTAAACCATAAATCATTCTCAAAGCAAACCATTTCTCAAGCCATAAAATATCTAAGATATTGATTTGTTTAAAGTATAGCTGGTATTCCCTCTCTCCCCAATGAGATTTCTAAAACAGAAATTTTCAGTTACTTTTAATTGGAGAAAATAGAGATCCAAATGTCTCAATAGATATTGAATAAAATTTGAATTATAAATTATAAAATTTGAATTATAACCTTTAAAAAGCAAGACAGAAGAAAAAAGGGACATCATGAAAAAATTTCAGACCATAATTCTCTTAAAATTAATTTTGATCTTCTATATAGAAAAGAGTTGTCAATTAATTATAGCCAACACTGAACACAAAAATGCAAAAATCTGGTTTGCACTAAAATACGTAATTCCAACACAATTTTGATAGCACTGCAACAAAATTTTTAAATAACGAAATGCTTCTACTTTATCCTGAGATCTCCTCCTCCTGCTAATCTACATCACTGTTTCATTTTAACAGACCATAATCTGTGCCATCTAACATGTAGCATTAGCCACATGTGGCTATTTAAATTTAAATTTAAATTAAAAATTTTTAATTTATTGGGATGGCTCTAGTAGTACTTAGTTGTCTTTAACTTCATTCAAAACAATTTTGTTACTGTATTGTGACACCTGTCGTATCAGGGTACAGTAAAAAAAAAAAAAAAAACTTGGGACTTCCCTGGTGGCGCAATGCTTAAGAATCCACCTGCCAATGCAGGGGACTCGGGTTCGATCCCTGGTCCGGGAAGATCCCATATGCCACAGAGCAACTAAGCCCGCGCGCCACTATTACTGAAGCCCACGCACCCTAGAGCCCGTGCTCTGCAGCAAGAGAAGCCACCGCAATGAGAAGCCTGCACACTGCAACGAAGTGTAGCCCCAGCTCACCGCAACTAGAGAAAGCCCGCGCACAGCAACGAAGACCCAACGCAGCTGAAAATTTATAAAAAAAAAAAACTTATCAAAATTGGTGAATTTTTGTGTAGCTGTTTTAATATTCAAGATGGAAGAAAAAAGTAATATTTTTGCCATATTATGCTTTATTATTTCAAGAAAGGTAAAAACGCAACTGAAACGCAAAAAAAGATTTGTGCAGTGTATGGAGAAGGTGCTGTGACAGATCAAATGTGTCAAAAGTGGTTTGAGAAGTTTCGTGGTGGAGATTTCTCACTGGGCAATGCTCCATGGTCGGGTAGACCAGTTGAAGTTGATAGTGATCAAATCGAGACATTGAGAACAATCAACGTTATACCACATGGGAGATAGCTGACATATTCAAAATATCCAAATCAAGCGATGAAAATCATTTGCACCAGCCTGGTTATGTTAATCACTTTGATGTTTGGATTCCACACAAGTTAAGCAAAAAAAAACCTTCTTGACCATATTTCCGCATTTGATTCTCTACTTAAATGTGATGAAAACGTTCCGTTTTCAAAACAAATTGTGTCGGGCAATGCAAAGTGGATACTGTACAATAATGTGGAAAGGAAGAGATCGTGGGCAAGTGAAATGAACCACCACCAACCACACCAAAGGCCGGTCTTCATCCAAAGAAGTTGATGTTGTGTATATGGTGGGACTGGAAGGGAGTCCTCTATTACGAGCTCCTCTGGAAAACCAAACGATTAATTCCAACAAGTACTGCTCCCAATTAGACCAGCTGAAAGAGCACTTGACGAAAAGCGTCCAGAATTAGTCAACAGAAAACGCACAATCTTCCATCAGGATAACGCAAGACTGCATGTTTCTTCGGTGACCAGGCAAAAACTGTTACAGCTTGGCTGGGAAATTCTAATTCATCCGCTGCATTCACCAGACATTGCACGTTTGGATTTCCATTTATTTCTGTCTTTATAAAATTCTCTTAATGGAAAAAATTTCAATTCCCTAGAAGACTGTAAAAGGCACCTGGAACAGTTCTTTGCTCAAAAAGATTAAAAGTTTTGGGAAGATGGAATTATGAAGTTGTCTGAAAAATGGCAGAAGGTAGTGGACCAAAAGGGTGAATATGTTCTTCAATAAAGTTCTCAGTGAAAATGAAAAATGTCTTTTATTTTTACTTAAAAACCAAAGGCTTTTTGGCCAACCCAACAGTTCCTTGGTCAAACTAGCCAAATTTCAAGTGCTCAATATGTACTGAACAGCAGATATCGAATGTCAGAAGGAATCAGAGAAAGTTCTATTGAACAACACAGGTTCCATACATGCTGTCTCATCTCCCACTCCTCATCCCTTATTATGCTAAAATTAACCTAAGAAAATGATGGATGACTAGTATGGATCACCAAATCCCATTGTTTCCCATTTCACTCAAATTTAATTATCACTCGTTTGGAAATCTCCTTGGCCTCCACTATGCCTCATTAACCTAATTTTAACAGGTTTTCTTAAAATTCAATCTTCTCCCACTCCCCTAAATGTGAGCCTCAATCTCTGGCTCTTCTAGGTTCAAGATCTCATCCAGATAAGGCCTACCTTTCTTCCTGCCTCAAGTTCTCTATCTCCAAGCTCCTGCAGGACATTTTTACTACTATACCCTGGCCTCAATGTTAAACGTGTGAAGGGTTTCATTTTAGTCCTTTTCCAAAACCAGCTCCCCCTCCCAATTCCATATTTCTATACTATCACTATTCTCTGAGACCCAAAACCCACCAACTCTGAATCCTTGCCACTAACCTCCCATTCAAATTTGTGTATCTCCTTTAGGGTATCAACCAACAACCCTCTACTTTAATCTAGCTATCTAAATTACCACCTTGCCACCACCTTAATTCAGGTCCTTATTACCTAATTCTGAGTACAGTACAGATTCTTCACTGCTTTCTAATCTTTGCCTGCTCCCGATCATGCAAACTACCACCAAACACATCTTCACCAAAACTGCCTTTGATCTCAGCCTAAAAGGGCTCAGTACAGCAAGTAAAAGAAATTTCAAGGGGCTTCCCTGGTGGCGCAGTGGTTGGGAGTCCGCCTGCCAGTGCAGGGGACGCGGGTTCGTGTCCCGGTCCGGGAGGATCCCATGTGCCGCGGAGCAGCTGGGCCTGTGAGCCATGGCCGCTGGGCCTGCACGTCTGGAACCTGTGCTCCACTACAGGACAGGCCACAGCAGTGAGAGGCCCGCGTACCGCAAAAAAAAAAAAAAAAAAAAAAAAAAAAAAAAGAAAGAAATTTCAAATAATTTAAGGATTTGATTAATTTATAGCACTTTACAAACTTATTTTTGAATCCTCTATTCTGTGCTAGCAAAACTAAAACTATTCCCCGAACACAGCTCTATGTGCCTCACCTATATAAAGCTGGGACGCCTCCTAGTTTCTACTATGCAATTTTAACATGTTAGCTGCTTTATATTACAAAGCTATCCATCTCAGCGCCTCTTACATAGCACCCATTTTGAACAGACCTAAGTGAACAGACCAGGAATAAGAAAGTTACAAATACACGTATGGGTTTAGATTTAATATAAAAGCATCAATATTTATTGCATGCAATTCTATTCCCCCAAAATTTACTCTGCAGAATTATTTCTGTGGAAATTATCCTACCGTTGTTCAAAAGTATAAAGTGCTAGAATATCCATGAGAGACAGCACTTTTTGTAATAAGGGAAAAAAATCCCTAGATGTCCATCAGTAAAGGACTGGATAAATAATTGTAGCATGCCTATAAAAAGTTTTAAAACACTACAGTCCTTAAAAATGAGGTAAATCTATATTTTGTGATACAGTAAGATGTCTGTAGTTCATTACTGAGAAAAAAAACAAATTGTAGATAAGCACGTACAGTTTGATCCTATTAAAGGGAAATTTTAAGATCTATATATTAACTGAAAACAACTATTAATAGGGGACTAAAATTGCATTCTATTCATACAACTGAATAGCTATTAAGCTAATAGCTTTTAAGTGAAGTAAATATACATGTATCAACACAGATAAATTTCAAGCTTTTCAAACAGAATATATACACTAAGGTACCACACACATTTGAAACACCATAATACTACATGTTAAATACACAGAGACATTTGTTGGAAGAATGAAAGAGCATGGGCTAAGAGAGTAAAACCACCTCTGGATAATGGAAACAGGATCTAAGATGAATGCAAAAGGGACTCCAAACTATATATTTTGATTTTTAAAAACAAATATAAATACACCTTTCAGGCAAATCTTGCAAGATGTCAACATCTATTAAATCTAAATCAACATCTTTTAAATTAGGTACATGGTGATTATTAAATTATTCTCCATATTTTTCTAAATTTTGAAATATTTAAATTTTACTTTTAAAAAAAAGAAAGCCAAGATTGTGGAATTTTGAAACAGAGGAACATGGCCTTTATCGACTTCTACAGGGTATTTTTTTTTGACAAGCCTATATATCTTTATTATAATATTTTTAACTAAAAATCTCTATAAATTTATATTAGCACCTATCTTTATTACCTTGATTGCTCTTCAACTTTAATCTTATTCTTTAAAATAATAAAGTAGGGCTTCCCTGGTGGCGCAGTGGTTGAGAGTCCGCCTGCCGGTGCAGGGGACACGGGTTCGTGCCCTGGTCCGGGAAGATCCCACGTGCCGCGGAGCGGCTGGGCCCGTGAGCCATGGCCGCTGAACCTGCACGTCCAGAGCCTGTGCTCCGCAACGGGAGAGGCCACAACAGGGAGACGCCCGCGTACCGTAAAAAACAAACAAACAAAAAAACTAAAATAAAATAATGAAGTAAGGGCAGATAGTTAAAAAAAGTTCTACCCCAGAAATCTAACATTCTGAATATTTACACAGCATTTAAGTCACTATAACATGCAATAAACAGCAAAAGCCCAGGCTCTACCTAAACTCTATCACTTAAACTCTAAAGGATGTATTACATAGACGTTCCTAAAATATCAACAGATAAATGAGTAAATAAACTTACAGTGGCTCAACTCCCAGCTGTACATTAACACCAAAACCCCAATGAGACTCTACTGCCAAAATAAGTCATTTATCTAAGTACATTCCAGTTCGAATTACATGTACAAAATCAGTATCACATCTGAGTTGCTATAGTCCCACTTGATATTTTTTAACATCTTTGTTGGAGTATAATTGCTTTACAATGGTTAGTTTCTGCTTTATAACAAAGTAAATCAGCTATACATACACATATATCCCCCTATCTCTTCCCTCTTGCGTTACCCTCCCTCCCACCCTCCCTATCCCACCCTCTAGGTGGTCACAAAGCACCGAGCTGATCTCCCTGTGCTATGAGGCTGCTGCCCACTGGCTATCTATTTTACATTTGGTAGTATATATAAGTCCATGCCACTCTCTCACTTCGTCCCAGCTTACCCTCCCCCCTCCCCGTGTCCTCAAGTCCATTCACTACATCTGCGTCTTTACTCCTCTCCTGCCCCTAGGTTCTTCATCACCTTTTTTTTTTTTAGATTCCATATATGTGTGTTAGCATGTAGTATTTGTTTTTCTCTTTCTGACTTACTTCACTCTGTATGACAGACTCTAGGTCCACCCACCTCACTACAAATAACTCAATTTCATTTCTTTTTATGGCTGAGTAATATTCCATTGTATATATGTGCCACATCTTCTTTACCCATTCATCTATCGTTGGACATTTAGGTTGCTTCCATGTCCTGGGTATTGTAAATAGAGCTGCAATGAACATTGTGGTGCATGACTGTTTTTGAATTATGGTTTTCTCAGGGTATATGCCCAGTAGTAGGATTGCTGGGTTGTATGGTACTTCTATTTTTAGTTTTTTAAGGAACCTCCATACTGTTCTCCATCTACTTGATATTTTTAAACACACACACACACACACACACACACACACAGCTACAGTTCTTGCTCCGCATGGCAAGTCCACATGGCATATCAGCAAGCAAACTGGGAATTCAGGCCAAGTCCTGTGTTTACAGTACATAGAATCTGATTTTTCTTTTTAAGGTTTCATAATTCTCAAACAGCTCATTAGGAAAAGAAAAATTAGATGGAGGTCTTGTGTTTAACTGTGACCAAAGCCCAGACTGTCTCAGTCATAGTGGAAATTACAATAAGAAAGTTCAAATCAGCTTGCCTGCCCCATTTTCCCATACCACTTCCTACAGCTGCCACTCTGCTTAGGAACTGGAGTCAGTTAAGGAACCACTTCCTTCCTCTATTTTTTTTTTTTTTTTGGCCACACCCCACAGCATGCAGAACTTCCCCAACCAGGGAGTGAACCCGCACCCCCTGCAGTGGAAGTGCGGAATCTTAACCACTGGACCACCAGGGAAGACCACAACCCACTTCCTCAATGGTGACTATGACTTAAACCTTCATAAGCCAGCCAATGAAAACTAAGGACAGGGACTTCCCTGGTAGTGCAGTGGTTAAGAATCCACCTGTCAATGCAGGGGACAGGGGTTTGATCCCTGGTCTGGGAAGATCCCACATGCCACAGAGCAACTATGCCTGTGTACCACAACTACTGAGCCTGAGCTCTAGAGCCCACAAGCCACAGCTACTGAAGCCCGTGCACTCTACAGACCATGCTCCGCAACAAGAGAAGCCAGCGCAATGAGAAGCCCACGCACTGCATGAAGAGTAGCCCCCTCTCGCCGCAACTAGAGAAAGCCTGCGCGCAGCAACGAACACCCAACACAGCCAAAAAAAAAAAAAAAGAAAACTAAGGATATTAAAATGTACTTTAAAATAGCAGCTTTTTCCTAATTATGAGTAATACATGTTCATTACAGAAAATTGGGAAACTACAGAAGAATATGAAGCAGAAAATGGTCACTATCCCAGCCAGAAATTAATCACTATTAATATTTCCATTCTTGTCTTTACAGGGTCTCTTTTATATATAAAAGTATATTAGCTCACTTACCAAACATGATTTTAAGTTCAGCAGACCAAAGGGGAATAAAATACTAGCTTCTTCAGAAGACTAACTTTTTTTTCAGTGTGTTCAGAGTAAACCAAAACCACGTGTACAGGCAACTGGAGAGGGTAAGACAAGTGAGAGAAATCATACTTGCTCCTTTTCATTCACCCTATGGCAAACCATGAAGTCCATGTTTCAAGAACCACTATACACCCAACGACTAACTAATGAGTATGTTTCCTTTTTAAATAGGAAGCTACTATATAAATAAATATACACATACATATACACACACACACACACACAGTCTTGCCAGTAGGAGGGACACACACAGTGAGAAGAATTACATCTAGACTAATTTTTTTGTCACCATGAATCTATCCTTAAGAGAAAGTAAGAGGATATCTGAAAGGCTGATGTAAAGTTAATGACCTCTCCCACAAAAACATTTTCTGTGCACATCAGATGAACGAAAAATCTAACTACAGAAAATGATGTATTGGTTTTACAATGCTATAACTTATTTACACATGTAAATATATATGTTCGAGTTCAAACAGTTAGTCCATAAATATTGATAGCTTACTTTGCACCAGGCAGTATATAAAGTGCTGAGTGAAGGAGAATAGCCATCAGTACCTACTTCTGCAGGGATTACAGTCTACCTCTTTAAATATGATGTCAAACACTAGGCATGTGGCCTCAAAGGAGTCACAACATCCCTGATTAAATGATGCTTTCAAATCCTTATGAGGATCTAAGAAGATGTATGTGACAGCACCTTATAAATCATGCTACCTAAGGTAAAAAGGGATACCTGGCCCTTTTCCCAAAATACTGTATATAGCAATCCCCTTCAGTATAAATTATCTTTTAACTGGCAAAAAAAATTTCTTTTAACTAGCAAAAAATAATCGCTAAGGTTGCTCTTTTCACAATATCTAAGATTTCAATATTATCTTTCTCTGATATCAACCCATATAAAATAACTGAAATTAAATTCCCCATGATGGGAAGTGAGAGGGAGACTCATTTTTGTAGTGCAAAAAACACCATTTTCTGATTTCATAACTTACAGCGGGGAGGAAAGGGGCAAATCAAAAGTAACTTATTCAAACTTAAGGAAAAAAGTTACCTTTTAATCTAAGATTCATCAGGGAAAGTTTCAACCCAAGAAAGCATTTTTTAAAAGTTACTGACTCAGGCTCTTCCAAATGGAGTTAGAGTGAAAGGTTAATTGTGGTATTTTGCAAGCAAAGGAAAGCAAGTACGGAGCAATTTTTTCAGTCTCCAAGACTTTTTTTTTTTTTTTTTTTGCGGTACGCGGGCCTCTCCCGTTGCGGAGCACAGGCAACAGACGCGCAGGATCAGCGGCCATGGCTTACGGACCTAGCCGCTCCGCGGCATGTGGGATCTTCCCGGACCGGGGCACGAACCCATGTCCCCTGCATCGGCAGGTAGACTATCAACCACTGCGCCACCAGGGAAGCCCAGACCTAAGCTCTTAGAAAACAAAAATGTTATAACCAAACTGCTTTCCATAAAGCATAGACTTTTAAAAATATACTCTACACAATATCAGTTCTTCATATCTAAAAGAAGTAGACTAATTATTTAGACTGTTTCCTATCCTATGATTTGCCCTTTTCAATTCAGCCACGTCAACAATGACAAAAGGTATCAAACTGATGCTTTATGAGCAAGGTTTATGTTTGCACTTATTGAGGATGTGACTCTGAACAGCATGGGACACTTTAAAGACTATCATAATCCAACTAGGCTGGACCATCTGCACAATTAGTGGAAAGGCCCAAAAACAGTCAACCATAAAAGCCCAACGTTAAATCTTAAGCGTCGAAAGCAGTTACGTCCAAAGTAGAGTATAGTACACTTCAAGGAGTACCCAAGATGCTCCACTGGGGTAAACAAGAAAGATATTTGAACTTTATTTTTAATTCTCATCCTTGTTAATTTTTTTGTTTATATTTTATAAGGTACACAATAACCAGTTACTATACATATTATTTGTAAATTAAATACTTAAGGATTGAACATTAATACTCAAATTTTTTTTTACTGTTGGGATGAGCAATCAAAAAGTTTACAGACCATTGGTCTAAAGTAGTCCCTATCACTGCACTTTCATTTTTACCTGCCCCTTCCACAGTTAAGCTGTAGAGGCTAAGATCTGATGCTGAAAAAAGAACAAAGGAAAGCTATTCCCAAACTATTTTAAACTCCCACCAACAAGCTAAAAGGTAGTAAATCACTAGCAAGAATATATGGAATTGCACAGGGAGCTCAGCTCGGTGCTCTGTGTCAACCTAAATGGGTGGGATGGGTGGGTGGAAGGGAGGTCCAAGAGGAAGGGGATATATGCATACATATAGCTGATTCACTTCATTGTACAGCAGAAACTAACACAATATTGTAAAGCAATTTTACGCCAATTAAAAAAAAAGAATACATGGAATTGGACACTGATATTCTCTTGCTGAGACTTTAAAATAGCATCCTATCTAGAGGGTGCCCTGAGTATATTCAAATTTAAAAAACAAAACCTGGGGCTTCCCTGGTGGCTCAGTGGTTAAGAATCTGCCTGTCAATGCAGGAGACACGGGTTCAAGTCCTGGTCCGGGAAGATCCCACATGCCGCAGAGCTACTAAGCCCGTGCGCCACAACTACTGAGCCTGCGCTCTAGAGCCTGCAGGCCACAACTACTGAGCCCGTGTGTCACAACTACTGAAGCCCGTGCGCCTAGAGCCTGTGCTCCACAACAAGAAAAGCCACTGCAGTGAGAAGCCCGCGCACCGCAATGAAGAGTAGCTCCCGCTCGCCACAACTAGAGGAAGCCTGGGTGCAGCAACGAAGACCCAACGCAGCCAAAAATAAATTTAAAAATAAAACCCTTTGCCAGGTAAGCCCACTTTTAGGAATTTAGCCTAAGGAAACAATAGCACATGTATTTTAAAAGTCCAAACAAGGGAATTCCCTGGCAGTACAGTGGTTAGGGCTCCATGCTTCCACTGCAGGGAGCACAGGTTTGATCCCTGGTCGGGGAAGCAAAATCCCGCAAGACATGGGGTGCAGAAAAACAAAAAAAAAAGAAAAGAAAAAATACATTTTATGTTGCAACTCAATACACATATATAAATGTATAAAACAACAAAAGTTTCCCAAATCAATAATTATTTTTACCATTTTTGATGTGCTGATATTTTCTAGTTTTTAGAAATCACCACGTTGATTTCACTACCCTATGACGTTGCCACCTGCCATTTAGAAAACAGCCCTAAAATTTTACACAGAATGTACAAAACTCCTTGACCCTTCCACTTTCTACCACCGTTCTAACATAACAAAATGTGTGAAATCTAGCAAGTCTACTCCAAGTGCAAACCTGGGCACAAATGTAAGACTCCCAGATCCCTCTGAAGTTTCTTGAAACGCTGACCATTTCTATTGGCAGACTGGTACAAGTGCTTGCTAAAAGGTTTCTCCAGGCACAGTACAGACATTTTGTTGTTGCTTTACCAGAGATATTAGTAAATTCTGCACTTGACAGCAGATACCAGATTTTACCACTGCTCCACAAGCCAACTCTTCCAGGAAAATAGGATTGTAATACAATATGACTCCATTATCATCCCCTTACATTTTTAGATTGCTTTTCATATACACCACTCCATTTGATCCTCACTGACAGGTTGATATAAACAGAGAATTTGCTCTTCTTCCTTTTACTAATGAAGGAACTGAAGCTCAGAAGGGTTATGTGGTTTGCCAGAAACAATACAGCTAATGAGAAGCACAACCCAGGCTTGAACCCAGGACTCACTGGTCATCCAATGCCATGCTACAATAGTTTTCACTTTGAACATCTGATACAAATGTGAATTCAAAAGGTATGTTAAGGTTCTAGGCGCAAAAGTGAAGATACAAGCATGAAATTAAAATTAAAAATAACAAAGAATATTAACAATTTTCTAGCCTCTAAAATTATTGGGAATCCTAATTCAACTGGATATGTATTTAATCTCATGCTTTGTCTTAAGTTTCACCGATTATAAAATTACATATAAATTCACCACAGAAAATTACAAAATTGGGTGGTCTGTAAGAAACAGCTGACCACATAAATTACACAAACTTCCCCCGAACCATTCTTAATCTTGTGGCTTCACACTAAATTTTGAAGTTCCCTATGTGAAATCCATTTTGATTTCAACACTAAGTTAATTACAACAGCATAAGCATGTTGTTTCTGCATAATACTTGCAACATGAGCTCAATTTCCAGAGCTCTTTTGGACAATGTCTAAAATCCATAAGTCAAAAGCAGAATTCAAAACAGAATGTTCTTTTTTCAGTTTTTTTTTAATTAAAAGGTTCATCTACCTATATGAGATTAATACTAAGTAACAATTACAAATTATTAAAGATTTCCAAATTCAGGCTGGAGAAACTAGTTGAGGTCAACAAGTACAGGCCTTTAATCATAGATTGATAAGAAAACTGAGGTCCAGAGAAGCGACATTCCTAACAGCAGTCACAGAGTCAAATTAATGACACAATCTCTGCCAATCTACAGCTTCCCATTATTCTAAATACCTCTGTATGTAACAAAATGTGCTTAAAAACACCAATACCTAAAAAAATGAAGAAACACATACACACACAAAAAAAATATTAAGGCACATTTAAGACCCAAAAACTAGAGAACAGGATAGTGTGCAATAGCAGTCTTTAGAAAACAAAATCTCTTGATGGGATCTCAAAGTTCCAAACCACAAGGACTAAAAAACTCACTCTTTAATCCAATGCAAATGATCAAGTAACTTTTAATAACAAACATTGTTATCAACCACCAAAACTGTTCTTTTTCCCATCTCAATACTATTCATTTACTCAACAAATATCTGAGAGCACAGTATATGCTGGGAACTATGCTAGCTACTGGAGACACCAAAGAACAAAACAAACATGGCCTCTGGCTCTTGTAGTGGACAACTAGGTGTACTTCTCTAACAATACTACACTATGATTTAACAGGATATTTAGCAAACTCCTTCACTGCTCTATACAACTGTAACATTTTCTTCCAACTCTTCCAAACTTATAACAAACCTCACCACACCCCTTCTGCAATATAACTACTTCCTTTGGTAACTCAGCACTCCACTTTACCACAGAAGGTGTTAACCAAAACTGCAACAGATTTTAAAACTGACTTTACCAGTCCTCAGGGCCTCAGGCATATTTCAACAACTCTTCACAGTCCACAGTAAACCTGCCTGGTTCACAACCCTTGTCTCAAATGACTGCTAATTCACCTGCCCTACCCACACTTTACTAGAAACTGAATCAGATGGTGTAGGAGCAATCATGATGCTGGGAAGCACCTTCAGTGGAGCTCTTTGTGGGCCAGAAGCAGGCTTACTGCCTCTTCCTCTCTGCTTCTTTCCTCTGGATTCCTCATTGTATCTCTGGATATACCTCCAGTCAAGCAGCCTCTAATTTTATCAAGTGTGTTCCTCAGAACCTGCACAAATAATTTTTGGCAACAAATCTGTTTCCCCTACATAAATCCATTATATTTTAAGAGATGCTCAATTTTCAGTTTTGTCTCTCAGGCTTCCCCCTCCTCCTTACCTCTGAAATTGTATAAACAATTAAAAACACTCTCAGGAGTCGTAATTAGTGGAAATCTTTTGGAATACCAAAAGTGATCTAAAGCACAAGTTCACAAACCTGGCTGACCAGAATCATTCAGGGAGTTTTGTAAGGATGGATTCCTAGGCCCCATCCTCAGAGATTTTAATTCACCAGGTCCTGCGTGAGGCCCAGGAATCAGCATTTCAGGCAATCCATATTATTTCCGACAACTGGTATTTAATTAGGTAAGGACTGAACTAAAAAAACCTGGCCTACAAGCAGGGAAAACCTCGGTTCTCCTATGGCTTGCCATTAACTAACTACAAGTGGGGCTGCACCAGTGTGCTGGTCACTCGAACAGCTCAGGGCCACCTGAAAATGAGGAAAGTAATTAGAGCTGAAAGAAGCCTTTATAGGGAGCAAATCTAAAATTCTAGAACTCTCCAAACTTAGTTAAATGACACATACTGTACTGGGTTTACTCAAAACAGTGTCATTCTCTAAGCTCTTCTACCCACCCAAGTCACAGGCCTTGGAAAAGAAGACTTTCTGCTTGCCACCAACACACCTTACCTTAGTTGGTCTCTGAGCAAAAAGCAACACGCGTCTTGTCTCTTGCCCTACTGAAACAGCCTTGGATCTGAAAGGGGAAGGTTCCCAACACCTCTTCATGTACAAGTCACGACTACTTTACATTAAAAAAAAATCATCTCACCTAATTCAACCCAGGCCTCGATGGCACTGTTGTCGACATTATGAGAAACGAGGGTGAAGCTCAACTGGAAGGGCATGCCAACTTTTTTTCCCTCATTGTGAAAAAATACTGTCAGATAACAAAGTGTATGTCAAGATAGTAAAACGGTTAAGAATTTAGGCCTCAGTCTGGAGACGACACCTGACCATCATTACCCAACAATAGCTAATGTGCAAAACTCACAGGTGAGACTATCAGACCCCCGATGAGTTTATTAAAACGGCCATAAAATTTACCCCACTATTTTGAAGGAAGTTTTCCAGCCCAAAGTACAACCAACAATATTATCTTAGGGGTCCTAAGCAGCAGGATTCAATACATTTAGTGGCACGATTTTCATCTGAGAAATTACTCTGCAATCTTTCGTGGAGCTGTTTGACCAGTGTTGCTGAGCTCTCTCAACCGCCTCCGAACCATCCTTCCCACCCAAGCACTACCAGGTCAGGGTGATGCCCTGCTGCACAGTAAGGCGGCCACTCCTCCTTCCCACAAGTCCCGGGCCCGCTCCGCTCGCCCCGGGGGCTCCGTGGCCCCCGACCTCCGGCCTCTCGCCATGGAGGACTCCCACAGACCCGGTCGGGGCGAGGGGCGCACACTCACCTCCCGGGGGTCCGCAGACATTTCCCCGGAGGCTGCGATGTAGCGCCTCACACCCCTAGCTCCGTGGGCCCTTCCCCACCAAGTTCAGGAAGGCAGCCCGGGTTGGACCCCGCCTCCTCCGCGCCGAGGGTCCGGGCCGCGCCGGGCCGCTGAGCTCCCGCTCCCCGCTCCTCCCTCTGGCGGCCGCGGCCGCCGCCCGGGCCACCCTCCCCGGGCCACGCACGCCGTCCCCAGCCCCCCGCGGGCCGCCGCCGCCTCCTCAGAGGGTGACAGCCGCCGCACCCGGGCCGAGGCCCGCCCCTCCTCCAGCTCCTCCTCACCCCCGGAGAAGACGGGGCGGGAGGGGGGCCTTCCTTACCGGGCGGCAGGACATGGCGAGGCCCGTCACGGCACGGCCTCCTCCGCCACCCCACAAGGCTCCCAGCCAGGGCCGGCGGGGGGCAGGGCCTGGGCCGCTAGAGCGTCTCGACCGGCTGCTCCTCTGCCACCGCCGCTGCCGCCGCCTTCTCACAACCACAACAACATGGCGGCGGCGGCCACACAGAGCACGCTCCCGAGACAGAGCCGGGCCGCGAGCGGGGGCGCGCGCGCACGCCCGGCCTCTCAGCCGGCGGTCAGGGGAAAAGGGGGCGGGCCGTCGCGGGGGAGGGGGCGCGGTCTGGGCCGATTACCACGCCCCCGCGGTGAGCGGGGTTGCTGATCAGCCGAGCGCCCTGGGCGAGCGAGGGGCTGGCTGGGAAGCGCAGCTGGCGAAGGAGAGAAACGGGTGGGTAATGGGCGAAGAAGAAAACCAAAGGTGGTCCCACAGATTTTTGGGAGGCATCTTTTCCTAGCTCTAGAGCCCTGGGCAAGACAACGCTAGAACAATAGTAGTGTCTTTCACCTGTAATTGTGCTGAGGATAAAACTAATTTAATGTAATGCAAGTTAAGTATAGTGTGCTCAAGGTTCTACTCAATACAATTTCAGACTGCTTGCACCAAAGCACAGCTGGAAGAATTGAGTTTTCAAACAAGCAAAAAACAAACTTGTAACCCACACTCAATAGCCTGTAGAAGAATTCTACACACCAGGACTGAATTAACCTCAGGCCCTAACAGATTCACCTCATCAGAGTTACGTTTTAACATTATACCTTTGACTTTTCTGGAAAATGGCTGCGAGAACCAGTCAAATGAAATCTATCCTTGCATTTGTTGTACCGTTTTTTCCACAGTACTCTGTGCAATTATTTACCTGTTTTTCGTGTTTGTTGTCTTTTTATCCCATTCTGAAGTAAAAGCTACTTGAAGATAAAGATCTTTGTTTGGTTCATCACTTTACCCCCAGCACCTAGAACTGCTCATGACAAGCAGTGGGAAATTTCTTGATTAACTAATAGCTAATATTTATACAACTCATCTAATTGAATCTTCACAGCTCGAATAAGTAGATACTGTTATTATCACCATTTTACAGATGAAGAAACTGCAGCCCAGGATAAGATGCACTAAAAGTTTTTTAAAAATCAAACCCAGGGGCTTCCCTGGTGGTGCAGTGGTTAAGAATCCACCTGCCAATGCAGGGGACATGGGTTGGATCCCTGGTCCAGGAAGATCCCACATGCCGCAGAGCAACTAAACCCGTGCACAACTACTGGAGCCCACGCCCTAGAGCCTGTGCTCCGCAACAAGAGAAGCCACCACAATGAGAAGCCCGTACACTGCAACGAAGAGTAGCCCCCCACCCCGACTCGCTGCAACCAGAGAAAATCCCGTATGCAGCAACAATGACCCAACGCAACCAAACAATTAAATAAATAAATTTATTTAAAAATATATATATGTCAAACCCAAACCCAACTGACAACAAAAGCTATGCTCCCACCCACCAGGCTGTACTGCCAACTCTGTGGCATCATTGCCTGAAATAAAATCCCAAATAAGAAACTACATTAGAGTTCAAAGTTAGGAAAGGCTTTGCTCTACTCTGTCAGCTGAAAAAAAATTGCACAACCTAAAAGTTGAGAATATGTTTTATTCTCAGCCTCTCTGATACCTCTGGGGACTGTTCCAAAGAGGTAAGGGAGGAGCCAGAATATATAGGAATTTTTGCACCAAAAAAACAGGTAGTCAGAACATCAAAAGATTACCGTTAATTAAAGAAAAAACAGACATCTCAAGTTAATGAATTTAGCACTTTACTATGCATGGGAAGATGCAGGAGTCTGGGCTCATTGAAATCATTTCTTTGATATGCACCTTAACGAACTGGAGCCAGTATCCTGTTTTCTCCACCCTGAATCCCCTGCAGCACCGTAAAGAAGGTGGCTACAGTGGCTGATGGCTTGATGGCCACAACATCCTTTGTTTACTGATATAGCAGGCAATATTCTCTGACTACGTTGCTCACAGATACAGGTGCACTTCCTTTCTGATAATGAGTGTTAGGCAGCTGATTGTGTATCTTCTCACCTTGGCTTCCAGAAAGCCCAGGGCTAAATCTGAAGCTCAGTGGTGGCCTGCTGTTGGCCCTTCAAATCCACATATTAACGGTGACTTTCCCTCCCACCTCAACTCTGCACCTTTATTTATAATTTGCTATCCAGCTTTCCTTTTACTGTTATATGATTATAGCCTTTAAAGTATGAGAGAGGAAATAGTAAGTACAAAAGAACAGATGAACAGGTTTTCCCACCTGTTTCTCCTATTGCCCAGTAAAATAAGGTTCCCATCAAGTTCAGTCCCCTCGGGGCACACGTTTTGCTACCTAGGCCTCTGCTCAGGCAATGGGTGAACGATAGGGTTCCATAGTTGGTGGTCTCTGATTGGATGGAAGCTAGTACCTGACTCCAGGACAGCCCAGCCATAGGCTGGCTAGCTCCCAATGAGTTGGCTCGAGGAAGATATTCAGCCAATATGCTGTTAACATCCACTCACCCAATCCCACAACTCCCCAGGAATACGACGGAAGAAGGCAGACTTTTGGCATATCACTTTGACCTCTTTTTAGACAGAGTGTCACCGTATTTGCCTTTTAACTTGGGCTAAGGAATCCTCAACTAGCATATAGGATGTAGGAGGAATTTCTGTGTGCACATAAGATCACTATTTGCGTGTCCTCATTTGCTTAGATGGGTAGTAATATTAACAAAAGTGAAACATTGATACTGTATAATAAACCATGGCTACATTTGGAAGAGCCACATAACCCAATGAACCAATATTTTCTAAATGACCAATTCATGATGTTACCAAATCATGCATGAATAAAAGATCTATTCAAAGTGCAAGATAAACCAATGGAGTTTAGTGTAACTGAGTACAAAAGATTCATTCAAATGAATTTATGCAACTAAACTTTAAGAAACTACCTCTTCTCAAGTTTTAGCATAGTATCAAAAAAAGAATATCCACAACCATCTGAATTGTATGAGGCTGGATTGTCTTCATGTATTTCAATGAAAAAAACTGACAGATTGAATGCAGAAGCAGAAAGGAGAATGCAGAATTCCTGTATTAAGTCAAACTTTAATAAGACCTGCAAATGTGTAAAACAATGCCATTCGTTTTTTTTTCCTCTTTTTAATATATTTATTTATTTTTGGCTGCGCTGGGTCTTTGCTGCTGCGCGCGGGCTTTCTCTAGTTGCCGTGAGTGGGGGCTACTCTGTTGCGGTGCATGGCCTTCTCATTGTGGTGGCATCTCGTTGTGGAGCACAGGCTCTAGGCGCTCGGGCTTCAGTAGTTGTGACGCAGGTGCTTAGTTGCTCCATGGCATGTGGGATCTTCCCAGACCAGGGCTCAAACCCATGTCTCCTGCATTGGCAGGTGGATTCTTTTTTTTTTTTTTTAACATCTTTATTGGAGTATAATTGCTTTACATTGTTGTGTTAGTTGCTGCTGTATAACAAAGTGAATCAACTCTATGTATACATATATCCCCATATCCCCACGCTTTTGCGTCTCCCTCCCTATCCCACCCCTCTAGGTGGTCACAAAGCACCCAGCTGATCTCCCTGTGCTATGTGGCTGCTTCCCACTAGCTATCTATTTTACATTTGGTAGTGTATATATGTCCATGCCACTCTCTCACTTCATCTCAGCTTACCCTTCCCCCTCCCCGTGTCCTCAAGTCCATTCTCTATGTCTGCGTCTTTATTCCTGTCCTGGCAGGCGGATTCTTAACCACTGCACCACCAGGGAAGTCCCCAATGCCATTCTTCTCATTAAATTTTTTGTTCTGGAAAATAGAGTCGTTTTTCACAAAAATATGTTATTTATATTACCATGTCATGGGTTTACAATATTATTTTTAAACCATGTTATCTTTTAATGAATATAAGTAATTTAATATCTTGTCAGTTTTAATTCTTAACAAGGTAAATATCAATTGACATACCCTATATAACAAAAGTTCTTCAGGGTCCTCAATAATTTTATTTATTTTATTTTATTTTATTTTATTGGCCGTGCAGCACGGCTTGTAGGGATCCTAGTTCCCTGACCAAGGATTGAACCCGCACCCCCTACAGTGGAAGCTCCGAGTCTTAACCACTGGACCACCAGGGAAGTCCCTTTCTTTATTATTATTTATCAATAATTTTAAAGAAACCAACAAGTTTGAGAAACACTGCCATATTCATTGGAGTTACTCAACTGCAAAGACATTTTTAGTCAGCACATAGATTTTTTAATTTAAATAGTTATGTTTAATATATATTTGGAAAAATATAACAGATCAAACTCAGTATCACAGATATCTTTGCTTAGGATGAGACTACATTTATTTATGTAAAGTGAGTAATTGATTTAAAGAAAAATGTGATATAAATATTAGTACAAAGCTGATTATGTCAAAAATTCATAAGGATAGTACTCAAATGACTGGTCTTTGGGAAACACTGAAATAGTGATGGAGTTTTTTAATCGGGCAGACCTGCCACCAAACCTTACTATGTGGGTGACTTCATATGGAAAATGAATTATTGTGGTGATTAAATAAGTTAGCCTGTGTACAGATGTGCTTCCTGTCCTCCTCCCAGGGAGAGGCACCCAGCAGTCCAGCGTCAGGGAAGACCTGCTGCAATAGGAGGTAGGAGGCCTGGATTCGTGACCCAGCTGAACCACTGACCCACTGCCTGAACTGACCCCACCTTCCAGGCCTCAGTTTTCTCATCCAGAAAATCACAGAGTAGGATGTCATCCTCTCTCTGCAGCCTGCCAGTCCTACCAACCATGCTCTGATTAAAGGATTCAGCTTCAGGAGAATCACAGAATTGCAGCTGGAAAGGACTCAAGAGCTCCAAATATGTCTCTCTGCCAAGACCTCCCCACTCCCCACCCACCCCCCGCACTGATTTCATAAATGAGGGAACTGAGGCCCAGAGAGGTTAAGAAGCTGGGGACGAGGGGTTCAACAGGTACCACCCCAGGGTCCAGTGAGGAAATGAGAGTGCTTCCTCTACACTCTGATAAATGATTTAGATGTTTGGTGGTTTAGACACCACTCACGCTTTAGTAAATACTGCACAGTTCTGCTGGGGATACGAATCCCACTTCAGCCTAAGAAAATCAGTGCTGTTTTTTGGGAACACTGTGTCAACCAGATTGATGGATTGCTTCATGTTGCTAACTAAATCCACCTTGAAAGGCCAGTCGCCCCCTCTAAATTCCCCCAGGGAAAGCAGAAGAGATGAAATTGGCAAGGAGAGGATAGAAAGGGATGGAGGGGAGTGAGAACCATAGGAGAGGAGCGGTACCTTCCCTCTTTCTCCTTTCCGTCCCCCTTCCCCCTCTCTCTACCATCTCTGATGTAAGACGACACACCCCTCTCAGTGCCCAGCTTGCTCTACCCAAAGCTTCCCTGCAGCCTGGGCCAACTCGCAGCCACAAATAGAACCAGAATCCACTGAAAATAGCTCCTCCTCCCTTCTGCCCAGAGTTTCCAAGTGCTGCCAGGGATGCCCTGCCCCCACTAACCAGGTCCCAAGCAGGGAACTCTGGTCAAGGGACACCAAGACCAGGGTTAGGGACCATCTCAGGGACAGCAGTCCCAATAATAGTTGACTCTTATTAAGTGCTGGTTCCATGACAATACTGCTAGGAGCTTTAGTTCCCAGTAACCCAATGAGGAAGGGCCAGACAATCCACCCCATAATGCAGATGAGGCTCTGAGAGGTGAGGAACTTGCCCAGAGCCCTAGCCAGTGGGAGCGGGAGGTGGGGTCCACATGGTTAACTACTGTGCTGCCTACACTCCTCTCTCCATGTAACACGGCCGTATCAGCACCCTCCAGATCCCTGAGGCTGTGGGGAGCTCAAGCCATCCAGACCCTCCCTTGCCAGCTGGGGAAACTGAGACCCAGAGAGAGGAAAGTCTTGCCCAAAGGCACTCTGTAAACAAGTAAATCAAGCACCCAGGTCTTTCAGCTCAAAAGCCAATGGTTTTTGCAAAGGTTGAAGCAAACAGAGACTCCCTTGTTCCTTTTATGTAAAAGCCCCATCAGTCTTTTCTTTTTTCTTTTTTTTTTTTTCCTTAACATTTCAACTTCCTCCCATTTCCCACCAGAGCAGAGAGCCTGCCCCAAACACCCGTCTGGCAGCCAGGCATCCTGAGATTACCTCTTCTTCCCCCTCTGCTCAGGGTGTTTAATGTTCTAGGGGAAGAGAGCAAACAGCAGGGCATAATCATGGGTGACACAGGCTGGGTTTCTCCTTTGCTAAGTATGAAGCAGACAGGACCCAGCAAGGGAAGAGAATTAGCAGGGATTTTCTGGCTCATTTAAATTCAAGGCCCAAAAGACACACGTTTTTCCTTACCCCTGAGTGTTAGATAAATTTTCTTCTACCCTAAGATCCCATTTGTTTTAAAATAATTATCTGAAACAGTCTTAACCTCTAAGGTGATGACAAGAAAGACTAGAATAAGGCTGCAAAAGCTCTGCTGGAAAGGAATTAAGTTATTTAAGAAGTGGTCTAGGAGTATGAAAAAGAATCTTATGCCCAGTGTCAGAGGATCTCGGCTCCATTCCCAGACCTGCCACACCTCGACAGTTTCTCCAATGTGTCTGAGAACCAAGCTGCCTCAGTTGCTCCAATGTGTCTGAGAACCAAGGAGTCCAAAGAGCATACACACTCAGTCTTTTGGTTTGTTACCAATGTTTGTGGAGTACCCGCTTTGTCCAGCACAATGCCAAGCTCTGCAGACGCAACAGTGTGCAAGACACAATCGGTCCCTGCCCTCCTGGGACTTATGGTCTAGTTGACAAGGCAAAGTCAACAGAAGGCAGATAAGTGCTCTGATGGAGAAGATACAGGATTTACAGCAGCAGTTATGTAGAGAACCCACCCACACTTATAGTGGTCCAGGTAACATTGATACAGAGACTGGAAAGAAAGCTGGAGTTAATTGGGCAAAAGTCAAGAGAAAGATGACTCTTGAGAGGGAACAGCACGTGCAAAGACCCAGAGGCAAAAGAGAAACTATTCACCAAACCAAGCAACTGGAGCAAGTATAGGTTTATTTGGGCATCTTTCTGTGCTGCAGGCTTACCATTTTAAGATTAAAATTGTGCCAAAATTCTATGATTTGATGCTGTGTTAATCACAGATGGCAGGCTAGATTCCATAATGGTTGCATTCTTCTAATATTACAAATTCCTTCATCAGCACCTCTAGGAAATAATCAACCCTGTTCCGACAAGTCTCTGGATGTTGACAAATCCTTTTATCGGATCTTTGCCATCTGTCTCCCCGAGTCCTACATTCTTGACTTTTTAAGTTTGAGTCTTCTAGAACCTAACCCACTCCACCCTTCTTCATCAGGGCATACATGGCATAAAAGGGCAGCTGATGTGGTCTGGGGGCCTTGGTCATTCAGGGAAATTACAGAATTATATCCAACCAGAGAGAAAAAATAATCCTGTACCCCTAGCCCAACAGTGTGAAAGATTGCCAACAAACACCTCTGTGGGAAATGCGGCTCTAAAGGCAGGAAACAGAGGATCAGACATGTAGCTGGAAATAAGTCTTTGCTTTCCACCAGTGAGGCTGGAAGAGGCTGAGTGACTTGCTCAGGGTCTTACAGCAAAGTGGCCAGGCCAGCTGTCAAATGCAAGTGATTGGCCTATAACTTCC
This sequence comes from Grampus griseus, assembly GCF_964374135.1. Lineage (NCBI taxonomy): Eukaryota > Metazoa > Chordata > Mammalia > Artiodactyla > Delphinidae > Grampus > Grampus griseus. The sequence goes on along the minus strand of NC_139006.1, from coordinate 22,525,922 downwards.
GAATTTCCAAAATGTTTCTGAGGAATGATATTACGTAGCTATCATCAAAATAAACAGAACAAAACAAAATTTTCCTAACTGAATAAATTTGGGACATGCTGAGTTCAACAAAGGTAACCAGATTATTTTCTTTGCTGTAGGACTTCTCAGAACCTTGATATGCTGTTATACATAGTAACCGTTCAAGAAGACGTTATGGACTTTTCAGTTTCCAGAACTCGTTTGAGCTGAGGACATGTTTCTGGGCAACTCCCAGGATCTGGGCTCCTCAGAACCTACTTTGGTAAATACTGCACTAACTATCCCATGCTTTTGTAGCCTTTTATCCTTACATATAAAGGGAGTCCAATCTATATATTTTGTATGGATGAATGGATGGATAGCTTGACCATTTCCTTGTTGTGTGACCTCAGGTATATGACATCCTCCCCTTCTTTGAGCCCCAGTTTTATCCTCTACTACAGGGGCCAGCAAACTTTATCTGTAAAGGGGTAGACAGTAAATATTTTAGGCTTTGCAAGCCACATACATTTCTGTGGCATATTCTGCCTTCTTTCTTTCTTTTACCAAGACTTTGAAATGTAGAAACAATTCTTAAATCTCAGGCCATACAAAAAGAGGCGGCGGGGGTATGGAAGAAGGGCAGGATTTGGGCCTGAGCCATAGTATAGAACACGTGCTCAACAAAGCTTAACACATGTTAAGCATGAGGACATCCACCAGGTATTCTGTATTTTGTTATTTGTTGGTCCTCCTAAGCCACCTTAGGAGATGAAGACCAAGTTTCATCCCCTTTCTAGGGAAAAGCTGATGTCCAGAGAATGAAAATGATGAACCTCATTTGCAGTGTTAGTGACCAGATGAGGTTGAAATGAAGACCCTTGAATGCCAGTCCTAAGTTCTGATGCTCATGAAAACAGATGCCCAACCTATACTGTGGACCTGTAGCATCTCTGCAATTTCTGTAAGAGAAGGGTTTAAGAGCAGTAGCTTGCTTAAAGGGAGGGACTAGGAAGTTCCTAGCTTTGAGACATCAAAGCTGCCTTTGTAAAACACATTTACAAATCACACACACTTTTTACTTACAGTGGATGTTTACTTTGGTTGCTTGGGAGGGGGCTGAGAGAGAAAATGGGGTAAAACTCCCAAACTATCCCTCAGATCTGTCCTTGCTAGAGCTACTGTGGACCAAGTTCGTTGTTGGCCATTTTCAGTTCCCCAGCTCATTTCAGTTGCCCACCACAAACTAATCCTGTGAGGCAGGTAATATTATCACCGTTGAACCATGGAAAAGGTGAGGCTCCAGGAGGTTAGTTAACTCACTTACCTGCCCCATGTCTTTCAGGTGATAAATTATGGAATCATAGTTCCAGAGTCAGGGCCTGATTCTTTTATTTTTTAGAAAAACTTTTTGGCCCACACCACACAGCGTATGGAAATTTTAGTTCCCCAACCAAGGATTGAACCTGCACCCTCAGCATTGGAAGCTCAGAGTCTTAACCACTGGACCACCAGGGAAGTCCCAGGGCCTGTTTCAATACAACCTGCTGCTTTGGACCACATCCCTGGGCCTATGTTGGAATGAGCAGGATACTCACAGTCAATTTCTTACAGTTTCACACTTAATTACGTAGATGATTAGATTGCTTGATAAATACTTCACATGTTTGTCTTCATTCAATCATTGTATGGACTGATACCGCGTGGTAAATATTTGAGTCAAAATTGCTTTGGGTTCTTGGCTTAGAAATAGAGCCAAACAAATACGCCCAACTGATTTTTGACAAAGGTATAAAAGCAATTCAGTAGAAGAAAAATAGCCTTTTAAACATACGTTGCTAGAGCAATTGGACATCCTTAGGCAAAAAAAATGAACATTGACCTAAATGAGACACCATGTACAAAAATTAACTCAACGTGGATCAAGGATTTAAATGTAAGATATAAGACCATAAAATTTTTAGAAAAGAAAAAAGGAGATCTAGGGTTAGGCAAAACATTTTTTAGACTTGACATCAAAAGCATAACTCATGAAAGGAAGTTAATAAGTTGGACCACATCAAAACTAAAACCTTAGGCTCTGCAAAAGGCCCTACGAAGAATACGAAAAGACAAGCTACAGACTGGGAGAAAATATTTGTAAACTACATATATGACAAAGAACTCTCAAAACTCAGCAGTAAAAATCAAATAATTCGATTAGAAAATGGGCTAAAGACATGAACAGACGCTTCACTGAAGAGAGTAGACAGATGGCAAATAAGCACATGAAAAGATGTTCAACATCGTTAGTCATTAGGGAAATGCAAATTGAAACCATAGTAAGGTATAACAATAAACCTACCAGAATGGCTAAAATAAAAAATAATAATAACACCAAGGGCTGGTGAGGAAGCAGAGAAACTGGATCACTTATACGTTGCAGGTGGGAGTGTAAAATGGTAGAGTCACTCTGCAAAAAAGTACAGCAATTTCTTTTCCTTCTTTCTTTCTTTCTTTCGTTTTGGCTGCATTGGGTCTTCACTGCTGTGCATGGGCTTTCTCTAGTTGCAGTGAGCGGGGGCTACTCTTTGATGCAGTGCGCAGCTTCTCATTGTGGTGGCTTCTCTTGTTACAGAGCACAGGCTCTAGGCGCGCAGGTTTCAGTAGTTATGGCACGTGGGCTTAGTTGCTCTGCAGCATGTGGGCTCTTCCTGGACCACGGCTCAAACCCGCGTCCCCTGCATTGGCAGGCAGATTCTTATCCACTGTGCCACCAGGGAAGTCCAGTATGGCAATTTCTTACAAAACTAAATATACACTTACAAATACCCAGCAGTTGTGTTCTTAGGCATTTATTCCAGAGAAATGAAAACTTATGTTCACACAAAAACCTGTACATGATTGTCCATAGCCACTTTATTCATAATAGCCCCAAATTGGAATCAAACCATATGTCCTTCAATGGCTGAATGTAAAACAAATTTTGGCACTTCCATACTATGGGATACTACTATTCAGTAATAAAAAGGAAGTAACAATTGAAACCCGCAACAACTTCATGGGATCTCAAGGGAATTATGCTGAACAAAAAAAAGCCAACTTTAAAAGGCTACATACAGGATGATTCTATGTATATAACATTCTTGCAGTGACAAAATGGTAGAGATGGAGAATACATTAGTGGTTGCCAGGGGTTAGGGAAGCAAAGAGGAAGGGAGAAGGCTATGACTATAAAATGGTTGCCTGAGGGATGCTTGAAATGAAACTCTTCTGTAACTTGACTGTGGTGGTAGTCAAACAAACCTACACATGTGATAACATTGCATAGAACTACACACACACACACACACACACACACACACACACACACGTAAAACTGGTGAAATCCAAATAAGTGGGTGGATTATATCAATGTCAATTTCCTGGTTGTGATATGGTACTATAGTAATAAAGGGGAAAATTGGTAAAGGGCATAGGGGCGATTTCTTATAATTGCATGTAAATCTACAATTATCTCAAAATAAAAGTGGTCTTTTTTTCTGGCCGTGCCACGCAGGATCCTAGTTCCCCAACCAAGGCTCGAACATGTGCCCCCTGCAGTGAGAAGTGTGGAGTCTTAACTACTGGACCACTAGGGAAGTCCTGAAGTTGTGTTTTTTTTTTTAATTCCTTTGAGTTCTTGGCCCAAGATGGTTCCTTTCAGGGGTAAAGGTGCATTTAGCATTCATTTGCCTAACATGGTCTCACCTGATAACTTTTAGCCAAGACTGGATATGTCAAGCACTGGGCTAAGCACTCTCCACAGATGATCTCCTTTAAGAGAACTTAATGAAGACAGAAACACTATTATTATATCTCCATTTAATAGATGAGGAAACAGGCTCAGCAAAGTCAAGTCATTTGCCCCAATCCACATAGTAAGTAAGAGTCAGGAACAAAACCAGAGCCTCTGAGTCCAAGACCCACACCCTTAACCTCTACACTGCTCCTCTTTGATTAGATGCCACATGGCATTGGTCTTTGGCTTAAGCTGGTCTTGAACCTGGGGCAAAAGGCTAGGCCTTTCCTTTGATTAGCTTCCAAGTGTGACAGTACTACAGTGGAAGGAACACTAGATCTTTCCACTAGATTCCCCTAGACCATTCCAATTCCCAGGACTAAGTTTAAGTCCCAAAACCATCACTTGCAGGCTGTATGGCCTTAGAAAAGTCACTTGTGTCTGAGCTTCCTCACCTCAAATCAGAGCTTGTAATTCCAGCACTGCCAGTGGATCAAATGAAGTAATACATTTCAAAGGACTTGGGACAGTCCAAAGGGGGCAGTTATTATTAATAACAGGGCACCGTGAAATAAATTCTAAATATAGGCCACTTGCTCCTATTTATCTTCTGGCTTGACAGTAAATGTTCTGAGGGCATGGGCTGAGTTTTAACCTTTTATTTTATCCTAACCTCCCCTTATAAAGTGTTCACAAAAATAGTAGGTTTCTAAAAGTCCTTGTTAACTGCTATGTTGGTAGAAATGTGATCAGAATGCAAAAAGAAAAAGCAAAGTATTGAGGGTAAAAATGAAGAACTTGTTCTTTAACTACGCTTTTCTTATAAATTGTGAAGAGAACTGAGAACTGTCCCAGCCAAAAATTGGCCCCTGAATTTCTTTCCTTAAAACCCCAGGTAACTCCTTGTTTTCAGTTTTGGAAGTGTGGGTTCTATCTTTTTAGGGACAGGGAAGAATGTGAAATTTGCAAAGTCCTTTGAGGTACAGGATGTTCTTGTTATTTATACCAACCAGGATCTGTGGCTGTTTTTTGGGCAAGGTTTTTCCACATAAAATCAACCTTTTTTTTTCCCCCTTTTCCCAGTTATGACAACCTTGCAAACTCACAAATTCCTCAGCTTTATTACTAATGCCAATAACACGGACTTTTAAAACTGCCTTTCATCTCAACATCTTAAGCAATGCTGCAAACAGTAATTAAATTTCAACACCCTGTTGAGGGAGGCATCAATAATTTAACCCATTTTCCAAACAGGTAAGCCCAGACTTACAAATTAGAGGCCTGCCCGTGGGTCACCAAGGATGGAAACGGAGAGGAGAGCAAAATCAAGAATTCTAGGCCTCCCAGCTCTTGGATTCACCAAGGTGTGGGTAGTAAGAGCCTGTGGAGATGCCCTCTCAGTAACCAGCAGTCACAGAGGTGCGGTGATTCCGAGGGGGGAGAAAAGAATAGGCCAGATTCAATGATACTTAAGAAAAGGAAGGAAGGAAGGAAGGAAGGAAGGAAGGAAGGAAGGGAAGAAGGAAGGAAGGAAAGAAAGAAAGGAGGAGTGGAGGAAGGAAGAGCTTAAAACTACTTAGAAAATACATTTATTTGATTCATAAAATCCATAAAACATGAAGGTAAAGAGGAGTGTGGGACTTCCCTGGTGGCACAGTGGTTAAGAACCCGCCTGCCAATGCAGGGGACAAGGGTTCGATCCCTGGTCCAGGAAGATCCCACATGCCACGGAGCAACTAAGCCCATGTGCCACAATGGCCTGTGCTCTAGAGCCCGCGAGCCACAACTACTGAAACTGCATGCCTGGAGCCCGTGCTCCACAACAAGAGAAGCCACCATAATGAGAAGCCACCACACTGAGAAGTCGGCACGCCGCAATGAAGAGTAGCCCCCGCTCGCTGCAACTAGAGAAAGCCTGTGCATAGCAACAAAGACCCAACGCAGCCAAAAATAATTTTTAAAAAAATAAGAGGAGTGCAATTGGAAGAGTAATGTTTAACCTGATTTATTTATTTATTTAAGCTTTGCTTTTATAAAATTTAAATTTTTTTTAAATTTTTTTGGCCACACCGTGCAGCATGTGGGATCTTAGCTCCCCGACCAGAGACTGAAACCATGCCCCATGCAGTGGAGGTGCAATGCCTTAACCACTGGACCACCAGGGAAGTCCCTGCTTTTTTTTTTTATATTGAAGTATAGGTAATGTACAATATTATGTAAGTTACAGGTGTACAGTAGAGTGATTCACAATTTTTAAAGGTTATACTCCATTTATAGTTATTATAAAATATATTCCCCATGTTGTACGATATATCCTTGTAGCTTATTTTCTACATAATAGAACCAGGATCCCACAAGCCATGCGATGTGGCCCCTTCCCCCCAAAAAAATTGCTGAGAAATGACACAGATTGGGGCTAATCCGTTACTATTCAGTCCTGTCCCAAATTTCCCTGGTATACCTGATCATAAACTGAGATATTGCCAAATATGTATAAACTGGGCTGCCTCCATGCCCTGCCAGCCCTGCTCCGAGTTTCTGTTGGAGAGCTAGAGGATTGTCAAAAGGCAAGGCATACTGGGCCTGAGGGCCTTTTTGGCAGCAAGGAGCAAGGTTTGAGCTCAGGAGAGGTGGCCAAGGGCCCCGCCAGGAGGGGCGCACAGTAGGTGTATGGGCTGTGGCCAGAAGGTTGAGAAAATGAGGCATTCATCCCAACAGTGTCAGGGATTGTCAGTGGGCATTGGTGGAGGAAACTGAGCCTAGGGAGCAGGAAGCAGAGACTTACTGTGACATGTGTCTATAGCCAGTGGAAGAGAGGCAGGCGGCTACAGAAAAGGAGACAGCCCTTTCTCCAGGCCCCTCTCACTATCTCTGCAAAGACTGCTTTGTGCCTTGTCACCGGCGGGCCACCCCAAGTGAGCTCTTGATGCCCAAGTGGAGTTGAGGGCATGTCAGTCAGAATCACAGGGTGCAGCTGGAGGCAGGGCAGCCTTCCCAGTTTGGCTGGTGACATCTTGATAAAGTTCTCAAGGCTGCAGTCAGCCCCTGACAGCTTCTCTGGGCAGGGGTTCATCTTGGGACACTCCTGCCGCCCGCCTGGCACACCCTGGGCACAGCAGCTGGCAGACCACTGCCTCCTGCCAAGAAAGGTCTGGAACTCACATGGTCTCAAGAGGCTTGACTTTCAGCGCTGAGAGCAGTTTCCACTGAACATGGCCCCCAATCAACAGGCAGGAGGCCAATTTAAAGGCACAAAACTTTCTTTTATTTTCACATGCTGTCTAAAAAGTATAAAGACTTACATCTAAATCTCAGACTAGCTAAGATCTTTGACTTATCCTGGGTTGCCCCAAAATTATTTTACTTATTTATTTATTTTTGGCTGTGTTGGGTCTTCATTGCTGTGCGCGGGCTTTCTCTAGTTGCCACGAGCGGGGGCTACTCTTCATTGCGGTGTGTGGGCTTCTCATTGTGGTTCTCTTCTCATTGTGGGCTTCTCTTGTTGCGGAGCACGGGCTCTAGGTGTGCTGGCTTCAGTAGTTGCGGCACACGGGCTCAGTAGTTGTGGCGCACGGACTTAGTTGCTCCGCGGCATGTGGGCTCTTCCTGGACCAGGGCTCAAACCTGTGTCCCCTGCATTGGCAGGCGGATTCTTAATCACTGCGCCACCAGGGAAGTCCCCCCCAAAATTAGAATCTGAGATAAAGGCTTCTGTGTGAATAGTTTATTTAGGAAGTGGCCCCAGGGAGCAGGAGTGAAGGACAGGCAAGGAGCAAGAGCCAGGACAAGGCGAGCCATGGGTGGATCTGATGTGGGTGACTGGTGGCTCAATACCTTGGGATTGTCTGAGATGCCTTAGGAAATATATCTGGGATGTGTCCACTCTGAGGAATAAAAGGGAAAGCATTTAGCCATCAGCTCCGAATCCCTTTGGTCAAGGGTTGCTGTGTGAGCATTAACATCCCACATTTCTAGGTTACACAGGGTGAGTACTGAGCCTGACAGGTGGCATAGAGAGAGGAGGGGCATTGTCAAGTCGCACCTGAGAGCACCTATCATTAGTTGGAATAAATGGTGAGCTCCGTGCCGCTAAAGTGGTACACAGAGATGTCTGATCCCCTCTATAGATATCCTAACATGCCCCCACCTCCACAGCCCTCTCTTGACCTCATTCAATGGACACCTTTTATTCTTGCCTGCCCAGCATCCATTTATGCCCTTTCCTGGTAGCTGCATCCCTATTTGGGGATTAGGAAACCAAGCTTCCCCCCCTTTCAGTCCCTCCACTTGGGTGAGGCTGACTTCCCCACCTCCCCATGCCCTCATCTCCAAGGGTTGGCCAAGACCCAGGTCCAGCCAATCAACTAGTCTATTCCTCCCCTCCACTAGAATGATTGGTTCTAGAACACTCACTGGATCCTGTTGGTGCTAAGATCTTCATTTCTTCATTTGAGTATCTACACAGCCATACCCTGGGAAAGGTGATTCCATCCCAAGTTCCAGGGGTGGGACTTGATGGGCATAAACCACACAGCACACCCATTCTACTGAATGTAGATGCTAATTTCAAAGTGGGCTTGTGACTTAAGTGGCCCAGTCAGGTTGTCTCTCAGGACTCTGGCTTGGAATGCAGGAACAGATGTGTTCTTTCAGACCCTGAAGTGAATAAGAAGGCCCATGGTGCTGACGGCTGTTGAAGATCTTTCTAGGGCCCGAAGGTGAACCAATCTCAGTAGAAACCCTCACTGTATATGGCAGAGCAAAAAGACAGAAAGAACTGGTCCCTGAGGATGAGGACATGGGTGAATTGTGGGATCAACCAAACCTGAAGATCAACTTACTTCTGGGACTCCAGTTATATGAACCAATCACTCCCCTTCACTGTTCAAGTCAGGTTAAGGTGGTTGTTCTGTTACCTGCAGCTGAACACAATCCTAACTGAGACCTGGATTCAGTAATAAAAGAGAACCGTCAGTTCCTATAACAGAAATGTCCCAGGATGGGGACACTCTGAACAAGTGGAGACCTCACATCTGTGATCTTGTTTGACCATCATATTTCACCTTGGTAATTACTACCTAGATCCCCACTGAATAGATAGGAGAAGAAGAAGAAAGAAAAAGACTCAAAGAAGTGAAAGCACTAACCCAGTGGCTCTCAAGTGGGAGCAACTTTGCCCCCGAGGGGACACTTGACAATGTCAAGACTTTTTGGTTGCCACAGCTGGGGGCAGGGGGAGGTATGCTACTGGCGTCTAGTGGGTAGAGGCCAGGAATGCTGCTCCACATCCTACAATGCACAGAACAGTCCCCAAAAAAGAGTTATCTGGGCCAAAATGTCAACAGGGCTATGGTTGAAAAATCCTGCTTGATTAACCCTGAGCCACTTAGATTCTAGGCTCAGAATCAAATCCAACTCACTCCACAGAATGCAGCTGGGCCCACTGCGGACACGCAATACAGCCTAGCACTGGAGCCAGTCAGGATCGCCACAGCGAAGACCCAGGAAAGCAACGTGCCTGAGAGCCAGAGGAGAGTGGAGCCCAGCCACTTCAAGGGGCACCATGATCTTGTACCAACTTCGCCCTCAGTCAAATGCATTCCAGGGCGAGACCCTTGCAAATTCCTGCATAATTTCTTGGCCCTGGTGGCCTGTGCTTAAGGGGACCTGGGGAGGTCTGTGGCTCCATGCCCAGGGTCCCAAATCCATTTCTACCTGTTTGCCTGGCATTTGCTGTACAAAATTAGAAATTAATAATTCATCTCACCGGATGAATAATTCAACAGAGGGGACAAAGGGTTGCCGGCGATGGCTGGCATCACAAAAACAGCCTGTGTTGCCTTCAAAAGGGAGAAGGAAAAAGAGATTCTACAGCCAGGCTGGTGTCTGGACCCAAAAGACTCTGATGCTAGACAGTTTAAATGACCTCTCCTTTGGGGCATGGGGAGTTGATGAGGACATTGGGGCTCCCAGAAGGGAATTTGGGACCCTATCCCTCTCCCTACATCACTTCTAGCCCCTCAAACCTTCACAGTTCACTACAGCCCAGCTTAATTGGCACCTATTCCAGGAAGCTTTCCCTGATACCCTCAACCGGCTGAAGCTGAAAATGCATTTCTCTCTGATTGCACGTGTTAGCCACTTAGCCCTGACCTCTGCTAGCCTCACAGCCCCACACTAAGCCATGTTTCTGCTGCCAGAGATTCTTGGGCCGTGGAGTGGCTTTTCTAGTGAGAAGGAAAGAAGAGATTCAGCAGAGAGCTAGTGTGAGTGATTCTTAGCATTTGGGGATCTTGCTCATTTAAAGTCCGGATAAAACCTGGCAGCCCTTCTACTGAAAAAAGCTCCCCAGTATACCTGCATACATTTCAGGGGATGCATAGATCCTGGAGCCCCTTCATTGACTCAGGTTTAGAATTCCTGCCTCATGGGGAGCCTGCTGCTAAGGAGAGGACTACAGTTGTCCAGAGTATGGAACACAGCTGAGTCCCTCAGCCTTGCATTGCCTTGAAGTGGCTGTGTCCCACGTGCCAAGGTATTTTAAGGGAGTGAATAATCAGCAAGGACCTATTAGATGCCTGCATGTGATCCTGGGGAAGCCATTGCCCATCTCTGGGCCACAGTTTCTTTACTTGGAATTAGAAGCATTGTTCTTAGGACTACCCTGGTAGCACAGTGGATAAGTCTCCACATCCCAATGCAGGGGGCCTGGGTTTGATCCCTGGTCTGGGAACTAGATCCCACATGCATGCTGCGAATAAGAGTTCGCATGCCTCAAATAAGAGTTCGCATGCCGCAACTAAGAGTATGCATTCCACAACTAAGGAGCCTGCCTGCCACAACTAAGACGTGGTGCAACCAGATAAATAAATAAATAAATATTTTTAAGAAAGAAGAGTCATTCTAGACTATCTTGGCACTTTGATTCAATCATTCATTCAGCAAATATTTATTGCATGCAATTAGGTGCCAGGTACTAAGCTGAGAATTGGGAATAAGTTTAGGGAACAAAACAGATGAGGTTCATAACTTGTCAGGACACATAGTCTAATGAGGGAGGCAGTCACTGATTAAATAATCTCACAAAAAATACAAGATGATGAACTGTGAGCAGTGATACATGGGGAAATTCAGGGAGCTAGCTAGGAGTGTATATATCGGGAAAATGATTATAACCTGGGAAAAGAAGAGATGAAGGCTTTACCTTGATAAGGAGAGCATGGGGGGCATTTCAGGCTGAGGAAGCAGCATGGCTAGTGCCCTGAAGTGTGAAGGGACCAGGGCATTTAAGAAATTAGAAGGTAAGAGTGGCTGCATTCTGGAGTCCGCTGGGGACTATGTGGCCCAGGGAGAAAACACCCAGAAACATGAGAAGGCAAGGTTCCTCTGTTTTCATGATAGTCAAGGCATATCTTCCAGTAACTTCTTTTCATGCTCTCCAAAGGACAGCTAAAGAGCTGGCACTATTCCACCATATTGAAACCCCAGGCTTAATGGTTAAAAACATCAAGTACCTACCTTTCCCGTCACCAGAGTAGCTGGAGGTGCCTTTTGAAAGCCCTTCATCTCAGAGCCTACATGAAAAGTCTGAGACGCTACCAAATAAAAAATATTCAATCTTAAAGTGAAGCAAAAATCCCCATGCCCAGCCCTCGCTGCAATTTAAACCTGGTCGCAGCCCTTGAGGAATTATTTCTACCCCCGGTTCTGTGGCTCCATCGTCCCACACTGATGATTACTGAGAGCCCGGATGTGCCAATTGCCACTTCGATGGGTGGTCTGAGTGCAGTCTCTGAGCAGCATGGGGCAGACAGAGCTACACTTTCATCTCCCTGGGTGGAGCTTTTGGCTGGAGCCAGCATGGAGATTTCAATTCCTGTGCCCCTTTGGCCACCCGCCAGCTGTGGACCTCTCTGGGCAAGTCTCATCCCCTTTCTGGGCCTCAGTTCCCTTACCCACCAAATGAGAAATCTGGACTACATGTTTGATAATATTCTTTTCTTTGACTTGGGGGTTCTCTGCCCTTTTCTTTCTAAAATGCATTAGCTTGGACTTTTTTTAAAATTTTGTTTTATTTTGTGGCTGCACTGGGTCTCCGTTGCTGTGTGTAGTCTTTCTCTAGTTGAGGCAAGTGGGGGCTATTCTTCGTTGCGGTGCACAGGCTTCTCATTGCAGTGGCTTCTCTCGTTGCGGAGCACGGGCTCTAGGTGCGTGGGCTTCAGTAGTTGTGGCTCGCGGGCTCTAGAGCACAGGCTCAGTAGTTGTGGCGCACGGGCTTAGTTGCTCCACGGCATGTTGGATCTTCCCAGACCAGGGCTTGAACCCATGTCCCTTGCACTGGCAGGTAGATTCTTAACCACTGCACCACCAGGGAAGTCCGGACTTTTTTTAATCTTTCCAACTACTGTTTGCAGACCAGTGACGGAAGGCAAGATAACCACTATCTGTAAATTATAGAGTGGATAATAAACTGCCTTCAAATTAAGCCTCCCTTCTTGGAAGCCAGGAGGCTTAGTTTTTAAGTTGTTTATCATTATCTTCATTTAATGCTGCTTTCTCACTAAAACCCAGAGGGAAAGGGAAGAATGGCAAGCAGATGTTTTGTTATTAGGGGCCCTGGGGGATGATTTGAGGCTTTCACTGCAGTGATCATTCTCTAGATTCTTCTTGAGTCAGCAGAAGCTTTGATGAACTCGACAGAGGGCAGGGGGATTGGACAGACACGGCCTATGGAGAGAAAGCCTGGCTTAACAGAAAGCTGCTGGGGACAGCAGTTCCTGGCTGGGGACAGTGTAGATTATGAAATTTGTATTTTTATGTAACACTTTGCAAAGAGATTTCACTGCTATTGTTTCATTTTCTCCTGAGGATACTTTGCTACTGCCAGAGCTCAAAACACCATTATCTCCCACACAAATCTCTCTTATTGCATAGTCTCCCTAGCTGTTGTAGGTTGCCTGTAAAACGGCCATCAAAAATCTATAGAGGGCTTTCCTGGTGGCGCAGTGGTTGAGAGTCTGCCTGCCGATGCAGGGGGCACGGGTTCGTGCCCCGGTCCGGGAAGATCCCACATACCACGGAGCAGCTGGGCCCGTGAGCCATGGCCGCTGAGCCTGCGCGTCTGGAGCCTGTGCTCCGCAACGGGAGAGGCCACAGCAATGAGAGGTCCACGTACCGCAAAAAAAAAAAAAAAAAAAAAAAAAAAAATCTATAGAGACAGAAAGTAGATGAGTGGCTGCTTGTGGATGGGGCAGGAGGGCTACTTCCTCTCCCCATGAATCAGAGCTGGCCTTATAACTTGCTTTGACCAATAGAATATGGAGGAAGTGATGTTGTATGAGTATCAGAGCCTAGGCCTCAAAAGATCTGGCAGCTCCCACTGTTACTCTGTGGGGACCCAACCACCATGTAAAGAAGCTTGGGTTGGGGGACTTCCCTGGTGGTCCAGTGGTTAAGATGCTGCGCTTCCACTGCAGGGGGCACAGGTTCGATCCCTGGTTGGGGGATCAAAGATCCTGCACGTTGCATGGCGCGACCGAAAAAAAGAAAGAGAACTTTTCTTTCTTCTTGACTCCAATAAAGATCTCAGAATTTGGTATAATTTGGATCATGTATCTATTCTTGAGCCAGTCACTATGGCTGAGGGTTTGGAATATGCTGATTGCCAGACTCAGATCCATGTGGTAGCCACTTTCCAAGATGACCCCCAATGATCTTGCCTTCTGATATTCATGTCCTTTGTCTCCTCCATGCTGAACAACAGCTGGCCTTTGTGACCAACAGAAATATGGATGAAGTCATGGCATGTGACTGCTAAGGCTAAATCATAGAGGCACAGCTGCTTCTGCTTTGATATCTTGGATTGCTCCCTCTGAAGGAAGCCAGGAACCATGTTGCGGGGATACTCAAGCAGCCCTGTGGAGAGGAACTGTGGCCTCTGGCCAACAGTTATTACCAACTTGCCAGCCACATGAGCGGATCCACCTGGAGGTGGGTTCTTTAGCTCTGATCAAGCCTTCAGAGGAGTGCAGTCCCAACTGACATCTGATTGCATCTTCATGAGAGACCCTGAGCCAGATCCACCCAGCCAAGCCAATTTGGCATCCTTAACCCACAGAAACCATGTGAAATAATAAATAATTATTACTGTTCTAAACCACTGAGTTTTGGGGTGATTTGTTGCACAGCAATAGATAACTAATACAGTTGTACACCCCTCAACTCTGGGTGAAGAGTCAGTCCTACTCCATGTGGACTGAAGCGGGAAGGATGGTTCTCTGAGGAGTAGTCAAGCTGCTGTGAGTTGGAAAACAGGAAATGAACACTGTGTGGGCCACACAACAGTTAACCCCAACAATGGGTGCTCTGCAAATACACACTTGCTGGAGGATAGAAACACAAAGGCAATACTGATTCATTTTAGGTGACTCAGAGCATCTGGGCCAGGTGGGACTCAGTCCCAGATATTCCTGTGCTGATTTTCTAGCTCCAACTCCTGACAGTTTTTCTCTTTAGTTATCCCTAGACTTGACTGATAATGAGCACCACAGACACTCGCCTCCTTTGCCAATCCAAATAATTGCTCTTAAAGTAAGTTAGTTGTTGTTGTGTTTCTTTTAATTTAGAGAATAGAGGCCCCCACATTCCTCCATACTTGTGTGTAACTAATACATGGTTTAAGATTTCTCCTGTTAAAGTGGTTTTTTTAAAAAATTTTATTTATTTATTTGGCTGCGTCGGGACTTAGTTGCAGCACACGGGATCTTCGTTGCGGCATGTGGGATCTTTCCTTGTGCGCGGACACTAGAGTGCGCAGGCTTAGTTGCCGCGCAGCATGTGGGATCCCTGGTACCCCAACCAGGGATCGAACCCACAACCCCTGCATTGGAAGGCAGATTTTTAACCACTGGACCACCAGGGAAGTCCCTATAGTGGCTTTTTAATTTCATTTCAGTTAGACATATGATAGCTCAGACAAGGATGCCTCCTTTGGAAGCTCACATTCCTCACTAATCTTTTCAGGCAAAGAAGAGAAAACAAAGATGAAATAAACATAAGGGTTAGGGCTTCCCTGTTGGCGCAAGTGGTTGGGAGTCCGCCTGCCGATGCAGGGGACGCGGGTTCGTGCCCCGGTCCGGGAGGGTCCCACGTGCTGCGGAGCAGCTGGGCCTGTGAGCCGTGGCTGCTGGACCTGCGCGTCCGGGGCCTCTGCTCCGCGGTGGGGGAGGCCGCAGCAGTGAGAGGCACGCGTACCGCTAAAAAAAAAAATATATATATATATATATATATATGTATAAGGGTTAACACTCCAACTGATAGGGAGTCTCCTTCCTTCCTTCCTCCCTTCCTCCTCTTCTTCCTTCCTTTCTCTCCATTCAATTTTTTGAGCACCTACTATGTGCTTGCTATTGTCTGTATTATCTCATTAAGTCTCCTAATGATGATGAAGTGGGTATCAATGACCCCTTTTGACAGATGAGGAAACTGAGACATGTTTAGAGAAGTCAGGTGTCTTATTGGATGTTTTTCTCTTTTTATAGTCATGTTATTTCGCTCTAAAACTTCAGTGATATTAATACCCATCGGGAATGATGAGACCAATCCATACACTTTTGCCAGAAGTCCTATTTTAAGCTTTCTCTGTACCAAAGGCTGCCACACATTATTGTCTTCCAACCAACCACAAAGATACAAATTATATTTCCTGTGTGGCCAATGGATGTGATGCCAGAAGAAAAAAACATGGAGTTACTGGCACTTTTTTTCTGTCCCTTCCATATCACTGGATGTTCAGTTTGCCTGAAAAAATGATGTCAATAAAGGGAAGCATTCAGTGTTCTGACACAGCTTGCAGCATTCAGCTGCAGAACTCCTCCTGGACTTGAGATTATGAATGAGTAGGTTAAGGAAGGAGGTGGAAGCCTGGGATCCTAAGAACCCAGGTACCATACTTGTTTTTTCCAAGAGGTGGAACCATACCTGCTCTCCGCCCACCTTCCATTCTCTCTGCAAAAGCATGAAGAGAGCTAAGGGGGGACAGTGGGCTGTTCCTAATGGGGGCAGAGTCTTGCGGCTGGGGGCGTGGCCCCGGGCCCGGCTTCCCGGCGGCAGTTGGCTTCGGGGGCGGGGCCGGGCCGAGGCTTCCTGTCTGCGCCTGCGGAATCGCAGTTTGACCCCGGAAGTGCCGGCGCTGTGGGAGCTGTCATCGTGGACCGCGGCGGCTGTGGCGGCGGCGGTACAGCGCCGGCAGTGGAGCCGCCGAGGTGAGTGCGTGGCTGGGTCCTGCCGGATGTGGGGCATCGGACCTGGGAAGGGCCGCAGCCGTGCCTTACGCGGCCTCGGGCCTCCCTGCCTACACGGCAGGGCCAAGCGTTACACTGCCCCAGGGGCCGCGAGTCGCCGCGTTCCTCCTACCCCTCCACCGACCCCCGCCCAATTAGGCCGCCAGAGCTTAGAGTCTCGGATTCGAGGATCGGCCCGAGAGTGACCTTGGCCTTGGACGAGTCACGATTCTCCCACTTCACCCCGAGCTTCAGTTTCGTCAGCGTTCATTAATTCGTTCAACAAATATATGTCCAGCGCCTTCTATGTGCCGGGCACAGATCTAGGTACTGGGGATACAAACAGAGCAAGACAGACAAGGCTCCCGCCCTCATGGAGCTTACAGTCTAATGAGCGGAGACAGTCAACGACAAATAAATGCGCTAGGTAATTAAAGATATGACAGTAACTAGGGGAGTGGATACTTTAGATAGGGTAGTCTGGTAAGGTCTCTGAGAAGAGTAATATTGAAATGAGACCAGAAGGGTGAAGACAGAAACTGAGGCAGCAGTATCCCTGGGGATGCTCCCAGGACTTATTGAAATTGGTCAATATGGGGCCCTTTCCTAATTTGTGGCATCTACTAACCTGCTTGGCACTGAGGATGCATTGGTGGGGCACAGATATCATCATGGTCATGGTCCTTATCCTTTTGGAACTTAGAGTCCAGTCGTTGCCTAGTTAATTTCTATTCATACTTGAGATGAAAACTCAAAACTTCCTTGACATCCTCTCTCCCTAAAGTTAGTTCACTCTGTTAAATGCTGTCATAGTCCCAAGGGCCTTACCTGCATAGCATACTCACGGTGTTGAGTTTTACTTGTTTGTATGGCTGTCTGGTTCATATCTGTCTTAACCATCAAGACTGTAAACTCTATGAAAGGCAGAATCAGGTCTGTTACTTGCCCGCCTTAGGATTCTCCAGGCAGGCTTCCGTGCCTGGCACATAGTAGGTACTCAAAAACTCTTTGAATGGCCTATTAACACAGTTATTGAACACAGTGTTTGCTCTCCAGTGGTTCAGAGAAGGCCTCTCCTGCACCAAGTTATTATCTTCTCTTTCTGATGGTGTCTCTCCTCTACTTAAATGACGCCTCACTGCCTTCAAATGAAAGGCCAAAATCTTCAGCATAGCATTTGAGGCTCTTTTTAACATGGCTGCATCTTTCCTATCCAACCTCTTCTCTCCACTTCTGTCACCCCCTCTCTGACCTTGTGTTTTCAGCCATCCCAAATGTCTCCCTCTTCCTTCAGAGCCACAGGCTCTGAGCCTTTACTCATGCTTGCTCTTTGCTTGGAATGTCCTTCCTTTTCATCTTTTCCTATCCTTCTACAGCCAGGTTGTAAGTCATCTTCTCTGTGACATCCTTCCTTTCTCTGCTGTGCTTGTTCTGGAAATTTCCAGTTACAGCTCTAACTACACGGAATGATAGTCATTTACATGCCCAGAATGTATTCAGTTAGTGTTTGTCGAGTAACTGAGGAAGCCCAAAGTGCTCTGCTTATGATTGGGACTTGAATAATAACAACAAGTGAACTTTACTGAGTGCTTATTATATGCCAAGTACTATCCTGATGACTTAGTACTGGTTACTTCTCATGCCAACCCTGAGAGCTTATGAGATTATGTGCTGTTATTATCCCAATTTTACAGATGAGGAAATCAAGGCTTAGAGATGTTAAGGAACTGTCTCAAGGTCTCAACATGGGTAGAATGGAGCCAGGATTTGAACCCAGGCTGTAGAACTATAAACTTTTCTTTCAACCATCACACCAGCCTGGGTCTGAACTACCCTTACAGGCACTGGCTTGTAGGAGTAGATTTCTTCCAAAAGCAGGTGCCGTCTCTACCTGTCTAGGCCTGAACTATGGGGCCTAGAATTATAAGGGTGGAGAGCCGCCTCCTCATTATGACTCTTTCCCCACCCTAGGTCTCCACACTGGACACTCCCACTACTGTCTTTGGAAGGTAAGTATGGAAAGGACTGGGCTTGTGACTTCTGCACTGGTGAGCCAACCACTGATGTTTCCAGCTGCCCTCCCAGCATCGCTGAGGGGTTAGGAAAGAAGTATTTTTAGCATCAGCACAAGAGACCCAAGTGTCCAGGCACAAGAGCTGGGCTTCAGTTTCAACTTGGCCACTCATGTATTTACCTGAGCAAATCAGGGCCCCTCTTAGGACATCTGAGCATAATAATCCTTGTCGTTCTTATCTGGGTTATTGCAAAAGGCTAGTAAGATAGTAACTTGATTAGAAGTAATGTATATACAACAGATGGTGTTATCTACATGTTGCAAAGGTGAAAGATGAAAGCTCAGACACAGGGACCATGTGTCTGATCCACTATCCACTGCGATCCTAGAGCTGGAACAAGCCTCGAGGACTAGACAGACTGGACCTCTGTCTTTGCATCCCATGTGAAGATGGATATCTTCACAGTCTTTAAAGCAGCCGCTGAACCAAGGTTCCTCGTATACCAAGCTGCTTCCTACCTCCTTACCTTTGCTCCTGCCGTTTCCTCTGCCTGGGACATCCTTCTTCCCTGGCCAGTCTCCACTCTCAAGACTCAACTCAGGCTCTCCTGAGCCTTCAGGCACTCCTCTAGAAATGCTTCTCCGACAGCCACAGCCCCCACCAGCTCAAGTGCACTAGACTCAGTACAGCGAATGGTTAAGAGCCAGCGTGCTTCACCAGCCACTAACTCTGAAACCTAGGGCAAGTTTCTTATCTTCTCCAAGCCTCTGTTACCTCATTGATAAAATGAAGGTAATAATAGTACCAACCTTAGAGTTGTTACGAGCATTAATACATGTAAAGCAACTTAAGGTGCATAAAGCGAGTTCATGCTGAAAAGTACTGAGAAGAGCACCAGCACATGAGAAGCATGTTTCTGCTGCTGCTATTGTCATTATTATTATTGGATCAGAAGCTCCCCCAGGGCAGAGACCCTGCTTTATCAGTCTGTCTTCATAACACCAGGGCCAGGCCTAATATCTGAGAGCTGGGACTCCAGTAACTCATGGCTGACCATGCCCCTCAGCTCCTCTGCGAGGATTCAGGAGGTGATGATTTCCTCATCCCAGCCTTGATATGTCTTCATGTCATCATTGAGACTGTGCTGGCCTTTTGTGGCATGTCTGAGGCCTGAGTCACTTCTGTGCCATGATTCAGCCAATACGCATGTCCTTCCGCAGGTCAGGCCAAGTTGTATTGAGAAAAGAGCATTGGATGGGAAGACAGGAGATGTGGTGTCTGCTGCTCATTGACTCTGAGGCCAGTTTGTGCCTCTCTAGAAAGGAGCTTGCTCTGGCAGTTTTCTGTGAATTCTGTTGCCCTCCCTGGTCCTTCTGTTTATCCGTGTCCTTCTTCCCTGAAGCCTAGAAAGGTTGTAAACTCTTAACTCCCTCTGCAAGTGAAGAAAGGCCCATGGCTCCAACCCTCAAAAGACTTAAAATCTGGTTAGAGTGGTAAGAAAAGTATCCTCATATTCAATTGTTCATGAAATATTTGATGAAGCCACCTCTGTATCAGGCCTATGCTTGTCACAGGAAAGGTAGCAAGAGAAGGAGAGTCCAGGTACTGTCTTCACAGAGTTCACAGGCCAAGGAGGGCACGGACCTGGAGCCATAATAAAGATAATCTAGGTACTTTTAACCAGTACTTCTCAAATTGGGTGGGAATATTTCAGGAGTCACCTGGGGAGTGTTTTCCTCCTCAGCTGATAACTGCTGCTTTAGGCAAAAAAGTCACTTTGGTCTAGATTAGTAGGTACAGGAAGCAGGCCTTTGAAGCCTTTGAGGCCAGAGGTTGAAGCTTCTCTCCTGGCTCTGGGATCAGCCCCAATGCAGGCCCCTGCCCCCAGGAGCCTCTGTGTCTGCTGTCTTCTTCCCATCCATATTCCTTTCAGGAGGGTCAATGCAGCACAATGCCAGCTCTGCCCCTGGACCAACTCCAGATCACCCACAAGGACCTGAAGACAGGGAAGCTGAGGACTTCACCAGCGCTGGTGAGCCGGTGCCTTGAGGCCGTTCAGCCTGATATTATCATTCTTGCAATTTCAGAAGCAAAAAGTAAATTCCTTCTTTATCTGTTCTAGAATGACCCAAGGGCCACAGTCTGTAATTCAGTAGTCGGGACGCTATTAGGTCCTTCCAGGCCCAGCGTAGAGTAGAAGTTTCCTTTCCGAGCAGCTTGAATTTGAGTGGTATTTTCCATGTCACCACCCCACACCTTGCCTGCAAAGCATTTCATTTTGAATCAGTCTGATGGCAGTTCTGACTCAGCCTGAGCTGGCCTAGCAGTGGGGCTGGCCCAAAGCTGGGTTTGGGGATTGGACCCTGTGGGAGGTGCTCAGGTTTCGGATGGGCCTTTTTCAGAGCTGTCCCAGTTGCTATCCACTTTGGCGGGGCACACTGATTTCAGAGGTCAGTTCTGAACGGGCTGAGAAGCGCCACACACAGACCTGGCAGGGCTTGTGAGACTGAAAATTAAGGAGGCTGTGAGCATGCCGATTACCAGCTGCAGGGAGAGATTAGAGCCGCAGAGAGGTGCCAGGGTGCTGGAGAAGGAGACAGACGCGGGGACTGGAGTCCCCATACCCCCTTGCTGTTTTCCCAAGAATATGAGCTTACTTGAACAAGGTGGGAGGAAGTATTTTCTGGGAGCTTGAGTAAAATTGTGGGAAACGAGCTTGGTGTTTTATTTCCTGCTTTCTGGATGGCTTCCTATTATTTCCTAACTACTCTCTAATAATAGTACTTAATATTTATAGAGGGGACTTCCCTGGAGGCTCAGTGGTTAAGAATCCGCCTGCCAATGCAGGGGACACAGGTTCGAGCCCTGGTCGGGGAAGATTCCACATGCCACGGAGTAACTAAGCCCGTGTGCCACAACTACTGAGCCCGTGCTCTAGAGCCCGCGAGCCACAACTGCTGAGCCCAAACGCCTAGAGCCTGTGCCCCACAACAAGAGAAACCACTGCAATGAGAAGCCCGTGCACCATAACAAGGAGGAGCCCATGCTTGCCGCAATTAGAGAAAGCCCGTGCACAGCAACGAAGACCCAATGTAGCCGTAAATAAATAAATAAAAATTTAAAAAAATATTTATAGAGCACTCGCTCTTGGCCAAACCTTTCACCTGGATTTATCTCATGTAAGCCGAACCACAGCCCTCTGAGTAGGCATTTTGGTTGTCCCCATTTTACAGATGAGGAAACTAAAAGTTCAGGGTCATAAAACTGGAAAATTAGGGGAGCCAGGATGGGAACACAGCTAGGCTGCCCCTAGAGCCCGTAGGCTTAACCTTTCTGCTATAAAGCCTCTTGTTTCTTTTTTATAACTTTTTTTTAAATTGAAGTAGAGTCAATGTCCAACATTATATGTTTCAGGTGTATAACATAGTGATTCACAATTTTAAAGGTTATATTCCATTTGTAGTTATAAAATGTTGGCTGTGTTCCCTGTGTTGTGCAATATATCCTTGTATTCATAATCTTTTTATGTAAGGGGGTTATTGATCAGAAAATTGAGAACTGTTCTGTCCAATATGTTAGCTGTTCACCACGTGTAGTGGTTGAGCTCTTGAAATTGTGGCTAGTTCACCTGAGGAACTGGATTTTTAATTTAGTTTTAGTTCATTTAGGTTAAAATAGTCCCATGTGGTGAGAGCCTACTGTATTGGCCAGCACGGACCAGGTCTAGAGCAGTTCCGTCACTGCAGAGGTTCTGTTGGTCGGCGCTGGTGGAGACGGGTTCCTTGGGTCTGATTTCCCACCTCAGTCCTTCCCCACGTACTGGACACCTGGGCTGCTAGACTGTGGGCTCCGTGGGAGCAGGGACCGGGCCCTTCCCTTTGTTCTGGTTTTCCAGTGCCAGGCACGTAGTAGCTCTCAGGAGACATTCAGTAAATGAGTCAAGGACCCTAGCCACGCTTTGTGACAGGCACTGGAGCTACAAAGAGAAAAGACATGGTTCCTGCCCTTGAGGGGAGAAAGCAGACTGGTAGTTCTCTGCAGCATGATCAGGATATGAGGGAAGGAAGTCCAGGCTGCTGATCCAGACCAGCGGGGTTTATGGGTACGGGGAGGTCTTAGGGTGGTGGGAGAGCACACACTGCCAGGAACTCCTTCCAGAAAGAGGGGGATCCTGAACTGGGTATTGAAGGGTGAGTAAGCAATAGCCGGGCAGAGCAATGGGAGGAGGATGGACCTGGCAGGACGACCTGTGTCTATTGGCCTGGACTCCTGAGAGCCTGACTCCTACACAAACCACCTGGGGTGGAAGCAGAGTTAAGGAACCCGGCTTTGTGTTTAATGTCACACAGACTTGGCCCTGTGACTTTGGGCAAGTTACTTAACATCTCTAAGCCTCAGGATCCAAAACAGGGTAACAGTAGAACCAGCCTTGCTGGGGTGGTTGTGAGGATTAAATGAGATGCCTGTGAATTAGCAGTGAACCTAGGACATAGTGAGCACTCAATGAAGACGGTGATGTCAGCTGTGACGGTGACAGCGGCATTATGAATGGGGTGTAGGGTGGGAAGAGGGACGAGCTAAGGAAGACAGCTGTTTGATTGAGGAGCAGTCTTTTGGCTGTGCTGCAGGCCACCAGAAGCTCCTGAAAGATTGTCCTCAGAGATGTACCCGCCCTGTATTTGTCTCTTTAGTCCCAACTTGGGAGAAGAAGATCTCCAGCAAAGGGACAGCCATCATGCTGCCTCTGCAGAGTGATAGCTGAAGCTAATGTTTATTGAGTAGTTACCGTGCAGATGCACATACTTACTATTGAAGATCCAAAAGAAATCAAGTCTTGGGCCAAAGTGGGTGAATGGGCTCTTGAGAAAGACAAGACTTGTATAAGTGGAGCATTTGGAGAACAGTCCAGAATAGTTTCTTATCAGGATAAACAGAGCAGAAGTTTGATGGGCAGAGAATGTTCAGAAAGCTTCATGCAGGAAGTGGGACCTAAGCCAGGCCTGAAGAGTGGAAGATACAGTTGGAGCCTGCTGCTCCTTGCCCTGGAATCTTCCATGCCCCCTACTCATTTTTTTTTTTTTTTTCTTTTTTGGCTGCACCATGCGGCATGTGGGATCTTATTTCCCTGTCCAGGGATCGAATCCATGCCCCCTGCATTGGGAGCATGGAGTCTTAACCACTGGACCACCAGGGAAGTCCCCCAATGGCCCCTACTCTTGAGCGTGGCATTGAAGGTCCTTCAGAGACCCTGACAGGATCTGGTCCTTCATTACCTCCATGCATTCCTTTGTTCAATCAGCAAATGTACATGGAGAGTCTGCTCGATGCCAGGCACTGTTCTAGGGGTTGGGACTGCTGTGGTGAGCAAGACTCAGACTCCCTCCAGAGACCTGCAGGGTACTGGGGGAGAAGGAGAAGGCAGGCCCTCCCTTTTGTATCACTTTATTGAGGTATCATTGGAGGACAATAAACTGTATTTATTTAAAGTATACGATCTGATTGGTTTTGACATCTGCATACACCCATGAAACCATCACCATAATCAAGATAATGAACATTTCTGGACTTCATGGTGGTCCAGTGGTTAAGACTCTGCACTTCCACTGCAGGGGGTACGGGTTCGATCCCTGGTACCCCTGGTCGGGGAGGTTCCACATGCTGTGTGGTGTGGCCAGAAAAAAAAAGATAATGAACATTTCCCGAAAGTGTCCTGGTGCCCCCCCTATAATCTGTCCCTTCCTCTGTCCCCTTCCACAGCAACCACGGATCTGCAAGCACTTCTGATACAGTTTAACAAGTGCTACAGTCGGGGAAGCATAGAGTGCAGGTGTTGGGGAGCCCAGGTGAAACCCCTAACCTAGTCAGGGTGGGACTTGGGAGACTTCCTGGAGGAGGTGAGGTCAGAGCTGGGGTGAGAAGGATGAGCAGTGAGACCAGGGTGACACGTGGTACCTTAGGTCATTTAGTAGGTCTGCAGTGTCAGGTTTGGTTCAGATCCTGCCTCAATTGCTTCCTTAGCCCTGTGACCTTGGCAAAGTTGCTGAATCTGACTGAGTCTTGGTTTCCTCCTCTGTAAAATGGGGAGAATACTGTCTCCCTTTGAAATAGTTGTTCTAGGTAAAAAAGAAATGGGCTGGGGAACAGGCCTACTCAGCAGCCGGCACAGGGCAGGTCCTCCGTGAGTGACGGCTTTTATTATCCTTCCAGCATCTCTCCCTCCAAATCCATCTCCCACCAACTGGTGCAGTCTGTACCCTTTTTTTTTTTTAATGGCCCATTTTTATGCCTCCATAAAAATACTGTGTTTTCCACCTAAAAATCCTTTTCATCCTCCAAGGGCCAGCTCAGATGCTGCCGGCCCTGGGAAGCGGCCCCTCGTCCTCCAGGCGCAGTTAATCACCTGTTGCCCTCTCACAGTCTCTCTGCCGGGTTTGAGCTGTCTGTGTTGTGCTCATTTGATAGCTTAGATGTGCATCTTCCCCTCTGTAGAGGATGCCTTCTTCATGTGCGCAGCAGGGTGTCAGTAAATGTGTAGGATTGTAGGGAGGTAGACTCTCAGGGGTGTGTGTATGTGTGTGTCTGTTGGGTGAGTGGGGTGAGTAGCCTGGCCTGAGAAGTGACCTAAGAGGTGAAATGTCAACAGACAAAGGCAGGAGGGGAACTCGAAAACCAAGGAGATGAAATTAGGGCCTAGAGAGTAGTTTTGGATTTGTTTCAGGCAGCAGGATTCCTTTTGTATAAATTATGATTTAAATGGGAGGGGTCCTGAAGACCCACCTGGCAGGTGACCCCCAAGGAATCCTGCGGGACTCAAAGACTCCACAGTTTGCAAACTTGCGTTAGGCAGTTGGGAGGTGTAGGTGGTTCTCGAGGAGACTGACCAATCAGCTGTGGTTTTCCTGTGCCCCCTGGATTGACAGACCTGGAAGTGGGTGGATTGTGGTTGATAATAGCTGAGACGCAGCCCAGCCTTCTTCCTGTTATCACCTCCCCCCCTCCCCAAGAGAAAGCAGCCCTTATGTAGTCAGAGGAGAAAACTGAGCTCATCTTCTCTTCTTTATGGTGAACAAAGTAAGATTTGTTTATGGCAAGGTAAGGGTTGGAAGAGAGAGCTTGTGATGCTAAGCTGAGACCTGCAATTACCTGATTAGCATCTTTTAAAAAAAATACTGAGGTTTTTTTCTGATTATACAAAGGGTATAGCACAGTGATATGTACAGTATGATACTGTTTGTGTCAGAAAGATGAAAATGGGTCCAAAGAAATGCCTCATATGGGCACATTTTAATGTAAATACTTAGAAAAGGTCTGTGAGGATGCTCAGGGAATGGTGAGGGGTTACCTCTGGGTTGACACAGGGGCTGGGGGTATGGGCCAGGCAACTCACCTTTCTGTACTATTGTGAGTTTTTGAAAGAAAGGATGCTCATGCCTCACTTGTATGATTTAAAAAATAATTTAAAAAATAATACATGTTCTTTTTTTTAACGGGAAAATATAGTCAAGTCATAATCCCTTCCACTAGAGACAGCCACTGTGAGTTTTGGGGGGTTGCCCCCCACACACACACTTTAAAAAAAAGTCTGTACCAGTGTGTGAATGTGTTAAATATGTGTACTTTTTTTTTTACTCCCCAAACTGGTTATAAAATAGAGAGGTTTGTGTCCTGCTTTTTCTTCCCTTAACCTTTCCCCATGTCATTAAATATTCTCCAAAAAACATGGTATTTAATGCCCGCCTGGTGTTCCCTGGCTGCAACCAAGCCCCCTTTGTCAGAGACACTCAGTTCTTTATGCTTGAGGGTCACTGGTTGGAACAGCCCAGTGTTGTCATTGCTGTGGGTTGGCAAATGGGCCCTCACTGACTAACCTCTGCCACGTTAACACGTGGTTTTTGGATCCGTAGCACCCCGAGCAGAAGGCAGACCGGTATTTTGTGTTATACAAACCGCCCCCTAAAGACAACATTCCCGCCCTAGTGGAGGAGTACCTGGAACGCGCCACCTTCGTAGCCAATGACCTCGACTGGCTCCTGGCCCTGCCTCACGATAAATTCTGGTGCCAGGTAACATTCTATCAAAATTCACGCTAAGACAAAGCACATGACATGCCATTGGTTGGGTGCTGTTGTTTTTCTCTCCCAGGAGATGCTTTTTTTCTCTGCTTCTTACACTGGATCCTTAACAGCAAATTGTGGTTTGGATTGCTCTGACTTGTATCACAGTCTTAGTGATGTTTACACAACGCCTTCCAACACGTCATTTTTAGAAACTCGTGTTTAGCCCTCGGCTCATTTATACCTCTTCGGTCCCTTGGGGTTGGAGTGTTTGCCACAGGCCAGGGCTGATGGGCCGTGAGCCCTGCACAGTCCACCCACACGCCCTTGGGCCTCAGTGACGAGCCCTTGCTGTCCTCTGTCGCCTGGCTTAGGTTGTCTTCGACGAGACTCTGCAGAAGTGCCTGGACTCCTACCTGCACTATGTCCCCCGAAAGTTCGACGATTGGGTGGCCCCGGCCCCTGAGGTCGTTGACATGGAGAAGCGCCTCCACCGAAGTGTTTTTCTCACCTTCCTTCGCATGTCCACTCACAAGGAATCCAAAGTAAGCCCCGGATCCCGTGACAGGTCACCACCGCCACCTGACACCTCTGTGCCAGGCTCTCAGCCCTGGGAAGGAAGGCTCTGGAAGTATCATGTTTCCTCTGTCTCCCCTCTGCTTTTATTCCCACCATTGGGGAAGAAATCTGTGCCACCTCCCTTATCCTCTAAGTCACCGGGTCGCCTGCGTTACACCCAATGTTTTCATCGATGGGGAGCCGAAGGCCCTGTGCCAGGTGGCGCGTGACTATGCCCTCCTTGTGCGTCAGAGGGCGAATACATTGGTTCTGAGTTTTTAGAGGGACTCGTATGTGCTTTTTAAAAACCTTTACTTTTTTCCCCCTGATTTTAAAAATAATAATGCTGTCTCTGAACAACTCAAACATAACAGAAATATTTTGTAGATTATGAAAGTCATCCACAAAACTCCCTCCCCTCAAAATGACCACTGTCAAGGTGCATGTTCCTTCAGGAAACTTTTTTCCTTTCAATGTGTGTGTGTGTGCGCACATATTTATTTTAAAAATAGTATCTTGCTTTTTTGTTTTTTTAACTTGTTACATGGAAATTTTCAAATATACACAAAAGTATAATGACTCCCATGTACCCATTACCTGGGTTCAACAGGTATAGACATCTTGTTTGCTCCCTCCCCCTGAGTTTTCTGTTTTTCTTGGAGTATTTTAAATAATCCCAGACATCATGGTGATTTACACATAAATATTTTAGAATGATTCCCCAGCTGATGGTTTTATAGTGAGCTTTTGCTTCTGTTTACATTAAGATGAAGTGTGACCACTGCTCCAGGTCAGTCCATGAGGCTCAGACATGTCCGTGGTGTGGACAGAGCTGCTTCTGTTAGCCAGGCCCCTGCTGATGGACCTGAAGGTTGTTTCTTGTGAGCTTGCTATTACCCTGCAATGCACATGTTTTTGGAAAGTCTCTCATGCTTTCTGCACTGTTCCTTAGGATCACTTCATTTCCCCCTCTGCTTTTGGAGAAATCCTCTACAACAACTTCCTGTTTGACATCCCAAAGATCCTGGACCTCTGCGTGCTCTTTGGAAAAGGCAACTCTCCGCTGCTGCAGAAGATGATAGGTGAGTAGGGGCTGTGGCCTGACGGCGGCAGGGCGGGGGGGCACAGAGATGGCCCCCAAATTCCAAAGGCGGGCGCCCGGATGAGCACAGGGGGATTCAGAGCAGCAGCAGTGGGTGGTGCTTGGAAATGTCTTAGTGGACGTGTGTGTCAACTCTGAAAGAAGTGACTAAGTGGTGGTGGGGGAGTGGAGACAAAAATGGGCATCACGCAGCTGCTCCAGGATCTTGGAGTCAGCATTAGGCCATGTGTCAAACAATCGAAGGAGTCGGGGAGTTTGCTTCGGCAATGAGAGTAAGAACGGTGGCGACAGCTAACGGTTATTTGAGTGCTCACTGGTGACTCTGCGGATGCTCCTCATATGTCATCTCAGTTGATCCTCCCAGTCGCCCTGTGATGTCAGTGGTGTCATCATCCCCATTTACAGTTAAGGAAACTGAGGTTATATGTCAGGGACTTGCCTGAGAGGCCGTGACTAACGAGTAGCCAGGCTGGGATTTATGTCACTTGGGCCTGACTCTCAGGCTCTCACCCTTGGCCACTCCCTGCCTCAGGGGTGATGGGGCTGCCTCAGAAATGTCAAGATTTGCATTGCTGCTGAGAACAGATGGGGGCAGAGTTCAGGGAGGACCCTTTGGGCTTGTGAAGGGAACAGACATCAGCAGTTGGATCCCATCAGGAGGCCATGGGTTGGAAGGTTCACTCAGAGCCGGAAGCTTTGTTGGGAAGTTACAGAGGGAACAGTGCCACAGTGGACTCATTTTTGAATAGCCACTCATGGCATTGGACTGGCACGGAGAGCTACTCACCCGGGACACCCCTGTCAGCACTCCTCACCCTGAGATTATAAGATAGAGACTTCCAAATGCCCAGTTACAGAGCTCAGTTATCCCTAGAAATGTCTTCTTCCCTTCCTTCCTACCTCCCCACCACAATAATAAAGGTAATATATGTTAATTTAGAACATTTTGAAAGAATATAAAGTGTAAAGAAACAGGAAAGCAATTACTAAATTCCTGCACCCAGAGACAATGATTTGGTGATTATTCCCTTCTACTCTTTTCTCTTTGTATTTTTTTTAAAACATATTAGAGCATAATGTGTATGAAATTTCATATCCAGCTTTTCATTGGAACGACCTCTGGTTTCTCATTCAAATCTAATTATTGCCTGATCATCAGTTAATTTCTTTTATTTTCCCCGGGAAAGACCCTTAATAATTATACTCTAGACAGAGGTTGGGATGAGTGCACAAAAGCAGGCACGATTAGCTAGAGAAACAATTATTAGGCCGGTTTGGTTGGAGTGGAGCATTCTGGGAGGGCAGCGCAGGAGCCAGGGGAGGAAGCTGGGGCCGGATCAAGGAGGGCTGCACGCCAGGCTTTGGCACTTGGGGAGCAGTATCGCTTGGTGGCTAAGAAGGCAGGTTCTAGAGTTGAATTGCCCAATCCACAGCTCTAGTCCCAGCTGTGTCACCTTGACCAAGTTAGTTAGCCACTCTAAGCCTGAGTTTTCTCACTTGAAGAAAGGGAAGACCAACTTGTAGTATGGTTGTGGGGATTAAATATGAGGTGGTGCTCAGCACAGAGCCTGGCACGTTACAGGCACTTGGTAAGTGCGAGCTCTTACTGTGACGAGGCTGTGGGAGCCTCTAGGAGCTTGGAGCATCTAGGAGCTTGGAGCAGGGTGGGGAGCCATCTGGCGACAAGGTTAATCTGGCAGCATGCAGGTGGGGAGGGTGGTGACGGGAGCCCGTGGAGGGGGCCAGGGCTTCAGCGTGGGTTTGAATGTGAGAGCCTGCTTGGGCTGCTGGGGCAGAAAAGGACACATCTGGGAGTAAAGCGGGGCTTAGTGAGGTCAGCTGGAGGGAGGAGTCTTAACGAATCTGGAGAAAACTTGAGGTGGGGGAGCAGGTTGTAAGTAGAGGCAAGGGCAGCATTAGGTCCGTGGGCTGTAGACGGCTGTGAGGGTCCAGGCAGAGATGCTGTCTGGCCGCATTTCCAGACAAGCAAGGGTGGTGTGAGAGAGCTCCGCCTGTTGCCAGGGTTCCTAATCTTTTAGGTCACTGACTCCTTTGAGAATCAGATGAAAGCTTGTCTCCAGGAAAACATACTCCCTCATAGAGTTTGAGCTGTTTTAGAATATTCTCATCCCTAGATTGAGAACCCTAAATTGGCTTATTAAGGAGAGCCCTTTCTTTGGCTCACAGAGGCTGGTTCACAGAAAAGAGGGCAGGATCAGGTATCAGGAGCCCCTTCATATTGTGTGTGTGTGTCTGTCTGTCTGGCTCTCCGTCTGCAGGCCCCTTCTCCACACCCTTCAACACGCACGCGCGCGCACACACACACACACACACACACACACACACACACACACAAGCTCTCTTTCCAACCCTTGAGCAGAAGACATGAGACACAGCAAGGGCAGCCTTCACTTTCTCCACCACAGAAGCTCGTGAGCAAAGCAGATCATCTGGAAGAGGGTTGACAAAGGAGACAAGGGGAGAGCAAGGGAACTGGCCAACTGTCCTTTGGGCAGAAGCCCAGTCCTTGCCCTGTCCCTGCCTCCTGCTTTTTTTTCAACCTTAAGGCTGGTGTTGTGAATCAGCAAGTGTAATTGTGAAAGCAGGGCCCTTCAGTTAGACTCTCTTGGAGCTGCTTTGCCAGAGCAGGAGTATATGAGCCCTTGGCCCCGTGGAGGACAGCACTGATCTGTTTGACAATACCTTGCATCCACCCTGGGTTTCTGAACTGCTTCAGTCTGAGAAGGGATATTTCAAGGGAGGCCATTCCTGTCCCTTCTTTTTAAATTATTTCTTTAAGAGATCAAAAGTCAGATCTTCAATGTCATTGGAATCAGATAAAGGAGAAGGAGACTCCAAAGACCTCAAGGGTAGATTGTGAAATGTGATCTATTTTGATGCTTATAAAATATCCCTGTTACTCAGGCCTAAGCATGGGAAGGATTATGAAAGAGTGCCTTCCCCTGTTCCCGGTGGTCCAGGAGTGGTGAGGACCACTGTGTGGCCTGGGAATTATGGGAGGAGACCTGCTCCTGATGCCTGGGTCAGGAGACTCTGCCTGGAGAGGGTGACATCTGCCTTATGGTGGACTTAGCTCTGGGAGGTCACTGCAGGCAGAGGGAGGGGACAGGGCTCGTTGTGTGAGGTTGAGGATGGTGTGAGGGAAGAATGCAATTCGAGGGATGGGAAGAGGGTGGCCGGAGATGCCAGCAGAAGCCAGATCTTACAGGCCCTTTGTGCCGTGGTCAGGAGTTCAAACTTGCCCTTGAGGATATTGCTAGGAGGGTTTTATGAGGAAGAGCAGAGGTGGGTGGGGAGACAGCTCAGTCACTCCCCGCCTGTCAGGAGCAGGTGGGCACAGAAGGTCAGGGAGTACCTTCACAGGTTGAGGGGTCAGATGGGAGGTGCTGAGGAAGCTCCTGCTGGTAAAACTCAGCTTTCTGGAATCAAGGAATGAAGCGGCCTCCAGGAAGGTGTTTACAGAAAGTCCAGCCACCTAGTGACTTGCTCACTCACCCAGCCCCATCTGGCCTTTGATCTCATTCATTTTCAAATCATCCAGGATAGAGTGAGGGCTGCAGGGTTATCATTAAGGCAACCAAGGACAGACCTGCCCAAAGACAGAGGACACCTAGAGGTCAGAGCACCCTGACAGTCAGCCAGCCTTAGGTCCTGGGATTGTAGTGGGATGAGGAACCCAGGCCTCTTCTGAAGGGCAGTGGCATTTTGCATCCTGTCCCCCAGCTAGCTGTGATCCTCCTTCCCTCCCCCCTTCCGCCACCCATTTGGGCAGCCAGGACAATTGGTTTCTGTTCCAGTTACCATATGCTCTAACCTCCACACTCAGCAGCAGCACTTGGAGGATAGTGAACACTTGGAGAGGGGCTTCATTTTATAGGAATAAGTGCAAATGTGCGGTAAATCTATCTCCAGGTCCCTGGCAGGCCTCTCACCTTGGAGTAGGGATTAGTATGGCTAGCAGATTCAAAAGCAGAGGGTAGGAGAATTTCTAGAGAAATTTCTCCCTAGAATCTCCTCACATTACTAGAGGCGTGGCCTGGCAAGACTCCTGGATTGTAGCACCCAGGTTTCTTGAGCAGAGTGATCCTGTCTCCTAATTTTCCTGGATGACTAGCTCCTATTTACAAAGCCAGTGTTGTCATACAAAGCACAGTGCCCAAGTGTGATCATTCCCTGGGGATGGTAGGGTGAGCTGGTTTGACCAGGGAGGGTCTTTTACGTAATTCGCTGGGCAGAGGTGCTTAAAAGGTTAACTTGTACTGAGCAAGGTCCCTCCCTCACCCCGGGGAAGTTTCTAG
This sequence comes from Grampus griseus, assembly GCF_964374135.1. NCBI lineage: Eukaryota > Metazoa > Chordata > Mammalia > Artiodactyla > Delphinidae > Grampus > Grampus griseus. The sequence continues at coordinate 22,493,833 of NC_139006.1, read as the reverse complement.
GCTGGGCCAAAGCTCTGTGCCAGCGGGGCGGGGCCAGGACTGCTTTAGTGCAGGCAGGCTTAGGAAAGGGGAGAAAGGTCACAGAACATGCTGGCAACCATTTGTACTGTGTCCTCTCCACCCCTACTGTCTTTTCCCAATTCCTACCTTTCTCTTCTCTTTTCAGGAAACATCTTTCTCCAACAGCCAAGTTACTATAATGACCTGGATGAAACCATGCCCACCATCCTTCAGGTACTGACTGGCTCTCAGTCCTGCCCAGGGGAGGCAGAGCCTTTCTCCTACCTGCTGATGTTTCTCAACTTTCCTGGAAGAGTCTGGGAGAAATCCCCCCCACCCGCCACCCCAGATTCACCTCCAGACTGTCACTGTGTTGCACCCCTCACCTCACTCCTTTGAATTCATCCTTTCCTCTCTTGAACAGGACTGAAATCTAAGGGCTGTCCAGCACTCATACAGAAAGAGCTTGGGGTGCATTTTGTGTTGTTTGTCAACAGCCATCTACCTCTAAGTATACCCCTATATGTTTCTCAAATCAGATGAAATAATGTTCATTGTAGAAAATTTGGAAAATTTTAAAAAAAGAACAAAAAAACAGAAAGAGGGAGATTAATCTCCCTCCATAATCCCACCAAGAGATAACCACTGTTCACAGTAACTCTTAGAATTTTACATGCTAGCATACTTAAAATATAGCACCATCAGTTAAATACTTACATGATTTTATGATGGGCTCTGTTTTCCCCTCACTGTTGATTTGTCTTTTATTTCAATATAGTTCCCATAAATTGCCATCTCCAGGGGATCCAAAAACTTATGTTACTGACTGTAACTCTTAAATATTCATCACCATACACTTGTCCAGTCTATCCAGGTAATATCCATAGGATTTACATACATTTTGTCATTTTAATCCTCACCACAATCCTTCAAGAAGGATGCCCCCATTACTCCACTTTGACACAGATTCCACTCTGACCCCGCTCTCTGAGAAGGTCACTGTCTCAGCTGGTGTCCCAGGAACGCTGGCATATATTCTAAAGATTCCAAAGCAGTTTTCAGATCACCAGTCGCTAGCTGCAGGATGGGGGTCTAGCTGCTGGCTCGACGGGATGTGGGAGAGTCATCTCTTGTGTTTCACAGGTCTTCAGCAATATCCTCCAGCATTGTGGTTTGCAAGGGGACGGGGCCTGCACCACACCCCAGAAGCTTGAGGAGAGGGGCCGGCTGACCCCCAGCGACATGCCTCTCCTGGTGAGGTTGCCCTTCAGCCCAGCTTCTTTCTGGCCAGTAGAAGGCCCAGCAGCTTCTTCCCCTGCTCACAGCCCTTTACCCCAACCCCACCAGCAGCTGTTCCCATCACACAGGTTTAGAGCGTTTTAGCAGGTCTTTTCACTGGGAGCTTCATTTATGGAGTAGCGGAGGGAACAGGATGGAGGTTTAGTCTTCACATAGTTCAGGTGGACAGGTTCCTGGGTGCGTTATTCATTGAGCCTTTCATCCACCGCGCCGATTTGCGTGGAGGAGCCCCTAGCACGTGCCAGGCCCCAGGCTGGGCTGTGAAGGTGAAGCAGTGAGCAGAAGCAGACACGGCGCCTGCTCTCATGGAACTCAGAATCTAATGGGGATGCCAGATGGGAGGTAAATGTTTAAGGAGCCTGGACGTGCGTCTGGCCCTGTGTTAAGCACCAGAGTTAGAGGAGGAACGAAGCAGCTGTGAGCTGCCCTCCTGGAGCTTGCGATCTCGTGAGAGAACAGGCCTTAAACAAGTGTTTCAGAAAAGGGCACACCGAGTGCTGTGGGAGCAGGGCATGTTACCCCTCTGAACCGCAGAGAAGTCTCTACAGATAAGTCTCCTCATCTGTAAAATGGAGATCCCAGCCTGCTTGTTAGCGTCATCGTGAGAATTAGAGAAGCCTATGAGGATGCACTCCCTGTTCTGTACAGGCGCTTCAAACTCTAAGGAAAGTAGGGTGGGCTATTCTTGTCCTCACTGGGATGTACTTTCTGTGCGGGACCTCAGGCGCTGTCTTCAGATTCAGGGATGGGTTCTCCTTCAACTTCCAAGAGAGAATCGTATTAGCCCAGGGGACCTCCCTGGCGGTCCAGTGGTTAAGACTTTGCCTTCCAGTGCAGGGGGTGCGTGTTCGATCCCTGGTTGAGGAGCTAAGATCCCACATTTGCCTTGCGGCCAAAAAACCAAAACAAAACAGAAGCAATATTGTAACAAATTCAATAAAGACTTTTAAAATGGTACACATCAAAAAATATATATATATTTAATTTAAAAAAAGAGAGAGAGAGAGAATCGTATTAGCCCAGAGCTAGAAGTCACCCTAGAGATCCCCGGCTGTGCATCTGTTGGAACTACAGTAGCAAGACCCAAGGCTTGGGTTGAGCTCCCCAGATCGTCCTTCTAGAGATGGACAAGCCAGTCTTTGCCCGGGACCTCCAGCGTTCACCTGCCTGTTGGGGACCCCCAGCTTTGTCAGCTTTGTCTCAGACCCTCTACAGAGTTGTCCCTGGGGGCGAAGGAGAATAATGCAGTGTTTTCCTTTGGCGACAGGAATTAAAGGACATCGTTCTCTACCTTTGTGATACCTGCACCACACTCTGGGCCTTTCTGGATATCTTCCCTTTGGCTTGCCCAACCTTCCAGAAACACGACTTCTGTTACAGGTACAGAGGTAGTTCTGGCTGTTGAAGTCGAGGTTGGAGTTCACATCTTCGTTCAGCAAGTATTTATTGGGTGCTTAGGATGCACCAGGCCCTCTTCCAGCTCCTGCCTGTGTGGAGGCTGCATTTGAGAAGCACTGCTATTTGGGGCTAAGAACAGGGGAGAGGAGGAAGAAAAACACCAACCCAAGAGTCGGGCAGTTTCAATTCAGTCCCGTTTTGTTTCAGACCCCCTGTCACAGGCAGGCACAGGGAGTGACAGATGATAAGGAGCGGGCTGAGGACTTCAGCCTCCAGCCCAGGGAAGAGCACACGTGAGGATGTGAGCAGATGTGCGCCCATGTGGCGCCAGCAGTTGGGGCCGAATTATGAACACAGACGAGGGAGCAAAGTTCTATCTGATGAAATAAGAGAAGGTTTCAGGGCAACCCTTAAATGAGGTCTTAAGAATGAACAGCAACCTTCCAGGCAGAGAAAGGTTTCCATGGCCGGAAGCGCATTCAGGCTGGCGGAGTGAAGCCTGCGGAGGCCCAGCGTGTGTTCCGGGGAGAACAGGGGAGTGGAGTGTGACACGAGGGGCGGGTGTGGGCGTGGGGAGCAGGCGACAACCAGAGAGGGCTCCAGGGAAGTCAGACTTGGTTTGATGTGTGCTGGCAGGGAGTGGGGCCTTTATTGGGCAGGCAGGAGGGAGGCCCTGGAGGCTTTTATCCAAATAACTCATAGAAAGATCCTGCTGTGATGAAGAAAGATACCAAGGGGGATACGGGGCAGGGAGGGAGACCTTCTTTGCCCACTTAGCACCGTGGGCATCTGTTCCGTGTGCAGTGAGAAGGGGGTGAGCTGGTAACTGGCACACTGCCTGGCAATGGCAGAAGGTGGGGGTGGGCTGCCCTGTTCTTAGTGGCCTCTGGCTGTTCTTGCCAGGCTTCTCTCCCCACCGTTTGCAGGAGCTTCTGGGAGCTGCCCAGCTCCGTCCACCCAGCCCTCTGTCCATTCGGTCATTTGCTCACCCATTCAACAAAACATTTATCTAGCCCTGGCATGTGCCAGAGATGGCAGCTGGTGCCCTGAGCCCGCCTGGTTCTCCTCAGCTCACAAAAATCAGACATGAAGATTGATCAGCCTCCCGGAGAACGTTAGAATAAAGCACTGATCCACACTTTCCCCAGAAGGAAGGGGTTAGGATGGGACTCTTAAAAATGTTGTCACAGTTGTTAAAAGGTATCTTTTCTCATGGTAAATGTGGCAAATGCTTGTAGGAACTTTGGGAAATCCCCAAAGGTAGGAAATGAAAATCTCTATGAGAGATCATGCTGTTCTTAGACTTATTTTCACTCACCATAAGCATTTTCCCATTTTGTGAAAGCATCTTCCCAAACATGGCGCAGATGGCTTTGGAAAGGGTCTTTGGAGATGGGAGGGTCATTTCTGGAAGAGCTGACTTTCCTGCGAGGTACCCCGTGGCGGCAGGGGAGCAGCTCCACCCATCTCAAGATGAGGAGGAAGAAAAGAAAACACTCTTGACTGCGAGTGACCCTGCCTTTGGCAAGTGACACTGCCTCTGACCCACAAACAGCCTGGGGCTGGCTCAGCCTGTTCCAACTGTGCTGGAGGCCAGGAACACCCGCTGAGCGAAGCAGCCCCTCAGTCCCAGAGGGCTCTGGTCAAGGGACTACCTCCCCAAACAGCCCTCTAGCTAATCTCTCTCAGAACAACCTTCTCCGCCCTCCTCTCTTTCTGTCCTTTAATTCTGTGAACGAATAATGCATTCACATGGTTCAAAACTCAAAAAGTATAAAATACACATTGAAAAGCCTCCCTTTCCCCCTTCCCCAGTTCTGTTCCTCACACACAAGCATCGGGTTAGTTTTTTTTGTGGAATTTTCCAGAGATATGCATATAAATATGCACATATAAGCAAATATACACATTATAAATCTCCTGCCCTCTTTTTAATATTTAATATACTGGCATATTATGAGGACTGTATGTACTGTTTGCATTTTACTTTTAAATTTAATGTACATCTATGCATAAAGCACCTTCAGTCTTCGGTATGGCTGGGTAGAATTCCGTTGTGTGGGACACCAGCCCCCAGAGATTTAGGTTTTTTCCAACTGTTTGCTATTACAAAAAAAATTGCCGTAAAGAATAACTTTGTACACAGGTCATTATGTACCTCTTTACAAGTATATCTGAGAAATAAATTCCTAGAAGTAGAATTGTGGGAACAGATGGTATATGCATTTAAAATTTTCACAGATCTCACCAAATCACCCTCTATACGGGTTGTTTCAGTTAACCCTCCCACCAGCAGTGTATCCTGGCAACGCCTGACTCTGCTTGAGCCAAACTACCCTCTCTGTCGTCTTCTGGGTGCCATGCTGTGGGCCTCGAAAGGCCTGCCTCTTTGGGCCGGCTTACCCTCTGCTACGCACAGCACTGCACTAGGAAAAAGTTGTCAGCAGCCAGCCGATTGACAGACAGATGTTTACAGGGTGCCTCCTGCAGATTCAGCACTGTCCTAGGCACGTCAGCTGCATTTCTGGCTTTGGGAAGCCTAAGATGTTCAGAGATAGAATTACACCCCAGAAGAGAGGTAGCTGCATTTTAAGTTGTAAAAACACGATCTTCTGAGTGCTGTGCATCTAGTTCCGGGGAGGAGTAATCACAGGGGTGAGCGTGATCAGGAAGCGTGTGGCTGGGATGAAGAGTTTCTGTTTTCGCTTTTGTTGAAATTTTTATTGGAGTATAGTTGATTTACAATGTTGTGTTAGTTTCAGGTGTACAGCAAAGTGAATCAGTTATATATATATATATATATATATATATATCTCCATTCTTTTTCAGATTCTTTTCCCATATATCAATAGGTTGCTACAGAATTTTTTTTCCGAATTTTTTTAAAAATTATTTATTTATTTATTTTTGGCTGCATTGGGTCTTCGTTGATGCGTGTGGGCTTTCTCTAGTTGTGGCGAGTGGGGGCTACTCTTCATTGGTGCGCGGGCTTCTCATTGCAGTGGCTTCTCTTGTTGTGGAGCACAGGTTCTAGGTGCACGGGCTTCAGTAGTTGTGGCTCGCGGGCTCTAGAGCACAGGCTCAGTAGTTGTGATGCACAGGCTTAGTTGCTCTGCGGCATGTGGGATCTTCCCAGACCAGGGATCGAACCCCTGTCCCCTGCATTGGCAGACAGATTCTTATCCACTGCGCCACCAGGGAAGCCCTGTTACAGAACATTGAGTAGAGCTCCCTGTGCTATACAGTAGGTTCTTATTAGTTATCTATTTTATATATAGTAGTGTGTGTATGTTAATCCCAATCTCCTAATTTAGGGGATGGAGAGTTTAAATCTGAGTTGAGAAGGGGTGGCTGTGAGGTTGCTGAGGTGAGAAGCAGGGTTGGCTATACTGTGCCAGGTACGGATGTACCAGAGAGGAGTTACACTTTGATGTCATAGGAGGTAGGGAGCTGCTGGCAGTTTTTGAGCAAGAAAAAAGTCACCTTGTATTTGTTCCTCAAACCCCAGTGAGTCCTGGGTGGCCTTCTCATTGCTCTGTTAGAATGAGCCTATCTGGGCCTTGGTTTCCCATATGAATGGGGGAAGTAGCTCCAGGGCATTTCCCACAAGGCTCTTCCTAGGACCAGCCACTGTGGGACAATCTGGGGTGAACTTCAGGAAGAGCCAGGGTTGTCCCGGGAGAAAACTGTGGTGACAACTTGGGAGCAAGAAATAGGCCTTCCCACTCCCTTGAGTTTGCTTTGCTTTTTCTAATGAAGTGTGATATTTGTGAGCTAATCCAGCCTTTTACCCACATGTGCCACCACAGGCTAGCTTCCTTTTACGAAATAGCAATTTCCGAACTGGAGTCTGCAATTAAGAAGAGGAGGCTTGAAGATAGCAAGTGAGGCGGGGACAAAACTAAAAGTATTGTTGTGGGAGAGAGAAGCCCCAGCTCGGGCCCTGCCCTCCGTGGGCCTTGGCATCTCCATCTCTAAGTCAAGGGGGTGGGACCACGGACCATGCGGATTTGGCTGGTGCCTCCCTACCTAATGGCCTCCCGGCCTCTGTATTGAAGCCTTTTCCCTTCAGCTGTTGCTCTAAGCTCTTATTGACCTGCTGGTTCCTGACCGCCTGTTTGAGCTGAGAAGTGGCCCTGGAACCAGCCGGCCTCTCAGAGCCTGTAGCCTTTTGCCAACTGCTGTCAACAGCAAACTGTGAGGCTTTCCCAGCCCCTGGGGGCGGGGGCAGGGGTTGGGGGGCAAGGGGCACCTGCAAATGCTGGAAAGAAGTTCCCTCGGTGCCCTTTTTGCCTCTCAAATCTACTTCTTTTTTCTCTGTGGCCTTCGAAGGCTGCTAGGTGACCTGTGGCAGAGGCTCTCCCATTCCAGGAAGAAGCTACTGGAGATTTTTCACATCCTCCTGAACCAGATCTGCCTTCTCCCAGTCCTAGAAAGCAGGTAAACACTCGGGAGCCACTGCCCCACCCAGGTGGAAGAGCCCCCTCCCCAAGCCCAGCAGAGGCGTTTCCCTCACTTCATCTTGTCCCTCCCCTGCTCCAGGGTTGCTGAGCAAAGATGGGAAACTGAGAAAAATGCCTCTTTCCCCCAACTGGCTGGAGGCCTGGCAGAGGGGTGGGGTGAGCGGGCGAGGAAGGGAGCTGCAGATTGTCTGCATGGAATGAGCTCATCTTGCCTGTGTCCTGTTCCAGCTGTGACAACATTCAGGGCTTCATCGAAGAGTTCCTTCAGATCTTCAGCTCCTTGCTGCAGGAAAAGAGGTGAGCGTGTAGCTGAGTTGGGATGGGCCCGTGGCACTCCCACCAGCCCCAGGAGACCTTACGTAATAGAGCCCCTGCCATGTGCTCACCACGGTCTAAGCTTCTGGCATTTGTGGTTGGGCAGCAGACACAGGGAGTGGCCCTCAGCAAACCAGCCCCTGTGGCTCCAGCCCTGTCTTCCCCGACACCCTCTCCCCCCACCCCCGCTGCGCTCTCTCTGGCAGGTTCCTCCGGGACTATGATGCGCTCTTCCCCGTGGCCGATGACATCAGCCTGTTGCAGCAGGCCTCGTCAGCCTTGTATCCTTCCACTGCAGCCCCTGGGACGGGCCTGACCTGACCGGGTCAGACCCACAGGGAGTGGAGGGACATTTGGCCCCAGAACACGTCTAGGCCAGCCTTCCCTAGATGCCTGCCGAGGCCCCAGCCCCAGTCTCTGGAGGAGATGACTGCTCTGATCCTTGGGGCAAATACAGCCCTACTTACCCTAGTCTTTGCTGAGCCTCTGGGCCTGTGTGACCAAGATGGACTCAGCCCTGCCCTTATGGACCTCACTGCAGGATGAGAGACGGATAATTAAATAGGCAGTTAGAGTGTCATATGGGAGAAATTCAGAGTCAGGGGAAACCAAGGGGGCCTTCAACCCAGTGGAGCTTGGGGTGGGGGTGTCACACGGAAGTGAAATCCAAGTTGAGAACAGCGCAAGGAAGAGGAGGTGGCCAAACCCTGAATTAAGTGTTCCCAGGGGACAGCGGACAGAGCAGGCCTGTCTGAGGAGCCCACAGATGTTGTGTGCAGATTGCAGAGGGCTGAGGGGAAGGGGTCTAGCGGGAGGGGGTTTAGGCCATGGCAGATGAGCTGGGGCCGAGCAGACCTGCATGGCCCAGGGATGGCCCTCACTGAGAAGTTTGGGGTCAGCCCTGCAAGTGCTGGGGAGCCATGGAAGGGTGTGAAGCAGAGGGTGACATTGTCAGTTTCATACTTTGGCTGGTGGGGGGTTGGGTTAGAAGTAGAGTGAGGGGGTCTAGGGCAACTCCCCAGCATCTGGCTTGGCAATACCCAGGGTAGTGGAGAGGGAGGAGGGGCAGGAACGAGCAGGCCCAAGGACCATTTTGGTGACTGGGTAGGTTGCTCAGTCCTGTCTCAGGGACACCCTGTGGGCCCCCAGCCTTTACAGAAAGCCCGCAACTGGTTCGACAGGAAGCCCAGTGGTAGTGTCCCCACCGGGCCCTCCTCCTGGGGGTCAGTGCAGAGGAGGAGCTGCTGGATTGTCCAAATGCCATGTTCCAGGATGCTCTGCTGCCAGCCCCTGGCCCGGTCTTTACCCAGAGCTTCTTTCTGCTGAGTGGCAGGTACTGGGTTTTCAGGCTAGTGTGGCTGTGGTCTGCCTGGCCCGTTTCCTCATGTAGCCCAGGTGCCCATGATGCCCACTGGATGCAGCCCAGACAGCCCCTGGCCGAAGCCATACAGTCAGATGCTGGGGATAGATTGAGAAACAATGCTGCCTCAGAGCTGCCCTCCCGAGAGACTCCTTAACACGTCCTCACAGGGACGAGACTCGGACCGCCTACATCCTCCAGGCAGTTGAGAGTGCATGGGAAGGGGTGGACCGAAGGAAAGCCACCAATGCCAAAGACCCACCGGTGGCTGAGAATCCTAACGGGGTCGTGGTGGCGGCGGAGGCGGTCAGCAGACCGTCATCGCTTCCCCAGAACTCGGAGGAAGAGGAGGTGTGTGACAAGAGCGGTGCTTCCCCTGCTCCCCAGCCCCTCCTGGCCCCATCGAGAGGTTTGGGCAGCGGGAAACCTGCCTTCTTTGTTCCTGCTCTCAGGGAAAAGGGTTTCTTTTGGAGTTGACAGTCTTGAGCTGCTGGTCAGCTCTGCGTTGCCTTTAGAGGGTTCTGAGCTGCGGGCGTGCTAGGCAGGGTGTGAGGAAAGCAAGTCGCTTAGCTGTCAAAGCCTCAGTTTCCCCTCCATAAGATGAAGCAATGGAGCTTTTTCCATGTGAAATCCTTGTTGGCACTCTCCTCTAAACAGAGTGGAAACCTCTGATCTAGTGCTTTCACTCCAGGCTTTTACAGAACTCACCATCGCCAAGTCTGTGGCCGTACTGATCAGCCACTGAGCCCAGGACTCTTCGCTGAATGTCAGGCACCATGATGTGGGGATTAAGACCACACAGTCTCTGGGGTCAGGCAGCTCAGGGAAGTATCCTGGTTCTGTCACCCGCCAGCTGAATGGCCTCAGGCACGTCCCTCACATCAGCCTTGGTTTCTCACCTGTAAGGTGGGGACTGCCACTGTCCCCACCCACCTCCATGTGGCTGTGGGATGATGCTCAGAGCTGCTGTGTGGAGTGAATGTTCTGAGCCTGGCTGGCCCTCAATGCTCCATTGACAGACGCTGCTGCTCTTCCTGTTAGACCCCAGGCCCCGTGACTGCTGCCCCAGGACCTTGGAGAATGACAGCCCCTTGTGCCTCCCCCCACACACCCCCTTTTCCCTGTTTGGCTTATTTCAGACATGGAGGAGTTTTACTGTTGTTTTTTTGATTTGTAAATTTCCTTAAAAGCCTAAAAAATTAAGCCACTTTGAGCTGTCTATGCACTGAATCCCCCTCATCGAGCTGGAGATAATCAAAGGAGAGCATCTCCACATAGTCAGGTCTGGTGGTTGCTGTTCCGCTCTGGCATCAGTCATCAACCTGTCAGAGCAGGAAAAGGACTTGATTCATAGAAGCCATGGCCGTTTATGGAGAGCCTAGTCCATGCCAGGCACAGTGCTCTGCGTTTTTTGTGCAAAAGCACACTGCCCCAAGTCACACAGCCAGAAGTAGCTCAGCTGGTAAATCGTAGTGCCCCCTTTCACTTAAGTGACTTGGCTCAGGTCCCTCGGCCAGGAGGGGCAGGGCTGGGACTCAAACCAGGTCCCCTGACTTGAGACCAGCACTGTTGGGGGCCGGTTGCCCTGTCACTAGCCCAACCTAGCCTTCCCCTACTTCACTCTGGCTCTTCCCACAGTGCTTGGGGGCAGCGGCTGCTCCGGGCCCCACGGTGTGTGGCGTGGAACTGGACTCACTCATCTCCCAAGTGAAGGACCTGCTGCCAGACCTTGGCGAGGGCTTCATCCTGGCCTGCCTGGAGCACTACAGCTATGACCCGGAGCAGGTGATCAACAACATCCTGGAGGGGCGGCTGGCCCCTGCCCTCAGCCAGCTGGACCGCGGCCTAGACAGGTGGGAGAGACGGGTGGGAGGAGGCTCACGGCGTCCAGCCTGCCCCGGGGCCCTTGTCAGGGGCCCTTCTTAGTTCCTCTGCCTCCCACGCCTCCTTCCCACGTGTCCCAGGACTCAGCTCGCTTGCTCTTCCCCGCAGCAGAGTTTCCCAACCGTGGAAGCTAATGTCCTCTTTGAGGAAACAGAAACCTCAGGCCCAGGAGGTCCTCACATGCCCCCTGCAGGGCAGAGTGGGCACCGCTGGACTGCCCTGCTCCACCTCGTAGGAAGACCCATTAGAGCCACAGGGATGTGACCAAGGGGTCGAGAGCCTTCAGAGCTCTGATATTGCTGGCCTGCCCTGTCATTGCCACCTTCCCAGTAGATTCCTGAGGGAGGACAGCCAAAGCTTCTCACTTCCTTCACAACCACCCTTTTTTTTTTTTGGCTGCACCGCACGCCTTGTGGGATTTTAGTTTCCGACCAGGGATTGAACCTGGGCCCTCGGCAGTGAGAGCGCAGAGTCCTAACCACTGGACTGCCAGGGAATTCCCCCATACCCACCTTTCCTGAGTTGGGCCCACTGCTTCCCTGAAGGCCCCGGGAGGCAGAAGGAATGAGTGCAGAAATGGGTGTTTCTTCCATGAATAAATGTTGTTTATTGAATGAATGAATGAAGTTAGCTCTGCCTTTGGACAAGCTCCTCAGCCTCCATGTGTCCATTTTACAGGTGAGGGCACTTGAGGCAAAAAGAACTTGAGTGACCTCTGACTATCTCATAGGGCTGTCGTGAGCAAAACCTGTGTGAATGGCATGCAGGACCAAGGGACACTTTGTATGAGGGGTGGCCGCCTACCCAGGCAGGGGCAGGATTGGACAGGATTGGGCAGGTTTTTAGGCTGTGTCCCAGGTGTGGCTGTTGAAGGGGGTGGAGTCTCTGATGGATAGGACATGATGGGGGGAGTGGGTGCAGGTAGGCATCCACTAGCAAGGACCCCTAAAATGGATTTCTGTGCTGCCCCCCAGACAGGTGAAGCCAGACGTGACTCCCCTGCTGGCATCTCGTCACAACATCTTCCAGAATGATGAGTTTGACGTGTTCAGCAGGGACTCAGTGGACCTGAGCCGGGTACACAAGGGCAGGAGGTGAGTTTGGTGGACCGTGGGGTTCCAGGGACCCCAACTCTGCAAGTGCAGAGAGAAAGCGAGAAACTCAGAGCCCCCATCTTGATGGAATTGGTCATGGAGCTTCAGCTCGGGGCTCCCCCATACCTGGCACCCATGTGCTCCCAGCAGCCGAGCTCAGGGTCTCTAATGATCCCGCTTTAGGCTCCAACTCTGCACACAGAGTTAGTGAGTCCTCCTTTTTGACAGCAAAAGGCCAGCGGGACCAAAACCAGCCCCTCTTCCCTTCTTTCATCTTTGGAGGTGTCCACCACTGAATCCTGGGTGGGAGAGCTGGGCAGTGCTTCCCAGCAGCTGCTCCTTGACCTGAATTTTTCCATCTGATGACAAAATGAGCAAATGAAGGACCTGTCCTGAGTGAGCTTTTCAGAAGTGAATGTATTCCATTTTAAGGCCTTTCCACTTATGTTTGATCTATGTCCTTCTTACTTTTTTGGCATTGAAAAGTCCATTCATGATTTATTCATTTATTCAACAAATATTTGCCTGGTGCTTCTAGGCCCTGGATTTATTAGGTGCTGGGGATGTGGTGGGGAGTGAAACAGGCAGGGCCCCTGCCCACGTGGAGTTTGCACTAATCAGCTTGGCAAACAAGCAACATGAAATTGCAGATGAAAAAGATTCTCCAAGGTGGAGGTGCGCAGACTTCCAAGCCTCTAGTCGGGGCTTCAGTCCAGGCAGAAAGGCTCCTTGGAGAAAATGATGTGGGAATGACTGTGGAAGGACGAGGAAGGGTCAGTTGTGCAAGGGGGGCAGGAGAAGCTTTCCAAGCAGAGTGAACAGCAGGGGTGGTGGCCCCGAGGACATGGGAGCATGGTGAGGGTCGCCTGAGCCGGTACATTATATGTTTTGGCTTTGGAATGGAGACCCCTTGGAGGGGCTGAGAGTCAGCAGCCACATGGCATGATGGAGAATGGCGGGATCAGACACCGTCAGCCCTGCACTAGACCCCCAGCGTTCTCCTGCATGGGGCTGCTTCACGGAATCCAGAAATCTAGGAACTGCTGGATGAGTCCAGCCCGCCCTCTCCCCCAACACATAGATGGAGGTGGTGAGGGTCAGAGAGGAGAGAGGACCTGCCCCGTTCTTGGGATAGGAGCCTCAGTGCCAGAAGCTCAAGCTGTTCCCCATTCCCGGGGCTGTCCAACGCTAGAAGCGTGGCTGATTGCTGGCCTGGGTACCCGGCACAGGGCAACTATAAAGCCATCTGGCTGGCTGGACAGGAAGCATTTGCAAACTGCTTAGTCACACACGTTGCAACATCCCCAGATCCCAAGCTGGCGATGTTTTCCTGTATCAGTGGCCACTGTTCCAGGCCAGAATGACCCAGCCATGGGGAGAGGGGCAGACGAGGAGGGCTGTACCCCTGCTCGAAGGAGCTCCCGGCTGCCTGGCAGAGAGACCAGGTAGCAAATGTTTACTGAGCTCGTTGTGCCGGGTAGCCCGGGCAGAGTCTCTGTTCATGTGTTCATTATTTATTTATTCATACAGAAAATATTTATTAAGTGATTCACTATCTCCAGATCCTGTGCTAGAGACACCAGGAGACAAGGTGAGCAAGGTGCCCAGGCCTCATTCTCAAAGGGCACAGAGACCCTGGGAAAGACTTAGGACATTAAACAGGCCGTGACAGAGTGGAGAGGTACCAGGATGGGGCACGGAGGGACCTCAGTGGGGACCCCTGTCCTGATGCGGGCAGGGCAGTGGGGCTTAGGGCCTTGGCCCTGCCTTCACGGAGCATGTGAGAAATTAAGTAGCACAAGGCAGATCACCCTTGAGTTAAAATGTGTGTGTGTCATTAAACCAGATATGATATACTCAGTGGCTCAAGTAATAAGGAAATCTGTCCCCTTGCGTGACAGGCAGTCACAGGGTAGGGAAGTCTAGGCTTGGTTGACCTGTGGTGCAGCCATATCATCAAGGGTGCATCTTGCTCCCTCAGGGCCACTGGGTAACTGCACCTGTTTCAGCTGTGACGTCCAGAAATGACACAGCCAAGAGGAAGTCTGGACGAGGTCTTTCTGCATCTCTCTTAGAGGCCAGGAGACCTTTCCCAGAACTCCCCAGATTCCCCTCACATCTCACTGAGGAACTAGGTCACAGGGCTAAGGTCCAGGGCTCCCGGAAAAGGGGGAAGGGGGAGGACCTGAGCAAAAAGAGGGTCTGATAGGAGTGGGGGTGAGGTAAAGGGGGGTTGTTGGGTAGACGCCAAGCACGTGTGCCACAGGTGTATACTAGCTAAGGAAGGAGGCGGTGTGTGTAAGGTGGGGTCCCCTAACTCCTTTGGACTGGACAGTGGTGCCCTGGAAGATAATAAGTGTTCTCTCTCAAATTAGTTCTATTGCCAAAAATGTCTGTGCACCCTGTGTGCCTCCTGGAGAGTCACAGGGCACGTTAGTACATTAAAGGCTCTGACAAGGCCTGTAGTGAAAGAAATAGGATTCCCTTTGCTGAGCTCAGCAGGTGCCAGGTCCACTTCTGCTCATTTTCTGATTTCATGCTGACATCATCCCTGGGAGGCAGAACTAAGTCTTGGCAAGGATAAGGGGCCAGCCTGTGATCACACCACACAGGAAGTAGCCAAGCAGACTTGAGTCAGGAGGCCTGTGTTATGGCCCTGGCTCTGTTGGTAGAAGATGTGTGACCTTGGGAAGGTTACATTGCCTCTCTGGATCTCCTGATTCCTCACCTGGAAAAGGGGGGCTTTATTGCCTCTGCAGGCCCTTTAGAGGTTCAAAAGTGGGTGTCACCCCACTAAGGGCCAGTTTGAGTTGGGCCTTGAAGGATAGGCTAGAGGAAACAAGGAGGGAAAAGGTGGCACGTTTCAGGAGAGCCCACATGTTCCCTGGGCTTGTAGGAGGCCACGCAAGCAACTTGTTCCAAATACGGTCTCCGAAGCTACTGCTGCTTGACTGATGTTCTGGCTCTCAGATGGATCCTTTTTTTTTAACATATTTATTGGAATATAATTGCTTTACAATGTTGTGTTAGTTGCTGCTGTATAACAAAGTGAATCAGCTCTATGTATACATATATCCCCATATCCCCATGCTCTTGCATCTCCCTCCCACCCTCCCTATCCCACCCCTCTAGGTGGTCACAAAGCACTGAGCTGATCTCCCCATGTGATACAGCTGCTTCCCACTAGCTATCTGTGTTACATTCAGTAGTGTATAGATGTCAGTGCTACTCTCTCACTTCGTCCCAGCTTACCCTTCCCCCTCCCCATGTCCTCAAGTCCATTCTCTACATCTGCATCTTTATTCCTGTCCCCCTAGGTTCATCAGAACCATTTTTTTTTTAGATTCCATGTACATGTGTTAGCATACAGTATTTGTTTTTCTCTTTCTGACTTACTTCACTCTGTGTGACAGACTCCAGGTCCATCCATCTCACTACAGATAACTCACTTTCATTTCTTTTTATGGCTGAGTAATATTCCATTGTATATATGTGCCACATCTTCTTTACCCATTCATCTGTCGATGGACACTTTGGTTGCTTCCATGTCCTGGGTATTGTAAATAGAGCTGCAATGAATATTGTGGTACATGACTCTTTTTGAATTATGGTTTTCTCAGGGTATATGCCTAGTAGGGGGTTGCTGGGTCGTATGGTAGTTCTATTTTTAGGTTTTTTGGGGGGTTTTTTTGCGGTATGTGGGCCTCTCACTGCTGTGGCCTCTCTCGTCGCGGAGCACAGGCTCTGAATCTGCAGGTTCAGCGGCCATGGCTCACAGGCCCAGCCGCTTCACGGCATGTGGGATCCTCCCGGACTGGGGCACAAACCCGCGTCCCCTGCATCGGCAGGTGGACTCTCAACCACTGCGCCACCAGGGAAGCCCTATTTTTAGTTTTTTAAGGAACCTCCATACTCTTCTCCATAGTGGCTGTATCAATTTACATTCCCACCAATAGTGCAAGAGGGTTCCCTTTTCTCCACATCCTCTCCAGCATTTATTGTTTGTAGATTTTTTGATGATGGCCATTCTGACTGGTGTGAGGTGATACCTCATTGTGTTTTTGATTTGCATTTCTCTAATGGTTAGTGTTGTTGAGCATCCTTTCATGTGTTTGTTGGCAATCTGTGTATCCTCTTTGGAGAAATGTCTGTTTAGATCTTCTGCCCATTTTTGGATTGGGTTGTTTGTTTTTTTGATATTGGGCTGCATGAGTTGCTTGTATATTTTGGAGATTAATCCTATGTCAATTGCTTCGTTTGCAAATATTTTCTCCCATTCTGAGGGTCGTCTTTTCGTCTTGTTTATGGTTTCCTTTGCTGTGCAAAAGCTCTTAAGTTTCATTAGGTCCCATTTATTTATTTTTGTTTTTATTTCCATTTCTCTAGGAGGTGGGTCAAAAAGGATCTTGCTGTGATTTATGTCAAAGAGTGTTCTTCCTGTGTTTTCCTCTAAGAGTTTTATAGTGTCTGGCATTACATTTAGGTCTTTAATCCATTTTGAGTTTATTTTTGTGTATGGTGTTAGGAAGTGTTCTAATTTCATTCTTTTACATGCAGCTGTCCAGTTTTCCCAGCACCACTTATTGAAGAGGCTGTCTTTTCTCCATTGTATATTCTTGCCTCCTTTATCAAAGATAAGGTGACCGTATGTGCGTGGGTTTATCTCTGGCCTTTCTGTCCTGTTCCATTGATCTATATTTCTGTTTTGGTGCCAGTACCATACTGTCTTGATTACTGTAACTTTGTAGTATAGTCTGAAGTCAGGAAGGCTGATTCCTCCTGCTCTGTTTTTCTTTCTCAAGTTTACTTTGGCTATTCGGGGTCAGATGGATATTTTCCTGGCTGGTTTTGCCCCTGATTTTCGTTTCCTTCTCTGGCTCCAAATGAGGTCATGGGGCCAAAGCCACACCTTCTTGGATGGGGTACCCAGGGCACCAGGCTCCTCTGTCCTTACCTGTGTCCTCTCCTAGGACCCAGCTGGGGCAGGTGCAGTTTGCCAGGCTTCTCTGTGGTCCTGCTGGGAGCAACAAAACCAGAGGGCGCACCGTGTGAAAGAACCTCCCTACTGCCGGGACTGGGGGCCAGGTAGACCAGGAGCTGTGAGATGTGGCAGAGAGAACAGTGACAGCTCTCATCCATCCTTGGTCCCCTGGCCCAGCTCAGGGCCTGGCGCCTAGCAGGCCCTCAGGAAACGTGTGTTGATTGAATGGGTGTGCTTCTGCCAGTGGCACCAACCACCTGAACATGCTTGGCCCCTTTCATTTCCTCTCTGCCTCTTTTCTCTCCAGCCCTCAATGTGGCAAAGAGAGCCAGGTAAGGGCCGAGGCCACAGTCACACGCCCCCTTTCCTGACATGAGCTGAAAGATTCCTGTGGACCAAGATTTTTCCCTGGTCCAGACAAACGTCTCTGCACCATAGAGCCTCCATTACCCCTTCTCCAGCGCCCCCGCTAGGCCCCCTGCACCCCAGTTCATTTCTCCTTTACTTGTGTTTCCAGGACATGCTTGCCTTCATCTAGCACACTTCTGCTCTTTGCCACTAGACTGAGCTCCTTAAGGGCAAATCCAGATCTTACTCTTTTCTGAATCTCTCCCTAACCCAGCTTTAGCACCCTGCCCAGCATATAGTAGGCCCTTTATAAAAACTGTTGAAGGAAGCAAATCCTAACCCGCCATGCTGGGGGCTGCAGTCCTGACCTGCACCAGGCTCCCAGGCCAGACTCAGGCGCCTGCCCCTCCCTGCACCAAAAGCCAGTTAATAGAAGATTTTTATGAATGCTACAGACTTTGTGTCTCTTCTTTTTTTTTCCCCTTACCCTTGATACATTCCAGAGGCCCGATTTCACAGCTAAGCTGGATTTTCTTTCCTGGCATCTCATATTGATTTCCCCTGCAGGGCTAGAAACTACATTCCACAGGCCTATGTGTCTGACAAACCAGGTTTTTCTACAGATTTGCAAAACCCGGAGTCAAGAGGCCTGAGTCCCCACTATGGCTGTGCTACAGCTCACTGTGTTCCCAAACACGTCTCTCCCCTTCCTTCCCCTGCACCCGACTTTCCTCCCCTGTGATATGACAGGAGTTAAACTTTCAGACTTTTTCTTGCCATGCAATCTGACATGGAAGATTGAACTGCAGGACGGATGAGACCCTGTGCTAAAGCGGGGGTGAAAGTGAGAGACCGGGACCCCTCCTCGCCCCTCACACCCTGAGGCCGCCTAGGGCTCCCCTGAGCTCACTAAGAAAGCAACATGTGGCCTTGCTCTTTCTTCAGTTTGTGTTTGTTTTAAAAGATTTGGATAACCCCAGGCCCCTCCTTGGAGTAACCAGGCATTTGGCAGGGGGCTTACTAGCCCTCTCTCTGTGCATTTACGTGCATAGATAGGTATGTGCCCACAAGAGGAGACAGTTGTTCTGGTTTGCTTTCTGCTTTTTATACAGATGGGATCATACTGTGCATTTTTCTCTGCTTGCTTTTCTCCTGGAGAATGTCTTAGATTTCTTTCTCCATCAGCACAAATAGATCACCGTCATTCTTGAGAGCTGCCGCCCAGCATTCTGTGGCACAGAGGGAGCACAGGTCCTTTGGCCGTTTCACCCGTGATGGACATGAGTTGCTCTCCATCTTTCACTGTTAAAAACGGTGCTGAAAAGAAAATCCCCAATCAGACCTCTGTGCGCACATGGCCAGTGTTGCTCCAGGGTGGACGCCTTGAAAGGGAGTCTCCCAGCTGAAGGGGGGGCATTTTTTCCACGTTAATAGCTGCTCCTGGGGTGCCCTCTAGAGTGGCTGGACCCAGTCACATGGGCACCAGCAGTGGTGAGCCCCACGCCCCCACCAGTGCTTGATCTCGGTTTGTGGCGGCCTGAGGCGGGAAGAAGTAAGCCATGGAAGCTGCAGCCCCTTCCCATGCCTTCAAAGCCTAATGGTTTTTCTTTGTGTCTCCTTGCTGTTCCCTCTCGGTGCCAGGAAGGAGGAGAGCGCGCGGAGCCTGCTGAACGACAAGCGGGAGGTGGTAGCGCAGCGGCGGCGCTACGAGCAGTACAGCGTGGTGGCAGAGGAGGTAGGCGTCCCCAGGCCACCGGCCGTGCTGCGGGGGGAGACCGGCCAGCCCCGGGCCCCTCGGACCCACACTTCTGCCGTCTCAGGTGCCAGTGCAGCCAGGGGAGGACTCGCCTTACCGCAGTGACGACTACGAGGATGAGTATGATGACACATATGATGGCAACCAGGTGGGCGCCAACGACGCAGACTCTGATGATGAGCTCATCAGCCGCAGGTGAGGCTGTCAAATTCCAGGGGCAGAGTGGCCTCCCGCAGCCTCTTGTTTATACAGATGTGGGAGCCAGGGCCCAGGTCACGTGAGCAAGTCAGTGGCAGAACCAGGGCCCGAACCCAGGCCTCCTGACTCCTAGTCCAGTGCTCCCTCCACCCCAGCCACCCCCTTGGCCGGTTGGTCCAACCTACCCTGAGTGAGGCAGCATTTATTGGGTCTCATGCAGGAGTTTTACATTTTTCTTCCTAATTGCAGAAAACTTTTCCCAATGGGATCTTATGGAGATTCCCCAATTCCCCGGTGAAAGCAGAGCTGCCCTGACTAGAGAGAACTGGAGACTCCCACAGCCCCAGCTCAGGCTCCCCAAAGCCCCCACGTCAGACCCTGGTACCCACACAGAATCCAGGGGCTGGAGCAAAGCTGGCTTCAAAAGCACTTTGGTTTTTCCCGGCCTTCTGAGCGCTTCCCCGTCCTGGCAGCCCCTCTCACCCAGTGGGGTTCCCCCTCCCTGAGGCTCACTCTCCAGGTTTAGTCTAGTCTTTGATCTCACTTTCTCTCTAAACCCTCAGGCCCTTCACCATCCCTCAGGTGCTGAGAACCAAAGTGCCCAGAGAAGGGCAGGAGGACGAGGAGGAGGAGGAGGAGGAGGCTGAGGACGAGGCCCCCAAGGTACCTCCTTGGCAGGTGGCAGGTGAAGGGGAGGGTACACTTTTGAGAGGTGAATCGGGATCTGTGCCCCCCTTCTCTGAACCTGGCCTTGAGGCGGCTCCAGCATTACTGCCAGGGAGGGTGGGGGTCCCTCTGAGCCCGGGATGTCTGCTTGGAGAGCTGCTAGCTTAGAACCCGCCTCTGCTGCCCAGTGAGGGCCCAGAGGATGGATCAGAGGCCGGGCCTTCGAGCTGCTGGGTTAATTAGGCCTGGGGCCCAGGAGAGGGACAGCTGTTGGCCTCTGTGCCCAGGTTGGCAATTCTTGAAATCAGAGAGGCGTTAGAGCCCAAGGGCCCTTTGGAGGTCATCTGGGACGATGGGTTTGAAAATTCAGTTTTTTAGCCACTAAACTTTTTCTTCAAGTGAAATCTTAACTAGAGCCTCATATAAAATAGATAAGAGCAGCGCTGCTCAGGTTGAATGGGGCAGCAGCCTGGGACCCCTGGATCCCCCCCCATGTCCTCCCACCAGGGTGACAAATTCAGACATGTCCGGGGCCAGGCCACCAACGTAAATGAGTAGCGGGGCCTGATGGAAACTGAGGTGGGGGGACACACGTGCCTTGCCCAGGGGCTCCTCAGCACTGTGGAGGCCCGGACCCTCCAGGGCTTTCCCTTCTTCCAGGCAAGGGATCAGCCTGGATTTTTATGTCAAATCCTGAAGTTTTCAAAAGTTACTAATTCCCCTTGTTTTGTTGTTGTTTTTGTGAAACAGCCCGGGCCCCCAAAGCCTGTCTGTGGTCCTTGGGTCCCACTTTCTCCCGCTAGTCCAGTCTCTCCCCACCTTGGCACAGGGCAGGCGCTCCCACAGCCCATTGCTTATGGCGCCAGCGGGGAGAGGAGTCAGCTTCCAGGGCGCTCTCTTGGGTTTCCAGGCCCCGTGTGGTCTCTCATGGCGGCCATCCTGGCCTTCCCCCATTGCTCTCACCTGTCATCATCACGCTCCTGCTATCATGGAGCCATCTTTAGCTACCTCTCTTCCGGAAATTGGTGGGAGGGTCAGAGGAGGGGCTTCTGGTGGAAACCTTGGACCATAGCAAGCCAGCTGCATTCTGGGGCATTGCCCAGCCGCACTGTGGCTTAGCCCCACTCCTGGCATAGGGGTGTCACCAGGATTGGGCCAGGTGCAGCCTCACCTCAGCTTAGGGAAATGGAGCAGCTCATGATTCTTTTCTCCCCTCCCCTCCACAGCCTGACCATTTTGTGCAGGACCCTGCAGTGCTGCGGGAAAAAGCAGAAGCCAGGCGCATGGCCTTCCTGGCCAGGAAGGGGTGAGCATTTAATAGGCTGTGTTGGTGGGAGGGGGAAGCCCAGCCAGCCACACAGGAAGCCCACACACAAACCCCAAGTGCTTTACATGTGTTAATTTAGTTCTGGCAACAGACCTATGAAGTAGCTACTATTACCATTATCCTTGTTTTACAGATGAGGAAACTGAGGCCCCGACATGTTAAGTAACCCGCCAAAGGTCACACAGCTAGTAGGTGGCAGAGCAGAGATTGAGTCCAGGTGGCCTATCTCTGGGGTCCACACTTGTAACCATTACTTGATAGACACTACAAGGGGTTTATCACCCAGTGTGGGAGCATGACGTGTCCACGGCTCGCTGGTGTCAGGCAGAGTGTAAAATCTGGGAGAGCCCAGATAGACAGACAGGCACATATCCTTTATGGCCGAGAGAGGCATGTTAGGGACGGGGCATGTGAGCTGGGCCCTTAAAGGTGGAAAGTGTGCAAAGGAGTTTTTCATGTGAGGGGAAAGAGGCAAGAAAGCTCAGGGTGGTCAGGGAGGGAGGCCTTCGGAGGGGAGCTGGGAACAGGTAACTAGAGACTCCTCTAATTCACCCCGTTGTCTTCCTGGGGGTGGGGTGCAGTCCAGAGGGGCCAAGGACCTGCCCCAGGTCCCTCTTCCACTTAAAGCCAAGCCAGGGGTTTCAAGCCCAGTCCCCCATCCTGGCCCTGGGACTCCCACAGCCCTGCGCACTGGGTGCAGGGGGCCTAACCAAGTGGGGAAGACATTGGATCTCATTCTGAAGGCAGCCGGGAGCCACAGAAGGTCGTTGAGCAGAGAACAGAGTGACTCTGACCTCTGATCCATCACAGAGCCCTGAGCACAGAGCTCTGGGTAAACCCAGCAGCTGATGTGGTCTGAAGAGGCCCAAGGTCATATCTGAGTGTACTTGGTCTTGGGAGGCCACCAAGCAAGGCCCTGGGGTGTAGAACTGGAGTCCTACCTCATCTGTATCACGTGGCCCTGGGTGGAGAAGAGAGGGGCCCATCCCCAGGCCCTCGTCCTCTCTGCACTGTGGGCTGTGGTCAGCCCACTAGCTGGTCCACCCTCAGATCTTAGCCAGAGGCCCATCGGGAAGCAGAGCTCAGAGGAGAGTAAACAGAGGGCACGGCGCTGGCTGGAGCCCCCACAGCCCTGCCCCTGCCGGGCTCCATTTCTCCTCCCCCTGGAAGCTGGGATGGGGGTATCCTGGCCCAAGCTTTGGGTCCTCTCAAAGGGACCTCCAAGGAAGGCAAAGGGCTCTTCCCATCAGGGCCTCCTCCTTCGCCTGATGGGTTCTTGTGGGGGCGGGTTGTTCCTCCCTCAGGTACCGGCATGACAGCTCGATGGCAGTGGCTGGCAGCCCCCGGGGCCACGGGCAGAGCCGAGAGACAACACAGGAACGCAGGAAGAAGGAATCCAGCAAGGCCACACGAGCCAACCACAACCGGAGAACCATGACTGACCGCAAAAGAAGCAAAGGCATGATTCCATCCTGAGGCCGCTGCAACAGGGCCAGCTGGACCTGCCAGGCTGAGGTACCATAGCCTGGGGCCTCCTCGCCAGTTGGCCCCCTGCCAGACCCCAAGTTCAAGTCCACCCCTCGACAGCCTCAGCTTCGCAGCCCCTGAGAAGGCTGCCTCGTTGTCTGCCAGCCAGCCATGAGCGCCATCCTGCAGAACACACAGTGCCTTATCCACAGCAGAGGAACTGAGCGGCCAGCGCACAGGTGCAAGGGACGGGGTTGGAGCCCCAAGGCCAGCCCCCAAACCTCGTGCAGCCGGATACCATGTCCCTTTCTCCCTGGACGGCAGGAAACCTGTGTATTCAAAAACAAAAAAAAAACACAAAAAAAGCCCTGCGAATAAAGTTTTGACCCTTTCAAGAAATGATCCGTGCCGGGCCTGTGACCCACTCCCCCTGTGTCCCAGTGCTTCGATGACAGCCACCGTCAGGAGAGGAAGGCGGCAGGGCGGTGCTCTTTTCATCAGCCTTTCATGCTTGCCTCTTATTTTCACCCCTCCTGATCTCGCTCTGCCTCACTGTGTGGCCCAGAGAACATCACTCCCTTCTCTGAGCCTCCGGTCCCTGCCTGCAGAAGCAGGGGCTGAGTGTGTGAGGCCCTGCAGTCCTTTCTGTGAGCTCGTTCAGTCCCCATGACTGCCACCCTAGGAGGTAGGTAGGTACGATTTTCAGCCCCATAGTACAGATGAAGGAGGCCAGGCACTGAGAACAGCAGGTGGCTGTCCGCCCACAGCTAGGAGGTGGGAGAACAGGGATTGGACACCCAGTCTGACCCCTGGCCTTTTCAGGGTCCTGAGCCCCCACGGGTGGTGTCATCTCCATCTCATAGCTGCCCAAGGATGGTTGGCCAGTGGCCGAGCCAAAACCAGAACTCAGTGCCTCCTGGTTGCACAGACGTTCCATTAAATCCTCCAAAATCAAGGGGTCGGAGACAGGAAGAAACAAGTGACGATGTCACTACCAAGTCCTGTTGAAGCGAGTGGGACTTGGGCCTTGTTCCTCAAAGCCCCCTCCCAGGCATGGCCAACCAGCTCCTAGCATGGCCGCAGCTGCCAGACGTCCCGATTCTTGGGCCACCCAGAATGTGGCTGATCGGTGGCGGATCAGCAGCAGGGCATTTGCTGGGCTGACCCCCCGCCAGCCTGGCCCGGAGTCCATCACTGGAAGCCAGGGCCCCTGCTCAGCTGGACCTTGACAAATCACCCTAGATGCTAGTGCAATTTATTTGCACGTGGTTAGGATGAGCATCTGAAGCAGCGAGGCAGACAGGCACTTGATGAATTGGTTTTGTTAGGTCAGCCTGCACAAGTGGAAATCAATAGCAATTCCTCTGTCGCGCCAGTTCTCTCGGTGTGTTTGAGATGCAGAGTAGATATGGGGGTGGTGTCCTCCCCTCGCGCTGTCAAATTAGCTGAGATCAGGCCCAGGGACAGCCGTCTTGACAGGCAGCAGGAAGACTCTGTTTCCTCCTGGAGGCATTTGCCAGGGACCCAGCTCAGTGGCAGGCCCATTTTTTTTCTCTCTCTGAGCTGCTCAAGCCCAGCCCTTGGCCCTGGAGCGAAGTAAGGTGGGTTGCGGGGGGCTCCTTCGCTTTACCTGCCTTACCTGTTACTGTTTATACAGCCCCTCACACCTTCACTTGTCATCTGTACCTCCTGACCACCTGGAGTTCAGGCTTCACGTTAGCGTCCTGGTTTAAACGATTTGAGAAGACGGGGGATTTTTGAAAATTTCCAGAATGTAGTGCCAGGTCCAACTTAATCTCCCTTGAAGAATCACCTCAAGGTGATTTTCCATTTCAGATCATGAGGGCATCCTTTCGGGCTTGCTTTGGAAACAGCTCAGGGGTCATCCAGAATAGTGCTGGCGCACGTACCCCTTCACCTCTTGGGGCCTCAGTTTTCCTACATATAAAGTGGGTACATTGGACCAGATGAATGGTTTCCATTTGGTGCCAATTAGATCCACCGAGGAGGCCCCAGGGTTTAAGATGGGCAGCACTATAAGTGAAGTGGGGTGGAGGCACCCCACTCACTCACTGGGCCCTACCACCCCCATGACTGCTCCTAAGCAGGAATTTTCTAAGTGCCTTCTCTGTACCCTGGCAGAGAACATGACTATCACAGGCATTTCCCAGGAAGCTTTTAAGACCTTGTGCCTCCAAGAGGACATAAGATTTGAGTGTCTTCGTCTCCAGTCCATGATTGGCAATGACGGTGGACGTGTCAGTTTGAACGGTGCACCTGTGCCTCTGTGAGGTGGGTGGGCAGAGCCATTCAAAGGGGCCCCGGCAGCCCAGGGAGGGCAAGTAACATGCCCGGAGCCCATGGATACAGATCCTTTCTGAGTGGCCCTCTGAGATGGCTAGGTGCAGTTTGGAAGAGTAAATACTTGGCAAGAAACTGCCTGTCCCAGCCACACCAGAAGCTTGGGTTAAATAATACAGGGAGAGAAACAAACAAACAAAAATAAAAGTTAAACCCACCAAAAATGCAGGGGGGTGTTGTGTAGCCCTTTAACATGATGTCAATGAATACTTGGTAGCAACATGAGAAACTAAATATTCAAGAATTTTTTTTTTAATTTAAGAATAAATGTGAAAGCAGAATCCATGGTAATGCACCATGATTGTGAAAATGTTAGAAAAAATTTTTTTTTGCATTTTTCCAAGTCTGGAAGGGATTGTGTGTAACTGAAAATGATGATAAGAGCATGGACGACAATGGTGGTGAGACCACAATTATTTGTAATTAGAATAAAAAGCACTTAACTGTGGCCAGAGTTTCTGCCTGGCTCATTCCTTGCATTATCTTGTTTAATCCTCACACAGGTACAGATGAGAAGACCCGAGGTACAGAGAGGGTAGGTGGCCTGTCCAAGGTCACACATTTAGCAAGTGACTGAGGGAGGATTTGGTCTCAGGATGTCTCCTAAAGCCGACTCTGAACCCCAAGCCACCTACCATTCATTACCCCCACACCCGCATCTTTTTTTTTTTTTTGCGGTATGTGGGCCTCTCACCGTTGTGGCCTCTCCCGTTGTGGAGCACAGGCTCCGGACGCACAGGCTCAGCGGCCATGGCTCACGGGCCCAGCCGCTCCGCAGCATGTGGGATCTTCCCAGACCGGGGCACGAACCCGTGTCCCCTGCATCGGCAGGCGGACTCTCAACCACTGTGCTACCAGGGAAGCCCCCGCATCCTGTTCTTACAAAGAAAGAAAAATACAAGTAGTAGCTGCAGAACAAGAGGATGGGAAATGCCATTTCAGCAGACCGAGCTGATGGGACTCTGATTACATGTATGTTGGACTGTTTGATATTGTCCCCCAGATCTCAGATGCTCTGAGTTCCATTTTTAAACTTTCTATTTCCAAATTCATGTATCCTTTCCTCTGTGTGTCCAGTCTGCCATTAAGCCCACTGAATGATTCTTCATTTTTGTGTCCAGTCTCTCTAGGGCTGGAGGCTAAGATGGGGCTAGCAGAGGCTGGGGAGCACTGAGACCTGGGAGGGGGCCAGGAGGTGGGAAAGTCAAGAGATCCAGGGTGAATGTGGAAGGGGGGTGCAGAGAAGAGGGAATGCAGTGTTAGACTGCAGTTTAGAGGTCAAGCAGGCTAAGAATGGGGCTCACTGCACAGCTTTGCCAGGAAGTCGTGGGGAGATAGCCAGTGGGAAGAATGGGAAATGAGGAAGAGGAGGCAGGAGAGTGGGCCCACCTAAGGAGGAACTTGGCATCAAAGAAAAGGAAGAGGGGGCTCAGAGGTGAGGAGGGAGTGTTGGCATCCAGAGCATGTTTATGGGATCTTCAGAAGGAACTGGGGAGGTGCCTAGGGGACCCACCTTGGGGACGCTAGTCCCCAGGGAGGGGAAGGGTGGAGCCAGAGCCCCCGTGGAGCTCTCAGAGCAGCCCAGTAGAGCAAGGGGCATCAGCTCTTACCTAGATCTCTGTGCCGGGGCAGCAGGGAGGGGCCTTGACCTCAGTCAGAAGCTATTGCAATTCTGCAGGCTGAACCGAGATGAAAGATTCAGTCTAAAGGTTACCATCTCCAGTCCTGTGTGTGTGTGTGATGAGGGGTGGAGGGATTGTAAAATGAGCATTAAATTCCAACTTCACATCATACTAGAAATTCTCTTCCAACAATCGATAATCACCAAGAGAATTTTACACAGACTGGCAGAACTGGAGAGCCTTAAAGGGCATTTAGTCCAGAGTTCTTCAACCCATTTAAAACCCCTAACCTGCCCCAATCTCAGGCCCTGGGATTTTGGATTCCACCTCCTCCCCGGGGGATGGGGAAGTTTGCCCTGCTTAAGAATTCACTGGGCTCCTGGGGGTCTCTCCCAGCCCTGGAGGTGGTGTGGAGCTTCACTTGCTTTGGTCTGAATTACAAAAACAACGGGTCCTTAATTCTAGTTCTCCACGTATGAAATTATGACATTGAATATGCTCTGTCTGGCTGCGTGAGCCCACCCTCAGCAACCTGACATGTCCCTTAAGTGCTCTGCCATCCCAAGGGGGTAATTATGGTTTTCTCCTCCTTAAAGTGGTTTTCATAGAAGATCCTGGCAGAAAAAGAGCCTCCAGCAGGATGAGCACCAATCATTCCTGTACACTTAGGAATTTTATTTACAGAGATTACACGCAGGCACCCACCCTGTCTCCCATCTCATGGTCTGATCTACTTAGCATTCTTTCACATGCACGTTCCCAGGCCTCACGTGTCCATCCTTTTTATTTTTAATTTGCTCATAAAGGTGGCCAGGGGTGGTGAAAAAAAGCACTGGATGGAGGGTGAGAAGGCTGGGGCCCAGGTTCTAGACTTCAATAAGCTGTGTGACCTTATGTCAGTCACTCGGACTCTCTGGGCCTTGATTTCTTCTTGTGCGAAACAGGGATGATCATTCTCTAAGCCCTCTTGCCTCGTGGGGACCAGTAACTGTGAGGGTCAGATGAGGTCACAACTGGGGGACACTCTGACAGCAGTGAACTTGTTCAGTCGGGAAAGAAGAAAACTGGGGGGCAGCCCTCTCCACTCTGCATTTGTCCAGCCCTGCATTACTCTGCTCTCTTTTAATCACCTTGCCGCAAACCTCTTTGCACAAATCACCTGTTATTTCCAGGGGAGGCACGTTTCTAAACGTGGGATTCTGGGGTCCCAGGGCCACGAACAGTTTTAGAGCTGCCTCTATCTGTATTTTTGCTGACAGCTCCCACCAGGAGGACAGAATCAGGGACGGCTTTTTCCTCCGTGGGCAAGTTCTTTCATGAAACAGCCTTCCCCACAGGCCCCTGCCTCTAGGGAGCCTCGGGAACAGTCGAGCTGAGACCCCTTTGGATGGGAGTTTGATTAGTGGCAGGTGAGGCTGCCGTCTCTTCCTGTGACAGGCTCACCAGGTCCACATGATGATGGGCAGAGCCCCGCCCCCAGGTCCAGTCAGCCTCTGTCACAGGAGAGGAGCAACAGGTGAGGACCAGCTTGGTGACCTGCTAAAGGGGATGCACGTGGCTTGTTACACCTTGAAAACCAGACTCCCCCTCTCAGGAGGGGTCCGCACAAAAAGGCATTGGTTCCTCCCTGAGAGTCGTTAACTCAGAGTAACATGCAATGGCCAGGCCAGAACTTTTCCTTGGGGATCTGGGGCTTCTGAATGGCCAGTAGCCTATTTTGCTTTTGCCATTCAGAGCAGGGGCCAGGCTCTGGGGTCAGAAGCCAGCTGGCCTCAGCCACTGTCAGTCTGTGTGACTCTGAGCAAGGTGGCCTCACCTCTCCGAGCCACAGTTGTCTTGTCTGTAAATTAGAGATGCTGGCAGGATGGCTGGGATAAGGCGTGTACAGTCGTGGCCTGCTGTGAGGTGGCCAGTGAACTCGCAGGGCCCTGCTCACAGGGACCCAGGTGAAGGGTGGCGGGTGCCTCCCACCAATGCTCCAGCCAGCTTTCTGGGCACCCCACGTCTCAACCCCTCAGCACAGCTGCCCTGACTCCTCCAGGGCAGTCTTCCCAGAGGCCTCTGGGCTCAGGATGACCTAGACACACAGGAGCCAGAGAGAGAAGAAGACAGGTACAAGTCAGCCTGGTAAGTGTGTGCTGGGTGCCCTGGGAGCCCAGAGGAGGTGTCCAGGGGACTGTAAACTACCTCACTGAATCCTTGAAACAAAACCAGTGATAGGTGTGATTATAAGCCCCATTTAGCAGGTTAGTCGCTTGATAGTGGCTAAGTCAGGATTCAAACCCAGGTTTGCCAGCCTCCAAAGTCCCTATTTTCAGCCTCTTGGTTTTCCTACTTCTCCATAGCTTGGCACTTGAACCGGAAGCCACGATACTCTACATGCGGTTGGCTTAGCATGAAAAAGAGGACCTATCACCTCCTTCGTTCTAAATACCATACTTCTGATGATACAATCCCTCTAATAGAGTCATTCCACTGACAGAGGGGCAGGGGAAAGGAGAGGAGAGTAGAAAGCCAGTCAGGACCTATTTTCCAAATCCCTACTCTGCCACAGTCTCCCGTCTGCCAGTGGAAGGAAAGGATAATCATTGGACGGCGCAGTTTGAAGGAGGGGTTTCATAAGGAAAGCTTAGTGAACCAAGGAGACAAGGCATCTCGTGGAATTTCAGCCCCAGGGCAGGAAGTGGCTTCTCTGTTGGAAGCCTATACAGGAGGGAGACAGAAGTCTGCTTCGACATCAGGAAGGAAGGAAGATGGCCGGAAGCAGAGGACTCTGTTACACAGTGAAAGGTGTGGGGAAGAGATAAGGTCTGCCTGAGGAAGACACGAGGCTGCTGGGTTTACAACAGTGCTAGAGACACCGAAAACAAGCTTGTCAAGGGACACAGAGGGGAACACAAGAAAGTGATCCATCCTCAGAGGGATGGAAAGGAGGTAGGGAACGTGGTTTTAAAGCAGCTGGGACAACGGTGGTGTCAGGGAGGGGTCACTTGGATGATTGCGTGCACCAACAAAGACCCAACGCAGCCAAAAATAAACAAATAAATAAATTTATTAAAAAAACAAAAAAAACAAACAAAAAAGAATGAAATCCAAACTCTTTTAGTGTGGCCTACAAGACCACACAGCATCTGACCCTATCATTCCCTCTCTTCCTTCAGTCCAGTGACTAAACCAAACTCACATCTACCTCAGGGCCTTCGCACTTGCTGTTCTCATTTACAGGAGTGCTCTTACTCTGGGTCTTTACCTGACTGAGATTTCTATTCAAATCGCAGCTCAAATGTCATCTCCACAGAGAAGACTTCCTTGACCATTTAATGTTGCTCTTCAAACCTGAGTCACTCCCTATATGTTACCCAGTTTTATTTTCTTTCTTTCTTTCTTTCTTTCTTTCTTTCTTTCTTTCTTTCTTTCTTTCTTTCTTTTCTTTCTTTCTTTCTTTCTTTCTTTCTTTCTTTCTTTCTTTCTTTCTTTCTTTCTTTTCTTTCTTAACATCTTTATTGGAGTATAATCACTTTACAATGTTGTGTTAGTTTCTGCTGTATAACAAAGTGAATCAGCTATATGTATACATATATCCCCACATCCCCTCACCCTTGCGTCTCCCTCCCACCCTCCCTATCCCACCCCTCTAGGTGGTCACAAAGCATGGAGCTGATCTCCCCTCCCTGTGCAATACAGCTGCTTCCCACTAGCTATTTTACATTTGGTAGTGTACAGATGTCAATGCTACTCTCTCACTTCATCCCAGCTTACCCTTCCCCCTCCCCACGTCCTCAAGTCCATTCTCTACGTGCTCAGACATTTTAAATTCATTGATTTCTGTCCCTTCCTCAGAAGACTTCAAGCTCATCTGTAGGACAGTCCTTGTTCCTTGTTGGAAGGGCTGGCTGTGTTACAGGATGAAATCTATTTCTTTTTAGTAACTTACATTGGCCTCCCTCTACCTTCTTACAAAAGCAGTAACATGCTTGATGTGGGTCACACAAATAAGCAAAGAAAGAAAAACCAGCAGAAATAATCGCTGTTAGGATTTTAGTTCTCATCCTTCTAGCATTATTTTAGAAAAAGGAATATAAACATTGGTTTTCTACCAAAATGAGATCATTCGACACATGCTGTTCTCACCATTTTTTCAGTTAATAAAACATTGTGAACATTTTTCCAGTTCTCGCCTGCATCCTTTAACAGGCAAAAGCATGTCTAGTTATCTTTATTTTGCAAATTGGATCTTGCAGAGCCCCAAGGAGTGGATGCAGGTATACACGGCCCCGAGGACTCCATTAGGACAGCATTTACATCTGGTTTCTCCCTCTGGTGGCCCTATTTCCTATCCTTCCTTTGTCAACCTGAAGGATATTAACCCCAAGGGCACTCCTTAATAAACCTCCTGAACCCTAACTTCCAGCCCAGAGTCTGCTTCCCAGGGAACCCAGCCTGTGATAGGTGGCATTCTTGTGTTTACCGTGGACTAGCCTAGAATGTTCTGAGGGCTGGGCCTTCCTTCTTTCTTTGAGCTGCCAGGACAAATTGGACTCCATCCAGAGCTGAAAAGTTTTGAGCCTTGGCAGGCTGCCCTGGAGTGCCAGAAGTTTCCAGGGTAGCCCCTAGTTGGGTTAATTAAGCAGACAGCTGGGTGAGGATTTACGGTAAGTAATCTTTACTCCCCTTGACACCCCTCCAAGATGACAACATCTCCAGAAATAATAAGAATCATAGCTGTCATTGTGAATATCACAGTGAGTATTTTACAGATGAGGAAACCAACTCAGAGAGGGTAAGTAACTTGGCTGAGTTTACACAGCTAGTGAGTGGTGGGGCTTTAATTCTAACACAGGACTGTCCATTCTAAAATTAGTGCTCTTTACACTTCACTAGAGCTATTCAATAGGAATAATATCAATAATATGACCTTTTGGATTGTTGTTATTGTTCAAATTAAATGACATGTGAACTGCTGAGCACTGAGTACAATGCCTGGCTCATAGTAAATGGTTGATAAATGTAAATCATTAATCATAACCCCACCCCCACCCCAGGGGCTTCCCTTTCTTCTTAGAATGAAATCCAGGACTTCCCTGGTGGCGCAGTGGTTAAGAATCCGACTGCCAATGCCGGGGACATGGGTTCAAGCCCTGGTCCGGGAAGATTCCACATGCCGTGGAGCAACTAAGCCCGTGTTCCACAACTACTGAGCCTGCGCTCTAGAGCCCGCAAGCCACAACTACTGAAGCCCGCATGCCTAGAGCCCGTGCTCCACAACAAGAGAAGCCACGGCAATGAGAAGCCCATGCACCACAATGAAGAGCAGTCCCCGCTCGCTGCACCTAGAGAAAGCCCGCGTGCACCAACGAAGACACAACGCAGCCAAAAATAAACAAATAAATAAATTTATTAAAAAAACAAACAAAAAAGAATGAAATCCAAACTCTTTTAGTGTGGCCTACAGGACCACACAGCATCTGACCCTATCATTCCCTCGCTTCCTTCAGTACAGTGACTAAACCAAACTCACATCTACCTCAGGGCCTTCGCACTTGCTGTTCTCATTTACAGGAGTGCTCTTACTCTGGGTCTTTACCTGACTGAGATTTCTATTCAAATCGCAGCTCAAATGTCATCTCCACAGAGAAGACTTCCTTGACCATTTAATGTTGCTCTTCAAACCTGAGTCACTCCCTATATGTTACCCAGTTTTATTTTCTTCATAGCCCTTAACATGAGCTATAATTCTTATTTACTTTCTTGTTTACTGTCTGTCTCACCTCCTAGAATGCTTAAGCTCCAAGAGGGTAGGGGTCTTTCTGGTTCTCCACTATTTGCCCAAGGTCTAGGACAGCGCCAGGAAGAATAGGCACTCAACAGAGATGTATTGGTTGAATGAATGAATGAATGGTTTCTACCAGTTTGGAGAGATGTTTCTGAATGCAAGAGAGAAGCTAGAGGAATAGGACATCAGCACAAAACTCTTTGCCCAGAGAGCAGTCCTACTTGCTCAGAGCTATACCAGATGCTAACTTCTGAAGACAATTTCAGAGACCTTCTGGAACTTGCTTTATGAGGGACCTAAGCAATTAGCTTTTCCTGACACCTGTGCAAGGGGACCAGGTGCAGAGTCCTTGGGGCTTTCTAACTGTAAAGACAGCTCTCATCTCCAGAACATGCCTCCGGCTGAGCTTGGGACAGAGGTGAATTTTTTCCAGTAATAAACAGCTTCTCTGCGTCAGTCTGAGGAGGGTGCTAATCCTCACTTCCCCCACCTTCGGACAGACCCACCCAGCCCTGGGTAGGTCCAGCTCCCATTTGGCAGTGCCAATCAAGGACAAGTGCCCACTGGGACCT
Organism: Grampus griseus; assembly: GCF_964374135.1. Taxonomy (NCBI): domain Eukaryota; kingdom Metazoa; phylum Chordata; class Mammalia; order Artiodactyla; family Delphinidae; genus Grampus; species Grampus griseus. The sequence continues at coordinate 22,460,949 of NC_139006.1, read as the reverse complement.
CAGGAAGAGGAGCCCTGGGCCACCCAGCAGCCGGGTTCCAGGCCTGGAGCCAGGGCTGGGGGCTCACATTTTTCATCTCTCTGTGATCAAGCTCTCTCCCCCTTTTACTTAAACTCCCACATTATGAAGAGAGTACATGCTTGATGCAGAAAACTTAGGAATCATGGGGAAATACAATGGAAAAGAAAATAGTTCAGCCAGTTCACCACCGTGAACAATTTGGTGTGAGCATTTCCTTTTTTTTTTTTTTTTTGGCCACACCTCACTGCTTGAGGGATCTTAGTTTCCCGACCAGGGATTGAACCCAGGCCCACAGCAGTGAAAGCGCTGAGTCTTAAAAAATGTATCATGCTTGGGCTTCCCTGGTGGCATAGTGGTTAAGAATCTGCCTGCCAATGCAGGGGACATGGGCTCGAGCCCTGGTCCGGGAAGATCCCACATTCTGTGGAGCAACTAAGCCCATGTGCCACAACTACTGAGCCTGCGCTCTGGAGCCTGCAAGCCACAGCTACTGAGCCTGCGTGCCACAACTACTGAAGCCCATGCGCCTAGAGCCCGTGCTCTGCAACAAAAGAAACCACGACAATGAGAAGTCCGCTCACTGCAAAAAAGAGTAGCCCCCGCTTGCCACAACTAGAGAAAGCCCGCGCACAGCAATGAAGACCCAACACAGCCAAAAATAAAAACAAATAATTTTTAAAAATGTATCATGCTTTATAGGAATTTGTGACCTCCTTTTTTTCACTCAGCTTTATATTTTGACTGTTTTATCTAAGCATTTGCCTTAAACATTTTTTAATGAATTGCTTTCTTTGCTATAAAATATTTTTATTAGAACGTCAACATCTGCTTGTTGCAAGAAAAAGTCAATCACTGTTGCACAAAGTGAAGGTTGTTTGAAATCCTAGCCCTCAGGTGTGTGTTTTCCCAGGAAAATTTAGTGCACATCCTGCAGTACTCTGTGTGTACCCTTATCAATGTGTGTGTGTCTACATAAGTGAGATCAAACTAAACAACTAAACATACCGTTTTGCAACTTGATTTTGTTTTCACTTTTTCTTTTCAACTACACGCTGAGTCACCTCAGTCTTTTTTTTTATTGTCTGCATAGATTTCTGTGGTATGAATCTACCTTGTATTTAACCACTCCCCTATTGAAAGGCATTTTTCTTCTTTTTTAATTCCAAACAATGCTCCAATGACTTTTTGTATGGGTTCACGTGCACATGGGATTCTGGAGATATTTTTCTAGATGTGGAAGATCAAGGTCAAAAGGAACAAACATTTAAATAAAATAGATGTCGACAAAGTACCCTCCAAAATCACTGTCCCAATGCCTGTGGGCAGTGCCTACTTCTTCACTAAAATACTGGTGCTGCTAATCTTTTCCATCTTTGTTCATTTGATGCACAAAAAATGGTATTTCATTTTGTTTCTTTATTAGTGAAACTGGGCCACTAGTTTTCATGTTTCTTTTCATGTTTGTGGCCATTTGTATTCCTTTATTTATTTATTTATTTTTTGCGGTACACGGGCCTCTCACTGCTGTGGCCTCTCCCGTTGCGGAGCACAGGCTCCGGACTCGCAGCCTCAGCGGCCATGGCTCACGGGCCCAGCCACTCCACGGCAGGTGGGATCTTCCCAGACCGTGACACGAACCCGCTTCCCCTGCATCGGCAGGCGGACTCTCAACCACTGCGCCACCAGGGAAGCCCCCATTTGTATTCCTTAATTGCCTATTCCTGTCATTCACCCCAGCTTCTATTTAGTCTTATGGATTTGGAAGACTGCTTCATATTAGTGAGGTTGGATATGCCATGTTTGTTGGATATTTCCTTCATATTAATGAGGTTGGATATGCCATGTTTGTTAGATATTGTCTCCCAGTTAAAACTTGGTTTTAAATGACTGCATATTTCACCTCAATAGTAATTCCTATTTTGAATATTTCATCCCCCCCCACCCCCGCCCATTATAAACAACATGATGAACATCTCTTGTGGACCTTCATTTATTTAATTTTTTTTTAGGAAAAGTTGCTAGAAGTGGAATTTATTGGATCAAGGGTATGTATATTAAGGATCTTAATACATATGTACAAAACATCCTCCAGGAAATAGTACCACTTCACACACTCTTTCCGGTAGTGCATCTGTGCCAATTTTCCATATCATTTCTTTTGGCTGCGCCATGCAGCATATGGGATCTTAGTTCCCCCACCCAGGGATCGAATCCATGCCCCCTGCAGTGGAAGCGCGGAGTCATAACCACTGGACTGCCAGGGAAGTCCCCCTCTGGTTTTTAGGGAAGAATCCTTCCTTGTCCCTTTCCTTGCTTCTGGTGGTTGCTGGCAATCTCTGGCATTCCTTGGCCTATGAAAGCTCAACTGCAATCTCTGTTGCTGTCTTCACATGGCCTTCTTAAAAGGGCACCAGTCATTGGATTTAGGGCCCACCCCAACCTATTACGACCTCATCTTAACTTAACTAATTACATCTGCAAAGACCCTAGTTCCAAATAAGGTCACATTCTGAGGTTCTGGGTGGAAAATATTCGATCCCCTAAAATAAGTAAAACAGGGATTATTTTAATGTTGGCTCTTATTGAAAGGAAATACACACACAAACAACCTCAACAGCCCAGAAATGCTGATGATAAATAACGGGGCGTCTTTTTTTTTTTTTTTTGCTGGGCCACAATGCATGCAGGATCTTCCCCGACCAGGGATCGAACCTGCACCCCCTGCAGTGGGAGCACGGAGCCTTAACCACTGGACCACCAGGGAAGTCCAGTAAAGGGCATCTTAATGTAGAATGGCTTAGGAATACGCTTGCTGCTTGGGCTGAATGTGCCCTGAGACAAGTGATCAACTAAACTCATTCTAACTCTGCTGCCCTGAGCTCGTCATCAGGTGCTCAAGAATAATGTAGAATAACTCTTCGAGAATGCTCCCTGCTTTATTGTTTTTCACCAGCACATTGCCCTCAAATCGTTGGGAACAGTGTAAAGTAAGTGGCAATCTTCAACCCCCAGAGTGTTCCTCTATTAATGCTGAAATCATTCTTAGAATCAGTCTTAGAATGAACCTCTACTTTGGTTCAGGTCTTGATTTGGCCCCCAGAGCTGTACTACCTTTAGCAGGTCATGATTTCTCGAGGGCCTGACTTCATCTTCATTAAGATATGCCTCAGGTACGGCAAACTGGGCAATTCCTAGGTTCTCTCCTACCCCTGTGTTTCCTGACCTGACTCTTCCCCATTAGTTGATGGTGGTTGATCCAGCTCTGGCCCAATCATGCCAAGCTCCAGGTGAAATATGGCAGACAGGTGAGTCACTCATCTTCCCAGGCCAGTTACCAAACAGAACTGCTCTTCTCCTGTTCAGCACATCCCAGTGCTCTCCATGGCTGCTCCCAGCCATGCTGCATGTTTTCCAACGTCCCTTACAGCCATCAGAAGATGAGCGGTGGCCCAGAGAGGTACGCCAGCTTACCCAAAGATATTCAGCAAGTTAAAGGCAGAATGGAGACTAAACCTTCAGGCCATGGTTTGTTCCCCCGCTGGATCCACAGAGCTTCCCTAGGGCCAAGCCAGTTAGCTATCCTCTGCCTGACTTAAGAATGGAGTTATTGGTTTAGAAGCCAAAGCTGAAGATAACATCACCAACTCTAGCTCATGGTTTGAAAACTATAATTCTTCTTTGGAAGTTAATGGGAAACCCAAAATAATGGAATCTGCCCTTCAGATATTCGCAGAGGACTTTGAAGTGGTGTCAAATAACTGTTAAGTGAAGATCAGGTAGTTAAAAAGCACCCCATGCAGAAGCAGGTCTCAAGGACAATTTACATTTATTTGTTGATGACTGACTAAACATACTTCAAACATAGCAGAAGTTAAAGAGTGTCAGGTGATGTCATCTCATGCCAACAGCTAAAGGTGGCCCGTGTAGAGTGACATGAGCTTCATCTTCAAGCTGAGGCCCTGACTCTGGGCAAACAGCTGGTGGGTGGACCTGGTCCTTCTGGCCTGGATTGGGGCCTCCAAGGAGCTACGCCTTGTTCTCATACTTGTGCTTGATGTGTTTCCATAGCTTCTGCATTTTAAAGACAAGAACCACAAACTTAGTTTTGCTTCTCACATTTTATAACTCCTCCCACTGCCCTGGTCTCTAAAACAAACCTGAGAGAAACATGTAGCACATGCTGACAGTTTGCAGTGGGCAAACTGGAAGCAGTACTAGGCTTGATGTACATTCCTAACATTTACAGGATGCTCTGATGCTCTCAATCAGTGTGTGAAGTAAGTGGGAAGGCATGATCTCACTTTACAGGAAACAGGTAGAGAGACTGAGGGACCTACCCCCTGAGCATACAATTATTAAGGAACAGAGGCTGGAAAATGTCTCATTTTTCAAATCCCAGGTATTACTCAAGAGGTCCTAAGTGCATGGTCCCCAAATACTGCACATTGAGCCATTTTAAAAATTTCCTCAGACCTATGATCATTGGGTGAGGAACTAGCTGTATTCTCATTCCTAAAAGCAACAAAGATGGGTGGGTTATGACAACATCCTGAGATGCCTTCCCCACACATTGGAAACAGCCAGAGGAACTGCTTGAAAATGAACAGTAGCAGCACTTTCATAAGGGCAGAAAGTTGACCTGGCCACAGGCAGTACATCAGTGGACAGAGCCTGCCTGGGCTGTAGGGCCAGACCCCTTCAAGTTAAAAACAGAGTGAGTGGTGGCACAGGCCTTATTTGTCCAAGACCTTCCCCAGTATGAGCCACAATTTAACGACAGAAAGCAGGCAAGGCATCCAGCACAGTGCCTGGCACACAGTGAGTCTAAAAAGTGTTGTTATGCTCTATCTTATGCTTCCACTTTCTCGTGAGGAATGTAACAAATGACATTTTTTGGGAGTACCACCTACCAGGTACTGTGGCACCTTGCCTGCATCTCATATAATCCTCACAATAATTCCCTGAGATAGTTGCTATTATTATCATTTCTATTCCACAGATAAAAGTGAAGCTCAGACAGGTTAAGAAACTCGCCCACCTTAACGCCACAGTTATTAATTGATAAGGCCCAGTATTCCCATCCAGGGCTCTCTGATTTCATACCCACCCTACTCTTAACCATTATTAATATCACCGCTGACAGCATGGAAAGACTTTGGAACTGAAAAGTGCTATCTGAAAAGGCCAGCCACGGTATCTAAAGAGTTGTTCTTTTCACGACGGTCGCCCGCTCAAATCTGCCCTTGAAACCTTCAGACGAGATAGGGGGTCCCGGGTCCAGCCCTGACTTGCCTCTAACTCCCTGGTGATGTAGCGCTAACAAGTCCTTTGCTCTCACTAGGTTAGTCTTCGCTTCTGCAAATGGACAAGTGGGTGTATGGGGCGGAAGACAGCAATACTTAAAACCCCTGCAAAGTGGGATCTATTGACCCCGTTTAACGTTTTAGGATTCACACCGGGCGGAGCGGACAGACGGCAGTCTGCAGACAGAAGACACCCAGGGATCCCCCCCCTCCTCGTAAAGGTAGACTGAATCCCGCCCCACCCTCACTCTCACTGTCACCCCTCAGAGGGGCCCAAGGTCAGGATCGGCCCAGGCCCTCACCCCTTCGTTGATGTGTTCGTAGATCGCGTCCGCGCCTTGATCGAAGGCGCGCTCGAAGAACAGGGCGCCCACGGCTATGGTGAGGGCAAAGGTGGAGGTCCTGCGGAACAGCACGGAGTACAACCTCGCAGCCAACGTCGGGCCCGCCATGTTTGTCCGCTGCCGAACTAGCGCCACCGCGCATGCACCGCGACCGAGCTGTCTCTCCAAAGGTCCTCAACTTGAAACGCTTTATGGGATTTGTAGTTCTTCTGGATCTCAGCGCTCGTCGTTTTGCACTATAGAAGTAACTGATGGCTTGCGCATGATTCAAATCTCCTAAAATCCAGATCACGGCAGCCCAAATAGTTGGTAAAATGTATTACCGAATTTTTCTCCTCAATAATTTCTTGCTGATTGAATATTTTAAACTACAACACCCAGAAGCCCTCGCGCTTTCTCCTCTTCCTCCTGCACGGTCTCAGCTTTGATTCGCAAAGGTTTCTGGGAAGGGTGGACCGATACCCAAGGAAGGACTACAAATCCCAGCAAGCAGGAGGAGGAGCTCAGAGCCGTTGGGCCCCACGGAGCCAGGTACCTTCTTTGGCGGGACGTCGAGGGCGAGTGTCCTTACCCCCACGGGAGGGCTTGGGCTCTTCCATCTAAGTCCGCGAGCCCCGCGGCGGGCCACACTATTAAACGGAATGCGGAGTGGATAGGGGAGCGAGGCCTGGGTGCCCGGTCCCAGGCTTGTCCCCCGTCCTGTCTCTGTCAGCCCCAAGTCCAGGGCTAGAGTTGGAGCCTGTGGAACAAGTCGGGTCCTGAGGACTGAATCCCTCTGCCCAGCCTCAGGGGAAGTGGCGATTCTGCCCATGCTTCATGTTACCCTCATCCCTGGGTTTCGCAGCTGGCAATCCTGGCTTGGAAGGCAGGAGACCTAGATCCACTCATTCCTTCTTGGGAATAGAAATAGCAAGGACTTTGGAGGACTAGGGCCGTCCAGCACATGTTTTCTAAGTGCCTCTGGGCCTTGCGCTGGGGACCCAGCGGTGAACAAGTCCCTGCCTTCATGGAGCGCCCATTCTACTGTGTATGGGTAGATGGGAAGGTGCAGTAATGACAAGTAATGCTTTGAAGAGCTGAAGAAAGGTTGATTGGGGAGGGGGTGGTGGTGGTAATATTTTAGACAAGGTGGGCCCCAGGGCGACACTTAACCCTAGACCTGAGTGAATGGTAGCCGTTCATACAGGAAAACGTTGGTGCAAAGGCCTTGAGGCTGTTCTATCCTGGGGTGTTTGAGGGGGGAAAAAAGTAGAGTGGACTATGAAGTAGGCTCAGGTCAGCTCATATCTGGCCTTGTAACCCGTGGTAAAAAGTCTTAGTTTTTTCTAATTGCACTAGGAAGCCAATGAAGGGTTTTAAGCTGCGGTGTGACATGATCTAATTTACATTTTAATGTCATCATTTCTGGCTGCTCTGGAGAACAGACTGAAGAGGGGAAGTTGCTGTGGTGGGTCAATTGAGGCAGGGTGGTAATTTAGATTAGGGTGTGGATTAGAGTAGTGATCAGATTTGGGATGTATTTTTGGAGGTGGGACAAACAGAACAAGCTGACAGATGCATGTAAGGGCTTACAGGAAAGTGGACTCAAGAATGGCATCAAAGTTTTGACCTCAGCAACTTAAAATCAACAGGATGATCTTAAGTTCTGTTTGGCCACATTAAGTTTGAGCTGCCCCTTAGGCATCAAATGGAGGGGTCCAGAGGCCAATTGGGATTTGGATCTGGAGTTCAGAGGAGAGGCCTGAGCCAGAGATAAAAGTCATTGGCGTACGTGTGGCATTGAAAACCAGGGACTGGATTCGAGACCTGGATCTGCCTCTGACTTGTAAAAGCAACAGTAATGCCTTGTTTGGGGACTGGTAGGAAAAACGTGAAATGCTCTGTATCCACCATGCGGTTATTTTCTATTTGCAAAGCGTCCTGGTAGCCCTTTCGGGCAGGAAGTTGTGAAGCTTCTGGGAAAGAATACTTATATCTTGCTGATAACTTCCCAGATGAGGAGTTCAGAGGAGGGAGGAATTATTTTAGGTGAGATGGGTAGGGAAGACCACAGGGAGTTAAGGTGGGACTTGTTTTATTTTTTTGCCTTTTTAGTTCATTCTCATTTTGGAGCAACAATTTTCTAAAAATCTAATTTTCTTTAGGCCATCGATTTCAACTTAGAAATTATTATTCTATACATAAATCTAGAAAAATTAGAAAAATGACCTTAACTTTCCCTTTGATTAATGTTTGAACTCAACTTGAACAAAGTAAATTCCTTTAAACATTCAGCCCTATCTTCAGCTCAGTTACATTCCCTTACACATTTAAGTCCACTTATACATTTAATATATTTGATTTTCTTTTTAAGTACTTCAGATATATAACCTAACAAGCATAATTTCCCCAGAATACTTAAACAGTTACTAGAAAATCTAATAAATTAACCTTATAAATGTAATAAATTTTAATACTTTTCAATACTTTTAACAAACTTAGTCAAATTCTGTTTTGTCAACTTGTTCTCAGTCGGGGGATTCAAAAAATACAGGCTCCATCTCTGACAAGAAATTAGGATATGGCGGGCACCCTTAGTAGCTTTTATAGCACCTCAGTGATTTTAACGTGCAGCCAGTGTTTCCAACCATTGCTGACCCCTCAACTTAGAATCACAAGTTTCATATCAATTACTGACAGATACTTTATCAATTACCTAACTACATATTTTAACTTTTATACTTTAAACTGGAATCACAGTGCTTTTCTGTTATATACTCAACATGTCAAATTCTTTTCAATGTGATACTTTTAAGCACCAGGTAGACACTGATTATTAATAATCTTAGGACAGGAACATTAGTACAATAATTGATTTAGTCTACTACCTCTGTTTTCAATTTTAAGCTTTCCTGGAGTGTGACAGGACGCTTAGCCAGTAAGAAAACACTTTTATCCACTCTAACAAATTGTGCTTAGCATTCTCATCAAGTCGGGGTTACCATTTCAGCTTACTGAGGTGGTTCATAGTCTGACCAGTTTCTGACTGGGACACAGATTTGTGGGCTGTGTCTACCCAGAGTGACTGCCTTCAGCAAAGGCTGCCTTTGGGATGCAGGGGATGAAGAGGTCAATGAACAGTGGAAGCTCAGTTCTCCAGGCTTTTATTTCTTGGGGGTACCTACTGGGGGTGGCTAGAGTCCCTGGTTAAAATGCAAATTTCTGAGCCCCTCTCCAGATCTGCTGAGCCAGAATTCCTGAGGATCTGATTCAGGAGACTTCATTTTTAATAAGCTCCTCACCAGGAGCAATGGAAAATTTTGAGGAGTTGTTTTGACAGGGTTGATGTGATGCTGCCAAGGGTGGGCTGAACTAAGGAGGCTGGTCCAGATGTGAAGGGGTGAGACCTGACTTGGGCAGTGGTAACAGAGAGTCACATGGTATTTGGAGCCCAGACTTGGTGGTGGGGAGAGAAGGGAAAGGCAGAGGTGTTTATATGAGTCAGGGTATATGGTTCAAGAGCCTCTTTCAGACTATTTTTGCCTTTCCTATTTGGAAACTCTGGCCTTTTGGGACCTCTAACTATCTGGTGAGAAACTCTCTCCATCCTAAAGCTCCTGGAGCCCAGATTTGGGTTCAGCTGACCTTCACTGGGCCAGGTCCACTTGGAATCAGGGCTTGTCCTATCAACCGTCAGCCTGGACTGAGGAAAATGTTTACGCTAGATCCCTTTCAACACCACCCCCGGCCGGTTCATCCAGGTGAACCGGGTCACTGGAACCATCCATGGCAGCCTCCTAAGGAAGAAGGAATAGGGTTTATCCCTGCCTGACAAATTTCCCACTTTTTTGAAGGGAATTTTTGGGGAAAATTTTAAAACTATACACGCCAAAAGTAGAAACTTAGAAAAACAGAAAAACACAAAATGAAAAAAAAAATCCCGCACATCGTAATTTTATTCTCTAGACATAACTACAGTAAATATTTTGTGTCTTCTCCAGTCTTTGTATGTGTGTCTGTGTGTATATGTGTGTGTTGAGGCGGGAAGTTCTTTCTCCTTAAAAAAGTGGTATCATGTTGTACATACTGTTGTGACAATGAGTCATTTTTCATTTACAATATGGGATGAACATTTTGTCCCTGTAGGGAATTGTTCCCTTTGACTGATTCTTCTTTAACTGAAGTATAGTTGATGTATTACTTTGACTTGATTTTTTTTTTTTTGCGGTATGCGGGCCTCTCACTGTTGTGGCCTCTCCCATTGTGGAGCACAGGCTCCGGACGCGCAGGCTCAGTGGCCATGGCTCACGGGCCCAGCCTCCCCGCGGCATGTGGGATCCTCCCGGACCGGGGCACGAACCTGTGTCCCCTGCATCGGCAGGCAGACTCTCAACCACTGCGCCACCAGGGAAACCCTGACTTGATTTTTAATGGCACCATTGAATAGGTTGGCTCACACCCTACTCTTGCTCCTTGCCAGTTGTGGGCTCCCTCTACCCAAAGTTATTTTTAGGGTAAAATGAGGATGGTAGGCTTTGTGCATCATCATTGAACCCCTTCCCCCTCTCTACACAGGACCCTGGCGGTCTGCCTGGCATGTGATGAGCAATGGATAACTGTCAGCTCTTTTTACTCTTGGACATTTGGAGTTTGGTTTCAGGACAAGCTACATTGCAGTGCTCACCTTGGTACCTAGATCTTCGAGATGATCTCTGATCATTTCCTTGGAGGAAGTCCCTGTTGAATGCAGGCGCCCCTCTTTGGGACCCCCGGCACAGAGCTTGTTACCTATGACTGTTACTGGGGGCACATCTGTTGGCTACCCATCCCCAGCACATACTCAGCTCACGTTCTCGTGAGAGCATGGACTCTGTGTCATGAAGCGTGAACCCCAGTCTGGCATAGAGGAAGTGCTCAGTGTGTTTGGCTGGTGAATGAATGACTGAAAAGGGGACCATGGAACTTTAGGGTTGTGCATATGCAAGTGGGAGGGGGGCCCTCCTTTGACTTGACTCAGGAGAGTTTTGCATTGTGGGGCACTTTGTACCTGTGGCCATCACAAATTATAAAGTGATTTAGCTTCTCCATTCATTTATTTCACTGTATTAGTTAGCTGTTGCTGCATAACAAATTACCCTAGAATTTAGTGACTTACCACAACAAACATTATCTGATACGGCAGTGGCGTAGCTGGGTGGTTCTGGCTCAGAGTCTCCCACAAGGTTGCTGTCAAGCTGTCAGCCAGGGCTGCGCTCCTCTGAAGGCTTGACTGGGGCTGGATGGTCTGCTTCCAAGCCCACTCACTTGGCTGTTAGCAGGAGGTCTCAGTTCCTTGCCATGTGGGCCTCCCTACTGGGCTGCTCACAGTATGGTAGCTGGCTTCCCCCCAGAACAAGTGATCAGAGAAAGCGAGACACCAGGATGGAAGCCATGTTGTCTTATAACCTGATCTTGGGGGTGACATACCATCCCTCAGCTCTCTTCTCTTAGTCACAGAGACCAACCCTGATATGCTTTGGAACAGGGGACACAAAGTGCAGACACCAGGAGGTGGGGTCATTGGGTGCCACAGAGGCTGGCTGCCACGTCCACAGATGTGCATTAAGCAGCACTGGCTTGCCAGACACTCTGCCAAGCACCTAGCATGCATGATTCAATCCTCACAGTACTCCTGTGAAAAGTATTATTACCCCCGACTTCCAGATGAGGCTCAGGGGTAGGTAGTTTGACGAGAGTATCACAGCCTGCGAGTGGCAGAGTTGGGATTCAGGCCTGGGTGGATGGCTATACAGTAAGGGCTGACTTGTGTGGCCTGTGTGACTTCAGGCAAACTCCCTCCTTCTCTGTTCCTCAGTCTGTCATCTCCCCACTTAGACCAGCATTTCTCCAAGTATGGTCTGTGGACTCTGCATCAGGGCCTCCTTAGACCCTACCCCTGTCCCAGACCTGCTAAGTTAAGAAATCGCTGTGGGTGGAGTCCCCACTGCCTTATATTGCTGAGAGTGGATGATATACTTTACTTTAAGAAGTGAACACGTTTATAAAGCAGAAACTAACACACCATTGTAAAGCAATTATACTCCAATAAAGATGTAAAAAAAAAAAAAAATGAACACGTGAATGAGGTCAGGATGAGAAAGCTTCGTGGTTGCTACAAAACCCTGGGACATCTGAGGGAGACCCTTAACATATCAGGGCTCCTATCAGGGGAGACATCTGGATCTTCTTGGCACTTCTGTTGGAGCTGGGTCCTGAGCAGGCAGTCTGCAGGCCACCTGCAGGGGCTGGGTCCGATGCCGCCAACTCCAGACGGCGGGCATATGTGGTGCTGGGACATTGCCATGCTCCTAGTGGGCGTGCAGTAAAGCCGTCCTCTGGCTGCGGTTTGCTGTTCACCTGGGGTCTGGTGGTGCCATAATTAGAAGAAATGACAGGTAAGCTCGAGGGCAGCATGTGGTGAGCACAAGTCCTGTATAATTACAGCATGCATCCCAGCCCCTGGCCACGGCCGAGCTGTTGACTGATTTTAGCCTTGTGCCAAAGCCAGCTCTGTACCTGAGACGCACGTGATGAAAGCAACCAAGAATATCAGTGAAGCACAGATGTCTGCCTTGAGCCAGCCTCACGGTGGAGCGGTGGGGTGGGGAGAGAATGGGTCCCGGGTCAGCCAGGCCCCAGTGTGAATGCTGGTTCCAATGTGCCTTGGCACGCCTGGTGAGGGCTCCACAGGAGGTGCACGGGGGCCCTCAGCACCACTGGCCCACCCGCAGCACTCAGGTTGATGAGAAATCTTCCTTATCAGTGTCTCTCCCGGTCGTGGCTTCGAGCAAAATAGGAGTGAGAGTTTCTGAACCTGTTTCCTCATCTGCGAAGTGGATGCCTTGATATCTACTCCGAGGGTCTGTGAGGATTAAATAAGAGAATGCCTAGCACACAGGAGTCAAATCTGATTCTCCTTTCTTCCTTCTTCCACCCCACAGCGTCTCAACTTGTTGGTCATCTTTTCCTTGAGCCCGGAGGCCTGCAGTCAGGTGCCGTGGGCTCGCCAGGTGTGGTCTAAGTCGGTAGTGGGGGCCCTGCTGGAGACAGAAGCCCTGCAGGGAGGGTGGGGGTGGCAGAGACCTGCTTTTGGGGGCCTTACATGTCTCTCTTCTCGTCCCCGTCCTTGTCCCCAGATTCAGGCTTGTGGAGAAGAGGGTCGGTGAGCGAAGGGCGGGAGGCCTTGGGTTCCACAGGTGGCTCCCTCGCTTATTCCACCAGCAGTTACGCATTTGATCCTCTCTTCCGGGTGGTGCAGTTGGACAGACAGACAGAACCCTCTGCCCTCGTGGAGCCTGTATTCTAGTGGGGAGGCAGCTCTTGTGACAGTAAATCAGTGTGTGAGACGAGCTATGGAAAACAGCAGGTGGTGAGGGGGCAGACGTGTTTGCTGCTGTGACTTTGGCTGCAATTTTAAATCAACTGGTCAGGACGTGCTGGGGGTAGGAGGGGAGTGAGCCTCCCAGGGGATGATGGCAACAGCAGTAACGGCCTCCATTCTCTGTGGTGGTAAATTCACAGCAGCGGCGGGGTCCCTGTTTTATAGCTAAGGACAGACTCTGGGAGATGAAATAACTTTCTAGTGGTGGAGCTAGAATTTGAACCCAGGCCTGTGTGACCTCAGAGGGTGGTCCCACTAGCATTGCCCTCTGCCCCGTGCCCATGAGGAGCCACCCTGTCACCTGGCGAAGCTCCAGGGAGCCAGCAGATGCTGTCGCCACCGTGGACCTGGTCTCTGGGAGTGGGTGGGTGGCACTGCCTGTGTTCCTGGTGAGGGAGTCGGGCCGGATGGTCCTGTGTTCCGGACAGGACCTCGCTCACACACTGCAGAGCGCGCCAGCCTCAGAGGACGAGGATGAATCACAGCAGAGAGGGCCAGCTTAGTCAGCACCCCATGCTGGTGTCTGGGTGCCGTAGAGACGTCCGGCTGTCCCCATTCCCCTTTCCCTGACCTCCCACTCAGGGCTGCCAAGTGCGGTGGTGCAGGTTGTGCCTTGTGCAAGGACGCCTGGCTACGAGGTGAGGCAGAGTGAAATACACTCTGCTTGCCAAGTTGTGTGTCTGGCCCGGTGCTGTGTCTGTCCAGAGGATTCTGCAGCCGCATCTTTTGCTAATGTGCGCCGGGGCACTGGAGCGGGAGAGAGTTGGGTCAGGAGCTCTAGAACTTCACACCTGGACGATGCCTGGGTGAGGTCACCCTGCTGGAGGCCAGCTCCTAACCAGGGACAGGGCCTCTGCCTCCATGGGGTCAGGCCTGTGAAGGAGGCAGGAAGTGCTGGCCCCTCTAAAGCCGCTCTGCTCCCTTGACACCGTTCCTGGGCATTGGGGGCTCTGCAGAGCTGCTGTGCAGGCAGAGGTCTTAGCCTGCCAAAGGGGCTGAGGTTCAGTCCCACCCCTGCCTTGTGCTGTGTGCTTTGGACAACTCAATTCCCTTTACTGGCCTCCCTTGCCTCATCTGTAATATGGAATAGCTGACCACAGAGGTCACTTGGGCACTGATATCCTGTTCCTTGTTCTGAGTCTCAGTTTTCTGAAATACAGGCTTTTGGAGGCTAATAATAATGATGGTGATGATGGCCAATGTTTCTGGAGGGCCTCCTGTGGGCCAGGCTCTGTGCTAAGTGACACACGTGTGTGTGTGTGCCCTTAGAGATCACCTGGTCTAGCTGTCTGCCTCCCACTTCACATGTGGGGAAACCGAGGCCTAGAGAGGGCAAGAGCCACATCCTCACCTGGCAGAGCTGGGACTAGACACAAAGTCCATTGACCCGTCCTGGACGGCTGAGCACTTCCCCTGTGCCAGATGAGGGGTGGCCAGGGTGGGCAGAGGGAGGCACGGGTGGGCAGCGCTGCCACGATGGCCCTCAGCTGAGGCTGGTGTGCCCCCCATGGTTTGTGCATGTGAGAGAGAGGGGAAAACACAAATACACACGCTCACACAGGCACACACAGCCCAGCCCCGAGGGGCTCATCATTTGAATCGGTGTTGCTGGGCAGGTTGGGAGAGGGGCATGCGATCTTCATTTCCTGGTGGTTTGGTTGGAGACCTGCTTTGCCCTTCCTGGATGTGTGATCTGGGGCACCTCACAGCACCTCTCTGGGCCTCAGTTTCCTCAATCGTAAATGAGGTTGTAATACATACCTCTTGGGGTTTCAAGGGGCCACATGGTCCTGGGGGTGTAGTGAGTAAAGGAAAGCTGTCATCAGTATGATTTGTTAGGAGGCGACTTTCATAAGTGATTAGGAGTGTGAGCTCTAGAGCCATCCTGCCTGTGTCCTAAGTCCAGCTCGGCTGCTTTCTAGCAGCATGATCTTGGCTAAGTCACTTCACTTCTTGGAGCCTCAGTTCCCTCATCTGAAACCTCACAGTTTGTCCTGAGGATTAAGTGAGATGATGGATTATAAAGCTTTTAGCCCAGTGCTGGCACATAGTAGGTGCTTAGTGCATCAAATATTACATAACATTTATTGTACACTTGCTTAATGCCAGACATTATTAGTGTCATTTGTATTGCTGTTACTCTTTTATTAATAATTCATTTGGATTCAAACTTCTGTGTGCTGCTCCCTAAGCAATCAGCCAACCCGTTGGACCCACCGCCCCATATTCCTACAGTGAAAGTAGAGGCCTGGAGAGGTCCAGGGTCACACAGCTAGCTTCCCAGTGCCCTGTGTGGTTTTGCCTAGCTAAGTCTGCCGCAGAGCCACTGTTCCTTATCAGTCTCCTGGAGGAACGCCCCTCCCACTGGCCCTCCCGTCCCCTCCCCTTTATGCTCCAGAGCCAGTGGCTCCTCTGAGCTTCAGCCTTCATGAATGGCTTAGTTAAGCACTCGGCCGTTAAACGTTCATCTCTTACAATTTCAGTCCAATTCCTATAAGTTTATTGGCAAGACGGGGTGTATTAGAGCTGCCAAATTTAATATATCAAGTCCGCGTGTCTGGGATGCGGTTTCTCAGCAGTAATGGCAGAAGAGAGGTTTTATACGTTTTCATTTTGAATGACTGTTCGTGATCCCATTACAGCCCTTGACTTAATGGCTGCTGTCTGCCGCAGGAGCGGCTTCCTCCATCCCTCGCCTGGCTGCCTGGACTGTCCAGGGGCTTATTTGTCTCTGTGTATCTCCCCGTTCTCTTCTTCCCAACATGTATTCCCCCATCTCTCTGCCCTGTGGGTCAGGTCTCAGCTTTAACTTTACTTGCCAGATTCTGGGAGTCTGGAGCTTTTGCCGCTGGCCTGGGCTGCTACCTCGTGACCTTGGGGAAGTCACTTTTCTTCCTCCTCTTGGCCTCAGGAACCTGCTCTGGGAAATGAGGGGTCAGACTATAGGACTTGAAAGATGAGAGGCTATTCTGGGCTCAGCCTTTGCAGATCCCACCTGGTGGCCCTGAGTGAACCCATTTGTCCTCTGACACCAAATGGGGACCCAAGGGCTGGCCTTGAGTCATGGCTGCAGATCTCCTGGGTCAGGAGTGGCAGCTATGGTCACCAGGACTGAGGGGTCTTAAGTGTCTGAAGACCCTGAAACGTTCTCATTTCCCTCTGTGATTGCCACCTAAGTGCTTAGCTGGTCTCCTTGGGAAGCTGTGTGCATTTCTGCCTGAGCCCTCTGGCTTCTCTAAGCCTTAAGCTGGCTGTGGAAGGGAGGACACCAGCAGCGGGATTTTAGGGCACCTGGGTTTGCCTTCTGCTTACCAGCTGTGTGACCTTGGGCAAATCGCTTCCTCTCTGTGAACCCCAGTTGTCCCATAAGGAAAATGGGAATTAACTCATTGTTGAATAACAAATATTTGGTTGCCTACTCTGTACCGTGCACCACTTTGGGGGCTGGGGCTTTGTAAATTTTATGTAGAAAAATAAAGTGTGAGTGTCCTAAAAACAACAACAACAACAAAAACACAAAAATATCCCAGCCCACATGGATTTATATTCCTGTTGAAGGAAAGAAAAATATAATAAACATAACAAGTAACTTATTACTTCAAAGGTGATAAAAGTGAAGCAGGGAATGGAGAAAGCTAGGTGGAGGGTTCTGCAATTTTAAATAAAGTGGTCATGGGAGATTACTGAGAAGGTAATATTTGAGCAAAGATCGAAGGAGTCAAGTGAGCAAGCGGGGCAGGTATGCGGGGGGAGCATCCCGGCAGAGGGAACAGCAGGTGCAAACAGCGGGAAGTGGGCGTGTGCCTGGCGTGTGCCTGGCGCGTGTGAGGAGCAGAGAGGGGGGCTGTGCGGCCAGCATGGAGGAACAGGAGAGGGGACGTCAGAGGTGGTGGGGGGTGCTGTCCAGAGTGGGTGAGGTGGTGGTTCTCCAGCCTGGCTGCAGACAAGAATTCCCTGGGGCGCATTAAAACATGCTGATGCCCAGGCCTCACCCACTGTGTTTCTGCTTTAACCGACCTGGGGTGGAAGCTGGGTGTCAGAACTGTTAAAAGACCCCTCTGGAATGAGGCCTCTCAGGCCATAAGCATCTGCCCGGGTAGCCCCTCATGGGCTGTTGCGGAGTTCATACGAGCTGGTGTGGGTAAGTAGAGCCTTCCTGACGTGGCGCAGGCCTGGCCCCCGGGCGTGCTCAGGCAGGGTGGTGGCATTTCCTCTGTGCTCTGACCCAGCGCCCTGCGACTTCCCAGGCAGCAGCAGCACCTGGTGGGGGTGACCATGGGGAAGCGTTACTTCTGCGACTACTGCGACCGCTCCTTCCAGGACAACCTCCACAACCGCAAGAAGCACCTGAACGGGCTGCAGCACCTCAAGGCCAAGAAGCTCTGGTACGACATGTTCCGAGGTGGGTGTTGCTGGCCTGGCGGCCGGGCTGATGAAGCCCTATTCTCCAGTCTTTCTTATCATCAGACAGGGAAACGCTGCGGGCCAGCTGGGCTCTTTGAGGAGCAAAAGAGAGGAGGCCTGGGTTGCTGGCCCCTGGGGCAGATGGGCCCTCAGAAGGGCAGGTGGAAGGCGAGCTCCTTTCCCTGCAATCCTGACTGAGGGCTCCGTTCTCTGACGCCTTGCCAGGCTCTGGGGACACTGTGGCCACGAACAAGGCCTCTCTAAGGAGCTAATGTCTGGGCCCACAGCTGAAAGGTAGGGAAAAGCCAGTGCTCCATCCTGGGTAGAGGGCAAAGCGCCAGCTGCTCTCGGAGCCAAAGAGAGGATGAGAAGGAGCATGGTAGGGACCAAGGCTGGCCACAGGGCCGGGGCCAGATCGTGCAGGCCTGCAGAGGCCACGGTAAGGGGGATGGGCAGAGGGCAGCCTTTGAAGGGCTGTGGGCAATAGCCACCACGACCGGAGCTACGTTTGATGGCGATGGCCGACTGCTGCCTGAGCAGGGGGCGCAGTAAATGGCTGTCGAATGACTGAGCTGCTTCTGGGAAAGGCTTATGAGGCAAAGGAATTAAGGCCATAAGCACCTGGCACAGGGCCTGGCACCCAGGAGCATTGGCTGGAGGGGAGCTGCTGCTGCTCTGCTGTCTTTAGCCACACTGAGCCGTAGTGAGAGAGGCGCCAGGAGCTGGACAAATGGAGGGGGACTGTGGCAGTGGGGTGGGGTGACCAGGAGCTCCTGGAATGAGCCGGGGCAGGGCCCGTGCTCCATGAGCTGGGGAGCAGGATTCCAGGACAGGGCCCAGAGGCTGGAAGGAAGGAGCTGAGTCCCAGCAGCTCAGAAGGGGAGACAGAGAGTTCCCTGGTCTGTGACTCAGATTCAGATCACTCACATTTTATTGAGTGCCTGCTGTATGCCAGGTGCCTTCCATGGTCTGTCATTTGCTTTTCTCAGTAACTCTGTAAGGCAGCAGATCTAAACCCTTTGAGTTAGGATCACCTAGAGACCTTAAAATAAAAAACACTGATCCCCTGACCCCCATCCGCAGAGGCAGATTTGGGTGAGGGAGGGTGGCCAAGCCACTCAGCAGACCAGGCGTGGCTATGGTTGCAAGGGGCTGGGAGTGGGGGCAGAGGGGAATTCAGGGGCGGAGGGGTCTCCCAGGTGCCTCAGAGGCCTCTGAACCTGGTGTCAGGCAGAGGCTCCCTGTACCCCAAATCCAGTAGGGGCTGCGATCTGGTGTGGTGCTAGGCCTCAAGGTTATCCTGGTGTTTGTTCCTAGTCCCAGACTTTCAGCCAAGAACCCTGGCCCCGTGGGTACAGGTTGATTGGAAGAGGGCTATAGAAAAGATGAAACAGTGGGTGCCACGAGCCCCTTCTCAGGGTTCCCAGCATTCGCTCACATCCCCAGCCATATCCAGTCCTTAAAACAGCACTTCGAGGGAAGCTGGGCAGGCCAGGGAGCCCCACTTACAGGTGGTGACTTAGAAATCCAGAGCAGTGCATCACCTCACCCTGGTCCCCAAGCTGACATATGAGCTCTTTCCCCTTCCTTGGGAGGCTTCCCCAGGGCTCCAGCTCACCTGCACAACCACACAGCACAGTCTCTGCAAGGGCATAGGGTACCCTGCCTCAGCTAGGACTCGAGAACTGCTCTGCTCCCGGCTTCATGGCCTTGAACAAGTCCCTTAACCCTCAGAGGGCTGATGATCCATCTGCCTTGGTCAGGACAGGCATGGGCCCTGGAGCTGGGCTGCCTGATGTCAGTCCCAACGTATCTGCCTTGGTCAGGACAGGCATGGGCCCTGGAGCCGGGCTGCCTGATGTCAGTCCCAACGTATCTGCCTTGGTCAGGACAGGCATGGGCCCTGGAGCTGGGCTGCCTGATGTCAGTGCCAACGTATCTGCCTTGGTCAGGACAGGCATGGGCCCTGGAGCTGGGCTGCCTGATGTCAGTCCCAACGTGTCACTCACTAGCACTGTAGCCCTAACTTTGCCATGTGTAAAACAGCTGTAATAGCCATACCCCCCCTCCCAGGATGTGACGGGGCTCAGTAATCTCCTGATGACTGTATGGCACGTAAGGACTTACTAAGTAAGAACGATGCTTATGGGTCCACAAAAGGATTGGCCTTGTACCCTTTATCTCATGGCTCATGCATTCGGCCAACACTTGGTGAGCGCTTAGCGTGTCCTTGGCTCCCAGAGAGGCTCTGAAGACTTAAAGGTGAATAAAACAGGGCCCCTCTCCTGTGTAACCTCACACCCCATTACAACAGTGTGTTCTGGGTGGAACCCCTGTCCCACCCAGGCCTCCAAGCCCTGCTGACCTGTCCCTCCAAGCTCCAGCCACACTGACCACCACAAGTACTGTCCCCTCTGCAGGCATGGCTTTCCTGCTGTCCTCCCCATCCCAGACAGTCCTCCAGGACGCCCTCTCCAACTCCTGGGCCAGGTCAGGTCATTTGGCTGCGTGCTGGCTGTTTACCCCGTTTATATCCACATGGATTAGTGTGACTATTGGAGTGGAAGGAAGGACCAGCTCTGACTTGTTCTCCACTAAATCCTCATCCTGGCGCAGCGCCTGGCACACAGGACGCGCTCAGTAAATGTTTGTTAGATGAATATCTCAATGAACAAGCAAACAAACCGAGGGCAGCAGGGCAGCTGTTGATTTGGGGAGCTGAAGCGAGAAGGACCAATAGGGTCAGATCATGAGGAGCCTTGAACGCCAGGCGGAGGAGCAGGGCCTGTGGCTGGGGGTTCTCAATCCTGGGTGCACTTCAGAATCACTAAGGAGCTTTTAGCAATTCTCATGCCCTCCCCTTAGATGAATTACAACAGAACCTGAGAAAGATGGGCTTGGGCTGTGTATACTTTAAAAGCTGCCTAGTGATTCGCCGTGTGGCTGGAGTTGAGAACCACCAGCCAGATGCTGGGCAGCCTGGAACTCTTCTCCCATACTGAGTTACCCCACCAGGGCCCCTTGTCTAAGACTCAGACTCAGCCCCATTTCCAGTTTAGCTGTCCTACCCCAGTGGGGCCCTGGGCAATGTCCACACGCCCTCCACCAGCCCTCCTCCCCAGGGAAAGCCTCTGGCACCAGCTGGGTGGGCTGAGTCTGACAAGTCCAGTGCTGACCCTCTCCCCATGCTGCTGGCCCACCCACGCTCCTGCAGGCCGCCCCGGGAGTAAGTCCTGTGATAGCTAACTCTCGACCCCAGCAGGCCAGCCCTGAGGAAGTGAGGAGCCTCCCTCAGAGTCGGCTACTCACCAGCCACCAGGAAATCAGCAACCACACAGGAAAGGGTGGGGGCTTGAGATGCACAGGCCAGGGTTCAGACCTGGCACTGCCACTTCTTATGTGTGTGCCCCCTTTCCCTGTGTGAACCTCAGTTTTTCCGTCTGCAAAATGGGGATGTTCATGTAAATGGTGGGTTTATGAGGAGGAAATGGAGTCAGAACTGCTCCTGTTTGTTGAGCAGCCACTCCAGAGGCTCTCAGCCCTGGCTGCACATTAGCATCACCCGGGGACCATGATGCTGAAGCCGTTCCCAGCCCCACTTTCCCACAATTCTAATGTGGGACCTCCTCTGCCCTGTGCTCTCTCCATCCGTTATCTTATTAAATGTTGACAGCAGCCCTACCAGGTGAGAATTTTCCTCCCATTTTACATATGGGGAAACTGAGACTTAGAGTTCATCTACCAGTCAGGGCTCGTTAATGAGGAGCCCACCTAACCCCTCACTCCATTTGGACGTGGCCTGGAGAGTATTCGATTGGAAATGCTTGTTACCTGCTCCAGCTGGAAAGTCTGACTTGAGGGCTAAGTAGGAATTTAGTGGTGTCTCCATCTTGGAGTAACCAGCAGAGATGTGTTTGACTTCCGAATAAATTTAGGAAAGAAACAAGAAAGTGTAACAGAAAATCTAAACAAAGAAGAGCAGAGGACCCAGGGGGCTCTTAGAGTGAAGGTCAGAAACACCAGGGGAACTATTTTGACTCGGTGACTTTGGAATCCAGTGAAAAGCAATAGCTAACACCATGAAATGAAGCATAGAAGTCAGAAGTCAGGTGGGATAAGGCTTCCAACAGCCATTAGACTTCTGAGGTGGAGGTCATGGTGACATTTGGTGGATGTGGTCCTGTGTACCTGGACTCAGTAGCCCATGGTCTTTCCTTTACCCCAGCAGCCTCTAGAAAAGGCAGCAGATGGACGGGGAAAGTGCACAGCTCAGACCTGGCCTCTCCTTCCTCCAGGGCGACATGAGGGCCTCTGAGTCAGGGCACCTTCCTCACTTGTCTCACTCACTTACAGATTTTGACTGATTGATTCCTTGCCCACCAAGGAGCATACAAGATTTAAACTGTACCTATATGATGAAAGTAAAAGTAGGAAAAATCGGAGGAAACCGGGGTTAAGGTTCATATCCAGAAAGATTGCCAGGAAGTCCTGTTGAGGCCAGTGGCTAGTGTGAGAGGGGAACAGAGGGAGGTGGGGTACAGCCTTGGCCATGGAGCGATGCCTGGGCCCTGGGGTTTACTGGTGGGCTTTTTAGGTTTTTATTTTGAAATAATTAGAGAGTCTCAGGAAGTTGCAAAGACAGTACAGAGAAGTCTTCTTCTGGTACCAAGACTTCAAAAAAAAACACTTCCCAATATGATCTACTGTGCAAAGTTGAGAGTCTCTGACCTCAAACCTGGCCCTGGCCTTTGGCTGGGTCTAGGTGGGGTGGGTGGGGCTGAGGTCACCTGAAGCTCGGATCCCTCTGCCCAGCATCCCTACCTGTGGTCATCCCCTCTTACACTCCTCCGTGGATGAGGACCTCTTTCCTTCCCTGATCTCAGTGGTAGGAAGTGCCTGTGTGCAGCTAAAGTCTGAACCCAGATCCTCTCTCCTCGCAGATGCAGCTGCCATCTTGCTGGATGAGCAGAACAAGCGGCCCTGCAGGAAGTTTCTACTGACAGGTAAAGTGTTCTACTCCGTTCAGGTCCCCCTAGGGACCAGCGTGCCCTGTCTGGTCTGCTTGGACTTCTGCACAGCCTCCCCCCACCCTCCCGCCTGAGCCCGCTTTGTGGCCTTGGTGTGTCAGCTGACTTGACACAGTCAACAGGGGCCTTGCCAGGGGTTGTGCCTTATGACATCCAGGGCTTGGTCCTCAGCTCTTCAGACCTAGAATGTGATTTTATCAGCTTACCCAGAACAAGCAAGGGCTGGGAGATCGCAAGTAAATCCAGGAGATACTAATAGGTGTAATAGACTGGCTGATTAAGTTAGCCTGGGAGCCTGACCTCCACTGTGCCCGACCTCCACTGTGCCCTCCCTCCCAGCAGGCAGGGCTGGAGACAGGAACAGGCCTGACAATGCCGAGAAGCTTCAGGGTTAGAACAAAGGACGCTGGGTGTTGATTTCACTGCTCAGTACGCAGCTAATAAAGATGCATATAGTTCAAAGAGACAAAAACCTCAGTAAGTGAAGGAGCCAAAGGCAGATGAAAATAAGGGTAGGAAAAATAAGACAAGGCCAGAAGAATGCTTAGTCTCCTCCATGCTTGCCTTGAGGTCCTGTATACTCTAAGGGTTTGGCCTTGAGTTTCCTAGCAGCCAAGGCAAAGAGGAAAGCCATGATGATTAACATGGTGTAAAAGGGAGCTTAGCACCAAGGAGAGGTACTGCTGTTGGCCTAGGAGAGCGGGGTGAATGGCTGTGCTCCCCTCAGGAGACCATGCTGCCCCTAGAATGGGCACCAGGCCTGCGAATCAGGGGCTGCCATTCCCCATGGGCTGCACCTTGATGTGAACACGCTGCTGGTAGGCAAGGCTGTCTTAGGACACCTCTAGTCTCCTATTATTATGACTTTTTAAATTTATTTATTTATTTATTTTTGGCTGCTTTGGGTCTTTGTTGCTGTGTGCGGGCTTTCTCTAGTTGCGGCGAGCAGGGGCTACTCTTTCATTGTGGTGCACAGGCTTCTCACTGCAGTGGCTTCTCTTGTTGCGGAGCACAGAGAGGCTCGCGGGCTTCAGTAGTTGTGGCACACGGGCTCTAGAGCACAGGCTCAGTAGTTGTGGTGCACAGGATTAGTTGCTCTGCGGCATGTGGGATCTTCCCAGACCAGGGCTTGAACCCATGTCCCCTGCGTTGGCAGGCGGATTCTTAACAACTGCACCACCAGGGAAGCCCTATTTTTTTTAATAATTTTTATTGGAGTGTAGTTGATTTACAGTGTTGTGTTAGTCCAGGTGTACAGCAAAGTGAATCAGTTACACATATACATATATCCACTCTTTTTTTTTTTTTTTAGATTCTTTTCCCATATAGGCCATTACAGAGTATTGAGTAGAGTTCCCTGTGCTATACAGCAGGTTCTTATTAGTTATCTATTTTATATATAGTAGTGTGGATATGTCAGTCCCAATTTATCCCTCCTCCCCCTAGTCTCCTGTTATTTTGAGAAACATTTTGGTCTCCCCAGTTGAGATTTGGAAAGCCAACCTGGACTTTGGTACCTCCTTGACAAAGCTGCCATTAAAGCCTTTCTGGGGCACAGTCCAGCTACTTGTGCTCTCCTCCCCCCCCACCCCCTGCCATGGGCAGGGGGCACCAAGGCGGGGGTGTGAGGAAGCAGAACCCTCTCAGGGACCCACCCATAGTTAGTCGGGGCTACGGGCCAGGGCAAGGGGAGGTAACAGGAGACAAGCCTGCAGAGGCTTATGGAACCCAATCATGAAAGGCTTCAGTGGACTTTGGTCCCTGGCCAGGGAAGGGCTGTGAGCAGGGCCTAGTGGACCAGACAGGCCATGCTGGCTGCTCTTATGGCTGGGCCAGAGAGAGTCCAGCTTCTTCCTCAGGGCTGGAGTTGCTACTCCTTAGTCCCTAACACCCTGCCCCTAAAACTCTGGTGGCCCCTCATCAGGCTGCCCTTCAGCTCAATGGTAGGAGTCCATCCCGGGCAGCAAGTGACTCTCTCCTCCTGTTGCAGGCCAGTGCGACTTTGGCTCCAACTGCAGATTTTCCCACATGTCAGAGCGAGACCTGCAGGACCTGAGTATGCAGGTGGAGGGTGCGTTTCACTGGGACCCTGGGCTGGGCAGGGGTGGGTGCTGGGGGGATGTAGGGGAATGCTGCCCTGTGTCTCCCCCCTTCCTCCTCTTCTGTGGCTGCCATGTGGGGTAGGCTGAGGGCTATCCAGGGCATCAGGAACTGCTTTCAAACCACCCCAGGCATGAGTGGGGAAGGAGCCAGGGAGCTCCCATCCATGTGCCTGGCTGGGTTTAAAGTGACACGCATGGCTTCCTGTCCAGGAGTCCTGAGGGTGTGCCTCAGCCCCACCTGGGCCCTGCTAGCCTGGCATTCATTCATGTACACCCACCCTCCCTTCCTCAATCAGGCAACGTGTTTGGAGCCCCTATTTGGCCGCTGGCAGATCCCCCACTGCGCTCTGGGGACAAGGGGATAAAGAGAGCACCTCCCCTGCCCTCAGGATGCTCAGGCCTGGGGACTACAGGGAAGGGCAAGTTCAGCTTCCCTCTGGAAACTGGCATGTCTGCCTTTGGGAAATTCACTTCCTACTGCTCCAATTAGAGATAAGGAAATTCCCACTTAGATGGTCTTTATCGATCTTCGCATGCAGCCCCTCACTGAATGGATGGAGAAACTGAGCCTCATGTGAGCCCCCATCCAGTGCGGCTCCTCTGTCCACGTGGCCTCGGGCAGCCAGCGAGCGTCTGGGGTGGCCTGGCCTTCACCCTCATCCACCAATAGGCCTCACTCCCCTCCGACCAGTCAGACCCTGTGGGCAGTGCCCTGCCCTGGGGATCTGATGACAGTGTAGCAGCAGCCCTGCCACAAACACAGGTTTCTAGGAGCTTTCCCAGGGTGGAAGTGAGGCCTTATGGGCCAGGCCAGCGAGTCCTGGTGACAGCTGTATCTCCAGCTCTTCCAGCCATGGTCTCTCAGAGCCTTTGACTCGTGGTGGGAGAGCGCAGGCTTTGCCCTGTTCTGCAGCCCACACTGCCTCCCTGACCCCAGGTTTGGACCCCTCCTGAGGACCAGGCTCTCAACTGTCCTGTGTCCAACTCCAAAAAGCTTGGGAGGCAGCCAGTGTTTTGCCTTCACTTCATGGGGAAGCAGAGTGAGGCCCAGAGGGGCTACCTGGGGAGGTGGCTGCAGGATGGGGACAGGCCAGAGGACCTGCTCCTGGCCTCCCAGCCCGTTCCTACCCCCCCGCCTCTGGAAGGTTCCAGCTGCTTTGTGAGAGTGTGGGGTTCAGATGGGGGTGAGTATGCCCTTCAGTTGCCTGTCTCTCTATCCCCACAGAGGAGAGGTGGGCCAGGGAGTGGCCACTAGACGTCACCGAGCTCCCTGAGGTCCACGTGGAGGACTGGCTGGAGAAGAGAGCCCAGCAGCTGAGCTCGGCCCCAAGCAGCAGGTACAGGCCCTGTGGGTCCACTTCTCCCATGCCCTCCAGTTGCAAGACCCCAGCCAGCTTGCCCTTGTCTCTACGAACTTCCCAGGGACCAGACACAGGTGCCCCCAAAGGACTCCTCAGGTGGGGGCCACATCGGGAGCTCTTGGGTCCCCAAGCCCTGGCCAGAGGCTGAAGGGCACTTGCCTGAAGGTTCCTGGCCTAGGCCTCATCCCCCTGCCTTAGTGGAGTCTGCAGTGGCTGAAGGGGGCAGGTGGCCAAGCCAGCTTGACTCCACATTACCAAGTCCATTGCCAGAGGGAGAGGCCTGACTGTGGTTACTGAGGCCCCAGAAAGCCAGTCACCACACTGTCCCCTCTAGGCCCTGCCAGATAGGCATGGTTGCTCCGACCCTGCAGAAGGGGAAGTGAGGCTCATGGGATGATGTGACTTGTCCAAGGGCACACAGCTCGGAGCAGGCACAGCTGGGATTGCACAGGCATGTGACAGGCTCTTTGTCATTGTCCCACTGCCTCCTCGAGGAGGGGGCTGGGGTGGGGCTGGCCCAGCTGCTGCCTGGGCCCAGCACTCAGGACGCTCATAAGTGGACAGGGTGCGCTTTACCCCTTGTATGGGGAGCACCCTGGGTCAGGAGCCCACAGGTGTGTGCTGTGTGCCGTCCCAGGTTCTCCTCTTCAAGGTCACAGCCAAGACCAAAGCCAGGGCTCCTGGGGTCTTCTACCAGGTATTGAAAGAGAGAGAAGGGAGGAAAAGGGCTAAAGGATGTGCCTGTGACCTGCCTGACTTGGTAAAGTCACCCCGTGCTGGGCTGCCTCCTTTCCTGTCCTGCACTGGGACCCGGTGGCCTCATGGGATAGCAGCCTGGCTGGGACAGTCTGTGGGAGAGGTGAGGCTTCCCTTGAGGCTCCGCCAGGAGATGAGGGCCAAGCTTCTTGCCTTCTCCGTGCCTCAGTGAGGAGAGCTTGTTAAGCTATTTTAAAATTAACTTTAATTGTTTTTAAATCTGTGCCCAGTTTGTCCTCCGACCTTGAAAATATATAGTACAGTCATGACTCCTGTGTTGGAATGTGACATCCCTTCCGTCTGGTCCTGTCAGAAGTGGTTGTGATCTTGGTAGTGTGGGCACCTCCCTCGGGACTGGTCCAGGGACCCATGTCCTGCACCCCAGCTCGGGGCTGAGGCCACTCAGAGAACTCTGGGGCTTCCCCGCTCCCCCACTCCCTGGACCCAGCTGCCTCCCTGCTCCGCCACCATGGTTCCTCTGCTGGGAGTGAGCCCCAGAGGCCTGGGCACCCCCTGGGCTTGTGCCGAGGGCTCAAGGAGACCCTGTGGCTGGGCTGAGGGGGCGTGGGGGTGGGTAGAGATGGGTGCCCTGAAGTCCCTTCCTAGGGATAGTTGTGTCCCTGTGCTCTCTAAGGCAGCGTGCCTGTGACCATGAGACTCAGAGGACTAGGGCACAAGATGGAGAAACTGAAGCTGAATGACGGGCCCAGAGTCGCAGGAAGAGTGGTGACCACGTGATAATCAGGTGTGTTGGTGCTGTGGTGTGCCCGGCACTCAGCCCCGGCCTTTAGGGGGGTTGGTGCCCCCGGTTTGTAGCTGAGGAATCTCTTCCCCTCCAGGAGGTTGTGACTGCCTTGGTCACACACCTACTACCCTTAGCAGCACTCAGCTGTCACTTGAGAGAGAGCTTAGGTCCCTGCCCTGGCTTTGGACCCTGGGCCACTTCTGTTACCAGGTCTAGGGCTGGCCAAGGGCCAGTGCAGTGGTTGGCCACTGCAGCCGGAAGTCTGCAGTGGTAGTGGCAGTAGCCGGCTGCTGGGATGGCAGTGACTGGAATAGAGCTTGCCGCTGGGGACCACCCTAGGCTGAACCCTATCCCCTGGGCTCCTCTCCCGCTGACCACCCAACCTGGCCCCTTCCAGGGGACCTGCTTTTCCACTTGTTCTCTGTGCCTTTGCACAAGTCCACCTGCCTCCTGAGGGCTTGGGGCCAAAATGAATTACTCTCTGGGCAGAGCAGGCCAGTCCAGCCTTGAGAAAAGGAGGTTGTTAGGAGGGAGGTGACCATTTATCATTGCTTTTGCCATCACAGCCTCAGTCTTCCTCAGCCCTCTCCCCTCAGGTTGGTCTCATGAAAAATGATACCCACCCCCTGCAGCCCACAGGCTTTGGGCTCTGCCCTTGCATCCCTGGCCCCCACTCCGCGGGGTCAGGGGGGTGGATTGCAGCCAGGAGGCTGCCTCTCTCTGTTCCCTGAGTCTACCATCAAGGCAGCCCTGTGGCAACAGTGCCCTCTCTGCCCTTCACCCACCCTGGCTCTCCTAGACGTCACGGCAGCCCTTCCTGGTCTCCTACCTGCCTCTGCTCCTCCAGTCCATCCTCCACACAACAGCCCCAACCAGCTTCTAGAACACTCCCTGGCCCCGGCCCTGCTGAAACCCTCCTGGGCTTCCTCCCCGTCGGGGGGACCCGGACTCCACAGCCCAGTTTGCAGGGCCCCGGAGAACTTCCCTGCCGCCTCCACGGCCCTTGAGGGTCACCTTCTCACCTCTCCCATCTGGCCTCTTTGTCAGTCCCGCCGGACGCCTGGCAGCTGGTTAGGTGTGGTGGGGCGTTTCTGATTTGCGGGCACCTTGTGCACACTATTTCCTCTGCCTGGAACTGCCCCACCACCACCACGTCTGCCTGGCAAAGTCAGACTCATCCTTCAGGCTTTAGCTGAGACATCTCCCCTTTCTCCCCTTCCACCCCCGGGCCTCCCGCTCACGGCCCTGAGCTCACACTGTCATCAGCCTGGTGCAGACCCAGGACATGTTGGCTGCATGAGAGAGCATTTGGGGGAGCAGGGTCCCGGCCTGCAGGACTATTCCTGAGTATTAGTGCCGTGGGCGCTTCGTGGGGACGGGTCTGGTGGCCCCTCTTCCTCTCTGGGTGTCTGTGTCCTCCCCCCAGGACACAGGGCAGAGATGGCTGCCTGGCCCACCTGGGGCCACCCAGACCCGAGGGCTCTGACCTCACAGGCTGAGCGGAGCCCTCAAGGTGAGCCAGGCTAACCATCCTTGTAAAGGGGAGATGGAGGCTCAATGGGGCCCCAGCCTGGTGCATTGTCCCACCCCTCACCCCCCCACCCCCCCCTCACCCCCCCACCCCCCCCACCCCCCCGTGCCCCAGCAGACCGACCCTGAGGCACCTGCTGGGAGCAGACAGTAGGGGGAGGGAGGGGCCAGCCTCAGGTGAGCAGGCTGATCCCTGCGAGGCCAGTGCTCGCCCCTGCTTTCCACTGTTGGCTCTTCAGGTTGTGACTTTAACCGTCTTAATCTTCCCCTTTGCACCCCTCTCAGGGCTGGTGCTACTGTTCTGGCCCAGGTGCCTCCCTAAGACTCTCTCCTTCTAATTAGGACCATAGCTGGGGACAGGTGAAAGAGAGCTGCCCTGTCCCTGTGACGGGGCAGACAGGCCAAGAGAGAAGCCACGAGCACAGTCCTACGCACCTGTGTCCCCGTCTGCTCTGTGCAGACTGGAGGGGTGTGCTCCAAGGCCTCAGGGCCCGCATGTCTGAGGCCCGGGGAACGCACCCTTCTCCTGGCGGGAGGCCTCAGCTGCCCGGGAGTCTGATCCGTGTCCTAGAGGAAGGGCCTGAGGCTCACAAGAAGGGGCTCCCCGATGGATCACACCCTCTCAGGAGAACTGCGGTCACCCCAGCCCCACGGGGAGCCGGGGCTTGGCTGGCAGCTGGGGCTCTCCCTTCCAGCAACTGCGGAGCCTCCTCCATTCCCACCCTTCTCTGCGCCTGGTGGAGTTTATAAAATCTCCCCGGCACCATAAATCATGCTGGGAGCCGCTTTCTGTGCTTTCCAGTGGGCAGCAGGCTGCTGAGCAGGGATTCCCCTGTCCTCGCACCACGGGAGGCCGCAGAGGCTGCACCGGGGCTGCCTGAAGCCCTTGCTCTGGGTCCGACAGCAGGTCAGGCCCAGGAGGGGTGGCTGGTCGAGGCTTCAAACCTCTCAGTGGCCTGGGACGCTCCCGTCCTGCAGAGGCCTGGCCACTGGGCCCCTGAGCCTGCCAGGGCCTCACCTTCACTGAAAGTGGGACCTGGGGGTGGGCTGGGCTGGGCTGGGCTGGGGGCAGAAGCATGAGGGGCCAACATCTGGGGTCCACGTGTAGGTGGCATTCCGGCCTCTCACCCCCCCATTCTAGACTGTGTCGTTTGGGCTGATTCCATGCACCTCAGTGCCTCATCTATAAAATGGGGTTCAGTAAGGATTCTTGAGGTTCCTCTCGGCTGTGCTGTCTGGCCCAGAGAAGTATCCAGGCAGTAATAGCGCTCAGCATGGCTGTTTGTCATCAGCAAGCATTCACTGGGTGGCTCCCTGTGCCAGGCCCGGCTCTGGGCACTGCGGGAGCAGATGGACGCCACCCCATCCCCTGGTCTCTCCCCCTTGGAGAGCTCCAGTCCTACAGGGGCGACGTGAGCTCCCAAGTGAGTTCAAGGTAGCCTGAGGGGCAGAGCAGCCCTGGAGCGGCAGTCTGAGTGGGGGTCGAGTCCAGAAGGATCGGAATGTGGAGCAGTTGGTGGGGAGGCTGCCTGTGCGCCTCAGCGGCTCCCTTAGGACAGGGCCACCCCGGGCTGAGCACACAGGGTGGGTGCTTCAGATAGGCCCCGGGCCTTAGGAGGTGGCTCCTGGGGCGGTGGACCTTAAGGGGAAGGGGAGTAAGTAGCATGAGAAATAAGGCTTTTAAAAAATTTTTAGACAATATTTTTTTCTCATTTCAAAGGCTTGCGTGCTTGAAAAACTTTCTTGAAAAGTATAAAGAAGTAAAAAAAAATCACCCATAATTGCACCGCTCAGATAGAACCACTGTTAACATTTTGCTGTGTCTTCCAGGTTTTTTTTTATGCATTTATATATGCTATATATCTTTAAACAAAAATAGTATCATGCTATATACATTATTTTATAAGCTGCTTTTTCTCCCTACTCACACAGTATTATACATCATGACACCTTTCCTCGTCAGTGCATATAAGTTTGCCTTAATTCTCACGCAGGCTGCATAGCATTCTCTGCTGTGGACGTGCATATATATTTAATTAGTCCCCCAGAGGTGGACACTTAGGTTATTTCCATTTCTTATAGCTCAGTCTCTGCCCACAGCCCCCCTATTTCCTTGCGCTCAATCCTAGAGGTGAGGTGGCTGGCTCAAAGGGTCTGCGTGTTTCTGAGACTCTGCCTTCCAGAAAGGTGATACAGGCAGCTGCCCCTGCCCACAGCTGGGGTGGTGGGGAGGGTGAGCTGGAGAGGGGTGCCCCCGCCTGGGCCTGAGCTGTGCTCCACACTAATTCTCTGTTCTTTTCTTTCCCTCTAGGGCTGAACCCATCAGAGCCACCGTCTTCCAGTACCCGGTGGGCTGGCCACCAGTCCAGGAGCTTCCTCCATCCCTGCGGGCACCCCCGCCTGGGGGCTGGCCCCTGCAGCCCAGCGTCCAGTGGGGCTGAGTCCCTTATCCCTGCCTAGTCAGCCCTCCAATCAGCCACAATAAAGATAAGGGCTTTTACGGGGGACACCCAGGCCCCCTCCTGCTGCACCCCATGGAGCATCTGAAACTAAAGACCGGGCCTGGCCTGACCTCTCTGAGGCCTAAGTCCTCCCCAACCAGGTGCAGCCCTGGTCCTGGCTCTGAGCCAGGCAGCTCCACCACCCCCACCCCAACGGGACATCTTGAGAAGACTTCCTTCCAGATGTTTATAAAGAAAGTCTGTCACCACCATCGTGCAGCTGCTCTTGCCCCTTGCCTGGCACCCTCAGCTCCGTGCTCTGGCCCTGGGTCAGATGATGGGCAGGGCTGGAGTGAGGTGAGGTCCTCTCCAGGGTGACCGGTGCCTGCTGCCCTTCTCCCTTGGGAGCCGGCAGAGGCTCAGCACAGCCGGGCAGGGGGCAGCCAGCGTGGCTGTGACTCGCCCAGGCGCGCAGTAGCCCCAGATCTGGGGAGGAGAGCTGAGGACTCAGTCTGCCGTCCTGGCCCCCACATCAGCCCGTGCTGAGCTGGTGCCCAACCGTGAGATGGCACAGCTTGGGCAGGGACGGGAGCCGGCTCTCCAGCCTGGATGGTGTGGAGAAGTGGGCGACCCAGGAGGACGGGCCCTGAGCTTGGGAGAGTGGCCTGGCTGAACTTCCTGGCACTGACACCAGGGGTGGCTTCTGCCCTGGAGGAGCCCCCCAGTCGGTAGGGAGACCACATAGGTTGCTCAGGGGGTTCGCAGCCTCTGGGCCCCAACTCTGCTTCCTGCCTCCACTGCACTCCACTGTGCTGGGGTGCTCGTGGGCAATGTGGCCCTCAGGTCACTGGGCCTCTGGTGGGGGGCCCAATGCATGAGGTGGCAGCTGGGCCACCTCAGATGCTCCATCTTCTGTGAGCTTCTGCCCTGCCTAAAAATCACCATTGATGGGGGAACTGAGGCCAAATCTGGGAGCCTTCTGAGCCTCAGGGTCCTCATCTTTGAAATGGGCTGATTCTCTAGCCCTAGTGGGTGTGTGGAGGAGGGCTGGGTTTGAGTCTAAGGAAGGTCAGAGGAAGGGATTCAGCAGAAGGCCGGGGGCTTCCTCAGGCCATGCCAGGGAGAAGGGCCCAGGAGACCCCAGCCTCATGTTGCCCTCCAGCAGGAGGCTTTCTGTCCCCTGCACTCCCCTCCATGGCCCTGGGCAGACCTGAGGGACCAGGGTTGGGTTGGCTATGTGGCCCTGGGCACACAATGCCTCCTCCTGCCCAAGGGACCTGCAGCTACTGGGCCCTGTATAAATTCCTCCTTAATTTCCCAGGAGCCCCTGCACAGCGAGAAAATTTAGTGCTACATACAGGCCAGGGTGGGGCAGGGCAGGGTGCAGGCAGGGCCAGGGCCAGGGCCGTCCTCAGAGCCACCACCAGGCCCTCTGCAGCTGGGCCACAGCTCCATGCAAGGCCTGTGGGGCGGGCGGGGTGGTGCCGCTGGATGCCCAGGCCCTGAAGTACACGCGGTGGTGGCCCAGGGAGTTGGTGGAGGGAGAGGACTGTGGACGGCGGTGGGTGTGGAGGGGGCCCCACGCACCGCGCGCCCCATGGAGCGCCCAGGTGGCGCCTATTTCATGCCGCTGCGCAGCACCTGGTTGGCTGCGATGAGCATGACGCTGATGATGAAGGCGATGGCGAAGGCGCAGATCAGGCTCTTGCGCACGCACGTCTGACGGATCTGCTGGTTGGAGCAGGCTGTGGCCACCCGCCACCGGGGAGCACCAGAGAGAGAAGGGGACAGCCAAGTGACGGACTCAGGGGCTGTCTGCCCTTCTGCACATGGGCTCGTCCCGCGGGGCACACGGGGATGCAAGGTTTGGGGCAGGCAAGGAGGCCCCCAGCCCCCCTCTGCAAGCCCCTGGTTCCTCCCCTGCCCGAGCAGTTGGCCCGCCCGTGGGGTCCCGGGGTGGGTCACTCACTTTCCACGTCCACGGGGCACTCCTCTGCTGTGCCTAGGTGGCTCTCCTCCTCCGTCATGATGATGTTCTCAATATCCTTCATGGACAGGTGCTCACAGAAGGTGTCGTAGAGCAGCCGCTTCAGCTCGTCCACGGTCAGCTTTTGCATGTCACACTTGGGTGGGGGGAGACACAGCGCTCTGGCCACCAGCACCACCACAGTCCCCCCCGCCCAGCACCTGCAGCCACACAAGCCAGTGACAAGCCTCCAGATTCTGGAGGGCTGGGAACCACTCACTCCATTCTCTGAGTCCTCGACCAACACCAGCCTCCCCAGGGAACCCCATGGCCCGCTGGGAGACAAGACGTCCAGTGGAAAGAGCCTGGGGGTGTCATCCCCCCCTTTATGGTGTGGGCCCGACCCTTCACTGGCCCAGTACAGCCCTTCACTGTGCACACAGCCCTGGGTCCCAATCAGCCAGGGAGTACCTTCCAGAAGACAGTGTCGAAGTCAGTGCCGTGGAATTTCTCTGGGATCCCCGAGGTGGAGAGCTTGGGTCCCAGAAGGGTCACAAACTCCTCGAAGTCCACTTGGCCATCACCTAGAGCGGGCACAGTTCCAGTCAGCTGGTGAGGCTGCACCTGGGCACCTTGGGCCACCATGGGACCTCAGGCAGGTCCCCTCCTCAGAGCCTGATGTGCCAGTCTCTGGGCTGATGCTGAAGCCACCAAGTGTGCTGAGGCCCCACCTGACAAGGTGGGGAGTGTGGGGGGGCGCACAGCAGGTGGGCCCTGAGCAGGCCTTGCGTGTGGGAGACGCGTTTCCCTCTGAACCCTACATGGCTTCCCAGCACCCTGCTGCTGTCCCGGAGCAGGGGTGGGGCCGGACATCCTCCCCACCACACAGACAGGAAATGAAGCTCAGGATGGGGGACCGCCTGCCCAGGTCATCACCTGCTCTCTGGGTGGAGATGAGGTGGGGGAGGCAGCCAGAGGAGGATGAGCGGAGGGCACTGGGCATTACTGGTTCTTATGAGTTTTTCCTTGATTAAATGCCAGGTGGCAAATATTTACAACTAAATTGATTTTTTATTTTTGGTGATGGGAAATGGGGTATTTAGTATATCCGTTCTGCTTTCCTGTACTTTAAAAATTTCTTGGAACACAGAGTGAGAGGGGCAGAATCTCCAACCTTTGGGTATGGCTAGGGCTGTCACGCTCTCTCTAGCCTCAATTCTCCAGGCTGAGAAATGGGGCCAGACCTAGCTGCAAACCCAAGCCATGGGCTTGGAAGGCTGGCTGGGAGTGGGGAGAGTGAGAGGCCCCCTATGGGCTCAGGCCCCAGACTTGCCCCCCACCACCAGGTGAGGGGTGAGGAAACAGCCAGGGGGCAGGGCTCACCATCCATGTCCAGCCGCTGGATGATAACCTCCAGCTCCACCTCGTTGGGCATGTATCCCAGGGAGCGCATGGCCGTGCCCAGCTCCTGCTTGGAGATGAAGCCATTGCCATCGCGGTCGAAGACTTTGAAGGCCTCTCGGATCTCTGTGGGAGGAGCAGAGCAGGTCAAGACCTCACTCCTGTCCCCGACAGCCCACTCCCCAGACCGATCCCAGATGCCACATCCTGAGACCGGGATGGAGAATCCCCCCTTCCCCTCTAGAGCCCGAAGGTCTGGTCAGAGAGAACTAGCAGGTGGCTCAAGAGTCCACTACAGCGCTGCCTCCCTGGAGCTCAGGGCAGGCCAAGCAGGCAGCAAAGGTGCCCAGGCCCCGCGGCAGTGACAAGACCGCCCCGGGGGTCTCCGGCTCCACGTGCCAGGCTCCCACAGCCTCTCTAGGCGTGCTCACGACGACCCCGTGTGGCCGATACCACGGGTCCCACGGTGCAGGGGAGGACGCCGGCTGCTTCTGTGAGCTGCCGAAGGCTTCCCTGCCTACCACCCCCCCTCCATCCCCCTCCCATCATCCCCATCGCACTTCCTCCCCAGGCTCAGCTCCTTAACACCAGCCAGCACTCATTAATGGCGGCTCCGGGCTAATGGGCTGACAGCTCAGTGCAGACTGCCTCCCAGATGGAGCCCAAGGTTTGGGGGAAGAGAGAGGAGGGCTGGAGCAGCCCCAGGCCAGCTCAGGTGCGGGGGGTCACTCCCCCCCATTGTATGGAGGGGGAGACAGGCCTGAGGACCTGGGTGACTCAGGGGTGGGGAGCAAGGCACTGGGCTGGGAGCCTGGGAACAAGCAACCCAGTGAGTGGCCTTGGGCCAGCCTCAGTCTTACCCACAGTAAAATGGGCGGTAATGGTGTAAGGATGAAAGGGTTTTACCAAGGACATCCAGGAACTGTTGAGGGTTGAAGGGTCCTAACCTCTCCCCAGTTCACCCTTTTTTCACCTCTTTTTCTCTGTTTGCTGTCCCTTCATTGTTACTCAGCCCAAGAAGGGTCCTACAGAACATTTCCCGTTGATGGGGAGTGAATTTCAACCCACTCCCACCCTCTCTGCTCCAGCTCCCGGGGGTCTCCTTGTTCAATTCGCGGGCAGAGGTGAGCTCATGTGCGTGCGTGCGAGCGTGCGTGCGTGCGTGCGTGCGTGCATTTGGAAGGAGAGACAGATGAGATGCTCCACGCTGCCTGCCTGGAAAATGAGGCCCAGAGAGGCTAGGTGGCCAGTGTGGGGTCAGGGCTGTTTCTGGTGAGGGCAGGAGTTAGGCTGGCCCAGGCCTGGCCTAGAGGGTCTGTGAGCCCCTGAAACTGACTGTGGGATCCTGCACCTTGGGGTCATCCCCTGATTCTGCTGGACCCACTATAGCCCAGAGAGGGTGGCCATGTGTCCCAAGCCACACGGCAAGGTGGCTTGGCTGAAGCCCCAAACTTCATCAGGCTCTTCCCACCTGGCATCTATAGCCAATGCCTGGAGGTTCCAGTTGACATGCAGGCCAAGACAGAGTCAGTGGGCCACACCTGAGTTGCCTAGGCCCCCAGACCCTCTGACTCTGGACCACCCCCTACCCATCCCAGGCAGGTCCTGAGAACCTGGTCTCCTAACCAGTGGCCCCTTGGCCAGGAGAGCAGCTGGGAAGGGAGATCTGGGCCAGGCCCAGAGGCTTCTATAAACCCTGGACTCTGGGAACTCCAGGCCAACTCCCACCTGAATTTTCCAGGGCCACGGAGGAGGTAGTGAGCTCCCCATCCCCAGAGGTGTGTGAGCAGAGGCCCAGCAGTTACAGAGGCTGCTGAGGAAATTCCAATCACCTGGGAGTCTTTGGGTTCAGAGGAGGGCACTGACCATGCAGCCAGGCACACCCTCTGCCCAGGCCTCCACACACACACTTAGGTTTCTGGCTGGCACTGTTGGCCTCCTGACCCAGCCATGGGCTCTGCCCACCTCAGTCATGGTGGGCACCAGGGCTGCTCCACCTCCAGGCCTTTGTATATGAGGCTCCTTTTGCTTGGAATGCTCTTCCCTTCACCATGGTGAATTCTGATACATCCCTGGTTCCCAGCGTGGATGGCATCACCTCCCTGGAGCCCCCCCCGCCCCCCCCAGCTAACTCTGGCCCTCCTCTGGGCTCCCACAGACCCCACTCTTCCCCCAAGGATTCCTTCCTGACCACATCAGATTGTGAACTATGAGACGCCATGAGAGCAGGAGCCAGGTCAGTCTTGTTCACCGCTGTGTCCCCGCTCCCTGGAACAGTGCCTGTCATTCAAGCATAACCATTTGCTAATAAGTGGTTAAGTGAATGAATGACTGATTCAGGGAGCCCACCCATCTGGAGCACACACACAAAGGAGCTGACCAGAAGTTCATGCTCCACTTGGTGTGGGGTCATCGCTCAGAGCCCATTTACCCTTAGTTTACAAATGATCCTAGTAAGGGCAGGCGTTTGGTTTCTACTCCCCAAGCAGGCAAGAAGCAGAAAGGGAGGCTGAGGATGCCGCTTGTCCCCTTGTGCAGTCCCTAAGGACCCCCTCACTCCATGGGCCACCCAGAGGAGGGGGATCAAGCCGAAGTCAGGGGTGGGGGAACCATCCTCAGACCCACCCAGGTCAGGGGCTGGTTTGGGGAACCCAAGGCAGGCACCCCATCCTTCTGGGTGCTTGGTCGGGAGAGCTCAGGGTGGGATGGCAAAACCCTGGACCTGCAGTGGGTGCTGGCTCTCCCCTGCAATGAATTGGGGTCCAGGCTGTCCCTCCCACACTGACAGGGGCCAGGTGTGGCTCCCAGAGCCCAGGGCTGATTCAACTGGAGCCCCTGATCTCCTTCTAAAAGTCCTGAGAAAATGCACAGGAGACAGTGGAGGGCAGGTGAATCTTGGGGTCCGTGGGCAGGCGACAGGCCTAGGGGCAGCCCTTTCTCAGGCAGGACTAACCTTCCAAGACCACTAGATCAATCCAAAGACCGCCACCTCCTCATTCATGTGTCGCCTCAGCCACTCCTCCCTGGCACGCCTGGCTCACAACCTCAGTCTTACTCTGTGTCCTCGCCCTTGCTCAGAGCTGTGACCCAGCACCAGCTGATTTCTGAGGCCAAGTTCAGGGATCACCTTCTCGGCCAGAGAATCAGCACTAAGACACACAGATTCAGGGTCAGAGCCCAGCTCTCCCACATCCTGGTCGGGTGCCTTTGAGTGGGTGTTTGCTCACCTGTACAATGGGGCTGCGGAAATGACTAAATAAGAAAATCAAGCATGTAAGTGCTTGGCTGGGGCTGGGCCTGGCTCAGAACACGATGCTATAAATCAGAACATCCCAGACGTTCTGGCAGAGCCGGAAGGAGAGGGAGGACTAGGGGAGCTTCAAGCACCAGGCCGGCCTTCCTGTTTGCTGGTGCCAAGACTCGGGGGCCCGGGCTTGGAGTCTGGCTTTGCCACTCAGCAGCCGAGTGACCTCCCTCTCTGAACCTCAAGAGCCTCGCCTGTGAGATGGGAACGTGACTCTTGCCCCACCTCTGAAGCCTGGACTCTGCTGGGGGCTCCCAGAGTGGGGTGGGTGTCCTGTTGCTGCTGCCGCCATCGGCACATCCCAGCTGGGCACGTTTCCCCGAAAGCCTCACTCTGTTCGCTCCCCACGAGGCCAGGGAAAGCCTGCCGTGCTCCACGTTGGCATGGGGAAGCCTGGCCCAGGCAAGGGCTGGCAGGACCTCTGGGTTTCCGGGCCGACACTGGTCCCTACCTGCCACCTCCAGCCTGACGCCCTCAATCCCCTCCCCGGCCCAAGAAGCTGCATTAGGGCCTGAGTCCCCAACCGCCCCCAAGGGATGCCAGCACTGACAGGGAGCCAGAGTCCAGAGAGGGGGTGCGTGGGTTGGAGGTCACTTTGAGGGGGGCAGTGTCTGTCCTCTGCGGCGACAGCCACTCTCCGCGGCATTGGCCCCGCACCCCAGCACTTTGGCCTCCCTGAGATTCCAGCCTGACAGAGGCGGCTGCTGGGCTCGCAGAGAAGAGGGGCAGGAAAAGGGACTCCTCTGCCCCCCCATACCCCGAACGCCCCCGTTTGGCCACTCTCATTGCAGGCTCCACCATCTGACTGAGCAGGTCAAGTGTCAAGCCCAGACCTCTGCCCTGGTGGTTGTCTGCCTGTCCGTCCGTCTTCCTCCTCCCCTCTCAGAGGGAGGGCCAGTCTAGGGCTTGCAGCTGCCCCAATTCCCATCCTCAGGTGCTCAAGCCCGTCGATGCCACTGGGGTCAGCCTCAGCACTGTCACAGGCCAGGGGAGCTCTGCTGTGTGCATCTCAGGGAGAATCTGGGAGATCCTGTACCTCCACCTCAAGGGAGGCTGGAGGACCCAGACCAGCTCTGCCGAGCCACGTCTACCCTGCCAACTGCCATCCAGGGGTCCCCAGGTGCCTCTGCCAGACCTTCAAGGCCATTTCCACCCACCCTCTCCCCCAGCCTGCCTTTCTGGCCTGGCCCCCCTGCATATCCCGTGTTCCTTCCTCATGGGCCTTCCCTGACCCCCACCCCTCAGCCTCCCTGCTACTGCGTCCCGGTCCCCGAGTCCCCACTGCATGCCAGGCCCTGTGCTGAGCACTTTCATCATATCCTCTGTCACTGGCAGCCCTGGGGAGGGGCAATGTCAACCCCCTTTTACAGATGGAGAAACCGAGGCAAGAGAGGCAAGTGATTGCCCAAGGTCACTCCATAAATTGAGGGAGCAGAGAACTCGAACCCACCACTGCTTGGCTAGGAAGCCCTCACCTTAACCGGTGCTCTCCACCTCCCTCCCTAGTCCTCCTCCCCCCTCGGACTCACCACCCCCTGGATTTCTGCAGGCAGGCACATACTGTCTGTAGCATTTCATCCCAAGCTACCGGGCTCCCTCTCCTCGGCATGTGTGGCTCCCCCAGTGATGGGCATCCTCCCAGCAAAGAGCCTGGGCCTTACCCACACTACCCTGGGGCAGGAGCACTGATGAGGCACTGGGGAGGTGGAGGGGGCAGAGGGGGGATCTGTGCTGTGGATGGTCACCCTTCCCACCCACCCCTGGCACTCAAGGCCCACTGGGGCCTGCAGAGACTTGGTCTCCTAGGAGAAGGGCTTCCAGAGTGCCTGCAGCCAACAAGGGGGCCGATCACAGAGGACTTCCTGTCTTCATCCATGGCTGCCCGCAGGCCGGGAGATGGGCTGGGGCCACCAGGCATCTGCTTGCTCCATGACGCCCCCCCCGCCCACCCCAGGGAGGGCTCTGTCCTTCAGATGCCCCCTGTGCCAGGTCCTTCTGCTTCACAGGGCCCAGGAGAAGTGGACAGGAGAGAAGCAGGGAGTGCGTTTTGGTGTGGCTGGTGACTAACGTTCCTGGGCTCCTGCCAGCATGTCCGCCATGCGGTCCAAGGGGAGCCTGCGGCCTCTTTGCCCCTGGACTGCCCGCCCTGTGCCCTGCTCACCCCTGCACCCCAGCCTCCTCAGCTTCTCCCCTTCCTTGGGGTCTGTACTCCAGGGCTGGGAGATCAGGAGAGGAGGGACAACTGAGGCCCATAGCAGGGCTGCCAGGGTCATGGTGGGGTGCTGGGAGCAAGGGGAGGGAATGAGGGGAAAGCTGCCGGTGTAGGGGGACAATGTTTACCCTTGCCCACGTAGCCAGGAGGAAGGTGTGGGTGAGGGTCTGTGGAGGGGAAACTGGTAGAGGTTTGCAGTGGCCCAGGGCAGGAGAAGACAGCGTTAGGGAAGAGAAGCCTATGCCCATCCCCGCCCTCTTGTCCCTCATCATACTCCCTCCTTTTCCCAAGCCCTGGATGAGACTTTTTGTTCCTGGGCTTCGGCCGAGACAGGGCAGGGACTTGGGCTTTGGAATTCAAGGCCAGAGACCCAGTAGCGGCACCCATCCATCCGTCCTGCCCACCTCAAACATCAGGCTCCATTTCCATGGCTCTCCCAACCTCTGGAGGCTTTTGGGGGGACTTGCTGAGAAGCAGGCGGCTCATAGTCTGTGGTGCAGTGCGGGGGTGGGGGTGGGGTGGGGTGGGGGTAGCTGCCTTCTCCCCTTGATCTTCCCCCTGATCCCATCTGACTCCCCCAGGATCTGCTCCCTCCAGGGCTGGGGGATGAGGCTGGATCTCTCTCCATGGCTTGTGCTCCCACCATCATCCCTGACTGCGCTGGTGTCTCAGCTGCACCCCCCAAAGGCCCTGTTGAGTCCCAGATCACAGAGACCCCTGGACCTAAGGTACCTGAAGAGAGGCCCAGCTTCTGGGTGATCGCAGCCCCTGCCCCAACAGCAGACAAGCAGATCCCAGGGGGCCAAGACTCCCATCAGCCCAGAGCCCCTCACTCTACTCCATATGGGACCCCAGGAGGTCTGGGGGGAGGGAAAACCTGAGCACCTGTCCTTAGCCCAGTAGGGAAAGAGCTCGCAGGCCCCAGGGGTCTCATCGCTCCTCAGAAGCCTCTGTCTAGGGACCCTGGCCTCTGCCATCTGCTCTGATCTCGCCTAGCCTGCTGCCTAAGGTCCCCATTCATGTCCAGAGGTGGAGGGACTCCAGGGGGACAGATTTAGGTCCCGGCCTCTCTGCCTTTCCCTACCAGGCTTGGTTATCTCAACCAAGCCGCCCAATCTGGCCACTTGTTGTCGCCACCACCTCCCGGGCCGCCTTCCTGGCGCTCCAGGCTGGGGGTCCCCGCAGGGCTGTAGGGAAGGGGCTACGGCCGTAAGAGGGGCTGCGGGCATCCCGGGAGCCGGCAGGAGCAGGGCAGTCGCCCTCTCCCCTTCTCTCGCTGCCCGAGCAGACTGGATTTTAAAAGCGACACGAGCGGAATGTCAATGCCAGCGCAGAGCCGCGGGCGGCCGCCGCGGAGGGGATCAAGATGCGGGTGCTCTGGCCGGGCCGGCGGAGGGGACACAGCTCAGACCCCCAACCCAACCCGCCGCGTTGCCGCACCGTCACCGCGGATTGCGCGGCCCCGTGACCCCGCTGCAGGGCCCGGCAAGTTTCCGCAGCGCGGGGGACCACGCGGGCAGGGGCTGGGCCGCCCCTCCGCCTTGGCGACCCCCACCGCGGCGCCCAGAGGTGCGAACTCGTCCTGCCTCCCCGCGCAGCTGTTCGCTGGAGTGCCCACCTGGCAAGCGGCACCTGCAGACAGCCCCCCGCCCCTGCGCCCCTAGACCGCGCTTCACCTGGGCGCACAGGTAGGAGGGCCAGCGGGCGGAGGTCCCGGCGGGGCACTCACCCTCGAGCTCGTCCTCAGGGATGTCCACGGGGCGCTGCTCCGACAGCAGGTTGGGCACGGTGTAGATGCCCCGGTACATCAACGCCGCCGTCACCGGGTGGAACGGCATCTTGGAGGCTCCGCGCCCGCCCGCCCGCCGCAAACTTTGAGGTCGGGGCTCATGGGCCGGCGGCGGCCCCGGGGGCGGCTGGAGCGGGCAGGGCGCGCGGCTGCGGAGGGCGGCCCGGCGGCGGCAGTGGCGGCGAGGCGGGGGGCGCCCCTCCGGGGGCCTAGCGCCCCCGCGCCCCGGGCCGCCGGTCCATGCCGTCCCCTCCCTCGTCGGGCTCCCGGCCGGGGCCCCGCAGGGGCCGCGGGGGCGGCGCCGCTCGGGCCTCTCCGCTCGGGCCGCTGCGCGCTACGCCGGCCGTTCCCGCTCCTCGGTGCCCCGCGCGCTCCGCGCTGCTCGCCGCCCGCTGGTCCGCTCGCCGGCGCGGCCGCCCGGCCCGCCGCTCCGGTTCTCGCAGCCTCCCCTGCTCGCTCGCTCGCTCTGTGCCGCGCTGGCTGCGCTCCCCGCCTCCCCCGCCCGCCGCCCGCCCCCTTCGCGCTCCCCCCACCAACCCAGCCCTCCCCTTCCCGCCGCCGGCCCCTGTGCGGCCGCCCGTCGCCCGCCGGGGATTCCTTCTCCCTTTTGTCCCGGGCTCCCCTTTCTCCCTGAGGAGGATAACTTGCCCCCCCAGCGCCCATACAAACCAAGTCCGCAGCCACCAGGATTAAATTAAGGTGGGGGTGGGGCCCTTCCAGCCCCTTGGCTGGCCCCCACCCCCATGAACTGAGAGCTAGGAACTGAGGACCAGATAACTGGCAGCGAGGGGAGGTCTGCCCCAGGCGCCTGGGTCCTCGAAGAGAATCACACAGTGTTGGCTCCAGGAGAGGCTCCAAAGTGGGGAAACTGAGGCTGAGAGAGAAGGGCGTTGACCAAGGTCATGGGGCAGGGCCGGCAGGCAGGAGCTGGGGACAGCTCTGGGGCAGGCTTCCCTGCCCTGTGGCTGAGACCGCGCACCTGACCTTGCCTCCAACAGTGGAGCCTCCTTCCCAAGCCCTCACCACTGCTCAGCCTGCAGAGAGGGAGCCAGGCCCCAGAGGCAGTGCGGGACACAGAGGTGGCTGGGTGCCTGTAGGGACTGGTGTGAGGCTTTGTCAGTTCACATAGCTCCAGGTTAGACCTAATACTTGTGCAGGGCTCTCCCAGGCCCCAGAGCTTGTGTGCGTGTGGAGTGAGGGGTCAGGTGTTCGTGGGAGCAGTATGCCTGTGCATGTATCCGTTATCCATGAGGGTGTGTACATGTGTTTTCGAGTCCACACGCAGATGAACGCATGTTGGGAGTGTGTGTGGACACCTGTGTGTGCCAAGGTTGTAAGCTGGGAGGGGAGGGCAGGAACCCGTGGGCAGGTGGGGGACAGTGTGCGGCCCCTGGGTGTGGGCCTGTGTTCGCAGACGTCCATGCATATTTATGAAGGAGGGATTGACCCTCTGGCCTCGCCATGGCCCCAGCTGCGGACCCCGCCCCTTGAGGCCCCATCGGAACCACCTCCCTGCCCCCTTTGGTCCAATCAGCCCTCGGCCCCAGGGGAAAGCTGATTGCCACGGCCCTCTACGGCCCTGCCCTTCCCAGGCTGATTACGTTTTTCTGCTTTTGTCGCTGATTAATCACAGCCCTGTCACATGGCCTGGGGAGAGGGGCTCAGGGAGAGATGCCAGCCTTGGCTAAGCTGGGCTGGGCCAGGCCTGGGCCCCAGCACTTCTTGGACTTGGCTGTGGACACGGCTCCCAGCAGCATCTACAACCTGCAGAGAAGCCAGGAAGGACCCCAGCTGTTTGTCTGTCTGTCTCCCCAGCCGCTATGGGCCAGCTGGGTGCCCATTAGGACCTGGGGCTGGGGGCTGTGTGAGGCCCCAGAAAAGCCCCTCCCGAAGCCCTCCTAGTCCACCAGTCCCGGGTCTGACGTTCCACCCTTAGAACTGAGTGCTTTGAGCTCCCTCGGGTCTTCTGCTGGAGCAGAGGAATGGGGAAGAAAGAACCTGGACCTCGGAGCCAGACAGACCTGGGGCTGCTGCTGTAGGAACTTAGTCACCTCCCTTAACCTCCTGGGGCCTCGGTTTCCCTCGTGAAGTGAGGGTGGCAGTGCTACCTCCCGGGCAGTGTGAAGATGAAGAGATGTAACATATGAGAGGTGCCTGGCAGGGCCTCCCTGTGTCTCTTGGGAGTTTACTATTAGCATAAAACCCC
Source organism: Grampus griseus (assembly GCF_964374135.1). NCBI lineage: Eukaryota > Metazoa > Chordata > Mammalia > Artiodactyla > Delphinidae > Grampus > Grampus griseus. Next base: position 22,416,638 of record NC_139006.1, on the reverse strand, counting down.
CCCCAAGGAATATGCAATAATAATAATTATAGCTGCAACGTACTGATGGGGAGTGTGAATGACAGCAGCTCAATCCTTTGGTGTTTACTGAGTGGCTAGCCAGTTCTAAATCAGGACCCCCACGTCTAGGGAAGGTGGGCTGGGACCTGCTGAGGGGCTGGTGGGAAACCCAGCTCCTGGTGACTTTCCAAGAGGCTGCCACACAGCATGTTGGCGCTCGCCAGACGGAGCTCCCGTTGCATCCCCTGTGGCTCCCGCCGTGCTGTCCAGGCAGAGAATCTTCAAAGGACGGGCAGAAACAGTCCCCGAGTAAATCAAGCAAAAATCAATTGTGTGGGCCTGACTAGCACTACCTGCAGGTCTGTGCTGAGGGAAGGTGTGGGTGTCTGCTAAGACATGGGCCCTCCTCCTGGCCTCAGCCTTGGTCTGTGACCATCTTGTGACCAAGCTGCTCCCTGGGACAGGCTCCCACCAGGCCAAAGGGACAGGACCCTCCAGGTTTATAGCACCAAGGGATTATAGCACCAAGGTCGTGGTGCACCCGCTGCTTGGGCCATTCTTGACCTCAGGCATATTTATGGAGGCCCATGGAGCTGGCTGTGTGTCCAGGGAGCTTCCACACGCCACCAGCTGCACCTGGGCTACACCTGGGCTGTGCATATGACCTGCACAGAGTCCCCTAAGACTCTGAAGGCAGTTTGGCCACACCCCACTCACGGTCAAGGGCAACCCCATTCAGGGAGCTGAAGGGACCAGGTTGGTCATGCAGAGTTATGAGATAGAGCTGGGGTTCAAGCTCAAGGCAGGAGCTGGGTAGGGGTGGGATGGGAATCCAGGCTCTGGGCCATGCTGCTCTCTCCCTGCCCTTCCAGGGTCAGAGGAACGCCACCTCCTCTGGGAACCTTCATCGACCTCCTCGGCCCTCTGGTGGGCAGCCCCTGGGTGCTAGGTCCTGCGAGCAAGCCAGGCTGGGAGTCAGAGGATGAGGGGGAGCTGCTTGTACCTGGGGCTCACAGAGCAAGCGCCAGAGGGCTGGGCAGCATGGTTAAGGCCGAAGCTCATTGCCTGCTGAAGGGCAGGTGTGGGGGGGGGGCAGTTTTTACAGAGGAAGGACATGGAAACGGGGCTTTTGGTTGAGGAGGCAGTGCCATGAGCAGTAAGAGCTCTGCGTGGAGAACCCAGAGCTGGACATGTGCCTTTGGGTGTCTCTGAACCTCAGCTTACTCACCTGTTAAATAGGAACACATCCAGCCCCCAGAGTGAATACTTAGTTCCTGCACGCGAAGTGCTCAGGCACGGAACATGGTGGCTCTTACTACGAGTCAAGGGAACTCCAGGAGGAGGAGCAAGGGTGGGCAAAAGCTCAGAGATGTGTGAGGACCCCACTCAGCTCTGGAGGGCCGGGTCCGGGTCTGCACCTCCCAGATCCGAGCGCCTGGCGCAGGACTGGGCTGGGCTTGGGAAAGTGGCAGGAGCTGGATGAACATCTGCTGAAAGAATGAATGAGAGAATGAATGAATGAACGAAGGATCACACACCAGCCCGCCCGCCCTTCGGCGTTGCAGCCCCGTCCTCTCCTCTGCACGTCACAGGGGAGCAGATGGTGAGATCACAGGGTGTGAATTGTGTCTGTCACTCCCCCATCTGGGGAAGGTGCCGCTGCCATCACACTGCACTCCCTGGGGTGCCACCAGGAGACTCGTGGGCCCTCCAGAGAGGGGTCTCCACAGACTTCCCCCACTAGTCCTTGTCTCAGGGTGCCGGAAACCCGAGGAGAGGTGCCCCATCTGTGACTCTGGGAGAATCCACCAAGTGGCAGGGAGGCAAGAGGAGAGAAGTGGGGACTACCCTGTCCAGAGGCTGGCTGCCTTCCTGCCAGAGACTGGAGCCCTCTCATCTCAAAACCAGCATGTTCCCCAGCATCCTGTCGCCACCCACATTCAGCACCAGGGAGAGCTACTGGCAGAGCCCAGGGCCAAGCCATACTGGGTAAAGTTGTGGAAGGATCCGGGAGGGCCTGACAGGCAATACATGAACCCATTATCCAGAAGAGGATATCAAAATGGAGGGAGGGCAAGCACCAAGCTCAAGGCTTTGCTGGGGCCACTGACCGCAGCCCTGCCCAAACCTGGAGACTGCTGGGGGAGGCAGGGAGGTGCTGGTGGGGGAAGGGCACATCCAGGGAGGGCAGAGGCTCTGGCCTCTGATCCTTGGCTAGGGAACAATATTGTTCCAAGAACCCGCTGGGGACAGTGTGTGGAGATGAATAAAATATTCATCATCCGGGAAAACTCACAGTCACTTGATGAATAATGGAATTTATAGACCTGCAGAGGCAGACCCAGCCATGAGGGGTGCGGGCCAGGACCCAGAGGCCCCTGTCTGCTCTGATCTTGCCTTCCCCTGAGCACCCTCTCTGAGCCCTTAGATGCCCAGCTCCCACAGGTGACAGGTGTAGACAGGACAGAGCAGGAGGCAGAGTCCATGAGAGGGAAACAGGGTGAAAGGGACAAGTCCTTAAATTTGTTACTCCTTGAGAATCAGCTTGGTGGTAGAAAAAGAGCACTGAACTTGGAGTCCATTGTGGCTGGCATGAAACCCGGCTGCTGTTACCAGTTCTGTGCCCTGGGTGTGACACCCAGTCCTGCCTCAGTTTCCTCCTCTGTAAGATAGGGTTGACTACCACTACCCGACCGAGGACTGCTGGGATCTGATGAGATGACACAGGTGCCTGGTGCCCTGTCCAGCACACACAGTGCTGGGACGCGTTGCTGAGAGCTGGACCTTTAGCGCCTCCCTTTCTGGCTCTCACACTACCCTGGGCCCAGAAATGGTCTGGCAGGCAGAGGGAGGCATGGCCATAGGAGCAGAGAAGCTTCTAGTCCTTGCGGCAGGGTTTGATGACAATAAGTGCGAAACACCTGGCCTGGGACAGACTCCGGCACCCACCCAGGCCCCCCCACCCCAGAGAGTCGGCTTGGCTGGGGCCTGGGCAAGGGCACTTTTAAAAAGCTTCCCAGGAGCTTCCAAGGGTTAGAACCACTGCTCCAGGGAAGAAGGCTTGGTCGGGGAAACTGAGCCTGGGCAAGGGCGAGAAGAACTTGGTCGTGTCCATCCCAGGAAATGACAGCGATCCCTGCCCCTGCTCCCCTTTGGGCCTCGGTCTCCCCCTTTGGGCAGGCTGCTGACTGGCTGGGGCATCAGGGGCCCAGCCCCTGCTTCAGGCCCACTTCCTGAGTGACAGCTGTGGCAGCTGGCAGAAGACAGGCGCAAGGCAGCTTCTAATTTCTCTGGGCTCCCAGATCCCTGCCTCAGTCTGTCGCCTCTGATGAGATGCTTGACCGATTTGCCCAGGGCAGCCGCTCCTCCAGAAGAGGCCCCAAGTCCTGCCGGCCCGAGCGCCAGCCAAGGGTGTGGGTGGGAGGAGGTTGCCTCTCCTTGCAGACTCTGGCCGTCTCTGGAGTGGGACAAGGGTGCCTCTCCTTTTCTGCATTTCTTTGGGTGACATAAAGAGCTCGTGCATAAGCTTCCATTTGAACAAGGAGCTGCTGAAATGTGCAGACCTCGCGGGAGGGCCCTGCAGCCCCCTCTGCACACGACATGTCCTCTGGGATCAGCCCGGAGAGAGAAACAGTGCGACCTCAGGCAAGTTGTTGGACTTCAGAGTCTTGGTGCCTCACCTGGGAATAAGGGTACCCATTTCTCAGGATGAGCACAGGAGGAGGATGACAGGGAAGGCACTGAGCCCGGGGTCCAGGGCACAGCACAAACATTCGCCGTCACTGCTCCTGTGGTGTCTCAGAGGGGTCACTGCGGTGCCGGGGACCGGCAGCCCTTAGCACACCAGGCTGAGTTCTCAAGCTGGTCCCTACCTCCGTCTCCAGCTGCCCGGGCCCTTCCCCCTCCCCTCCTCTGCCCCTGCCCCTCCCCTGTTGTGGAAGCACCTCCAGGGCAAGAGCTGGAGATCAGACAACTGAACCCTCTGGCCCTCCCAAGGGGGTTCTCAGATCCTAACATCTCATATTCTTTCTCAGGAGAAGCAAATTACTTACCTGGCTTCAATCATCCAGCCTAACATTTACCTTTCTCCATGTGTGAGCTTCTGCCTCCACCTGCCACCATGAGGCCTGGGTGCTGCCTGTGTTTGCACACCTCCAGGGACGGGGAGCTCACTCCCCCCACCTCCAGACAGGGTAAGCACTTGCCTATTCCCTGGCCTCTGGCTTTGTGCTCCAAGATCTCCCCTGTGCTGAGACAAGTCACTGAGGGTCCCCCAAAGGAGCACCTGCTTGTCACCTGGGAGATGGACAGTGCTGATCTGTGAGTAGCTCATCAGAGCGGTGCCCCAGCACAGTGGGGATACCGTGTAAGGATGGCACCTCGAGGCTGTGGGCAGAGGGCACTGTGGTAGCAGAGAGAGGGGGCAGGGGATGTGGGCGCCAGACTTTCAGATGAGTGCTTACGGCCCCTCGTCCTGGGATTCAGCTGTGCAGGTTGGCCTGGCACTGAAACACGGGGCCATGAAACGGTGAGTCTGATGAGGAGAACGTGGGGGAGGCGCAGACTGGAGGTGCTGCCCAGGTAGAGGCTGGTTTTGCCGAAGTCCCTCCTCCCCTGCCCGCTTCTGATTCCGTAGGGAACAGGGCTATGATCTTTTGGAGTCCCTGATGTTGGGGGACAGGGCACTAGGACGCCAGGGGTGGTGGGTGGAGGGACTTCCTTCTGAGCTGCTGAGCTAGGCCCCCAGCCCTGGCCCTGGTCAGACCCCACTAAAGGGGCCGCTAATGGGCCTCTGTGGCCTGAAGTGCCCTGGTTGTGTCGAGCCTAAGTGATGATAAAATCGACAGCAGTTTAATTGGTAATTTTAATCCTGGACAGAGCAGTAATGGCGTTACTAATTGGATTGTTAGAGATTTGTGCTTTATGGCTATGTAATTAGAAGAGCTACGGAGGGCCAGGGTGAACTGGGGGGCCATGCAGGGCCAGGGCCAGCGAGCAGCAGGTCGGGGGGGCCCTTCCCTGGCTGGCGTTGGGTCACCACTGGGACCTCCTGCTCTTGTGCCGCTCCTTCCAAGCAGGGCTCCTGGGACAGCTGAGTGGGGCGGGGGCAGCCAGGGTCTACACATGCCCCTCTCAGACCTGGGGTTCCATCGTGTTGAGAGGAGAGGAGGAGGCCTTGGCGAGCACGACACGAGGGGACCTGTAAGTTCTAACCTCAGTTCCCTATAGAACGGGGTATAGGGGCTCCCTCAAGCCCAGCCCCTCCCTGTGCTCCCAGGGCTCTGGGCAATCAGAAAGAGGTCTTAGGTCCTCTCTCCCTGTTCAGTTCCCAGATGGGGAAACTGAGGCCCAGGGAGGGGAGGGGACAGCCTGTGTGTGCTCCACTCTGGCCTCATATGTGCGTCTGAGACTCACCAGCCCTGGAAACCGGCATTTGGAGGCTTTTCTGCACACACATCACTGCCATTCTGCACCTGTGTGAGGGACACACGGGCTGACATCTGGAGCATAGAGAGGGGGTGAGGGGGGGTCCAGGCCCACCCCAGGCATGCGGGGCAGACGTTGTGAGGTGTCTTGTCAGGGGGGCAGGGTGGAGAATCCTTTGGATTGAGTTCACAAGAGGCTACAATGATTCCTGGCGCTCAATAAACATTTGCTGGATTAATTAATGAAGGAAAGAAAAAGAAAAAAGAAAAGGGAGGGAGGGAGGACAGACAGACCATGGACAGAGGGCCTCTGTCCAATGTTAGGCCCTCCCATTGGTCCGCTAAACTACCACTGGTCACTTTCCTAACCTAGGCGTAGTTCCCTCCACCTTCTTCCAAGGGAGCACAGTGTACCTCTCTCCTCACCTCTCTGCCCTCGACTCTTCCCCTTGCTTACCTGCTCCAGCTGCCTCACCTGGCAGAGTGCCAGGCACACTCCTGCCCCAGGGCCTTTGCACTTGCTGTGTTGTCTGCTAGAAATGCTCTCCCCCTAGACATCTTCATCGCTCACTCCTTCAGGTCTTTACTCAAAAGTCACCTTCCTGCTGGGCTTTCCTTGGCCACACACTTGCTTAAAAAAAACAAAGCAAAAGACAAACCACACCTGTTCTCCCACTGCCCTGCTTTATTGTCCTGGCTTGCACTTTTCTTGCCTATTGCTGGATTTTGTTCACGGCTGCATCCCTAGTGTTGTGACAGAGAGCAGATGCTCATACATAGTTGCTGAATGAGTGAATGCAAAGTTGGAGGCTCCCTACCGAGGCAGCCCTGGGAGGTGAAGGCAGGTTGTGTGGGGGTGTGTTGTGCAGGTTGAGGGGGCCAGGAGGCTGACATGGGGTGGGGTGGTGACTGAGACCCCCGCACCTGTGAGCCTTCCCTCTGGCTCCCCACCCCCCAGCATGGCTCCATAAGGAGCAGTGCCCCAGCGACCTACATCAGCAAATTACTCGGCAGATGGGGGCTGGGGAGATAAAAATCCCCATCCTCCTGCCAAGTGCTCCACCTCGGTTCCCTCCACTTGCACGGCCATCAGCCTGACCCACACTCCCTTTCAGGTCACCCCATGGCCTCCAACTGCCTCTTTTGTGCTCCTCCCGCAGGAATCGGCTACCTCTGGGGTGGGCTTTGGGACTCCAAGGAGACCCCTCCTCTGCTGGCCCCAGCTCCCTGTTCACAGGCAAGAGTCAGTGCCCCAAACCCCACCATCAGCACCAGGGTGGGTCCCTCCAGGGCGAGCGCCAGCCCACCTGCCTGGCCAGGCTGCCTCAGGCTTCTTCGTTGGGTGATGTATGGCCCAGTGGCCCTGCCAGGAGGCGACAGCAGATGGATGGGCAGTGCCGAGGGGTGGGCTCAGAGCCAGAGCGGGAGCGGGCAGTGGGGAGGCGCCTGGCTCTGGAGAAAGCCATTCCCGGAATGCCACCCTCCCTGACCTCAGGCAGGACAGCAAGTGCGGAGGGAGCTGTCTCCCGCGTGGCGCTCACACTGTGGCCCTCGGTGTGGGGAAGTGCAGGGAGCTGGGGGGCTCTTGGCTCCTCCTGGCATCTCTCCAGGCCTCAGTTTCCGCCTCTGTAAAATGGCAATGAAGCACCCACTGGGAGGCGGCAGGGAGGATTACCTGAGAGGATGCTCACCACGGGCTCAGCCCCGGGCTCAGGGGCGCTCCCACTCCCAACCCTGTTAGGCCTGGTGCTGGGCCAGGGAGGGGCTATCCCTAAAAGTCCGCTTCCTCCTCCCTGTGTCTCCCCCTGACCCCCTCCCCCACCTTCCCTCTCCTGGCCTTTGGGAGAATCGCGCAGCCAGAGACGTAGAAGACTTTGGCAAATTTCTAGTTCAACCTCCCTCCAATTTTCCAGAGGGGAAAACTGAGGTCTTGAAGGAGGCAGGACTGCCCAAGGTCAGGTGGGAGGGCTTGGGAGACCCCTCGTGGTGATTCCTGAAAGAAGTCGCCTCTCCACCCCAGGAGGGTGGGGCGCAAGGGGCTGGTGCCGCTGCCCAGCAGATGGGGAAGGACGGGCAGGACAGCGCTGGGCACAGGGAAGGGGGCCGGGAGGGCTGGTGCAGTTGCTGCGGCCGAGTCAGGATGCGCCAGACGCCTCCGTGGGATCTGTCTGCATCCAAGGAGACCAGGACACTGGGCGGACGGATGGCGCGTCCTTGCTGGCTGGGCCTGGAGGAGGGTTGGGGAGTGTGGGGGGGTCATTCTGGGAACCAGGCTGCCTGTGGAGCCAGGCGGCATCTCCCGGCATCTGTTCACTCCCTGCTCCCCAGAGGAGCCCGGATTCCATGTGGGGCTCCCGACGGCTGTCGGTACGTGACACAGATGTTCGTGGACAGGTCTGCTGGACGCATGAGGGGTGTGGGCCTGCGCATGTGCGTCTGTAGCCAAGGGTGTGTGCACACATGTGTGCCAGGGGGGATAGGCACGTGCAGGGGTCTGAGCACCTGGGCCCCTAGAACCCAGGGCTGGGGCCCACGTCACACGTGTCTGGGTGTGCAATGCACTTTGCACGTGTGGGCCTCTCTGGACACGCAGGCATGGATGAGGTGTGGGAGTACACAGGTGGGCATGGGGAGAGACAGATGTTCACTCGGCGCCCACCAGGCCCCGCACAATTCGGCCTCAGCTTTGGTCCAAAGGAATTGTCAAATGGGGAAACTGAGGGCAGCAGCCTGCCTAAGGCCCCAGGGTTCCTGCCTGTAAATCCAGGAGAACCACCCGTGCCCCACCCTCCTCACAAGGTGGGGCTCAGACAAGAAAGTGTACCCCTCAAGGTAAGGGATGGGGAAGGCTCTGCAGCAGATCGCGGTAGCACTCTGGAATGGGAGTCTTAATTTGGATTCGTTCTTCTGAGCAGAACCCCAGGGTGTGATGTGGCCTTTGAGGTCACCTGGGGAGCCCCTGCTGCTAAGTCGGGGTGGGGTGGGGGGGCCTGACAGCCGGGACCCTTGCAGAGGAGGGAGCCCCTGCTGGAGGGTCTCGTCCCCTCTCCGAGCCTCTATTTCCCCACTTGTAGAATGGAGAGGACCCCTCCTCCCGGGTCCCTGCTGGAGGGCTGGAGACCCAAGGTCGTCTCGGGGGCGAGGCAGTGGTCCCGCCATGCTCTCCTGCCGGTCTGGGAGGGGTGATGAGCCCAGGGCGGGGGAGGAGGGGGCTAAGGGATATGAGGCAGGGAGGCAGGCCTTCCAGTTCAGTTAGTGAAGGGATTTGTCATTTTAATGATGTGATATTTCTTGCCTGGCTCCTGTCCGTGGCAGCACGAAGGGGACAGCTGCCTCCCTGAATAAGTTGGTGCCCGTGCCAGTGGGGGCTGCCCTTGGACTCCCTCACCAAGCCAGGCTGAGGCTGGGGTCGAGGCTCAGATGTCAGGGCTCAAGGGGCCAGTGGCTCCCACACAACCTCGCCTCCAGCCCAGCTCTGCTTCTCCCTCTCTGTGTGACCTTGGGCAGGTCCTGCCCCGTCTCCAAGGCTTGGTTTCCTCATCTATAAAATGGGGCTAACGCGATCACCCCCATGGCTTCTGCCACTGACCACTATTGGCTCCAGAATCTTTCACTCCCTCCCCTTTGCTGCCCCCTCCAGTCCCACCTGCCAGGGCCTGCTTCTGCTCCTGAATTTCTACAGACCCTCGGCAGGCCGTCCTCCCCCAGGAGCGGTGGGGTTTTTTTGAAGCGCCAACCTGGCTCTGGCTCCCCCTCATCCAGAGGCGAGCCCAAGCTGGCCTCGCCCCAGCCCCCAGCCTCCCTGGGCCCCCGCCCCATCCCGTCTCCACGCCTCCGTCATTCTGAACCTGTCACAGCTGTGGGACCATCCCTTGCTTTTCTCACTTCTGGCCCTTTGTACAAGCTGCTCCTTCTGCCCTAGTCAGACCATCACCCTGGTCCCTCGAGTCAGAGGCCTCCTCTGGCTTTCACAGCTGCCCTCTATTTGCCCTGTGGCCACACTTGTTACACTGGAGGGTGACAACTGGTTTCCTAATCTGTCTTGCCTGCTCTGTGTTCCAGCACATAGTAGGCCCTTGATAAACATGTGTTTGTTGAATGACTGAATGAGGGGCTGCGGAGCCGCCCTCCTGACCCTGGAGCACAGCTACGAGGATGCGGGTGGCAGCGACAGCGAGGGTGGCCCGGCGGGTGGCCCATCCATCAGGCTGGCGCGGCGCCGGACCAGATGGAGCCGAGCCCCTGGGGAGGGGAGAGGAGGAAGAGATCCATCACCCAACGGTCAGCCCGCAGGTGTGTGGGCGTGTTGCACCTGCCCCTCCACGGGACCCTCATCCATCACGCTGTCCCTGGGAGGCTGGGATGGGGTGAGCAGGCTTGGCGGGGCTGGAGCCTGCAGGAAGTCTGCAGCTCTCTCAGCACAGGGGAGACTGAGGCCTGGATAAGGGCGGCAGAAGTAAAAAGTGGGGACCCCAATCTGCATTTGAGTGACAGCTCCAGGGTGTGAACTTGGGCAAGTCTCTGGCCTCTGGGAGCCAATGTCCTCATCTGTAAAATGGGGACACAGCAGTGCCCCCTGACCCAGAAGAGGAGAGGAGTCACAGAGATGAGGTACCATGCTTGCCTCGCACCCCCCACTCCTACCCCTGACCCCCAGCCCGGCCCCTGGCGGAGGAGGGGCGAAGCAGTGATGGTGGCTTTGAGTGGCGGGGCCCTTGGATTCAGGCAGAACTGCCTAACTGTCTGGGCCAACAGGGCGAAGGAGACGTTGATGGATGCTCCTCTGGGACAGGAGGGCTGGGGGTGGGGGTGGCTGAGTAACGACCAGGCCCCACGGTAAGTACAGCTCAGTTGACCCAACCAGCGGCCGGGGGACATCGTGGCCTGGACTCTCCCAGCCCTCACCCAGTTTGCTGGGAGGTCACTGCCTCCCTCCCCCTCCTCCTCAGCATATTAATTATCAAAACAAATGCTTTCTGAGCCATCATTTCACCTGAATTGCACAACGGCCTAGGGAGTGGGGCGAGATCCTTGGGCATTAAGAGCCTCATTCTAGGGACTTCCCTGGCGGTCCAGTGGGTAAGACTCCACACTCCCAATACAGGGGTCCTGGGTTCGATCCCTGGGTGGGGAACTAGATCCCGCATGCATGTAGCAGCTAAGAGTTTGCATGCCGCAACTAAGACCCAGCGCAGCCTAAGTAAATAAATAAATATTAAAAAAAAGAAAAGGTCTTCAAAAAAAAAAAAAAAGATCTTCATTTCACAGATGGGGGCGCCTGAGACCCATTCACCCAGCAGTTAAGTACTGAGCACCCACTCTGGGCCAGGCTCTGTGCTGGGCACCAGGGAATCAGACAAGAAGGCTTCGGCCGCATGCTTGCCCCACGCACCCTGGAAGTTACAGGACTGGGTTTTGCATCCCTCATGGTAGATACTGGGAATGTGGCAGACAGCATTCTGCTGTGGTGTGTGCTCCCTGGCAGCGATGGCACCCTGGGGGCCAGGCACAGTCTGCACTTAAAGTGCGTTCTTCTCATTTAGTCATCCAAGGCAGACATCGGTGACCCTGTTTTCCAGCTTCGAAACCTGGAGCTCAGAGGGGTGACCTGACTTGCCTGGGCCCCCCAGCTGGGAGGAGGAGGAGGGAGGCGCCCACATCTGCGCCTCAGACCTGCACTCGCTCCATGCGGCCCAGGGACAGGCTCAACGAGGAGTGCCTGGTGGGGGGCTCGTGAATGAACCCGTGCCCCCCAACAGCACCGAGCTCAACCCTGCATCCCCAGCTCCTCCCCTGCTGTGGGGGTGAGAGCCAGCACCAGGACGCCTCTCCCAGAATCCAGCCCCAACCTGACAGCCCCTCCCAAACCATTCCTGCCCCTGGGGTTTGTCCCCACTGCTGAGCCCCCTCAGGGGGCCGGTGGCCACACCCAGATCACGTGAGGGCAGGACTTCTGTCCCACCCGCCTCTGGGCTGGGCCCGAGGGACAGCCTCTCCTGGGAAGCTGAGGAGCAGAACAGCCCAGGCGGAGGTAGGACGGGGTTCGCACCCCAGCTCCAGGTCACGTGGCCTCTCCGAGCCTCACTCTCCTCCTGTCCCGCAGGGGAGCGATGGTGACAGCACAGGGCTCTCGTGTGGCCTCAAGATGCAGCCAGGACCAAAGCGGGAGCTGCTGCCATGAACTGGGACTGGCGTGTAGGGTGGTGAACGTGCCCCTGCTGGGAGGGCTGAGGATTAGAGACTGGCCAGGTGTGCCAAGGCCAACACGGATCACTGTTGTAGTAAATCTCATCCTCCTCGGGGCCTGGCCAGAGCAGACAGGGTCGGTGCTGGGGTGGGGGGCCGGGCCTGCTCCCCTGAGCCAGGCAGTGGGGCTGGACCAGCTGGGAGGAGCTGGAGGGCTGGCGGGGCGGGGCTGTGTTTGGCCTGTGCCGACCTACCCAGTGGAGCAGAGCCAGCTCTAACGAAGTGGGCCAGCCCCAGGCCGGCCCTGATTTCACGTCTCGGTGGCCACTTCCCAGCTGGTAAATGTCACTGGAGAGAGGTAGCTGTGGCACCTGGCATGGACCCAGTCTTGGGTGGGGGCGGGCAGGGGCCAGGGATGCCCATGGAATGCTGATGCCAGCCCAGGGCTCCCAGACCCTCCAGACTCCCCCCAGGTCCCAAAGGCTGTGCCCAGGCAGCTGCAGCTGTCACCCACTCAAGGATATTTGCAACCACCAGCCCCTCTCCTGCTGTCAACCTGTGAGGGCCCCAGCTTCAGGGCAGGGAGGGTTCTCTGTGGCTGGTCATATCCTGCCCCTGTCTTCATGGGAGGGGGGCAGTTCAGGGTGGTCTGGAGAGGGGCACAGCTGCCCAGGGCTCAGGAGTGGGAGCAGAGCTGTGGGAGAAGCCCTCCCTGCCCACAATGGCCCCTGCTGCCCTGAGCTGTCTCCTTTGATACCTGAATCAGGACGAGCTAATAGTGAAGAGCTATAACCACACAGCAGCAGGCCTTGTTTAATAAACTCTCGCTGTGGCAGGTGCTGGCTCAGAACCTGATGACCCTGTGGTGGGCTGGGAACTGAATCGATCCTGCGGAAGAGGAATGTGGAGCTCGAAAGGCCAAGCCCTCTCCTCCGAACAGCACTGTCCCCCACCAGCCCTGCGGTGCCACCCCCGGTCCTCGTGGGGCCCTCCCTCTGCCCTGCTCCCCAACCCAGAGGGGATGGGGCCTGGACCCCTGTCTGCCCTGCATCCTCCTCCCCTCCCTGTCGCCTGGGATTGCCAGGAGGTGGGAGGTGGGGGTGGGGGTGGCCTGGGGTCGGAGGGTGTTGCTTTTCCCCTGCTCATCATGGGACTCTCAGCCCCCCTCAGCTTCCCGGCCCATGGGAGCTAGAGTGGGGGAGAGGGGGGTACACATCCTTTCCAGGTTTGGGAGGAGGAGCTGGGCCTTCTGGAGAACTGGAAAGCACGAGGGGCTGAGGGGGGGTGTTTCCCGGTGCACCGTTCCCTCCCCTGCCCTCCTCCCTTTTCTCTCCTTTTAGATCCTCCATCTCCAGATCTGAGACGTGACAACCATGCCCAACCACCCTCGGCCTAGACCCCACGGTTCCTGGGTGCGAACACTCTTAAGTTGCCTCCGTGACAGGACGGGAGAGTGGACTGGCGCCGGTTCTGAAACCGGAGGGTCAGACCCACCTGGAACGCTGTGACTTCCACATCGTCGTCACTGCTGGCCTCCGCCCAGCGGGAGCCACCCCTGATTTATCCGCATCACCCCGCCCCCTTCCCTGACTAAGGAGCACCTCGGGGTGGGGCTCCGGCTCCCAGAATGCTGCCTTGCTGGGCCTCTCTACCCTACGCCCAGTACGAACTGGTTACAGCAGAGCTTGGCAAATAAGGGCACTGGGGTGGGGGCGGCCCCTGGAGCCTAACGGCCTCCTGGAGGGGGCAGCGGGGGCGGGGCACGCCTGCACCCCCTGAGAGCTGCTCCCTGCTCCCCCTTCTCGGCGTTTCCGGGGACCTTCCTATGTGGAGCGGGGAGCCCTGGCATCCCCAGCCACTCTCCCCTTTCCGGGGGGAAAAAAGGGGGGAGGAGAAAAAAGCTGTACCGATACTTCGCGAAAAAGCTGTACGGATACTTCGCCGCGTGTGCAGCTCAGAATAGTAATGTGCTTTCTCAAGGCAAACAGAACTCCCCAGGTGTTAATGCAAATTCACTCCAGTTAAGATGAAAGAGGGCCGTTTCCCCCTTTGCCGGCTAATATGAAGGACTTAATAGATTCTGCCTCAGGAACTCGGCTGGGAGAGGAAGGCTGGGGGAGGGGTGTAGGCGTGGACAAAGAAGGCGGGGTCCCCGTGGGTTTTAGAGCAGAGCACCTGCCACAGCAGGCCTTGCCGACGTGCACTCGGCTGCCCCAGCCACCACCTGGGCTGTCAGGAGCTGAACCTGCTGCCGGGCAGGAGGCTGCGGGGAAGCCCAGGTGGCAGTGCCAGGCCCCTGCAATGGTGCCCACTGCCCTTCACATTAACTCGGGGGCTGGCACCAGAACTGCCACTTCCCAGTTTGTGCCAGAGGAGACTGGGGCTGGGAGAGAGGATGGGGTGAAGCTCGCTGGCCCTGCAGGGTGCCTGGTTCAAGACCAGCTGCGCCGCGGCTGTCCCTCTGGTATCCTGGGTCTGTCTTTTTCGGCTCCCTGGAGGGTGAAACAGACCAGCCTGAGGAATTCTTTTAGAAACATGACATTCGTAGACGGCTGGAACTGGAAGAGGTCTGGGTTCCTCTGGTCCAAACTTGACCTACAGCCGAGGACAAGAGCGGAAGGGACCCTCTCAAGGCCACACGGCTGGAAGCAGGGAGGTGCTCTCCTGAAGCGCAGGCTGGACCCCGACAGGCCAGGGTGGGACAATCAGTCTGGGTGGCTCTGCCAGCCACGGGCCCCTTCCTCCCATGGGGGGAGCCCTTCTCCAGCCCAGACAATCCCAGACCACTCCAATTCTGCACACGCATTTCCCTCGGAATCACCCTCCCCTGGAAACTATGCAGGGCCAAGCTGGGCCGTTGCTGGGGAGGGTGGGGGGGACTGGAAGGTATCTCTGGATGAAGGGAGCTCCAGCGGGACGGTGGGCAGGAGAGAGGCTGTCCCCACCGGTCCACTTCACTCGTTCTGGATTTAACTCCAATCCACTCTCGGGTAAATGGCACAGCAGGTGCCTACAAGGAGACACCTCAGCAGCCTTCTTCGCTTTTGTTTACTGACTTAATTCCTTCGGATCAAAGGCTGCCCCTTCCTCCCTGAGCAGGCAGGCAGGGGAATTACATTATTTATATTGAAAATGGGCAAGATTCCATGGGGACTTCTTCCTTATGCCTGATAAGAGAAAATTAGGTCACTGCCGTGCCGTTGCCGACCCTCCCCCCAAGGCCCCAACCCCCGGCGTCTGCAGTGGGTTTTTATGGTCCAGGTGCCCACGGGCTCAGGGAGCTGCTCCAGGTGCAGGGCCAAGGGCTGCCCACCCAGCCGCTCTCCCACCCTGAGCCTCCAGTAAATTATTGACCTGAGCAGCAGGTATTAATGTGACAAAGCCAGGCAGCCCCAGCCTGGGTTATCTATCATCTCCTGGGCTTTGCAGCTGGCACTGGGCAAACACAGTGAGGACAAATAGGCCAGATGCAGGTAATTAAGCTCCTGGTACAGGTGGAGGGATGGGGCCCATGTGGGGGCCACAGGGGGGCCTGGTCCCTCTTGACCTGGGGCTTCCTCTGGGTGTCCACTTGCTTTTATTCCTGCTTCCTCCTGTAAGCCCCCCACCCCTCCAAAGGAAGCATCCAGAGACAGTCACCTTCCCCTTGTGGCACTGGGCTTAGAGCTTCCCAGGCATAAACGATCCCCACAAAACCCTATAAAACTCCCCTTTTAGATGAAGAGATTGCAGTGCCCAAAACTTAGGTGACTTGCCTAGATCACATGGCCGCTAAGTGACTGAAACCAGGTCTTTCTGAGTTCCAAGTTGTGGGCCCTGAGCCCCTCAGCTATGTGGTTTCCTTAGCCCTCCGCATGGCTGGGTGTAAAGAAAAGATTTCATGTTTCTTCATGTGTACTGCTTCTGTTACTTGTAAATAACGGTGGTACTGCTGCACATCCTCGTCTCTTTTTCCTTAGAAATCTGAGTGTTTTTTGTGTCTGTTCTTCATGTTATCCTGACAACATCTCAGAGGTACCCAGAGGCATCATTGCCAACCCTCGTTACAGAGGGGCAGCCGGGAGGCACAGAGCAAGCATGCAGCTCCGGCTGCGGACCTCTCCAGGAGATGTCTTGATTTCTTTGGCTCAGAGGCAACATGCCAGGTGCTATTCTGGGGCTACTACCCCAGTGGGAAATGGGCATCAAGTGGGAACCGGGAGGGGACCCGGTGGGGGTTCTTCTGAGTCAGCTCAGGTCCTGGCAGTGCTGAACAGCCCTGAGCCTTCTCCGTGTAAGCGAGCTCTGGACTCCCTACCAGGGCCGGGACTGTGGCCGCAGCATCCTGCTGTAATGCAGTAATGACAGGCTGCCAGGGAGTCCCGCCGCGGCCCGGGAGGGGAGAGGAGCCCTTGGCCTCTCTCAGCTGCCTGGGCTGTCTGAGACGGAGATGGAGAACACACAGACGGCTCGACTCTCTTCTTCAGACGCTCAAGAGATTAGATTAGACATGGTTGCAGCAATCTTCTCACCGATACCTTTCCCCCCAGAGTCCGGCTGCCAACTCATTGTTATACGTGGGTGGCTCCCGACCCGCTCCTCCAAAGCGAAGGCTTCTGGGGTGGGCAGCCCTGGGGACATCTGCCAGGTGCTCAGCTCAGGCGAGGACGACAGAAAAGGATGAAGTGCTGGCAGGAATGCCACTGAAGGACCTAATGGGGCCGGGCTGCAAATGCCACAATTAAACACCCAGGTCCGGCCTGCAGCTTTGGGTTTACAGCACGGTCAAAACAAACTAAAAACAAACCAAAAAAAGCAGAGGAGAATTCAACCTGTCTCCCAATACCCAAATATCAGTATTATTAATTCTAACCCCACTGAATGGAGCCCTTGGGATCTGTGAGAGCCTTACTATCTCTTGGGGGTCAGGAGTTGGCTTTTTAAAAAAAAGTCAGGTAAAAATATTGTCTGGACAGCTTCAAATGACCAGTATTTATAAAGTATTTTCTCCAGCTTGGACTACGTAGGAAATAAAACTATTTCCAATCACTGAAAATAACATAACCTACATTTAAGAAATGCAGCAGTTCCTGCACACCTGAAACTAACACATTGTAAATCAACTATACTTCAGCTAAAAAATAAACGCAGCAGTCTCATATTATTCATCTAACAAAAAGTTGAATTAGTTACTAATTCTATACATTTAAAACTAACAAAATGTTTAAAAACTTCAAAATTCTCTAGTTTTACAACTTCATATCTCTCCAAAGTATATAAAAAGCTGGTTATATTTAACTCAAACTCTTGGAAAGTTTTGTGTACTTTGATAGGCAGCCCTGTGGACCCTCAGAAGTCCTGAGAACATATTGTGCCAACTGAATCTCTATTTTAGGTTGCGTGATTTGGGATAGAATTATCCTATAGTAGTTTTGGTCTTAATAAAGGACTTTTGTTGACTAAAACAATAAAACCAGCAAAAAAACCCCAAAGCTCTGCAGCGGTCGTTCCCAACTCCAAGTGTGAATGGCATGTGGCGCTGTGACCACAGCAGGGCCTCATCTGTCCTGCAGGCTGTGCCTGGGCCCCCAGTGGCTCTGCATGCTGCCCATGCCCCATCTTCCAGAGCAGGAGTGCCTGGAGCGATTGCCCAGTCTGGTGCCCTAGTTTTCAGGTCTAGAATTGAGGACAGGCGAGGGGTGTGGGAAGGACATGGAGAGACTGGGACCCAGTACAGGGCCTGCCTCACGGGAAGCACGAGGGGTGTCCTGGTGAAGGCACAGTCGCGGTGCTGTCGTCAGCCTGGAAAAGGGGACCCTTTCACCACCAAAGACGTGGGGCTGGAGCTGAGGTCCCAGACATCAGGGAGCCGCCACCCCCCAGCCCCAGTCACCACTTCAATGGCCAGAGCAACGAGCAAACTGAGGGAGCCCAAGACGAACTTTTTACAACTTAGAATTTTTATTAAAACAATCATTTAAATTACAACAACCCCCCAGAATAGAAAATAGCCTTCCCTGGTGTGGCCCTGACAGGAGGCCCCATAGGAAGAAGGATGGTTTTGAAGTCTTTGAAAACGGGTGGATGGAGCTTCCCTGGAAGCCCAGAGGGGCCAGCCTGGCCCCGGGGAGGCTGGGAGAGGCCATCTCCCTGCCAAGGCCGCCCGCTCCAGGGGCCTGCAGGCCCCAGTCCTGCCAGCAGGCGAAGCTTAGCCAGTCGCAGGTTGTTACCCTCAGGACTTGCGGTTTTGATTTGAAAGAGAAAAGAAAGGGAGAGAGAAACCTGTCCCCAAGACTACAGAACGCAATCACTCAGGAAGCGTTAAGTAGTGCCGCGGGGTGCTGTCCAGCAGGGCCCGGTGGGTGCGCAAATAACTGTGAGGACAGCACAGGACAGAGCCGCTGGGGCTGAGGTGGAGCCTAAATCAGATCAACGAGGTGCCCTGCGTGGACCCGCCAGGGGCTGCCAGCGCAGCCTCGCTGAGTGTTACCAGCACGGTGCTTCTGCCCAAGGACCATCAGGAGCACTTCAAAGGAAACAATCCGGGCAGGGCCCTGCTCTCAATGGAGGTCGGGGGCTTCCTTACTTAATAAGACCTAAGCTCATTCACTTACAAATCACACAGTCACCTCGGCCATTGGCACACGCCCTGAAAACCAAGCTCTGCTTTCATTCCTTCTTCCACTGGGGCTCAAGATATTTCTGAGGGCCGCCATCCTCTCCGCCTGTTCATCTCTGGGAGGTACCTGCCAGCTCTCGTCCCCAAGGAGAGCTGCCTTGTCCCTGCTGGAGCCAGGCTCTGCCGGCCCTCCAGAGTCTGCTCCCTCCACAGCTCAGATCCCAGCCGGCTCCCCTGTGGCTGCATGGCTCGGCATTTCCCAGACTTCAGACATACACACAGCAGTTAAATAATAAAAAAACAAAGCCTGACAACATTTTTATGAATGACCACCATGCTCTGTGCCCACAGCCACTGTTACAGACTAACTGTGCAGGTTAGGGATGGGTGGTGAGCCTGAGGAAACAGCCTCACAACTGTCAGACCTTACATTACAAACGCGGCCGGAGGAGCCCCGCCGGGGACCGTGTCTCAGGGGAAGAGGCCTCGGAGGGACAGAGAGACACAAGGGAACCTTCCAGCTACAGCCATTCATGCTTAGTGTCCAGATTCGGAGTCCCACCCTGCATGTCCTGAGGGGCTGGGGGGACACATAGGGCTGGCTTACACCGTGCAAGGTGACCCAAGAAGGTGGCGGCAAGCCCAGGACACCACTAGGTCAGCTTGACCACGGAATTTGGCAGGATCTCTGCGAGCTTCTCAGTTTCTCAAAACCACACAGGATTGCCAGAAGCCACCTCTGCCCTCAGGAAATCTCCAGGCCCTCCCACGCCTTCATTTAATACACTTCTTTTCACTGGTTAGCACTTATCCCCGGCTCTGCACAGCAGCCTCATCGGAAGGATGTGAATGGCCTGGCGGGTCACAGCAGCACCACCAGCCATGGAGGAAGAAAGGGCAGGAAAGCGGCCCCAAACCAAGGAGTGAGTATGGGCCATGGGGTGGCTTTGTGACCTGCTGCCACCCGGCATGGCCGGGGGTCGTGTGTCGGCAGGTGCAGAGCACTGACTGTGAGGGGTCACCTGCATCCCCTCCCTCACATGGCCCAGGGGAGAACATAAGGCGAAGGGCTCTCAAGGAGACGAGGGCAACAGCCAAGCAGGCCCAGGTACAGCCACGGGGGGGAGAGCCTTGCTGGCGTGTGGCCGGGAGGAAAGACCATTCAGATCAACGAGGCAGACTGGGGCCAGTGGAACTGGGTGTCGGGGCCTCAGAGCCCTACAGAGACCCCGGTCAGGACTGGGCTGCCAGGTGCTGACTAGAGTGACGGGGAGCCCCCCCACCCCGCCTGCCACGTGCGAGAGAGGCTACGGTTGCAGAGGGCCCCGCCTGCCTCCTGGACCCTGGTCTGAGGTGGCAGAAGAAAGGCAGCGAGTGTTTTGTAGGGTGCAGGTTCCTACACGGCTCTGCTGGCCTCCCAGGCCCTCTGCTGGGAGCCAGCCCTTCATCACAGCTTCTGCCGGGTCTTCCCCCAGGCACAGCTGCCTTTCCCATTCCCCACCAGCTGGCAGCCAGAGGGCTACCTCAGGGGTGCCTAGGCCGAGGACCCATCGCCTGGCTCGCTCTCCAATGACGTGTAGCAGGCAGGTTGCTGTGGGCCTGGGCTTGGGCGGCCACACTTCTTCCCATGCCAGTTCCTCACCAGTGAAGGAGATGAATTTTCTGGAACCCTGGGGGTGGGGGGGAATGCCACCAGCCTTCCGGTCTCCAGGGGGCCTGTGTACTTCACTTCCTACAGCCACTTCCCAGACAGGGCTGGGAGGTCAGCAGTGGACAGTAAGACACACACCCCAGGGTGCTTTGGACGAAGGAAGCACGGAATCCCACATTAGATAAGGAAAGGCAAATACTCAAAAAAATTTAAAGACTCAGGTCAGGAGAACTAGAACCCCAAGAGAGATACTTCTGCAGGGTCATAGTTCAAGGCAATTGCACGTGAAGGGGGCTGGGCTCTCCGCTCAGCCAGGAAAAGCTCCAGAGCTCCAAGGAAGCCCCCATCCAGCCCGCCCACGGATGGCTCCCTCGGTGTCAGGCCCATCCCATCGGTGCTGCAAGCAGAAGTGGCCAATCCTCGGGTGGCTGGGTCACCTGCTAGAGCTCTTCAAAGAAGGCCACTCGGGACTTGGCGCTCTGCAGGGTGAGCTGCAAGGAAGCAGAGAAGAAAGTGAAACGGGGGCTGGCTTTCAGCTCTTTCACGACAGGATGCCCTCCTGCCTCCCGGACTAAACTCAAAGGTGGCTGGGAGTGAAAGGGAAGACGGTTCAAGTAGATGTTCAAGAAGCTCGTGGTCAATCCCAAGTAAGTTTCCAGATTTGCCCAGGAACTCAAATTAGGAGGTGACAAATGAGGACGTGCCAGGAGGGATGGCTGGTGGGCAGAAGCATGTCAGCAGGAAAATGTCATCAATGTCGCCTTTTCACAGAGGGCAGGGGAACCCTGGGCATTTTAATAGATTCTCACATCCCCGTCTACAAAGGAGTCTCTAACGATGCCTCTTGTTGTGCTGTCCGTGCTGGTCCCAGCCTGGGTGCTCATCCGCTCCAGGGCTCGAGGGCCAGCTCAGCAATGCAAGTGTCTCAGTCCTCATGCCCTGGGCACGCTGCTCGGGCAAGGAGACATGGCCTCGGGCAGGGCAGGCCTGTGTCAGGTGAGGAAGAGCTCATCCTTTCCACTCCTGGCTCCCCAGGTGGCCCCAAAGCAGACTTGCCCGTGACCTGGCAGCTGAGAGGGGGTTTCCATCCACAAACTGGGAGGCAACTGGCTTTCCAGGTAGGGCTGGTTTAGGCAGGGAGGGCGCAGCACATGGGGCGGTCCTCTGGGCAGAAACTGTGAGGCCTTCCCAGGAATGCTGTCCTGAGCGGCACAAGCTTGAGAAGACGTGGAAGGGAGAGGGAGGATCGGCGGTGGAGCTCTCTGATTGGCAGATAAAGCACTAACTAGGGTTTGCGACCTCCCGGGCTGCCAAATCCCAATCCCCCAACTCGGGAGGTCCCTTCCCAGGATCTCCCCAAACAGAAGCATCTGGCATGGGCGCACCCCCAGTGCCCTGCTTCCTGCTCTACTCCTGAAATCAGTTACTTGGGTGAGACTGTGTGCCCCATACCCAGCTCTGGGATTTTGCTAAGGAGTGTCTTCAGGGAGGGGGGACACAGAGTGCGTACTGTTCATCTTCATACCCTCAAACCACTTAGCTTAGTGCTTTGCACATAGCAGAAGCTCAGTTTGTTGAGTGAATGAGATGTAGGTGATAACGATAACGAAATGGTGAGATGCAGGGGAAAGTTGAGAATTCCACCTGGGGCTGAGAAGGCCCAGGCGCTAATTCTCCGTCACCACCTCGCTGTGTAGCCTCAGTGGACACCCTTGACCTCTCTGAGCCGCTTTTCTCTGGAGTTAAACCATGGGGTCAGGCTAGATGGTCTGGCCCATTCCCTCGACCTCTGGCAGTCCCTGAATCCAAAGAGAGCTTGGCTCTCCACAGGGTGGGGGAAGAAGACTCCAAACCAACCACTTCACCATCAAAGACACGCAGCATCAGTACACTCAAAATGAGACAGCTTGAGAGCCAGCTCTTTAAATCCTGCCAAATCTTTTGGCCTTGAAGTTCCTGACTAACAAGCTAAATGCAAGGAGACATCTGAGCTCTTTTTTTCAGTGGAACCAATTTCAGAAACCCTTTGGAAAGCCCAGCTCCAACGGGAGTGGAGAAACCTTTCATTTCTTTGCTGAAAAGGAACTCCCTCTAGAAGGATGGGTTTCTCCCTAAACACAAGCAGAGGAGACGGGCCGGGAGTTACGTGCTCTGTGATAATGGGAACAAGGATGGTAACTGGGGAAGAAAGAAAGACAGCCAGAGAGCCACCGGGACAAAAAGGCTCTTGGGGGAAAGTGAATCAAAAGGTGTGAAACCCCGTGTCTCCACTCGGGTTCCTCCCACACTCCCGGGGAGACCTCAGGCCGGCTCCTCACGGTACAGGGGACCTGCAGGGGACGGGGCCTCTGCCGCAGCCCTTCCTTCCATACACTGAGTCACTCACAGGCACGGCCAGACTGACCAACCCAAAGCCCATCTGGGCGGCTGGGTGGTCCTGGGCAGGTCACTGACTCCGTCTGGCCCCAGTTCCCACCGAGAAGCAGGGGTGGTGGCAGCCCCTGCCTCGCAGGGTGACGTGCGGAGGGACAGAAACTCTACAGAGCGCTCGGTGCCGTGCCTGGCGCGTGGTGAAACGCTACAGCTGGTGTTACTAACAGCAGTGTCACATCGCCCCTCCCCCAGCTCCAACTCCTCTCCTTCCAGGGGGAGCAGGGCAGAGGGCAGATTTGGAGGGGTGAGGGCGAAGGCAGGGTTCACAGCCTCTGAGGCAGGGAGAGCAGATGCCCCCAAGAGGCCTGGCCTCTTCCCCAGGCACGGAGCCCGGGCTGTGGGGGCTTCCGAGAGCCTCCTGCCCGTTTGTACAATGATGGTTCCAAGAATTCCTGGATCCTCCTACCGGAGCTGCGTGCTGGCTATCCCCTCGAGGTGCCAGTGGAGGGTTTTGGCAGCTCTGGCAGCGCCAGACTCCAGTCACTTGAGCGTGTGCTTATTGGGAGGCAAAGGCCTCTTCGAGTGGGCAACACACTGCCCTGGATCCCAGCCCGCACTGACCTCCTATCTCACAAGAGCAGCAGTCGCACCCCAGCCCCAGGAGAGGTGTGGTGCGAGATCGAACGCTGGCCGTGCAGAAGCAGGAGAGCACCCTGGACGCGCAGCCTCGGCAAGAAGACAGTACCATGGTCTCCAGGCTGTTGGAGGGATGGGCAGAGCCACCGGACGGAGGTGGCGGACGTGGCTGCTGACACCGAGGGCACTGGAGCGTCCCACCTCGGCCCACAGGCAGACCTGGCTGCCCCGCCCCCGCCTTTCACCCTTTCTGTACAGTTTGTGGTGGTTCCAATTCCAACAGGAAGCCCGTCATCAGAGGATAATCCCGCACGAGCTGACTGGCGCGGCTGGAACCCTTCCTCTGCCTGCCCTACCTCCACAGCGTCCCTCATCTCAGGCATCAGGACCTGCTCATGCTGGAGCACAGGCCGGGGAGCTGGGCAGTGAGGACAGTCTGTGGGGAGAAGCCTGGGCTTCTTTCTTCCACATGGGGACTCAAGCCCAGGGGCACGGAGGTTCCCCCTCAGGCACTGCCAGCTGCACTCCCGGCCCGGCTCCGCCCCACACCCCAGCCCTCCCCTCACCAGTGGGATCCCTTACCACCTGCTCTTTCTAGAAAGCTCACTGTCACATTTACCGTGTAGCCTCAGGCAGGAGGTATCCGTAAAGGAGGAGGGGAAGGCTTAGAGGAAACAGCACAAAGCTAGCCCTTCAAAAAGGGAACGGCCTCTGCAGGTCGTCTTCGTAGACTCCTGGAAATCGGCTCACAAGCATCCTGGATTCCCGCTACCCTCTCCTACCCCAAGGTGTACAAGCCACGTCAGCATTCGGTACACCTTCCTGCTCAGGGACGGGCCTGGCTCTCCGCACAGCGTGGCAAAGGGACCACAGAGATGATCCGCCACCCTGGGCCTCGCATCCTGCGGTGCCAAACGGTGAGAGCCGGAGCCAGCCGCGAGGGCCACCCACCACCCTGCAGCCCCTTTGGTGATCCAGCAACACCTGTCATCACCCCAGACCCACTGCTTGGGGGGCAGCACCTCCAGGACTGGGGCGGTGCCATGGGGGACTCCCCAGGTGCACAGAACGTGGCTCTACGACCACGCTGCCATGCTGGGCGGACTCCGAATTCCAGCAGGTGGTGAAGCAGAAAGGCCTCATTACACAGACAGACAAGCAGGGCCTCTTGGACAGTGGCTGCCTCATTCTGGGACCTGTCAAGTCTGGTCCACCTTCTCTGAATCCTTCTGAGGACACGCGGGTAGAGTTCTGCCCGAGCATGACTGGTGGCCACGTCTGCCCCGCACCGTCCAAAACTCCCCCTGGGTCCAGACAGAGGCGGCCAGGGAGTCCTGGCGGCCGCATCCAGCCCCTCCGGGAGCTCTGCACCCCACGTTCCTCTCACCAGTTCCCTGAAGATGACAAAAGAACATGAAGTTTCCTCACCAGGCACGGGACTGACCCGCTTCTCTCTTGCAGCTGTCTCCTCACATCTGATTAAAATCCGCCGTGTGAATAATACAGGAGGAATTAAGTTCTCTCTTGACTGAACCGGCTGTTCAAGTCTGTCACTAATCCAGCTCCATTCTGAGGAAACAAACTTCCTCTTCTTTCTCGGCTGCATATCTGTATGGTGTGGTTTTTGTCTTGGGGGCGCTCTGGCCCACCTGTGGCCTGGCCCCTTCTTCCTGCCCAGCCTTGATAGACACAGCCTGGCAGAGTTCCCCCACAGCCACCTCCCCATCACACTGCCCGTTGTTTGTGACGGCCACCAGGCTGTGCAAGGGCAGGACGGGGAGCCTTCTGGCAGGGCGAGACCTCTTCACACCACCTGAGCTGTGTGCAGTATCACCGAACAGACACCTCCACCAGCTAATGAATCAGATTCGGGAGACACTTCTGTCTCCTTAAAAAGACAGGAGGCTGGTTCCTCCAACCCTAGGGAAGGACTTGGTACCCGGCAGCCTCTCCTGAACCCGGGCATGCAAACAATATGCAGACTCACGGGCTCCCACTCACTGGGCGAGGGTTTCAGGCAGCCTGTCTAGATACAAGGACCTGGCTTGCCCCTGAGAGAGGGCCCCAGGGTGTAGAGACAGCAAGCCTGGAAGCACCAAGACCAGCACCAGGCTTGCCGATCCTTCCTGGCCTGCTCTGCAGTGAAGGCTTCCAGCTACGAAGCTCCTCCGGCCTCACTCCCAGGAGTGCCCCCTGCTGGAAAACCACAGCCCCAGGCTGGCTGCCAGCTCCCTCCTTCCAGCTCTCCTCCAAAAGTCCTTTTGAGAGGGATTGCTTCCCAAAGTGAAGACAGAATAACTAAATGTATTCCGGCACAGAGCCTGCAGCAGCAAGGCTGTTTGATTAAGAATGAATTACACTTTCATCAGCACAGAGAAATTGATTCACAAGGCCGCACTGTGATAATCTTGTTCCTAAAGCAAAAGGGGGCGGGTGGGACACAGAGCCACTTCGGCTATCAATGATGAGAGAGAAGAAGCTCTACAATTAAACTGGGAGAAGAAAACTAACCAGAGCTCCAGGATTCCTCCAACTAGTCTCTGGGGGCCTCACCTCAATCCACTCATCCCCAGGGGGAAAAGAGAAGAAGGGGTGGGGGAGCGTCTAATTCATTTTAAACAAAAAGACCCACAACGCTGAACCCATTTTAGATACTAACCTAATAACTCTAGGCGCTGAGACTCTGCTTGTCCCATAAAAATGCAGTGGAATTGAAATGCAAGCCCTAAAATCATGTTACACTTCCTCTCAACCACTACATATTGAGAACGAAGGAGCGGGGGAGGGCGCAGATACAAAAGGACAGGCAGATTCTCCACCAGGAGCAGGAAGGTGACAGCCAAATCCAGCAGCAGCAAATTCCAACATAATCTCTGGTTTGGGGTGTGATAAACATTCCCCTTCCAAATCAAAGCTGAGGGGGCAGGGCCGGTGAAGGGGGATGGCTGCTATAAACGGGTCAGATTAAGCTATTCAGCTGTCTTGCTAGTTGACAGCTTGTACCCAAATACCATCTGGTGATGTGCACGGGGAGAGAGCTGTCCACACACTTATCCCTAAGCAGAGGTAGGATGAAGGGCCGAGTCCACCACAATTAACAAATCCAGTTTGGTATCAGCTACTGTATCTGCTCTAGAGAGAAATATGCCTGGGAAAACCCAGAGGGTGCCTTTGGTTTACTAATCCTTTAGGGACCTAAAGTGGCAGGATGATGCCTGGAAACCGGTATCTGCCCATGTCTCAAGCTGCCCGTGTGATGCTGGCAGGTCCTCACTTCATTCCTCCACCTGGAAAATGGACGAATCGGCCTGATTCACCTCGCTGGGCAGGGGGAGGCTAACTGATGGGCACAGAGCACTCTGAACGAGCACCTTCGGGAAATGGGGCAGATAGACCGATGTCATTTCAAATTGCCAATATCAGAAGGGAAATCACAGCAAGGATCATAAGAATAGAACCTCGAGCCTGCAGAATGAGTTTGCATCCCGACTCTTCCCTCCCGCTGTTGCAGTGACAAATCAGGTGCTGGAGGAATGCTGCACTGAAACGTATCTTCAGTGCTGAGGGACCAAATGAGATGTCTTACTGCATCCAATAAGGCCCACTAATGTCCTCAGACACTTCCAAATGGTGGTAAAATACCCTAGAAGGGCGAGGCAGGTTTTGCACACTCCTCAACGCCTCCCAAAGGGCAACTGCTTGACCAGGTAAAGCCCACCGACCAAAGGGAGGGACTGGATCGTGGTCTTTTGGTAAAGAGGCTGGTAGAATCTTCTACCTAGGGAGCTACCAGGAACAAGCAAGAAAACTGGAAGCGCTCGACAGTTAAGAGGCGCGTGGACATTCAGTCTGCGTGAGGAGGGAGTGACCTTCAGGGATGAGCCCAGGCTTCACGTCCAGGAGGAGGGTGCCCCGAGACCAGCCCATGCCTGCGACGCCTCCCCCGAGCTTCCCACGGAGCCAGTGCCCTCGCTCCTGTGTTCTTCATCCACACCTGGTGCCTCTGCTGACCCCTGCTCCCCACTCCACTCCTGCGCCCCTTTCTTCTCCACCCTCCCCCCACCACATCTGCCCTGTTCTCACAAAGGGAAAGTTCTGGAGCCAGGGAGCCAAGGCAGGGGACGCTCCACCAGACATCACAGGGTTTCCGAAGCAGGCAGAGCCCTGTGGGTCCCTGAGCGGGGTCTGGGGGTGCTGAATGTGTTCACCACACGGGCAGCGCAGCCCGTGGAGCTGCCCCCGTCCAGGCAGGCGATGCTGATGCAGGTCACAAGGGAGGCCTGACTGGTTGCTTTAACTGTGGGAGACGCCTTTCACGCTTCTTCACCCTCGCCCTGTGATTTGTCACTTCCCTGGTGTTTTAAGTGCTCCACTTGACTCGGCCAGCCCTGCATCTCCAAAGGGAGTCCATGCAAATTGAAGATGACATTGAACTTTTATGTCTTCCCGATCTGAGAGAGGCGGCTGGAGCTTCAGATAAATGTCGAGGCTCCTCATTCCTGCTCCTCCACCAGCGGAAGCCACAGCTAGACCTCGATGGTTCACACCATTTACGAAAAAAATAAGCTTTCTAAGCTCTATGACCCACAGGATTTCTCATTTGTCGACTGCCTTTGAAATCCTGTGCTTCTTCAGAGACCACGGGCACAAAAAACAAAGACAAGTTTCCTGGCGCTCATACCAGCCCAGAATTGGGGAGTGAAGCTGTCCCTTGAGAGGGGATGAAGGGTGCGAACGTGTTGTCACCTCCAGAATGTGCTGCCCAGCTAAGTCACACCTGGCCACCACTCACTTCATCAGTGCAGTGGCTCTGAAGGCAAGAGGTTCAAGCCCAAGACACCGTGTCCCCCTCCCCCAGCCTCACTGCCAGACCCCACACCCTCGCTCACAAGACCCAGAGTCCAGGAATACATGTCATGGTCACTCCCCCCGAGAATGCCACAAATCTACATTCCCAAAGGCAGCTTCTGATCACTAGCACCGCTTGGGACTCAGATGCAAATGCCAAACCAGTTGTACTGATTATCGATTGGGAGAAAATTGAAATGTGGAGTTAAGATTAGCAGGAGGAGGGCTTCCCTGGTGGCGCAGTGGTTTAGAGTCCGCCTGCCGATGCAGGGGACACGGGTTCGTGCCCCGGACCGGGAAGATCCCACATGCCGCGGAGCGGCTGAGCCCGTGAGCCATGGCTGCTAAGCCTGCGCGTCCGGAGCCTGTGCTCCGCAATGGGGGAGGCCACAACAGTGAGAGGCCCGCGTACCGCAAAAAAAAAAAAAAAAAAAAAAAGATTAGCAGGAGGAGAAAAATACAGCCTTGCAAATCCGAATCAGATAGTACAGTCAGCGGAGTTCATTCTGGAGTTTTAAAAGTTTTTACCTCTAAACACACGGAAACTAAAACACTTACTGTATACGCGTGTCACAAGTTGTGCACGTAACTGTGGTACGTCCCTCGGCCCAGGCTCACAAGCAGATTTGTTTCTTTATATAATTTTAAGCACTCGCTGAGTCCTTACAGTGAACTCACTAAATTCTCATAACAATCCTGGGGGGGAACGAACTGTTTATTCCCTTTTTACAGGTGAGGACACTGACCCTTAACAGAAGGTAAGAACTTTAGAGATAGTAAGTGGCAGAGCAGCGGCAACCCTGGTGAAGAAAACTGGACTGCCTCTCAGCATTCCCATGTAACCCGTGGGTAAACCCTTGTAATTAGCTTAAGAGTCACCAGCCCTGGAGGGTCCTGATGAGTCAGGGTCAGACACCAGCCTCGAGGTGAGGCAGGAGAGGACAGACAGCAACGGGGAGGAGTACACCCGGATCACGGGAGGTAGCAGAACCAGTCTTTCCTTGAAGAAATGTATGATCAAAAGACATGAAAAACAAAACAAAAATCAATGTAGGCTGGTTTGAACCAAGATTAATGACAAGTTTCAGGACAATGGACACTCTCCAGTTCACCACCGGTCTGCATTTCTCATCCCGGACTTTCTAGATGGAGCTGTGCCCTTGACATTCTAGGCGCCCACACTTCAAAGCCCGCCGTGGTATTTCTCATCAGCTAGGCTCACTTCAGCCCAGACCACAGCAGGCACAAGGCCAGAGCCGCCCCAGCACAGCAGGTGACTGGCTGTCAGGCTTGGTCACTGGCCACAGGGACCACCAAAGTCGAGAAAGTGGAAAGTGCATCCAACTTCACGTGTAGCAAAAGCTGCCACTATTTAATCTGGTGATACTAAGTCCAGCTGTCTTAAGAGCCAACTCCATTTTATTAATCCTTGATTAATCAGAATTCTTGATTAACTGGAGCTTGGCAGAATACTTTGAAAACAAG
This sequence comes from Grampus griseus, assembly GCF_964374135.1. Classification (NCBI taxonomy): domain Eukaryota; kingdom Metazoa; phylum Chordata; class Mammalia; order Artiodactyla; family Delphinidae; genus Grampus; species Grampus griseus. Next base: position 22,387,435 of record NC_139006.1, on the reverse strand, counting down.
TTCACATCAAGACACTAAATAAAAAGAAAAAAAAAAGGCTTCTGTGCATGTCCTAGGAGCGGTACACATTTGACTACAAATCAAACATCATTTGTCTATAATCACAGCTCAGTGAGAACTGACGGTCAGAACTGGGTCCCTGAGGAAGTTAAGCGTTCTGAATCATTACAGAAAGAAGAGAGATGAAATCATATCAAGGTAGAACAGGACGGTCACATGCAGAGAATATCTGACAGCACAGACTAAGACAAAAAGGGACTTCCTGCATGCCCCTGTGCTTGCCACGGGGTCCAGGAAGCCACCGTGGAGCCGCCCCGGGGTCCTCTGGGTGCCACGGGGTGATCCCTTGAGCAGAGGGGCCACCCGGCCCGCCCACTCCGTGCTCTTCACACCTGCCCGGCGTGGAGCATGCGCCGCTTGGTGCTGGCGTGTTCAGCGCCAGCGTGCGGTATGAAAGCTGAAGAAACAGGAGCCTGCTAAACAAAAGTGTCACACGCAAATTGTGGTTCACGCCATGGGTTCCTGGAACCACTGACAGATCGAATCCATCTTCTAATGAGATCCATCTGGGACTTTAATAGCAACCACAAATAGGACCTATCCTATGCCAGATCGCACTGTTTCGCACAGAGCTTCCAATGGGCTTATTTTATTCTAGGAGCAGAAAGCACGGTGAGGACACCAAAGGACACATCCCATGTGACTGTCAGGTGTGGGTGGGCTTGCTGGCGGGGGTACTACTGGGGAGCAGGCGAGGAGCAGAGGCAGGATGTTATTATTGCGCGTAATAAATTCTCTCCACTGCCTAGGCCTGTTGGGAGAATAATGAACTGTTGCAGAAGGAAAGCAGCAATTATTCAATTAATTCACTCCACAAGCACTGACTACCCGTCTGCTGGGTGCCCAGATTTCTCTGTCCCGACATGAATTCACGCCGACTGCGACCGTGCCCCAGACTGCGGAGAAGCCCAGGCAGAGGTGGCCGTTAGTGTGCCGGCGAACAGAGTCCGCTTAGCCTGACTGCATATCGACCCCTGTGTTATTGGTTTGCTGTACTCGAAAAGAGAATAGATGTGTACAGAAAGGGAGGCTCTAGAGGAAAATGAGGGAACACGGGCAGCCCGTTCATCCCACGACCAGAAGCCGCCAGGTATGACTGCGGGTCTTCAGAGGCTGTCACCACATGAAAGGTCTTGATCTCGTTTTAAAGGCACCAGTCTTAAGAACACCCAAATTGACCCCGTTTCCATGCTAGGGTTATTTATCTAAGGAGTACGCCACCAAGACAAAGGACTTTAGACAGACCTGACCGGACAAGAAGCCATGACCTTCCCCAGCCCGACAACGACACAAGATGAAGGACGGCTGGTCCTACAGCCCCAGGACATGCTCTTCAGAACGAGGCAGCCTTCTGGACCCTGGAGGCTGTTCTGGCCCCACAGGGCGGATGCCTGCTCTCAGACTCGAAGCATGCTGCGGCCAGTCCCCAGGCGCCACCTGCCCTCGGGAGGGCTCGGCACGGCCCGGGGACAGAGACAGGCAAGCTCATGCAGGGGTTAGTATCACAGAGGTCAGTCCCATCACCACATACAGAGTACCTGGGAATAACCTACTTTGAGGGCTCAAATGCAGATAGGTCTTCTGCCTTGGGCTTGAGGCTAAACCAGCAAAATAAAATGAAGAAAAACAAAAACATACCCTGTGATATCAACAATGCCACACGTGCCATTTGCAAAATGCTCAGACAGGCCTGAATTGTGACAAGTCACTTCATTTGTGTGTTTTTATGGCTTGGAAACGGGTCTCCCCAGCTTTCAGCACCCCAGGGCCCTGTGGTCGAGGGCCCGGCTCATGGAAGCAGTGGCAAAGATGAGCCTGTGCCCGGCGCCCGGGGGAAGAGTGGGTCAGGGAGGGGTCCGAGGCAGCTCCTGTGAGGCCCAACTGGCTCACTGGCCCAGTCATCCTTCTTTCTCTCTGCTCACTGGCTGAAGCTTCGCTCCAGCTCCCCTTTGCTAACTGTTTCAGAATTTGGTTTGGAAGGGAAACCCGGTAAGTTACAGAAGCTGGAGGAAAGAAGAACGTGGATTGTGGAAAGGTCTCTCCCTCCAGGTCACGCTATTAAAAGGAATTCTCTACTCGGTGCCAATACTAACCGGAGTCAAGAGGGAGGATTCAGGGCTCCCGACTGTACCCCTCAACGATGGCAGGTAGATACAGATCTCTTGAAAACAGACAGTTCTCAAACTGGGAGATCAATTTAAAGACTACGCTAAAGCGTACAAAGTGAAACACATCTAACTATCACCATCTAAACTCAATGAAGAGCCTTGTCTTACTGACCCCCATTTTACGGGCGTTAGCCTGGTCCTGGGGGAAGAGACAGGAGCTGACATCACCTGGCAGGAGAGGACCTTTCCGCTTTGCCCAGCGTAAGAGATGTACACTCTTGGGCTGATAGTTAGTATGGAATTTAACTTCCTCCAAAATGCTGAAAGCTCAAAATATCCGTGGAGAAAGACATGAAACTGTTAGCAACATAAATGAAGTCTCATCTCTTAAAACATTAAGGTTCTTCTAGATACTCCCTTTCAAGTCTGAAAAAAGTTAAAAATTCAGAATTTGGTTTCTAAATCAAGAACAGAATTTTACAGTCCTTGCCACTTAAAAACGCAAAAAGACGAGAGGGAGAGGCCATTCTCAACAGCCTCCCTTTCATTTTGCTTTCTCATTAAGTAAGGCAGCTCCCTGGGCAGAACTCCCCTCGGCTTAAAAGACAGAATTGCTTTACTGCTAAATGATGGATCAAAACCTGTCCTGTAACCGTGATTCATTTCATCAGAGCTTTTAACACAAGCTCCCCTTCCATCGAGTCAATGGATTCACAGACACTGGCAGATTAAATTCCCTTTCTGGCGTGAGTCAAAAAATTTCCTCAACTAGGTACATATAAAAAATGACAACAGTCTAATGACTCGGCTACTGAGGAAACCAGATGCCAACCTCACATTTCATTAACAACTGCCCTAATCAGCAAAAGACAAAAGACTCGTTACCTTTTTAATGGTATTGTGTTTGCTGCTGGTGCCGCCCTGATCAGAGTTCTCGTTGTGCAGAATATCTAAGGCCGTCTCCCTCTCTTTGAGTTTCAAGGCCTCGATCTCTGTCTTGAGTTCGTTGAGCTGCTCCTGCAGGTGCTTGCTCTTCTCCATATACTCCACTCTGCCAGAGAGAGGACAGAGTATCATGGGGTCTGGCAAACAGTGAGGCGCACCGTGGCCGAGAGGCTCCAGACCCACACGCTGCTTGGCCTGGGACCCAGGGTCTGAGCCTGGGGTTCACATCTCTGCTTGGCCACTCGCGGGCCATGGGAGCTTGGGCCAGTCACTAAACTGCTCTGCATCTGTTTCCTCATCCATAAGATAGGGATAACGATCACAGGGCTGTGGTCGGGATTAAACAGAAGGAAGTGTAGGAAAGCCTCAGTAAACTCTCATACCAGTTGTAATGGATAACAGATAGTTTTTAGTTCTACACAGAAAACAACACAAGAAACAAGCCTCCTGGCATCCAAAACAATCTTGTCTCAGCCCTTCTCGGAGAAGTAATTCCATTCTAGTGACCTCTTCTGATAGGCCATGGCCACATCCCTACTTGTTTTGGGACATAATCTCCTAAAGATGACAGAAGCTCACTCAGCAAACACCAGGAATAGAAAGATGTCCACCACCACCTGCAAGCACACATGGTTATCTATGAAGGAAGCCATCCTCAGGGTGTCCAGCTACACGGGCACAGCCAGGCAAACTGGGTAGCACAGACACAAGGGACCTTCTGCAGTGATTCCCACGCACGGGTGGTGCCTGGTGCGCACAGGTAATGAGTAAGAAAACATGAACTGTGAAAAAGCAGTAAGCAGCCTCACCCTGATCACACAACCGTGTACAGCTGAGCACGCCTAGAAAACAGTCATCACACAACCGTGTACTGCTGAGCACGCCTAGAAAACAGTCACACAACCACGTACTGCTGAGCACGCCTAGAAAACAGTCACACAACCGTGTACTGCTGAGCACGCCTAGAAAACAGTCACACAACCGTGTACTGCTGAGCACGCCTAGGAAACAGTCACACAACCGTGTACGGCTGAGCACGCCTAGGAAACAGTCACACAACCACGTACTGCTGAGCACGCCTAGGAAACAGTCACACAACCACGTACTGCTGAGCACGCCTAGGAAACAGTCACACAACCACATACTGCTGAGCACGCCTAGAAAACAGTCACACAACCACGTACTGCTGAGCACGCCTAGGAAACAGTCACACAACCACGTACTGCTGAGCACGCCTAGGAAACAGTCACACAACCACATACTGCTGAGCACGCCTAGAAAACAGTCACACAACCACGTACTGCTGAGCACGCCTAGGAAACAGTCACACAACCACGTACTGCTGAGCACGCCTAGGAAACAGTCACACAACCGTGTACTGCTGAGCACGCCTAGAAAACAGTGAAGGGCAGAGGGAACTCCACCATGGGTGGAGGGGCTGCGGGTGCCACAGACAGAGACGCTGGGTCCCTCTATCCTCAGGACATGAGCCCAGAGAGCCTTACTGCCCGGCCTGTGGCTGCCCGTGCTGGACACGGAGAGGGTTACCTGAGGACACCAGACAAGGTGAAAGCACATGGGCCGCAAAGTCAGACGGACGAAGCGCTGAACCCCGGATCTGTCCCTCATCAGCTGTGGGGTGCTGGGTGAGCTCCTTAAATGCTCTAAATCTGGGTTCTCATTTATAAATGGGAACACTAAACCTACCTTTGAAGTCAGTTGGTGGGAACGAAATGAGATAAAAGATAAAGGACCCTGTCACCCAGGCACCTCGTGCCTGGCAGCTACTGTGACATTTCCCTGCCCAGCCATGGCACAGATGGCCGATTTACCGACGGCCCTGATTAGGGGACCTCGGTTAGGTGCCCTCTGCAGTGGGGCTCCCTTCCATCTCAGAGCCACGTCCCCTGACCATAAAGTGAAGGAGGAAGACAGCTCAGGGCACGCTGGGCTCAAAGTGCGGATCCCGCAGCAGGGCTGCTCAAGATGACTGTAGCCCCAGCCGTTAGCCCTCCTCAGCCTTGAGCTGGAGTTTCTTCTCTCTCGCCCTTGTTCTAGACATGGGACCCGCCACAGAGCTCAGCCGCCAGAGAACACAACTAGGAAACATGTCGCATCACCAGGTTAGAACACGACCACCATGGACCACCACGTGAACAGCGGTCTGACTGGCTTGGAGACCTCTGACAGCCAGTCCTAGACTTCAGGTGAGCTCTGGAGTCACTACAAACTCCGGATCACCAATCAAGTGTCATTTTTATCCTGGAAGATGAATGCTGGTCTGTCGCCCTTCATTTCCAATTAGGAAATTCCTCTCCCAGTGGGTGAGGACAGAACAAACCTTTGTAGGAGTTAGTGCCAGGCTGCCCACGCGGGGCACAGGGGAGGGGAGGGGGCTCCGTACTTTTCTTTCTCTATCTCCATGGAAAGCCGCTTCATGTCAGTATCCTTGAAGTCGAAAGACAGGCTGTCACCAATGAGGTTGAAGCTTGGTATGTCAGGAGGCAGTGGGGCTGGGAGTGGGTTCATAGGCTACGAAGGAGAAATCTGATTAGGAGGTTCGGTTCCACAAGAACCGAGGGCACTGCTGCGTCAACCACCCACCCCTCCAGAGGCCACAAAGGCTCTGGACCCAGCGTGCCCACCCCTGAAGCAGAGAGTGAGGCAGTTAGATTTGTTTTGAGGACTTTCTCCTCCCAGATCAGAGGGTCATCTAAAATACGGCCCCAATCTACTTCTCCCACCATCTGCCCTATAAGATCATCAATGGTATCATTTATTACCCCTTGGACCACTTTGCTTCCCACCTCTGTTACTTTGCTTAAACCAAGTCACCTCCCTACGTCCCATCTCTCTTTCAAGGCCCTAGAACATTCTGCACCATTCGCTCCACCATGCGTTTGCTTAACAGTCGCCCTGAAGGCCCCACCAGGGGAACTGGAGGGCTGGGAGGGAAGGGACCGCTAGGAGGTGAGAAGCAGCGCGGCTGGCAGCCCCAGGCTCACCGGGTATGTGGGCTTGGTGGTGATTTCCAGGAGCTTCTGCTTGGCTCTTCGCTCTGCCTCGCGGGCTTCCTGCAGGTCCTGCTTCAGCTGATCTGCCTCCTTGGCCCTGCAAGGAGAGAAGGGGCCCTCAGCTCCACAGAAGATGACAGGAGGAGGAAAGAGACCCCTCTTCCCCCTTGACCCCTGGAGAGGAGGGAGCTGGATTAACCCTGAGGGTGGCACCAGACCAGGCAAACAAGCACGGGGGTTGGGGGGTGGGGGAGGATTTACATGAAATCAGAACTTCCGAAGCAGGAACAACATTCCCAGGTATTGTTCATTTCAATTGATTTCCAGTTTAAATCAAAACTGGGAGAGCAGTGAAGCAGGTGGCCAGAAGAGTCAAGGATGAACCTTTGCAACTGGGGGAGGGGGAGGGAAATCGGGGGAGGGGCTAGAAGCTTCCTCTGCTTCTTTCTGGGTGAGAGTGGGCTGGGCAAAGGTGTCATACTGGATCACAAAGGGCAGGATGTGAAAGAACTGATTCTTCACGACCCCCAAGTGAAACAACCTCCTCGGGCAGGAAGATAAGTACGTCGCTGAGGGCCTCGTGCCTCGTCAGGACACTGGACCCAGGGGACCCAGCCCAACACACATCATTCACGGGGAAGTGACCGCACATGGAAAGAAAGGAGCCTGGGGCAGGGCAGGAAACGTGGAACCGTATTCCCAGAATGACACGCAAAGAATGGAGAGGAAACTGTAGCGACTGCACCCTGGCAGTGAAAAGCCAAATTCAGGTGTTCTAAACCCACAGACCGAGTGCCGCGAGGAATGAGCCAGGGCTGTCTGACGGCTGCGGAACCAGCACAGCCCAGAGCCTCCAATTGTCTTTGAAAAGCACAGGCTACAGTCCCATCCTTCGACCTGGTTGTGAGCCCGGGCACCCTGCCCTCCCCTCCCACCTTCAGGGAAGCGTTAAAGGTGAATAGCTGCTGTCTCCCCACACACCCCTCAAACCAAAAGGGAAAAGAAGCACATTCTGGAAATGTCAGAAGAGCCTCCTCATGTCTCCTCAGCTAACAGCAGCCTGTGGACAAGCTCGATGGTCTTCCTGCAAACACGAGCATCACAGAGACGGGGGCTCATCGCAAAGGCACAGCCCGACCAGAGTCCACTGGACAGGAGAACTAGGTTCCTGCGCCCGTCCAGCTCCAGCCCCACCGGCCTGTGCGGGAAGGAGCCTCTGCCCCTGCCCGGGAGGCGGGTCAGCAGCTGCCCGCAGGCTCTGCCCCAGCGCAGGGCCTCCCCGCCCCCATGCTGACCTCCTCTCGGACTCCTCAGCCATCTTCAGCGCCAGCACTTCGGCCTCCAGCACCTTCTGCTCCATAAGGCGCTTCTCTTCCTCCGTCCGGATGGCCGTGGCCTTGATGCGCTGCATCTCCTGTTCGGCCTCTGCCGCCTTCTGTGCCAGGAGCTTTGCCTCCTCCTCAGTGATTTGGGCCTTTTCGGCCAACAGGTCGGCTGTCTCCTCGGACCGCATCTGGAGAAAAGAGCGTGCTCAGCGGGAACAGGAGCCCTGTGCCTGTCATCCCGCCCCAATCAGGCCTCAGACACTCAGGTCAGCAAGGACCAAGGTCTTGGACTCCTTGGGGCCCTGCCACTGAGTGTCCCCAAGCCACACCCTTCAACTTCTCAGAAGGCCCTTCAGGGTCCCTCCATGGGGACCACTTGAGCTGAGGCTACACTTTATGAGGGAGAAACCCAACTTAACTCTGTCCTTTCTCTTTAAATAAGTGCTTCAAAAGCACGGGAGACTGTGCCCTCTGGGGACGCATCACAATGCCTAGAGACATTTTTGATTGTCACAAATAGGGGAATCTAGTGGGCAGAGGCCAGGGACACGGCCAACCAGCCCTCAACACACAGGATGGCCCCCACCAGGGGATGACCTGGCCCCGAGGTGGGGCAGGCCAAGGCTGAGACACCCTGCGGGAAAGGTGACCCACAGTGAGTGGAGTCTGCCTGCACTTGGAGGTTGAACTCAATCTAAATCTGCTCCTGGAAACACAGGCGGAGAGGAAGACAATAATTTTAAGCCAAAATGTCAAAGTAAATGTGCCTAATCTGTGGTCCTTGGGGGCCTAACTCCAGAACCAGAGGGAGTCCGAGTAGCCTCCCAGGACCCAGCCCCTTGGAAGTCACCAGGGCTTCGTTGGCCATCGTCGCCTCTTCCTTCATCTGCAGCAGCCTCCTCTCCAGTTCGTCCCTCGTGCGTTCAGCCTCCTCCCTCATCTGCTTCTCTCGAGCGAGGTGCTGCCTCTCCATCTAGGGGGAATGAGCGGCCGCTGGTCACAGGGCCCATGACCTGCTGTGCCACAGATCTGAGGACAGCCAGTGCCCAGGGTCTCCCCTCTGGGGACCCTTTTCTTCCCTGGACTTTAGGTACCAGTGTCGTTCTCCTTGTCCACCACCCTCCATCCTTCTAAACCAGCTCTAGAGTGGAAAGCCGTGCTCCTTGAAAAATCATCTAGTTGTAAATGAACAAACAGCAGAACACGGAGCCAGTCTCCACCTGGATGTACGGGCGCATCCGTACACGCTGGGTACGGAAACAGCTACCTGGCCAACGTGCCTGAGACCCCAGTGGCTCTGCCCTGCAGCTGACAGGACACAATGCAGGCTCCTTCTCCCCAAGGGGCAGCTCCAGAGATAGACCACGTGTCCCTCTCCACCACCGTCAGCCACCGTGCCACTTCTTATCCACACGGACCCATCCCACACCTCTAATCTCATCAACAGTAGCTCCACTCTTGCCTCTGACCCTCGGAGAAGATGGAATCATCCGTGTGATGCATCAATAGCTCACACATCGTATTTCACAGCAGGAGGCGGCGGCAGCCAAGCACAGACCCCCACAGCCTCAAGCGAAAGCAACTCCTGAGCCAGGCCTGTGACAGGAGGGAGCACGGGGGGGGGGGGGGGGGGGGGGGAGGAGTGAGGACGCGGCCCTGATCCTTACGGCACCAGCACTAAGCTGCTGCCGCCTCCCTTGCCTTCCGGATCACTGTATTAATTGGGCCACATGCCGAGCTTAATAAGGCGAACAAGCAGAGGACAAGTGCTATTCTCTGTGATCCTAGGGCTCTAGCTGAGTTCAGAAAGCAGGAGCCAGAAGTGACCACTGCACTATTTTCTTCCTTAAATAATTAAAGCACATTTAATTACTTACTTCTTGCTTCAATCTTCTCCCAAACACAAGATTTTTAAGATTGCTGCTTTTTCTAAATAGTAAGTCAAAAAAACGCATTGGGCCTCAAAGGAATAATGCAAAGACAAGCAATAAAATACAGTAAATTTTTCTCCAGTTTTCCTCTTGCAGGTCAATGAAAAGCTTGGCCGATTTGTTCTCTAATTTCCATCATATTACAATTCCCATTAGGTGGATGACTAGATCCCCATTATCCTCCACTTGAAAAAAGTCTACAACCCCCTTCTGCTCTCAGCATTGCACCCTCCCTGAGACCTCCACCCCAATCATAAGGGACCTCCTGTTTGCAAAGCGGTTTCAGCTCACAAAGACCTTCAGGTACAGTGTGTCCTCTGATCTGAGACACAGAAGAGAGATACTTAGCTCCACTTGACAGATAAGAAAACCGAGATCTGGAAGGTAAGTCAATCACTAGGGTCACATACTAAGTTTCACATCTGGCTCCAAGGTCAATGTCTGTACTGCTGGGCCATGGAGCCCCTGACCTGTGGTTGCCAGATGCCAGGAACGTGCATCTGCCATCCTACAGGCAGTGCAGGTCCAGGGGTGTGTTCAAGCTACTCTCTGCCAGCCTGGAGGCTTACACACTCCTTGCCGTGATCAGATCTCTCACTTCTAAGCTTTCCTCTGCTGACAAAGAGGTCAGAGAGGGCTCTTCTTGAAGTTGCCACTATGACCCTGTGCTGGCCCAGGAGCATTTCTTTGTCCAGCAAAATCCATTCCACTGCCCCCCACCCCACCCCAAAGCATCCCGAAGAGTACATCTGTGGCCTGCCATCTCAGAGAGCAAAGAGACGGAGCCGAGAGCACAGAGACGGAGCCGAGAGCACAATGGATCACACTGGGCATTTCATTCTAAACCTCAGGGCCGGGAGCCAGCTTCGTCGGAGGACCCAAATTAGAGAGCTGCACACAGACTAATTATTACCCCTCCAAGCCTGCAAGTCCTAAGGGCAGCCGATTGCAGCTGCTGCTACTCTGTCTAGTAGTTCATCCAAAGCCATGATTGATATTTCTCAGCAGCGGGGCTCAGATTAGCTGTGCGGATTGTGGTGAGTCAAAAAGGTCTAAGAGTAGAAAACAATGATGCAGATCGTCCAGACTGCTGATAACGTGCTCCTGGCACCTCTCGCTGTGGGCGATGTGCCGCCTGGGCTGACCTGCAATGGGGAAGCGCGGCCGGAGTCTAATTCCAGCAGTGGGCGCAGAGATGCTGCCCTACATTCCATCACCATCTAATTAGAAAAGGAGAAGTCTGGGCACAGGAGACAGGCAGGCAGAAAGAATGAAAGCTTAGCTGCATGGACGATGGATGGATGGATGGATGGGTGGATGGATGGGTGGATAGGTGGGTGGATACATGTGGGCTTGGCTATCTCTGCCCACAACGTGCATTAATCACACTTCACTCAATTCACTGCAGAAATAACTAGGGATGTGTCTTTGAGATATGCTGTTAGAGTTTATTCCTCATTTCCAGAGCTGACATCCCACCATCATTTATTCATCAGCCAAAAAGACCCAACAGGAATAAAATAAGAGTAGGCAGATCCGTGCTCAAAGGACTCCTGTGAGCCCATGACCACTCCTTACCTCCCGGCCGAGACCACCACCAGGAGACAACGGCAGTTCACCTGCTCACCTGCTTTCTGGCCTTCTCCTCCCTGGCCTGAGCTTTCATCTGCTGAACTTCCAAAGAATCAGCCTTCCTCCTCCTCATAAACAGGTCGTGGTTCCCGATACACAGCTGGAGAATCTGTGCAATGAAAGCAGGAGAAATGTTATACCCACACGTTGACTCCACTGAGACAGCACAGCAGCTACAGCATCTTGGTCCAAGGGCTCTTGTGGGGAACCTGAGAGAAGGTATGGAGGGAAACACCAACGTCCTCCCTGTGGCCTCCAGGCCTCAGCTCTGGAGACAATCACAGTGAAGAGAGGAAGGGGTGCCATTTAGCTTGTCTTCTGATGCCCCTCACTCTGCGGAGTCAGGGCATGGCTCCGCAGACCAGGGAAGATGACGGCTAAGCTTGTTCAACAGGCAGGGCTGGGACGACAAGTCATTCGTGGGAAAAAAGTAAGTTGGATTCCCCCACCTCCACCACATGCAGAACTCGACTCCAGAGGAATTAATGCCTTAAGTGCAAAGATCAAGCCATGGAAATTCTTAGAAGAGAACATAGAAGAATATCTTGATGGTCACAGGATAAGGAAAGATGTCAAGCAAGACACAAAAAGCGCAAATAGTTAAGGAAAAGATGTATACGTTTATCTACATTAAAATTTGTTAAGACATAAAAAGCAAGAGGAAAAATAAGACACAAAGTGGAAGAAGAGATAACCAATAAAGAAAACAAACAACCCAAAAGAAAAACAGCCAAAAGACAAGAAACAAGTTTGACAAAAGAGACAATGAGACTGGCCAATAAATATACAAAAAGATATTCAACCTCATTAGTAAAGATGCAAATTAATATGACACTGAAGATACCATTTTAAATGCACAAGATTGGCAAAAATTTTTAAAGGCTAATAACACAATTGCTGAGGATATAGGATATAAGGCAAAAGGAAGTCTCACCCAGGGTTGTTGGATCTGTACATTAATTCACCTTCTTTGGAAAACAACGTGACATAACCTTGAATTTGGACATATACCACATGCAGGGCTATGTGAAGACACTCTCTAGACTCCATGGAAGCAATTGCCCATGCGCACCAGTGGGCAGATACAAGATGCAGAAAGCACTTAATTGTCCATTAACAGGAGAATGGAGGAAAAATATATATATATATATATTTTAACAGAATATATAATGGAATACTATACAGCAGTGAAATGAAAGGACCATATCTTTGAGCATCAACGTAGATAAATCTCAAAAAATAATGTGTAAAAAAGGCATGTGACAGAAGAACACAGTTGATAGCACATACATAAATTTCAAAAACATACATAACTTGCCGTATACGAACTAAAGTTCTGATGAAAAGCAGGGGGATATTAAGCACACAGCTGAGAATGGTGGTCACCTTTGGGGAGAGGGGGGACAGCAGGGTGCTAATGCAAGGGCGGTTCCACAGTGTTGGGAGTGTGCTGTTTCTTAAAGCTTGGTGGTGGGTAGGTAGCTGTTTATTTCTGTTGTTCTTTATACCCCATGTATACATTATACATATTCTTTCATATGTATAAAGTACTTCAATAAAAATAACTTTTAGAAATTCCTCATCACAAAATGTACGTTTGACTCTTTAGGTTACGCTAAAGAGAAATCTTTCAAGGCTGATCAGAGAAGCACGTACCAAGTGAGTTATCATTCTACACCTCACAACATGTCACTCTGATACTGGTTCAAAAACGGCTTTCAATTTCACAGAAAAACTACAGTCTGTAACAAAAACCAGGATCTCAACTTACCAGCTTATTAACACGAAGCTTTGAGGAGTTAAATTTGAAGACATCAATTTTCTTATCCAATGGCTTAATAGTAAACTGAAAGGAAAAAGCAGAAAACAGTTTCAGTCTGATAGCCTAGAACATTGCCACCAACTGGGAAATTCCACAAAAGCAGCAACCCCCCTAGCAAAGTTCCAGCACGAGGCCATGCCTTGTCCTGGCTTCATGGTGCCCAGGAAGTTCAGGATCCTGGAAGCTGGGTTCTCGGCACCATCTTAGGCTGGGAAATCTGAAATACAAACCCTTGACAGGCCCAACTTTGAGGCCAACACTGGGAGGGCCGCCGCAGAGGCGGCCCTGCCTACAGGAGGCTCACCACCTGGCTGGAACTAGACCAACAAGAGTCAACTACTCAAGAGATTACATCACGTGTTAGTGCCTCATTGGGTGGCACAAGTCACAAATCCTCAGGGTAGTATGGACATAAGCTGGTCTTAGACAAAGAATATGACAGAGAAGCTAAAAGGTAGGATGGAGGGGCATTCTGGACAGGGCAAGCAATAGGAATAAGGCAGAGATGGGGAAATGAGCAGTGTTAGTGCGTGTGTGCGCGCGCGTGTGTGTGTGTGTGTGTGTCATTATTAACTCTTTGATGACTAAGATAAAACCATGGGTTTAGACTGGGAGGAAGGCAGGAGTCGGGGCTGGTGAGGTGGGCTGGGGATGGGCAGTCAGAAGGGCTTAGATTTGATGTGACAGCATACAGGGTGTCACCCCAGATTTCCAAACATGGGGATGGTTTGAAGAAAACTGTTAATAGAAAGAATACGGTTAAAGAGTGACAAAGAATGGACTGCAGTAGAAAAGGAAAATACTACAAAAATCAAAGGGGAGAGAAAGAGGAATGCTATGGATGGGCGGGTGGGAGGGTGGGTAGCTTAGTAGGAGAACCCAGGGCCAGACTACCAGGCAGGGTCGAATATAAAGAAAAAACGGCAACTGTTGTTCTCATTCATTCCTGATGAGACCGGACACATCCTAGATTTCAAAGATGCACTTTATTTCTTTTTTTTATTTTTTTATTTTTAACATCTTTATTGGAGTATAATTGCTTTACAATGGTGTGTTAGTTTCTGCTGTATAACAAAGTGAATCAGCTATACATATACATATATCCCCATATCTCCTCCCTCTTGCGTCTCCCTCCCACCCCTCTAGGTGGTCACAAAGCACCGAGCTGATCTCCCTGTGCTATGCGGCTGCTTCCCACTAGCTATCTATTTTACATTTGGTAGTGTATATATGTCCATGCCACTCTCTCACTTCGTCCCAGCTTACCCTTCCCCCTCCCCGTGTCCTCAAGTCCATTCTTTACGTCTGCATCTTTATTCCTGTCCTGCCCCTAGGTTCTTCAGAACCTTTTTTTTTTCTTTTTTAGATTCCATATATATGTGTTAGCATACGGTATTTGTTTTTCTCTTTCTGACTTACTTCACTCTGTATGACAGACTCTAGGTCCATCCACCACACTACAAATAACTCAATTTCGTTTCTTTTTATGGCTGAGCAATATTCCATTGTATATATGTGCCACATCTTCTTTATCCATTCATCTGTCGATGGACACTTAGGTTGCTTCTATGTCCTGGCTATTGTAAATACAGCTGCAATGAACATTGTGGCACATGACTCTTTTTGAATTATGGTTTTCTCAGAGTATATGCCCAGTAGTGGGATTGCTGGGTCGTATGGTAGTTCTATTTTTAGTTTTTTAAGGAACCTCCATACTGTTCTCCATAGTGGCTGTATCAATTTACATTCCCACCAACAGTGCAAGAGGGTTCCCTTTTCTCCACGCCCTCTCCAGCATTTATTGTTTGTAGATTTTTTGATGATGACCATTCTAACTGGTGTGAGGTGATACCTCATTGTAGTTTTGATTTGCATTTCTCTAATGACTAGTGATGTTGAGCATCCTTTCATGTGTTTGTTGGCAATCTGTATATCTTCTTTGGAGAAATGTCTATTTAGGTCTTCTGCCCATTTTTGGATTGGGTTGTTTGTTTTTTTGATATTGAGCTGCTTGTAAATTTTGGAGATTAAATCCTTTGTCAGTTGCTTCATTTGCAAATATTTTCTCCCATTCTGAGGGTTGTCTTTTCGTCTTATGTTTTCCTTTGCTGTGCAAAAGCTTTTAAGTTTCATTAGGTCCCATTTGTTTATTTTTGTTTTTATTTCCATTTCTCTAGGAGGTGGGTCAGAAAGGATCTTGCTGTGATTTATGTCATAGACAGAGATGCACTTTAAACATGAATATCCACTCCCAAGAAAGACTTGCTAAGCAGATGAAGTCGTTTAGGAAGATCTATTCTTGGGTATTTCTTTCACATGCTGTATTGTCCAACAAGGGGTTACCACACAGAGGACAGAAAAACGGTCCTTTGTTTCGCTTTTGGTCAAGTGAACTTAGAAGCAGTATTGCTCTTGTGTAGGCTGCTATTTATGAATTTCGTGAGCTTATTTTTGGCCCTGCTATCAAAGCCCAGAGCTGTCA
Source organism: Grampus griseus (assembly GCF_964374135.1). Lineage (NCBI taxonomy): Eukaryota > Metazoa > Chordata > Mammalia > Artiodactyla > Delphinidae > Grampus > Grampus griseus. The sequence goes on along the minus strand of NC_139006.1, from coordinate 22,372,116 downwards.
GTGGGAAACCTCAAGGAGTGGGGAAACCACAGGCTCTGTGCCATGCCGGGGCATGCACACAGAATCAATGGCTCACTTAAAATAAACCAGCACTTCTGTTGTGACAGCATGGTTGTTGTATATAATGACCAAGACTACTTCTCATCATGTCAAGCCAGCTTGGGGCCCTTGCACTGTGCGAGTTACTGACCTGACGGAACTCGGGGGCGCCTTGCCCCGGGAGAGGGAATATTAGTTTACTGTGTCGAGCCATCGCACTAGGGGAGACTTCACTGCTTGGCTTCCGTGAAGGATGAGTGTTTTGGGAGCCTTTAGCACGCGAAGTTGTGGATGTGCAGTAAATAGATTTTATGAAATTAGGAGATGAAAAACTACCAGCACACCTACTGCTTTAAGTCACGTAGAACTTTCAGTTTAAGTGCTTTAAAAAAGAAATACCTAAATGCTCATCTCCTGGATTACTTACAAAAATCTGAGAAGCCAAAATGTTTTGAATTAAGAAGCTCAATCTGTCTCATCAAGCATGGCCGAGTGGATCTCAACCACATACTGGCAACCAGGGGCCTGGTGCTCCTTTCCTCTAGTTGCTACACGAGGAAAGAGAAAGCAGGAAACCTGCACGGGGTGGGGGCTCTGCAGGCAGCCACGTGGGCCGTCTCTGTTACTCACTCCACGCCCGGGCCTGCCTTCCTCAGCCTGGTGCAGAGTCTCAGGGCCCGTCCTCTGTGCTTCTCTGGAAACTCGGGGGATGTGGCTTCTGCTATTCCTCTCACCAGACACAGGTCACCTGATCCCTCTGCATCTCTGCTTCCTGAGGTGACACAGAGCAACCAGAACACAGCCCCTACTCTCACAGCAGTGTTCTTGTGAAGACTGAATCAGAGCCAGGGCAAAGCTGCTGGCAGGTGGAAAAGCACCATATCATCACCACCTCTGTCACCAGCCGCTCACACTGAGGTTATGTATCACGGCAGTTGAGTCACTACTTGACTATAACTTCCCTGAGGGCTGAGACTGCATTCTCTATATATTTGTTTCTCCCACAAAACCTAACACAAAGGAGATGCTCAAAAACTCTCTTAAACTTAACAATGAATGTGGCTACCAAAGGGGAAAGGGCGGGGGAGGGGATAAATTGGGAGATTGGGACTGACGTATCCACACTACTATATATAAAATAGATAACTAATAAGAACCTACTGTATAGCACAGGGAACTCTACTCAATACTCTGTAATGACCTATATGGGAAAAGAATCTAAAAAAGAGTGGATATATGTATATGTTTAACTGATTCACTTTGCTGTACAGCAGAAACTAACACAACATTGTAAAGCAACTATACTCCAATAAAAATTAATTTAAAAAATTAACAAAGAATGAATAAATACAGGATTACAGCATTAGGGAAAAGTCACAATCCTATGTAGTAATATTTGAATTCTAAGTTAGAGTGCTCATTTGAGTTATTCAAACTTAATTTTTCTTTAATTCTTGTAAGCAAGTTGGCCTGATATCCTTTATATCACTGCTGATATGTATACATTATGTATTTTATATATATATATATATATAAAATACATATACATTCATATACATGTTATGGAGAGGTGTGTGTGTGTGTGTATACCCATATCTCTGCACCACATGAATCAAGCACTGGACACAGAGAGAGGGTTTAATATACACCGCATTTAAAATATAAAGAGAGGGGCTTCCCTGGTGGCGCAGTTGTTAAGAATCTGCCTGCCAATACAGGGGACACGGGTTTGATCCCTGGTCTGGGAAGATCCCACATGCCGCAGAGCAACTAAGCCCGTGTGCCACAGCTACTGAGCCTGCACTCTGGAGTCAGCAAGCCACAACTACTGAGCCCACGTGCCACAACTACTGAAGCCCGCGTGCCTAGAGTCCGTGCTCCGCAACAGGAGAAGCCACCACAATGAGAAGCCTGCGCACCACAACCAACAGTAGCCCCCTCTCGCCGCAACTAGAGAAAGCCCACGCACAGCAACTAAGACCCACACAGCCAAAAATAAAAATAAATAAAATAAATAAATTTATTTAAAAATAAAAAAACAAAGAGAATTCTCACCAGAAATAGAAAGCCAAGTAATAAGAAAGGGTTACTTTCTGGTTTGTTTACTGTTCTCCAGGTTTTAGTCCTGACAGTTGAGCTTCCCAGCCTCTCATTAGTCAGCAGAGGGGTTTAGTGATGCTGTTTGAAAATAGGATGCCAGTACTGTTCTGTAAATACTATAAAGATCAACAAGCAAAAACCCAAAGCCTGGGAATTAAAGGATCTTGCTGCTAACAAGGAGCGGTCTGGCTGGGGCTGCTCCAGAAGGAGGAGAGATGGGGAAAAACCTGCTGGGCCGCCAGGGCATCTACAGTGCAGACAGGTCCTACCTCCTTGTCGCTGTACGAGATGTTTCGGATTTCGTTCCACGGGAAGGAGATCTTGGGGGTCAGCCTGTTCTCAGGGTCATAAATGTGAAGCCCCAAAGCATCCACTCCGAGCAGCAGCTCTGTGCCCTTTTTATTCTGTAGATTTGACAAAGAACAGCCACCGTCACCTCCAGCTGAGGCTCAAGATTTTATTCAACTTCCCGAAGAACCTGGCATAGACCGTTACATGTGACAAGTTTCAACAGGTCCCAACAGAAGTCACTGTTGTCTTAGAACCCAGGGGGCCTCCAGCTTCCTGAACTGGGGCAGGTGGAGGCAAAATGATACCATTCTTGTTACTCATGTGTCCCACGGAAGGATCACTGGGGGCTCCTGTCACTGGCTCGATGGCTAAAGTAGAGGTAATCGAAACACTGTTACCGCTAATTAAATAACTGGCTTATCATAGATGTAGAATAAAAACTTGTAGGATTAAACACCTCTTATATTAAAAGAAAAGGTTATTGTACTACCAGAAAGAAAACTCTAAATGCTGGGATCAGATGGCCTTATTTTACATTAAAATGTAGTTTCAATGTGATAAAGCAAGTATAAAGTGTTAACTGTAGAATCCAGGCTGTGGGTATACATAGGTATGCACTGTAAAAGTCTTCCAACTTCCCTGCATGTTGGAAATTTTTTACTACAAAATATCGGAAAAATACGTCAAAATGCATTATATATAAATTGTACCCCAATAAAGCTGTGTAAAACTTTAACTGATAGACTGTACACAGGCTGTAACTCTGATGGCAGTCCGGCCAGCAGCCAGGGCACCCATAGGGCAAGCGCCCTGGGCCCCCATATCACTGACCAGTGTGCACCTGGAAGCCACCTCTTCGGGCTGCAGGCCCATCGCCCTGTGCTGCAGTCTGGTCCTCGTACGGCAGTGGGGGGAATCTCCCCACACCTGACCCCTTGCTGACAACAAGGAAACGGACCCAAGACTCCAGGGCAGGAAAAAAGGTCTGCAAACCGAGAAGGTGCCGGGACTGTGATGAGAAGTACAAGGCTAACAGCAGGCGTCAGGAGGAGGAGTGAGCACTCTGAGATACATCTTTTACTTGAGCTAACACCTGAAGTCAGATGTGATCACCAAACCAGGAGGGAGAGTCGTCTGCTCATCTGCAGGGCTCTTAAAACCACTGTGTTAACACAAGTGAGGCTTTGTGCTTTAAAAATCTATAGTACGTTTTGGAAAACAAGACGTTTCATTATGTTTCTAGCTTAAGTTTTTTAAAAAAATGGATTGCACCCTCTGCCTCCTATCATGAGGCTCCAACTGTTCTAGAGAATAAACAGAGAAGTGGGGACTCAAGCAGCCCCTTTCAAATTGTTTTAAGCACACGTCTTCCTTAGGTGATGGTGAAATTTCGGGAACTTTAACATAAAGACACTAAAATATCCATTAGCCTCATCTATCGCGCAATACAAGACACACACGCACAAAATAGTATAATTTAGTCTGCTGTAGAAATATTCCCTCATAAGAAGCTGGTTTTGAAAGGTTATAAAATACTAGTTTTCTAGAATGTAGGTGGTGGAGCAAGAGGAGTCATATGGACAAACCCACAGAAATGTGTCAAATGAGTCTGACCTTAAAGAAACCAAACAATTAGCAAATACAAATTAATAAAACTTTAGAAAACAACCTTTGGCGTTATTAGGGAAAATCTTTTAGGCATTTGTATACTATACAAAAATGACATAATTTGTCAGCGTGCCTTATTTTATGCAAATGATCCATTAAAAATACGTATTTAGAAAACAAAGTAGAAAGCTATCCCTAGGATATTTTACATGTGTTTCAATTTACCTAAATTTAATACAAAATTTATGGAAACCCTGAAAAGGAAAGCAAGCCTTAACTATAATGATGGCTGTTTTACTGTCTACTCATCTACAGTTTGGAACCGGGAATGAAATACTTCAGCAAATCGCATGAACTCCTTTGGGAGGAGCTGCGACCAGCAGCAGAGCCTCAGGAGAAAGATGCTTGAAAGGCCGGACAGGGGCTGAAAACAAACGCTTCTCCGGTGCAGGAGCAGCGGGTTCCCAGAGGACAGCGGACTGTTAATGGTCTGCATAGAAAATCAATTAGCCTGCCAGGGAGAGTCCCCACCCAAACAAATCAGTAATCTGTAAAAGCAGCTTTATTCTCCTTGTGTCCTGGGGGAAGAAAGTATTTACAGGTGTTCCCTGTGGACCCGGATCTCACAGAGCCAGAGATACTCAAATGTTACACCAGAGCATTCAGACAGGTTTCTGCCCAGACAGGACCAGGCCCTCACGGGCTCCACTGATACGTAATCACCTAGGATCTAATTTAAGTCCCAATATAGAAAATGAGGCTCTTAGACCCTCCCCTTCCTCTTCCCCTGAACTGTTGAATACCGCCCTGGGATGGGGAGGGACCCGTTTTAACAGTCTGCCCTCATTCAGTCTCCACCCACACACAGGGAACTCGCAGAGGCTTCTACACACCCGGATTGAAAAGTAGTTCACACCGTACATCTCCAGGTCCTGAGCTATCTTCAAATATTCCATTTCAGCTTCGTCCCTGCGAGGAGAATGAAAGACACCGTCACTGGCACGGAAATGAGAAATCTGGAGGGCGGCGCACACCGAGCTGAGCTTCGAAACTGTGGGAAGACGCGAGCCAGGCAGCTACCAGCCAAGCTCTGCCCGATCCCAAGTCTGTTAACCACACCACACAGAGGTGAAGCAGAATTTCCCGTCCCCATGAAAACAAGGGAATCGATTCATTAGTGTCTCTTGGCTTCAATTTCACGCTTTACCCTTGGTAAATAGTGACACCCGGCTTGAGTAATTCAAGAAAAGCACATAGTACATCTGCTCCCTCAAATGGATTTGTATGTTCGAACTTTACGTAAGCTGTTGCTTTATCTAATTGCGTACTTTCTTCACCTAGAAGGTTTTGGTAATGATGTATCTCTCTCTGCAAGCTACCTGAGAGCTGCCTTTCTGATTTTATTCCTTTGGGTGTTATTGGAGGTTAAGGCACCTTCCTGATTTTAATCCTTTGGATGTTGCTAGAGGTTAGGGCAAGAGCTATCCAGGCTGTCAAACCCAAGCCAGCTCACCCACTTCTAAGTTGTGAGTCAGACTTAAAGGAAGCTCTTGAAGTAGCAATGACTTGCAGAAAACTCCCAGATAGGTACAGTGTTGAAATATCTTAACTCAATTCTCCCTATGACCTTGCCTTCTTCCCTCTCTCCCATCTCAATATGGTCTCAAATGAATTTAAAAAATTCAACCTGAGAGGATAAGCAGTGGCAAGCAGGTGGAGAAACTTGAAATCACACACGTTGTTGAGGTAAATTGATACAATTGCTTTGGAAAATTGTTTGATGTTATTTGTAACAGCAAAAACCAGGAGACAATGGGACAACCTAAATGTCCATCAATAGTGGAATGGATAAATAATGTGTGGTCTATGAATACAGCGGGATTCTACACAGCAACAAAAATGGAAAAAACCACCGTTACAAGCCACAAACCGAAATCTCACAATATCATGCTGCATAAAAGAAGTGAGGCACAAATAACAGAAACTGTCTGATTGCACTTATACAATGTTTAAAACAGGCAACACTAATCCATGGAGTTGGATTCAGAAGAGTGGTTACCTCTGGGAAGGAGTGATCGGGGGCACGTGCTTTCTTGTCACCTCGTGTTACCTGGTGTTTTCACTTTATAAGAATCCATCAAGTGGTATATTTACGACTTGTCCACTTTTCGGTATACTTTTTTAAGAGTTAAAAACAACATGTGGGCTTCCCTGGTGGCGCAGTGGTTGAGAGTCCGCCTGCCGATGCAGGGGACGCGGGTTCATGCCCCGGTCCAGGAAGATCCCACATGCCGCAGAGCGGCTGGGCCCAGGAGCCATGGCCGCTGAGCCTGCGCGTCCGGAGCCTGTGCTCCGCAACGGGAGAGGCCACACAGTGAGAGGCCCGCGTACCGCAAAAAACAACAACAACAACAACAACAACATGTGATAGGAAGTTGATTTGAAGAAGAGAAAAAAAATATTAAAGGCTAATGAAAAGATGATCAATTCCTAAAGTGATTGGGGAAATGCTAATTAATATTTAAGATACAAAATTTCATCTTTTAGATCACAAAAATTAGATTGGTTAAAAACCAGTGTTGGGGAGAGAATGGGGGGGGGAAGACTTTCACACACAGCCGATGGGCTTGTAAATAGGTACAACCTTTTCAGAGGGCAATTTGGAGGCACCTGTCAAGACGCGAAATGCTCACATCCTTTGCTTCAGCAGCTCCTCTAAAGGATCTATCCTCAGAACTACTCATACAATTATATAATGATATCAGATTGTACACTGCAGAACATTCTGTAAAAGTGAAAGACCTATAGCTACTCCAAATACCATCAATAGAGGAATGGATGCAAAAGCTATGGGATATGCATATAATAGAACTTTTTTTTTGAGTTTTATTTTTTTATACAGCACATTCTTATTAGTTATTTTATACATATTAGTGAATGTATGTCAATCCCAATCTCCCAATTCATCCCACCACCATGCCCCCACCACTCTCCCCCCTTGGTGTCCATACATTTTTTCTCTACATCTGTGTCTCTGTTTCTGCCCTGCAAACTGGTTCATCTGTACCATTCTTCTAGGTTCCACATATATGCGTTAATATATGATCATTGTTTTTCTCTTTCTGACTTACTTCACTCTGTATGACAGTCTCTAGATCCATCCAGGTCTCTACAAATGACCCAATTTCGTTCCTTTTTATGACTGAGTATTCCATTGTATATATGTACCACATCTTCTTTATCCATTCATCTGTTGATGGGCATTTAGGTTGCTTCCATGACCTGGCTATTGTAAATAGTGCTGCAATGAACACTGGGGTGCATGTGTCTTTTTTTAAAAAAAATATTTATTTATTTTATTTTTTGGCTGCGTTGGGTCCTCCTTGCTGCATGCGGGCTTTCTCTAGTTGCAGTGAGCGGAGGCTACTCTTCGTTGCAGTGCACAGGCTTCTCATTAGGGTGGCTTCTCTTGTTGCGGGGCATGGGCTCTAGGCGCACAGGCTTCAGTAGTTGTGGCACGTGGGCTCAGTAGTTGTGGCGCACGGGCTTAGTTGCTCTGCGGCATGTGGGCTCTTCCTGGACCAGGGATTGAACCCATGTCCCCTGCATGGGCAGGCAGATTCTTAACCACTGAGCCACCAGGGAAGTCCCTGCATGTGTCTTTTTGAATGATGGTTTTGTCTGGGTATATGCCCAGTAGTGGGATTGCTGGGTCATACGGTAATTCTATTTTTAGTTTTTTAAGGAACCTCCATAATGTTCTCCATAGTGGCTGTATCAATTTACATTCCCACCAGCAGTGCAAGAGGGTTCCCTTTCCTCCACACCCTCTCCAGCATTTGTTGTTTATAGATTTTCTGATGATGCCCATTCTAACTGGTGTGAGGTGATACCTCATTGTAGTTTTGATTTGCATTTCTCTAATAATTAGTGATGTTGAGCAGCTTTTCATGTGCCTCTTGGCTATCTGTATGTTTTCTTTGGAGAAATGTCTATTTAGGCCTTCTGCCCATTTTTTGATTGGGTTGTTTTTTTTTTTTTAATATTGAGCTGCATGAGCTGTTTATATATTTGAGATTAATCCTTTGTCCGTTGATTCCTTTGCAAATACTTTCTCCCATTCTGAGGGTTGTCTTTTTGTCTTGTTTGTAGTTTCCTTTTCTTGGCAAAAGCTTTTAAGTTTCATTAGGTCCCATTTGTTTATTTTTGTTTTTATTTCCATTACTCTAGGAGGCGGATCAAAAATATCTTGATGTCAAAGAGTGTTCTTCCTATGTTTTCCTCTAAGAGTTTTATGGTGTCCGGTCTTACATTTAGGTCTCTAATCCATTGTGAGTTTATTTTTGTGTATGGTATTAGGGAGTGTTCTAATTTCATTCTTTTACATGTAGCTGTCCAGTTTTCCCAGCACCACTTATTGAAGAAACTGTCTTTTCCCCATTGTATATCCTTGCCTCCTTTGTCATAGATTAGTTGACCATAGGTGCGTGGGTTTATCTCTGGGCTTTCTATCCTGTTCCATTGATCTATATTTATGTTTTTGTGCCAGTACCATATTGTCTTGATTACTGTACCTTTGTAGTACAGTCTGAAGTCAGGGTTTCGTCTCATTCCTCCAACTCCATTTTTTTCCCTCAAGACTGCTTTGGCTATTCAGGGTATTTTGTGTCTCCATACAAATTTTAAGATTTTTTGTTCTAGTTCTGTAAAAAATGCCAGTGGTAATTTCATAGGGATTGAATTGAAACTGTAGATTGCTTTGGGTAGTATAGTCATTTTCACAGTATTGATTCTTCCAGTCCAAGAACATGGTATATCTCTCCATCTGTTTGTATCATCTTTAATTGCTTTCACCAGTGTCTTATAGTTTTCTGCATAGAGGTCTTTTGTCTCTCTAGGTAGGTTTATTCCTAGATATTTTATTCTTTTTGTTGCAATGGTAAATGGGAGTGTTTCCTAATTTCTCTTTCAGATTTTTCATCATTAGTGTATAGGAATGCAACAGATTTCTGTGCATTAATTTTGTATCCTGCAATCTCATAGCGCTGGTCAGAAAAGATGCTCGATATGATTTCAATTTTCTTAAATTTACCAAGGCTTGGTTTGTGACCCAAGATGTGATCTATCCTGGAGAATGTTCCAAGCGCACTTGAGAAGAAAGTGTAATCTGCTGTTTTTGGATGGAATGTCCTATAAATATCAATTAAATCTATCTGGTCTATTGTGTCATTTAAAGCTTGTGTTTCCTTATTACTTATCTCATTTAAAGCTTGTGTTTCCTTATTACTTATCTGTCTGGATGATCTGTCCATTGGTGTAAGTGAGGTGTTAAAGTCCCCCACTATTATTGTGTTACTGTTGATTTCCTCTTTTATAGCTGTTAGTAGTTGCCTTATGTATTGAGGTACTCCTATGTTGGGTGCATATATATTTGTAATTGTTATATCTTCTTCTTGGATTGATCCCTTGATCATTATGTCCTTCCTTGTCTCTTGTAACATTCTTTATTTTAAAGTCTATTTTATCTGATATGAGTATTGCTACTCCAGCTTTCTTTTGATTTCCATTTGCATGGAATATCCTTTTCCATCCCCTCCCTTTCAGTCTGTATGTGTCCCTAGGTCTGAAGTGGGTCTCTTGTAGACAGTATATATATAGGTCTTGTTTTTGTATCCATTCAGCAAGCCTGTGTCTTTTGGTTGGAGCATTTAATCCAGTCACATTTAAGGTAATTATCGATATGTATGTCCCTATTACCATTTTCTTAATTGTTATGGGTTTGTTTTTGTAGGTCCTTTTCTTCTCTTGTGTTTCCCACTTAGAGAAGTTCCTTTAGCATTTGTCGTAGAGCTGGTTTGGTGGTACTGAATTCTCTTAGCTTTTGCTTGTCTGTAAAGCTTTTGATTTCTCCGTCAAATCTGAACGAGATCCTTGCCGGGTAGAGTAATCTTGGTTGTAGGTTCTTCCCTTTCATCATTTTAAATATATTGTGCTACTCCCTTCTGGCTTGTAGAGTTTCTGCTGAGAAATCAGCTGTTAACCTCATGGGAGTTCCCTTGTATGTTATTTGTCATTTTTCCCTTGTTGCTTTCAATAATTTTGTCTTTAATTTTTGACAATTTGATTACTATGTGTCTTGGCATGTTTCTCCTTGGGTTTATCCTGCCCGGGACTCTGCGCTTCCTCAACTTGAGTGGCTATTTCCTTTCCCATATTAGGGAAGTTTTCAACTATAATCTCTTCAAATATTTTCTCGGGTCCTTTTGCTCTCTCTTCTCCTTCTGGGATCCCTATAATGCGAATGTTGTTGCGTTTAATATTGTCCCAGAGGTCTCTTAGGCTGTCTTCATTTCTTTCTTTCTATTTATTTTATTTATTTACTTTTGGCTGCATTGGGTCTTTGTTGCTGCACATGGGCTTTCTCTAGTTGCAGTGAGCGGGGGCTACTCTTCGTTGCGATGCGCGGGCTTCTCATTGCTATGGCTTCTCTTGTTGCAGAGCACGGCCTTCAGTAGTTGTGGCTCATGGGCTCTAGAGCACAGGCTCAGTAGCTGTGGTGCATGGGCTTAGTTGCTCTGCGGCATGTGGGATCTTCCCAGACCAGGGCTCGAACCCATGTCCCCTGCCTGCATTGGCAGGTGGATTCTTAACCACTGCACCACCAGGGAAGCCTTGTCTTCATTTTTTTTCATTCTTTTTTCTTTATTCTGTTCCACGGCAGTGAATTCCACCATTCTGTCTTCCAGGTCACTTATCCATTCTTCTGCCTCAGTTATTCTGCTATTGATTCCTTCTAGTATATTTTTCATTTCAGTTATTGTATTCTTCATCTCTCTTTGTTTGTCCTTTAATTCATCTAGGTGTTTGTTCTTTAATTCTTCTAGGTCTTTGTTAAACATTTCTTGCATCTTCTTGATCTTTGCCTCCATTCTTTTTCTGAGGTCCTGGATCATCTTCACTATAATTATTGTGAATTCTTTTTCTGGAAAGTTGCCTATCTCCACTTCATTTAGTTGTTTTTCTGGGGTTTTATGTTTTTCCTTCATCTGGTACATAGTCCTCTGCCTTTTCATTTTGTCTATCTTTCTGTGAATGTGGTTTTCCTTCCACAGGCTGCAGAATTGTAGTTCTTCATGCTTCTGCTGTCTGCCCTCTGGTGGATGAGGCTATCTAAGAGGTTTGTGCACACTTCCTGATGGGAGGGACTCAGTAGAATTCTTAAAATGAACATAAATTAGCACTGAATGCAGTAGGTCTGTACATCCTGACAGGCAGTAAGTACCCACGCCCCCACGCACCAGAAGAAGGACACACACAATACCGAAGACCAGCACTGCTGCCAGCTCTCCCTTTTTCTTCTGTATACTTCGGTACTGCATTTTGTTCAACAAACACATCCCAGTTTTGTAGTTCCTTAAGAAAGAAAAAAAGGCCCATAAGGTAATATAAATCAGTGATGAAGCAGCCTCACCTGGCTCGGCCTCGGTGCTCTGCGTACCAGGCTGTGATTCTTTCCTCCCACATTTCTGGAGTCATTTGATACAGATTTATTACCTAGCAAAAAAGAGAGCAAAATAAAAAACCCACACACAAAGAAAGTTCTGGTATTGTTTGGTATTTTTATAATTATGCATCATTTTTACAAAACAGCAAAGCTATTTTTAAAAAGCCACATACAGGGAGCCAGTCACATGCAGAGGTGGGTGTGTAAATAAGCACCGTTCAACCTGAGTCACAACTCGGAAAGCTGCACCATTTCTCAGGCCGCGGGGCTCCCCTCGCCTGGCAGCACCCCTCTTTCCTGGGCCATAGAGCCCAGGGGGAGGACCTTGCTCAGGAGCAGAGCTCACTAATTTCGGGCCAGCCGCGGGCCAGGCTGTACGTGCTGCTGCCTTTGCCTCTGCAGAAATCATCAGAGGAGCAGGTAAAGTCAGGGGAAGGTGAGGAGCAGACCTTTATCACACATGACAGGGGAGCGGAGCTATAAAATCAGAAGCAGCAAAAGGGAGGGAAGGACTGCTTCTGAGGCTAATGAACAAGACGAACACCACCAAGGATTAAAAGCTACAATGCCCCGCCCCCCACTCATCCCTATCCACCCCGCCTGCGCAGCTGCAAACAGCTCATTTCCCCAGGCTAAACTCAGGCTGCTCCACGCCCCTCCCTAGGAATCACTGAGCTCCCCCACCTTTAAAGAAAGGACCATCCGCAGGCCATGCCTGTCCTGGCAACCCCAAATGAATCCCACGAACCTCTGCTTTTTAATGTTCTTAACAGAGATCATTATTCGAGATTGATTACAAAACATTTATAAAAATGTTCTTGCCACCTACGTCCAATATTCCTTCCGGTCCTTTGGTTATGTCTTCCCAAACAGGGAATTTGACTTCTTACCCTTTTTGGAAGCAATTCCTCTTGGGCCAAAAATCCCCGCTTGTGAACAGAGGGGTCGTAGTCACCATACTGGAAGGAGAGGAAAAGGAGAGCGTGGGATTGAGATTCTAAAGACAACTGCGTTTCTGAACAGGTCGACTCAGCCTCTGTCCCTCCCAGCTCCAGGGAGCAATTTAATTCTGATGACAAGTCAAGATTGCAACCTTGCTAGTTTGTTATCCTTGGATGAAAATACAAAACTGATTATATCTGTGAACAGAGTCGCATAATCCCATAAGGGATGGATGGGTGACATGCTAATAAGAATGTGACATTTGTAGAGAAATGTGGCCAAGTTTTCTAACTCCTGAAGGAAGCCGTCACTACCAAAACAGCTTTTGAAAGGAGGTAACAAAACATAACTGTGTAAGTTGTGATTAGCAACCAGTGATAAGAGTGTTACCTATAAATGCTTCTAAGTGGCTGGTAATTGGAGCCAATTGATAGGTGGGAGCTGGGGATAATGCCAGCAATATTTTTAATACCTTTCAATCAAGGTTCTGAAAAATGCTTTGGAAAAATCTGATGCCAACACTGTCATTTCTATCGTACAGACAAAGAAATGAGTAAAATGTTAACAGATTTTCCTGAAGCTGCAGAGCAAATCACTCTGGGGCCTGCATTTTAATGTACTCACCAGGGACAATAACTTGAAGTTTATTTTCTGATTTCAAAACAAATACCCCTCCCTGCTCTGCAGTGGGAAGGTCACCACAATGAGAAACTGCGCACCTCGCTGCAACTAGGGAGGGCCTGCGTGCAGCAATGAAGACCCAACACAGCCAAAAATAAATAGAATGGATAAATTTATAAAAAAACAAACAAACAAACAAATACCCCTTTCCTAGAAAGTGAGTCTGACCAGGAAATAATCAGAATTGAAGGAATTTTTTAAAAGAAACTAACCATAAAATATATAGACGATCAAAGCCTATCTCTTGTCAATCAGCATTCAGTGGCTTTTCTTTTGACCCAAAACAGCAAAGCTCAGTATTTTAGTATTATCTTCTATAAACATTTATCCTTTTTGCCACCAACATTGGAAAAACAAAAGAAAGGTCTGGCACAAGGCTGTTGGCTCTACATCCCACCAAATTAGGTGAGGACATGGCCTACCCTCATTCCCAAAGAACCTTAAATTAGATTTCTGGTGAGTTTTCCAACAGACACTCATGAGACTGAAGAGATGTTCATCATCAACTGTAAATCATGACTTTTTCCCATACTACCCTTCTATAAAAGCCCCGAGGATTAATATCTCTTATGAACCTCATAATTACCTTGCAAATAACAGAATTGTAGTGCATTGCTTTTTCAGTTTAAAAAATTAACTGGTCAAACTTAAATACTTAACCCTGTCTATGCATTTCTTCATTTAAAAAACTTGAAGGAGGGACTTCCCTGGTGGTCCAGTGGTTAAGACAACACGCTTTCAATGCAGGGGGCATGGGTTTGATTCCTGGTTGGGGAACTAAGCTCCCGCATGCTGTTCGGTGTGGCCAAAAAAATTTAAAAAAAAAAAAAATGAAGGAAACTGGTTTCTCTGGATCTCTGAAAGGCCAGGGGGGTGTAATAAGTCAGGAACTGTATGAGCTTTAACAGTACTCTCTGTGGAGAGTACAGGTAAGAGCCTGAAATTGGGGGGGAGGGGGTATGGGAGGCAGGCTGCTTAAAGTTCAATTCCAGCTCCTTCACTTATTAGCTGTGACCTTAGAAATTTTGTGTCTGTTTTCTCATATGTAAAATGGGAATAACAACAGTATTTATCTTATAGGATTCTTGTGGGGATTAAATGAAATACCCAGAAATTTTTTTTTTTTTAATTTTTTTGGCTGCACCATAAGGCATGCAGGATCTTAATTCCCTAACCAGGGATCAAACCCTTGCCCCCTGCATTGGGATCGTGGAGTCTTAACCACTGGACCACCAGGGAAGTCCCGACCCATAAAAATTTTAAAACTATGATTAACACACAGCATTCAATACAACCTGATGTCAAAAGATTAAAAACTCAGGTCATGTCAACTCTCCAAGTCTGTTTCCTAATTTGTCAAACGAGAGCATTTGTCTTGGAGGATTTTGAAGCGGGGTGGGGGGGGGGCGGGGGGCGGGCGGGCTCTGGAGCATCCCCTGAGGCCCCGAGTCAGGCACCCTCTCTCTAAACCTCAGCTTCCCCATCTGGAAAGCAAGGGTCAGAACAGTGCCTGCCTCCTGGGGGGTGACGAGGATGAAGACAGTCAGGTAAGCATTTTGCATGGTGCCCAGCTCATAATGAGTCAGGTATCACTGTCATCAGCTACGTTATTTATGATGATACTGGTTACTCTTTGCCTGTCAGATTCTTAAAGGGGGAGGATGATAAAGAAAGCCCTGTGAGTTGTACTTGCAAACCTCTCAACAGTGCTGACCAAACTCTAGTGCTTTTGCAAGCAGATATGCAAAATGAAAGCTGTAAATTCAGGCTCCAAAGGCTTGCAAGATTAATGATCCACATTGTCATACTGAGCTCCCAGCTACTCCACTGATCAAATGCTACATCTGAGCACTGGGGAGGTGGCAAAGACACTGCTGAAGGAACTTCTCCACTGGACTAATTCCACTTATAACATTAAAGCCACCTTGAGGTATGTGCCTGCTCTTAAATGTCTTTTTTTTTTTTTTTTTTTGTGCGGTACGCGGGCCTCTCACTGTTGTGGCCTCTCCCGCTGCGGAGCACAGGCTCTGGACGCGCAGGCTCAGCGGCCATGGCTCACGGGCCCAGCCGCTCCGCGGCATGTGGGATCTTCCCGGACCGGGGCACGAACCCGTGTCCCCCTGCATCGGCAGGCGGACTCTCAACCACTGTGCCACCAGGGAAGCCCTTAAATGTCTTTTTAAAAAACAAAAGAAGAAGAAAATCCTCAAGTTGTGGTGGCTGGTGAATATAAAAGAAATTCAGACCACTCCATGGATGGAGATGGCTGTTCCTCCTCATTTTATGTACAGAGGCATCCCAATAACATAAGCAGGAGTGAATTTGCTGGGAAGCTAATGAGGCTTGGGTTTCAGGTCTCTGCACCTGCATGGGCCTGTACCTAATTTTATATTAATAATTTGGTGTTCTTGCATTAAAAGAACACCCTAAATTATATAAACTTCAGGGCCCACAAAACCTGGATCCACCCCTGATATAAACCAATTGAATTTAAATTCAAGAAGGGAGTTCACCTTTTAAAGGACTCTCAGAGTCACTTCTTAAACAGAGACAAATACTTTCCTCTGCTTATATGTACGAAAAATTAGACCAAATGCTCTGAATAGGATTTCACGAAACATAAAGGTCTAATCAATACATATATAGAATAAACAGTTAGATCCCAACCGCACACCAGTCACTAAATTCCAGATGGATTAAAGACTTAAACCTATAAATGAAAATCCATAAAAATACCAGAATAAAATATAGAAGAACATGTGTATATTAAGTTGGTGAAGTCATTCCAAAAGTCACTCAAAACACGAAAAGGACTGACATGTAAAAAAAGATAAAAGATTAATATCCATAATATATAGGTCCTATAACTGAATTAGAAAAAGACAAACAATAAAGTGGAAAAAACAGGCAAGTCATAAACACTTGATTCACAGAGGAAAGAAATACAAATGGCCAATAAGTCTATGAAAATGATGCCCCAGTGGTAATCAAGGAAATGAAAACTTTAAAAAAATCTACTTTTTTGTCAAATTAGCAAAAATTTAAAAGGCTGATAGCAACCACTGTTGATGAGGATATGGAAAAACAGATATTCTCACCACTATTGGTAGAAGTTAAATTAGGAACTTTTGGAGAGCAATTTGGCCATAACTATTTAAATTTTTTTAGATAAAATTTACATAATAAAATTCACAATTTTAAGCATATAATTCAGTGGTTTTTAGTACTTTCAAAATGTTGTACAACCATCACCACTGTCTAATTCCAGAATATTTCCATCATCTCAAAAAGAAATCCCTTACCCATTAGCAGTAAGTCCTAATTTCCTCCTCCTGTCCCCTGACAACCACTCAACCTACCTTCTGTCTCCATGAATTTGCCTCATCTGGACATTTCATACAAATGGAATCATACAATATGTGGCCTTTCCTGTCTGCTTCTTTCACTTAGCATTATCTAAACTTTAAATGTTCCTATCCTTCAACCCATTTATGCCACTTCTTGATATTTATCATAGACAAATGTTGTTCGTATGTGCCCCAACAGGCGTACTCAAGGATGTTCACTGCACCCATTTAAATAGACAAGTAATAGAAAGAAAAACAAGCCTAAGTATCTACCAATAAAGATATATTTAAATAAACAACAAGGAACTACTGTATAGCACAGGGAACTATACTCAATATCTTATAATAACCTATAACGGAAAAGAATCTGAAAAAGAATATATACATACATGTATAACTGAATCACTTTGCTGGACACTTGAAACCAACACAACATTGTAAATTAACCATACTTCAATTAAAAAAAAGAAAACAGAAACAAAACAACAAAAAAAGATATTTAAATACACCACAGCCCCTCTGTTCTATGAAATACAGTTCAATAGTTTAAAAAACTGAGTACTTTAAGAACTCTCTTCTGACAGTTTTAAGTGAAAAGGGTGCGCTATGCAGGATTTCCTCTAGAGTGGCGGCCTAGGAGTGGAATTTCGGGGACTCGGGGAGGGGGTGTCTCCTCACTGACAGGCCCCTACCATACCCATCACCCCACAGAGCTTATGCCAATTCAGTCTATTCCTGCATGGAAATGAGCTCAGAGCTTCTATTCAATTTATTTATTTATTTTACTTTTTTTTTTTTTCAATTGAGGTTGATTTACAATGTTGTGTCAATTTTCTCTGTACAGCAAAGTGACTCAGTTATACATATATGTATATTCTTTTTCATATTCTTTTCCATGATGGTTTGTCATAGGATATTGAATGTAGTTCCCTGTGCTATACAGTAGGACCTTGTTCTTTATCCATCCTATATTAATCCTTGTCAATCTCATGGGTTTGAAATGTTTCCTTATTGTTGCTTTAATTCTTCTTTTTCTTGATTACTAATAAGATTGAGCCTCTTTTTGTAGTTACAGATTTTTCTCATACTCTATAAATTGCTTGTTATTTGTATCCTTTGCTCCCATTTTTCTGCTTTTTTCTTAGAAACCTTAGAGTTCTTTATATTCAGGGATATATCTGCAATTCTACTTCTAGAAATCTACCTTAAGGGGAAAAAGCTTTTGCACAGGTACACAAGGAAGCATATAAAAGAGTTCTCAGTAAAGCACTGCTTATAATAGGGAAACAGCAGAAACTAAACCTACCTCCTCCTCAGGAGGATAGAAAAATAAATTAGGCTTATTCATCAATGGCTACCATACAGCAGTTAGAATCAATGAGCTACATCGACAAGTACAACACAATACATATCAAAATTGACACTGAGTGAGAGAAAATACCCATTTGCAAAAGGATAAGCCCCCCAGAAAGGGGAATATGCAGAGGATAGTACCATTTATATCAACTTTTACCTCCTGGGTATTTTTTCCCCTGGATTATTTTAAAGTTAGTCTCCTCCCATCCAACTGACCACTGCCCAAGTTGGGAACCCCACAGTCTCAGCCAGATGACCACCACAGCCTTCTAACAGGTCTCCCTGTTTCCAAACTGGTTTACTCCAATCTGTCCTTCACACAGCCACCAAAGGATCTGTCTAAAATATAAACCCTTCACTGGCTCTGCATCCCCCACAGGATAAAGTTAAGACCCTTTATGATCTGAACCCCAGCAGACCTCTCCAGCCTCAACTCTTGCCACTCTACCTATACTTTACATATACCCAACTTCTTAGTTGCCTTTTGGCACTCTGCCCCTAACTAGCATCAAAGAGCACTAGGAAACAACAAGCCTCCTCTCCCACCAGTCTTTTCTCTCTCTGAACACTAGGAATCTGCTGGCCAGCCCTGCAAGATTGGGGAATTACATACCATTCTTTCCCAAAGTCATTTTTAATAAGAACACATTTCAAACACCAAATTGTCAATATAAAATCCAACAGGTGGCTTAAGACATTGCAAGATGGTTTGGTGTGTCACATGACTGGGCCAAAAAAACCAGCCTATATTTCTGATTCAAAAATAACCTAAATGGGCTTCCCTGGTGGCACAGTGGTTGAGAGTCCGCCTGCCGATGCAGGGGATGTGGGTTCGTGCCCCAGTCCGGGAAGATCCCACATGCCGCAGAGCGGCTGGGCCTGTGAGCCATGGCCGCTGGGCCTGCGCGTCCGGAGCCTGTGCTCTGCAACGGGAGAGGCCACAACCGTGAGAGGCCTGCGTACCGCAAAAAAAAAAAAAAAAAAAAAAAAAAAACCTAAACTCCTACTAAGAAATATGGTTCTTGTTAACTGAACCATGTGATTAATATCTGTATTTATGCTTTAAGGGTAATTGTTTCTTTATGCTTTGGAATGAACTGTCTATATCAGTTGAACAGCTGAAATACTGTAATGAATACATTTGTGAGTAATTACATCCCATGTGTTAATGAGCTCAATTCACTTTCCCCACCACACTTTTACATTTCCTATCTGTCTCAGAAAGGTTGTGGAAGAAAAGAAATGGAATATAATGGAAGGAACCAGGATGATTTACTGAAAAGTTTGTACTGATGTGACCATATAAATGAACCTGGAATTTAGTGAAAGGTAGTGTGTCGTACTCAGAGACCCCTCTCACAGTGAGGGCAAGAGCAAGTGCTAAATTATGCAATCCAGACACTAGGGTTCTCACCCCTGCTCCATTCTCCAGCTCCATTCTGCTTCAAATCCTGTCCATTAAGAAGTGGGCTACAAACTCCATTTAAAAAAGGATTTATATCGGGCTTCCCTGGTGGCGCAGTGGTTGAGAATCCGCCTGCCAATGCAGGGGACACGGGTTTGAGCCCTGGTCTGGGAAAATCCCACATGCCGCAGAGCAACTAAGCCCGTGCACCACAACTACTGAGCCTGCGCTCTAGAGCCCACGGGCCATAACTACTGAAGCCTGCGCACCTAGAGCCTGTGCTCTGCAACAAGAGAAGCCACCGTAATGAAAAGCCCGTGCACCACAATGAAGAGTAGCCCCTGCTCGCTGCAACTAGAGAAAAGCCCGTGCACAGCAACTAAGACCCAACGCAGCCAAAAATAAATAAATTTATTAAAAAAAAAAATTAACATCAAGTACTGTGACTTCAGACAAATTATTAGTCCTTTCTGAGCCTTAAATTCTTTGGCTTACAGAAAAGACTCCATTGAGTATTGCAAGAAATATTCAGGTTATAACACTTTGTAAAACTGTAAAACGCTACAGGCGTGTAAGATCTGATCAATATTGTAATCAGAGGCACCCTATTAATATTAACAGCTGTCCTAGAAACTGGAAGCATGTTATAATAATCCTTAGTTTCCCAAATGCAGACTTGAAGCCATAGATTACCTTTATTTGTATGTTCCTGACAATTTACACCGGGAAAAACAGTTAAAGCACGCTCCTCCATATGAACCCCATATGCTGTCTGTGAATCACTTTCATCTCTAAATTAGCAGGATCCAAATTAGGAGGGCTTTCCTACAGTGAAATCTGTTTAAGCAAACATCTGCTGGTTCCCTGAAAAGTTATTTTTTTTCTACAGGTGGCCTTTGAATTTGTGGCCCAAAATTTATGCAAAGAAAATGTAGCCTTTGAGACTAAAGGCTACCCCTTCAGAGAGAGGTAGTATCTTTGAGAACCTGGGCCTCCTCTCAGCCGGGGAGAAGGCGTGCTAGAGAGAAGCTCAGTTCCGGGCCAGGAAGTGCTCAGATTTAATGAAAGTGACAACTGCTTCATCACTGTCAGGGCGATACTGATTGAAAGGACACATTTTTCCTGTTATTAATATTCTTAATCAAAGCATAAAAGGAAGCATATGTTTTAGTTGAATCAAGGCCCATTTTTCTGTTTTGTCAATTACTCATTTGTCAGGATAATGGAATAGGGGAGGCACAAAATGCAATCCCAAAGCCATGAATTCTGCCCTTAGCTTTACCCAAGATTGCCCAAATGACCTTGGGCAAATCACTGAGGGCAGATACTCACCTTGTGTCTGTATCAGTGACAGAGTCAACAACCTCCCCTCAGGCCAGTGAATACTCAGCAAATATTAGACGAGTCATCAAATGACCCTGATGCTTCTGTTAGTGTGACGAGCACATACAGACCCTTTTCTCCTCCAAATGACAGGCCAGTTTTGAGATTATCTTAAGCTACCCCAAAAAGTGGGCTAAGACGTTGAGGGTCTTATTAATTTCTCTAAAATTTCAGGGAAATGGCTTTATGGATACCTCTAACTAAAAAGGAAAATAATAACTGAAAAGATTATGCAAAATCACAAAAGTAACCCAGGTGTCCCAATTCTGAGGTCATCTTATGCTGCAGTGAAAGGTAATAAGCAGAGGGATCAGGAGAAAGTGGCATGTGATTGAAGTCGGAAATCTGACGGGCATGAAGCACCCTGGGCAGACCCTGTAGCGCATCTTATAAAAACAGAGAGGACAGAAGCACAAGACCAGTGGTCTCCCTCTCCCACCACTCCCAGTCTGCAGCGATTTCTCTGTGAAAGACTCTCAGGTCACCAGACAGCTCAGCTGGGCTTGGTGGGGCCGAGAGCCTGCAGTACCCGACCGTAAGCACAGCCAGCACGTCCATCCAGGTGGATGAAGCAGGACAGTCCCCAAGGTGTGACATGGTCCCGAGGCATAGGGCCGCTGGTCCTCAGAAGATGAGTTTGCAATGAGGACCTGGGCCTTTCTGACCCCAAGGCCATGTTTGACCAAAACTGGAGACGATAACCTCATTCTTCCTAGTTAATAAAAAGAGAGGTTGGCCGGGTGAATATAATTAACCATGTGTGCACAGTGAGATTACACAGATAATTCATCAAGCTGTACACTTATCGTTTATACACACACAGACACTATCACAAGATGATACAGCAGTGGAACAGTGAGAGTGGTACCCAAGTCCACAAGTGCCACAGCATCCCACTTTCTGGGGAAAGTCTCTGAAGCCTAGAAGATCCAAAGAAACAGATGACTAGTGTGATCCTGTGACATGCATTAATGCCCAGGAAGAATGCATTTTTCTTCTTTGAGCCTACCTTGGCCTGGACGGCATAAGAAGCCAGGAGCACAGAAGCCTCGGGAGGGCAGTAGATCTTTTCATCTAAAATCTGCTTCTTTACCTGAAAGGGGCAACAGGGGAGACATGATACCGTGTGTGTGGACAGGAGCCGTGCAGGTTGGTCACAGCAAGACACTGCAGCGTGTTCTAATGAGGCCTGTCAACCCAGCCTGCTAATGATTTTCTGACAAAGGGAACGATTTTTTCTTTTTACCGCTGCCGACAGGTTGGGAGCTCGGTCCCCGAGAAGTTATTGGTAAGATGGCTACACAGAAAAAAACCCTTAATCTCTTCTGTTCGTGATCAAATGCCAAAGAGGAAAAACAATCTTCATAGTTAAAAAAAGAGACTGACATCTGGGTTGTGACGGAGGAGAGCTGTGAACTCGGGAAATGTCAGGAGCGGCTCTGGTGGTGATTGCAGCCTCGGCCCCAGCTGAGCACACGCAGAATCAGAGGAAATGGAGTCTGCTTTTAAGTCTTAACACAAGACCAAAGTCAGCGAGGCCACTGAGTTATGACTGCAGGAAAAAAACCCATCACTTTCAATATGCCTGCTCTAAGGAAAAAGGAAGCAATAAAGTTTGATCAATTAACCTTTAAGTCCACTTGAGGTCCGGGAAATATAATTCTTAAGCCATAATGTTGAATTAACATATCTCATTGCATTTAATTTCTTAGACTGGTA
The DNA here is from genome assembly GCF_964374135.1 of Grampus griseus. Lineage (NCBI taxonomy): Eukaryota > Metazoa > Chordata > Mammalia > Artiodactyla > Delphinidae > Grampus > Grampus griseus. Next base: position 22,349,741 of record NC_139006.1, on the reverse strand, counting down.
CGGTGGGTGATGTTCCAGACATAGAGGCAAGACAGCCTCCTGAAGTGAGGGCATGCTGAAATAAACACAACGGGAAAGCCAGCTCTCTTTCACAGACGTCAGCAGTCACCAGATTCATAAAAGTAGTAAATTTTGCCTTGCTCAGCCATGAAAGCGCTCCAACATTTCAGTAGGAGGGGAAATTAAGCCAAAGTCAAATGGAGAATGGGCACTGCTTACAAGAAAGCCATCTCTATATGGCTAGGACATTCTGGGGCCTAGGAGGTCATTTTGTGGTTTCATTCAAAGCAGGGCAACTTTCTAATCCTTCGGTTTTAAGCTGCACTACAGAAAAACTAAACGGGCTTCCCTTTGACATGAAAATATTGGAGAGGGGATATACAAACACACACACTTTTTTTGGCAAACTTTTTTGTGCAAGAGAAATTATTGGAGGGGGTTATTACATTTAACTTAATATTTACTTAATGCAATAATCTGAGGCTCAAACTAATTATAGGAGGCCAGGCTATATGTGTACGTCTGGGCAATCATGTAATTAACGCCCTGCTAGGGTCTTTTCCGTCACTGATGGTGGACACACCAGCCGTTCCAGCGCCAAGCACCATAACTAACCGTGAAACTCGGAAAGTGCTCTGAGCGAGCAGTAGGAACACAAGCAAAACTGACAAGGTTCTCATCCTCACACCAGTCCCCCTAGCTGCACCTCTAGATGGTCAACTAGCTGTCTTTGAACCTATAATTATGGATCTCCTAATTTCTTCAATTCGGTGGAACAATTACTTACGGGGTGCCCACCGTGCACTCAACGAGCCTTGCCTTAAAGGGGCTTACAGTCTAATGAGGGAATAGGTGGAAAATAAGGCAATATAGACAAAGAGTGGCATGAAACATGATGTTTGAAGTACCACATGTGTGGGATTTACCAAGTGTCACTGGAGTTCTGAAGTCCTGCCTTCATGAGAACAGATTTTAAATTTCTGGAAGAACTACTCTTTGCAAGACTCTCTTTTTAGACTTCCTGGGCAACTATTGAGTACTTCGAAGTTAGTGAGGAGCCATCTTCAGAGATGTTTCTAGTTAGGGAGCTACTTGTATGTGTTCTTTCACCATTATACTTTTGCAATTTCATTTGATGCCAATTATCATCACTCAAGTACAGTTCTGTCCTGAAGACTGTTTTTCATTATAGAACCAAAGGGACTGGCTTTCCAGAGGGAGGACATTTTCACAATGTGGAGGCATTTGTGGTCAAATCTGAGGGGTTGGCCCAGGCTGCCTCTGCTGCTACCCCTGGGGGCGGTTCTCTCAAGATCAGGGGGGTAGCATGGAAAGGGGTACCTGCAAGAAAAATAAATGTTGCGTGATCTCCTGAACCAGCTCCTCCTCGGCATTCTCAGGATAAAATTTGGCCAGGAAGTGAAAGGTGACTGGCTCTTCCTTTGAAACGTCATGATCCAGCACCTGCAGAATTACAGAGCAAAAGAAAAACAAGCTAGTTTCGCCCCTCTCCCTCCCAGGCCACCATCAAAGGACCTTCTGCAGGGAGTGTATAAACATTTTTCTCCCTTCTAAATTTATCACATTTCCCAAAGGTTGTGATTCTACAGTTTGAAGCATTCACAAAGTCATCTATAACAGGAGGTAACATTCACTTCACATGGTGAATTAATCAAATTAATCAATATCCCCAAGTGGTGAGTGGAGCTAAGATGATTCAGGCACAAATGTTTTCAAGGCCACAGAGATAGCTAAAAACTAGAAATTTATAACTCAAAGGCCTTGGGCACTATCCTTTACGGTAGGCTGAAGGTTTTTTAATTTTCTCAAGTAGTGGAATCTTCCTTTACTCTTTTGTCTTGCTGACTACCTACAACATTTAGGTCCATACTGGAATGGAGCTTAGAGATGATGAACTAAATATTTGTGAAAGCATCTAAACATTAACTGAGCAACAAAAGTAAAACACGTCCATCATGGCAACCCTTTGTTTCAAGGAACCTCTAGAGATGCCCCACGAAATACTTGAGCACAGCCAGTAAACCACTCTGCCTTTAATATTCTAACAATTTCATCCACCCACTGGAAAGCTTGGGCCAGCTGCTCTCCAGAATGAATTTCATCTCAGGACATAAACATGCCATGTGACAGGCTACAAGGCTCCATTAACATGTGTCATAATTTATTTCCTTTGAGCAGCAGGCTCCACGGCTCCTGAGGCCCCCAATCTAATATCCATTTGGCCAACACTCAGGTACGATTTCAAATTTACTTTGCCGAGAGTCACAAAATGATACTGAAGGTTTTGCTGTCTTTGGTAGATAACTCTGCAGGCTCCTGCCCAAATTCCTGGTCGTGGTGCCCAAGAGATTCAAAATAAACCTGATCTAGGACGCTCTTGCTGGCATGGCAGCACTTGGACATTCATGATCGTTGGGAATTACCATGTGAAATTTATAACCAGCAGGGACCCCAACGTGAAGATTCAGATTACTGCGTACATATGTAAACACAATTTGAACGCCTGAGTTTAGAGTCAAACTGGTAGAAGACGGGAGGCTTTCACTGTTTATCATGCAAAGTAGTAGATAATAGAATGAGGTAGGCAATTGCAGGGGGTAATTGGGGGTAAAAATGAGACACTGACTTACTCAGAGATTCAGGGGTCTTTTAGGAGTCACTGACTAAAACATATGGCCCTGCTCTCAGCGTCTTCATGGATAGGTTGGCAGGTAAGTAGGTGACAGCGTCTCTGTGAGCACATAAGAACCCACGCAGAGGGCAGTTCCCCGAGGCAATATCCATTTCTAAGCCACATTAGAACTGCTGGGAGTCCAGACTTGTACACCAGGCCTCAGAAGCCCCAGAATATCATGAGAACAAAATAGACATTCTTCCTTCACCGCGGGAACCAGGGCACTCTTTATTCCTTAGATCATGTTAATGAATAAATTGAGTTGGGCCATGGTGTTTCTCAAAAATACTCTAAAACATTCCCTAAAGAACAGGAGCCCCAAGAAAATCTTTCAAAGACATAAATTGTGGGAAAAAAACCCAAAACGATAATACAATAGTAATTTCTATCCACGAAGCCTGACTCATGGCTCAGTCAACAGAATGGCATTAAGCCTGAAGCAATCAGGTGACACCCAGTGACAAGAAGGAAGAAGCCAGGGATGGCAGCTGGTCAGTCCTGGGTGGTTCTGCAGGCCCCGGGGTAGCCGGTGAGGAACAGGGGCGGGGTCTCCCTAGGCCCGCATCCTGTCCCGTATAACTTCCTCCGCAACCCGCCCCTCTCTCTGCTGTGTACCCATAATGCCCCATGATGAGCAATAAGCTAGACACATGCTCAGGGGAAATCTAGAGCTCATGCCAGCCCCACTGGTGTCATCAGGGTCTGGGCCCACCTTCTTGTCCATCTTGAGCCAGGCCACGGTGTCCTTGATTGTATACTGCAGGCCAAAGAACCAGGTTTCCCGAAGCCCCAGGGTCCGGCACACCAAGTCAAACAGGTCCTTCCCCTTCCACTTCATCTGCAAGGGAACAAACCAACAGGGGAAGACAGCTGAGCCCAAGTGGTAATCTGCTCACAGGAAAACCTTTTCTCTGCTCCCCCGACCTCAGGTTCTGAAAGATGGGGATGACGCTAAGATGGCTGAGGAGCACAGAATTCCTAAATAATTGTAAACCCTCCTACACAAAACCATGAGTGGGAAAATAATAATTAGAGCTTAATGGCTTAATCACTGCAAAGCATACACAATACCTCCCTTGGACAGTTCCTTACAGATCTTAATATGCCCAAAGCTGCCAATTTAGGAAAGCTGGTAAATAACGTCCACATTTAAGAGTCAAGCTTCTCCCATTAACCCAAGGTTAGCTTCTAGAGACATTCGTTTCCTCAAGATTTTCTTGTTGATTTTCTTTTTAATCATGACTCTGCCCTTTTATAAAAGGCTAGCTTTTTAAAATGTAAAGACTAGTTTTACTTGATTTTTTTTTAAAACGCAACATAGGGTACGAAGTTGTAACTGACGTCACAAATCATGGGGAAAAAGAACCACTAGAGACCAGCCAGTCCAATCACGGGTCTCTCCCCATCATGATGTGTAACCAAGGCCAAAGAGGAGGTGTCCACCCACAGCCACATGCAGCAACTCCAAACTCTTGTATCGAAACCCAGGGGACAAACAGACAGGAATATACCGTAGTGTGCTAATCCCGTAGCCTCATTTTCAAAAGGACCTGAAGCAATGGCTGCTAAGCCCATTTCTCAGCTCTTCAATCTTGTGGCCAGAAAAGCAGGTTCAATATCATAATAGGGGAAGAAAATACCCAGGAGCTTAGTAAATGTTGCCACCCGTGATGCAGCCACCCATAGCGGCTGCTGGCCTCGACCCCAGTCAGTGGCCCCCAAGTATCAGGTGGACATTCAAATGGACACCTGCGTACAGGGATGAGCACAAGACACATCACGGAGATGGTGGGCACAGATGGTGGATTTAAATACGAGGTCACCAGACATCGGAAGAGGAAGACCACCTGACTGCAGGGGCGTCTGTCCTTCTCCTGCTCTCATTAGAAATTTCCACCCAAGGTCCTGGCACGCTGAAGATGCACAATGAAAAGGAACTGGGGAAGTTCAGGGTTCAGAGACTTCTTATAAAAGCAAGAAGGAAAAAAAATAAGTTAGACCTCTAAAATCTGATTGGTGTTTGCTAAAACCTGATTCTAGAGGATTTTTCAAGCAGGCCTTCTATTTTTAATATATGTGAATGGACGGTGTGTTCCCTACGAGGAACTCAACAGGAAAGCCCATCCTTCTCCGTGTGTATATTCAAAGTCCAAAAGCAAAGAAGCAGCCTAGATGGAAGCACACCGAAACTGCAGCAGACGCAGGGTGGAGATATGGACTAGCTTTTGTCCTTCTCCAAAAGACGCTCTAGCCCTGCCCCCGTCCCCTCTCTGTGACTTCAGTGGGGCCCCTGAAACACTACAAAGGTTGAGTTCTTTAGAAATTATTTTGAGTAAAATAAAATAAAATGTTTTATTTTAAAAAGATGATCTTCCCCTTTTGTAAGGCTTAATAATGCTTGTTGGCACACCTGTGTCCCAGTCTGACACTGGGACAAAGGGTTTTTTAATTCACGGTAGGTTTTAATTCCTACGGGCGGACTTCACTGAAGAAATGTTATTTTGGAAAACTAGGAGCTTCAGGATGCTGATTATCCTCTTGTTTCTATTTTAAGCCAGTACATAGTATATAAATTATAAATGACTACTTTGCTACAAGATAATGTAACACTTAAGAGCACACATTAACTTGGAGAAGTGAAATACCCAAGGGCCAAGAAGATCAAGGTAATGATCCCCAATCCGCCATAACTCACGGCCACCGCAGGGCGGGCTCTGGCAGGGCGGGCTCTGGCACGAGGGGCTGTCTGCAAGTGGGTGTGTGGTACATCTAAACGAGAGCTACCAAGAAAATGGTGAGTGGATTTCCTGATTTGGGAGCTTAAATTCTCAAACATAATCTCGTATTAATGCAGTTTTCTACTTCCTTGTTTCTAAAATGCAAAATTATCTCTGTTGAATGCAGAGACAATGTCTTTGCTACTGTGGAGCTTGCAATAAAGTGAAGAGAGGGTAAATTTTTTCACACCGATTCAGAATGCCTGGCTTATATTTTCAACTTTAAGAATTGTAGGGTGTCAAATTGGAAATGAGTCTGAGTAATTAATTACCCACAGTAGACCTGTCCCATTTTTGTATAAGGAAACATTCTTTGGCAGCCTGCTACAGCAGACAACTGGCCTTCTTCTTGGTGGTCTAAGGTAGGCAACCCCCCAGATCGCCTCTTTTTCTGCTCTGTGGGGTTCCTTTCATCTTGCTCTCCTCCAGCACTCCCCAGCCACCTTTTCCAGTAAGTAACTGGTATCTTAACACTCTTCTCCCACCCTAAAACAAAACCCATTTTCAGAAGAGCCCGGTATTTATTGCTCCTTTACAGCTCAATGTGAATTAAAGCCTCTGCTTCCTCTCATCTAATCCTTTTTTTGGCTGCACCTCGAAGCCTGTGGGACCTCAGTTCCCCGACCAGGGATTGAACACTGTCCACAGCAGTGAAAGCCTGGAATCCTAACCACTAGGCCACCAGGGAACTCCCCATCCTCTCAGCTAATCTTTCAGCAAGCATTACACAGCACATCCTATGTGCCCAGCAATATTAGACACTGAGGATGTGAAATTCTGGAAGAATGTTCCCTGCCGAAGACTCAAGTAACGACCCAGGTTGGAAAAAGCTTTAAAGAACAAGGGAGAATTAGTTAAAGGAGAAAAGGAAATAAGTCTAAAAACAGACAAACGTCATGGTCTCTACAGGGAACTGCATGTCATCTGGCAGAGGTGAAACAGACAGCCTGAACTCAGTGGGCCTGGTGGGGATGGACCAGGACTCTCCATATACCCAGAGGCAGAGGAATGATGGGATCAGACCTGCATTCTAGAATGTGCACTAACAACAGGTTGGAGGAAAGGAGCCTGGAATCAAGCAGGGCAGAAGGGAGGCCAACTCCCACCTTGATGAAGGCAGTGCGAAGGAGAGAAAGCCTGAGAACTAGAAAAGCATCAAGAGAAACATCTGAATTCCTGGCTTGAGCATCAGGTGGTTCCAGTAGAGGAGGGATGGAAGACAGGAGAAGCAGGAGCAGCAAGTTTTGAGGGAAACAGATGAGTAATTAAGTTCTAGACAAAGCAAGATAGGGTGCCTGAGGAAACCATGTAGAGATGTCCTAAATACACCTGATTTTAAGTCTTAGCTCTATTTACAAAATAAAGTGTTCTAGTTTTTAGTCATTAAGTTTTTCTCTTGGGCTAAATCTAACCTCCAATGTGTTGTTACCTACATGAGGGTGCACTTTTCAACATGCCTTCCCCAAATGTATGAGGCTTGCTTAGTCTTCCTAATTTGGGTTTCTACTTCTTCACAAACAGGAACCACCGGTCACAGTTACTCCTGGTGGTTCTTGGGACACCCTGAGGATGGGAGGTCTTGGGTTGCAATGGGCCTTCCTTGGTGCTGCTGACTCGCAAGAGCATGAGCACACCCACCTCCAGTTCTATCACTGGTCCACTGCGCTGTGCTGATGTGGGAAGGTGATGTGACCACCTAAGCATCTCCCTAGATCGTAGGCACCTCAGAACAAGAGCAACGCCGGTCATCTCTCTACTCCCCACAGCACCCGCCGAGTGTGCACACACAAGACGTGGCAAACGATGGCTGTGCGACAGAACAGACTTGACCACTTCAAAACCTGAGGCTCAAAAGTGTAAAGCAAAATGAACCCCCATTCGTCCACTCCTTCGACAAACATTTAGTGAACACACGCTGTGTCCGAGCACCAGCCGAGGTGCAGGGGATAAATGGGGGACAGAAGACAACAGGCCCAGGGTGTGAACCTGTCAGAAACAGATAATCATTCCCCTCGCCCCACACACAAATCAGCTCTGGGTGTGGTGGTCAGCACTATAGCACCCAGTGCCACAACAGGGACATCAGGGACTGGAGGGACCCTCTCTCTTGAACGGGTGGGCAATGGCATCTGAACTGGTGGGAAAGAGAAGCCAAGTGAAGACCAGCCTTGGGGAAGGAAGAGAGAGCAGGCAAGTGTGTTACAGGCAGAGGGAAGAGCATATGCGAAGGTCTAGAGGTCTAGATGGTTCTTGTAGGAAATGACAGTATTGTAGTTCAGTTTGGCTGGAGAACAGAGGCTGGGGAACACTTGCTGTACTTTCAACTACCATCTAAAATCAATTCTTGGGAATTCTCTGGCAGTCCAGTGGTTAGGACTCCATGCTTCCACTGCAGGGGGCACGGTTGGGGAACTAAGATCCCGAAAGCCATATGGCATGGCCAAAAAAAATTAAAAATAAAACCAATTCTTTGTCTCCTAACTCTGACCTGTCGTGTGAACCACAGAAAGCTGTCTGAGTGGCTGTTTTCTCCTTTTTCCCTAGGATGGAACATAACTCGTACCATTCTAGATGTACAGGAGAGAAGCTAAATCATTACATAAGATGGATGCTTCCGAAGATTAGGGCTTAATTCCTTCCAGGAACCAGTCTAAAAGGCAGAGAGAAACAGTGGTTATCTAACATCGGTATGAATCTCAGTGCTGCCGCTGTGTGACCTTGGGCAAGTTATTGAACTTCCCTGTGCTTTGCAACAGGGATAATAAACAGAACCTGTTTTAGCAGATTGATCTCAGGATTAAGTGCACTGATACATTTGAAAAGCCTAAGAAGGTGCCACAGTAAATACTCAATAAAAGGTGGTGATTACTCATTCTAACCCCGCCTCTTCTTATATTCTCAAGGGGCATCGTTTAAAGCCTCCAGTTGTGTTCCACTCCACGCATGATGGATGGCAGATCAGAAAGGGCACCATCAATTCTCATCGTGCTAACCGAGCCATCACTCACTTGACAAACATTTATTGAGCACCCACTACATCCTAGTCACTGCGCTTGGCCCCAGAGATGAATGATGAATCTGGGACAAGACGCTGTCCCTATTCACAGCTGATGGGGAAGACAGGTGAACGGATAAGGAAAGTGCAACCTGGCAAATGCTCACAGAACAGAGGACTGAGGGAACGCAGCTCGGGCCTGGGGGTCTGTGAGTGGCTTCCCTGGGGAGATGCCGTCTGAGCTGGGTCTCAAAAGCCAGGCAGCAGCTGGTCCTCTGGTGAAGGGGCTGAAGGAAGAGAGGTCACTCCAGCCGGAGGGAACAGCATGTCTGCCGCTTGGGTCCAGGCTGTTGTCAAGTGAAGGAACGCTCTTTGCGTTCTTCTGGTATCTGACAAGCAGCGTGACTGTCCTATCTGCAGTACTGAATGTTCAGTGCGGTACTGTGTACATGGCTTCAGCCCCACGCGTGTGACAGCTTGCACCCACCACAGCCACTCAGGGCCTGGGTTGTTCAGTCCCTGCTCTGAGCAGCCAGGCCCCCCTGAACAATACCTGCCACGTCTCTAAGGAGCCACGACCAGTGGGATGAGTCTCGTGTTTCTTTTTTTATTAAAATATTTTCTCTTCTGATACCTGCTAGCACATAAGCCATTCAGGCTTTGCACTTATGCTACTTACAGGCCTTTTTGGAGGGTTTGTCATTTTTCCCGAACAGATTGCCAAAAAGAGAACAGTCCCTGGTGCTGATGAAATGTTCACCTGAACTCATCTCTTCCGCCCTGGGGCAAGTGTTCCACTGCTCCACATACCCCCTCACCCCCGCCTCTGCTCAGCCCAGTGAAGGGAGGGAGGCGACGAGGCAGGGGCTCATCTTGCAGGCAGAAAAGGAGCGGTGGAGGGAGGGAGAAAGGAGATTTGCAGGAAGGAGTCGGACTCCATGTCCTGTGGGCTCCAGCTCTGTGGGCCTCGGCCTCCAGATGCCCTTGAAGCTCAGGGCAAATGGCAGGGAGTCTGGGCGCACGGCGCGTCTTGCATCGTGGCTGTGTTCTTGCATTACTTTAACGGGCTGCGGTGCTATTTCCCAGATCCATCCCATGCCTCTATCACAGATGGATGTGTATGAACTTTATAAACAGGACTAAGTGCTGTCAGCTTGTTATCTTTTGTAGGGGCTGGATTTATGAGCTTTACCCAGAGTGAAGTGCTTGTCATTTATCAACCTCAAATGTTTTAAGGAAATAGCACTAAGCACTTAGGCTCTGCAGCAGGAACGTAGCTGGAATGCAGCACTTTTCTGTTGTTGGAAGCAACTGGCACCAATAACCTACAGGACCAATCAGGGTCTATTAACCGGGGAAGCATTTTGAATAACGTCTGAGACATCTTCTTACAACAGGCCAGGTTTAGACTCACAACTCTAAAACTACCACTTGTTTTTTTGGCTTTGGCAGCCTTCGCATTGCATTTCTCGCACTGCTTTCTCTGGGCCGTGCAGAGAATCGAATGTGGCTGCCATGTGTGAAATGCCTGAGAATCAGAAGCCCCAGAGAAACTTCAGCTTTACGGAGAAGACTCAGACCTGGAGAAGCTAGCAGAGAAGTGACATCCCATTTCATAGATGTCGGGGGACAGGATTATCAGCCACACAAGAGATGCTATTTGACTGGCTGTCTACTCCACAGAAGAGGAAAGAGAACCGACGGACAGACCCGGCATTCACTTATCAGGGTTTCTTCTAATTAGTTCACAAGTTGCCCCAGCATTTTCCATAAAAACTATTGAAAGGTTAGCTCCCTTACAGACAGAGCAATAGAAGGGACCGTACCTCCCCGGGCTCAGGACACATGTAGCGTGTTTACCGTGATTTCGGGAACGCAAGAGCAAGGAGGGCTGTGATCTCCCCTCTCCACGTTCACCCCTAATTGACTTTTGCAGTCGTGGCTGCCCTACGAGAACTGATTTCAGAGAAGAGTTGAGAATTTAAGATGCTGATGTGCTGGATCCAAACCTAAATACAACTTTTATTGGTCTGTTTTGAAAAAACAGATGCCAAACACCTCCATTTACAAGATAAACACAATGGAAAGAGTTATAAAAATGATTTTGCTGTGCAGTAGTGAATAATGAGTCCCATTAAAATCTATTCCAGTTAATCAAAGAGGATAAAAGAGTGCAGTAAATGGGGGTGTAAAACCGACCCTCCCCGACTCATACCATGGAAGCAGGTTCTGTGTCTCATGTCTGTGTTTCCTGTCGTGGTTAAGGACACACACACCACTCCTAATCAGCCATTATTTCTGAGGGAAAAGGAGACCCTCCAAATAGAAACAAGATTTTAGCCAAAAAAAGAGACTCGTCTCTTTGCTCTACCAATCACGACCCCCAAATCCCTTATCTCGATCTGCACAAAATCTCACAAACCTGAAACCTCCTTTTTGCAAAAACAAAACAAAACAAAACAAAAAACTCAATTCCAATCTTGCCCTGTCAGTTTCTGCCATAATCAACCACAGCAAGTAATTTTCCTCTCCCAGCCCTCCAATCATCGCTGTTAGTATGCTGAATCTATTTAAATCATTGGTTTCAAGGCCCTCCACCAATTACTTCCTCTCTCCTCCAACCAACTGCTCTGCCTTGTTACAAGGCAGCCTCTGCCCTCCCTGGTCAGCAAACCTACATGCCTCTAGTTACCCACAACCAGACCTTTCTAAGATTCCTTCTTTATCTCACCACTGTCTCCCTCCCACGCATACAATACCAGATATGTGAGTTAGTATGTACTTTACATACACGGAAAAATGAGGTGTCTGTCTCTGCCCAAGATTCCTGTCCTTCCTGCAATTCTGCAGATCATAAATTCCTTGAAGACAAGGGCTAACACACACACACACACACACACACACACACACACACACACACACTCTCTCTCTCTCTCTCTCTCTCTCTCTCTCTCTCTCTCTCCCCCCTTCTCCTTTCCTCTTTCTCTCTCTCTAAGTCTCCCAGGACCCACACAAGTGCTGTATAATCTGTGGCCACTTCACAAATGCTTGTGGTTGGCTGATGATGTTGATGATAATGATGATGATACCTAAGCTGAGCCTTCTGAGTAGAACAGTCTTCTAGGTAATGATTGCAATGAAGCAAGAATTTATGACACTCCTCATTAAAATTCTAATTGCATAATTGGGCCTGAAGGTATATACCCGCCCCCTTTGGGGACACACACTGATCTCCACTCTCTAAAAATACCTTGGCAAGGAAATCTAAATCTCAAAAAGCCAACCAAGAAAAATTTCCACAGAACAAGAGACCAGTAAGAAACAGATCACAGCGCCTCGGCAAGCCACAAAACGGAGGTTTTAAACTCTGAGAAGTCTTTCAAAACAAAATGGATTATAGATTTTTTGGGGGGAGAAAAGTTCTTATGTTTGCAGCTCCTGGCACATTGCCTGCTTTAGCGGAGACAGGTTCTAGCAGCGGCCGTGAGCCCAGAGAGGGGATCTGCGTCCTAAACTCCCCTGTCCACCACGCACAACCTTGGGTGAGCCACACAGCTCAACTGCGCTTCAGTTTCTTCACCTGTCAATCAATTGTGCCCCCATGCAAGGCCCAAATTTTATAATGCTGTGAAAAAAGATGAGAGGCTTGAAGCTTTGACAGTCAGCTGACAGATGACAAAGCAAAAAGAAACAATAGTTATATGCTATAAAAGCAATGCAATTCCTCCAAAGTAAAGAAGACAATCTCTATCTTTGGAATTTAACTCACAACATGAGGGCAATCACGGCCTTGTCAAATAGCTATGAAACACCCAAACCCGCTGTGTTGGGAAAGTCGCTTAACCTCTCTGGGTCTCAGCTTCCACACTCATCAAGTGGGCTTGCAGGATTAATACCCTCTGAGTCTACGAGCTTGAGATGGTTTTGTATAAACCGTGGAGTATTTTTCACTGCTATAATCATTTTCTTTTAATCCTTTAACATCCCATTCTATATCTTAAAATCGTTTGGGGGGATGTCAATGACCCTTAACACTTAATTTCTGTGTGCTTTCTACTTTCCCTTACGCAGGTACTGCCACTGCAATCATGTTCCTTACTACTAATAATCAGGAGTTGACTTACAATAATGAACTCTAATGCAACAAAAATGGTGATTGTCATGCTAATGAAAAATACAAGTTTTTTAGCACCAAGCATGCTGTTGATATTCAGCAATTACCAATGATTACAAATGTTTCCTACTAGAGCATGGACTTGAGGATATGGGGAGGGGGAAGGGTAAGCTGTGACAAAGTGAGAGAGTGGCATGGACATATATACACTACCAAATGTAAAACAGATAGCTAGTGGGAAGTAGCCGCATAGCACAGGGAGATCAGCTAGGTGGTTTGTGACCACCTAGAGGGGTGGGATAGGGAGGGTGGGAGGGAGGGAGACGCAAGAGGGAAGAGATATGGGAACATATGTATATGTATAACTGATTCCCTGTTATAAAGCAGAAACTAACACGCCATAGTAAAGCAATTATACTCCAATAAAGATGTTAAAAAAAATGTTTCAAACACTGAGAATAAGAATTCTGCAGAGAGCTATGAATAGGAAACAATAGTAAATTCAGTGCTGGCAGCACAAAGCTCAATTTCAAATGCCTAAACATGAAGTAAAATGAACAGACTCTGAAACACCACCCATGACTAAGTGTTACCCAGTGGATTAACTCCTCCTGCCCTGGACTCTGTGAAAATTGTGATTTATATTTAAAAGTACTTCAAAAAAAGGAGAGGAAAAAGGCCAATTCCTTTAGAAATGATGTGCTCTGACCCCACCTAGTGGTGTCGCAGTGATTCCTGAACTAGGACAAGTGCCTCAACTCAGCACAGGTGACTGAAGATTTCCCGAGATCAGCACTAAATTGGTAATAAATTTTTGCTTGACAAAAATGTACTAAAGCGGGCTTCCCTGTTGGCGCAGTGGTTAAGTCCGCCTGCCAATGCAGGAGACATGGGTTCGAGCCCTGGGCCTGGAAGATCCCACATGCCGCGGAGCAACGAAGCCCGTGAGCCACAACTACTGAGCTCTGCGCTCTAGAACCTGAGAGCCACAACTACTGAAGCCTGTGCACCTAGAGCCTGCGCTCCACAACAAGAGAAGCCACTGTAATGAGAAGCCCGCGCACCACAATGAAGAGTAGCCCCTGCTCGCCACAACTAGAGAAAGCCACGCGCAGCAACGAAGACCCAACGCAGCCAAAAATTTAAAAAATTTTTTTAAAAAGTACTAAAACATGTGGACTTAGAATCTAAATCAGACAAAGCACAGACAGGAGGATGGAACACATCATCCTGTCACAAACCAGAGAAGCCTCGTCATCAGCTGGCTAAAATGATTACCAGCTCTGAGAAAACTCAATTCTGGGTTTTTAAGACCACAAATGCTTTTTTAACTTCTGAAATTAAGAATAAACAAGCACCAAAAATGTTCTTGGAGAAGAATGCAAAACTAGCATGAATAATTGGAGAAGTCATCAAAAACAAAAGAGAAAAATTTCAAAATGACACATGGGGGACAAAGGAATCGAGAATAATGAAGCATGGCAGAAATCAGAAAAGAATCCTGCTATCACAGTGGACATCAAGCTAAATAGAGACCATTTATAGAGCATATTACAAAGAAGATCCTTAAGTATATGGCATAAGGTAAAGCTCACTATATTTAGACTAATTGTGGAGTCTAGAGGGTCTATAATTACAAAGCCATGGATAATCTGAAGAAGATTCAAAGAAAATGAAGGAGATGATTAAAGGAGAAAATTTACAGTGCCTCTAGCATGAGACCTTTCCTCTTTATTCTCACACTCCCAACTCATGATATGAAGCTAATGTTTACCAAGTGCTTACTACGGTCGGGCCCTGGGCTAAGTGCCTGTAAAGGTCTACCTCAAATACTATTATTCTCATTTAGAATAATAGTATTTAGGTTTAGAGAGGTAAGTCTAAGATCCATCAGGGAGACGGGGGCAGTGGTGGGTCTTCCTTCCACCTAAGCCAACTTACCCCATCAGGATGCTGGCTCTTTTCCCTAAGCAATATTTGTTCTGTCCTCTAGCAGATTTTCTCATACCTACATGCTCAAACCCTGAAATGACTTCCTACCTAAGGAGGAAATATGAAACAGAAAGTTGCACAATGAGCTTCTTCTGCCCAGATCACCTAAAATAGGATGCGAAGCTGAGAGCCTTTGAAATCAAGTTCTTCCCCCTGTTTTACAGTGGAAAAACTGAGGCCTGGGAGAAAAAAGAGATTTGCCCAAGGTCACAGAAGAGCTCCACGGAGAAGCCAGGGTTCAAACACCAGTTTGAACTCCCTCCTGGAGTTTACATCCTGGAAGGGAATCATTTGCCTCAATCTTGGGGTGTCTAGGATTTAACATCTTACTGAAATCACCAGAGTTGTTCTGCCTTCTCCTTTTGAAAGTTTCGCCCGTTATGGACCACTGTATGTCCACTTGTATGCTGGAATGATCTGTAATGTTGGTATTTAATCCAATCATAATTGTGCTTGGGTATGTGAAAATGATTGGGATGCCAACAAACCGGAGAAGGAGGCTTTGGTTTTGATATAAGATGGTATTAGGATCTCTCACAACTCAAGTTCGAGAAATTTTTCATATTTGGCTCTTCTTACTGATAGATTGAATTATCAGAGTAAAATTCCTACCTAGAAAAGAAGTAACAAAACCATTTAGCCTCCTGGCAAATTACATTCAGCATCCGCTTTCTCAAAATGACAACTATCAAATCTTTCAAGTGGAAAAATCCTCCACAGCATCAAGCCAATTATGCAAGGCAGTAAGTGGTGCAAGAAAGAGATGTTTCCCCCTATCTCTGCAGTCTGAAATGATTAGCATCATTAACATGATTCGTATGTTAACTACCACTGGTTCTGAATTTGAGTCCTTCTTAGAAAGCCACCTACATTTGACCTCAATAAAACCAAGAATTCCTCAAGTACCATCTCTCTTTTCTTCAAAATGCATCTTTGCATTAGCATCTTCTCGCATTAGCATCTTGCTCAGTTAATGTACAACATAAAAATAGAGCAGGAGAGCAAGACTAGTGGCTTCTCAGAGTTCTCTCCATCATCATAAATCAAACTACCATTACTTTCGACAGAATATTTGAACATGGTTTACAAAGAGGTATTTTCACTGGAAATTTGAGGTTTGATGAGATACGATGGCTGGACAAATCACAACAGGGCAGTCAGTGCCCATGGTGACCCAAGCCTCCTGCTTTAGGCTGACTATAGTCCCTTCCTTTCTGCCCAGCACTAAGCATTCCATGAGTCCTTAGAACAACCTTGCAGGGTCAGTAATAGTAGTTCCATTTTACTGATGTGCATACTGAGGTTCAGAGAGCTTGAGTATCTTATCCAAGCTTTAAGTGGTTTAGCTGGAATTCAAGCCCAGGTCTGTCTTATTTCAAAGCCTGTGCACTTTCTACTACTACCTTTTTTATTTCTATAAATTTATTTATTTTATTTTTGGCTGCGTTGGGTCTTCATTTCTGCGTGCGGGCTTTCTCTAGTTGCACTGAGCGGGGGCTACTCTTTGTTGCAGTGCACAGGCTTCTCATCACAGTGGCTTCTCTGGTTGTGAAGCATGGGCTCTAGGCATGCGGGCTTCAGTAGTTGTGGCACACGGGCTCAGTAGCTGTGGCTTGCGGGCTCTAGAGCGCAGGCTCAGTACTTGTGGCTCATGGGCTTAGTTGCTCCGTGGCATGTGGGATCTTCCCGGACCAGGGCTCGAACCTGTGTCCCCTGCATTGGCATGCAGATTCTTAACCACTGCGCCACCAGGGAGGCCCTCTACTACTACTTTTTAACTACTACTAATGCTTTGCTACTTTAGTGTGGTCCCTGGACCAGTAGCATTGGCATCACTCGAGAATTTGTTAGAAATGCAGAATTCTCAGTCAACCACAGAACTACAGAATCAGAATCTGCATTTTACCAAGATCTTCAGGTCATTTATGTGTACATTAAAGCTTGACAGGCTGTATGTTGTAACAGTCTGTCTCTCTGAATATCACTACTATTATTCCTTCCACTGGTTCTCAATGTGGTGGAGGATAGGGTGGAGGGAAGAGGAGGGTGTTTTGCCTTCAGGGACAGTTGACGGTGTCTGAAGACATTTTTCAGTTGTCACAACTGGGGCAAGGTAGGAGGTGCTCCTGTAATCCAATGGGTGGAGGCCAGAGATGCTGCTACACATCCTACAGTTCACAGGACAGTCCCCACCACAAAGAACCCTCCAGCCAAAATGTCAATAGTGCCAAGGTTGAGAAATCCCGACATTGCTGATAATAGTGTCCATCCTCTTTGGGTCTGGGGTCTGTTTAAAGAAGAAAAACTAAGAGTTTTTCATTGCAAAATTATGGCCGAACAATGTCACAAAAAATTCCTTTCCCTGTGGGTCAGTCTCTCACAACATGTATCAAATAGTAACTTTGATCAGGGGTCAGTAAACTGTGGTCCACAAGACAAGTCCAACCCACTGCAGTTTGAGAACTAAGAATGAGTTTTACATTTTTAAATGATTGAAGAAAACTTTTTTTAAGTTTAAAAATTTTTTTATTTTATTTTATTCTTTGGCCATGCTGTGTGGCTTGTGGGATTGTAGTTCCCCGACCAGGGATTGAACCCAGGCCCTCGGCAGTGAAAGCATGCAGTCCTAACCACTGGACTGCCAGGGAAAAAATTTTAATAACATTTCCTCACTTGTGAAAATTACATGAAATTCAAATTTCAATGTCCATAAAGAAAGTTTTATTGGAACAAAGTCATGTCTATTATTTTTTACTTTTATCAAAGTCTGCTTTTTAAAAAACAGCTCTACTGAGATATAATTCACATACCTTAAAATTCACCTATTTAAAGTGTACAGGTAAATGGTTTTTAGCATAGTCACCGAGTTGTGCAGCCATCAGAGTCAAGTTTAGAACATTTTCATCACCTTAAAAAGAAACCTCGTACTCTTTAGCTATAGCGCCCCATCCCCGCACCTAATTTCCCAGCCCTAAGCAACCACAAATCTACTTTCATTATAGATATCCCTATAATAGACTTGTATATGAATGAAATAATATATGATCTTTTGTAACTTGCTTCTTCCACTTATAATGTTTTCAAGGTTCATCCATGTTGTAGCATGTATTGTTACCTCCTTCCTTTTTATTGCTAAATAATATCTCATTGTACACACAGACCACATTTTGTTTATCCATCCATCATCTGATGGACATTTGGGTTGTTCCACCTTTTGGCTTTTACGAATAATGCTGCTATAAACATTCATGTACAAGCTTCTCTATAGACATGTTTTCACTTTTGAGTAGATACCTACAAGTAAAATTGCTGGACCATATGGTAACTCTATGTTCAACTGTTTAAGGAACTGCCAGACTCTTCCAAAGTCGCTGCACCATTTTACATCACCACCAGCGGTATATGAGGATTCCAATTTTTTCATATTCTCACCAACACTTGTTACTATATGTCTTTTTTTCTTTTTTAAATTTATTTAATTTATTTACTTTTGGCTGCATTGGGTCTTCGTTGCTGCTCACGGGCTTTCTCTAGTTGCGGTGAGCAGGGGCTATTCTTCGTTGTGGTGTACGGCTTCTTATTGCGGTGGCTTCTCTTGTTGCAGAGCATGGGCTCTAGGTGAGCGGGCTTCAGTACTTGTAGCACGTGGGCTCAGTAGTTGTGGCTTGCGGGCTCTAGAGCAAAGCCTCCGTAGGTGTGGCACATGGGCTTAGTCGCTCAACGGCATGTGGGATCTTCCCGGACCAGGGTTCGAACCTGTGTCACCTGCACTGGCAGGCAAATTCTTAACCACTGTGCCACCAGGGAAGTCCCTATATGTCTTTTTGATTCTAGTCATACAACTGGTTGGCTCTCATTATGGTAAAATGGTATTTCCAATATATTTAAAATGATGAAAGGGAAGAACCTACAACCAAGATTACTCTCCCTGGCAAGGATCTCATTCAGATTTGATGGGGAAATCAAAAGCTTTACAGACAAGCAAAAGCTAAGAGAATTCACTACCACCAAACCAGCTCTACAACAAATGCTAAAGGAACTTCTCTAAGTGGGAAACACAAGAGAAGAAAAGGGCCTACAAAAACAAACCCATAACAATTAAGAAAATGGTAATAGGGACATACATATCGCTAATTACCTTAAATGTGACTGGATTAAATGCTCCAACCAAAAGACACAGGCTCGCTGAATGGATACAAAAACAAGACCCATATATATACTGTCTACAAGAGACCCACTTCAGACCTAGGGACACATACAGACTGAAAGGGAGGGGATGGAAAAAGATATTCCATGCAAATGGAAATCAAAAGAAAGCTGGAGCAGCAATACTCATATCAGATAAAATAGACTTTAAAATAAAGAATGTTACAAGAGACAAGGAAGGACACTACATAATGATCAAGGGATCAATCCAAGAAGAAGATATAACAATTACAAGTATATATGCACCCAACATAGGAGCACCTCAATACATAAGGCAACTACTAACAGCTATAAAAGAGGAAATCGACAGTAACACAATAATAGTGGGGGACTTTAACACCTCACTTACACCAATGGACAGATCATCCAGACAGATAAGTGATAAGGAAACACAAGCTTTAAACAATACATTAAACAAGATTGACTTAACTGATATTTATAGGACATTCCATCCAAAAACAGCAGATTACACTTCTGTCTCAAGTGGTCATGGAACATTCTCCAAGATGGATCACACCCTGAATCACAAATCAAGCCTTGGTAAATTTAAGGAAACTGAAATCATATCAAGTATTTTTTCCGACCACAACGCTATGAGACTAGATATCAATTACAGGAAAAAATCTGTAAAACCTACAAACACATGGAGGCTAAACAATACACTACTAAATAACCAAGAGATCACTGAAGAAATCAAAGAGGAAATCAAAAAATACTTAGAAACAAATGACAATAAAAACACAACGACCTGGACTTCCCTGGTGGCACAGTGGTTAAAAATCCACCTGCCAATGCAGGGGACACGGGTTCAAGCCTTGGTCCGGGAAGATCCCACATGCCGTGGAGCAACTAAGCCTGTGTGCCACAACTACTGAGTCCGGGCTCTAGAGCCTGCGAGCCACAACTACTGAAGCCCGTGTGCCTAGAGCCCATTCTCCGCAACAAGAGACGTCATTTCAGTGAGAAGCCTGTGCACCAAAATGAAGAGTAGCCCCCACTCACCACAACTAGAGAAAGCCCGTGCACTGCAACAAAGACCCAACACAGACAAAATAAGTAACTAAATAAACAAATTTAAAAACAAACAAACAAACACAAAGACCCAAAACCTATGGGATGCAACAAAAGCAGTTCTAAGAGGGAAGTTTAGAGCAATACAAGAAACAAAAACCTTACACCTAAAGCAATTAGAGAAAGAAGAACAAAAAAACCCCAAAGTTAGCAGAAGGAAAGAAATCATAAAGATCAGATCAGAAATAAATGAAAAAGAAATGAAGGAAACAATAGCAAAGATCAATAAAACTAAAAGCTGGTTCTTTGAGAAGATAAACAAAATTGATAGACCATTAGCCAGATTCATCAAGGAAAAAAGCGAGAAGACTCAAATCAATAGAATTAGAAATGAAAAAGGAGAAGTAACAACTGACACTGCAGAAATACAAAGGATCATGAGAGATTCCTACAGCAACTATATGCCAATAAAATGGACAACCTGGAAGAAACGGACAAATTCTTAGAAAAGCACAACCTTCCGAGACTTAATGAGGAAGAAATAGAAAATATAAACACCCAATCACAAGCACTGAAATTGAAACTGTGATTAAAAATCTTCCAACAAACAAAAGCCCAGGAACAGATGGCTTCATAGACTAATTCTATCAAACATTTAGAGAAGAGCTAAAACCTATCCTTCTCAAACTCTTCCAAAATATAGCAGAGGCAGGAACACTCCCAAACTCATTCTACGAGGCCATCACCATGATACCAAAATCAGACAAAGATGCCGCAAAAAAAGAAAACTACAGGCCAATATCACTGATGAACATAGATGTAAAAATCCTCAACAAAATACTAGCAAACAGAATCCAACAGCACATTAAAAGGATCATACAACATGATCAAGTGGGGTTTATTCCTGGAATGCAAGGACTCTTCAACATAAGCAAATCAATCAATGTGAAAAACCATATTAACAAATTGAAGGAGAAAAACCATATGATCATCTCAAAGATGCAGAAAAAGCTTTCAACAAAATTCAACACCCATTTATGAAAAAAACACTCCAGAAAGTAGGCATAGAGGGAACTTACCTCAACATAATGAAGGCCATATATGACAAACCCACAGCCAATATCGTTCCCAATGGTGAAAAACTGAAACCATTTCCTCTAAGATCAGGAACAAGACAAGGCTGCCGACTCTCACCACTATTATTCAACATAGTTTTGGAAGTTTTAGCCACAGCAATCAGAGAAGAAAATGAAATAAAAGGAATCCAAATCGGAAAAGAAGAAGTAAAACAGTCACTGTTTGCAGATGACATGATACTATACATAGAGAATCCTAAAGATACTACCAGAAAACTACTAGAGCTAATCAATGAATTTGTTAGAGTGGCAGAATACAAAATTAATGCACAGAAATCTTTTGCATTCCTATACACTAATGATGAAAAATCTGAAAGAGAAATTAAGTAAACACTCCCATTTACCACTGCAACAAAAAGAATAAAATACCTAGGAATGAACCTACCTAAGGCGACAAAAGACCTGTATGCAGAAAACTATAAGACACTGATGAAAGAAATTAAAGATGATACAAACAGATGGAGAGATATACCATGCTCTTGGATTGGAAGAATGAACATTGTGAAAATGACTCTACTACCCAAAGCAATCTACAGATTCAATGCAAGCCCTATCAAACTACCACTGGCATTTTCCACAGAACTAGAACAAAAAATTTTACAATGTGTATGGAAACACAAACGACCCCAAATAGCCAAAGCAATCTTGAGAAAGAAAAACGAAGCTGGAGGATTCAGACTCTCTGACTTCAGACTATACTACAAAGCTACAGTAATCAAGACAATATGGTCCTAGCACAAAAACAGAAATATAGATCAATGGAACAGGATAGAAAGCCCAGAGATAAACCCACGCACATATGGTCACCTTATCTTTGATAAAGGAGGCAAGAATATACAATGGAGAAAAGACAGCCTCTTCAATAAGTGGTGCTGGGAAAACTGGACAGCTACATGTAAGAGAATGAAATTAGAACACTCCCTAACACCATACACAAAAATAAACTCAAAATGGATTAATGACCTAAATGTAAGGCCAGACAGTATAAAACTCTTAGAGGAAAACATAGGAAGAACACTCATGACATAAGTCATGGCAAGATCCTTTTTGACCCACCCCCTAGAGAAATGGAAATAAAACCAAAAATAAACAAATGGGACCTGATGAAACTTAAAAGCTTTTGCACAGCAAAGGAAAACATAAATAGGACGAAAAGACAACCCTCAGAATGGTAGAAAATATTTGCAAATGAAGCAACTGACAAAGGATTAAACTCCAAGCAGCTCATGCAGCTCAATATGAAAAAAGCAAACAACCCAATCCAAAAATGGGCAGAGGACCTAAATTGACATTTCTCCGAAAAAGATATACAGATTGCCAACAAACACATGAAAGCGTGCTCAACAACACTAATCATTAGAGAAATGCAAATCAAAACTACAATAAGGTATCACCTCACACCAGTTAGAATGGCCATAATCAAAAAATCTACAATAAATGCTAGAGAGGGTGTGGAGAAAAGGGAACCCTCTTGCACTGTTGGTGGGAATGTAAATTGATACAGCCACTATGGAGAACAGTATGGAGGTTCCTTACAAAACTACAAATAGAACTACCATACGACCCAGCAATCCCACTATTGGGCATATAACCTGAGAAAACCATAATTCAAAAAGAGTTATGTACCACAGTGTTCACTGCAGCTCTATTTACAATAGCCAGGACATGGAAGCCACCTAAGTATCCATCGACAGATGAATGGATAAAGAAGATGTGGCACATATATACAATGGAATATTACTCAGCCATAAAAAGAAGTGAAACTGAGTTATTTGTGGCGAGGTGGATGAACCTAGAGACTGTCAAACAGAGTGAAGTAAGTCAGAAAGAGAAAAACAAATACCATATGCTAACACATATATATGGAATCTAAAAAGAAAAGGTTCTGAAGAACCTAGTGGCAGGACAGGAATAAAGATTCAGATGTAGGGCTTCCCTGGTGGCACAGTGGTTGAGAGTCCGCCTGCCAAAGCAGCGGACACGGGTTTGTGCCCCGGTCTGGGAAGATCCCACATGCCGCGGAGCGGCTGGGCCCGTGAGCCATGCCACTGAGCCTGTGCGCCCGGAGCCTGTGCTCCACAACGGGAGAGGCCACAACAGTGAGAGGCCCGCGTACCGCAAAAAAAAAAAAAAAAAGATGCAGATGTAGAGAATGGCCTTGAGGACACGGGGAGGGGGAAGGGTAAGCTGGGACGAAGTGAGAGAGTGGCATGGACATATATACACTACCAAATGTAAAATAGATAGCTAGTGAGAAGAGTGCTTTGTGTCCACCTAAAGGGATGGGATAGGGAGGGTGGGAGGGAGATGCAAGAGGGAGGAGATATGGGGATGTATGTATATGTATAGCTGATTCACTTTGTTATACAGCAGAAACTAACACACCATTGTAAAGCAATTATACTCCAATAAAGATGTTAAATAAATAATTTAAATATCTGTATACAAAATAATATTATGTGTAAACAGACATAGGTTTACTTCTTCCTTTCCAATATAGATGCCTTTTATTTCATGTCTTGCCTAATTGTCCTGGCTAGAACCAGCAGTACAATGTTGAATAGAAGTGGTGAGAGGGGACATCCTTGTCTTATTCCTGATCTTAAAGAGTAAACATCCAGTCTTTCACCATTAAGTGTGATATTGGGCTGTTCCCTTCTATTCCTATTTTGTTGGGTGCTTTTATCATGAAATGCTGTTGCACTTTGTCAAGTGCTTTTTCTGCATCGATTGAGATAATCCTGTAATTTCTGCTTTTTGTTCTATTGATATTATATATTACATTAATTGATTTTTGGATGTTAAACCAACCTTGCATTTCTGGGATAAATCTCACTTGGTTATGGAGTATAGTTTTTTTAATATGTTGCTGGATTCCTAATATTTTTGTTAAGGATTGTGGCTTCCATACTCATATAAGAGATATTGATCTCTAGTTTTCTTGTGTTATCTTTGTCTTATTTCAGTATCAGGATAATGATGGTCTCATAAAATGAGCTGGGATGTGGTCCCTCCTCTTCTAGTTTTTTGGAAACGTTTGTGAAGAATTGGTATTTATTGATCTTGAAATGTTTGGTAGAATTCAGTGGTGAAGCCACCTGGGCCACTAGTGGGTAGCACATGGGTTTTTTACTGTGAGTAGTATTTTTATTGCTAATTTACTCTTTCTTCTTGAGTCACTTTTGGTAGCTGGTTTCATTTTAGGAATTTGTCCACTTCATTTAAGTTATTTAATTATTTGGGATACAACTGCCATTTTATTTTTTGTTTTCTATGTTTTTCTTGTCTTTTTAAATTCTCTATTCCTCCTTTACTATTTGATTTGCATTAAGTGAATAGTTTCTAATGAAGCATTTAAATTTCTTTAATAGTTTTTCCACTATTTATTTATTTATTTTTCCACTGTATTTTTAAAGATTTTTTTTTTTAAAGTGGTTATTCTAGGGTTTAACCACATAATCCTGACTTATCAGAATCAGCTTCAGAGGGACTTCCCTGGCAGTCCAGTGGTTAAGACTTCGCCTTCCAATGCAGGTTCAACCCCTGGTTGGGGAGCTAAGATCCCACACGCCTTGGGGCCAAAAAACAGAAGCAAAATTGTAACAAACTCAATAAAAACTTTAAAAATGGTTCACACCAAAAATATATATATATTGGACTTCCCTGGTGGCGCAGTGGTTAAGAATCCGCCTGCCAATGCAGGGGACATGGGTTCAAGCCCTGGTCCCGGTAGATCCCACATGCCGTGGAGCAACTAAGCCCATGCACCACAACTACTGAGCCTGCGCTCTAGAGCCCGCAAGCCACAACTACTGAGCCCACGTGCCGCAACTACTGAAGCCTGCATGCCTAGATCCCGTGCTCCACAACAAGAGAAGCCACTGCAATGAGAAGCCCGCGCACCTTAACAAAGAGCAGCCCCCGCTCGCCGCAAGTAGAGAAAGCCCGCGCGCAGCAATGAAAATCAAATGCAGCCAAAAAGTAAATAATTAAACAAATTTTAAAAATATATATATATATTAAAAAAAAGAATCAGCTTCAGATTTATACTAGCTTAACTGCAGCGATTATATAGAAATGTTATTCTACATAGTTCTGTTCCCTTCCCCCTTTTTTATAGTATTATAATTATTGTATACTATATCTATTAAAGTTACAAACCCAGCAATATATTGTTGTAGTTATTACTTTACCATCTGTAATCATTTCCTTAGCCTATTACAGCTTGGTTTTCACCCACCTCCTTTGTACTGTTATTGGCACACCTATTAAACATATATTACGTTTCCATGTTATAGGCCCAACAATATAGTATATACAAATATTATTGTATATTATATACAAATTATTTTATATAATTGCATTTTAAATCAGTTAAAAGGAGGAAAATATACATTTATACTGTCTTTTATAATTATGTTATTACATTTACTGGTGCTCTTTGATTTTTTTCACGCGGATTTGAATTACTATCTGGGGTCACTTGCTTTAGGCCTGAAAAGCTTCCTTTAATATTTCTTGTAAGGTGGGTCTTTAAACAACAAAGTCTCTGTTTTTGTTTATCTGGGAAATTCTTTATTTAACTTTGTTTTTGAAATGTCCTTTTCATTTATATCCAGCTATGTTGGAGATAGGTTTCCTAGTTGACAAGTTTTTTCTTTGAGCACTTTGAATGTTATCCCACTGCCTCTGGCCTCCACAGCTTCTGCTGAGAACTTAGCTGTTAATCTTATTGGGGTTCCCTTATAAGTGTCAAGTCATTTTTCTCTTGTTGCTTTCCAGATTTTCTCCCTGTCCGACTTTCAGCATTTTTACTATGATGTGTCTGTGAATCTCTTTGTGTTTATCCTCCCTGGAGTTCATTGAGCTTCCTGAATATACAGGTTATTGTTTTTCAATTAATTTAGGAAGTTTCAGCCAATTTTTTTGGAATATTTTTTCTCTCTCCTCTCCTCTGGTAGTCCCATTACACATGTTGGTGCACTGAATGATCCTCACATTTCTCTGAGGTTCTGTACATTTTTCTTCATTCTTTTTCTCTCTACTCTTCACCTTACATAATCTCTATCAATCTATCATCAAGTATACTAATTATTTCTTCTGCCTGTTGGAATCTACCTTGAGCCCCTCTAGTGAATTTTTTATTTCAGTCATTGTATTTTCTAATTCCAGAATTTTTTAAATTAATTTATTTAATTTATTTTATTATTTTGGCTGCGTTGGGTCTTTGTTGCTGTGCACGGGCTTTCTCTAGTTGTGGTGAGCGGGGGCTACTCTTTGTTGTGGTGTGCAGGCTTCTCATTGCAGTGGCTCCTCTTGTTGCAGAGCATGGGCTCTAAGCACCCGGGCTTCAGGAGTTGTGGCACACGGGCTTAGTTGCTCCACGGCATGTGGGATCTTCCCAGACCAGGGCTTGAACCCATGTCCCCTGCATTGGCAGGCGGATTCTTAACCACTGTGCCACCCGGGAAGCCCCAATTCCAGGATTTTAATTTGGTTCTTTTTATAATTCATATCGCTTTACTGATACTATCTAGTTGATGCAAAAATGTCATTATACCTTCCTTCTTAATCATGCTTTCTTTTAGTTCTGTGAACATACTTACAGCAACTCTAGGGAGTGGTCCCCCCACCCAACTGGGCTGGTTACTGTTATTTGCTTGTTTATTTGTTTAGTGACTGGCTGGACTGTTTTACTGAAATCTATTTCCCCTGTCACAGTGTTGAGGTCTATGATGTTGCTCCTCAGGAAGACATATCTTTGGATTTGCCCAAAGTCACCCAAGATGACAGTGGTCTTAGTAGGACTCTCCCTCTCTTTCCCTGGTCACACCCAACTGTTAAACTCCACTAATTGTGGTATATTATTCTATTATTTTCAACAATGCTCTGGGGCATAACTTGTTCTATAAAGTAATCCAATCAAAAGGTGGCTCTTTTGAGATTAGTGTTTGATATTTGTCCTGACCCCAGGAGGGCTCTTCCCAGCTGTCTTATTCTCTCCTGCAAACTAGCTGGCTTACAGTCTAGGCTGTATCTTTATTAAATCCACAAATCTCCTCCCAATTGCCTTTCACTAAAACCTCCACAGTTCTTGAAAGCACCCTTAGGCATAAATTTCTCCACACTCTACTGCAAATGAAGTCACTATTTTCTGGGAAGAGATTAGGAGCCTGCTTCTCCCTCCAGGCAAAATCTCTGAGCTCTTGATAGAAGTGGGGAGGGGGAGACACACTAGCCTGAGGTCTTCTCAGTTTGCCTCTCCTGGCTGGTACCACCATCTCACAAACTGAGGGTGGGGATAGAGCAAATGGGACCCCAGTACTCTCGGTGGGCCATGCCCAGAGTACAGCTTCCATTCCATAAGTAGGAGCTGGGTGAAGGAAGGAAGCCCCATCTTTCAGCTTCACTCAACCAGGATTTAGCCTCAGCAGCAAGTAGCCTTGGGCAGGAGAAGCCCTAAAGTCATGCTCCTCCTGGGAAGAAAGCTGTCTGACTGGGAGCTAGGGGAAGAGGGAGCCCAGTGTACTGGGTTGCAGCCATTGTTGAGAGCTGGGAGCAGGGACGGTAGTAGTGGTCTTGCTTCAAATACCACAAACTCTTGGGACTTCCCTGGCAGTCCAGTGGTTAAGACTCCATGCTTCCACTGTAGGGGGCCATGGGTTTGATCCCCGGTCAGGGAACTAAGATCCCTTATGCCTCTCGGCCAAAACAAAAACAAATACCACAAACTCTTGCCTTTCTTACCGAATTATCATAGATTTTCTTGAGTAGCTGTTTCTTCACTGGATGTTTGCCCTTAGGACAATTTCCAGAGGGTTTAAAATTTTTTTTTTTTTTAATGTTCTACCAGTTTACAGGGAACCAGGTCAGTGGAGTTCCTCACCCTGTCATGCTGGAAGTTGATCCTGTCTAAGGCTGCTTTTGTGCTACCATGGTAGAGCTCAGTTGAGTAGTTGCAACTGAGACCCTAAAGCCGGCAAAGCTGAAAATATTTACTATGTGGGCCTTTACAGAAAAAGTTTGCCAACCCCTGACTTAGGTTACTGCTGCCAATGCTGCTGGTCCACAGGCCACACTTTGAGTAGCAAGGACTTAAACTACTTGAGAGGCAGTACTGTATTGGCTAAGATCTTGAATCAAAACCCCCCCTTCGCCATTTACTAGATATATGGTTTGGGGTACCTACCTCATTGAGTTGTTTTGAGAATTAAGTGTATGAATATCTGGCATTTAGGAAGTATTCAATAAATGATAACTGTTACCATCATGATAGAAACTGTATGGAAAGTTTAAGACACCGTCTCTTTCCTCAAAGTTTTGTTTTGTTTTTTCCCAGAAAATTTAAGCTGTGAAAAAGGGAAACAAGTACTATAGACTTTCCAATAAAACGAGATGCAACTTATAATATCTGGGGTACATAATATTATCTAATAAAGTTTAAACTCTATAGAGCTGGAGCTTAAGCGTGACACTGAAAACTAGAATTCGCTACCACGAATGCTTTCAGACTCTTGCAGTAACAATGAATGAAAACCTTCAGGAAGTGCTTCCAAACCCGAAAGCCCCATTGAAAAAAAGCAGCGATTATCTTTAACATGAGGATTTGGGCCTAGATGGCCCCTTCCAGTTCTGGTTGACTCTATCTCTGCCCAGAGCTGATATAAACAGAATCCTGAAGCTTCCACTTCCACTGTCACCGCGGCAAGGGCGTCCGCGTCGGTGCCGGACCAGCACCCGGCCGGATCCCGCCGCGCTCCCCTTCGCCGCAGCCCGTTGCAGCCAGTTACCTCGCAATTGAACTCCATCTCCGCGTCCATGGTGACGATCCGCACTGTGAACGTCTTGGGCTGCTTCCTCTTGAGCGAGCTGAAGCTCATTCGGGAAGCGATGGCCCCGGCCATGGCGCGGGGCTCAGGTTCGGGACCCTCGCGCCCCGAGGCCTGCGCTCTGGACCTTTTAGCCTCCCTGGAGGAGCCTCACAGGCCTCAGGGCCACCATGGTGGCCGGCCGGCCGGCCCGGGAGCTGGCTGAGCGGCGCGGGCCCCCAGCGGCCAGCATGGACCGCGAGGACCCTGCCCCGGGAACCGAAATGGGAGTTGGGGGGCGAACCCTGACGGCCACGGGAAGGGATCGCGATCGGGGACCGACGGGGCGGGCACGGCCCGGCTCTCCGGGACTCGGGCCGGGGACGCTGGTGACGCCCGGGGACGGGGCCCCTAGACGCCGGAGG
The DNA here is from genome assembly GCF_964374135.1 of Grampus griseus. Classification (NCBI taxonomy): domain Eukaryota; kingdom Metazoa; phylum Chordata; class Mammalia; order Artiodactyla; family Delphinidae; genus Grampus; species Grampus griseus. The sequence goes on along the minus strand of NC_139006.1, from coordinate 22,320,582 downwards.
CCCAGACCCCGCGCGCTTCTCAGCCGCCGAGGGAGGTGTCGGGGCCGCGCTGCAGCCGGGCACGCACGTGCGCGCGTGGCTGTCACCGTCTTCACTCCGCGTGCCCGCGGGAAGCGTCCCCTCCCCGCAGCCCCCGGCCTGCTCCCCGCCCCGCCCTCGGGCCCCCTAGATCACTACACGCGGTGCAACCTAACTCGGCGGCTGCCGCCCCGACGCCGCGGTTGGCTGAGAACCCCGAGGGAGGAGGAACTTTCCCGCTCTGTCCCACCTTCTTCAACAACACTTCACCAATTGAAAGTTCGGATCTAATTGGAGGCGCCGGCCGGGGCTCGGCGTTGAGTGGCTGAGGCGGCAGTCTCTCCGAATGCTTTTGTTCGCAGGGATAAGCCTACTCTAGCAAGACTGGTTGAGGTGGCGGAGCCCGGCTCGCCTTTCCCGGGAAAACACGTAGAGGGTCGTGCCGGGGCGAGAGAGACGGGTCACCCCTGGTACCGCGAGGGATTGCCCTTCGGACCAAGTCTGCGCCGCGTGTGGACCCCCAGGGGATCGTGTTTCGGACACCAGGCGGATAGTCCTGTTTAGCGCTTAATTAATTACATGTGCTGACCTCTGTTTCTCAAACTTTCAAATCACTTGTGGAGGCCGTTTAGGTAGCCGGCACTTTCCCCCCAAGTCCTTCTTCTCTTTAGAAGAAATTCTTATTATTACCGAGGGAGAGGGTAATAATTGTTCCTACGTCATGGGCTTGTTGAGGACTATAAAGCTTTAGAACGGTGGCTGGTCATATTAGGTTGAATCCTATGAAATTGCTCTTTTTGTAGATTTTTTTTTTAAATGAAAGTATTTTGGGGGAATTCCCTGGCGGTCCAGTGGTTAGGACTCCGCACTTTTACAGCGGAGGGCCCGGGTTCAATACCTGGTCGGGGAATTAAGATCCCGCAAGCCACTGCCCGGACCAAAAAAAAAGCATTTTTCATTTTATACTGTGTGATTTCCAATTTATTTCGGATCATATACGTGTACTGTTTATTTTTTTAATGTCATCAAGGGTTATATGGATGTGTGTGTGTGTGTGTGAGAGGTGGGGAAGTATAACTTTGTGTATTAAAAAAAAAATCCTATTTTTGAATAACTCTTAATGGTTGAATACCTGAATGGTTGATCAAGAAGCATTCCACGAATAACTATCATTAGCATCACCCCAACCCTACAGGTGAAGAAATAGAAGCTCAGCATGACAGAGCTGGCTATCACCCAACTAGTGAGGGGCAAAGCTGGAACTCAAACCCAGGCCTATCTCACCCAGAGGCTGTTGGTATTACCTCTACTCTGCTCTGCTTCCCTGGTGGTGGCTTCTAAATTGCTCCTCCCTGTTCTGGCCCCAAGACCATGAAATACAGTTTTGGAACACTCAGCAGACACTGTTGATGTAACTATACTAATAGCATAAATTAGCTCTTCTCCGTGGGCCCCGGCGGTGCCTGCGAAGCACCATCCAGGCCCCAGGAATCATTTGCTGGCACACTCAGCAAGGCTGCCAGGCTGCCGTGGGGGAACTTTATGTCTTGCCTACTGCTAGCAAATTCTCCCCACCAAACTGGTTGTTTAGGGCACTCTGATTAGCGTGGGAGTGTCTATTTTCATTGCTTCAGTTCTTCCCTGCAGGTGGGAAAACCAGGCTGGATTCTCCTATGGGCTCCCCACAGGGACAACAAATCAGGGCTTTAACCCAGGGCCAAGACTGCTGACAGAAAATAAGTGACTCTGAGAACCCACTGAGGAGTAGCAAGAGGAGGTGGATCAGCAGGGGCTAAAAATGACACTGATGGCCAGTAATAGCTCATTTTTATGGAGGGCTTGCTAGGTGCTAGGCACTGGGCTAATTGGCCAAACATGCTGTTAACATTCCTGGGGGACATCCAGGTAGATGTATGGGTCTGGACCTCAGAAAGGAGGCCAGGGCCAAGAATCAAAATAGACGTGATGGAATATTATGCTGGCATTAAAAATGCTGTTCACACAGAATAAATAGAAATGGTAATAGTACATACCAGATAAGGTTTTGAGAAAGAAAAATTCAGATAGGGCTTACTAAGAAAGACCTGGCACACAGACACCAGTTACTGAATATTTGTTACATGAATAAGTGAAGGACATGAGGAAATACTTACAGTCTCAACTATGGGAACAATGTTAATAGCTGCCATATATTAAGTGCTTACCATATACTCTGCAAAGTGCCTGGCATGCTTCTTCTGATCTTTATCAAAACCCTATTTGGTAGGTATATATTCCTTGTTTATACATGGGGAAACTGGATAAGGCTGAAATGAAGTAATTTACCCAAAATCATAATTGGTAGAGTTGCAATTTGCATATAGGACTGTTTTAATCCAGATCTCACCTGATATATTTTGTTTCTTCATTCTTCCAGAAGATCAGAGTTTCTCCAAGTGACATCCTTTCCCTCCAGGGGGGCATTTGGCAATGTCTGGAGGTTTTTTTTTGTGTTTTTTTTTTGGTTGTCACAACCAGGATGTGCCCCTCTCCCCTCTATGGGAAGATGAGGATGTGTGACCTGGTACCTAAGACTTCTGAGGCCATAGCCTTTTTTATCTATTTATTTATTTTTTAAGGCCACACCAGCAGCTTGCTGGATCTTAGTTCCCGACCAGGGATTGAACCCAGGCCTCGGCAGTGAAGGAGTCCTAACCACTGGACTGCAAGGGAATTCCCCTGAGGCCATAGCTAGGATGCTCCAAGGCACTATCCTGAAGCACTGAGCCTGGATGAAAGTGGTTGCAGATAACAGCTCCTACCTGAATAGCCTGGGACTTCCCTGGTGGTCCAGTGGTTAAGAATCCACCTTCCGAAGCAGGGAACATGGGTTCAATCCCTGGTCGGGGAACTAAGATCCCACATGCCACAGAACAACTAAGCCCAGGTGCTGCAACTAGAGAGCCCATGAGCTCTGGAGCCCGCGTGCCACAACTAAGACTCGACGCAGCCATAAATAAATAAATAAATACTTTTTTTAAAAAAAAAAGAACCTACAAGGCCTTAGGAAATCACTGGTGCTCACCCTCTTCCCTTCAGGCCCAGGACTGAAGATTATTGAATTTGCCCAGACTGTCACCTGCAGTGTTGGAAGCAGGCAGATCTGAGTAGGAATTTCTACTTTTCTGTGACCTTGGGCATAACTTAGCTTCTCTGAGCCTCAGTTACCTCATCTGTAAAAATGGGCATAATAATACATGATATGACATGTTTAAGAGTCACTCTTAAATAGGAATTAATATTTATTGAGCACTCTAAGGTGCTGTGTAACCTAAAAAAGTTTTTTTTTTTTAAACCATTTCTGGACCTCCGTTTCATCATCACTTAAAATGGGGAGAATAGGAAATGGGATTGCAAATACCAAAGCCTAAGAGCACATATAGATAGAACTTTAACTGGTGCTCATTTTCATATGCATGCATTTGCATTTAATTCTCATGATTAAGTAGATTATTATACTCATTTGACAGTTAAGAAAACAGAGACACCCAAAGCTAAGTTACTGGCCAAAGACCACACAGCCTAATAGAGATACAGCCTGGATCCCAAACCCAGGTCTCTAACCCGGGCCCATGGCCTTCCAAGGACAGCATGCTGCAGGTTGCAAGGGGCCTTGTCTACAGCAGGCACTGAAAAATGACTGTTTTCTGGCCTAAAATTCATGCTCATGCCTAATTCGAAATTTTCTGCTATTTCTTTTTCTTTCTTTTCTTTTTTTGAAGATGTTGGGGGTAGGAGTTTATTAATTAATTTATTTATTTTGGCTGTGTTGGGTCTTCATTTCTGTACAAGGGCTTTCTCTAGTTGTGGCAAGCGGGGCCCACTTCATCGCGGTGTGCGGGCCTCTCACTATCGTGGCCTCTCTTGTTGCAAAACACAGGCTCCAGACGCGCAGGCTCAGTAGTTGTGGCTCACGGGCCTAGTTGCTCCGCAGCATGTGGGATCCTCCCAGACCAGGGCTCGAACCCGTGTCCCCTGCATCAGCAGGCAGATTCTCAACCACTGTACCACCAGGGAAGCCCAATTTTCTGCTTTTTCTGTGCTCCTTACTGTGGCAGATAATTTTGAGTCTCAAGTTGACATTCTGTATTAGTTTCCAAGGCTGCTGTAGCAAAATCACACAAACTGGGTGGCCCAGAACAACAGAAATGTATTGTCTCACAGCTCTGGAGGCTAGAAGTCTGAGATCAAGGTGTCAGCAGGGCCCTGCTCCTTCTGTAACCTGTAGGGGAGGATCTTTTCCTTGACTCTTGTAGCTTCTGGAATCTCCAGATGTTCTCTGGCTTGTGGCTGCATCGCTCCAGTTTTCCCATGGTGTTCTCCCTGTGTCTCTTCACATCCTCTTCCCTCTGTGCATGGCTGTCTATGTGTCTGTTTCCCCTTTTTATAAGGACACCAGTCAGGCTGGGCTAGAGCCCACCCTAATGACTTCATTATAACTTGATGACCTCTGTAAAGACCCTATTTCCAAATAATGTCACATTCTGAGGTGCTGGGCTTAGGACTTCAATATCATTTTTAGGGGACATATATGAGAAAAACACTCCTGTGTTTCTCCTTTACTCTCATACCCACAATACTTCTGACACCAAATGCATGGGTTTTCCACACTAAGCAATTCTCTGGGACACCAGCTGCATGTCGTATAATTTAATCCAATTCTGACACTAACTAGAGTTAGTACAGACCCCACAGGTTAAGGGCTCAGTCCCACGAGACTGCCCCCCACCCTCGCCCCTGGCTTCAGACGCCAATCAGAATTCCAGGTTGTAATCTAAACTTCTGGAGGACTGGTTATAAATCAGGGATCCTGTGACCTCCTCCTTAGGTTTGATAATTTGCTAGAATGGCTTGTAGAACTCAAGGAAACACTTAGGTTAACCGGTTTTTTATTTAATAAAGGGTACAGATGAACAGCCAGATGAAGAGACACGTAGGATGAGGTTTGCAGTGGTCCAGGGAGCAGGAACTTCTGTTCCCATGGAATTGGGGTGCACCACCTTCCAAGCACATGCATGTGTTCACCAACCTGGAAACTCTCTGAACCCCATACTTTTGGGATTTTTATGGAAGCTTCCTCATGTAGGCATGATCCATCATCAACTCAACCTCTAGCCTTTCTTCCCTTCCAGGAGGATGGGGGCTGGTGCTAAAAGCTCCAGGCTTCTAATGATGGTTTAATCTTTCTAGTAAGCAGCCCCCGGTCCAGGAGCCCATCAAACATTGCCTCATTAGAGCAAAAGATGCTCCCATCACCCCGGAAATTCCAAGGGATTTAGGAGCTCTGTGTTAGGAACCAGGATCAAAGACCAAATAATTTGAATACACAGGGCTCCTGGTGCTTTTATCACTTAGGAAATTACAAGAGTTTTAGGAGCTCAGGTGCCAGGAACTGGGGTCAGAGACCACATAAAGATTTTCTATTATTTCACAGGACACAATTCAACCTACAACATTCCCCTTCGAGCAGTGGGCTCCAGGAGCCATATTTCTACCAGGATATCTGGGTAGGTCCAGGGAAGTCCCATTTTTTTCAGGAAGGATGCCTTCTGTAAACTTCACAGGATTCAAAACGTTGCATACCAAGACCCATGTTTCCCCATAGGAATGAATGTGAAGGAGGCGATGAAACGCGCTCGCACAGCTCGTAAATCTATAACCATCTTACCATATCTTTGCTTTTGATGCTGCTTCGTGTCTTTGCTGCGTTATCTCTATCCGCTGGCACTCTCCCAAAGTTTCTGCACCGCCTGTCACGGAGGTGGTTCAATCTTATTCACGGTGTTCTATCACGTCCAATAGCCGCTGCGAAGTACTGATTTGGGGGCGTGGTTTTCAGCATTGACCTCTCTACTTCGTGAACGATGTTGTTGAATGACGTTGTTATAGCTTTTTAAAGTTGTTTATAATGACAGTGAGTGGCAAAATAACAGCTCAGTAGTCACAAAGAGGCAGTTGCTGGAGTCCAAAGCATGCTAACAACTGTGTGATTTGCTCCATAGTGACACAGAATGTGGTCGTTTTCCGGCTGTAGTGGCGCCGCCTTGTGGCATCAGCGTAAACACAATTTATAATTTGTTCCAACCCAACAGCTGTGAAATCGTTCAGTATTTAACCGGTTAAAATGTTCTCTTTCTCTGGCATTTGTATGATTTCCAGTTTACACATGGGGTGGCACTTTGATCATGTTTTTATGTGGCACTGTGTCAAAGTCACAAAATTCATATACGTATATGATGCATACTACAGAAAAGCTGGAACTTGGCAGTGCGGCTCATGCCCCAGCCGAGACATAAAAGCTTTCTTGTCTTTCCTGTCACTCCTGTTCGGGGTCTCATAGGAACTGGAGGATGCAATTCTCAGAGAGCAGTTGGGCCCGAGCATAAGAGCCCATCAATAAGGAGCAGGTGACACTGCCACAGCTGGATAATTTGTCTCTTTGCTCTTCTGCAGCCCATTTGGTGATGATCTATTTGTCCCAGGGAATAGATGATGGCAGGTTTGTCCATATTTTACACTTATGAACCTGCCTGCTCCTCTTCGCCTGGCTCTGCCCATCTATCTTTGTCCCTGCTCCTCTCATTTCACTTCACAGATTGGGCAGTAGATCTTGGCAATGAGTTATGAAGGTAGATTCCATGAGGGCATCTTTGGGAAACAAGGGAGGGAGAAGAAGAAATGGGTCAGCTCCCTGCAGAGAGGGGAGGATGAACAGGTTCAGGAGAAAGAGATGTCACAGACTCAGTGGTGAGCAGAAAGGGACCTCAGAGAAGAAGGGGAAGGGGAGATCCTAGAACAGAAGACAATGATGCTGGGGAGTCCTGCTCGTAGAAGATGGCTTGAAGAGCTGAGTCCAATCCCAATAATTAAGTTGGGCCTAGTGCAGAACATAATTGTGGTAGCCAGCCTCCAGGAGTCTTGCGTGTAGATATTCACACCCTTGTAATGTCCCCTCCCACACTGAGCAGGGCTGACAGGTGTAACCAATGGGATATTCAGAAATGACAGAGTGTGATTTCCAAGGCCAATTCATAAAAGTCCTTGGGGGGCTTCCCTGGCGGTCCAGTGGTTACGACTCCAAGCTTCCACTGCAGGGGGCACAGGTTTGATCCCTGTTCGGTGGAACTAAGATCCCACATGCTGCATGGCCTGGCCGAATTAAAAAAAAAAAAAAAAAAGTCCTTGAAGTTTCCACCTTACTCTCTCTTGGATCACTCGCGCTCGGGGAAGCCACCTGCCATGAGGTGAAGACACCCAAGCAGCATCTGGAGAAGCACACGTGGCAAGGAACTGAGGCACCTGGCCAACAACCAGTACTGACTTGCCAGGTGTGTGAGTGGCCCACTTTGGAAGCAGATCCCACAGCCTCCGTCAGGCCTTCAGATGACCACAGCCCAAGACAATATCTTGACTGCAAAATTGTGGGAGACCCTGAGCCAGAAACAGCCCAGCTAATCACTCATTCCTGAATTCCTGACCCATTTGGAACCGTGTGAGATCATAAATGTTTATTGTTTCAAGCTGCTAAATTTGGGGGTAATTTATTCTGCAGTAATTGGAAATGGTCTAATTATATAACTCCTTATTTGCAGAATTGTCATCCAACATCCATCTGGTTACTGCCCAGAATGCATGGTCCATGGGGCAGGGACCTATTCATACCAGGTGCTCAGTTAACGAGCATTGCATGTCACTGAGTGCCATAAAGACAGCCCCCCTGCCCTGCCACTTCAAGCAGGGTAAATGGGGTTAGTTAAGCAAGGAAAAGACTCTGGGGTGGAGTTGATGTGTGTCCCGGGGAGAGGGAAAGGGCCACAATTAGGATAACCATACATCCCAGTTTGCCCAGGATAGAGGAGTTTCCTGGGATAGGGGACATCTAGTGCCCAAACTGGGAAAGTCTGGGGTAAACTGGAATGAGCTGATCACCCTAGCTGGGGTGGGGGTGGAGATCTCGAAGCTGAATTTCCAGTGAGCCAGCCGCACTGGTTCACATGGCCTGGGTATGGAGACTCATCTCCCATCTCTCCTGGTCAGGGGTGAGACCATGCTCCCGGAGGACCTAGTTTGAGCCTCCTATCCCACTCGAATAGGGGGAGATGGGAAGACCATCTTAGAAATGCCTAGACCAGTGTGAGGAGGCTGCAGGTCAGCCCTCCCTTGTTTTCTCCAGCAGAAGTGGCCAGAAACACCAAGAATTTGGTGAGGACTCTCACCCTAGACCAGGAGGGCCAGCCCTTCCCTGTCCTGGCTTGGAAGCCAGGGGTCCTGGCTTCCTGTGGCTCGATTGCCAAATGCCCTACACCACATGGCCAATAAGTTGCTGTGCAGCCTCTGTTGGCACAATCCAGTGACAGGTCACCAAGGCTGCCCACTCCATTGTTAGGAAAGTATTCCTTGTACTGAGAGAGATGCCTTCACATCATCTCCACCCTCTGATGACATTCGATGGTGCTGAACAATCCAAACCTCTTCCTTCCTGGGGGCCCTTTCGCGTACTGTGCACATATTGCCTCCTCTGCCTGAGGCTCTCCTTGCCCTGCTCCCTTCTGGCTGACTCTCCCTGCTTAGCCTTTAAAGCTTAGGTCTAAAATCAGGCCACCTGTGAGGCCCGATCAAGATGGTCACACCCACCTCCACACGCCTGCCACACCTGGTTCCTCCACAGCATGACACCAGTGACATGTTACTTGCTACACCTCCATCTACCCATCAGGGCTTTTCCTGAGTGGCTGTGTCTGGGAACCCTCCAATCATGCTGACTTCCAGAATGAGGAGCTCACTCTTTTTGTCCCTCTGATAAACCCAAGGAGCAACTGGGCCCAGCTGTGTCTTCTTTGTTAACACAGAGAGCAGGTTCCAGGCTCATGGCCCTCTGCCTTAGCTACAAGGTACCGGCGATACTGTTATCTGTTGCAGTATCTGTTGCAAATACTTTTGCATTTATTTTGATGGTTCTGCCTGTGTATAACAGTTGATTTCGGTTTTTATTTATCATGATGATATACAGTATCCTTTTAAAATAAATCATGCAAAGAATACATGTTCATTGTAGCAACTTTAGAAAACACAAGAAAAAAAAATCATAGTTCAAGCCTCACTTCCTTATAGAAGTTATCATTGACCCTCAAAGTCTATATAGGACCTCGAATTTTCTCTTTCCCGCTCCCCATTATAAGTCCTCATAGCTTCACATACTTCTTCATAGCCTTTATCACAGTTGGCAAAAAATATTTTTGTGTATATTTTTCACTTATTCAGTAAATATTTAGTATGTCAGGCAGGAGAGGGGAGGGGAGGGGTAGGCCTAAGGCCTCTGCCCAGGAGGTTAGTACCAGTTTGATTTTGTCTCCCTGGCCAGGCCTTAAGTTCCAAGAGGGCTGGGGGATTGTTGTTCTGGCCGCCTTTGGTGTCTCAGAGTTAACCACATGGCCTAGCCACGTGGACTCAGTATTTGCTGAAGGAATCACAAAATCAAAGCCTGTCCTCACTCCTCCACCCCAGGCACACCACGCTGACCGTTAGTGTCAGCCTCAGCGGGTGGACATTCTTTTACACATACAGTCTCTCTGGAAGTTATTAGGCTCCTGGGCCCCCCTGTGGGGTCTGCAGGCCCTCTGCTCCTGCTAAGGTCTGTGACCTGGGGGATTGTGGGCCGAGAGGAGACTAGTTTGGAAGTGAGGCACAAGACCTGGGCAGAGCAGGAGAAGGGCATGGGGCCCCAGGAGGCCCAGGCAGCGATGGTAGGCGCGGATGGAAAGGGAAAAGGAGATGATAGAGAGAAAGTGTCCCTGCAACCCAGAGCCTTGTCCATCTGTCTTAAATCGTTACGGGGTTTTCCTTTCATAATGTGATAAACGCTACCTGTGCCGCCCCCACCCCACCCCACCCCCGCCCAGGAACGCACAGGCGCACATAACTGTATACGATTTCAGGGGGCTTACTCGCCCTCTGCCGCTCATCCTTGAGTGCCCCGTTAAGAACCCCTGGTATTATTGTTCAATGCTCCCATTTTACCGGGGTGGACACCGAGGCCCAGAGTAGGCAGAGGGTTTGCTCCAGGTCACAGAGCAAGTCTGCAGCAGGGTTGCAGAGGCTCAGAGGACAAGAATCCGGACTTCTGCCCAGCATCTAAGTTGCTGAACGCACAGGGACTACACCCACCAGTCTGGGTGGAGAAGGGGCGGGCTACCAGGTGGGGCGGGGCTTACTCACGTTCCGCCTCCGCCGCCGGGTTCGGGGGCGGGGCCTTCCTCCAATCAGCAGCGCTCCAACATGGCTCCGCGTCTGTGCAGCATCTCTGCGGCGGCTCGGCGGCTGCTGGGGCGCCCGGGGCCCGGGGGCCGGGACGTTGCGGCTGTGGCTGCAGCGCGGTATGAGCCGGGCCGGGCCAGGCGGGGACGGCGCGCGTGGGGGGTGCACGCGTGGGGGCCAGGGTCTGGGCTTGGGGGATGGGCAGAGACTCGGGCTTGTAATCTAGTGGTTAGAAGTGGAGCCATGGGGAGGAGGTCTGGTCAAAGAACGGGGGAGGTGGGAAAGGTATGGGCAGGGTCTTTGTCCTGTTGGGTGCCTGGCTCTGGGCTAAGAATGAAGGGTAGGGTGAATGAGAGGGGCGGGTCCTGGGTCCTGGGGAGTGGGAGCTGTCAGAGGGCAGGAGGAGTGGCCCCTTCCCAGGCCTTTGCGGTGATTGTGAGATAGTCCCCCTGGGGGCTTCGAAGAGAGGCAGCACCTCCTTCCGGAAGTTCTGGGGGTAAGAGATATGGGGAGCAAATGGGAGATCCCTAAAGGCCGTGGCTGCACAGATCCTTTGCTCCCCAACCCTGAACAGTAGAAGTGGGGCAAAGGAGGCCTGAGAAAGGATGTGAGTTGCCCAAGGTCACTCCCCCTGCCATCCTGTGGCGGCACTGGGTCTGGACCCAGGCCTCCTGACACCCCTGTGCTCTTTGCACCACAACTGGTGGCCTCCTGGGAGAGGGAGGCTGGCTGGGCCATGGGCTGGGCCTGGGCTTTTGTTTGGTCCCTGCTCTGGGCTGAGGCAGGGCTGGGCCTCCCTGACTCCGTTTCTAGTACCCTATACTTCCCCCATCTCTGCTCTTACCACCCTGTACACACTTGCCTGTCCCTGCCACTAGAGCATCACCTCATATTTCTGTTTCCCCAGCCCCTGGCACAGGGCTCACAACAGTGTATGCTCAAGAACATTGGCCAAAGAAGTGAGGACACCTGTCCCCCCACCTGTGGAAAGGAGGGGTCTGTGCTGCCCAGCAGCGCAGGCATGAAGCTGCTGAGTTCTGTTAGGCTTTGCTGTGAGATGATCTAGAGTGCTGTGCAGTGGGGGTCAGGGGAGGCTGGGAAAGAGGAGCCAGGTATGTGCCCCCAACCTGACTGACCAGTAATTGGGGAGAAAGCTGATAACATGGAGAGAGCCTACCTAGAGTTTGCCGGGCACCAGCACATCTAACTCAGCCTTTTTCAGTGGGGTGACCTTGCATGAGTCATTTGGCCTCTTGAAGTCTCAGATTCCTAATCTGTAAAATGGGGGTGATAAAGTAGGATGTATTTCATAGAGTTGTTGAGGATTAACAAGGCCATGTGTGCGACGTACCCAGCCGCTGATGAATTTGCTGCAAATGTTGCCCCTTGCCCAAACCTGTGTCTCAAGCAATTTCTTCATGAGCCCCGAAGATGTCAGGGCTGAAGGGGCTTTGGGGAGATCACCTCCTGTGAGCCCCTTGTTTTCCAGATAAGGAAATGGAAGCTGTGGGTGGGACCACACTGCCCCAGGGTTACAAAATTGGTTGGTGGTAAAGCCATTTGTGTGGCGAATAGCCAGAGGCCACAAAAGGAGCATGGGACATTAAGGCAGCCTGCTGCTCCTCCCTTATCCACTCCTTAACCTTGGATGGGGCACTGAACCTCTGGGATCCTTGGTTTCCTTCTCTGTAAAGTGGGAATGGAGATCCCTGCCTCGTGTTTTTCGTAGGATTGCTGTGCAGGTACTTGGATTAATACTTATCAAGTCCCTAAAGGACTGCTTCAAAGTTACTTACTCCCTGATCCCACCTTGGATACCTGGGAATCCTGCCGACCCTCCATCTGCCCCGTATCTCTCTGGAGTCACTAGAGGGGCCCTCTGGCCTCTGAGCTTTGGGGGCCACTGGGGTATAGACACCGTGTGGGCTTTGAAATCGGATAGACCTGGATTGGAATCCTCTTGGCCATTGAGTAATTGTTCTCGAATAAGGCCTGGTACATCTCTGAGCCTCATTTTTCTCTATTTTGTTTTTGAGCCTCATTTTTCTCAAGAACATATTGTGAGGATCTGTTCTCAGCACATAGAAAGTGCTCAGTACACAGCAGTTGCTACCGCTGCATCAGTAATGCTCTCGTTAACAGAACTTTAGTTCTTCCAGTTTGTCTTCTAAAGACACACTTCAGGAACAATAAGCAGAAATGTGGCCCCTTTTTTTTTCAATTTATTATTTTTGGCTGCATTGGGTCTTCATTGCTACGCACTGGCTTTCTCTAGTTGTGGCGAGCGGGGGCTGCTCTTCGTTGCAGTGCGCGGACTTCTCATTACCATGTCTCCTCTTGTTGTGGAGCACAGGCTCTAGGCACACGGGCTTCGGTAGTTGCAGCAGGTGGGCTCAGTAGTTGCGGCGCACAGGCTCTAGGGCACATGGGCTTCAGTAGTTGTGGCACGCGGGCTCAGTAGTTGTGGTACACAGACTTAGTTGCTCCACGGCATGTGGAATCTTCCCGGACCAAGGCTCAAACCCGTGTCCCCTGCATTGGCAGGTGGATTCTTTTTTTTTTTAATTAATTAATTAATTTATTTATTTTTGGCTGTGTTGGGTCTTCGTTGCTGCGTGTGGGCCCTCTCTAGTTGTGGCAAGCAGGGGCTACTCTTCATTGTGGTGCATGGGCTTCTTATTGCCGTGGCTTCTCTTGTTGTGGAGCACAAGCTCTAGGCACGTGGGCCTCAGTAGTTGTGGCACATGAGCTCAGTAGTTGTGGCTCACAGGCTTAGTAGTTGTGGCGCACAGGCTTAATTGCTCCGCGGCATGTGGGATCTTCTTAGACCAGGGATCAAACCAGTGTCCCCTGCATTGGCAGGCAGATTCTTAACCAGTGCGCCACCAGGAAAGTCCTGTGGCCCCTTTCAGCCAACTCAAAACAGAAGAGTGTTTCAGGAATGTGCACAGAGCCAAACTTCCTAGCATATCAATCTAGAACATTCCAGAGCATTTTCATGTGGTGAGGCACCAGATCGTTGATCCCTATTGAGAGTGCAAATGTGTCTCAGAAGTTCTCATCTGGGACAGATATTTACTGAGCAACTCCCATGCTAAAAGCATTGTGCTGATACCTTGAGGGGTGGACACCATCAGCTCTGGGCTTCCGGTGTGGCTGGGGAGACGAGACATATTCACATGAAAATGATGGAGGGGCTGAGGGCGAAATAGGAGAGGTTTTTTTTTTGGCCGAGCCCCACATGTGGGATTTTAGTTCCCCTGACCAGGGATCTAACCTGTGCCCCCTGCAGTGGAAGCACAGTCTTTTTTTTTTTTTTTTAATTGGAGTATAATTGCTTTACAATATTGTGTTAGTTTCTACTGTACAGTGAAGTGAATCAGCTATATGTATACATATATCCCCTCCTTCTTGGACCTCCCTCCCTGCCCCCCCTCCAGCCCCCCAGCCATCCCACCCATCTAGGTCATCACAGAGCACCCAGCTGAGCTCCCTGAAGCACAGAGTCTTAACCACTGGACCTCCAGGGAAGTCCCAGGAGAGATGTGTTTATGGAAAGGGTTGAACTGGTTTTTCTAGTCCTAAGGGGTGTTCTTCTTTTTCTTTTTTTAATTTATATAATTTATTTTATTTTTTGGCTGCATTGGGTCTTCATTGCTGCGCGCGGGCTTTCTCTAGTCGCGGCGAGCGGGGGGCTGCTCTTCATTGCGGTGCGAGGGCTTATTGCAGTGGCTTCTCTTTGTTGCAGAGCTTGGGCTCTAGGCGCGCAGACTTCAGTAGTTGTGGCATGAGGGCTCAGTAGTTGTGGCTCTCAGGCTCTAGAGCACAGGCTCAGTAGTTGTGGCACACGGGCTTAGTTGCTCCGTAGCATGTGGAATCTTCCTGGACCAGGGCTCGAACCCGTGTCCTCTGCATTGGCAGGCGGGTTCTTAATACTGCACCACCAGGGAAGCCCCACCTTAATACATTCTTAATATAGTTTAGATACCAGACTCTTTGGTGTTTCTGGGATGATTTACTGAGATTACATGAAGAAAAGAAGGAAAGAAAGTAAGTTGGGACTGCCTTAGAGCAGTGATTTTCGGGCCTGAGTGTGCATCAGAATCCCTTGGCAGGCTTGTTAAAACCCAGATTGCTAGGCCCACCCCCAGAGTTTCTGTTGCAGTAGGTCTGGGATGGGGTCTGAAAACTTCTAACACGTTCTCAGGTGTTGCTAACGATAGGGAATCTTGGCTCTGTGGTCACCAAATTTAAGAGGGAATTGGGGACTTCTCCGGGAGTCCAGTGGTTAAGACTCTGCACTTCCACTGCTGGGGGCATGGGTTCAGTCCCCGGTCGGTCGTGGAGCTAAGATCCCACATGCTGCGTGGGGCGGCCAAAAAAATAAACAAATAAAAATTAAAAATAAAAAAAAAAGGAGAACTGACTCTGGAAAGCTTGGCAAAATAGATTAGAGCTAGAATCCCAAGTGGAGACATCCAGCCTTGTTTTATGGGCACTAGGGATCCATAGAAGATTTTCAAGTGGACGAATAGCATCACAACCATGGTGCATTACAAAATTGATGGTCAGGTTAGGAAAAAAGGGAAAGAATGGGAGGCAGGAGCTCAGTTAGGAAGTTAGGTAGGAAGAGTGATATTAGCTGCACTGCCGTGTCTGCCCCATTCTCTACAAGGCAATCCTATTGCTGTTATTTTATGGATGAGGTAAATGAGTCTCAGAGAGATGACGCTGGGCTGGGATTAGTCCTGGATTTGTCCAGAACCTGTGTTCTTAAGCACTAATTCTGCTGGTGGTGGTGGGGATGGAAAGGGCCCCTGAGTCCCGAGTCCACACTCTGAGCCAAGGTCCACACTTTCTCTCCTTTCTTACCTCTCAGATTTCATCATTTTCATGCACCCGTGTCCCCCCACACGCCTGCACTCATTCCCCAAACGTGGTCTGAGCATGTGCCACATCCCCAACACTTTTCCAGGCACTGGGGATACAGCAGGGATACACGAGACAGACAAGCTCCCTATCCTCCTGGGGCTCTGCTTCTAGTGGGAGACAATAAACAAGGCACATAATAAACAAAAACATTCTATAACGTGTTAGAAGGAGCTACAGAAAAATAGAGAGCAGGGTGAGAAGAGTTGGGGAGTTCAGGGACAGGAGAATGTTGTGATTTCATTGAGAAAGTGAAATTTGAACTCTTGAAAATGTGAACCCTCGGATGCTAGCTTCAAGTTCAGACCCTGCCCTGGGATATTCTTGGGACTTGTAGAAAAGATCCTTAGAGATAGGCTGCTCTACCCTGCTCTTTTGACACATGGGGAAACGGAGACCCAGAGGCAGGAAAGATTAGACAGTGGTGGGAGGAGATGGGAGCCCATCAGAGCTCCTGGACCCCCTCACTCCCCAGCCCCCGGGGTCCCAGGCTGTCTCTTCAGGGCTGGCCACTTGGCTGTTTATCTTGGTCAGTGCTGATGTTAATAAATTACTCAAAGCCCAGTCCTGGAGCAAAGGTCTTGGTTGACAAATAGTAGGAGTGGCTGCCCTCCCTGTCACCACCCCTTCCAGCGGAAGCAGCCTCTCTACATTCAGACCAAAGGTCAGGTCCCTCTGCCGTGGCTTTGTTAAAAACACCTGGTTCTTCACAGTATCTACCTGATGCTAGTTCCCCAGGTTGGTGCCAGATCTGAGGTGGGGCTGACTATAGAGGAAAGAGATCTGGGTTCTTTCCTGAGCTCTCTGTCCCTGATTTGCTATGTGACCTGGGGACAAGTTTCTTAACCCTCCCACCTCCGACCTTCTACTTTCTCATCTTGAAAATGGGGGCATTAATAATATCAACATTATGATATCCTTACATAGATTCAGCGGGATCACGTTAAGCTGATCACAGGTCCCTGGCACAGAGGATATCCTCAGCCAACGTTAGCCATAGTGAGGCTCCCTTATTCTGGTCCCAAATTTTTCACAGTCTACATCGACCATCTGACGATAACTGTCTGTTTTTTGTTAATGAAGCAAATACACACAAAATGATAGAAAGCCTATGAATTTGGAAATACTTTAAACAGTTTTTTTTACCTTTACAAAAAATTATAATGAATAACGAAAAGTTTAACCATCTTCCTCTTCCCTCTCCCAGGTAAGCAGTATTAACAGTTTGGGACTGGGATTTCCTGGGCAGTTCAGTGGTTGGGACTCGGCACTTTCACTGCTGTGGCCCGGGTTCATTCCCTGGTCGGGGAACTAGGATCCCGCAGGCTGCTTGGCGTGGCCAAAAACCAACCAACCAACCAAGCAAGCAACAAAAAGCAGTCTGGGACAGATTGTTACTTATCTTTCTCTATGCTTATACAAATATTTCACCACTTTAAGATGCTTTTTAAATTTTATCAGTCCCAGTACTTGCTCCATATTTTGGAAAAAAGCAATACTTTGATTTACAAAACGTTTATCCTAGCCACAGAAGAGGCTTGAAAAAGGAGAGGACTTGCTGATGGGGCCCCCACTGCCAGGCTCCTTGGCTAGAAATCATCCAGCGGGAGGCTAGTGTTTCAGGCCTGGCTACAAGCTGCACCACTGCTGTTAAGTAAGATGATTTACCACATTTGGCAGCCTAAAAGTAATCCCCACCCCTGCTGGGACCTTGTGTGGGGAGTGCAGTTATGATCTGGCAGGACCTGGTGGTTGGTCCCCCTGCTCTGAACAAGGCACGTCATTCATTCATTCATTCTCACAGCAACACAGCAATGTGCACAGGG
The DNA here is from genome assembly GCF_964374135.1 of Grampus griseus. Taxonomy (NCBI): domain Eukaryota; kingdom Metazoa; phylum Chordata; class Mammalia; order Artiodactyla; family Delphinidae; genus Grampus; species Grampus griseus. The sequence goes on along the minus strand of NC_139006.1, from coordinate 22,303,516 downwards.
CAGATATTTGTCAGTTAAGTGTTGGCTGGATGAGTGAATGAATCTTGCCTTGTGATGCCTTTGACCCCCTCTACCTGCCTTTATCTGCCAAATCAGCCCTGGAGATTTGGAGACTGGCCAGATCACCTCCTCTGGAGAGCCAGCCCAGACTTCCAGAGGCCAAGTTCAGGCTAACACATCTGGGCTCTCCCAGAGACCTCTGGCTGTAACTGTGTTCCAAGGTCCACTTCTCCCAGCAGACTGTGACCTCCTCAAGGACAAAGTGTGCTTGTCTTGGGCTCTCCATTTGTGGGGCTGGGATTGGGCACAGGCCAGGTGTAGTGTGAGCACCAGGGAGGACGGTGAGTGCAGCCCTCTTGTCAGAGGGGACAGAAATTGCAAAGAAAGCACAGAGTGAAAGAGCCTGGTTGGTTCAGGGAGAAACATAGCTGGAGAGCGGGATACGCAGGTTGGGGATGGACAGGATGGGAGGCTGCCAAGGTAGGTTGGGCTGTCATGGGCTTTGGACATCAGGCAAGATGGGTGCGGGGTTGATCCTCTTGGCAAGGGATGCAGTTGTGTGGTCCAAGTGGACGACCTCTTGGAAAGGGGTGAATTGGAGGCAGGGAGGCTGGAGAGAGAGGCGGGAGGTGGGGCTGCCTCTCCTGGCCTCCTGAGCCTCCGCAGAGCTTCAAGAAGCGAACTGGGGAGCCAGGATCTCTGTAGAAAGGACCAGCTGTGCTCAGCTGGCTCCAATGATATGACATCTTCTGGAGCTGCCATGGGATTCCGTGGCTTCATTCCCAGAAATGTGTGTCAGTAGCATTGGGGAGCAAGGCGTCCGAGCAGATGTAAGCAGGTCCCCCCTGAACTCTGTCCCGCAGCTTCTATTCCAAGGACAATGAAGGCAGCTGGTTCCGTTCTCTGTTCGTACACAAGGTGGATCCCCGGAAGGACGCCCACTCCACCCTGCTGTCCAAGAAGGAGACCAGCAACCTCTACAAGATCCAGTGTGAGTGGCTGCTGAGTTGGCCAGCCCGCCCTCCCAGGGCCTCTGGGGGCCTGCAAGGCTCTGGCTGGGACTTGAGAGGGTCTGGGACATCCCAAGCTGTCCTGGAAGCCCACACCCTGTGGGGCTACCCCCAGCACAGCTCCCCACAGACACCCCGCTCCCCCTCGCTTCACCTCCTGCTCTCTATCCTCTGTTGCAGTTCACAATGTGAAGCCCGAGTATCTGGATGCCTACAACAGCCTGACGTGAGCTGACCCTAACCCTAACCCTCGTGTCCCAGTCCCTGCTTGGGTGGGGACCTCTATGCAAGCCCTGTTCTCCATGCAGAAATCCAGGGGGGTATAGATTTCAGAGCCACACATCCTCTCGTGCAGCCTCTGCATCTTAGAGATGGGGAGACTGAGGCCCAACTTTGCGGGCCTGAGTTGGAAGCCTCATCTCAGGGGCTCTGGTGGCTGGTGTGAGCCCTCCCCCTTCTCTGTGCCCCTCCCACAGGGAGGCTGTGCTGCCCAAGCTGCACCTGGATGAGGATTACCCCTGCTCACTCGTGGGCAACTGGAACACATGGTACGGGGAACAGGACCAGGCAGGTGAGCTGCCCACCCCCCAGCGCCACTGCTGCCCAGCCCAGGTGGCTGCCCTCCACTCCCTCTGCAGCGGCACCCAGAGGGATCTTTCTAAGTGCAGCCCCCGTCAGCTCACTCTCCTGCCCAAACATCTGTGGCGGCTCCCTCTGCCCTTGGGGTGCCCCACGAGGCTCTCGAGCCCTTCCCTGCCCAGCGTCAAGCCTTGTCTCGCCATGTCCTGCTGCTCGCTGCACGATCCCACCCAGGACTCTTTTCTGTTCTTCAGATGGATAGTTTTTCCCTCTAGTTCCATGCTCTTGTTCATGCTGTTTCGTCAGCCTGAAGCATTCTTTCTCCTTTGCCTCCTCTACTTGGCTCACTCCTCTACTCACCTTTTATTTTGGTGTAGACATCACCTCCTCCTGGAAGCCTCCCCTGATTCCCTCCACCCCAGCTGGGTGAGGCACCTCTCCTGGCTCCCCAGCCCCCAGGACTTGCCTCTTCACAGCCCTGATCATGTGCCCTGTTCTGTCTGTCTCCCCGTGGAGGTGGTGAGTTCCAAGCGGGCGGGGGCCCTGCCTTTCTTCACCACTGAACCCCTGGTATGCCGTACATATTTGTGGAATAAAAGGGACTCTTGTCTGAGCTGGTTCCTTACAGCTTCCCAGCGGTACCCCAAGCATGCCCCATCCCACCCCAACATGCCCACCTCAGTTGGCACCAGCTGTGAGGACCCACACATGCATTTGGTTCACTCACAGCATCCCAGCCACTTACAGGGGCCTTGGCATTTAGATCTGCACTGTCCAGGAAAGTAACCACTAACCACATGTAGCTACTTAAATTTAAATTGAGTAAAGTTAAATAAAATGAAAAATTCAGTTCCTCAGTCACACTAGCCACATTTCAAGTGCCCATTGATAGAAATATGTGGCTCGTGGCTACCGTCTTGGATGGCACAGCTGTAGAACTTTTCCATCATAGTAGGAAGTCCTTTTGGACAGTGCTGATTAGACTGCGTACAGCACAGGGAGCTCCTCTGGTGCAGCCTTGATAGAGGGTCCTCTATGCTTCCCTTGAACACTCACAGCTATGGGGAGCTCACTACCACACAAGCCAACTTATCTCATCCTTCAACTACCCTGATAATTGTATGTGTTTTGTTTGTTTGTTTTTTAAATCTGTGATCTGCAGTTAGGTAGATTCTCTTAATCATATATTCTATTTCAGTAACAGTCACTGACACATTAATAGTGGGGTAGGAGAAAAGCTGTCTTCCGTTCCAGCCCCTACAGTTTCCCCATTTTAGGTACAACCTAATCAGTTCCAGCAGTACTTCTTGGATTCTTCTAAGTATCTGTTAATTGAGAAATGAACTTTGAGGAATGGGAGCGTGAATTTTAAAGCATGCCCTGTATTTTGTGTATCTTGAGGGGTTGTCCCCTATGTAGAATCATCTGGGGAGCAGATCCACTGAGCCACCCCCTGGGAGTAGGGCTCAGGAATCTACATTTTAATGAATTTGTAGATTCGGGTTTTTTGTAAAAAACCTCCAATCCATCGTCCACTATCATTGTTAGAAAATTCTTTTTTCTCATGGGCCTTGGATGCCCTCTTTGTAACTTTTACCTCTTGGTCCCTAGAATTAGGCTAATGCTTCTTCCACAGGTCAGCATTCCTGGTCTTAATAGACTGCCATCCATACAGTACTTTTGCTGTTTCCCTTGGGAAAGAGGCCTTTAAACCATAGGGTCAGACCATTTTGCAGATGGGAAAATCAAGGCAGAGATGGAGTCAAAAGGCAGGTGAGCGACCAGCTGGGGATAAGTAACAAGAGTCTGAAATGCCAAGCCACTGGCCAGCCAAATGCTCTCAGCCTTAGCCTGCCCGATTGACCTTTTAGGGACCTTGCTCCCTTGGCCCCAGCCATGCTCCCAAGCATGACAAGACTGTTCCTTCTCTTGCACACAGACTAGGTTTCTTTATTACTGGAAGGTGTATCAGGGTTTTCCTGGGGCTGCTGTAAAAAGTACCAACTACTGGTGGGCTTAAAACAACAGAAATCTATTCTCTCAAGTTCTGGAGTCCAGAAGTCTGAAATCAAGGTGTCGGTAGGGGCATGCTCCCTCCAAAGGCTCTAGGGGAGAATCTTTTCTTGCCTTTTCCAGCTTCTAGTGGTGGCCGGAAATCCTTGGCACTCCTTGGCTCACAGATGCATTGCTCCAATCTCTGCCTCCTTAGTCACGTGGTGTTCTCCCTGGGTGTCTGTCTTCACGTGGTGTTGCCCTCTGTGTCCAAGTCTCCCTCTTCTTATAAGGACATCAGTCATTGAAGTTAGGGCCAACCCAATATGACCTCATCTTAGCTTGACTACCACTAGAAAGACCCTATTTCAAATAAAGTCACATTCTGAGGTTCTGGGTTGGCATGAATTTGGGGGTGGAGGTGGAGGACACTATTTAACCCAGTACAGAGACGGTGATAAAATATGCAAACGGTACAAAGAGTTTGCAACGAAAAGTAAGCCTCCCTCCTGCCTGTGAACCCCAGGCCTCAGTTCTTTGCCCCAAGGGCATTTCCTGTCACAATCTCGATGGCTCTCCATCAAGAGGTGGTACATAGACCAGCATCTCTGGATATGTTCTTCCCCCTCTAAACACACGTGGTACCATACCTCACATGCTGTTCTGTTCCTTAGCTTTTTTCCTTTAATTCAGTGTTTTGGAGTCATCCATCTCTGCCCATCAGACCTACCCCTTCCTCTGGCCCAGCCTGTCCCCCACAGGCCTGGTGGTCTGCTTTACGCATGCGCAGCTCCTAGGGTACAAGTTCATGTCTGATCCTCTTGTTGCTACTTAAAGAAGTTTGGGTGGGAGCGTTATTCTCATTTTCAAGATGAGGACATTGAGTCCTAGAGGGGTCAAAGGCCACCTGGCAAAGCTGCACCTCAAACCTAGGTCTCCGGGTCTTGTGTCTGGCTTTTCCGCCTGCCTAGAGCTGCCCGCACCAAGGCAGAGGGAACTCAGAGAGTCCTGGTGCTATAGGGAACCAGACTGGAGCCTCCCCTTTTACATACACACCTAACCAGCCTCGGGGTAAGCAGGGCAGGGTCCCCGCAGCCCCCTGACCTGTACCGTCCTCCCTGCCTCCCAACAGTGCACCTGTGGCGATTCTCAGGTGGCTACCCAGCCCTCATGGACTGCATGAACAAGCTCAAAAACAACAAGGTATGTTGGCATACACTCGGCAAACCTCTCCAGATGCTGGTTCTGGCTCAGCCCTGTGCTGGGGGCTGCCTCCGTCACCCTGTGGGACACACCGATGGGGCCGGGGCACTTCCTGGCTGCCGTGCCCAAACCACCATGCCCGCAGGAGTACCTAGAGTTCCGAAAGGAGCGGAGCCAGATGCTGCTGTCCAGGAGGAACCAGCTGCTCCTCGAGTTCAGCTTCTGGAACGAGCCACAGCCTAGAGACGGCCCCAACATCTACGAGCTGAGGACGTACAAGCTCAAGGTGCTTCCCCCGCCAGCTCCCCGCCTGTCTCCCACCCCTCCTGCAGCAGCGCTGCTTTCCTGGTACCCTGAGGTGGGCGGGCCTGGTGCCCCAGCACCTAGATTGGGGCTTCTGGCCCCAGAACAGAGGTGTGTGTGCATGTGTGCACACGTGCACACCCAGGCGTGAGTCAGGGCCCCATGAATAAGGTGAAGCGGCCCCAGGAGCTGCAGAAACGTGACAGTTTCCCATCCCCACCCAACAGTGATGCTTGAAGTACCAGAAGGGGGCTCATTCGCCTCCTCTGCTCTGGTTCTCTTTCAGCCGGGAACCATGATCGAATGGGGGAACAACTGGTGAGTGCTGGTTCTGGGGAGCTGGGGGTACCCTGCCCACCTGCCCCATCAAGGCCCCTGGTGGACCACCTTTCCCAGGGCCCTGTAGCAGGGAACCCGTCATCCTCCATGCCATCTCCAGGAGATGGTGATGATCCAACCAGGGGGGTGAGGATTCTCTAGACCACTGTGGTAGAACACCCAGCCAGCGGCTGCACCTCCGTCACCCTGGTCCCTGATCATTTCTGAGAGCCAAGGGCCCTACCTCAGGTTCCTCCCTTGATGTGTAACTGAGAAACCAGCCTGGGAACACCCCGGAGGGCCCTTTGCACCGGCCCTGGCCTCTGCCCCACACTTTTCTGCCATCCCCAGGGCTCGGGCCATCAAGTACCGGCAGGAGAACCAGGAGGCAGTGGGCGGCTTCTTCTCGCAGATAGGAGAGCTATACGTTGTGCACCATCTCTGGGGTAGGCTGGGGACCCTCCAGGACCCTCTGTGGCCCCCTTTCTCTACTCTCAGTCCATGTCAACAATGCGAATACATTAGGGCCCTTGTGGAGCTTACATTCCAGCAGAGGGAGATACCACCTCAGACATAAAGTAACAAAAAAGATAATTTCAGATTATTACAAATCATAAAGAGAGAGGGAGAAATAATGAAGAAAAATATGGGAAGTTTCATTGGCTTGATAGACTAGAACGCCTCTCTAAGGAGGTGAAATGTAAGCTCAGCTAAAGGATGAGGAGTCAGCTGTGAATTGCCAGGGAAGGGTATTCCAAGTAGAGGGAACAACACGTGCAAAGGCCCTGCGGCGGGGAAAGGCCTTCAGGGTTTTGAGGAGTGCAAAGGAGGCCTGTGTGGAGGGAGTGGGGAAGAGAGCGGGAAGATGTGGATCGACCAGGTTAGACTAGGTCTTGCAGGCCATGGGGATGAGATGAGTTGGGATTTATTCTTTTTCTTTTTCTCCTTTTTTTTTTTTTTTTGGCTGCACCGCGAGACTTGAGGGATCTTAGTTCCCCAACCAGAGATCGAACCTGATCCCCCTGCACTGGAAGTGTAGAGTCCTAACCACTGGACCATCAGGGAATTCCTGGGATTTATTCTAACTTCAGCGGGCGACTGCTGCAGCGTTTCAAGCAGCATGAAATGACCTGATTTGTGTTCTAATGGTTCCTCTGGCTGCCATGTGCTTTGTTGGGAGCACTTTGTAGGGGAGCGAGAGAGGATGTGGGGCATCAGGAGATGGTTATAGTAGCTCAGGGGGGAGAGGATGGTGGCCTGGCCTAAGGTGGTGACAATGAGGATGCTGAGAAGTCCACAGATTCTTTGGTCTGGAGGTGGAACCAATCGGACTGGTGGATGAATTGTCTGTCTGGGGTGGGGGAGGGAGAGAGGACCCCAGGACACCAAGACTCCTGTTTGAGCAGCTCTGTATTGCTTACTGAGACCCTTGGAGGAGCAGGTTGGAGAGTCAGGAGTGTACTTTTGGTCCTTAGAAGTGTTACCTTTGAGACACTGACACATCTGAGTGGAAATGTCAAGTGAACACTGGATAATCGAGTCTAGAGCTCAAGGGAGAGTTCTGGGCTGGAAATACACAAGAAATGTACTGATTGGATGAGATTGTCAAAGCAGACAGTGTTTGCTAACAGTTGGAGGCATCCGGGGAGGAAGAGACAGCAGGGCAGGGTTTGGGGCACCAGAAGGAGGGCCTTATGCTGGGTACAGGCTCAGATCCTCTGTGCCTCAGGAATGAGCCTATGCCTTCCCCCCACAGCCTATAAAGACCTGCAGTCTCGGGAGGAGACCAGAAATGCTGCCTGGAGGAAGAGGGGCTGGGACGAAAATGTCTACTACACAGGTGAGCACCTCCTCTGAGGTCATCTGCCAAGAGCCCTATCTGAGGATGGAATCCCCTCTGCAAGTAGATCTGACCTTGTTTGATTACCTCTCGTGATGGAGAACTCACTTTCAGGACAATGAGTTAGTAGGTTCCTGTCCTGGTGGCATGCTCCCCGGGATGCAGGCTGTCCTGGGTGAGTGCCCTAAGGGACAATAACACAGCCAGGTGGTCCCTGCCTCAGAGAAGTGTTGTAGTTGAGCACACAGTGTGACCTTGGGCCTGGTTCTTCACCTCACTGATGCTGTTTTCAATCTGTAAGGTGGCAATGGTGAGAAAGCCTCCCTCAGAGGGCTGGAGAAGCTAATTTATGAAAAGTGCTTGGCCTAGACTCTGGCGCAGAGGAGGCGCGCAGTCAATTTTTTCGAGCAAGTTTTTTGCCTACAGCATTTGCCACTTTGCAGGGACCCCTGGGAACCACCTGGAGTCAGTAGGTGCTGGGTGAGCACTCACTGTGTACCAGGGACTGTGGTGGGCGGGAGTTGGGAGGCAGAGAATGCCCTGCCCTTAAGGAACTTACAGCTGAGCTTCCACACTTAACAGCTGGTGTGTGGGAGAATGCATCTCCTGAAGGAGTTAGCGGGAGTCTCGCTCTTCCAAGTGTGGTCCCAAATGACAGTGTCAGCATCCCCTGGAAGCTTGTTAGAAATGCCCAATCTCAACCCCCTACCTCCCCGCACTGAATCAAGATCTGCACTTGAACGAGAACTGTAGGTAATTTGTAAGCATGGTAAAGTTTAACTGCACTGAGCAGGAGGAAAGAGTCTGACCTTCTGGGTGACCTTGGGATGACCCACTCTGAGCTGCAGTGTCCCCACCTGTAAAATGAGTCAGTTGAACTAAATCAGTGTTTTTCAAACTTTAGCCCCTTGAGGACACCCTCACAGCTTTTGTCCTGCCAATTTTCTTCTGCTACAATTATTTTCTTGATCTCTTCCTTTAAATCCCCCTGCTTTGTTCTTCACCTAGCTTTGTCCTAAGCAATAATATCTGTGAAATCACTTTTAAGCTATGCTGGTTGTTTTTTCACATACATAGGAAGTAAATACATAATTATGAAAAAAAATTTAATAAATAAATAAATTTATTTATTTATTTATTTATGGCTGTGTTGGGTCTTCGTTGCTGCGTGCAGGCTTTCTCTAGTTGCGGCGAGCGCGGGCTACTCTTTGTTGTGGTGCGCGGGCTTCTTATTGTGGTGGCTTCTCTTGTTGTGGAGGACAGGCTCTAGGCATGTGGGCTTCAGTAGTTGCAGCACGCAGGCTCAGTAGTTGTGGCGCACGGGCTTAGTTGCTCCACGGCATGTGGGATCTTCCCAGACCAGGGCTCGAACCCGTGTTGCCTGCATTGGCAGGCGGATTCTTAACTACTGCACCACCAGGGAAGTCCCAATTATGAAAAAGTTTAAAAGCTGCCTTTCATCACAGCCTAAGTCCCCTCATATCCCACAGTTTGGGAGATGTGGTGCTCTCCATGGGCCATTCCAGGAGAGCAGTGGGGTTTCCCTGTCTCAGCATCCCAGGCCTCCTCTTCCTTCAGGGGCTAGTTTTGGGCGGTTGGCTCACCTCAGCCCCCTCGTGACCTCTGCCTCTCTCTCTGCAGTCCCCCTGGTTCGACACATGGAGTCTCGGATCATGATCCCTTTGAAGATCTCACCTCTCCAGTGATGCTGCCGCTGCCTCCACCTCCTCCCACCTCTCCCTCAGGGTAGCCATGGACAGAGGAGATCCCAGCCCTGATGTCTTGGTTTTCTCTCAGACTCTGTGGACTTTGGGAGTAGTGCTCAGCTCAGAGAAGGGGGAGCTGAAGGATGATGGGGTTCTGAGGACTCGCAGCCCTGTCCAGACCCTTCCCACCTTCCCCGCACACCCGTTCCCCTTGCTGGAAGCAGTTGTTAATTTCTCTGAATGAAGAACAGCAACCTTTTGTGTCTTTTCACATTTTCCCCTAAGATTCCTCATCTCAAGGCCACCAGTCCATAATCATCACCATGGAAATCCTCAGCTTTGCTTAAGTTGTACAAAAGGTAGTGTGTCCATTGGTTAGAGGTGGGGTGGGAAGGGAGGAGGTCAGACCAGGCCAGGCTCTCAGGAATTCCCTGGTCTCTACTGGCCCACCCACTTGGTGGACAGTCTGAGCCAAGTCCCTTCTGCTGGAGAAAAGCCTAGAACTTCCTCAAGAAGCAAAAGGGAAAACCCTCAAGTTAGCTAAGTCAGCAGGACATCCACATATTCCACCCAGAAAGGCTGGGAAAAGGGATGGGAGCTGGGAAGGACCTGGGGGAGGGAAGCAGAATGGAACAGGAACCCAGAAGGTAGAACTTAGAACTCAGAACTTGGGTTTGAACTGAAGAATTTGGAATACAGAATTGGGAAGATAGAACAGAGATGACAGAAGACCACTTGGGGAGGGGTTCCTAATACAAGACAGTTGGAGAGAGGTGCATCTCTTTCTTCCCACATAATGAGGTTGAGAACTTGAACAAGTTGTTCCAGCCCTTCTGTGCAGGGAGTGTCTTCTGCCCTCCCTATTGCCTTCCTGCAGGCAGAACTACGGACTAGGTCCCGTATTTCCCTCACCCCGTATTCCTTTTCTCCCTCTTCACATTCTCTCAGCCCAACCCTCATTCCACTGGGCCATCAGGTGTGTTTAGTGGGGTCAGTGACTTTGGGGACCTCCTCAGTGACCCCCACACCTCATGAACTTCTGAGTATCTTGATTCTGCCTCCGTTTCAGGAAAACTTGTGGTGGAGTCACTGATGGAACCAGTTAAATATTTACTATAACCATGGTGTCTTTTCTTCATCTGCAAGGAAATTTGGCAAGTGCCCCAGGCAGGGCCAGCTTCGCAGGTCCACCTGGCTGATCTACCCCACTGGAGGTTATTGCGTTCCCTGAGCTACTTTTGGGGAGGGCCTCCTTCTACGGCAGAAGGAAATACACTGCATAACCAGGGATTCAGGACATCAGTGTTTCTATCTTCAGATGAGTAGGATTTACTGAACCTCATCAGTACAGTTCATACCAGGGGTAGAAAATACTTGAAGCTGTCAAATGCTGCGTTAGATTTGTGACTCTGTCCTAGGGCAAATCGGGCCTAAAATGGGGATGAACTTGTGGGGGGAAAGAGGCGGGGTTAGATGGGATTAATGCCCACCTTGACTTGCTGCTCTTGCTAGTGTGGGATGTTCGGGTGAGTATGACAGTGGTTAAGAATCCAGGTTATGGAAGCAAATTCACAAGTGTCCAAATCATGGCACTACTACATTCTTGGGTTATCTTGGGCTCTCGACAAATTCATTCAACAAATACTTGGCCGAGCACCTACTAGTTGCTGGGCATAGCTTTAGGCGCTGGGGAAAGAATGAACGAGGCACATAGTCTTTGCCCTTGCAACTTCGGTTTCCTGGTTTCAGAGGGCAGCGTGAGGCTGTTGGCCGGCTGGGACCCGCCCAGACAACCCAGGTGCCACCAGCTCCTAGACCCCTTGCAGCCCAGCAGCCGCCCGCACCGCTTGGTGGCTGCGTCGGGACCCTTCGCGCTCCGCTTCCGGCCTCCACGCCTCACTTCCGGTCGGCCACTCCTTCCTTCCGCTTCTCTGTGGTGCGGGAGCTGTGGGAAGTGGCTCGCTGGCCGCGACAGGTCGGGGTGCAGTGTGGTGAGGAGAGGACCGGGGTGGGGCTGGGCGCGCTGGGACTGGTGTGCGGACCTCCCGAGGGCGTCCCCGGGCTGGGGTCTGACCCGGTTCTCCGTCCTTATTCTCCGGGGACCCCGGCCGCTCGGCGCCGCACTCTCAGTTTCCTCCTGTGGAAAATGGTGGCTGCAGCATCGTCAGGCCTTATGGGGCAGCTTCTAGATAACGACCACCACGGTGGTGGTGATATCAGCTCACATTTATTATGCGCTTGTGTGTGCCAGGCACTGTCTACTGTCTTGCCAAAGTCAGGATTTCGCACACTTAACGCTTTTCGGGTCCCTCTGTGAAAAATCAACTTATCTTGTACGATTGTTTACTAAAGGCTTTTAATTGAGTCACTTTTAAAATTTAAATTTACTTTAAAAGAAAAATTTAAATCTTTACCATAAATAGAAAACTTTTCTCACTTGTCCTATGCAGAAGGTAGTGATAAAAATTAATGTATTTAATATGTAAAGGTTATCGTTAATAATTGTGGCTAGATTTCATTGTCTAAGGGTCTGAGATAGAATCCTTTTGTTAACAAAAGGACGTTGTCATTCATAGGTGTTAAAGACTAACTAGGGAAATGACACGTTCTTCTTGAAGCAATCAGAAGTTTCTAAAAAGAATTGAAAGGGATTAACTTTCTCCGTAGGTGTTTAACATTATTAACCACTTGTGTACCATCTAAAGCCCTGCTCTCAGATCATCTTCATCACCTGCCCCAGTGGAGCGCCTCCTGCGTTAATGTCCACAGCCACCTCTGAGGTAGGGATGGCTATTTTCATTTGATATGGGAGGAAGTAGATGCAGAGAAAAGTGAAGTGACTTGTTGCAGGACTCAGCCATGAAATAGAGGACTGGAGACTCCAGCCCAGGGTTTCTCTGACACAACTCTGTTGAGGCATTGGCTCCCTCAATAAGTGTTGGTGACAGATTCACTGGGGTAGGGGGGTTAGTGCTGCCCACCTCAGAGGCTGCTGGTGACAGTCAGTAGAGGTAGCAGAGGGAGGATACTTTGTGATGCTAGAGGCCCATGAATGTATGTTCTGTTCTTTTAAATTTTTTATTTTCTATTTTATTTTATTTTTATTATTTTCTTGGCTGCGTTGGGTCTTCGTTGCTGTGCGCGGGCTTTCTCTAGTTGCGGTGAGCAGGGGCTACTCTTCGTGGCTTCTCTTGTGGAGTAGGCTCTAGGCGTGTAGGCTTCAGTAGTTGTGGCACGTGGGCTCAGTAGTTGTGGCTCGCGGGCTCTAGAGCTCAGGCTCAGTAGCTGTGGTGCATGGGCTTAGTTGCTGCGCGGCATGTGGGATCTTCCTGGACCAGGGCTCAAACCCGTGTCCCCTGCACTGGCAGGCGGATTCTTAACCACTGCGCCACCAGGGAAGTCCCTATTCTGTTCTTTTAAATTTTCGCGTCAACCAGGGAGTTGATGGCATCGCCAGATGACATGGTGGCAGCACTACAAGATACAGTAACGTAGTTGTCAGGAGCACTGCTGTGGCATGGGTTGGACCCTAGCTTTAGCACACTAGCTGTGTGACCTTGGGCAAGTCATTCACCTTCCTGACCCTCAGTGTTCTCACCTGTAAAATGGTGCTTGTTCATATCTGAGAGGATCCTTGTTATAAGAACCAAATGAGAACATACCTTTGAAGTGCTTAGATCAAGGTCCAGCACACAATGATCAATCAGTTGGGTTGAGAATGGGCTTATGTGCCTGGCTGAGGAGTTTGGTCAGTGGGGTTGTGGTGGTGCCTTTAAAGGAGGTGGAGTTGGGGAAGATGAGTTCATTTTGAACAGTCTGAGGGATGATTCTGCTTTTTACAGAGGATTAAATTGAGGCTTTGGAGGGTTGATGACTTTTCTTGAGTTACCAAGAGTGTAAGCGGGCACAACTGCTAGTTAGACTTCAGTATTCTGACTCTAGGAAAATCTCCAGTTCCAACTCTGGAAAAGCTCAGAAGCTTTCTCCTCTTAACAGGTCTCTGCTGTTTCCTCCTGACTTCACCAAACAACCATGTCATCGGAATCGAGCAAAAAACGAAAGCCCAAAGTGATCCGAAGTGATGGAGCTCCAGCTGAAGGGAAGCGTAATCGTTCTGACATTGAACAGGTGAGATCAGCCAGGGCTGCTGTGCTGCTGAGAAATTGCAGCTCGTGGCCAAGCACCTGGCTGTGGGTTTGCAGCAGCCGAGGATCATAGGCGTAACCTCCCAGGTGGCCTCTGTTTGACCAGGTGCCTGGAATTCCCTTGGCTCTTCAAGACCTGAGAATCCATATCAGATTTAGCTGCAGCATCCCAAGAACCAACAAGCCTGTACTAGACACGATTAGTGCCTGAACAGAGAATGCATTCTAGTATGGTGTGTGTCTCCAGCTTTCCTGATGGTCAGAAGAAGGCAGTCCATCCGCAGCGGCCACTAAGGCTTTGGAGATGTGACATCCCTGGTCTGCTACCGAGACAGTACCAGAACCATGTAGCTAAAGAACGTCTTCTGAGGCCTGAGTGCTGTTGTAGTCAGCAGGTTCTTCTTTTGCTGTTTCTCTGTCCTTGAATCTGTCAAGCTAATTTATGACTTAACAATTTTTTTCTTCTCCATTATGGTTTATTACAGAATCTTGAATATAGTTCCTTGTGCAATGCAGTAGAACCTTGTTGTTTATCCATTCTATGTATAATAGTTTGCATCTGCTAATCCCAAACTCCCAATCCATCCTTCCCCTTGGCAACCACAAATCTGTTCTCTGTGTCTGTGAACCTGTTTTGTAAGTAAGTTCATTTGTGTCATATTTTAGATTCCACATGTAAGTGGTATCATATGATATTTGTCTTTCTCTTTATGACTGACTTCACTTTGTACCTAATCTCCAGGTCCATCCATGTTGCTGCAAATGCTATTATTTCATTCTTTCTTATGGCTGAGTAGTATTCCATTGTCTGTATATACACCACATCTTCTTTATCCATTCATCTGTCGATGGACAGTTAGGTTGCTTCTATGTCTTGGCTATTGTGAACAGTGCTGCTATGAATGTTGAGGTGCATGTATCATTTCTAATTAGAGTTTTGTCTGGATGTGCCCAGGAATGGGATTGCTGGATCATATGGCAACTCTATTTTTAGTTTTTTGAGGAACCTCCATACTGTTTTACATAGTGTGCACCAGTTTACGTTCCCACCAACAGTGTAGGAAGGTTCCCTTTTCTTTACTCCCTCTCCAGCATTTATTTGTAGACTTTAATGATGGCCATTCTGACTGGCATGAGGTGGTACCTCACTGTAGTTTTGATTTGCATTTCTCTAATAATTAGCGATGTGGAGCATCTTTTCATGTGCTTCTTGGCCATCTGTATGTCTTCGTTGGAGAAATGTCTGTTTACTCTTCTGCCCACTTTTTGATTGGGTTGTTTGGTTTCTTGTTATTGAGTTGTATGAGCTGTTTGTGTATTTTGGAAATTAAGCCCTTGTTGGTCGCATCGCTTGCAAATATTTTCTCCCAGTCCATAGATTGTATGACTTAACTTGATTTTTTGGTTGGTTGTGGTTTTTGTTTGTTTTTTAACTAGAATAGAGAAACATACCAGCTTCAACTTAAATGGAAGATGATGCTTTCCTCAGATTTAGGAAATTAAAATTAACGAAGAACCTTATCCTTTGGGAGGTATTGATTCTGACTCTTTTTTAAAAAAATTAAATTGAGGTATAATTGGTATATAACATTATATTAATTTCAGGTGTACAACATAATGGTTGATATTTGTTTATTTTGTGAAAAGATCACCGAAATAAGTCTAGTTAACATCCAACGTGTTACATAGTTGTTACAAAAATTTTTTTCTTGTGATGAGAACTTTTAAGATCCACTCTTTTAGCAACTTTCAAATATGCAATGCAATATTTTTAATTGTAACTGACTCTCTCTTAAAGAGATGTGTTTGTTTATGCCAAAGTCTGGGAGACCAATTAGGATATTTTAGTTTCTGCTAAAGCTTGATTTGACCGTCTAAACACCCATCAGTAGAAATTTGGTTAAATGAATTCTGGTTCATCTATATGTAGCCATTTTGATGGAGATTTATATTTATTGTGATGGGAAATTGCACTAAATAGCATGAACAATATCCCATTTTATTTTATTTATTTATTTATTTATATTTTTTATTTTATTTATTTTTTTGCGGTATGTGGGGCTCTCACTGTTGTGGCCTCTCACTGTTGTGGCCTCTCCCGTTGCGGAGCACAGGCTCTGGATGCGCAGGCTCAGCGGCAATGGCTCACGGGCCCAGCCGCTCCGCGGCACGTGGGATCCTCCCAGACCGGGGCACGAACCCGTGTCCCCTGCATCGGCAGGCTGACTCTTAACCACTGCACCACCAGGGAAGCCCTTATTTATTTTTTTAATGTATTTATCCACAATACTAACAATGGAGTTACTTCAGGCTGGGAGATGAGATTATAGGCAAGTTTTCGTTTTGTTTTTGATACTCCTCTCTATGTTCTGAATCTCTGACACCAAGCATGCATTACTTTATAATCAGAAAGAGGAAAAGAGGAATTCTTTTCCATTTTGAAAAAAAGAAAAACATTTGATTTGCAGATCAGATCCTTTAGAGACCTGATTTGGGGCTTCACTGTTACTCATCTCAGCCAAGTGTCCCTGTTCCAACAGAGAGACTTTTACTCTCCACCCAAGGCCTATATCCTTGCCTCCACAGGAAGGTAAATACTACAGCGAGGAGGCTGAGGTGGACCTGCGGGACCCTGGCAGAGACTATGAGCTGTACAAGTACACGTGCCAGGAGTTGCAGAGGCTCATGGCGGAGATCCAGGACCTGAAGAGCAGGGGAGGCAAGGATGTGGTAAGGAGTGGGGCTGGGAGGACACGGACCTGGTGGGTCTGCATGGATGGACCTGTTTCGCACCTATCAGAGCCCTTCTTTATATTGGTCTTATGTCCTGCCATCATCATGGGGTTAGAGCCTGAGGGCTCCAGAGACCTGCCTATTAATTTATTGTAACATCACCACCCAGTCATCAATTACAGTCATGAAAGTACACGATAATTAATGTTTTCCATAACTGTAATTTGATAATTCATCCAAATGATATTTATTAAGTGCTGGGCGTGGAGAAATTATGGTACATGTCAATCACCATTGCTATTATAAGGCTAGATATGTACAAATAAATCAGAGACCAAAAATTAAAGTATTAATATTAAATGAAAAAAAAGGTTTCAGAGCAGAGAAGCAAAACAGTGTGACTGAAAACTAAATGGGTAAGTTCAAAATAAAACAATCCATATTTTTCCAGGAATCTCACTTATTTGTTCTTACACTGGCCAATATTGTTAAGGTTATTACATTCTATCTATTTTACTGTAGTCAAGTTTTACAGCTGTAATTCTGCTATTTTCATTTAAATTATTCTGTAATGTTGTTTACAGAGGTCAAGTTGTATGGCATGATGTTGTCGTTGTTAGGATCTCTGTGTACATTGTGTAGAGACAGCTGTTGTTTGCATTGGCTGCCTTTGCTCCATCTTTGATTCCTGTTACTTTGGTCCAAGT
Organism: Grampus griseus; assembly: GCF_964374135.1. Taxonomy (NCBI): domain Eukaryota; kingdom Metazoa; phylum Chordata; class Mammalia; order Artiodactyla; family Delphinidae; genus Grampus; species Grampus griseus. The sequence continues at coordinate 22,286,980 of NC_139006.1, read as the reverse complement.
AGAAATTAGTTTTTTATGCCTGGGAACCTTAAGCATTCCCTTTTACAGTCATTCTTCCATTTCCCCCGACACTTCTTATGGTTCTGAGCTCCTTCCAGTGTCTGTTTTTTTTTTTTTCCCCCAGTATGCGGGCCTCTCACTGTTGTGGCCCCTCCCGTTGCTCCGGACGTGCAGGCTCAGTGGCCATGGCTCACGGGCCCAGCCGCTCCGTGGCATGTGGGATCCTCCCAGACCAGGGCACGAACCCATGTCCCCTGCATCGACAGGCGGACTCTCAACCACTGTGCCACCAGGGAAGCCCTAGTGTCTGTTTTTGACTCTGGATGAGGATGAGCAGTGAGGGACTGAAGGAAGCTGAGCCAGCTCCAGTTGTCAAGGTCTTTACCAGTTTTTTTGGCCTGTAGGCAATTGAGATCGAAGATCGGAAGATCCAGAGCTGTGTGCATTTCATGACTCTAAAAAAGCTTAACCGATTAGCCCACATCAGGTTGAAGAAAGGAAGAGATCAGACTCATGAGGTAGGAGCTGAGAGATTTAACCCTCCTCTTCCTCCTTCTCATCCCATCTTTAATCTCCTTTACCCCTTTTCTGAGTTTGCTGCTGCTCTGCTTTGCCCCACCCCACCCCGACTTGCCCCACTCACCTCTGACCTTGTCCTCCTTTCAGGCCAAGCAGAAAGTGGACGCCTATCACCTGCAGCTCCAGAACCTGTTGTATGAGGTGATGCACCTGCAGAAGGAGATCACCAAATGTCTGGAGTTTAAGTGAGTGTTGGAGCACAGGGCTTTGGCAAGATGGTCTGTTGGTAACTGCTTTTTCCTACATAGCTCAGTATGAGCCATTTTTTTTAAAAAGAAGTCAGATGCCCTTGGAGACTACAGGATCTGGGGGAAGGCTGAATAGATCACTTTGAGTGGGAGAATTGGAAGCAGTAGTTCCAGGCTGCACAAAGAACCTCAGAAGCCTGTCTGACCCTTTTTTTGAGTTTTGTGCTCTGAACCTGGTGAAAAACAGTTGTCTCTCCCCAGCAGGCAGAGCCTTTGCGTTACCAGTTTGATTCCTGAGCACGTTGTATGGGAGCAGCTCACTTCCAATTACATCTTTTTAACCTTTTGGCCCAGCTTTCCTCTCTAAAGTTCCAGCAATTCATTTTTGCAACTGGATTTCATTATTTGGAACCTGAACTTCTTGCTGCCTAGCTGCCTTTAGGTGAACAAACTACAGTTTGTCAGTGTCCTTAAACTGTGATGCCCCTTGGCAAATCCAAGCTGAGAGATGTGAAAGAGGACGGAATAGACAAAATAAGAGAAGGGAACGTGTTCTTGCCTTGTCAGATCTATTTGTGTAAACTGTAAGGAGTCAGGTTTTATTTGTAATAAACTTGGGATGAGGGGGACCACGTTAGGCATTGGGTCTGGTGTATGCTGATTTTTGAGAGGTTTCTTTATCTGCTTCACGAGTCCATCCACATAATAATATTTAAATACTAATAGAAGTGAAATCCACATCAGGTACCTGAGTTAATAGTATTGTACAATTGTCAGTTTCCTAGTTTTGACAATGTATTATGCTTAGATAAGATATTATCATTGGGGGAACCTGGGAGAAGGGTTCATGGAGGAAATAAACTCTCAGTTTAAGACTTACAAGAAGTTTCAAAAATAGTACTATTTAAAAAGAAGAAAGATAGGATGCTCCACCTGTAACCGTTGTTCAGATGAAAGCCAGTAAACCCTGTAGCAAGGCAGGTGGCCATGTGGAAGGATCAGGGGCCCTGGAATCAGACAGTCTGGGTTCAAATCCCAGCTCTCCCTCTCCCTAGCTGTGTGACCTTGGGCAAGCTGCTTACTGATGGAAGCCTCTATCATTTGAAAAATGGAGATAAAAATCCCCATCTCAGTTATTGTGTGTCACTGTACATCAACAGTTAGAGCCTCTAGATCTTTTCACATCTGGTCATATTATGTTGGATCTTCCCCATGCTATATTTAGGCAGTTAATAATTTGAACTTAAGTGTAGACTCTTATGTTTATTCCTGTTAAATGGCATTTCTTGGTTTCAACCTGACAGTCTAGACCTAGACCATGGTGTTTTTATTTGATTCTTTAAGCTCTTAGCTCTCTTGCACAGCTTGGAGAGGTCTATAAATTTCATAAGTGTATTTTTAGGTTTTCAGCTAAATCATGGATATAAAGCTTGGGCAACATGGATAAGGATCCTGTGGCATGTCACCAACTACCTCTCTTCACATTGAAACACCTGCTAATGAGCATTTGCTGAGAAGACTGGATTCTAGGTTCCTGGGTAGCTGTAGACCAGGGCTGAGTTGACGTACATGGGGTGGAACTCTGGGCCTGTTTAAGCCACAGTTTGGGTTTCTGAGGGCAGCAGCTTGACATTGAGTTTTTTTGGGTTTTTTTTCTGCGCTACACGGGCCTCTTACTGTTGTGGCCTCTCCCGTCGTGGAGCACAGGCTCCGACGTACAGGCTCAGCGGCCATGGCTCACGGGCGTAGCCACTCCGCGGCATGCGGGATCTTCCCGGACCAGGGCACAAACCATGTCCCCTGCATCGGCAGGCGGACTCTCAACCACTGCGCCACCAGGGAAGCCCTGACATTGAGTTTTTGACTGCAGGTCAAAGCACGAAGAAATCGATCTGGTCAGCTTAGAGGAGTTTTATAAGGAGGCTCCTCCAGATATCAGCAAGGTGGAAGTCACCATGGGAGACCCTCACCAGCAAACCCTTGCACGTCTGGACTGGGAGCTGGAGCAGCGGAAAAGGTAGCGTTTCCTCCTTCCTGCCCTTGTTCACCTGTGCAGACACGGACCTTTATCCATGAGGGACAGTGCTTTGTCCTGACCCAGGATCAGATAGCAAAGCACTGTGGAACCAGCAGAATAGTCTCTAAGACCAAATCCCGTTTTGTGATTAATTCACACTTAGCAGTTCACACTTGACCAACTGAACTGCATCATAAGTGGGGTCGGAATTGCTTAACGCCGTTATGCAAAAGAGTAACCTTTTCTTTAAAATTTTAGTGCCTAAGACCTAAATACCTTTTGTATTATTAATCTGATTTTTTTTTTGCCTTTTCCCCCACCTGTAAGCATATTTGTGTGGTATTGCAAAGCTGTGCAAACATTATTTTAGAAGGTTGTACAACATTCCAGGGTAAATTGTAAATCACATAATTGTTCCCATATTGAATTGGACTTTAAGTTGTTTGCATTGTTTTGGTATTATAAATAATGCTTTGAGGCACCCCTTTACATATAAAACTTTTTGTACTAATAAAGAGCTTTTATTTATTAACCGTGAGTAGAATGTCTATACTGTATAATTTAATCTAGATCTTCCTTAGAATATGGTATGTATATTTTTTTCATCCTGAACTTTTTTTTTTTTTTTGCGGTATGCGGGCCTTTCACTGCTGTGGCCTCTCCCGCTGCGGAGCACAGGCTCCGGACGGGCAGGCCCAGCGGCCACGGCTCACGGGCCCAGCCGCTCCACGGCACGTGGGATCCTCCCAGACCGGGGCACGAACCCATGTCCTCAACATCAGCAGGCGGACTCCCAACGACTGCGCCACCAGGGAAGCCCCATCCTGAACTTTTTATGGTTGCATCCCTTCCATCATGGTGACCTTTTTCCCTTTCATGTTTGTACACGAGTTCCAGGGCTTTTGGTTGGCACATTTGTTCTGTTTTCTGTCAGAGAAGCTGCTGTTTTTAAATTCCTTACCTTTTTCTGTTGTTGAGTATATTTTGTGCCTTTGGTCTACATAATGAATTTAATAAGTACTGAGTCTGGATCTTAGGGACTTGGTGTCAGTTTTTTAGCAGATGGGGCTGGCCTGTCACACCCCTGTCCAGTACATCACTTGCCCTTGGCTAAGCCATAAGTGTTCCATTCCTGTGGCTCTGGTCTGGAATCTATCCCCACTCTGCCCCACTCAGGTCCATGGGCCTCATTTGTGTCCTATAGCTGCTGAGTCCATATATTTGTGAAAGTTCTGGGTCTAGCCTCTGAGGCAAGAAACGGAGCAGTAGGTGATACCAGTGGTCATGGGCACAGCCTTTGGAGCAGACAGGCATGGGTTCAGAGCCCAGCTCTGTGCTTGCTCTTACTGGATGACCTTGGGCAAGTTATCTACCTCCCTGAGCCTTTGTTTCCTCCTTCGGGGATAAAAAAAAAGTCCCTATCTTCCAGGGTTTTTATAAGGATTAAATGCCATAATGCTTGTACACCATTTTCCAAAGTGCCTGGCACATAGTAAGTGCTAGGTAAACAGCAGATAATCGTGACTGCTGTCATTAGGTAGAGTCTGATAGTGAACAGGTGTGTTGGGGTGTCCCTGGAGAGCATCAGGCGACAGTGCTCTGTCTTCCCCCAACAGGCTGGCGGAGAAGTACCGAGAGTGCCTGTCCAACAAGGAGAAGATCCTTAAGGAGATTGAAGTAAAGAAGGAGTACCTGAGTAGCCTCCAGCCTCGTCTCAACAGCATCATGCAGGTGAGGGTCTCCCCACACCCTGCCACCTCCTCGGCTTTTGCTTTGCCTTCACCACTCAGTGGCACATTGCTGACCTGAGGCCACCAGCAGCCACATCACCCTGTGGGTTTTGTCGGGTGTGTTAGAGCACAGTGCAAGGATGGTCCCGTCTGCATGCCCACAGCAGGTGTGATAAGGTTGTGTCCTGTGTGGAGGAATTGCTAGCAGGATTCGCTCTGGAACGTATACACACACGTACCTCGGCGTATTCTTTTCACCAGCGCCTATTCCGGGTAAAACGCTTTCACAAACTGTAAGTTTAGTTTACACCTTGCGTGATCTCCGCCAGCCCACAGTCCCCAGGTATCTAAGCATGCTTCCACAGATGTCTATTAGATCCCCCTGACTGCACCACAGGGGCCAGCTGCTCAGCAAATCTACTTGCTCTGAAAAGAACTTTACTCATATTTGAAAACCGTTAGGTACCTTAGGAGGAAAAGTCCCCACTTTACCTGTAAAATGTAATTTCTTTCTATATGGGTGACCTGATTTTTGTTTGCTTTGTGAAGCCAAGTTTGATCTAAATATAGTTTTATAAAGCAGGGTAAATGGCTAATATGGAGGAACTTTGTAAAAGGACCCTAGTGAAATTGAAAATTCACTTTTGTAGGATTTGGCAAGATCTACATTTCTTCTCTTCAACTCTAGGCATAGAATTAGAGTTAACAGATATGCTCAGTAACGCTTCATATGGGACAAAAATCAGAAACTAAAAATTTTGGTTGTACTTCAATTTTTCCTGTTAACTGGAAACACTGAATGCTCCTAAATAGGGTACAGGTTAAATAAATTCTTGTGTGGTTCAGTCTTACACCTATAATGGAAGTATGGAGCATCCTGTTACTGACAGAATAACTGGACAGAAAGATCTATTAAATTATGAAATCAAAAACTGCACGTTGTAGAACATGTGTAATCCCATTTGTATACCTTCATTTACAAAGTATTTGAATGGCTGTATATATGTGTAAGTCATGTATGTGCTTAGAAAAGTATGTTTTCACACCAAACCATTAACAGTTACCTTTGGTGGTTGGGAACTGGGAATTTTTCCCTTATAAACTAGAATACAACTTTAAAAAAAAATGTACATATACTACTTAAAAAAATAATTTTATATAAAGAAAAGCATACAACTCGTAAGCATACTCACAGTTCAGTGGATATTCCCTGTGTACACATTTGTGAACACATCTGTGTAATCACCCAAATCAAGAACATTAGCAATTTTCCAGAAGATACTTTATTCCCCTCCCAGTCACTGTCCCCCCACCCCATAACCTTTAATCTTGACTTCTAACATCACAGGTTAGCTTGGCCTGTTTTTGTTGGTTTGTTTGTTTTGTTTTTTTGACTGCTACGGGGTCTTCGTTGCTGCGCGCGGGCTTTCTCTAGTTGCAGTGAGCAGGGGCTACTCTGTTGTGGTGTGCGGGCTTCTCATTGTGGTGGCTCGTTGCGGAGCACGGGCTCTAGGCACACGGGCTTCAGTAGTTGTGGCATGCGGGCTCAGTAGTTGTGGCTCACGGGCTCTAGAGTGCAGGCTCAGTAGTTGTGGCCTATGGGCTTAGTTTCTCCGCGGCATGTGGGATCTTCCCAGACCAGCGCTCGAACCCATGTCCCCTGCATTGGCAGGCGGATTCTTAACCACTGTGCCACCAGGGAAGTCCTGGCCTGTTTTTTAACTTAAATAGATGGAATGATATAATACATACTCTTTTGTGTCTGGCTTCTTTTTTTTTTTTTTCTTTTTTTTGGCGGTACGCGGTCTCACTGTTGTGGCCACTCCCATTGCGGAGCACAGGCTCCGGACGCGCAGGCTCAGCGGCCATGGCTCACGGGCCCAGCCGCTCCGTGGCATGTGGGATCTTCCCAGACCAGGGCACAAACCGGTGTCCCCTGCATCGGCAGGCTGACTCTCAACCACTGCACCACCAGGGAAGCCCTGTGTCTGGCTTCTTTGATTCAACAGTTTGTGAGATTTATCTAGGTTGTTGTGAGTACCAGGAGTTCATTTATTCTCATTGATGTTTAGTGTTTGATTTGGGGTGTTTCCAGTTTGGGGCTGTTGCGAATAATGCCACTAGGAGCCTTCTTACACGTGTCCTTTGGTGTACATGTGTACACATTTCTTTTGAATATATACCCAGGAATGAAATTGTTGGATCATAGTATGCTATGCGTATATTTAGTTTTGGTATTCAGTGAAACAATTTTCTAAAGTGATTGTACTGATTTTTGAAATTCCCACCATCACCATGTGAAAGTTCTAATTTTCCACATCCTTGTCAACTCTTGATGTTGTCATTTTTCTTGATTATAGCCATTCTGGAGGGTATCTTTTATGGTTTAAATTTCCATTTCCCTGGGGACCAGTGACGTTGAGCACAGCACATTTTATATACTAACTGGCTTTTGGAGTACCTCATTTGTGAAGGGCCTGTTAAAGTCTTTTGCTCATTTTTCTGTTGGGTTGCCCGGAATTCTTTATATTTTCTGGAGATGAGTCTTCTGCAGATATCTTTCCTTTTCACTTTCATAATAGTATCCTTTAATGAGCAGATGTTCTTAATTTTAACATGATCCAGTTATCAGTCTTTTCCTTTCTCTGTCCCAAGGTCATGGAAATATTCTCGTATTTTCTTATAGAGCCCTATTGTTTAACCTTCCACATTGAAATCTATAGTCTTCCTGGAAGTGAATTTTGTATATAGTGTGAGGTGAAGGTCAGATTCTTTCCCCACATAGGTATTCAGCTGATTCATTTATTGAAAAGACCATTCTTTCCCCCACTGTTCTGCAGTGCCTTTTTTGTCATAAATCAGATATCTGTATATGTTTGGGTTTGTGTGTGCGTGATCTAGTTGTCTCTGCACCAATATCACACTGACTTATTACTCTAGCTGTATCAGAAGTCTTGATGCTCAATAATGTAAGTCCTCCAATTTAATTTTTCAGGATTATCTCTGTTATTCTTGGCCTCTTTTATTTACATATAAGTTTTAGAATCAGCTAGTCTATTTTCATCTGCTGGGATTTAGATTGGATTGCATTGAATCCATAGATACTTTGGGGAGAATTGACATCTGGGTGGTATTAAGCCTTGGAGGCCATTAACATGGCATATATCTGCATTCATTTAGATCTTTCATTTCTCAGGTGTTTGTGTAGAGGTTGACACACTTTTGACATTTAGATATTTGTTGTTTTCTTGATGCTAGACGAAATGGTATCTTTTTTTAAAGTTCATTTTCTTACTGTTTATTGCTGCTATCACTTTCATAAATAAAAAACTGTATACTAAGTAACTAAGAAGCCACATGTTCCTGTGTGTGCCTGTAAAAGAAAAACAAAATCCCTCCTTCCTTGCTCGCAGGCTTCCCTACCGGTGCAGGAGTATCTGTTTATGCCCTTCGACCAAGCTCACAAGCAGTATGAGACAGCCCGACACCTACCACCTCCCCTCTATGTCCTCTTTGTCCAGGCCACTGCGTATGGGCAAGCCTGTGGTGAGTATGGGGGCTGGGCAGGGAGGGGCTGTGGGAGCAGCAGCTGTGGCCAATTGAGTCATTTGGAAGCACCTCCTGCTGAGGAAAGCTCCCTGGCCCTACTGAGAAGCCCTCAGGTGATAGATGCTGCCTCCCCTCTGCACTGCCCGGCATGGCTGTTTTGACCAGCTGGCCTGAGGCTGGACTAACCTGATGGGCATTTCAGAATGGATGGCTTTGAATCTTTGATGAGCCTGACTGGTCGGCTGTTGTGTTCAGTGCCCAGGCAGCCTGTCTGGCCTCCCAAGCACTCACCCCATCAAGGCACACTTGGCAGGTGGATCAGTGCCTCCTGCTCTCTTCACAGAGAGGGTTTGGTGAACACAGGTCCCAGCCAGCTGTCTCAGGCTTTCACCAAGCCCTGGAACAGGCTGCATGTCATAACAGTGAATTACGGAAGGAGAGGAGGTGTCCTCATTAAGCTTGAAGGCAGCCCATGACTCCACTAGGATTTTGAGAAGCTTTTAGAGATCCTGCCTTTTGCCCTACTGCAAGCTTTCACCCAGCACCTAAAGTTTTCTTCCCTACGCCCACCCCACTGCATCAGACAGACACACATTGCGCCAGTGCATGCCTCTCCTCCCAGCCATGGGCATCAACACATTACTGTCTCTCTTCTTGTGTCTTCCTGGTCCTTTTGATCCTCTCCCTCCCCTTTCTTCTCCCTCCTGTTTTCATCATCAGCTCATATGAAATCCTCCCAGCCCCCTAGACAGGGTGAGTAATTTTCTTTTCTTTTGTGTTTAAAACCCAGCCTGTTTCCATTCCCATTTTACTGTAGAATTCCAGGAATAAACTAGTCAAAAGAACAGTCTAGCATTTGCCAGTGTTAATGGGGGCAGCCAGCTTGTTTGGGATGAGGTGTGATGGTTCATGAGGGTTGTCAGAGATAAGCAGTGGTCAGCCACTGAGGAATATCCCGAGGGCCCGCCACTTGGGGGAAGTTTGTCATCCCTCTTTGTGCACTTGAACAAACCCTTTCAGGCTCCTGTGACTATCTGCGTCTCTGTATACCCTTTTGAATGGAGAAGGAAGGGTGATGGCCTATCTGATCTCTCAGCGCTAGACCCACGGAGTTGCCCAGAGGCAGGCCCAGGCATTGCTCATTGAGGTGTCAGGCCTGGTGCAGGGAGCAGGCCACTTAGCTTTGTGTTTGAGATACCAAGCTCAAGTTGAATAGACTTGGTCTTGAATCCTAACTTATTTACCTCTTGGCTGTTGTATCTAACTTCCTTGAGCCTTAATTTTCTCATCTGTAAATGGCTAGAGTAATAGTATTGCTCCTATAGGATTGCTGTGAGGATTGAAAATTAATTTTTAAAAGTAATTTTATAATTAAAATTCAGTCCTCCTAACCCAACTGGGCAGCCACCATTTGTCAAGTCCCTGTTTCATAGGTGCAGAAACTGAGGCTCAGAGCAGTGACATAACTTTCCAGGTTGTAAGTTTGGGAGTTGGTTGAGCAGAGACTCAGGCCGGGACTGGACTGCAGGTTCCAGGTTCCTACCCACTGTCCTGCTGCCTCCCAGTTAAATGTTGTGGTATCAGGCAGGTGCCAGGTGCTAGGTGTAGTGCAGAACAGAGAATAAGAACTGAGGGGAGAGCTGTCGTTTCCAGAATGTGGACAGTTACAGGTTCTGGATGAGAACCTTTAAGACAGTTGGTAGAATTGTGCCGTGTGGCTTTAGGCCATCGATTTGGATTTCTGTGCCTTGGTGTAAGCCTGAAAAGAGAGGCATTCACCCCTAGTCTCAGGTGATGCTTGGCCAGGAATCTGCATTTTGGGTTCCTTGTTTTCAGTAAATGATGGGAAAAAATGATGGGAAACTTAGGTTTCCCACCTTGCTCCTCTTCATCTGGAGAAAGGACTTTTGCCCTCCAGCCCCGGTCAGTAAGAAGCTGTGACAGAAGCAGAGGAAGTGCAGCCCCAGGGCGGGCCTGGTCGTGTAGCTTAGCTCCATCTCTCAGCAACTTTCACAGAAAGCTGTTTCTTGCTCCTAGATAAGACGTTGTCTGTGGCGATTGAAGGCAGCGTGGATGAGGCCAAGGCTCTGTTCAAGCCTCCCGAGGACTCCCAAGGTAAGTGGTGGTCAGGATCCTCCCCCACGTCTACTGTAGCTGGTTCCAGGAATGCCAGGTCACCACCCAGGGCCAGTGCTGGTCCTTTGGTAATTAGCCGTACTGGTTCTGTGTGGCAGGGAGCTTAGCTTTAATGTCTTAGTGCTCGGGGTAGACAGGGAAAAGCACTGCCTTTGGATTTCAGCCTGCCTCTCACCAGCTCACTGATCCTAGGGAAGTTCTTTAACGTTTCGGAGCCTCAGTTTACTCTCCTGTCAAAACAAGATAGTAATACCTCATGTAGAATTATTATGTGGATTAAATGAGGTCATGCATGCAGAACCCTTAGCATCATCCTCAGCACACAGTAACCCCTCAAATTATATGAGCTTCTGTTATTGTTGTTTATACTACTGTTATTACTGCCACCACCACCACCAATGGAGGAGCTTGTGGTCCATAGGATGACATTAAAAATCACTGAAAAAAAAAACAGGGTGATGGGATTATAAGTCATTTTTCTTTTCCTTGCATCACTCTGTTTTCTATACTGAATAAGAAGCAGCAAATATTTATTCTAAAGGAACCCATTTACAAAAGCCTGGGCCCTATTATGCGCCCTGGGTTGAGGTGCTCTCAGGAGAATTGGGAGCCCTCACCTCGAGCTGCCTTCTCTCTGTCGCTGCAGATGACGAGAGTGACTCGGATGCTGAGGAGGAGCAGACCACGGTGAGAGTGTGGGGAGTGCCGAGCGGCTGCCCTAGGGGCCCACTAGTTGGCGGGTGCCATCCTCCCTAGAAGCAGAAGAAAGAGGTTTGAAAGAAAGGGAGCTGGGATCCTGGCAGCTGGAGAGCTGAAGCACGGGTCCCAGTGGTGAGGCCCTGGCCAGCAGGGAGAAGGGGACGGGGGAGATTCCCGTGAGCAGTGCTTACCGGCTCGACCCTTTCCTTTGTCCAGAAACGCCGGCGACCCACACTGGGAGTTCAGCTGGACGACAAGCGCAAGGAGATGCTGAAGAGGCACCCGCTGTCCGTCATGCTGGACCTGAGGTGCAAAGGTCTGGCTCCCCTTGGTCTGGGGGATCTCGTAGCGCCTAGGAGTGCAGCCAGCTGCCGCTCTGCGGGGTCCAGCAAGCTGATGCCTCCTTACCCAGGAAAAGATTCTGGTTTCATATTTCTGTTTTCCTTTGTTGTTCTTCATGGAGTTTGATTTTTTTCCCCCTCCTAAGCCATAACTTTGAAAACATAGCAAAAACATCAGACACATTAGGGATGCTTGATGGAACTACACCTCTTTCTGAACTTGACAGGTTAGATACACAGAACAAGTTGCCAAGAGTATGCAGGCTTTGAGTAATATGACCAACCTGCTTAATTTAATAAATATAAGTAGAACTTCGTATTTTGCAGAGACAGTGGGTTTTGAAACTGGCTTCATATGGGTAAAGGAGCACATGGTAAAGCATCCCAGCAGGATAAGAGTTAGCAGTCAGATGTAAGTTTCCTTCTCACCCCAGACTTCCAGACCCTGGTCCTGGTCATTACCTTCAAGGGCAACCATTGTGACAGTTTCCTATGTATTTTCAAGAAATAAACTATGCATTTAGAAGCTTTTACACAAGTTTATACTTAACCCCTTCGCCTTTTATTTATTTATTTTTTTTGGTGGTACGCGGGCCTCTCACTGTTGTGGCATCTCCCGTTGCAGAGCACAGGCTCCGGACGCGCAGGCTCAGCGGCCATGGCTCACGGGCCCAGCCGCATCACGGCATGTGGGATCTTCCCGGACCGGGGCACGAACTGGTGTCCCCTGCATCGGCAGGCGGACTCTCAACCACTGCGCCACCAGGGAAGCCCCGCCTTTTATTTTTTACATAAATGGAAACACTCTACACACTTGTCTTCTCTTTGCCTTTTTATAAAAAAATTTTTGAGATAATTTTAGACTCAGAAGAGTTTCAGTGATGATACAAAGATTTCACACCTGCTCTTCACCCCAATATCAACATCTTTCTTAACCACAGTAATCAAAATCAGTGTCAATTTCATTGGTACAGTACTATTAACTACCAAACTTATTCACATTCCCCTGGTTTTTCCACCAGTGTCCTTTTTCTCTTCCAGGATCCAATCTAGGATCTCACATTGCATTTAGTCGTCATGCCTATTAGTCTCCTCCAGTCTTTGCTTGTCTTTCATGACCTTGACACTTTGGGAGATGAGGTTTATGTATTATGTAGAAAGGCTCTCAATTTGGGCTTGTCTGTTGTTTTCTCCTGATTAGACTGAGGTTGTGGGTTTGGGGGAAGGAATACCACAGATGGCAGTGTTCACCGTCACGTCTTATCAGGGGTCGGAGGTATCAATTCGTCTCGTTAATAGTGATGTTAACCCATATCACTTGGTGATCCCTTGATCGCTTCCTTTCCATGTTGTGTTAGTTAGAAGCAGAGTCTCTAAGTCCAGTCCACACTCAAGGGAGGGAAATGAAGCTCCACCTCTTGGAGAGAGTAGTAGCAAAGAATTTGTAGAGACTTTTTTTACTCAATGTTAAGTTGCCATCAAGTTGTTTTTATAGTGAAAGATCTTAAAAGTCTTGTTGACTTTGCTTTCTATAATACTGTTGACGCTCTTCTAGTGTTTAACTCATAAATGATGTCTTCTTTTCCTCCTCCCCTCCAGATGACAGTGTACTGCACCTGACTTTCTACTACCTCATGAACCTCAACATCATGACGGTAAAAGCCAAAGTGACAACTGCCACAGAACTGATCACCCCCATCAGTGCAGGGTATTGGACAGGTGCTGCGGGGGGTGGGGCATGGGAGGGGGGTGTGGTGGCAGCCTTGGTGCTGGGCTCCTCTCGGATCCTCCCTCATCTGGCTCTGAGTGGAGTTCATGGCCACACTGGCTTCTGTTGTCACGTCCACACAGCCCCGAAGTCCTGGTACATCACAGGTATTTGGAAAGCACTCACTGACTTGAATTGGTGAAGTCCTCTCACTACACAGCAGATGCTAGAAGTGACTACAGCCTGTTGTAAATTGAGTGGGCAGGGCACCACCTTTTACACCAGTGGAAAGAGTGTGAATGTGAAAGTGAGATTTGGCAGACCTTACCAGGTTGACAAATTTAGGCCTCTCTTTTTCTTGTCTCTTTCTGTCCCAAGGTGCTGGGATTTCACTTTGCAGCTCAGCTCAATCCCAGGTTGTCCTTACCTGGGCAGTGGGAGGAAGACTGGCGGGTCCCTGTGGGGGTTTTGAGGAGGGTGAGCAGAGGCACGTAGTGGCAGCCACAGGTGGAGCATCCCCAGAAAGGCCCTGACCGTGGCTGCTTGTTCCACAGCCAGCGTGGGAAGAAGGGAGGAGGACCGAGAGGGCCTGGGGGTGAAATAGGCTCACCTGGCCTGGCACACCTCCCGACCCTGCCCCACCTGCTTCCAGTGAGTCCTCACGTCAGGTGTAGAAAGATCAGTGAGGGAGACGTGGGTCTGGTGGGATGGAACTCTTCCCAGGCCTGCCTGATGGTGGCGTTTCCCCTGGGTTTTCAACCCTGCACTTAGAGTCCACACCCCCTTCAGGCTGCATCCTTGGTCCCTGTGCTTGAGAGTGTTGCTGGACCACCCCGAGCACTCTGGATGGAGTTGACCTTGTTCCCACCTCACCCCAGCAGAGGGAGCCTAGGGCTGGCTTCTTCAGAGAACCCAGTTGCAGTGCTGGTCCAGTGAGCAGCTCGAGGGCCCCATGATGGCCCTGGCCACAGTGGAGCTCTTTGTCGTGATCGTTCTGCCTGCTCACTTCTCAGATGTCCTGTCTGCTAAGTCACGGGGCTGCAGGCTGGCCCCAGTGTGCACTGAAGCCCACTCCCCTGCGGGGCACTGCACATACCGTGATAGGGGCAGGACTGCACACTGGCTACGAGCTCTGCAAGTGCCGGGTCTCCCCTCACAGCTGTGTGTGCACCTTTAGCCAGATTACCTGACCTCTGAGTCTGTTTCCTCACTCCGGTCATTAATTAGATCCCCTCCCAGGGTGCCTGTGTGAGTCAGGTAAAATGCTTAGCATAGGTGAAATGCTTGGTAAATGACAGCTGTTTGTCATCATCAGATTTAATTCTCACAGTAACTCTACAAGGTGAAGAAACTGAGGCTCTGCAGAGTTAAGAGGCTGCCCCAGGGTCACAGGTAGTGCATGGAGAGAGATGATTCAAAGCCAGCTGGGCCTGTGTACCATGGTACTACACTACTGTCATTGCCCTGGTCCCCAAAGGGGAGGAAACCCAAAAGGAAACACCACCCTGAAGCCAGGATTAGCTCTTTAAGGGCCTTCAGGTGTTGTCTAGCTCATCCCCCTATTTTACAGATGGAGAAACTGAGTTCAGGGGCATATGTCCAATTATGGAAGTGCTGGGCCTAGACTTCAGACTCGCAGCCTAGAGGCCTTTGCTCAAGGCTGCTTTTGCCCCATGGAGACACCATGGTGTGTGGTTTTATTTATTTATCAACTAAAACAGGGATACTTTTTAAAAATTTCAATTTAATCACAGTATGACACTAATTCCTTAATATCAATTATCTAGTCAGAGTTCAGATTTCCCTATAAGTGTTCTTTGTTAGTTTTGTTCTTACAGTTTGGGTTTTGAATCTGGATCTTTTTAAGATCCATGTGTTGCAGTTGGATGAAGCTTCTTTCAGGTGTCTTCCCATCTGAATGTCCTGCCATCTTTTATTTGTTGAGGAAAGTAGGTTGTTTGCTCTGTAGGTTTCCCCCAGGCTGCATTTTGATGATTGCATCCCTGCGGTACAATTGAACGTGTTACTCCCTCCCCCTGTATTTCCTGTAAATTGTAGGTAGAGTTAGAGACCTGATCAGATTCCATTTTTAGCGGGGGAGGTGGGTGTGCAGCACTGTGTCAGAGATGTTGCATGATTTTATCAGGAGGCACAGGCTGTCTCTATTTTTGAGATGTTAGCAACATTGACGACTGATGCCAGGATCTCTTAATTCATTAGGAAATTCATGTTTTTATTATAAACATTTTATTCAGAATTATATGAACCTTGCTGAATTTTCCTCAAGAAATTGTTTTCCAGAATGATCTCCATTAGGCCACTTTAATTCATTAATCAGTTTTTCATTAAGGCATTGAATTATTTTAAATTATTTTCCATTTCCACTTTACGAAGATTTTAAAAATCTCTTTTTTTAAAACTTTATAACAAAGACTTGAGTAATTGAATAGTGTTTTGAATAGCCATATTTTTATGAGTATATAGCCTTCTCTTTAATGGCCATTATTTTTACCAAATTCAGTTGTCCTGAGCCACATATTGCAGATGGAAATTTTGTCGAGAAGATTTGATTCTTCCATCAGGTTTCATCAATTTAAAATCCTAATCTTGTGCATTTTTAGCTGTTCTGTTTCATTTTGGCTGATTCTGTATATTAGTAACAGTCACTAAACATTGGCTAAAAGACTGACAATTATTCATTTTCTAGCCGGTTCTCTGTGTGAAGCAGCGAAGGGGACAGAGACCCTTGGGGGTTGTGGTGGTGCAGGGAGACACTGTCAGGAGAGAGAGCAGGGCAGAGCCAGAAGCTGCCACCCTCCCGGTGCTAAGTTCCTGGAGGCCTGCTGGCTCAGAGCAGCAGTTTCCGCCTGAGTCACTCCTGACGCTGTCCCTGGAAGGCGAAGGGGAACTCCCTTTGGTGAAGGGAAAGAATGGGCCTCGTTGACCTTTGTGATCAAATTACTCCATTCTCTCCCCATCTCTTCTCTGATTGTCACGTTTAATTACATGTTTAACCATTGTGAGTAGGTGGCTGTGGCATCACCGTGTCTCTCTGCTTACAGCACTAGGTCACCTTGTCTCCAGTCTATGTGATATATCTTTTTCTGGGAATTTTAAAGGGGATCTATTTCTGTGATAGCATGAGATTTGGTAAAAAGTGAGATAAGCACAATATCAAAGCTTCACACTGGATCTCTCTGGGGTAGAAGGGATCTGTTTTGCTCCTATGAAAATTCTGATTATTCCTATTGTGTCACAGGGCTTTGCTCCCCTGAGGAAAAGGCTCTGGTCACCATGTAACTCTTGAAGGGATAGGTTTCTTAAAAAATTGGTGGTTAAGAGTATTACTGTCTTTGATGGAATAGAGTAAATCCTGGCTCCAGCACTTAATAGCAGTGTGATCTTGGACAAGCCATATCTTTTAAAGCCTTGATCTTCTCCTCTGTAGAATGGAAATGATGATACTCCCTACCTCATAGGGTTATGACTATCTGATGACCTCAGGCATGTAAAGGGTCTGGCTTTGATCATCAGTGAGAGGGGGCGTTACCACCGCCAAATGCCCACGTCTGCGTGGAAGCAATGGGTTGGCCGGCGTTCTCACTGCAGTCTTTTTCCTCTTCCAGTGACTTGCTGTCTCCTGACTCAGTACTGAGCTGTTTGTATCCTGGGGATCATGGAAAGAAAACTCCAAATCCAGCCAATCAGTATCAGTTTGATAAAGTTGGGTGAGTCAGCAGCATTTCCTCCTCTCCCAGCCTCTCTGCTTCTGAGTTTCTCCTGTGGCTCAAACCCAAAGCTGGAGACCTGTTAGGGCCAGAGGCCTCCCAGGGGACAGGGGAGGCGGCTGGGCAAGAGGGAGTGCTCTGTCCAGAGAAGGGAACACATGCCTTTTCCTGCTTACGAGGCCATGGAGGGTGGGGAAG
Source organism: Grampus griseus (assembly GCF_964374135.1). NCBI lineage: Eukaryota > Metazoa > Chordata > Mammalia > Artiodactyla > Delphinidae > Grampus > Grampus griseus. The sequence continues at coordinate 22,270,107 of NC_139006.1, read as the reverse complement.
GGTGGAAGGATCAAAACTCTGGGAACGTGATAATAGATGTATTTAACATTTTAATTCTCTGAGGATTAAAGTTTAAAAAATATTTTATAAATTGGTGGACTGATGAAGAGATCAAGTGTACTGCCTTTTTATTGATATTTGCTAATGAGTTGAAGGCTGCCAAGGGAAAAAGAGAAAAGTGACTAGGAGAGATGAAATTCACAGTAGGGAACTGATGAAGTTAAGAGGCTTTGCTGGCAGCCTGGCCGTGGGTGCAGCTGAGCCTGTGGGACCGTTCTGTTTTGGGGGGATGAGAAGGTGGGAGGAGGGATATATCCGGGGACCACTACAGAAATGACTTATAGAATCATTTCATTCTGTGTTCTTATCTGCAGCATCCTGACTTTGAGGGACTACGTACTTGACTTAGGGCATCCCTATTTGTGGGTGCAGAAGATGGGTGGCCTCCACTTCCCCAAAGAGCAACCCCAGGTGTGTCTACTGATCCGGTCCCCTCGGCTGAGGACCTCTATTCCTCTTGTCCCATACAGACTCCAGAAGGGCTTTGGGACTTTGAACTAGCAGAATGCTATCCCTCTGGGCTATGATCTATCTTCCCTCCACTCAGGATACTAAAATTTCCAAGGCCTACAAGTGTTTAGGTACCTTTTGCCTTTGCCATGAGCCTGTTAGCCCTCTAGGTCAAAGTAACTTGGATCCTTGCCCTGCGTGCAGTGCAGCTCCAGGCGCTGCTACCCCTTGGTCTTATGTACGAAGGTGCCAGAAATGAACCCTAGGGGACCTCTTAAGATCTCAGCACCTTGTATCGTTCCTGTTGGGACTGAGCCTCTGGCCTGTCACAGTAGGGAAACCCTGCTGTCCCCAGAAGGCATCTCAGGACGTGGGTAGTCCAGGTTGCCACGGGCAGGCAGGTCCTAGGAGAGAGGGGTGCCTGGAGGAAGGGATGGGGAGCTACTAACATGTGTGCCACTCGCTGTCCTCCACAGCACACTGTGATCACTGACCACTCTCTGAGCGCCAGCCACATGGAGACCACCATGAAACTGCTGAAGACCAGGGTGCAGTCCCGCTTGGCCCTCCACAAGCAGTTTGCCTCCCTGGGTAAGCTGGTGCTAGTTAGGGCTGTGACCTGAGAGCCACTCAGACAACACAGGGACAAAGACAACGGAGCCCTGCACTCAGATTTCTTGAATCCTGATGACAAATCAAAACGGGCTGGCTTTCTGGCTCTTGTTGAGCAGAGGTGTTAGCTGGGCCACTGGGGAGAGCTGTAGGCTGCCAAGCAGAGGTCTGAGCTCTCCTCAGGGCCACCAGGGCTGTCTCAGCCCAAAGCCTTTTGGGGGCCCAGGTTAGCAGATTGGTCAGGAGCATCATGCTAGGTCAGTGCACGTCAGACTTTGATGTGCGTTTTATTTATTTAAAAAAAATATATTTTTAATTATTTATTTATTTTGGTCTGTGTTGGGTCTTCGTTGCTATGTGCAGGCTTTCTCTAGTTGTGGCAAGCGGAAGCTACTCTTCGTTGGGGTGCACGGACTTCTCATTGCAGTGGCTTCTCTTGTTGCAGAGCACGGGCTCTAGGCACGCAGGCTTCAGTAGTTGTGGCTCACAGGCTTCAGTAGTTGTGGCTCGCGGACTCTAGAGCACAGGCTCAATAGTTGTGGCACACGGGCTTCGTTCCTCTGCAGCATGTGGGATCTTCCTAGACTAGGGATCGAACCCGTGTCCTCTGCATTGGCAGGCAGATTCTTTTTTTTATATATATAAATTTATTTTATTTTATTTATTTATTTGTTATTTTTTGCTGCATTGGGTCTTTGTTGCCACGCGCGGGCTTTCTCTCGTTGCAGTGAGCAGGGGCTACTCTTTTGTTGCGGTGTGCAGGCTTCTCATTGCAGTGCCTTCTCTTGTGGAGCACAGGCTCTAGGCATGCGGGCTTCAGTAGTTGTGGCACACGAGCTCAGTAGTTGTGGCTCACGGGCTCTAGATCACAGGCTCAGTAGTTGTGGTGCACAGGCTTAGTTGCTCTGCGGCATGTGAGATCTTCCCAGACCAGGGCTCGAACCCATGTCCCCTGCACTGGTAGGCGGATTCTCAACCACTGCACCACCAGGGAAGCCCCAGCAGGCGGATTCTTAAACACCGTGCCACCAGGGAAGTCCTGATGTGCGTTTTAATAAGAACCTAATTCATTCCAGGCAGCCAGAATAGTGCTGGGAGAAGAGCCATGAGCACAAGACAGAGCCCTGCTTTTGTGGAGCTTACGCTCAGCTTACTTGAATACAGCTGTCCAGGGATCCACGCCTCATCCCTCCCCTGACACCTGAGCTGACATCCTCCAGGGTGGGGCTGAGCCCCTGTGTTTTCCATAAGGTCCCAGGTTATTCTGATGAGCCCTTGACCAAGATGATGGCCATGTGGGGCTTTTCATTTGTTCATTCTGTAAATACTTGTAAGAGCCTACCATGTACAAGGGACTTGTAAGGAGTGAGGGTTAAGATCTTTCTGATCTAAAAGAGCCACTGTCAGGAAAGGCTTTGAGTTCCCAGGACCCGTCTGGAGGCCTCACGTGGACCCTGTTTTCTCCAGGGCAGCATTACTTGCTCCCCATCAGCATTGCTTAGTTTGTTTTGTCCCAGGGTTGGGTGATTGTCATCCTGGACAGCGTTTACCATGTTGGCACGTTTGCTTATTGAAACGCCAGCAGGAATTCACCCTGGAGCAGTCCTCCTGCTCTTTTCCCTTAGAGGAACCAACACAGAACACTTCAGTCCTTTCTCCATCAAGGTCAGCTCTGAGAACAGCCCTCTTGGCTATTTGGTCTAATTAACAGTCACTGCTGCAGAGACACCGTACATCTCTGTTTCTGGCTGCAGGGGGTTTTTTTGTTTGGCAGGCCATCATTTGCATTAAGGATAAAGTGCTGTGAATGCTGGTGCTGGGTCCGGCCTCAAGCACAAGCACTGGCTAAAGGTCAGGTTGGTGTGCCTTCGTTTCTGGCACATGTTGACCTGGGCACCTGAGTACCGAGTGTACCTGGACAGTTGGCAGGGCCATCTGAGCCCTACAGAAGATGCTAGTTACACAGGTAGTTACCCAGCTGATTTCTACCTGTGACACCACCTGTCCTGCTCTCTTTTAGAACACGGCATTGTGCCAGTTACCAGTGACTGCCAATACCTCTTCCCTGCAAAGGTTGTCTCTCGCCTGGTGAAGTGGGTGACGATTCCCCATGAGGATTATACGGTAGGTGGAGGGGTGACAGGCCACTGTTGCTGTCCTGGGGACTGCAGGCCCACGTCACCTTTCAGCTCCTGCTCCTCCACCAGAAGAGCAGGTGATTTGACTAGAGGAGCCAGCAGTTCACCCCTTGTCCTTGGTGACTTCTAGGAACTGCATTTTACCAAAGACATCATGGAGGCGGGACTGGCTGGGGACACCAATCTCTACTATATGGCACTCGTGGAAAGGGGCACAGGTAATTGCTCTGCTGATCACAGTTGCTCTAGGCAAGGGGAGCCGCTGAGAATAAAACACTCCTGGGAGTTGCCCAAAGGAAGCGAAAGATCCTGGAATCCTGTAGTGGGGACTTAGCAAACAGTCATAGTTGTGAGAGGCAGCATTCAGCCAGGACTTGTTCTGCAACAGTCATGTCCGTGGTTTATCAGCTAATCCTTAGGACAGTCCTGGGGCTGGTGATATTCCTGCTTTGTAGATGAGGAAAGTAGGGCTTAGTTACAAACCCAGTCTGACCTCTGAGCCTGAGCTCTTAGCCCCTTTGTTTCATTACATTTTAGAATCAGATGCTTGCTCGTCCCCCTCTTCAGGGAAGGGCTGTCACTCTCAGGATGTGAAGTGCAGGACCCTCCTCCCTCTGCAGTCCCTGCACTCACTTGGGAGGCATCGAGAGCTGTGATACCTCACAGCTGTCCTGGCATCTGATCGGCCAGGGTTTCCTGCTGGAGCCACCCTGATGCTGCCTGTGGTGCTGTCATCCGGCCCCAGCCTTGGCAGGTCTGGCACAGCCTGCAGGATCCCACCCCAGGGGCTCAGTGCTGAGGCCACCGGGCAGAGGAAGTTGTCTGTAGTTCCAAGACAGTACGAGACATGTCAGGAAAGCTTGCACTCTTTGATGTTCAATTGTCTCTATTTCTTCCCTTCTCCTTTTTTTTTCTTTGCATGTTTTTAGAAATATTCTGAGGAAATTAAATAATTTCAGATACAGTTGAGGCTCCTTGATCCCACTTCATTCTCACCCTGACGATAGGTGACTGCTATTTGGAATTTTGCATTTGCTTTCCATCCTCTCCCCTTTTAAAAAATACTTTAACCTCATCCCTAAACAACAGAGTGCTATTTTGAAAGGGCACAAAATATGCATCCAGTAAATCTACAAAGCCCCAAGGGTGGGAGGTCATTGGAGGACATCATTTCTGCTTCCTGGTTGAGCGGAAGAAAGCTTGGAAAGATGATAAGTATTCTAGATTCGTACATGGAATGAATGTGATCATTTAAATTTTCATTAGATGCATTATAGAATTTGAAAAATTAAGAGTGAAATTTAAATGAATAAGTGGACAACAGTTACATGGTATGGGTTAAAAACCAAAAATTAGTGAATAGAGATAAACCCCGAAATATGTGCAAACTGTTACCGCAGAAACAACAGGAAAGTGTCACTTTTTAATAAATGTTGTTGTGACTGTCAGGGAAGAATTGTTTTAACCTACACTCTCTTGTTCTCTTATTTATTTGAATTACTGGTGGGTCAGAGAGTTCCTTTTTTTCTCCATAAATAATGAAAAGGAGTGGCTAAATGCCTAGCCCATTGATGGAGAGGATAAATGTCATCCTATTGAAAAAGGCAAAGGCTATCACCAGAGAAAAAATGAAAAAGTTAAAAAATGCAAATATTTCATTTAATGATTATGAACACAGCTTTGGCATCAGGTAGTTCTGATTAAACTCAGCATTGCTGCTTTGCAGCTGCTTGATGATCTTAAGGAAGTTTCTGTCAGAGCCTCAGTTTTTTTATATGTAAAATGGGATGATAATAATGGTACCTACCTCAGAATCGTTATTAGGATGAAATAAAATGTGTGCAAAGGGCTTAGCACAATGCTTGGAAAACAGTAGGTAGTCATTAAATGTTAGCTATGAAAAAGCTGCACATAACAAAATAGATAAAGATAAAAGAACAGAATAGAAAAAATATATTTGACTAATGTAACAGTTAATACCCAATATTGTTGAAAAGGAAAAACAGGAAACCTTCACATGGGAAAATCCTTAACTTGCTGGCAAATAAATGCCAATGAAAACAAACTTCTGCCAAAGGAGTAAATAGAACTCTTGGGCAAACTCATTGTGGACCAGACTCTGGGGAGTCCACACAGCTCTGTGTCCTTGGAGGGACCAGAGTCACAGGACCTCACTTTCTGCAACCTGGCAGTTCCACTTGGGAGATTCTAGAACAAAAGTAAAAGTCAGTACCAGAATGTGCTTTGAGCACTTGGATTAATGTGAGACACAGAGGGGTGTCGTGGCTCGTGTCCCCTCAGGGGTCCAGCGGGGAGCGTGCCTCGGCTAACAAGCCAGGTCTCAGAACTGAGTTTTCCTCCTTTCCCATCCCTTCCCAGCTAAGCTCCAGGCTGCCGTGGTGCTGAACCCCGGCTACTCCTCCATCCCACCCATTTTCCAGCTCTGTCTGAACTGGAAAGGGGAGAAAACCAACAACAACGACGACAATATTCGGGTAAGGACCTGCTGGGGGTGGTGGGAGGAGCAGGGAGAACCTTCTTGGGGAGGTGGGCAGTGGCCGAACCTGCCGCAGCTGAGGGCTTGGGCACTGGCACAATTCCCGGGGCAGAGGGGTCTGCCGGGATTTGTAGAGTTTGCTGGAGGGTGCATGACATAGTAGCAGAAAGAGCTCAGACCCATCCCAACCCCTTATCTAGCTTGGGGTCCACAGGTTCACCCTATTTATGAAATAGGGGTAATATAAATACCTGCTGTGAAAGGTTGTTGTTTGGGCTTCTGTGGAAATGAGAATAAACTCAGATGCACAGAAAGTGCTGGAATGAGATGATGTCCGAGATCATTGCACCTGTTAATTATTGTTATACCTGTGGATTTGATTCAGTAGTCATGGAGCACGTTTTTAACCCTAACACCTGATTTGGATCTCATCTTGAGATTCATCTTCTACACATCTTCGTCTCTGTCTGTGGATGTGCAAGGCAGGGAAAGTTCCGAGTCAGGATCAGGAAGACCCCATTGTCTTGAGGAGAGGGAGCCTCGGGACAAGTCGGTCCGGCTTGATCTGCAGAGGCCCAGCTCCTGTGGAGGCCTGGGTGCAGTTCTTGTGAAACCATCAGACCCAGCTGGCCTGAAAGTGGTGCTTAGTTTCTGGTTTTCCCACCCATAGGCCATGGAGAGTGAAGTCAATGTGTGCTACAAGGAGCTGTGTGGCCCCTGGCCCGGCCACCAGCTCTTGACGAACCAGCTGCAGCGCCTGTGCGTGCTGCTGGATGTCTACCTGGAGACGGAGAGCCACGACGACAGCGTGGAGGGGCCCAAGGAATTTCCCCAGGAGAAAATGTGTCTGCGGCTTTTCAGGTGAGGTGAGGGGAGGGGTGGGGGTGCCGGGTCCAGGGACCTCCAGCCCTGCCTCTCACAGGGACCTGGGGCAGAGGTGAGCCTGGCATGGAAGGCACGCACGTTTCCCGGTGCACTAGTCTCCATTCACTGTGGAAATTAAAATTCTGCTGCCAGATTTCCTGGGGAGAGCTTGCTCCCTTATTCCTAAAACTTTCCCTGTGGCCCCCATCCTACCAGCCTGGTCCAGTTGTTCATCATGCACACCCCCCAGAGGTGGGTCACACGCCAAGTGAGCAAGAGGATTTGACTGAACTTTCCTTTCTCTACTTTCTGTGGAAAACAGTAGGTTTGCTTTTCATGGTCCAAATGAACTTTTTAAACTCTATGCATTCCACCAGTCCCCAGAGTCTGCTATACTTCCTAAGGTACTCAAACATCTCGGGGGATCGCAGCTATAGGCAGTCAGGCGTCACAGAAGGAACTAGCTTTGAAGTAACACAAACACAAGTGCAGATCTCTGCTTTTCTGCTCACCAGCTGTGTGACTTTGGAAGAGTCACTTCAGCTCAGCTCTGAACCTTTCCCAAAGGTGTTACTTTCTAACTCATGATGAAGTAGAGAGAGTTCATGTAAAGCTTCCAGAATGGATCCTGGCACAGGCGGAGGCTCAGAAAATGCCAGCAGGCCCTGACAGCTTGGTATTTAGCGTGTCTACATGCACGGCACTGCTAGCTGCTTTTCCTTTCTCCTTGATGTTGGGTCCTTTCTTTCCCTTTCATTCCTTAACTAGCGTTCTTAGAGCCAGTTTCAGAACTCTGTAGAGTCCACACTGCTCAGGCATCCCTTCCCTTTTGGGCAAGGGGTTGGGGAGGAATGATGTCTGCGAAGGGCTAGCATCTGTATCTAATCAGGACATCCCTTTGTTCTCTGTCAGTCTAAAAGGTGCCTTACCTGCCCCTTACCTTCTTCTCACACAGCCAGCTTCAGCTCCTGGAAGCTGTCCCAGCATCCTCCCACCTCCGTCTGGCACCTCCACCTGGCCTGGTTTGTCATGCTAGCTGATAATAACCAGCTGCAGCCCCGGAGTGGCTGCTGACAGGCAGAGCTGGCGGCTAGATGTTGGTGCCTTCTAGGACTTGCTTTCCTTGGTGTGTCTGCGTGAGAACTCAGCTCTTACCCCCGCTCCCAGCCTGCTGTAGCACATTTCCAGGGTGGGAGTTCTCACACAGCCAGTGTTTATATTCTGTTATCTAATGGTTCCCGAAGGACCCATTTTCTGAAGTGGTTGGTATGTCTCCCAGGCTGAGCTCCTCTGGCAGGACATTCTGGGAAGGTGCTCCTTTGGCTACTCAGATCCAGTTAATTCCATGACTGATGAGATGTGGGATGTGAGGTTCTTGGCCTGGAATTCAGCTGACCACTGGGATCAGGCCAAGGGGCTGGGCTGCAAAGGGCTGGCCTGGGCCGCAGGAAACGCAAGGTCTGGCTCTGCCTGTGGCTGGGTACCTTCAGGCTATGGGGTCTCCATCAGCTGTATGCCTAGACTTACCTGGATGACTGCACCCTTCTGATGTTGGGGAGGTACATGACGTCATGGCTAGGAGCAGAGGCTTTGGGGGACTTGCCCTGGTGGTCCAGTGGTTAAGAGTCCGTGCTTCCAACGCAGGGGGCTCGGGTTCGATCCCTGGTCAGGGAACTAAGATCCCACATGCAGTGCGGCACGGTCGGAAAAAAAAGAGCAAAGCCTTTGGGGCCAGAAAGGCCTAGGTTCAAATTGCAGCTCCAGCCTATGTGATTGGGGTCTGTACTTAACCCCTCTGAGATTCAGATTCCTCATCCCTAAAATGGCATCCACTTCAGGTGTTGTTGGGAGGATGAAATTAAACCAGGCAGAGCATGCAAAGTGCCAAGCACAGTGCAGGCAGAGTAAGCCCTCCCTTAAGTAAGTGATTGCACACCCCTACACACACACATACCACACACTGCCTCTCACCCTCCCTCAGACCAAGATCCAAGGTGTCACCTCCTGGTTACCATTGAATGTCAGTCATAGGCAGATAAACGAGAGGCCCTTTAGCTGGATGCCATTCACTGTGGAGTTGTATGGAAAAGAACCCTGTGTGAAGTTTTGCTTGGGGGGCTCAGGATTGGAGCTGAAGCACCTAAGCTTCTCAGGGTCCAGGCTTTGGCTGTGATTGTCAGCCTGCCTGTGGCCAGCAGGCTTTGGCATCAGACCTGGTTTTGAATTTGTACTGTGCTGCTTTCTGACCATATAATGTTGGGCAGACAGTTTACGTCCCTAAGCCTGTTTCTTCATCTTTAAAATCTATAAAATGATAGAAATAGCGTCTGAGAAGTAATGAGTATAAAGCACGTGGCTCTTGGCAGGAACTGTGTACAGATTCTTTTCACACCCAGACTCCTACCTGCATGGGAATCTCCCTGCAAAGGAGGATTTTATGGTTTTTCTTTAATCATAGAAATAAAACATGTTTGTTGTTAAATATAACAAACAACAGTGAACAGTTTGGTAAAAACACTAAAAAGTGAGGATGCCCAGGCCCTGTCCCCCAAAGTGCACATCGTCAGTGAGGGCCCTTCCAGGTTTGTGTTCATGCCTTTGCAGGCACATAAAGACATTTTTTCAGAAGTGCATCACACCTTTCATATTGTTCTGCAGTCTGCTTTTCTTACAACATTCCTTTTTTTTTTTTTCCTTAACAGCTAATAGTAGTCCCTATTAGTGTGGATGAATTGTAATTTATTTTATCAGCCCAAAGGGTATAGTATTAACACTATTCTCCCTTCTCCTGTTTCTCTAGGGGCCCCAGCAGGATGAAGCCATTTAAATATAACCATCCTCAAGGATTCTTCAGCCATCGCTGACCTCCCACTCAGCCTGTTGTTTCCCCCCAGACCCAACTGCTGCGCCTCTGCTTTCTGCTCTGGCGCACATGTGGCTCTTTTTTTTTTTTTTACATCTTTATTGGAGTATAATTGCTTTACAATGGTGTGTTAGGTTCTGCTTTATAATAAAGTGAATCAGTTATAAATATACATATGTTCCCATATCTCTTCCCTCTTGCGTCTCCCTCCCTCCCACCCCTCCAGGCGGTCACAAAGCACCGAGCGGATCTCCCTGTGCTATTATGCGGCTGCTTCCCACTAGTTATCTATCTTACGTTTGGTAGGATACAAAATTAATGCACAGAAATCTCCTGCATTCCTATACACTAATGATGAAAAATCTGAAAGTGAAATCAAGAAAACACTCCCATTTACCATTGCAACAAAAAGAATAAAATATCTAGGAATAAACCTACCTAAGGAGACAAAAGACCTGTATGCAGAAAATTATAAGACACTAATGAAAGAAATTAAAGGTGATACAAATAGATGGAGAGATATACCATGTTCTTGGATTGGAAGAACCAACATTGTGAAAATGACTCTACTACCCAAAGCAATCTACAGATTCAATGCAATCCCTATCAAACTACCACTGGCATTTTTCAGAGAACTAGAACAAAAAATTTCACAATTTGTATGGAAACACAAAAGACCCCAAATAGCCAAAGCAATCTTGAGAACGAAAAACGGAGCTGGAGGAATCAGGCTTCCTGACTTCAGACTATACTACAAAGCTACAGTAATCAAGACAGTATGGTACTGGCACAAAAACAAAGATCAATGGAACAGGATAGAAAGCCCAGAGATAAACCCACACACATATGGTCACCTTATCTTTGATAAAGGGGCAAGAATGTACAGTGGAGAAAGGACAGCCTCTTCAATAAGTGGTGCTGGGAAAACTGGACAGGTACATGTAAAGCATGTGGCTCTTGATAGTCTCCAAAGACAGGTTTTCTATTTCTAGCCTATTAAAGTGTCACCTGACCATGTGGCCTTTGTGTCTCCTTAGGGAAGAAGGGGTGGCTTTGCAGTCTGCATGGGCAGGTGGGAGCCAAGGCACAATGTGAAAGAGCATGTGTGGATAGGCTTTCCCTAGGTGGCCAAGAAAAGCAGAGTGAGAACAATTCACCTTGCTTTGGCAGGTCCTCATTATCTTGGTATTTGTTATGCTAAGTCCCTGCTGTTAGCAGGTGGCCGGGGAAGCCAAAGTCGCATAGCACAAAAAGCAAAAGCTCTTTTTCCCCCTTCCCCTCACTCTTTCCACTGTCTCTGATGGCCAAATTCTCCTGATTGGTGGCTGTTATAAACATCTGACAATGAACTAAGAGACTCCTAGTCCTGCCAGGACCCTGCACTTTATAGGTGGAAGCCTGAGACCAGTGAGGAAAGGAGAATGGCACCTCTGGGGGTTGTTAAATAACCACCACCACCTGTGCCTTTCCTTCCCCTCAGTCTGGATCATTCCTTTGAATTCTAGACCTAGATACTCTCCAGCCCTCAGGTCCTTGAACTTCATTGTGTGTGAGAGTCACCTACCCTGGGAGTGGGTTGGAAACACACATCCCCACTGTAATATTTGGACTCAGATAACTAAGATGAGCCAGGGAGGTATATTTTTAATGAGCTCCCCAGGTGCATGTTGCCCTAGTCTCTTTTTGGAAGTCGCTGTACTTTCCTCATTTTTCTTGGTGACTCCTCAGGTAATGCAGGAGGGCTGATTCTCTGATAAGCTCCCCTCGTCTGTCTCCTGCACCTTGGACAGCAACATGAACCTCTGGGAGCTTCTTTCTCTCCCATAGTGAGATTTCTTTGTCTTTTCCCTGACCTACTTGCCTGGGACTCTGTCTCCGCCAGCATCTCCTTGGTCTGGCCACTTTCAAGCCTAGCATCTCACAGCCTGTGCTGAATAAGATTGAAATGGAGCCTAAAAATAGTTCCTTTAATGGCCCCTGCATTGCAGCCTTCACTGTCTTCTTGGCTGGAAGGCGGCCAAACTGACTCAGCACACAAGCCCGTCTCCGAGAGCTGGGACAAGGTTGCAAAGACAGCTTGTGAGGGCTGGGAGGAGGCTCTGCTTCCTGGGCAGAGGATATCAGGGCCTGTCACCCTCCAGAAGAGATTTTCCCTCTTGAAAGGAACAAGCTGAACAAAAGAATCCTTTGGCCTTCAGGAGTAAGGTTTTAAAACTAGTGAGAAGCCCAAGACAATCCAGCCCCTTTGAGTTACTGAACTGAGCCTTTTGTGTCACCAGTGGGCAGTTTAGGGGGAAGGGGCCTGGCTTGGGAGGACCTCAAAGCTTCCTCTTCAGCCTTGGCCTTGGCCTTGACTGGGGCACATCCCAGATGGCAGCCCCCTTCTGTCATCCTCCCACACCTGGGACTCAGCCCAGGTTCCTTGCCTTTTTAAAGCTACTACCCATATTTTTGATTTCTCTGTGTCTCCTAGTCTCTCCCTTTTTCCAAGCTTGCCCTCCCCTAATTGTTTTCTCTGCAAGTAAATCCAAAGACCCCTTTTATTTTAAGGGCATTCCTGATGATCACTCTGGGGAAACAAAGCTAAAAGCTCTATCCATGGGATGGAGCAGAGCTGCCAGGCTTCCAAAGGAACTTTCTCCCTGTCTCTGTAGCTAGCCCCAACTCTGGCCTTTCCATGGTGTTCAGCAGCCTCTCTGTTGAGCTCAGATGTCAAGCATCGACTTTGGGTCAGGCCCTGTGCTAGTCATGATTTTACATTCACTGTCCTATTTAATTACTGCAGGCTGCCAAGGGTACACATTCCCTTCATGTCTACGGATGAGGAAACTGAGACTCAGAGGGTTAAATGACTTGTCCATTGCTCACAGGGTTCTTGAGCTGCCCACACAGGATGCAAGCCCAGCGAGGTCTGTCTGCCTCCAAGGCTTTCCTTTCCACAAGAGTAGCTTCAGGCTCAACGTAGCTTCAGGCTGGTGTTCCTTCTGGGCCATTTATTCATTTCAGCAACACAAGTACACCAAGAGTACTGTGGTGGTCAAGAGTTACAGCCTGGTGTCAGACCTACCAGCTGGATCCTGTCCCACCCCTGAGCAGCTGTGTACCCTGGGCAGATTGCATGAATCACTCGAAGCCTCAGGGGGTCCTCATCTGCAACTAGAGGTGACAGTCAACCTTCCTCCCAGGGTGGTTGTGGGAATTAAGAATCAACTCAGGACCGTGTCCAACACCAAGCACCACTCAGTAAAGGGGAGCGATTCTTGTCTCTGCCTCCAGGTTTCCACCTGGAGAAGAGGCCTCCTGAGTGAGGAAGGCCTTACCTTCCTGATGCCCTTTCCCCTGCTGGAGTGTTCCCAGGCTCTGGAAGCCTCACTCTCTCTGGCCCTGTCCCTCCTTTTCGGCCTCATGTCCACCAGTCAGTGGCCAAGCTGGGCTCTGTCCTCATCTGGAGTCAGGCTCTCATTACCCGTCACACTAGGCCAACCACAGCCTGTTAGCCACACCTATTCCCTGCTGTCTGTGGGCCTGTGTCCTGGTCCCCACCAGAGGATCACCTCAACTTCCTGGGCTCTCACCACATCTTGTTCTAACTTGGCTTTCCCCCACCTCTGCAGATGACCTAAGGTGGGAAAGGAAACCCCAGCACTCCCCAGTGGGGCTGGTGGAGAAGGACCCTCAGAGTATTTGTGAAATGAGTGAATGGATGGGGGTCCCAAAATATTTCGAAGATGAACCCAGTCTAACAAGTTGAAATGTAAAGTCCTACAAAAAGACCTAAAATCCAATCACTCACCCATGTGCTGGGATGTAAAAACAGCTCGAGTTAAAATATGTGACAGTTTGGGTGAGCAACTGGTTTAAAATGCCTGATGGGGCACCTGTTCTGGCAATGCAGAGAGTTGGTAGACCCTGAAATTATGCTATTCCTTCCCTGATTCCACAGAACCAGTACAATATTTACTTCCCACTGTATCCAGAATAACCACTTATAGGCTAGATGTTTTCTATTTTCTGATTTCATGCACATTTATTTTCTTACTAAACTTGGATCACAGTGTACAAATTGGTTTTTTAAATCTAATTTTTAGAATAAGTGTAATACATTCACAAACTTCAAAAACCAGAAAACATAAGAAGTGAAATACAGTGAAAGGTTTCACTACCAATCTTATCCCCCACCTGCCTAGTTCCCATCTCCCTCACAAATAGGCAACCAAGTTGCTTAGTTTCTTTTGTATCCTTTCAAATTCTTTAAGCAAACACACTTATTTTTGCACACAAATATCATACTATATGCATCTTGATTTTTTTTCATATCTTGGATATCTTTCCTTATCAGTACAGAGATACAAAGTTTCCTTGTTCTTTTTTAGAGCTGCATAATATTCTATTGAATAGATGTATTATAATTTATTTAGTCTTATTAATGGATATTTGGTTACTAACCTTTGCTTTAGTAAATAACCTGTGCACAGAGCCATTTCACCCATATGCTAATACATCTGTAGGTTAAACTTTCAAAAGTAGAAATACCAGAGTAGAGGGTCTCTGTTTTCATAATTTGGAAGGATATTTCCCAATTCTCCTCCATGAGAGATATACCAGCTTATGTTCCCACCAGCAACCTATGAGAGGACTAGTTTCTCCACAGCCTCACCAAAATATTATTAAACTTTTGGATTTTTGTTGATACAATAACTAAAAAATTGCATTCATTATAGTTGTTTGTTTGTTTGTTTATTTTTAAGCAAAAGAGAGAATTCATTGACCCAGGTAACTAAGAAGTCCCGCAGAGAAAGACTTCAGGCATGGCTCGATTCAGCTGTTCAAACCGTGTCATTGTCACCTGAACACTGTCAGTAATTCCAAGGTGCTGTCTTCTCTGCTGCTATTTGTTCTCGGGGTAGCCTTTGGTAAGGCTTCTCTGCACCAACAGCTCCCACAATATCATTGGAATTGGCTCTCATTGGATAAACTTGCATCACATGTGAATCTGTGAACTAATCACAGAGGCCAGGGGATAGTGCATGATCCGCAATGCCTGGAACATGTTCATCTCTGAGTTCTGGGTACATGGGGTCACCCAAACCACGTGGCCTATATTAGGTTTCTGTGGCTGCTGTAACAAATTACCACTAACTTACTGGCCTAAAAACAACGCCAATTTATTCTCTTACTATTTTGGAAGCCAGAAGTGCAAAATCAATTTCACTGGGCTAAAGTCAAGATTTTGGCAGGGCTGGGGGCTCCAGGAGGGAATCTATTTCCTTGCTTTTTCCAGCTTCTAGAGCTAGCTTCCTGTTTTACTTGGCTTGTGGTCCCTTCCTCCATCTTCAAAGTGCATCACTCCAGTCTCTGCTTCCATCATCACATCACTTTCTCCTCTGACTCCTGCTCCCTCTAATAAGGAGCCTTATGATGACATTGGGCCCATCCAAGTAATTCAGGATAATCTCCCATCTCAAAATCCTTGACTTAATCACATATGAAAAGTCCAGGGATTAGGACTTAGACATCTTTGGGGCATCATTATTCACCCTAATACATGGCATGAGAGTGGGGACATGTGGTTTCTCTTTTTATCAGTAAAAGAAAAAATGGAAGCTAGAGTGGCAAAAGCCAACAGAGACCCACAAGAATGTAACATACAACCAATTTTATTACACAACCCTTTGTGTTTACTCTTCTTTATTTGCTCTCCTACTAGACTGCAGGCTCCAGAAAAGGCAGAACACACCTCTATCTTGCTCACCTCTATATCTCCAGGATCTTGCACAAGGTGGGTACAGTAGGAGATCAATAAATATCTCTTGAGGGGCTTCCCTGGTGGCACAGTGGTTAAGAATCTGCCTGCCAATGCAGGGGACACAGGTTCGAGCCCTGGTCCAGGAAGATCCCACATGCCATGGAGCAACTAAGCCCATGCGCCACAACTACTGAGCCTGCTCTCTAGAGCCCACGAGCCACAACTACTGAAGCCCGTGTGCCTAGAGCCTGTGCTCTGCAATAAGAGAAGCCACTGCAATGAGAAGCCCGCACACCGCAACGAAGAGTAGTTTCTACTGTTTCTACCTTTTGGCTGTTGTGAATAGTTCTGCTATGAACATGTGTGTATATTTTTGTTTGAGTATCTGTTTTCAATTCTTTTGAGTATATAGCTAGGAGTGAAATTGCTCAATTACATGCTAATTCTATGTTTATCTTTTTGAGGACCCGCCAAACTGCTTTCCACAGCAGCTACACCATTTAACATTCCTACCAGCAATGTATGATACAAGGTTTCCATTTTCTCCACATTCTCACCAACACTTGTTATCTCCCATTTTTATTGTATTATTATTTTTTTTAATATTTATTTATTTATTTTGCTGTGTCAGGCCTTAGTGGCCGCATGCAGGATCTTCATTGCGGCATGTGGGCTCTTCAGCTGCGGCATGTGGGATCTAGGTCCCTGACCAGGGATCGAACCTGGGTCCCCTGCATTGGGAGCTCAGAGTCTTAACCACTGGACCACCAGGGAAGTCCCTCCATTTTCAATCCTTTTAAATTTATTGAGGCTTGTTTATGGCCTAAGATATATGATCTGTCCTGGAGAATGTTCCATGTGCACTGGAGAAGAAATGTGTATTCTACGTTGTTGCATGCAGTGTTCTATAGATATCTGTTAGGTCTCATTGATATAAATTACTTTTAAAATTAAAAACTTGTTTCTTTTTTGCAGCAACATGTTTACTAATATAGAGGTAATTTAGGGACTTCCCTTGTGGTCCAGTGGGTAAGACTCCATGCTCCCAATGCAGGGGGCCAGGGTTTGATCCCTGGTTGGGGAACTAGATCCCACATGCATGCTACAACTAAGAAGTCCACATGCCGCAACTAAAAGAACCTGCATGCTGCAACTAAGACCCGGCACAGCCAAAATAAATAAAAATAAACAATAAATAAATATTTTAAAAAATAGAGGTAATTTAATTTATTTAGCCAATCTCCTATTGTATATTCAGAGTATTTTCCATTTTTCAAAACATAAAACGAAGTGAATATATTTTGTATTTGAATATTTCTGTACAGATCTGATTATTTAGGATACATTCCTAAAAGTGGCATACTTTGGTTAGAGTGTCTAAGCTTTTAAGGCTTTTAATATGTCTCATTATGTTGCCTTCCAGGAAGGTTTTGTCAATTTTCATTCCAATCATTAGTGTCAGAAAGTTCAAGTTTCTCTGCACACCCACAAACACTGGGTATTACTGCCTATTTGGATCTTCTGCTACAAGCACTCAAGCCACTGTGGACAGTTATCATTGTTGCTGCCCAGCATCCACTCCTTTTTCTTCTGCTAACCATCCTCTAATTTTCTTTTGGAACCACACCTCACAAACTCTCAGTTTCAGTTTGAGGGCCCCAATGAGAATCAACCCCTGGACTTTTCCTGGAATATTGAAAAAGAGTTCTTTTTCCCCCCCAAGTTTCCTAAACAGGTGGGATGTAAGCCTGAAGCTTCTGGAGACCACATGGAGAGGTCCTGCCTGAGAATGAAGCCTACACAAAAGGAAACAGCTGAGAGATGAAGAAACGAGTGACAGGATCTTGGGGAACATTACTTGAGAATTCTCCTGGCTCTAGCTGTATCTGAAGCAAGTCAACCTTCTTAAACTCCTTGGTTATGTAAGCTAATATGTTATATCAATCATTATTATCAGTAGCAAGTATTTTGCTTAAACTAGTTTGATTCTGTTTGATTCCCCCTAAAAGAGTCCCTACTCTCCTCCCTCCAGGCACTTGGTAGGACTGCTCTGCCCATCCCCTCTGATGTTAGATATAACTGTGTGGATTGCTTTGGCTGATGAAATGTTGTCAGAAGAGACCTGTATCACTTCTAGGTAGAAGTTTTAAGAGCCTGTGCCTGGTGTGCCACATCCTCTCGCCCCTGCCTTAGTGAACTTGGAAGCCTGGGTCTAGATGGATCCCCTATTAGCTTGGCCTTTGAATGACCATTATGAACAGAGACCCCTGCTGACTTACCCAGAGTGTATAGCATAAGTGAGAAAGATGCTTTTTTTGTGTTAAGCCACCGAGATGTAGTTGTTCATTATTATAGACAGAACCTAACCTCTTCTTTCTGAAACAATCCCCCTGGGAAAAAAATGAAGGATGGTTTTCATCAGCTCAGCTGTATCTGCAGGGCCAACAGCTAACCAGCAGGAAGGGCACATCCTAAAGCAGTCAGCTCCTTCCACATTTCGTCTCTGTCCCCCAGGCCTCTAACATCTGACAAGCAATTCCACAGCAAATTGACTCTATTGGTTTTTCCTAAGGTTTGTTATCCTCCCAGAGGGAGGATGATTTTGTTTGCAGATGGTTAAAGTCAGTCTGGCTGGTACCTGGCCAGCGAATCCTGCCTACAGCATTGGGTACACGTCCAGTTAGGGCAAAAAAGGAGGGGCATCCTGGTCAGATCCTTCTGCCCTGCCTGTGCCACTTAGGGCCACCATGAGAATGATATCATCAAGGAGGGCTGGGGCTTTTGGCATTCTAAATACCTTCAGCATCTGGTTTAGGGGTGGCCATGTAATATGTCCCTGGAGAGGATGGAGGCAGGATGGCAGAGTAAGGACGAGCCTGGGTTCTGTGGTCAGGCAGGCCTGAATTTAAATCCACGCTCCACCTCTTCCTGGCTCTGGACTTTGGGCAAGGTCTGCTTCTCTGAGCCTCAGTTTCCTCAACTGAGAAATGCAGGTTCAATAGTGCTCACTTCATTGGGCTGGCTGCTTTAGACTGTGGACATAGAGTGTATAGTCCAGGGCCCAGTCCTTGGGGATGCTCAGTAAGTGGTGACCATGGATTCTAGTCTGGACAAGTCCCATCTTTTCTTCTGTGGACATCAGCTGAGACAATGATTCATGAGAGAGAGCCCTTGTAGCTCTAATACCTTTCATGTCTTCCCTGTGGTTTCAAAACTAAGAAAATGTAGATTTTCTAAGTAAGGGTCACTGAGGATAATTTATTAAAAAATCAGATTCTTAAAAAAATTAGTATCCATGTAATTCATGTTTTCTCTATAGAACAAATAGGAAAATGTAGCTCTGCTACCAACTGGCTGTTGGGCCTTAGGCAGGCTCCTGTCTCTCTGGCCTCAATTTCCTCATCTGTATAATGGGATTGGACTAGATGCTATTTGGGTCCCTATTTGCTTTGACTGGTTATGATTTACTTATAGTAATATACAGGGGCCTTTGCCTTCTCTTCCCAACCCCCATCTATTCTTATTTTCTTTCTTTTTTTTTAAGTCTTTATTGAATTTGTTGCAATATTGCTTCTGTTTTATGTTTCGGTTTATTGGTGGGGAGACATGTGGGATCTTAGCTCCCTGACCAGGGATCGAACCCACACCCCCTGCATTGGAAGTCGAAGTCTTAACCACTGGGCTGCCAAGGAAGTCCCTATTCTTATTTTCAACCATAGCTCTTAGGTTTTGGTATTTACCTCCATGTTTTTAATCATATACAATTTATTGATATATCTTAAACTTTTTTCTTAAACTTTTTATTTTGAAGTAATTTTAAATTTACTGAAAAGTTGCAAAGACAGCATAGAGAGCTCCTGAATGTTCTCACCCAGCTCCATCTCATGTTGACATCTTACATGATCATGGTACATTTGTCAAAACTAAAATTAAAATTAATGTTGGTACATTACTATTAACTGAACTACAAACTTTATTTGGAGGTCACCGTGTTTTCCACGAATGTTGCAGGATCCAGTCCAGGGTTCCACATTGCCCTGTGTCATTATGTCATCTTAGTCTCCTCTAGTCTGTGATAGTTTCTCAGTCTTTCTTTTCATTTATCAATATTAAGCATTTTCTCCAGAGGAGTATAAGAGATGAGTATTTTTGTCAATTACACACTCCATTTTCCCTTTCCCATTTTTTATCTTGCTTTTTGGTATAATCCATATTCATTGCTTTTGTTATTTTTATGTAAATATTGTTACCTGTTGATTTGACTAATGTGTTATAATTACACTTCCTCTTATACCTAATTTTTTTGTTTCTCTTGGAGTTACTTTGTTTTCTTTGAAATTGACTAAATTTTCCCACACTCTCCAATAGTTCAGTAAAGGGCTTTCAATTCAATTTTATACATGGTGGATCATGTCAAATAATTTATCAGTTTAATTTTTTTCTTGGAACCCCCCCTTCTCTCCCCAGACCCACTCTAGTCTAGACAGGGCTGCACAGCTCTTGTCCATCAACTCTCCTCTGTCGTCATCCTGGGGATTCCCTTCTTGTCTCTTCTTTGTTATAGTCCCTGTTTTCTGTATTCTTAGATTTTCTATTTCTTGGTTTATAGTCTCCTGTTGTCGGAGCATGTCCCCCTAGTGATTTCAGAGACAGGGTTTATGGGAAGTAACCTTTTGGGACCTTGTATGCTTTAAATTGCCCTTTATCTATCCTCACACTTGATTTATCAGTATAGACTTCTAGGCATTTCCCATCATTGAGAAGTTTGGGACCATTCTTGTTCTTGATCCATTTTTTTTTTTTCCTCCTCTCTCTCTCTCTCTCTAGAAGACTTTAGAATCCTCTCTATCCCTGAGTTCTGAAATGTCAGGTCCAGTTTATATAATTCAGATGGCTGCCTCCACCCTGGATCTAGAGTTTGACATGTGACCCAGCAGGTCCAATTAGTATGTTCCATTAATTTCAGGATGGGCACATAACCTGACCATGTAATGAGACTCAGTTCTCAGACTTTGGTTGAACTGGTGAGGACACAATCTCTCTCTCCCTGATTTGTACCTGGAAGGGTGCAAGCCCATAGCTACTTAGGATCTCCATGAAAAGAAGGCCTTCCTGAGAGAGAAGCTGTATTAGTTAACTATTTTCTTTTATTTATATTTTTTGGCTGCGCTGGGTCTTCAGTGCTGCAAGCGGGCTTTTCTAGTTGTGGCGAGTGGGGGCTACTCTTTCTCGCAGTGCATGGGCTTCTCATCGTGGTGGCCTCTCTTGTTGCGGAGCACAGGCTCTAGGCACGTGGGCTTCAGTAGTTGCAGCACACGGGCTCAGTAGTTGCGGTTCACAGGCTCTAGAGCACAGGCTCAGTAGTTGTGGCACACGGGCTTAGTTGCTCCGTGGCATGTGGGATCTTCCTGGATCAGGACTCGAACCCGTGTCCCCTGCATTGGCAGGCGGATTCTTAACCACTGTGCCACCAGGGAAGTCCAGTCATCTATTTCTATGTAACATATTACCCCAAAACTTAGTGGCTTAAAACAACAAACATCTATCATCCAGGTGCCGTTTAGCTGGGTGCTTCTTCCTTAAGGTCTCTCAGAAGGCTGCAGCCAGTGTGTTGTCTGGGGCTGAAGGCTCAGCAGGGGAGAATCTGCATCTATGCTCAACAGTGTGGTTGTTGGCAGGATTTGGTTTCTTGTTGTACTGAGGACCGCAGTTCCTCACTGGCTGTTGGCCAGGGGCCTCTTTCAGTTCCTGGCCATGTAGGCTTCTCCTTCTTCCATTGGAATGAGCAAGTAGAATGAGCAAGAGAGAATAAGCAAAACAGAAGCCAGAATCTTTTTGTAATCTACTCTCAGAAATGACATCCCATCATTTTGCCATATTCTAGTCATTACAAGTAAGTCGTGAGGTCAAAATTTTACAGTAAAGACCCCACGTAAATCCACAAGAGCACCACAGCTTTCAAACTTGTATCTGGAGAAGCATGTTGGAGTCCAGTTAAGTGACTATTGACAAATTGTTCCCAATAGTGGTGACTATAGTCTTCACTACAGGTGAATTAGCTACATATGGCCCCTATTCAGAAATCTCGTCCCTCCTTACAAAAAAGGACACATGCAGAACTCTTAAATAGATGGCTTAGTGTCCTCAGGACCTCACCTGTTCCCAGGCTTCAGCGTGCATTAGAATCAAGTGGGACCTGGTGAAGCATTCACTGTCCCAGGCCTACCCCTCGGATTCTGATTCGGTGTGTAGGGTGGAATCAAGGAGTGTGCCTATTCATAAGGCTCCCAGATGATGCTCATGTAGGTGGTCCACGGACCTCACTGAGAAACCACACACCAGGCCACCTGTCTGCAAGATTTTAAAGATAAAGCACCGAGCACATTGCCTGGCACATGGTCTGTGCCCGGGAAATAGCCCAAGAGAGGTCTTGTAACTGGTCCCAGACCCGCACAAGACCTCTGATTCCCATTCAGTCCTGTGCATTCTTAAGAGTGAGATCAAGACCTCCCTCGCCCATCCCCCAGCCTGCCCACGGGAAAAGAATAAATAACAACAGCAGCATTTTCATTTTATAAGCACTTGGTTTTATTGCACAGAAGCAATTGAAAGTGGACTCCAGTGGAAAAGTGCGCCCTGGCATGGTTCAGTGGCCAGCGCCCAGCCCCACCTGATCCAGCTCTTCCAGGACAGAGAGCTTTGGGCAAGGGCTCGACCACTCCTTTGGAAAACAGAAGGCATTCAGGAATAGGTTAAGACATCTCAAGCATAATGTGTTTCTAACTGCTCATTCATTATTGCGGTCATCTGTCAGTTGCACATACAGGAAATAAATGCACTTATTTGGAGAGGAGGGGGCAGTTTTTATAGTCAAGTGTTTACATGTGGCATTCTGCATATATCACATTCGGCTACATAAGCTATCATAACATAATTGTCCATCGCCTAGGGAGGGTTTGGGGCGTGGGGCCGGGGTTTGGAAGGACCCTCTCTTGCTAACACATTGCTAAAAGAAATTCCTGTTTGGTGAAGGAGGGCCCATAGTCTAAGCAAAGTTTCTTCTTAAAGAAAAGGGAGAAAAAATGAAAATTGGTTACACCGACCCTTGAGCTCCCAGACCCTCCTGAGTTTCTTTGGCTGCTCTGGATGTTCCTCTCTCCCTGCCTTACTTCTCTCCCTTGGTGGCCTTGTCTTCTGTGGCCTTCTCTGGAGGCCTGCTGTCTTTCTGGTCTGTGCTAGAGGATTTCTCAGCCTTTTCTGCCTTGGCTTTGCCTGGTGTGGAGGCCTCCTTGCTGGGCTCCTTGGCTTGGGCCTCTGCTTTGGGTTTCTCCTCAGGCTTCTTGGCCTCTGTGGCCTTCCCCTCCTTGGCGTCTTTTTTCTCAGGTGCCGCTGGCGTCTCTTCCTTCTTTGGCTTTTCCGGCTCTTTCTCTGCTGCTTTGCTGGGTTCTTTGGCCTTGGCATCATCTGGTTCCTTCTTGGCCACCTCAGTCTTCTCTTTGGGTTTGGCTTCTTCCTTCACCTTGGCAGCAGCCTCCTTCTCTGGGGTGGTTGCTTTTTTCTTATCTTCAGCCTCTTCCTTCTTGGCTTCAGCTTTGGGTTCTTTGGGCTTTTCCACAGCAGGGTCCTTCTTCTCCTGGACCTCGGGCTTTGGAGCCTCCTTCTTGGGCACCTCATCTTTCTTGCTGTCCTTCTTCTCCTCGGTTTTCAGTGTGGCTGGAGCTTTCTCTTCCTCTGTCTTCTTTGGGGGCTCTTTGGCTTTCACCTCCTGGGCTTTCTCTTCCTCCTTCATGGGGGACTTTGCCTCCTCCTT
This sequence comes from Grampus griseus, assembly GCF_964374135.1. Classification (NCBI taxonomy): domain Eukaryota; kingdom Metazoa; phylum Chordata; class Mammalia; order Artiodactyla; family Delphinidae; genus Grampus; species Grampus griseus. Next base: position 22,247,067 of record NC_139006.1, on the reverse strand, counting down.
CTTTGGGACCTCCTTCACAGGAGACTTGACCTTCTCTGGGGATTTGGCCTCCTCCTTGACAGGGCTTTTGGCCTTCTCCGGGGACTTTGCTTCTTCCTTCACGGGAGACTTGGCCTTCTCTGGGGATTTGGTCTCTTCCTTCACTGGGGACTTGGCCTTCTCTGGGGACTTGGCCTTCTCTGGGGATTTGGCCTCTTCCTTCACTGGGGATTTGGCCTTCTCTGGGGATTTGGCCTCTTCCTTCTCTGGGGACTTGGCCTTCTCTGGGGACTTCACCTCCACTGGGGACTTGGCCTTCTCTGGGGATTTGGCCTCTTCCTTCTCTGGGGACTTGGCCTTCTCTGGGGATTTGGCCTCTTCCTTCTCTGGGGACTTGGCCTTCTCCGGGGATTTGGCCTCTTCCTTCACAGGGGACTTGGCCTTCTCTGGGGATTTGGCCTCTTCCTTCACAGGGGACTTGGCCTTCTCTGGGGATTTGGCCTCTTCCTTCTCTGGGGACTTGGCCTTCTCTGGGGATTTGGCCTCTTCCTTCTCTGGGGACTTGGCCTTCTCTGGGGATTTGGCCTCTTCCTTCTCTGGGGACTTGGCCTTCTCTGGGGATTTGGTCTCTTCCTTCACTGGGGACTTGGCCTTCTCTGGGGATTTGGCCTCTTCCTTCACAGGGGATTTGGCCTTCTCTGGGGATTTGGCCTCTTCCTTCTCTGGGGACTTGGCCTTCTCTGGAGACTTCACTCCTTCTGGGGACTTGGCCTTCTCAGGAGACTTGGCCTCAGCTGGCGATTTTGCTTCTTCTTTCACAGGGGACTCAGCCTTTTCTGGGGACTTGCCTTCTTCCTTCACTGGGGACTTGGCCTCCTCTTTCTCTGGAGATGCGGCCTCTTCTGCTGGGGGAGATTTTGCTGCTTCTTCTCCCCCTTCCTCCTCTTTGGCCTCTTTCTCTTCTTCTTCAGTCACTTCCTCAGTCAGCTGGACCTCCTCTGTCTGTTCCTGCACAATCACAGTTTCCTTCTCTGACTTTTCTACCACCTTGATCTTCTCTTCGCTTTTGACTTTTATATGAGTGGATATGGCAGGGATTTTGGGGAGTCCTTCTAGAAGGGAGAAAGGACTCGGGCCAAAGCCAATCCGACACTCTTCACCCTCCAGGAGTTTTCTGCAGGATGGATAATGGAACACGTTACTATTAACTCAGAGCCGATCAATAAGTTAGGGGGCTTCCTGAGCTACTCTGAAGGTCCACCGCATCCAGTGATATGCACTTTGGTGGAGGAAGGGGTGTGAATGGTGGGCACTTTGAGACTGGAGAAGGTCACTTAGCAGATCATCCCAGGGACCACCCAGAATCCACACCCTAATGGCACGGCTCTTGTTTAATGCAGCTAAGGTTGCAACTTATAAAACTTTTTCTCCTGAAAAATGGACCTCAAGAGAAAACACCTATATTAACAACATTTATACTTATTGTCCCTCAACTAAAATGTTATTCAAGATAAAGGTGGGAATATGAGCAAGGAATTCCACATGTATAAACCTGGGTTTAAGAGGTCTTAGAATGTTCCCATTTGAATTTCAAGGGTCTCCTGTTACCTTATAGTCTCATCCTTTGGGTTTTAGGAACATGGTGGGGGCAGTTTCCACTCTTTCCTACTCACTAGATGTGTGACTTTAGCTAAGCCACTCAAACTCTTTCATCCTCAGTCTCCTCATTGGTAAAAACAGGGTCATTAAGAGTCCTAACCTCAGAGGGTTGTTTCAGTGAAATAATAAATTAAAAAAACCTGGCAATACCTACCTCAGAGTAAGTGTAGGGGTTACGCATACAGACCAGTGCTTTGCAAATTTAAAGGCATGCAAATCACCCAGGGATCACGGGGTCAGCCCTGTTCCTTAGCAGGAAACTGCTAAGCTGGGAGGTCTCTTGGCTTTCTCATGGCTACTTTTTACTGAGGGCTTTCTCTGTGGCCGCCCAGTGGTACCTGTGTTACCTGGATTAGCTCAGGAACAGGATTAGCACCTCCTCCCAACAATCCCAGGACGTGGGTACTGTTATTATCACCCCTATTTTATTTCTCCAGGAAACAACTGCTCAGAGAGCTAGGAATCTCTAAGAGGTAGAGTTGTGAAGGCCCTTGACAACTGAAGTACCTCCTTTCCCTCCAAGCCAACCTCTAGCTGGCTGGATTTGGGAAGAGGGTGAGGAGCTTTAACCCTCTGAATCACTGTCAGAATGAAACTAAGTCACTCTCAATATATTTGTCTCTCAAAAGGTAGAATGGTGGTTGCCAGGGCTGGGGGGAGGGAAGGGAAGGGAGTGGAGAGTTACTGTTTAATGAGCACTGAATTTCAGTTTGGGAAGATGAAAAACGGTCTGGACATAGATGATGGTGATGATTGCACAATAATGTAAATATTTTTAATGCCCCTGAGCTGTATACTTAAAAATGGTTAAATGGTAAATTTTCTGTTATATACATTTCACCGCAATACGAAAAGAAAAAATTTTTTTTTGTCTCTAAGACTGGCAGGCTACCTCACTGTGGGGCTTAAAATCCAAGGCTTCTCCTTCTAAGAAGCACCACCCAAAGGCCCCCTGGCCCCTCACCTGTAAGCAGCAATCTCAATATCCAGAGCCATCTTGACATTGAGCAGGTCCTGGTACTCTCGGAGCTGGGCTGCCATCTCCCACTTGGTGTTCCTGAGCTCAGCATCCAGCTGCTGGATGGCTTCCTGGGGAGGAGAAGTCACATACATGTCACGCGCCAGTCAGCATTCTGGCCCTCAGCACCGGAGGAGCTGGGGCGGGCTACGCAAACCCAACGTAGTCCTGTTCAGCCAGGCGTGCTGGGGCCAACCCCCACCCGGTGAAAGCTACGGATCTCATTCATGGATGTGAAAGCCACCTGGCACAAAACTCCTGCTGTGTGTATAACCTCAGCCTGGGGAGTGGTCTGGAACGAAACACACCAGACACCAACAATGGTCATCACAGGTCAGTGGGATGATGGGTGAATTTTTACAGATCTTAAGCTTAGAAAGGGCTCAGTGGGAACACGGCCTTGTCTGCTTTGGCTCCCTATCGTTTCCCCAGTGCTCCAAAGTGCCTGCCACACAGTACAGGCTTGGGAGGCATCTGTTAACCGAGACAATACACAGAAGCACACTCAATACGAGCTGAAGCTTCTCCCCTGACCCCAAGGCCACTTAGCCACTGCTTGGAGTGAATCAGTATGGCTGATTTTTATTGCCTCCTTTTTCTACAGTCACCATATATTACTTGCATAATAAGCTCTTTAAAAGCGATATTTTCTTTTGGTGGTTGTCTTTAACGGGAGGTATCTGCCAAGGCCTTCCCCAGGCTACCCTCACTCATAGACACTGGTTATTGTTTACTGAATGCCCACTATGACCAAGACCCTGCTGAGCACACTCACTCCTCACGTGAAAAGTTCGTCTCTCTCTTTAAGCTTCATAGCTCTGCAAAGGAGGCTTTTTTTTTCCCCATTGCATTGAGGGAATTCAGAGTCAGAGAGGCAGACACTTTCCTGGGGTCACACGGCTAGAAAGACATACTGGTACCCCTGGTATGTCTGACTCCAAGGCCCATGGTCTTAACTACGATGACCCCACTCAGAGAGGGGCAATGACTTGTCCAGGGTCACCCAACCAGGTGAGACAATCTGGCTCTCTGCCCCACCCCTGCCCACCTGGTAGGATGCGATGTCAGCCTGATGACGGTCCTCCAGCTCAGAGCGCTGCCTCTCCAGTGAGTCCTTGGTGCTTTTGAGCGCCTCCAGCTCTGTGGTCCTGGCCTGCAGCTGCCGCCGGTACTCAGTTATCTCCTCCTGTGCCAAGCGCATGGCGTCTGTGTTCACCTTGGCTGCCTCTGACAGTCGGTCCAGTCTCACTGGGAGAGAAGGGAGTAGGGCACAGGGTTAGACACAACTGGATTTGGATTCTACTGCCCAGATCTGGAAGGTGACACACATGGGTTGAGGACCTTCTGAGTGCCGGTGCCATCTTGGATGTTTAACTCACCGTATCCTTTGTGATAGGCAAATGACCACTGCCCAAGGCCGGTAGGCCAGTTTGAGCAGCAGAGCTGGGATTCAGATCTAGTGTCTATCTGGCTCTAAAGATCACACTGTCTCCCCAAACTCAGGATCTGGAAACTCTGCAGGGCAAAAGAAGCCCACATTTCTGGTCCTCCTGGTTCAGCTCCCCAGCAAAGGCTGGCAGTGCTGAGGGTCATATGTGAAACCTGACCCATGGGACTTAACTCTGAGCTTGTGGTTGAACAAGTTAATGAGTCTGTGACCTTTAGAGGCATGAGGGCGCCGTGAGCCACCATGTAGCCATAGCCCCTTCCTTGCAGGTTTCTGCTTTGCAGAGACCAAGGTCACTGCAGAGCCTGGGGCCTGCGTGCCAGCTCCTCTGTCCCTTCCTCCCCCTTGTTGTGCATTCTCTAGCACAGGAGCCCCTGTGCCAATGGCAGCCACACCCTGGCCCCTGTGAGCAATGGGCTGCAGGTTCCCAGAAGACTTTTCAGGGACCAGTGGGGGTCTGGAGGCTAGTCTGAACCTCCTGAATGTGGACATCCTGAATCCTGAGATAATGACATTCAGGACCTGAGTCTTGGGAGTGGGGGAGGAAGAAGGGATGCCAGCTGGGTGGTCCAGAAGTCCTGAGATGGATGAAGGGCAACGCCCAAGAGAGCAGAGAGGTTTGCTTTGGGAGGAGCCTTGCTGCAGAGATGGGGGAGGGGATGGTTCTGCCACTGCAGAGGAGAGGAAGGAACTGGAAAAGCAATGCATCAAAATCCCAGCTTTTCTGGTTTTTCTCTGCTAGTACTGGCAAAGACTTAGAAACCATCCAAGTGGGTGAGGATTCTTACGCACTGTGGATCACAGACCTGTCTGAAAATCACTGAAGCCTCGTACCCTCTCCCAAGAACAATGCAGAAGTTTTACAGACAGTTTCAGGAAGGCTCATGGAGCTCCCCAGGGTAAGAAGCCCAGTTGGTCGACCCCCCTTTCAACCCCAAAAGAAATGAAAACCAGAGAGGGCAAGTGTTGGTCAAAGTCACCCTGCAGGTGCTGCGCACAGCTTCACAGCTGCTGCAGCTGCAACCTAGCTGACTCGGGGTGGCACGGAGTTGGGGGAGGGAGATGGGTTTGGGAGGCTCCCGGCTTTTCTAAAGGGGAGCAAGGACATTAAAGGGCCCACAAGCCACTTCAGCTTCAGGCACCAATTGGTTGTAATGGTGGTCCCCCTGGGGAGAAAGAATGTGAGAATGACCCACCCTCCCCAACTGTAGTGGGGAGGAGCCCGATAGGTGTCTGAATAGGGTTCCCTGCAGTGTGCAAGAAAGGGGGTGGGCAGCATTGGACAGGGAAGCCATGTTACTTTGAAGGGCAAAGAGCGCCCCAGCGACTAGAAGCCGGCACCGCTCTGGAGCAGTAGAGGGAACCTGATGAAAAGGGGCCTCATAGTGGGGTTACCAAAACTCGGGAGAAGGAGCAGAGAGGACCCAGAGTTGAAGGACAGATATAAGGACCCTGGAGAAGGCCAAAGGAGAACCTAGAGTTGCGGGGAAGGGGGGTGTTCCACAAGAGACCCAGAGTAAAACTGTTTTTTAACTAAGGGGCATTCACTCTGCAGGAGGAAGCTGAGCAGCGCACCATCCAGTCCAGCCACCTCTATGCAGAGTCCACCAGCACCCTGTCACGCCACCCTTCCCCTCACTGACCGACCAACAGAGGGCGCCCCATCCTCCCTGTCCCCGCTCGCCTGCGAACCTCGGAACCACTCCTCGGACTGTAGCGTGCTCTGCACTGCGTGGCCTTCCAGCTGCGCGCGGATCTCGCGCAGTGCCGACGTCACGTCGCATTTGAGGGCGTCGCGCGCCTCGGCCTGCGCCTGAGTCTGCGCGGCGCTGCTGCCCTGGATCTGGCCGAGCAACTCGCCCACCTCCTGCTGGTGGTGACGCCGCAGGTAGCCGCACTCTTCCTGCAGGGCCTGAGCTTTCTTCTGCAGCTCGACGCGCGCCGCTTCGGCCTCCTGCGCAAAGCGCGCAAGTGCGCGCGCCGCCGCCTCAGCCTCCTCGCGCTGCCGGGCCTCGTCGTCTAGGCGCTGGCGCACGTGCGCGATGTCCTCCAGCAGGTGCTCTTGCTCCAGGCGCAGCTGGCCGCGGGCCGCGCCCAAGCGCAGCACAGCGCCGCGCATCTCGCGCACCTCGCGCTCGTATAGCTCGCCCATGGCGGCGCGGCCCGCCTGCTGCTGCCGCAGCGCCGCCGCCTCTCCCTCCAGGCTGCGGTTATGTGCCTCGAGCTGCCGCACCTTGTCGATGTAGCCCGCGAAGCGGTCATTCAGCGCCTGCAGCTGTTCCTTCTCGCTGCGCGCCGCCGCCGCCGCCACCACGCAGCCCTCCGGTCCGTTGCTCAGCGTGTCTAGCGAGTCGGTGCTGGAGGCGGCTCCCGCGCCGCGGAAGCGGCTCGGCGAGGCCGACACGGAGCTCACGGACGTCCGCGCCCATGAGTGGAAGCCGCTGGAGGAGCCGGCTGCAGAGCGCGCGCCGCCCTTGCGAGTCAGCCCGTAGTGCAGACTGCCGCCTCCGTGGAGCGGCGCGAAGGCGCCCAGCAGCGCCTCAGCGCCGCTGAAGCTCATCTTGGCCGGAGCAGGTGCGGCTGCCGGCGGAGTGGGAACCCGAGGCCGGGACGGGGCGGGCGGCACTGCGGTAGCACCCGGCCGGCCGGCCCTTTTATAGCAGCCCGGCGGGGTCCAGCCCCTCAGCAGTTGCTGGGGGGGTGAGCAGGGGAGGAGGGCCCCGCCCTCTCCGCCTCCTCCCCCAGCGGCCCGGGGCCGGCTGGCTCCGCCGCAGTGAGAGGGGCGGGGCAGGGAAACCAAGGAGTGGAGGGGAATCGACGACGCAGCGTCAGAGAAGCACCCCCGAAGCAGTCAGGCGGTAGAGGACTCCCGGAGTGGACCGAAGGGGAGCCCCCTGGTGCGTGTCGGGAGACCCTGCTACTATGTTCGGAATTAAAGAAGGAGCCTGAAATGGGGGGAGGGCAAGGAGACCTGATGGGAATAGGGGCAGGATGCCTTCGGGATGGAGCGATAGAAAACTCGGTAGGATGAGAGGACCCCCGAATGAGAGGGAGCACAGGTTTTTCCTCATAGTTAGACCTTCAGGATAGGGGATGCAGAGTGTCTGCAGCCGGCCCGGAATAGGGGAGGGAGAAAAGTAATCCTGAATGGAAGCATAGTGGGCACTACAGAGGGTAGAGGTAGAAAACCCCTGAGTGGAGGTACACTGTTCCCCTAGTAGCTAGAGGGGCCACCAGGAGAGGGCTCAAGGAACTTTGCAGCCGGCTCCGGAATAGAGGGGGAGGACCTGGAGTTGGGGAGGGCGACAAGGCTGCCCTGAATTGGGCGTGTGGGAGACACTGCAGAGGATGGAGAAGGGAAGCCTGGATTGGGGAACACAGTGGTCTCCGCAGGATAGGAGGCAGGAGACCCTACAACCGGCCCCAGCAAGGAGGGCCCTCAGTGAAGTGGCAGAGGGTCCCCTGTAAAGGCAGGGTGTGTGAGGGTCAGAGAACCAAGAGTGGGCGTGCTGCGGGGAATTTGGCATGAAGCTGGGAGAGTTGATGCCTGTGGGGAGTTGGGGAAGTGACAGGAGGGCTAGGAGTCACTCAGGCCAGGGTCTGCACACTGAGGTCAGCTCCACAGTTGCTGGCAAATGACCTTGGACAAGTTGTCCCCCATCCCCCCCACTTGGTTTTCCCATCTTTACAGAGAAAGGACCTTGCCCTGGGTCAGGCTGCAACTTGAGACCCCCTGCTCCCCCAGCAGCTTCTGACTTGGGGGATCTCTGGCAGAATTGGGGGAGGAGAACCTCCTACTGCCCGTGGATATAGCAGCCACTTTCCCACAACTAGGAAGTCCATCTTTGTTCCTCTCCCCTCCCCATCTCCTCAGCTTCAACTTGTAGTCTCTCCCCAACACCCACAACAGACAAGTGGGTGCCATGATAGATTTCCCTTCTCCCCCCCAGAGAAGTGATGGGATGCTTTCAGGGTACCAGAGTCCCTCACCCCCATAAACCCTAATTCACGTAGAAAAGAGGACCCTGGTATTTGGAGGGCCCTGCAACAGCTGGTGGTTATTTGGCTTTTTCTTGGGTTTGGCTCCTGTCAAGTGCCTTGGGAGTGGGGGCGGCGCTGCGGCTGGTGCTTCAGCACCAGGGACAGGGCCTACTGCTCATTGTTGGGGAGGAAGGGGTTAATTAGCCTCTGCCTTTCCCTGGAGGGATGGGACGGAGGAATGCTATCTCCCCCTTGCCTGATCCCTGTGTTATGCAGATAGGGAGCTGAGGAGGGATGGGTGAATGATCCAGTGGAGAAACACCGGCAGCCAGAAACCCAGCCCCTTGACCTTCTGCTAGGGATCCGGTCCCCTGTTTTCTGTGACGTTCTCCCACATACACACCTGGGCTGTCTTGCCTCTCCATTGGGAGCTGAAGGGACACCCCTAGATGCCAGATGCCAGGAGGGAACCTTGAGACCTCCTGGGGAGTCAGTGTAGACTCCCCTCCCAGACCTGAGCCTCCCTCAGGCAGTTAACCCAAACCCCACTACATTTCCAGTTTAACATGGTTTTCATTCTGTAGGATCCCCAGGATGGGGACAGAAAAATACCCTAGGAAAGACCTATGCCAGTTCTTTTCTCTTTGCCCTCCACCTCACTCCCAGACCCCTGGTTCTAAGCAGACCCTCAGAGATGGGGAAGTGATGGCGCTGTCCCTTTAACCACGTTTTACAGGGAGGAGAGTGCGCTGGGGAGGAGGAGGGAGGGGGAAGGGAGTTTCTGGTTTTGCATGGAGAAGCAGAACATGATGAAGCATTTTTCCCCTGTTTAAAGATCCAGCCATGCTCCAGTTTGCAGGGGGCAGAAGGGCACCTTTGCAGTTGGTGGAGGATGGAGGTGAGTGTCTGGTCTGAGGCTTCTGAGAATGGCATTTGGGGGGCTCAAGAGGACTCCCATGCTCTCACATGGCTCCCCATTACTTGTCATTCTGCTTGGAATCTTGCCATTAGAGCCCAGTTCCTTTGGGTCTTTTCAGTCATCTGCATAATGCAGATGCATCCTCTGGGTGTGGGGAGGCTGACAAGCAGCTGACAGCAAGGGAGAGTGGTAGCAGAGGCTGGGTAAAAGAGGGGAGGGGCCAAGATGGATTCTGCCAAGCCTGGGGGGCCACAAACATGAGATTCTAAGCAAGAAGTCCCAAGCATGATTCATGTGGCTGGGGAAAATGACATGAGGGTGGGAGTCCTGGGGTCAGTGCCCCCCAAAGGGCCCTTCAGGCTCACCTCCAGGAAGCCATCCATTTTACCCCTACATGTAGTCAGTTATCCCCTCCATGGTCCCCAGTGCTAATCCACCACATCACACTTACCACTCCGAGTTGTCATTGGGTGAATGAATGGATGGATGAATAAATTCCATCAGTTCTCCAGCCAAACTTATGGTCTAGAGGGGACTAAAAATGATCCTGCCCTGAGTCCTTGAGTCTCAAATCACTTTCATCTTCCTGCCCTCAATTCTTACCATTTGAAAGTGAGTAGAACAACATATTCATTCATTCATTCATTCATCCATTCTTCACATGTTTACTGAGTGCCTGCTATGTGATAGGCACACACAAAACACGGAGGTTCAGAACCCCATAAACCTCTAAAATTGCCTCCCTGGGACAAGGGTTCTCAAGTCCTTCCCAAATCCCAGTGCAGCATTTCCCAGGGCAACTTCTTGAGGATGGTGATAAGTGTTCCCCAAAAAGGAGAGGAAAAGAAGAATTTCACAGTTAAAGGAGTTAAACAGGGCTCTTGGGGCAACCCTTGGAGCCTGGACGTGGTGATGAGCATTGGGAATCTCCCAGAGGTGCCGACTTCCCCAAACTTATTAGACCACAGGCCCTTCTTGTCCCCAAGTGTCGCCCACATCGGCCCTCACTGCAGAACCCACTCAGACATGGGCTTCAGCCCCTGTTCCCCCTGGGCTGCCATCTGGGCTCCTGCGTACCCCCAAGGTTAGTGTTCTTCAGGAACAGGGCTGCAGTGTGAAGGGTAAAGCAGTACAGCCCTCGGTGAATATCAGCCAAGCATTGCTGCCACTTACTTCATTCATTCAGTGTCTACAGGATTAGACCCTGTGGTGAGCAGTGGGGACTCTGAAGAATGAGACCCTAGTGAGGGGGAATCCCCCCATGTGTACAGCAGAGAGAACTCGGCCACCACTTTCTCCTTGGTACCTCCTCAAACTTGGCAAGGATCACTAGGCAAGGATCGCTGTCCCTATTATAGATGAGTAAATGAAGGCCAGAGTAAGGTAGTGAGTTGCCCGAGTTGACCCAGTGACAGGGTCTCAAATCATCCAAGTTTAAGCTGGTGCTGTACACTGTGGGTGGAAATCCATTTCTCAGGCACAGTCGGGGCCCAGATGGCCTGAGGTTGGAGGAATGAGAGGCCCCCAGAGAGAGAACAGGCAGCTGGCTGGAATTGGGGTCTGGCCCCTGACAGATCGCCCAGCTGAGAGCCTCTGTGACCTGTGACCAAATGTCAGCACATCCTTTACGTGGGGGCTCACTCCCCCCTGGGCATCCTGCACCACTGTGTCACCTCTCTGTGACCACTGTTTGGGGGTGCATTTGCTAAACTCATTCTCTTCCTCCTTTCCATAGAACTTGACCTTTTCTAACATGGAAAATTCTACTATCTTGTCTCCTCCCATACAATTTAAGCTTCATAAGGACAGAGACTTTTGCCTGTCTTATTCAGTACAGCTTTCCTCAGCCCTTGGAACAATGGCTGGCAAACAGTAGGTGTTTAACAAGTAGTCGAATACCTGAGCAGTCCTGCCTGAGAAGCTGGTGAGCACCTGGTCATTTCAGCACCAGGCATCTGGACAGCTCCAGGCCGGCTCAGCCCTTGGAGCGTGGCTGCCGCAGGCTTGGAGCCCCCCAGCCAGCCTGAGCTGCGCGCGGTCACCTTTGCTGGGGCTCAAGCCCTGCCCACTGCATTGCTTGCAAACTCACCTCAGTAATACCTTTTCCTTTTTGAGTTCCTCAATTACTTTTATGTATTTGTGAAGTGCCAAGCATTTCTCTTTCTCCTTATCTCTCTTTGGTGCTCATCATGCCTCACATACTCTCTCTGCTTCCCTTCTCTCTGTTCCTTCTTCTATCACGTTCTTCCATCTCTCCCCCACCCCCAGTTTCTCTGTCCTCCTTATCCCTTTCCTCCTCCCCTCTTCCTCCTCCCGCTCCTTAGAGTTGTCCTATTTTTGCAGGCCTTGATTTATAGTAAAGGGGAGGCAGCCTCCCTCCCCCTACTCCCTTTATGAAACAGACAGCAAAAACTGAACTACGTGCAGTTTTGCATAAGCCTCCCCCTCCTAGTATCCGCCCATAGTTGTAACCACAAGGGGACTGGCCCAAAGCTGATGAAAGCCTGCAGCAGGTCTGCCTGCCCACCCATCTGTCTGCCGCCCTGGGATGACACCGTGTGGGAAGCTGAATTCTGCCACAAAGGTCAGGAGCTGGTGGGTGGATTTACAGATCCGCCCCATGTCTCCCGCCCTGGCTCCCTTTGCGAGCAATTATGGATGAATGATTCTCCGGCTGTGGTTCCCGAGTCTGAGGGTGAGACGGTTCATTCGTTTTCCCTAAGGAAAAAGTTCTAGCAACTGGATGAGGCATTCGGAGTTACACGCGCTCTAGGGCTGTTTTATTCTTGTTATCTAGTGCAAGAGGCTAAGCAGTAATAGGACTCAAGGCTCTCAGCTAAGGAGGGGAAGAGGTACCTCTGCTTTTTTTTTTGGATGCATTTTATTTGCTTCAGTAATGGAAATCAAATAGTTGTGCTTTAACTAACATGATTTCATAAAAAAAGCATTATTGCATGGTTTGACATTTTTGCAGGGATCATCAAATATTTTCTTTAAAGCTTTGAACCAGTCATGTTCATTCATCATTATTTCAAAACATGTTCATCATTATTTCAGTTGAGTATGACACATCAACTGAAATTTTACATACGTGCAAAAATGTCCATTTCATCATAATTTCATTATGCAAGTTTTTCTTTTTTTTTTGGTTTTGTTTATTTCTTTTTTATTTTTCTTTTTCTTTTTTTTTTTTTTTTTTTTGCGGTACGCGGGCCTCTCACTATTGTGGCCTCTCCCGTTGCAGAGCACAGGCTCCGGACGCGCAGGCTCAGCGGCCATGGCTCACAGGCCCAGCCGCTCCGTGGCATGTGGGATCTTCCCGGACCGGGGCACAAACTGGTGTCCCCTGCATCGGCAGGCGGACTCTCAACCACCGTGCCACCAGGGAAGCCCTCTTTTTTTTTTTTTAACTTAATTTTTATTGGAGTATAGTTGTGAGGTACCTCTGCTTTTACACCTGGCCTCTTTTACACCTGGCCTCTCTCATTCCAGCAACCCTATGAAATAGAGACGGTTACTATCCCCACTTCATGGTTTGGGAAATGGAGGTTCGGAGAGGTTGGGAAACTTGCCCCAGGTCACAGCTAGTAAGTGGTGAAGGTGGGATTCAAACCCAGGTCTGATGGGCTCGACAGCAAGTATGCTCAACTACAAGACTGTGCTATCACCTCTCACATTCATAGGAAGGCCCAGCTAGGTTCCCACAGGACCACTGCTTTAGAACTGGACCCAGCACTTTCCTGGTCCCATCACACTGGCTGGAGCTTTGCTCTGGGAGTTCCTTCCAGCCTCTTGATGGAAGCAAGGGGGGTTGAGAACTGGCATTGTCTTGGGGAAGGAGGCCCCCAAGGCAGTATGGTCAGGAAGTTGAAATGACAGCTGGCAGCTTTCTGGATGGCCTACCCTGAGGAGACAGATAACTAGACAGCAGTCATGGAACCATGATTAATGTTCACAGTGTAGATCTTGAGTCATCAAGAAAACAATTTTGGCAACCTCTGTGTGCTGAGCACTTGCCTGCTGTGTGCTGGCCCCCTATGTATGTGGTGTCTGCAACAACTGCCCTAGGTCCGCAGGGTCATCCCCCAATACAGAGTAGGACGTCTAAGTCAGAGAAAGTGACCTGCCAAGGTCACTGAGCAAGGTGGTGGTGGGGCTGTGGCTCACAGCAGGGCCACCTGCACTTCCTGGGATCCACAACGGCTCTCAGAAAAAAACATTTCCGTGTTGCTTCATCTCTTTATTCTGGAGGAGAAGGCTGTCCATAGGACATTTGAGAAAGATTCTATGCCAATGAGTTTAAATTGGGGTGTTGAGGCTTAGGGGGAGAACTATCAGTTGGATAAAAGTTCATTTCTGATGGTTGGTGTTGGCAGGTAGATGAGGCATTACTGGGCCTTAAAAGAGGCCCCTACAAATGGGCACAGCCAGGGCTCTGGGGACATGAAGCTTGCTTTGCTGAGGGGCAGCCACATCCTGGCCCATCCCTTTGAAGTCAGTCTGCATGAGGACACACAGGGCCTGGCAGCAGCCTGGCACCACCCAAAAGTAGCAAACGGCAGCAGCGAGGAGACATGCCAGGTAGGTTTCTAAAACCTCTTCCTCGGCCCTGAGCCAGGCGCCTGCCACGGATGGGTGGACGGAAGACTGTGGGAGCCCATAGCAGACCTGGACCGGGCACTCGGTCACACACGCCGGTAAAAACTCTGCTGGGCATCTGAACCGCCTTCTGGCTTCTGGGGAGGTTAGTGGTGAAGGAAGGAGGAGACAGAGCTAACCTTGAGGTCTTTGCTCTCTCAGGGACAGTTAGTGGAGAAAATGTGCTTTTTATTTAAAAATTTAAAACATTCTGCCACAATGCTGGTCACCAAAGCAAATCCCCTGGCCCGCCCATAACCTCTGAGTCAGAATCTCTGGTGGAGGGGCCTGGGGATGTACCTCCTGAACCAGTGTCCCTACAGCAGTACTGCCTGTGTTGATCTGGCCTTGACCAACCTTCCAAGTTCACTGATTGAGCCCTGCTGTTAAGTCTTTTACATACCTTATCTCATTTAGGTGTCACATCCACTCTTAAGAAGTTTTGGTGAGAAAAATTGAGGCCTGGAGAGGTTAAATCACTTGCCAAGCACAAAACTTGGCTCTAGAACATGGCCACCCGGTCCCACCTCCCTGTCTTTGCTCACAACTGGACCTCTCCTGGGAATGCTGGCCCGCCTCATCTCTTCAGTCCGAGACTTCCTCCTCCTCCATGTCCTTCCTGCTGCCTTGAACCCCATTCATCACCTAGGTGCCTGTCCTGGGACCTAGGTGATGGCATGTGCTGGAGTCCCTGGTGCCTGTGTCTTCACATCCTTCCTAGACCATGAGTCCATGAGTGCAGGGAGTGGTCCTTGTACTGGGGCACTCAGGATGTGTGCAGTGGGTGAACATATGGTGGGGATATAAACACTTGAGGCACAGAGAGAAGGACACAAGAATGTTTCCTGGCGGTGGCTTTGGAGGGGGCAGGGCTGGATGGAAAGGACAGAGAGAGCTGGTATGCCCTCCCCTGCCCACATCCCTCTCTGCCCAAATCTCTCCTGCCTTCCAGGCCCACCTCCATGAAACTTTTTTTATTTAATTAATTAATTTATTTATTTATTTGGCTGCGTTGGGTCTTCATTGCTGTGTGCGGGCTTTCTCTAGTTGTGGCAAGCGGGGACTACTCTTGGTTGCAGTGTGCGGACTTCTCATTGTCATGGCTTCTCTTGCTGCGGAGCACGGGCTCTAGGCGCGGGGGCGTCAGTAGTTGTGTCACGCGTGCTCAGTAGTTGTGGCTCGTGGGCTCTAGAGCACAGGCTCAGTAGTAGTGGCACACGGGCTTAGTTGCTCCGTGGCATGTGGGATTTTCCTGGAGCAGGGCTGGAACCCGTGTCCCCTGCCTTGGCAGGCGGATTCTTAACCACTGTGCCACCAGGGAAGTCCCTCCATGAAATTCTTGATTCTGCCATAATCTCCAGTACCCAGAGCTTCTTCTCTGACATCCTTTCCCCCACCCCAAATTCACTTCCCCCATTTACATAACTTCTTTTTATGCTTTAGCTATTCCATGTTAACTCTGCCTTCAGGGAGCCTTCCCTACCCGCAACGTGTGGGCTCCCATAGCCCCCTGCCTTTCCCTCATTCTAGCCTAACACTGTATTCTAAAGGGCTATTTGTCTCCTAACTGTACTTTGGGCAAGGGTGACAGGCATCTCTTATTCAATGTTGCTTCCCTAGGACCTGGTACCAGAGTATTACCTCAGTGAAGTTTGTTGAATGAATAAATGCCAGTCCACGGTGACTTCCTATAGACTGTCCTCCACCTTATCCATCTATAATTAGAGCCATCTTGGACTGCGTTTCACAACCCAGAGTTCAAGGAAGCCAGGCTAGAGGGCCTTAAAGGCCATCAGTTGTACAGATGAGGAAACTGAGGCCAAGTGGTCCGTGGCAGGTCTGACTCCCAGCCAGTGCTTTCACTGCGGCTCACATCTACCTTGCTTCTGGTTCTGAGGCTGAAGGTCCTTGGAAGCAGGAATAGACACGTGGACTTTCTTTCCTGTCTTGGCAAGGAGGGTGCTTTGCCCATTATCACAATCATTGCCTTTTACTGGGTGCTTACAAGGTGCCAGATCTCTTACATGTATCTTTCCCACAGTTTGCAATTCTCACAATTTACACAGGAAAGGAAGGTACAATTACCCTTAATTACAATGAACAAACTGAGGCAAGTTAAATAGCGTGGATATTTACCAATGTGTCTTCTAGTTTCTCTCAAAAACTTATCGGGGTTCCATTGGAGCCTCACAAGACTTGTCATCAGCCCATTTTCCAGAGGAAGTAATGGAGGCTCCAGGGTTACAGAGCCTGTTTCTGTGCCTGCTAATACGTAGGCCGGCTCTCTGGCCTGACAGACTCTACAGGCGGGGGCGGGTACGCCTGCGTTCACCATCAGCCTCGCCCCTCGGCGCCGGAAATGCCCGAGCGCTCCCTCCGGCTTCCGAAGACTGTCGAGCACTTCTCCGAAGCACGGGCTCGGAGAAGCCGGGAGTGCTCCCTACAACTCGGACCTAACTCCCAAGCAGCCTTGGTCAGAAGTCATGGGTCAAAAGCATCCGTGGAGGGCTTGGCTTCCCTGGTGCCGCAATGGTTAAGAATCTGCCTGCCAATGCAAGGGACACAGGTGCGAGCCCTGGCCTGGAAAGATCCCACGCGCCGCGTAGCAACTAAGCCCGTGCGCCACAACTACTGAGCCCACGTGCCACAACTACTGAAGCCTACGCGCCTAGAGCCCGTGCTCCGCAGCAAGAGAAGCCACGACAATGAGAAGCCCGCGCACTGCAACAAAGAGTAGCCCCCGCGCACCGCAACAAAGAGTAGCCCCCGCTCACCACAACTAGAGAAAGCCCGCACACAGCAACGAAGACCCAACGCAGCCAGTAAATAAATAAATAAAATTTATTTAAAAAAAAAATTATCCCTGGAGACCGCAGAAAGGTGGCGACGGCCTTGGTTGCCATCGCTCCCTTTGTCTTAAATAAAGCCGGGACAGAGGCGAAGAGGCCACCGGAAGGGCGGGACGAGCAGCCTCGAACGCAGGGGGCAGGGCTCTGGGAGGGGCCCGACCAGCGCTCTTCGGGGGCGGGGGCTCCTGGGGAAGGGCATCGTCCCTGGGGTGCCACAAGCGAGGACACCGGTGCGTCATGCCACGGGCCTGTGTCCGGGCGTCTGTGCATCTGTGGGCAGCAACCTTCCCCTCCCCAGACCTCAGTTTCTGCACCTGTACAATGGGGGTCTCTTCCAGGACACTTCCACAACTGCAAAAATCGGAATTTCGTCCAGCATTTCCAGAATTCCCGTCTCCAGGCAGGCACTGAGAAATTAGAGCTGCGTCCCCGTGAAGGCGCAGAGCTCTGAGATCTCCTTCCCTTGCTGCGTTAGCACTCCTGACACTGGAGAGTTCTGGAGATTGGGGACCAGATCCTTCCAGGTGGAGCAGGCGCCCTGCAGCCAGAGATGTGACAGACATGCGACATGGCCATGAAAGTAATAAGTAATTGTGGTAGCTCAAATATGTTGAGCACTTACTATATACCTCGCTTTGCATTAAACCTGTCACGTGTATTATTTCCATCACCCAACAGCCCTGCCTGGTAGGTCCTGTATTTGCCATCCCCAGTTTACTGATGAGACATTTGAAGCCCAGAGTCACAAAGTAGTAACCAGTCCAAAGTCACCGAGCTAACAAGTGGCTGAAGCAGTAGTCCACAGTCTTACCCACTGTACTGTACCGAGAAACGTTTGACCTGGAAGGCAGATGGCAGAGGAGGAAAATGACAAGAGCCTACCAGTGTTAATAAAATATACCGTGAATTGAGCACTTAGTATGTGTTGGGTGCTGGCCTAAGGTCCAGCATCATTTATACTCCTGACAGTGAGCCTATACTATAGGTTTTATTATTGCCACTTCACAGATGAGGCTCTGATAGGTCATCTCATATGTCTGGTCGCTGCTAGTACAAAACTGGGACTTTTGGGTCCATTGATGGTACACCCTGCCTGCCTGTATATCACTCTTAGAAGACCCCACTCTTCTCTGAGTCTCGGTTTCCCCTTCTGTAAAATGAGAGGCTTGGGCTGGAAGGCCCTGGACGTTGTTTCCTGAGCTCACATTCTTTGATTTTAGGGAGCATTGACATGACATCTGGAGTCCTGGGTTTGTTCCTAATTACCTGTGACTTGGGAACACCTTGTCCAAGTCGTGTGGATCTCTGGGCCTCAGCTTCCCGCTTCATAAAATGTGGAGACTAGACAATCCCAGTCACCAGGGCATCTTCTGGCTTTAATATTTTATGACTGCAAGTGAAGAGACAAGCTGAGGTTCAGCAGACTCTGCATCCTCTGAGAAATGGTAATGAATGTGAATCTACCACCCCACACAGAACATTCCTGGTGCCGGGCTTCCAAGGACAGATGCCTACACAGGTGAAGGGGAGCAATCAACAGTAACTAATGGTTCAGAATCCACCCTCGAGGTTGGACCAACCCAAGACTGAATGCCTGCACTCCCTCTGGGATACCTCAGACAAGTGACTCTCCTTTCTGTGGCTTGGTTTCTGCATCTGTAAAACGGGGTGTAACAGGACCAGCTTCATTTGAGATTTGGTGAAAAAACATATGCAAAAAGCCTAACACCATTTCTGGCTTAGAAAACCCTCAACAAACACAACTGTTACCAATTGTGTCTGCCGCACCATTCTGGACACTGGGAGAGTTCCTGAGCCTTGGACCCTGCCGATCCTCTGCCCCTTACAACCAAGATGGTGTTAGGGTCGAGGGAAGAGAGGCAGGGTCCTGCTGAGTTATCGGGGGACCCAGATGTGGGATGCAGCCTTCCCTGCCCCGGAAGCTGAGGGCGTAGGCTACCAGGCCTGATGGAGGCTTAAATAGCATTAACAAGCATTCCATCACGTCCCTGGCTGGTGGCAGCCCCTGGGGAGGGACAGTGGGCCATGTGAGTGAGGAGGGAGGAGGTGGAGGAATGGTGTCAGAACTGCTGCATTGTGTGCCAGGGGCTGCAGCTCCACACAGGCTTAAGGTGGAGACAGTGTGCTGTGCTTCAGGCTCTGGTGAAGTGTGTTCATGTCAGTTGTGTCCCCAGGACAGGGCTGTGTAGCCTGTACAAGGTTCTCAACCTGCAGTACAGCGACTCGACTCCTGGAGGCCTGTGGGTGAGCTCTAGTGGGCCAGGAGCCCTCAAAACTGGGCGCAGGATTGTGTGGGTGACTCCCCAAGAGGCATAGACCCACAGATGTAAGGAGTTCTAGATTCAGGAGTCAGAAGAATTGGTGTAAGACCCTGCGATTCTAGTAAAAGGCATCCTGCGATTCTGAGCAGGCGGTTTAACGGCCCACACCACCCTCTCCCGCCCCACCCTCACTCCTCCCTTCCTTCCCTTTTTCCATCATCCATTCAACAAACAATTCCTGAACCTGTTCCAGGCTCAGGACTGCGCTGGGAATACAGCCACGAAGAAGACGGGAATCCCAGCTCCCCTCATCACCAAGTAAGGAGCCGATTTTATGAGGGTTGGTAGAGGGGCAAGTCCAGGAGCCATGGGAGCCACACGCTGCGGCTCCTGACTCAGCTCGTCTGGTGGGGGAGGTTGGGGAGTCAGCAGGTGAGTCCTGGCTCAGTGCCTGTGGCCTTGAGCAGATCACTAACTCTGCTGAGCCTCAGTTTCCCCCTCTTGCCCGTGGGCCTGATGACACCACTTTCAGGATGGGATAAGGGTGGAGGAGATGAGGGCTTCCTGTTTGGAATAGCCAGGAGGAAGAGCATTGGTGTGGGAGTCGGGAGTCTGGCCCTGCTCCCCGCTCTGCCTTGTCTCACTGGGTGACCCTAGACACCTCCCCAGGGCCTCAATTTCCCAACCACAGAGAGGGAGCCAGGCTGCCCGGTCTTCTGTGGGCAAAGGCACATGGGCAGTGGAGTGCCAAGAAAGTGAGCAGTCAGGGAAAGCTTCTCAGAGGGGGTGGCATAGCTGAGGCCTGAAGGATTGAGAGCAAGGGTCATGAGAGAACTGTGTGTGATTTCTGGGCTTGGGGTTTCCCTGGCAGAAGCCCTGAGTGTGATGGAGGAATTTGGGGGTGGGGCCCTGGATTCAGGTAGAAGGGAGGGGATGAGTGGGGTACTCAGTGAGCTCCCAGGCTCCCTAACTGGGGGAGTTGAGGACAAAGAGCAGGGTCTCTGGAGTCAGGTGGGCCTGGGTTCCAATCCTTCCCATTACTGCTTCATTGAGGCCCTTGGTAAGGTTTTCACCTGTCCAAGCCTAAGTCACTTTCATCTGGGAAACAGGAGCAATAATAACACCCCATTCAAAAGGTTGCTGGATATTATATGACTCCATTTATATGAAATATCCAGAACAGGCATATCTACAGGGAAGAAAGTAGATTAGTGGCTGCCTGGAGCTGTAGGTATGAGGGGCTTGAGGGCTGATAGTTAGAGTACAGGGTTTATTTTGGGGGTGATGAAAATGGTCTAAAATTGATTATCGTGTGGTGATGGTTGCACACACTGAATATACTAGAAACCATCGACTCATACACTTTAAGTGGGTGAATTGTATGCTATGTGAATTATACCTTAATCAACTGTCACCAAAACCCCAAAATGTTATTGGGAGAATTAGATGAGATGCTACATACCAGGCCCATTGTAAGCGCTCCCTAAACGTTAGCTACCACTGGCATCGTTTATTCCTGGCAGCAAGCCGGCCCTCCCTCACAGAGAGGGCTGATAGGCTCTGGGAGGAGGAGGAGAAGGGGCCTGGCCCACCACTGCTGGCTGGGGCCCTAAGCAAGGCACATAACCCCCCTGAGCCTCAGTTTTCTCATCAGTGAATTGGGGGTGATTTTCCAGACCTTGGCCACCTCTTGAGACACTATGAGGCTCAGATCAGACCGTGGGTTTTGCCAGACACAAATGCAGGGTTGGACGTGTCTCCACTTACATGGAGAAGTGGGGAAGGGTGGTGGGTGTGCCCTCTCTCTGCCCCCCACGGGGCTGGCTTCCTGCATCCACTTATCTTGTGCACTTGAGTGCAGGTTGGGTTGAAGGCTCCGGGTGGAGGAAAGAGCAGGGGCCAAAATAGTCAGAGCCCCACCTGCCCGGAGCTCAGAGTCCAGGAGGAGAGGCCTACAAGGGTCTCTGGGGCGAGGATGGAGCAAGCCAGCTATGCAGGCCTCAGTTACCTCACCTGTAGAAGGGGGAAAAATAATGCCTCCCTCATAGGGCTGTGCTGAGCCTCACAGTGACTGGCCCAGCACCTGCGCTGAATCATTATTGTCACGATTGCTATGATTAATGTCATCATCCTCATCCATCAAGTGCCTTTTTTCATCCCACCTCAGCTATCTTGTCACACAGTGAATTGTGTCAGGGCTACATCTCCCCTGTCCCTGCCCCAGGCCATCAGTCAACTCCCTCAGGGCAGGGCCTGGATGCCCCCTTTCAGACCCAGACCCCAGGCCTGAAGAAGCTTCTCCTCTGTGCAGCCTCAGGCCCCCTTTCTGCCCCCTTTCTTCAGGCCCAGCCACTAAAGCCATGTCGCCCTGGGGCCTGCAGGCCTGACCAGGCAGGGAATGAAAGCCCAACTCCTGCCCTCTCCTTCCGCCCAGCTGCAGGGTAAGGTCACCAGGCCACCCCCCAGCGGGCCTTT
This sequence comes from Grampus griseus, assembly GCF_964374135.1. Classification (NCBI taxonomy): domain Eukaryota; kingdom Metazoa; phylum Chordata; class Mammalia; order Artiodactyla; family Delphinidae; genus Grampus; species Grampus griseus. The sequence goes on along the minus strand of NC_139006.1, from coordinate 22,225,820 downwards.
CTGAGCATTCTGCTCTCACTGCGGCTGGAGCTGGAGTGGCAGAGCCCGACTCAGCATCTCCTCCCACGTCCCTCCCTCTGCAGAGCTGCAGGCCAGGCTGGGGACTCGGCCAGGGCCGCAGCAGCCTCTGCAGCATCCCCACTGCTGTGGTAGCAGCAGGCACAGGTCGGGGGAGGGGGGTGGCAGGGAGTGGCGGCTGCTTCCTCTGTTGGGCACTACTCCCTGCTCCGGACCCTTAACCGCAGTGCCAGTTATAGGGCTCCCCCAAGGCTCTCTCCAGCAAACTGCCTGCAAACCACTCCCTCCTTCCCCTTTTTCCTGGTTCCCATTTGCAGACAGCCAGGTTGTTTCAGGCCCCAGCCTGCGGAGCTTCCCTGAGCACTGGGAGGAAGGAGCAGGTCCCATCCCAGCCCTGCCGTAGGTGGGCTGGGCAGCCTGATGACGTGACTTACGGATTCTCTCTGGGCCTCAGGTTCCCCTTTTGTACAGTGTGAATGATCTTGAAGGTGTCCTCACTGCATCCTGCTTCTGATTTACCCTCACCTCCCCCAACCCTGGATTTCTCACCTTGGAACTGAATCTCTGTGTCTGAACAGGGACCTCGGCAGCCAGGCCAGGCAGACAAGGGAGAGGAAGGACAGGATGGGTGATGGGGATGGTGGAGAAGCCCAGCCTCGGAGCCCCATGGTCTAGGGCAGGGCTCCCCTCCCTCCAGGCCGGTCCTCACCTCCCTGAGAGTCAGACCTGAGTTATTGGAGGTGTATCCCTGTGCCAGACATGGTACTAGCAGGTGACAATAAACAAGGGCCTCCTTCCCCTCTGAGGCCCAGAGCAGCCCCCTCAGCCTGGGGTGGTCAAGTCCAGGCCCCTGTGAACTGTGTCAGAGATGGGGGATGGGCTGGCAGTGGGCATGTTGTGACCAAGGTGGTTTCCAGATGTGGGGGGGTGGGGGGGCATCACTGAGCCTCCAGGCGATCTGTGATCCCTGCTCAGTGGTCAGGAAGTGGAGAAGCCAGGGCAGGCCCCAACCCTGGGCGTGGGCAAGGGGCCATGGGACTGTGCAAGGGTTTGGCAGCCTGTTTGCTCATTTGTTCATCCACTCGGCAAATATTTAAGCAGCATCATCTCCTTGAAGGCCACTGTGTACCTGGGCCAGCAGAAGACAGCTGAACAGAGCTGTGTGCCAGGTCCTGTCCTAAGCACCTTATATGAATTAACTCACTTTTATCCTCACAGAAACAGTATGGAGTAAGCACTGTTCCCCTCATTTGGCACAGAGAAGTTAAGTAACTTGCCCAAGGTCACACAGCTGATAAGAGGTAGAGCTGGGCTCTGAAACCAGGCAATTCTTTAAGGTCGATGACAAAAGACTTTCCTCTGCTTCCCACTGCCCTTAGCACCAAGCCTCCTTCCTGTTTGTTCTGGAACAACCCATTGGGTCTTCTACCTCCAGCCCTTGCTCTTACTGCTTCTTCTGCCTGCATTTCCTTTTCTGACCCCCTTTCTCCTTTTTAAAAATGTTTAAAATTTTCTTTATTTATTGGCTGCGCCGCACGGCATGCGGGATCTTAGTTCCCTGACCAGGGATCAAACCTGTTTCCCCTGCAGTGCAAGTGCAGAGTCTTAACCAGTGGAACACCAGGGAAGTCCCCCCTTTCTCCTTTAACTGACTGACCAACCCCTGATCATCCTTCAGTGCTCAGGTGTGGCAACACCTCCTCCAGGAAGGCTTCCTTGTTGTCCTTCCCTCCCCGGGCTGGGTTAGGCTCCTTTGCTGGCCTCTCTTAGTTCTCTTTCCCTCATCCACCACGTCTCTCTTTTGTAAGCATCGGTTAATGTATCTGCCTCCCTCCCCCACCAGACTGTGCGCCCTTCACCCTTACCCTGGCACCCTGTGCCGGGCACCATATGCGGTACCGAGATCGCTAGGAAATGTTGAATGACCAATCTTGACTGTTAATAGTCTTGTGGATAGTGGGCAAGTTCTAGTGTCTCTGTTTCACAGAGGAGAAAACAGAGGCACAGAGCAGTGACATAATCTACACAAGTCACAGAGCTAGTGGCAACGGAGCTGGCGTTTGCTGGAATGGCCTCCATATTGAGGATGAGATCCTGGAAGGTGACAGAGGACTGTGGCAGTAGCCCTTGCCTGGGGTCTGTCAGGCAAATGGCCAATAATAATAATAACAATCCCATTCTAGGAGCTCTTATTGTGTGTCAGGTGTCATGCTTAACTCTTTGCATGCATGCTTTTATTTATGCTTTACCCTTACCCTATGGAGTAAGTGCTATAATTAACACTCTTTTACAGTTGGGGAAATAGAGGCTCAGAGAGGCTAAGTGACTTACTCAGGGTCACACAGTGATTTACCAATCCAGGATTTAAATTTTTTAAATTATTTATTAATGGTTCAAGAGTCCAAGGGCCCAAAGGGTAGACAGTGAAAAGTCTGCCTACTCTGCCTTGATCCACAGCCACTCAGCTCCTCCCCTGGAGGCAACCAGGATGATTCTCAAGTGTCCTTCAGAGCAGGACTGTGTGTTCACAGGCAAACCTGAATGTGTGTTATTCAGAGCCAGGTTTAAACCCAGGTCTGTGAGTGGCTCAGGGCTTGACATAGAATGTCTGTCATGCCCTGGTGGAGACGTGGGGTCACTGAAGGCCTCCATCCCCCCACCGGGGCCGCTCTCCCCGCTGCCGTTGTGCCCACCCCCACACCCCAGCAACTGCCTCTTCTCTTCAGGCTGCAGCAGAGCCTGGGCTCTGGTCCAGGGCCCTGCCCGGCGACTGGGAAGGGCTGCGGCAGGCCTGGGGAGATCTCTTCTGCCCAATCTGAGACCCACTTCATTATCCCTCATGGACGCTGCTCAGTGTGTGGAAACAACCTGTGCAAAGGCTGGGAGGCCAGAGTGAACAGAGGGGGAGTGTCAGGGCAGGCGGGGCAGCCTTGGTCTTTGGCAACCAAACTGACTTAGGTGTGGGTCCCAGCTCCAGCCCTTTCTGCTGTGGAACCAGGTGAGTCCACCTCCCTGAGGAGCCTCTGTTTTCTCATGCATGAGGATTAAGAGACAAAGTACCTCAAACTGGGGAATGTAGTTGGCCCTTGATAAGTGATTAGTTGGGTTGTTTCAATTATGGAAGCCTCTGCTCTGAGCTTTTCCACCACCCCCTTCTTATATCTGACCGCTGAAAAGCACAGACACGAGACCCTCAGAACTCTTCCTTCCTTCCCACATGCAGAAGGAATTGAGTGTGAATAAACATTAGGTGGTATTATTATTGTTGTTGTTGTCATTGTTCTTATTTGGTGCCCAGCTCTGTGGTGTCCTTGGGTGTGCAGACCCCAAGAACCCCCACCCCCACCCAACTCTCTGGGATGACACTTTGTGGGGAAGCTCAGTGGCAGGAGTTTACCCCTGATGGGGGGCAGGGCAGCAGGGGGTATGTGCAGGGGTTTGGAGAGTGGGGAGGGGGGGAGCTAACAAAAAGCTGGGGGAGCTAAGAGGACAGAGCACAGGGCTTGGAATCGGGTGTCTTGGTCAGTAGCCTTGATCTGCCTGAGCCCCAGTTTCCTCCTCTGTGAAATGGAGGTCATTTTCCCTCTCCCATTAACATCAGGGGCTTTGGGATGCTCAGGTGGGAGAATTCATAAGAGGGTATTTGCCACCTGCAAAGTGAAGGACACGCAGGCTGATGTAGGCTGCAGACCAGCTTGGTTCAGCCCCAAGGATATTAAAAGGCTCTAATTTACAAATGGATAGTCGTCATGGTTGCCCAACATTGTGAATGTAATTAAAACCACTGAACTGTACACTTAAAAATGATTAAAATGGGCTTCCCTGGTGGTGCAGTGGTTGAGAGTCTGCCTGCCGATGCAGGGGACACGGGTTCGTGTCTCGGTCCGAGAAGATCCCACATGCCTCGGAGTGGCTAGGCCCGTGAGCCATGGTCGCTGAGCCTGCGCATCCGGAGCCTGTGCTCCGCAACGGGAGAGGCCACGACAGTGAGAGGCCCGCGTACCGCAAAAAAAAAAAAAAAAAAAAAAATTAAAATGGTAAATTTCATGTCATATTTTTTACCACTTTTTTTTTTTTAATGTGGGGGGAAAAAGAGGATTTGAATTAGTTACTGTATCAGTCAGAAAACCAGAGCCCACTTTAAGGGGTTGCATAAGGGCAATTTTGAAAAGCCAAACAGGAAATGGGGGAGTGGTTACTGGAACTCCTGGCCTGGGATCATGGAGAATGGGCTGCAGGCGGGGCAGTGGAGCTTCAGAGGATACCCAGCCACTGCGCAGAGAGGGGGAAATACCCTGGCTTCTTCCCACCCTCCAGTCTCCCTTCAGTGCCTCCCATTGGCTGAACCAAACCAGGGCCAGTTGGCAAAGGAACTTGGGAAATGTAGTTCACAAGGGTCAGCCCCCGGGATGCCAAGCAGAGCCGCGGAAGGGCAGTTTTGAGATCACATACCAAATGATCAGAACTGTTGTCTACATTTAACAACCAGCTGGGGACTTCCCTGGCGGTCCAGTGGTTAGGGCTCCGCACTTCCACTGCAGGGGGCACAGGTTCAGTCCCTGGTCAGGGAATGAAAATCCCACATGCTGCGTGGCACTGCCAAAAAACAAAAACAAAAGAAAACAACCAGGTGATGTAGCATAAAAATCTGAATTTATAGCTTCTCCTAAGACACCCTTGTGCCCGTTTTTCCAGTAATCACCCCAAAGAAGGTGGGTGAAGAAAGGAAGATGGGGGTTGGGGAGTGGTGAGGCCCACCTCTGCCTAGTCGTGCTGGTGCACTGGCCTTGGGGGGCCCTGCTGAGGAGTCCTGAGACGCCCAGGGTCCCTAGTATTCTGACTTGCACTCAGTGAGGCATGAGGGGACCCAGGTCCTCTAGAGTGGGGTAGAGGGGGGGAAGCGTGAGGACCCTGAGCCAGGTAGACTGAACAGGCAGCCAGAGGGGCCTGTGGGGCAGGACTGGCCCCTAGAAAGAGTGCATTGGGTATCTGGGACTGTGGGAACCTTCCTATCGTAGCTCTTGGAGACTGTCTGGGCCCGTGGGGGTTCTGTTTGTCTGTTTGGTTGCTGTTTTAGTTCACTTTCTGAGGCTGTCAGGCCCTGTGTTCAGATCAACTCTTCCAGGAAAGCCCAACATGTAAACGCATGGCAGAGCTAACCTGGAGGAAGAGGTTAGATGGCCCAGAGTTTTCCTCTGAAAATCCAGAGGCTTTGGGGGATATGGAAGCATTCAGGAAGGGTCTCAGACCTACCCAAGGTTGCACATGTTGTTTGAAGAGAGGTGTGCTTAGGCCACGGGCCTCTGGACTCCTAGGAAGCAGAGAGCACCAGCTCCGGAGTCAGTCAGACTTGGGGCAAATCCTGGGTGTAGCCCAGTGACCTCAGACAAGCCCCTTCACATCTCCTTAGAAGGGGATGCCAGGACCTCCTTCACGGGGTGTGGGGTGGGGTAGAGGGGCTTATGCTTGTCAGGTGCCCACACAATACCCAGCGTCAGGGTTGTCCTGGTTACCAAGGGGCTAGTCCCAGGGCTGCCCTCTGACATCCACCCCTCAGTGGGGAGAACTCCCCAGATTCCCTCCTCTGCTCTTCCTGCCCCCTCCTAGGCCATGCAGCTAGCAGGGACTTGTCCTCTGCAGGAATGTGCAGGGAGAAAGTCTCCTTTTTTGATGAAACAGCGATGAGGTGATGTCTGGGTTTTTTATATCCCCATTGCTGAACGGATGCCAGACACAAAAGAGTCCAGGCCAGATTCCATTAGCCACATTCGTCCTCTGGGCTCCTGGTCTTGTGGGAACCTTCTGGGGGTCCAGCTTGAGACCCAACAGCTGGGAAGAATTTGGGGGGGCAATGAAAATGGTACCAAGACCTAGTGACTCCTCTGGGGACCCAGGCAGGGTCTTTAAGAGCCTGCCTCATTCAAGAGTCTTTTCTTTAAAAAAAAATTATTAAAAATAAGTAAATAAATTAATTATTTTTCCTTCTTAGCAAAGTAAGAAACCCTTTGAGGCATGAACTGAGGATAAACTCCATTTTGGAGGGTAAACTGAGGCCTAGACAGGTTAATTACCTTGCCCATAGGAACCCAGTATTAAGTGTCAAGTCATGGTCTTAATCCTGTTGATCCCTTGCTTATCACGCTTCAGAAGCCTGAGTCCTCAATACCATCTGGGTCCCTGGTTGACTCAATGTGCTCAACAAAAGAAACAATGGCCTGGTGAACTCGGGGTTGTTGGTGATACTATAATAGGATCATATTTTAAATGAGAATAAGAGAAATCCCTAAAAGCATACAATTGTTACAAAAATATTCAGTTCCAAAAATGTCTGAGGTACACAGTAAAAGCTCCTGAAACCCCACACCCTAGAGACAAACTCTGGAATAATTTCTTATATAGATTCCTTTAGATTTTCCTATGCATTTACAAGTAAATGCTAATATTTATGTTTTTAAAAAGATGATACGATACATTCTGTTTTGCAGCTTGCTTTTTGAAAATAACAGTAGCTCTGGAGACACAGAGGTTCCTAACCAGGCAGAGTCCAGAGTTGTGGCAGATCTGGTGGAGGAGGCAGCTGGTAATGTTTGATGCAAAACTGTGTGTTGTGTGTGAGCACTTTTTAGGGATAGTGATTATGACGTTCATTAGGATCTTTTTTTAAAAAAAATTTTTATTGGAGCATAGTTGATTTACAATGTTGTGTTAGTTTCAGGTGAGGATCTTTAGAAAAGATTCAGACCCAAGCCTCTTGTTTTTCAGATGGAGAAAGCGAGGCTGGCTGAGAGGGAAGGGCGTGGTGAGTGGGGAACCCAGCCCTGCGGGATGGCCTGGAAGGATGAGGGCAAGAAAACTGCAGTCGCCTGCCCTGGGCATCCTGTCTGGGCCACAGACAGGAGCTGTGCCCTACAGAGCCAGGAGGAGGGCAAGGGAGTCAGCCCTGCCTGAGCTGCCGGGCAGCGCCTCTGCAGTCCCTGTGGGGAGAAGATTTACAGCCACTAGGAGCTGGGGAGGGTACAGGAAAAACCTGGTGCAGCACTTTGGAAGTATGCTGCCTGCAGTGCCTGCAGTGGGCCAGCTTTTGGGCAGGCCTGGCTCCTCCAGGCTCAGAAAAGCCCTCCAAGGGGAAGGCATGGGGTTGGGCAAGGGGGAGGGGTTAAAGGATGCTGTCGGGATCAGAAACACCCCCTCTCCCCTAAACATACACAGAGCTTGTGCTGGGACCCAGACCCTGAGGAAGGTGCTGAGCACGGGGCCTGGCCAGCTCTTGTTACTGATTCGTACAGCCAGCAGGCTCCACAGAGTTTGGGCTGCTCAGGACTTTTCCAGCTGCCGCGGTGGGAAGGGGTGGGGTATGATATCACCAGTAACGATGGGCACCGTCCATCGGTCTCATCTCCTATGTGGGCCTGTGTACCCCAGCCTTCAACGCCCACAGCAACCCCCTGGGGCGAGTTCCTGTTATTCTCCCCACTTCACAGTGGCTCAGCATGGCTAAGAGCCCACCCAAGGCCAAGGGGTCAGCAGTGGCACCGTGCAGATGTGAGCCTCATATGCCCGGTGCCTGAGCCCCTGTCCTCAACCAGAGCTGCTCTCCTCTGCCCTCCCTGGGTGGAGCGGGGGCAGGGAGCCGCACCCTGGTGCAGGAATAAACTATACAAGGTGAGGGTGGAGGAGTTATTGTTGTTTTTGAACTTTAAAAATATATATATATATATATTTATTTATTTATTTATTTATTTGGCTGCACCGGGTGTTAGTTGCGGCTTGACGGATCTTCATTGCCGCGTGCGGGATCTTCGTTGCAGCATGAGGGCTCTTAGTTGCAGCATGTGGGATCTAGTTCCCTGACCAGGGATGGAATCCCATGTCCCCTGTATTGGGAGCATGGAGTCTTAACCACTGGACCACCAGGGAAGTCCCTGAACTTTTTTTTTTTTACCACAAGTACACATCACTTTTGTATTTAAGGGGAAAAAAAATTTTTTTTTAATCTGTATTTTTTTTTTTAATTTTTATTTTATATTGAAGTATAGTTGATTAACAATGTTACATTAGTTTCAGGTATACAGCAAAGTGATTCAGTCATATATATACATGTATTTATTCTTTTTCATATTCTTTTCCCATTTAGGTTATTACAGAATATTGAGCAGAGTTCCCTGTGCTATACAGTAGGTCCGTGTTGGTTTAATCTGTATTTCTGAAATGACTAGCAAATAGCTCAGCTTAGTGCTTTACATGCGGGGCCCAATAAAGGCCCACTGAGGCTGGACACCACAGGCCTCCTGCCCATGGGCGCCCTTCTCAGGTGCCACCTTCCTCAGACCCAGCCTTGGGCCAGGAGAAGCTTCTTCCCCTGAGTTCCTGGCCTCAAAGCAGGGTGGGCTTCCTGGCTGAGGAGGCTTATGGGCTGCTGGGGTTGTGGTGGGGTAGGGGTGGGGTGGGGGGCTTGGGAAGGGTGTACAGCCTAGATAAAGGCTCAGAAATGTGGGCGAGTGTGAGCTGATCTTAGAATAAGATCAACTCAGGAGAGCTTCTGGAACACTGCCAAGAGCAGAAAATTCTAGGCAACAAGGCCTGCTCACTGTTGGTGAAACCGCTGTGGACAGAGGGCCAGGGTGACATGGGAGGCAGGAGCCATGGTGGGGGCCCAGGCATTTCAGCGAATCCAGACCACCCTAAGCTGCTGCTTAATCACGTCATTTCTTCCTTCAGCCCAACAGACTCTATTTAGCCCCGCTTGGTGCCAGACCGCGTGCTCCTAGCCACTAAGACAGGAGTATGCAGTGACATGGGAGGGGCAGGCGCGCACCCCTCAGGGTGGTGGTTAAAAGTCAGGCTTTGAAAGGAGCCTGACAGGGAATTTCTTGGAGGTCCAGTGCTTAGGACTCAATGCTTTCACTGCTGGGGCCCCTATTCCATCCCTGGTCGGGGAACTAAGATCCTGCAAACGGCGCAGCACAGCCAAAAGTAAGTAAGTAAGTAATAAGTAAGTAAGTAAATAAATAAATATAAAAGGAGCCTGCACATCCCCGCAGAGGACAATTCCCTGCTGGCTGCGTGGCCTGGGAGGGGGCAGGAAGAGCAGAGGAGGGAATCTGGGGAGTTCTCCCCACTGGGGGGTGGATGTCAGAGGGCAGCCCTGGGACTAGCCCCTTGGTAACCAGGACAACCCTGATGCTGGGTATTGTGTGGGCACCTGACAAGCATAAGCCCCTCTACCCCACCCCACACCCCGTGAAGGAGGTCCTGGCATCCCCTTCTAAGGAGATGTGAAGGGGCTTGTCTGAGGTCACTGAGCTCAGCTCAGTGCCTGGCATACACTGAGACTCAGTAGACGGTGGTTCTGATTTAGAACCACAAATCTAGTCATTGAGGAAGGTGGAAAGGGCCGTGCTAAGTGGACAAAGGCACAGGGTGGTAGGGGAGCCCAGTGGAGGGGCAGCAAAACTTTCCTGGAAGAGATGCAGCTGAGCTGAGTCTAAGGGAACCTTGGAAGTGTTCTCGAGGACAGAGGGACCAGCACAGGTAGAAGGACATGAGGAATTCAACAGGTGGTCCCTATGGCCAGAGCTCAGAGTGGGAGGGCGGGGGAGGAGGGGGAGAGGCTGCAGAGGTCACAGGGCCAGGTGCCAGGTGGAGAGCTGGACCAGGGAAGGTTCTGAGAAGGGCTCAGGCAGTGGCAGTATTTGAAGGCTCCTTCTGACAGAGGCTGGATCTGGGGGAGCTGGGGATGCGACGGTGGCGGGGAGGCACTGCTGGGTGGCTGTGTGCCACCCTGGGCTGGGTGCAGACAGAGAGGGGCCACAGAACAGGCTGGGGGGGGTCACTCTTTGGCTCCCTGCCACGGGTCCCGAAGCCTCCTCACCAAGGCTTCATGCCAGTACCCTTGAGAGCAGCTCAGCATCCCCACTTCACCTCCAAACCCACCTCTAGCTCCCAGGTGGTGGTGCCTAGGTGTCTCAGGAAGGTGGGCCTTGGCTGGGGTGGGTAATCGTGATAGCCCCAGGCTGTGTTCGCTTCTCTCCGGTGGCTCCGGGAGGTTGGGGCTGTTACTCTCCCTGGTTTACAGAAAAGGAACCTGAGGCTTGGGGAGGTCGAGAACCTTGGCCAAGGTCCCACGGCCTCTGAGTGGGGGCAGACAGAGCCAGGACCCAAATCCAGGGTCCCAGTTCCACTGAGAGCCCCTAAGTCCCCCAGATCCACAGGCCAAATGCAGCCTTGTATTACTATTCATTAGTTCATTCATTCATTCATTCACTCATCATCACTCTCATGAGCCGCAGCTGCTCTGCTAAGCACTGGCGAGGCCTCAGGGAGGAATGCAGGCAGCAGACCCTGTACTACCAGGGGGCTGCCCTGACTCTGTGTGCAAAGGATAGCAGCTCCAGCAGCAGCCAGGTGGTGGGGACTGGGGAGACCAGGGACACCACCAGCCCCACCCCTTGATGGCATCCGCCAGACGCTACTGCTAAGGGACACAGCGTGGATGCGAGCAACGTCCTCTTTGAGAACAGTATCTCCTCAGTACCCAGGCAGGTAAGCCATGTTGGGGCAAGGGGATCCGCCAGTTTGGGGGTTACTGGGTGAGGAATCGGGCAGGAGTTTGGGGCTGGGGGGACACTAAAGCAGTATCTTCTAAAGGGCAGCTCATGAGAAGTTATGAGGGGTTCCATTATTTGTGGGTTTGGGAAACTGGAAACTGAGGCTCCAGCAGACAAATGCCTTCTCACCTTGGACACTCAACAAAGAAGTGGGGCTGTGTGCATTCCTGCCCTGGCCCGAATTCAAGTCACTCTGCCACCCTGGTGAGGCCTGGGAGGTGCTCTCCTGCCCTGTTGTCCAAGCCTCTGGAGCATCCACAGTGTGTCCCCCATGCTGCAGCCCCACGTGCTGTCCCCCCACTGGATCCTATCAGGCCAGAGCTCTGCCACCAGAACTAGTGCCTGTGGGTAGACCACAGGGAGGCTGAGATTAGGCAGCTGAAGGAATAGGTGAGCATATGGGGGAGGGGGTGGGCTTGACAAAGAGGACCAGCCAGCACGGCCGGGAGCACACTTTTCCCATCTCAGAGCTATTTTCAGTGTAGGGGTCTACGCAGCACGTGGCATTTCACACTTGGGTTTTTGTCCACATCTTCTCATGCAGCAGGTGGGGAGGGTGCTATGATCATCTCCACTCTGCAGATGAGGAAACAGAGACTCAGGGAAGGCAAGTGACTTGCCCCAAATCACACAGCCAGGCCAGGTCATCTGGCTTCTGACATCCTGCTGCACAGTGAGTGGCCCAAGAAAGGGTCCTCTTTTTGGCCGTCCTGCCGTGGCTTGGCAGGAGCTGAGGTGGACGTCATCCTGGTCCTTCACCAGCACCACAGTGGCCACGTTCATCACTGGGGACCCACCGCAGGTGAGGCACTGTGCTGAGGCTCCACATTCATTATAAGGTAAATCCTCCCAGCAACTTCCAAAGGGAAACATTTTGTCCCCATTTTATAGGGGATGGAAAGGAGGCACCAGCAGGGTAAGAAACTCACCCAAGGCCACATGGCTAGGGTCAGCACTGTAGCCCAGGTCCTCTTTCTCCTTTTATAAAATTGAGATATAATTCACATATTATAACATTTACCATTTTTTAAAGTATAAAAGAAGCAATTTTATTAGATGAACTCATTTACTTGGCACATTAAATCAGACAAAGAAAAATATATGCACTGTGTAAAAAGAATCACATACTCATACTCCTTGAACACTCAGTAATGGTCAAAAATAATGAATGTGGAATGAATCCCAGGATTGAATGCCAAAGACACGCTGTACAGAAAAACATCAGGCTTCTAACTTCACTGAATCCAGTACTAAGCGTCCTCCTTATATTCCTCAGCATCTTCCAAGTCTTTTTCACTCTCTAACAACTGCAGAAGATCAGTAGAGGCAGCTCCCATCCTGCACTGGCGGTCTGGGGTCAGCAGCTCTGGAGACCCCCAAGGCTGGGGCAGCTGCTGGGCGTCTGGTCATAGGGCTCTCCCAGGACGTGGTGGAGAAGTGGGATGCGAGCTGGGCCTGGCAGGGGGGCTGAGAGTCTGGTGAGATCCTGGGGACAGAGGCCGGCTCTGAGACTGCCAGGATGGGATGGCAGAGGCTGCTGCCCAGGTGAGGCAAGAATACCTGTGCAGCCTGGGGGCAGCCACATCTGGCTGGGGAGCTGGGCAGGCAGCTTCCTAGGCGCCCAGCAGGCCTGATGTGCAGCTGTGGCGACCTGGCTCCTCTAGGGGACAACCTGAGCCTGTCATGAAATGGGAGTTCTCAACCCAGGCAGCATCTCACCTCCTGCTTCTGCAAGGATTTACCCAGAGAGTGGAGAGCCAGGGCTGTGGGATCCAGTGAACTGTGGTTCAACCTCAACCACAGACAGTGATGCATTTAGCCTAGAACAATGGTCGATGTCCACGGTGTGCTCCCTGGGCACCAGGCATTGGGCATGACCTCCTTTGGTCCTCATGGCTGCCCTGTGGAGTGGTCATCAGAGGACACAGAGGCACAGAGAGGGCTAGTGATTTGCTCAGAGTCACACAGACAGAAATGGCAGAACCTGGGTCCAAGCCCAGGTCCATGTGATCCTGGGCTAGACTCTTCCCAGCTGTGCTGTCTCCCAGCTCAGCTCCTTTCCAGCTGTGTGAGCCTCTATGCCCTCACCTATGAAATGGGGATGACAACTGTGCCCACCCTATGGGGTCATCATGCAGAGTAAGGGACACAGCCCAATTCAATTACTTTTTCCTTTTTTTTTTTTAAATTTATTTTATTTATTTATTTTTGGCTACGTTGGATTTTCGTCGCTGCATGCGGGCTTTCTCTAGTTGCGGCAAGCAGGGGCTGCTATTTGCGACACACAGGCTTCTCATTGCGGTGGCTTCTCGTTGCGGTGGCTTCTCGTTGGTGAGCATGGGCTCTAGGCGTGCAGGCTCAGTTGCTCCGCGGCATGTGGGATCTTCCCGGACCAGGGCTCAAACCCGTGTCCCCTGCATTGGCAGGCAGATTCTTAACCACTGCGCCACCAGGGAAGTCCCACTTTTTCCTTTTTTATGGCTGCGCCGCGTGGCATGAGGGATCTTAGTTTCCCGACCAGGATCAAACCCACGCCCCCTGCAGTGGAAGCGTGGAGTCCTAACCACTAGACCACCAGGGAAGTCCCGATTAAATGACTTTTGTGCAGAGTCCGGCACATGATGAATTCTTGGCAAGTGGCACCACCATCACCATCGCCACCATCATCTCTATTATTACTGGTAAGCTGGGAGTCACCTGAATGATCTTCCAATCCACCCCCTTATTGTACAGATGGGGAAACTGAGGCCTAAACAGGGGTCGGTGGGTCACATGATCGGTAAGCAGTGAAGGAGTAACAGAAATCCTCACGCAGTTGAGGCCTGCCACATCCGGCCTCCCACCCTGCATGGTTATGGCCTCAGGCCTTCCAACAAGTGTAGCCCTCCTGGGGGGTCCCAGGTGGCACCAACCCAGCTCTGTACTCCAGCTGCCCACGGTGGAGCAGGTGGAGCCAAAGCACCCAGGGTTCCTACAGATACGGTGGGCATTTGCCCTGCTCAACCTTGGAGACCCCCATTCCTCTACCCTGGATTCTTCCTAACTCCCAGGCACCCTGACACCCCTAGGGACATCACTGCCATCTGAGCATGGCCTCAGCGCCCCCTGGTGGCCACCCCAAGCCTGAACTGCAGAGTCTGGCCATCACAGATGTCCAGTTCACCTGTGTCTCTTTACCCAGCTGAGTTCCGGAGCAGGGTCCCACCCTGGACGCTGAGGCCCAGCCCTGCTCCTGAGGAGCGGATGACCCCATCCTGGTGGTGGTACCCACCCACGGAGTCACAGCACCAACTTTGTCCCCAGGGTGCCCCAGTTCCAGGATGCCCATTTACCAAAATACCTCCTATGACACAGAGCATCTGATTTTTATGTAAGATTCAGTACGTAACTGCAGCTTTTTGTTGTCAGCATCAGCTTGGGAAACTCTGTCCTCCTCCTCCACTGATAGCTGCAGGACAGATAGGAAAGCTGGACTCTGAGCAGGCCTGGCGGGAGGACCCCGATGATGGTGACCCTTGGAGGCCCTGAGCTCTAAGGGCCCACCTGCTCTGAACCACTGTCTCTCCTCTGATGCAGTTAGGGCTCAAGTGGAAACACCTGGCCACAGAGAGTAAAGGATTTGTCACAAGTGTTTGAACTTAGGGTGACTGTAGGGGCATCTTAAGCTGCCTCTGGAAGGCTGTATCCTTGAGTCTGTTGCTGGAGCTTGAAGCCACAGGGTAGGCTGTCGGAAGGGCAGGTGGCGGGGGAGCAAGAACGTGCTGGAATCCACAGGCACAAGCCCGTGCAGACAGGCTGAAACCCAGGTCAGTTCTACTGCCAGACTGCTCCTCAAAGAGCCAAACACACATCATCGGCCTAGGAGTTGAAGTTGAAGGCCCAACCCTGGGGAAGGTGGGCCAGTGGCAGGCATGCAAGGACCTCTCCTGTGACCCACCCAGGGAAGGGAGCTGTGGGAAATGTCACTCAGTCTAGCCAGAGTGACACGTTACACGTCCACCACAGCCTCTGAGGCAGCCATCACCATCCTTCTAGATGTTGATGTGGACCTGTCAGTTCCCTCGTGCCCTCCCTAAATTCCAGTCTCCATCAGGGAAAAGAGCCTGGGCTTGGAGGCCCACAGACCTGTGCTCAAACTCTCCACCTGGATGGACGAACTGAGCTTTGAGCCTCAGTTTCCCCATGTGTGAAACAGCAGTAATAATAGTACACTGCCTGCAGCAGTAATATGAGGATTGAAGATAATGCACATAACACACCCAGGATGCTGTGTTCAGGTAACCTGGTTCATATTAACCTAAAGAAAGCATAATGAACAAATTTAATCTGTGGTTAATAAAATCATGAGCCCAGGGTAATTTGTTTGGAAAAATGGTTGATTCCAGTGCTGGGGCAGAGAAAATACAAGATGGGTCTGGAAACTTCTTTTTTTTTTTTTTTAACAGAAGAAATGTTTAATATTATCAAAATGTGTAACATTACATTTTGAACAGTTTTTCTTTCATAAGGTGGCTGGATATTTGAGGGGTTTGCCAGGGAAAGGTTGTGACTCTATAATCTCAAAGCTTAATTTGTGGTTGATGGGACGGGACATCATTTCAGATATTTTTTTTTTTTGGCCGCGCCACACGGCTTGCAAGGTCTTAGTTCCCCGACCAGGGATTGAACCCCGGGCCCTTGGCAGTAAAGCTCGGAGTCCTAACCACTGGACTGCCAGGGAATTCCGCATTTCAGATTTTTAATCCAAAGTTGTATTGATTTTATTGGAGCACTGGATCTTCCATGAACAAAGACTCCTTTTTTTTTAACCCTATTTTTTAAGTTGAAGTGTAGTTGCTGTACAATATTATATGTTACAGGTGTACAATATAGTGATTCACAATTTTTAAAGGTTATACTCCATTTATAGTTATTGGAAAATACTGGGTATATTCCTTGTGTTGTATAATATATTCTTGTAGCTTATTTTATTTATTTATATTTATTTATTTATTTATTTGCGCTACGTGGACCTCTCACCATTGTGGCCTCTCCCGTTGCGGAGCACAGGCTCCGGACGCGCGGGCTCAGCGGCCAAGGCTCACGGGCCTGGCCGCTCCACGGCATGTGGGATCTTCCCGGACCGGGGCACGAACCCGTGTCCCCTGCATCGGCAGGCAGACTCTCAACCACTGCGCCACCAGGGAAGCCCTCTTGTAGCTTATTTTATACGTAATGGTTTGTACTTCTTAATCTCCTACCCCTGTATTGCCCCTCCCCCTTCTCTCTCCCCGCTGGTAACCACTAGTTTGTTCTCTATATCTGTGAGTCTATTTCTTTTTTGTTATAGTCACTGGTTCGTTGTATTTTTTAGATGCCACATATAAGTGATATCATACAGTATTTGCCTTTCTCTGTCTGCTTATTTCACTTAGCATAATACCCTCCAAGTCCACCCATGTTGTTGCAAATGGCAAAATTTCATTCTTTTTTATGGATGGGTAGTATTCCATTGTGTGTATGTGTGTGTGTGTGTGTGTGTGTGTGCGTGTGTGTGTATACCACTTCTTCATTCATCTCTTGATGAAGAACCTGGAAATCTCTTGCAGTACCAGAAAGTAAGGAAGTGCTGAAAAAAAAAGATGAGGGCTATTGACATGAGCCAACCTTAAGGAATTCCCAAAGGCTGAAGCGGGACAAAATGATCCACAAAATAAATAAGTACAGAATTGGATTATAACTCAGAAAAAATGTTCATGAGTTCCTAAAGCTAATAATTGGATTTAAATTTAAAAATCTAATATGAATAGAAATAAATAATTGAATAAATAAATTAATGGGGAAGAAAGGGCAGCTCTTCCTTACAGTAGAATTCCAATTAATACATACAGAAGAAATGAGGGAAATAGAAAATCATCATTAGGCAAACACCATAGTGATAACTGTTGCAGTCAAGAACCAGTGAGGGATGCTAAAATTAGTGGGAAAAAGTGCGATATGAAATAGGATTTTGTATAATCTCACAGTATTTCCCCACAACATATTTATTAATTACAAAGGAAAAATAGTAACTTTACAGTGGAGAAACATGACAGATAAAACCTCAACCAGGTGACAATAGTTGACATCACCAGTAATAAGACCTATGGCCATCATGTACCATGTAGCCCTTGTTACCACGTACCAAGAAGGGCACATCACTTTTGTGGTATTACCAAAAATGCATGATGCTTAACGTTGATAAATTAAGGGAAAGACTGAGAAACTGTCACGGACCAGAGGAGTTGAAAGAGACATGATGGTGAAGTATAATGTGGCATCCTGGATCCTGATGCAGAAAGGACATTAGTGGGAAAACTGGTGACATTTGAATAAAGCCTAGCATTTAGGTACTAGCACCGTATGAACAGTTTTGATGTTTTGGTTTTGATCCTTGTACTACAGTTAGGTAAGATATAAACATTAGAGGAAGCCAGGTGAAGGGTAAATGGGAACACTCTGCTATTTTTGTAACTTCTCTGTAAGTCTAAAAGTATTTCAAAATGAAAAGTTTAAAATAATTTTATAGGTTGAAAAGGAAGTTCAGTGGGAAATCTCCTTTCTTCTGGTGTCCTTCAACTATGCAAGTCCCTTCCCCACAGGGATCAATGTTATCAGTTTCTGATGTTTCCTTCCAGAATAATCTATGTGTCTGCAGCAACTAGTCTAGATCATATCTGTGGGGTTTTTTTTAAATTTTTAAATTTTATTTTATTTTTTATACAGCAGGCTCTTATTAGAATTAACTTTTTTTTTTTTTTTTTTTGCGGTACACAGGCCTCTCACTGCTGTGGCCTCTCCCGTTGTGGAGCACAGGCTCCAGACGCGCAGGCTCAGCGGCCATGGCTCACGGGCCCAGCCGCTCCGTGGCATGTGGGATCCTCCCGGACCGGGGCACGAACTGGTGTCCCCTGCATCGGCAGACGGACTCTCAACCACTGCGCCACCAGGGAAGCCCTAGTCATCAATTTTATACACATCAGTGTATACATGTCAATCCCAATCTCCAAATTCATACCACCACCACCACCACCACCGCCACTTTCCCCCCTTGGTGTCCATACGTTTGTTTGTTCTCTACCTCTGTGTCTCTATTTTTGCCCTGCAAACCGGTTCATCTGTACCATTTTTCTAGGTTCCACATATATGCGTTAATGTACGATATTTGTTTTTCTCTTTCTGACTTACTTCGCTCTGTATGACAGTCTCTAGATCCATCAACATCTCTACAAATGACCCAATTTCGTTCCTTTTTATGGCTGAGTAATATTCCATTGTATATATGTACCACATCTTCTTTATCTATTCATCTGTCGGGCATTTAGGTTGCCTCCATGACCTGGCTATTGTAAATAAGGCTGCAATGAACATTGGGGTGCATGTGTCTTTTTGAATTACGGTTTTCTCTGGGTATATGCCCAGTAGTGGGATTGCTGGGTCATATAGTAATTCTATTTTTAGTTTTTTAAGGAACCTCCATACTGTTCTCCATAGTGGCTGTATAAATTTACATTCCCACCAACAGTGCAAGAGGGTTCCCTTTTCTCCACACCCTCTCCAGCATTTATTGTTTGTAGATTTTCTGATGATGCCCATTCTAACTGGTGTGAGGTGATACCTCATTGTAGTTTTGATTTGCATTTCTCTAATAATTAGTGATGTTGAGCAGCTTTTCATGCGCTTCTTGGCCATCTGTATGTCTTCTTTGGAGAAATTTAGGTCTATTTAGGTCTTCTGCCCATTTTTTGATTGGGTTGTTGGTTTTTCTAATATTGAGCTGCATGAGCTGTTTATATATTTTGGAGATTAATCCTTTGTTGATTCATTGGCAAATATTTTCTCCTATTCTGAGGGTTGTCTTTTCATCTTGTTTGTAGTTTCCTTTGCTTTGCAAAAGCTTTTACGTTTCATTAGGTCTCATGTGTTTATTTTTGTTTTTATTTCCATTACTCTAGGAGGTGGATCAAAAAAATCTTGCTGTGATTTACGTCAAAGAGTGTTCTTCCTATGTTTTCCTCTAAGAGTTTTATAGTGTGTGGTCTTACATTTAGGCCTCTAATCCATTTTGAGTTTATTTTTATGTATGGTGTTAGGGAGTGTTCTAATTTCATTCTTGTACATGTAGCTGTCCAGTTTTCCCAGCACCACTTTTTTAAAATAAGTTTATTTATTTATTTTTGGCTGCACTGGGTCGTAGTTGCTGTACACGGGCTTTGCTCTAGTTGCGGTGAGTGGGGGCTACTCTTCATTGTCATGCACGGGCTTCTCACTGTGGTGGCTTCTCTTGTTATGGAGCATGGGCTCTAGGCACACAGGCTTCAGCAGTTGTGGCTCGCGAGCTCTAGAGTGCAGGCTCAGTAGTTGTGGCACACGGGCTTAGTTGTTCTGCAGCATGTGGGATCTTCCCAGACCAGGGCTCGAACCTGTGTCCCTTGCACTGGCAGACGGATTCTCAACCACTGTGCCACCAGGGAAGCCCATCCCAGCAGCACTTACTGAAGAGACTGTCTTTTCTCCATTATATATCCTTGCCTCCTTTGTCATAGATTAGTTGACCATAAGTGCGTGTGTTTATCTCTGGGCTTTCTATCCTGTTCCATTGATATATATTTCTGTTTTTGTGCCAGTACCATATTGTCTTGATTACTGTACCTTTGTAGTACAGTCTGAAGTCAGGGAGTCTGATTCCTCCACCTCTGTTTTTTTCACTCAAGACTGCTTTGGCTATTCGGGGTCTTTTGTGTCTCCATACAAATGTTAAGATTTCTTTGTTCTAGTTCTGTAAAAAATGCCATGGTAATTTGATAGGGATTGCATTGAATCTGTAGATTGCTTTGGGTAGTATAGTCATTTTCACAATATTGATTCTTCCAATCCAAGAACGTGGTATATCTCTCCATCTGTTTGTGTCATCTTTGATTTCTTTCATCAGTGTCTTATAGTTTTCTGAGTACAGGTCTTTTACCTCCTTAGGTAGGTTTATTCCTAGGTATTTTATTCTTTTTGTTGCAGTGGTGAATGGGATTGTTTCCTTAATTTCTCTTTATGATCTTTTGTTGTTAGTGTATAGGAATGCAAGAGATTTCTGTGCATTAATTTTGTATCCTGCAACTTTACCAAATTCACTGACTAGTTCTAGTAGTTGTCTGGTGGCATCTTTAGGATTCTCTATGTATAGTATCATGTCATCTGCAAACAGTGATAGTTTTATTTCTTCTTTTCTAATTTGTATTCCTTTTATTTCTTTTTCTTCTCTGATTGCCGTGGCTAAAACTTCCAAAACTATGTTGAATAATAGTGGCGAGAGTGGACGTCCTTGTCTTTTTCCTGATCTTAGAGGAAATGCTTTCAGTTTTTCACTATTGAGGATGTTTGCTGTGGGTTTGTCATATATGGCCTTTATTATATTGAGGTAGGTTCCCTCTATGCCCACTTTCTGGAGAGTTTTTATCATAAATGGGTGTTGAATTTTGTCAAAAGCTTTTTCTGCATCTATTGAGATGATTGTATGGTTTTTCTCCTTCAATTTGTTCATATGGTGTGTCACATTGATAGATTTGCATATATTGAAAAATCCTTGCATCCCTGGGATAAATCCCACTTGATCATGGTGTATGATCCTTTTAATGTGTTGTTGGATTCTGTTTGCTAGTATTTTGTTGAGGATTTTTGCATCTATATTCATCAGTGATATTGGTCTGTAATTTTCTTTTTTTGTAGTATCTTTGTCTGGTTTTGGTATCAGGGTGATGGTGGCCTCATAGAATGAGTTTGGGAGTGTTCCTCCCTCTGCAATTTTTTGGAAGAGTTTGAGAAGGATGGGTGTTAGCTCTTCTCTAAATGTTTATAGAATTCACCTGGGAAGCCATCTGGTCCTGGACTTTTGTTTGTTGGAAGATTTTTAATCACAGTTCCAATTTCATTACTTGTGATTGGTCTGTTCATATTTTCTATTTCTTCCCGGTTCAGTCTTGGAAGCTTATACCTTTTTAAGAATTTGTCCATTTCTTCCAGGTTGTCCATTTTATTGGCATAGAGTTGCTTGTAGTAGTCTCTTTGGATGCTTTGTATTTCTGCAGTGTCTGTTGTAACTTCTCCTTTTTCATTTCTAATTTTATTGATTTGAGTCCTCTCCCTCTTTTTCTTGATGAGTCTGGCTAAAGGTTTATCAATTTTATTTATCTTCTCAAAGAAACAGCTTTTAGTTTTATTGATCTTTGCTATTGTTTTCTTTGTTTCTATGTCATTTATTTCTGCTCTGATCTTTATGATTTCTTTCCTTCTACTAACTTTGGGTTTTGTTTGTTCTTCTTTCTCTAATTGCTTTAGGTGTAAGGTTAGATTGTTTATTTGAGATGTTTCTTGTTTCTTGAGGTAGGCTTGTATTGCTATAAACTTCCCCCTTAGAACTGCTTTTGCTGTGTCGCATAGGTTTTGGATCATCGTGTTCTCATTGTAATTTGTCTCTAGGTATTTTTTGATTTCCTCTTTGATTTCTTCAGTGATCTCTTGGTTATTTAGTAACGTATTGTTTAGCTTCCATGTGTTTGTGTTCTTTATGTTTTTTTCCCTGTAATTGATTTTTAATCTCATAGTGTTGTGGTCGGAAAAGATGCTCGATATGATTTCAATTTTCTTAAATTTACCGAGGCTTGATTTGTGACCCAAGATGTGATCTATCCTGGAGAATGTTCCAAGCGCACTTGAGAGGAAAGTGTAATCTGCTGTTTTTGGATGGAATGTCCTATAAATATCAATGAAACCTATCTGGTCTGTTGTGTCATTTAAAGCTTGTGTTTCCTTATTACTTTTCTGTCTGGATGATCTGTCCATTGGTGTAAGTGAGATGTTAAGTCCCCCACTATTATTGTATTATTGTCGATTTCCTCTTTCATAGCTGTTAGTAGTTGCCTTATGTATTGAGGTGCACCTATGTTGGGTACATATATATTTGTAATTGTTATATCTTCTTCTTGGATTGATCCCTTGATCATTATGTAGTGTCCTTACTTGTCTCTTGTAACATTATTTTAAAGTCTATTTTATCTGATATGAGAATTGCTACTCCAGCTTTCTTTTGATTTCCATTTGCATGGAATATCTTTTTCCATACCCTTTCTTTCAGTCTGTATGTGTCCCTAGGTCTGAAGTGGGTCTCTTGTAGACAGTATATATATGGGTCTTGTTTTTGTATCCATTTAGCGAGCCTGTGTCTTTTGGTTGGAGCATTTAATCCAGTCACGTTTAAGGTAATTATCAATATGTATGTTCCTATTACCATTTTCTTAATTGTTATGGGTTTGTTTTTGTAGGTCCTTTTCTTCTCTTGTGTTTCCCACTTAGAGAAGTTCCTTTAGCATTTGTTGTAGAGCTGGTTTGGTGGTACTGAATTCTCTTAGCTTTTGCTTGTCTGTAAAGCTTTTGATTTCTCCGTCAAATCTGAATGAGATCCTTGCCAGGTAGAGTAATCTTGGTTGTAGGTTCTTCCCTTTCATCATTTTAAATATATCGTGTCACTCCCTTCTGGCTTGTAGAGTTTCTGCTGAGAAATCAGCTGTTAACCTTATGGGAGTTCCCTTGTATGTTATTTGTCATTTTTCCCTTGTTGCTTTCAATAATTTTTCTTTGTCTTTAATTTTTGCCAATTTGATTACTATGTGTCTTGGCCTGTTTCTCCTTGGGTTTATCCTGTGTGGGACTCGCTGCGCTTCCTGGACTTGGGGGGCTATTTCCTCTCCCATGTTAGGGAAGTTTTCGACTATAATCTCTTCAGATATTTCCTCTGGTCCTTTCTCTCTCTCTTCTCCTTCTGCGACCCCTAAAATGCGAATGTTGTTGCATTTAATGTTGTCCCAGAGGTCTCTTAGGCTGTCTTCATTTCTTTTCATTCTTTTTTCTTTATTCTGTTCCACAGCAGTGAATTCCACCATTCT
Source organism: Grampus griseus (assembly GCF_964374135.1). Classification (NCBI taxonomy): domain Eukaryota; kingdom Metazoa; phylum Chordata; class Mammalia; order Artiodactyla; family Delphinidae; genus Grampus; species Grampus griseus. The sequence continues at coordinate 22,203,244 of NC_139006.1, read as the reverse complement.
GTCTTCCAGGTCATGTATCCGTTCTTCTGCCTCAGTTATTCTGCTATTGATTCCTTCTAGTGTATTTTTCATTTCAATTATTGTATTGTTCATCTCTGTTTGTTTGTTCTTTAATTCTTCTAGGTCTTTGTTAAACATTTCTTGCATCTTCTCGATCTTTGCTCCATTCTTTTTCCGAGGTCCTGGATCATCTTCACTATCATTATTCTGAATTCTTTCTTTGGAAGTTTGCCTATTTCCACTTCATTTAGTTGTTTTTCTGGGGTTTTATCTTGTTCCTTCATCTGGTACAAAGTCCTCTGCCTTTTCATTTTGTCTACCTTTCTGTGAATGTGGTTTTCCTTCCACAGGCTGCAGAATTGTAGTTCTTCTTGCTTCTGGGGTCTGCCCTCTGGTGGATGAGGCTATCTAAGAGGCTTGTGCAAGCTTCCTGATGGGAGGGACTGGTGGTGGGTAGAGCTGGGTGTTGCTCTGGTGGGCAGAGCTCAGTAAAACTTTAATCCTCTTGTCTGCTGATGGGTGGGGCTGGGTTCCCTCCCTACTGGTTGTTTGACCTGAGGTGACCCAGCACTGGAGCCTACGTGGCTCTTTGTTGGGGCTAATGGCGGACTCTGGGAGGGCTCACACCAAGGAGTACTTCCCAGAACTTCTGCTGCCAGTGTCCTTGACACCACGGTGAGCCACAGCCACCCACTGCCTCTGCAGGAGATCCTCCAACACTAGCAGATAGGTCTGGTTCAGTCTCCTATGGGGTCACTGCTCTTTGCCCTGGGTCCCAATGCGCACCCTACTTTGTGTGTGCCCTCCAAGAGTGGAGTCTGTTTCCCCCATTGTACACCAATATTTCTATAGCATTATTCACAATAGCCAAAAGGTGGAAGCAACACAACTGTCAACTGATGGATGAATGGATAAATATAATAAAATATGGTCTATCCATACAATGGAATGTTATTCAACCATAAAAAGGAATGAAATTCTGACACATGCCACAACGTGGATGAACCTTTAGGACATTATGCTAAGTGAATTGAGCCAGACACAAAAAGACAAACACTATGATTCCACTTACAGGAGGTACCTAGAACAGTCAAATTTGTAGATACAGAAAGTAGAATCGTGGTTGCCAGGGGCTAAGGGAAGGGGGAAATGGGGAGTTTAGCGTTTAATGGGTTTAGAGTGTCAGTTTGGAAAGATGAAAAAGCTCTGGAGATGGATGGCGGTGATAACAATGTAAATCTACTTAATCCCATTAAAGTGTACACTTAAAAATGGTTTAAAAGGCAAATTTTATTTTATCTATAGTTTGTCAAAATTTTAAAGTTCCCTTACTGTTATTTTAGTAGAATTTCAGAAAGGAGCAGAATCACATGCCCATGTTGAATCCACTACCTGACCCAGAAGTCTCGGGAGTTGTTTAAAAGAAAGGGTTTTATTTGCCAGGTGTAGGGGTAGTTTTCTGGTTTTATTTTTAATTTCTAGTTTTGTAGATTGTTATCAAAGAAGGATGTATGAACTCCAGTTCTTCTATATTATAATTTATTGACATTTTCTCTGTGCCCTAATCTATGGCCTTTAATAAACGTAATCACTATGCTTATTTAGTGCCTGCTAGCTGTTGCTCTAGGAATATTACCTACAACATCTACTGTAATTTTCTTGACATCTGTATAGAGTATTAGTACCACTTTCTAGATAGGGAAGCTGAGGCTCAAAGAAGCTACGTCATGTGCTCACAGACACAGTCAGGAAGTGGCTGAGCTGAACTAATATTAACACAAATAACAGCTGCCTTGAAGGAGGGTTTCTAGGTTGCCAAGCACTCCACAGAAGTTGTACAATTTAATCTCTGTAACAGCTTTGCATGAAGGCTCAATCAGCCCCATTTTCCAAATTGGAAAGTGAGGTCCAGCTGGAGATTTGAACCCAGGTGTGTTTCAGAGTCTGGGCCTTTTCGATTGCACCAGTGGAGGGTCATCCAGCCCTCTCAGGGGCACCTGAGAGAGGAGAGCAGAGCCCTTTGAGAAGCAGCCTGCGGTGGCGGAGAAACCAGGAGGGTTGAGCAGCATTTTGTTACTGGGAAGCCCAGGGATGGTGTAATGAGAACATTTGCAGCAGAGGGAGATGGGGGCAGCGGAGGAGGGGTCCTGGGCAGACTCTAAGCCCCTCTGCCCTGGGAGCTGTGCCAGTCCTGGCCTGGGCGGGGCGGGGGGAGTTGGAGCTGCCCACCTTCAGCAGGTGGGACACTGGCCTAGTCAGTGAGGCTCGTGGACAGTCACCTCCTGCTTCCTTCCAGAAAGGCTCTGCAGCAACTTTTAGAAATGTGTAAGATAAAAACAACAGAAAAAACAAGCACACACAAACTGAAGTAGAGGAATAGTAATTACAGGAAGAAGAATCTAGAAAGAAGGTCCAGACGTAGAAAGGCTGACGTGAGGCTGCCCATGCAACAATTCCATTGGAAGGGAAGGGTGGCAATTAATGTCACCCGTGCGCCCTCTAGTGGGCACAGACGGAAAGAATATTTAATTTGTTCAACCTTTATTTATTATGCACCAGTGTGGAGAGAGGGTGGGAAGAGCGTGCTCTCAGTTTCTGTGTGTCACAAAGAGGAAGGAACTTGCTGAAGGTCACACAGCACCAGGTCAATTCTCGACACCACCTTCCTCTGATTGGATGAGACCTCATTGGCAGGTGAAGATGGGACAAGGGGGAAAGCCTGGGCCCTGCAGTCACCAGCCCTGGCCTGGACTCCCAGCTCGGCACATTGTTGCCTTGTGAAGTTGGGAAAGTTCCTCAGCCTCTCAGGGCTTCAGTGTGCTCACCTGTAAAGTGAGGGTTATCGTAGCACCCACCTCTTGAGAACAGTGAGGGTTAAATAAAGTGATGGAGGTCAAGGGTATACAAAGTACTTGGCCCATGATGGGTTCAGAGTTCTTAGAGTGGAGAAATTGAGGCCCAAAGAGGTGCACAGGCCTGTCCAACATCAGCCAGCTCAGTAGGGCAGGGTAGAAAATGAAAAACGTCCTCCTCCAATCAGGAGGTGATGTTGTTAGTAATGATGTATTTGTTGGGAGAATCTGGTTCTCTCTCCAGGTGGGCTTCGCCATCATCGGCTCTGCTCCACCCATCCTGGAGTCTCAGAGGGCCAGGGTCCCAGGAGCAACTGTTCTAGACACAGCGGTCAGCGTTTGATGGTGAGTGTGACTCGGCCGTGTGGCCAGCTGGGTTTGGTGGTGGCGGTGGAGAGGGAAGCCCCCAAACGCACCCTTTCCCTGCTTCCGTCTCCCACCTCTGCAAGCTGTAACTATACGGCCTTTGGCCTCCTCTTATTAGTAGCATCCTTTTAGCTTTCCTGTCAGGCTGAGCTGTGGGAGAGAAGGCCCAGGCCCACAGGGGAGTCGGGGAGAAATCGGCTCTGCCCACTGGCCTAAGTCTTCTCATCTTTCCTTGGAGACAGTCATGGGATTGAATTGTTGGGAGAGTTCAGTGGGTTAATATGTGAAAAAGCCAAGCACAGTGATTCGTTCACAGTAACTGTTAGTAGGAGGAATATCATCCTTCACAATTCAGGCTGGATGTCACCTCCTCCAGGAAGCCACCCTGAGTGGTGTTATAATTATCCCTTTGTCTGTCTTTCTCCCACACTCCACCGTAGCCCCAAGGAGGGATCGTGCTGCCTTTTGCTCATTGTTGTATTCCCAATATGGCTGGTTTAGTGACAAATATATTTTAGGTGAATGAGTGGGACTTGTGAGAGCACATATCCAAGGGCTCTGGGGCCAGTCCCTCAGCGCTGTCACTCACACACTGTTTGGCTTAAGCTCTTGGAGTTGCATCAACCGTCCACCTGGATAAAGTGGAGCTGAAGTGAGAAGGAAATGAGACCCTCTGCACACTGCCTGGCCCACCAGAGGTGCTCCATAAACATTCATTGTTGCTCTGCACTTCCTGCTTTGGACTCCCATAGCCCCCAGCCCATCCCCTACCACAGCACCAATCACACTCGTGTCTGCTGCTCTGTCATCCTCCCCAGACAAACAGTAGGGTCAGCAAGAGCAGGGCCTTTGCCTCAGCCATGCAACTATCCAACACCCAGTCCAGGGCATGATTCAGATCAGGGACTTGGGAACTGCTTTCTGAAGGACCCAGATGTCTGGTTCCCTTGCCTTCCTGCCTCTACACTGTTGTCCCTGGATCACCTTTTCCTTCTGTCTCAGCCCATGCAACTGTGTTCTTATTGGGCAAAGCCTAGCACAAATGTCACTTTCCTCAGGATATCCTTCCTGAGCAAACTGACGCTGTGACTTCTGTCTCCTTGGAAATCTTCCATCTCTGACTGCTTCTACCACTAACTTGTCACTTTCACATAAGCTGTCCAGCTTGGTACCTTTAAGTTCCTTGGTTTGTTTTGTTGGGTAATTCTTCTCTTTCCATGTCACATTCCCAGTGAAATTTTGTTTTCCAATGAGGCTGATGGCATTTGCCAACATTTATCATTAGGGGAATGGTGGTTCCTCCAGACAGCTGTATATAGCACATGGAACATGGCATGTACATATAGAATTCTATTTGTTTCCTGTCTACTTCAGAAGAGGATTTAAAAAGTGGAGTAAGGTCTGTAATGTAGTTAATGGTATTGTTCCAATGACAATATCCTGGTTTCAATATTATACTACCAATATATAAAATGTCACCATGGAGGGAAGCTGGGTGAGGGGTACATGATACCCTTTGTGTACTATTTTTGCAACTTCCTGTAAGTCTATAATTATTTTAAAAATAACATTTTATAAAAAGTAGTTGAGGGACTTCCCTGGTGGCACAGTGGTTAAGAATTCACCTGCCGATGCAGGGGACACGTGTTCGAGCCCTGGTCTGGGAAGATCCCACATGCCGTGGAGCAACTAAGCCCGTGTGCCACAACTACTGAGCCTGAGCTCTAGAGCCTGTGAGCCACACCTACTGAGCCCGTGTGCCACAACTACTGAAGCCCACACGCCTAGAGCCCGTGCTCCGCGACAAGAGAAGCCACTGCAATGAGAAGCCCGCACACTGCGACAAAGAGTAGTCCCCACTTGCCGCAACTAGAGAACGCCAGCGCGCAGCAGTGAAGACCCAATGCAGCCAAAAATAAATAAAATAAATTTTTTAAAAAAGTAGTTCAGGCTGATTAAACATAGAAAACTATATTAAATATTAAAACAGTAATATCTGGATTAGATGGGACATACAGACTTGGCTGTGCATGCTTATTTATCAATATATTTTATAATATTAAAAGTTTGGTGACAACCTAAGTGTTCAGCTGTAGGGGATTGTTTTTTAGAACAGTGATGCCACCCATACTGTAGAATTCCATGCAGGCATTGGAAAGCACTAAATAGAAATGTATTTATTGTTTTGGGAAAGCTTTACCAATATCTTGGTGAGTTAAAAATACCGCATGATATGTCGAGTCTGGAAGGGTATTCACCAAAATGTTAAAAATGATTGTCTCAGGTCGGTGGGATTGCAGATGATTTTTTATCTCCTTTTGCTTACTAGTATATTTCCATTTCTCTACAATGCAAATATTATTTTAAATATTTTAAAGAGAATAATCAGAAATTATCTAGGAGGAGGAGAAAGTTAATAGTACCAGAGTTGGGAGCGAGATAGCTATAGAAATTGAGGTCCTGGCCGACCCAGCAAAAGGGGAAATGGGACATTATGAAGTTCTCCTTGGAGGGTCTGAGGTTTTCCCGTAAAACGCGGAATTCCCCTATAGGGCTGCACTGAAGGGCTGCAAGCGCTAGACTAGACTTACAGCTCTAGTTTAACTCTTCTCTTCACAAGGTAAGTGCTCTTGAGCAACACCTGCCCCTTTCAGAACCTCAGTTTTCCCATCTGTAACACAGAAGGGAAACGGACCTCAAAGTCTCTACGAACTTTTTCATTTCCATCACGTTCAATTGCTTAACGGTTAGCTGGCCTAATTTTTCTCCGCGCTCTACCGAAGACAGGGGCGGAGAAGGACGTGTCGGGGGTGGAGTTAATTCCGGTAGGCCCCGCCCCTTCTGGCCCCACCCCGCGGGCACCAACCCCCGCCCCAGCCAGTGCACCCTTGACCCCGCCCCCAGCCCGTGCGTCCACCGGAAGTGCCCGCGCGCGGGCAGCTCACTTCCGCCCGGCAGGTGACAGTCGTGGGGCTCGGAGCTGCCGGCGGCACGGACGCACGGGGAGAGCAGGGGGACAAGGCCGCAGACATTTTACTGCCGCGTCGAGCAGCGCCGTGGCTCCGGGAGCCGTTCGGACCTGTGGGTGAGGAAACGGGAAGCCTGACGAGGCCGGAGAAGTGGTGGGGCGGGGAGTCAGGGGTCTGAGGTGAGGGGTTTCTGGGGTCAAAGGTCACGGAGAGGACAGGGAGCTGGAGGGACTAGAGTGGCTTCCCAAGCCAGGACGAGGCAGAAGGGCTGCGGGTTCATTCATTCGCGCCTCCTTGGCCGCCGGCCTGCACCCCAGCCACCCCAAGTCCGCATTCCCTCCCAGGGCGCCCTCCCGGAGAGACTCCTAGACTTAAGCCTGAGGGAGCCTGCGCCTGGCCAGACAGGAAACTTCTCTTTGGGTACTGGTTCCCCCTGCACAGTCACCCCCGTGGCTATCCTGAGGCCTCCTCGTCGTTCAGGGCCTTATCTCTTTGCCAAGGTTCAAAAAGGAAAAAAAGAAAAACTAAGAAATGGCCTGGTGCAGCCTCCTCTGGGGTGGGGTTGGGCTTGGTCTGTCCGTAGGCGCCTCACGGACAAGTTAACTGGGGACACCTGTAATAATGCCAAAAGTACTGATGGAAATGCTAGCTACTGGTTACTGAGCTCCTCCTACTGTGTACCAAGCCCTGTGCTAGGCACTTATAATGCCTCATTTAAGCTTCTCAGCAACCTTTGTGAGGTAGCTACTGTTGTTATCCCCATTTTATCCACGAGGAAACTGAGGCACAGAGAGGTTAAATCACACCTGTAAGGTCAATTGGGTAGTATAGACAAGAGCCAGGGTTCCCACCCAGGCTCTCACGGACCTGTAAGTGCAGAGACAAAGGAGAGGCTGGAGCAAGGTTGGGGTGTAGGGGCTATTTAATATTTTTAGCTACCATTAAATTTGCACCTATATAAAGATGTAGCCTTCTTGCTTCTCGTCTGATCTTCATAAGGAGTATTTGATTCACTTTCTTCAGGATGAAACAGTTCTGTAGGCTATTGCTATAACTGATTACCTTTCAGGGCAAGAGAGGAAGTTTTTCCTGACTATTGAGAACTGTGAGACATAAAACAGGCTGGCCATGAAATGAATTTAAGAATATCCAGGACTTCCCTGGTGGCGCAGTGGTTGGGAATCCACCTGCCAATGCAGGGGACACGGGTTTGAGCCCTGGTCCGGGAAGATCCCACATGCCGCAGAGTAACTAAGCCCATGTGCCACAACTACTGAGCCTGCGCTCTAGAGCCTGTGAGCCACAGCTACTGAGCCCACACACCACAACTACTGAAGCCTACGCACCTAGAGCTCATGTTCCACAACAAGAGAAGCCATGACAATGAGAAGCCCACGCACCTCAACAAAGAGTAGCCCCCACTTGCTGCAACTAGAGAAAGCCTGCACGCAGCCATGAAGACCCAACACAGCCAAAAAACTAACTAAAGAAATTAATTTTTTTAAAAAAAGAAAAAAACAATATCCAGAACCTCTCTTGAGAGTGGTTGAGCTGCATTCTTTTTGGAGTGAAGAGAGGAACCACGTGACCGCTAGGGGATCTTTTGGCCCTGGGTTCTTGAAGAACATTCCCAAGGGAAGGGTCTGTGTCTCTGAGAAAAGTACAGGTCCCATGGCTTCTTGACTGGGGAGCCACATCTTGTCCAGGAGCTGGTAAGGTGATTTCATGGCCAGAGGATGAGGCTTTGTGAGTCTGAGCCTTATTCCTTTGCAGAGACATTCACTTGCTCCAGTTCTGCCTCAGTTTCCCTGATAGCAGCACAGAGCTGCTGATTTCCTACCCACTCCTAGGTATTATAAGCCTTAACGAACCCTTGAGGGTTTCCACATGCTTCTGAAGAAAGCTGTGATATAAATATTACTGTAGTGCCTGTTTTTAAACTCTATGATCTGTTCTCCTAGTTCCATTGAATTCACGGAAACTTAATATTGTCACCTTATCCCCGTCTTTCCAAGGGAGGATTTGAGATGAAGTGACTTGTCACAGATGGTAGGAACATGAGCAGAGCTCAGAGCATCTGGCTCCCTGTCCTGAGTTGAGCCTACCAGGCCTCTTCGACCTCTTAGAGCAGCTTCATGAAGAGTGACTTCACTAGTTTACAAAGACTCAGATCCCTTAGAGGTTGTGTAGAGATTATCTGTTGAGTGTGGTTTGAGCAGAGGCTTTACCTGAGCGACGTGAATATCTTAGAGGTGTGATGGAAAAAGCACTCCTCGACTCCCCATCAGTTAACCCTGGGTTCCAGTCCCAGCTCAGCAGCTTCTTGGTAGTGTGACCTGGAGCCTTCTTTACCTCAGCTCTCAAATAATACCTTCCCCTCCCCACCCCCCCACCACCGAACACTGGCATATGTCGGGGCTGGACAAGGACATTTGTCAGAGCCTGTTGTGGTGGTGGGTGCCTTGACCCTAGGCAGTTGATGCCCACTGGGGGCCTGGTTTTGGGGGTGTTACTTCTATCTGCAGACAGAGACCTTTATGTACACAGGACTTCTCCCATCCTTCTTGTTTCACTTCCTAAAAGTGTTTCAGAAGAAATTCAGTCTGTTGGTCCTCCTGGCTCTGGGCTTGGACTTTCATCTTTTTCTAGTCATCCTTTGAAGCTGTTGTATGTCTTGACTGCTCACTTCCTGAAAACCCCCACGCCTGGCACCAAAGCCTGATGTGCTGATGGTGAGCAAACATTGCTTGGTTATGAGTTTCGCGCTTTGGTGTATTTCTGAAAGCTAAAGGGGCATCTGTTGCTTGTAGGTATTTCTTTTTCTGAACAGGTCTTTTTTTTTTTTTTTTTTGTGGTACGTGGACCTCTCACTGCTGTGGCCTCTCCCATTGCAGAGCACAGGCTCCGGATGCGCAGGCTCAGTGGCCATGGCTCACAGGCTCAGCCGCTCCGCAGCATATGGGATCTTCCCGGACCGGGGCACGAACCCGCGTCCCCTGCATCGGCAGGCGGACTCTCAACCACTGTGCCACCAGGGAAGCCCTGAACAGGTCTTTTTGCCTAAGATAGGTCACTGATAAGTTATCAGAGCACAGGAATGGTTTTTGTGTTCTTCTTCGCTTCACACAGAGAGGAACAAATAACTCCAGAGAGAGAATATTACTTGGGCAAGTGGCGAATCCTTTAAAAAAAAAATTCTGCTTGAATATCCATCAGTGGATCCTCATTGCTCTCAGGCTGAAATTCACATTCCTTAGCGTGGCGGTCAAAGCCTTTTGAGCTCTGACCTCTGCCGGGTTCTCCTGCCTCATCTCTCCTACTACTCACTTCCAGCATCTCCCCAAGTTCCAGTCAAACTCAACTGCTTGCCACTTCTGCCATCCCCAGTTGTTTACCTCTGTGTCTTTGCTTTGTGCTGTTCCCACCTCCTGAGCACCAGTTCCTGTCACACACACCCACTTCTTTGCTAGACCACTACTTGGTGCTTCCCATCTGATCATCTCCTGCACCTTGCAAGCCTGAACTGGTTGTCCTGTGGCATTGATCACAGTGGGTTGTCATTGTCTGTGTACTTGGCTGTCTTCTAAGTAAACAGCTCTTAATCCCTGGAGAGGACTTGTTTTAACTGTCTGTGTCTCCAGCACCTAGTGAAATATCTGGCACATAGTAGGTGCTCAGTAAATGTCTGGTGAATGAATGAATGAATATCACATTGAATTTTTAGGATTCCTTGACTCCTAAGGAATTCAGAGCACTTCCCAGATGATCTCCTGTCCATCATCATGTCACCCCAGGGAGGTAGGGAGAAATCTGCCCAATGGTGGGAATAACTACTCTCGAACTACTGCTACCACCCAGCCAGCCATCAGAGTGCTTCAGGGCCTCCAGAGACCTGGGGGTTGGAGAGCAGCAGGAGGTGCTGGTGGTAACGGCTCTCCCTGTGTAGTAGTAAAAGTGGCTAACATTTATCAAGCACTTGGTGGGCTGGGTACTGCTGAGGGCTTTGCATGTATTCACTTGTTTTAGCCTCACAAACCCCTCAAGTATGTGACATTGTAATTCTCGTTTTGCAGTTGTGGTATGGTTGTGCCTGTTAGGTTGTGTAGACCCCTTGAGAGCCCATGTTGTACCCTCTGTGGCCACCTTTCCTTTCCCAATCCCTTGTTCTTGAATTGTCTCCTGTTATTTAATGGAGCTGAGGAAGGGCTTGGCTATGGTTCTAGCCTCCCAAGCCTCATGCTTTTTGAGTTTTTGGCCTTGGGCTTGACCTCTGACCTCCATTAAGAGGGTCTCCCTGAAGTTGGGAGGCCTTCTCTAGTTAAGGTAACAGTATGGTTGGTTGACTACAGAATGCCCAGAGGTCATCATCAGCCAGGATGCCTTAGTCATTGATCCATTGTCTCCTCTGTGGACTTGAGCTGCAAGATTTGTAGGTTTGGAAGTCAGGTCTCAAAAGCTTTAAAACTGGGACTTCAATGGCAGTCCAGTGGTTAAGACTCCACGCTTCCACTGCAGGGGGTGCGGGTTCAATCCCTGGTATGGGAAATAAGATCCCACAAGCTGTGTGGCGTGGCCAGAAAGTTTAAAAAAAAAAAAAGTTTTAAAACCAGCCCTTCAGTGTTGGTTTTCAGCAGTGAAGACATTTGTTACAGCTGAGCTCTATAGAGGACTAGCCTTAGGTGACATACTCTTTTTTTTTTTTTTTTTTTTTTTTTGCGGTGTGCGGGCCTCTCACTGTTGCGGCCTCTCCCATTGCGGAGCACAGGCTCCGGACGCGCAGGCTCAGTGGCCATGGCTCACAGGCCCAGCCGCTCCGCAGCATGTGGGATCTTCCCGGACCGGGGCACGAACCTGCGTCCCCTGCATCGGCAGGCAGACTCTCAACCACTGCGCCACCAGGGAAGCCTGGATGACATACTTTTTATCACACCCTAATTGCTTTTAGGGTCCTAAGCATATTTAGAGTAGAATGACAAAATTTCATTATAGCAAGCTATTGAGTCTTTTCTGTGGTTTTCACTCTTTGATCTCTAAGGGCTGGGTGGCTGGATGTTGAGACACTGAGGACAGAGCCTTCATATGCCCAACATTCATTTATTCGTTTGTTCGTTCCTTCATTCATTCAGTATTTATTGAGCCCTGCTGTGCCCCTGGCACTGGGCTAAATGTGGTGACAGGTAAACAAGCCAGACAGTTTCTGCCCTTGGATTGCTTACCACATTCTAGTGGGGGAGAGAGACAAAGAAGAAATAGAAAACAAATGTTATAATTAGAAAAACAGATAAATCATGAGGGAAATGAGGCAGAGCAGCTCACCCCTGTTAAAATGTAAGCCAGATCTCAGGACTCTTGCTTAAAACCCTCCAGTGGCACTCAGCTTATTCAGAGTAAAAGCCAGAGTCCTTACCTTGACCTGTAAGGCCCCCTCCATTCTCTGACCTCATAACCCACTGCCCCCCTCACAGCTCACTCTGTTCAAGCCACATCACTTCCCTGCTGTTCCTCAAACAGGCCAGGCATACTCCCACCTTTGCACTATTTTTTATGCCTGGAAGGCTCTTCCCCAGGCAGTGTCACCTCTCAAGGAGGCCTTTTGTGGCCACCCTGGTTAAATTTCAACCTCCCACTCGTCCTCCCCCACACTCCCTATCCTCCTTCCCTGCTTTCTTTTTCTCCATAGCATTTATCACTGTCTGAGATACTATATATGTTACTTATTTATCTTGCTTGTAGTTCCTGTCTGCCATTAGGATGTAAGTTCTATGAAGGGAAAGGTTTTTGTCTGTTTAATTCACTGCTTCATCCCCAGCATATAAACCTATTTATGGCTCAGTAAATATGTGAATAGGAGTACTGGGCTATGAGGACAGAAAAATACCTACTTAGTGCGTGCAAGGATGGTATCTTTGAAGTGATGTCACCTAAGCTGAGATTTGAAGGATAAATCTAGAAGCTGGAGAGATAATCCAGGCAGAAGGATCAGCAAGTATGAAGGCAGTGAAGAGCTTGTCAACTAGAGGAACACAGAAGGCTGTGGGCCTGGAGGGTTATAGGCGGAAGGAAGGGCCTAGCTGAGCTCACATCATAGCCTGTGTCAGAACCCCCTCTGCACACCTCCCCCAGTAATTTGTTTCCCCACTTCCTGCAGCTCTGGTCACCCTGAGCTGATGCCCAGGGCTGGGGATAGTGATCTGATGGTGATCTGAAGGAAGTGGCCTGAACATTTCTCCCATTGGAGATGTTGCCACCTGACCGTCTACCCTTTGCCCTTTCTTCTCTCTCTTATCATTTATCTACTTACCTTCCATTTACTGTCTGTAAAATGGGCTAGGGTGTTTGGCATTCTCAATTTCAAAATAGCTTGACAACCAGAACAGATGTAGCTCTGACCCTGGCAAACACCATGAAATCAACATTGGGAAGCTGCTCTCTAGCTGAGGTTGGTTTACAAAACATGAAATTTCCCTAAGAGGAGGATTGAGCACCAGTCATTTGAATATTTACTGAGCCCCTACTACTTGCCAGGTACCAGTCTAGGAGCTAGGAATACAGTAGGGAACAAAATGAACAAAATCCTTGTCCTTATGGAATTTCATTATGGAGGGGAAAAAAATAGATAAGTGTTTTATCCTATGTTGGTGATAAGTACTTAGAGGAAAAAACAGAAAGAGGAAAGAAGGATAGGAAGTGTGGGGGATTTGTTGGGGGTGTGTACAGTTTTAAATAAAGTGGTTGGAGAAGACCTCAGTGAGAAGGTGACATTTGAGCCAAGACATGAAAGAGGTGAGGGATACATACACTACCAAATGTAAAATAGATACCTAGTGGGAAGCAACTGCATAGCACAGGGAGATCAGCTCGGTGCTTTGTGACCACGTAGAGGGGTGGGATAGGGAGGGTAGGATAAGGAGGGTGGGAGGGAGACGCAAGAGGGAGGAGATATGGGGATATATGCATATGTGTAGCTGATTCACTTTGTTATAAAGCAGAAACTAACACACTATTGTAAAGCAATTATACTCCAATAAAGATATTAAAAAAAAAGAGGTGAGGGACTGGGGTGGGGGGGAGGAAAGAAATAGGTGCGGGAGATTAAGAGGTACAAACTTCCAGTTACAACATAAATGAGTCACAGGTATGAAATGTACAGCGTGGAGAATATAGTCCATAACTATGTAATATCTGTATGGTGACATATCATAACTAGACTTACAGTGGTGATAACTTGGAAATATGTATAAATATCGAATCACTATGTTGTGTAAAAGGAACTAACATAGTGTTGTAGGTCAATTATACTTTAAAAAACAAACAAACTTACAGAGAAAGAGATAAGATTTGTGGTTACCAGAGGTGGGAGTTGGGGGAAGGGGAATTGAATGAAGGCAGTCAAAAGGTACAAGCTCCCAGTTAAAAGATACATAAGTATTAGGAATGTAATGCACAACATGATAAGTATAATTAACACTGCTGTATGTTGTGTATGAAAGTTGTTGAGAGTAAACTTAGATTTCTCATCACAAGGAAAACATTTTTTTTCTGTTTTATTTTGTATTTATATGAGATGATGGATGTTCACTAAACTTACTGTGATAATCATTTCATGATGTATGAAAGTCAAATCATTATGCTGTACACCTTAAACTTATACAGTGCTGTATGTCAATTATATCTCAATAAAACTGGAGGGGGGAAAAAAGATGAGGAGCTGAGCCATGAGACTTTATAGAGAAAGAGCCTCCTTGGCAAAGTGAACAGCATGTGCAAAGGCCCTGGGGTTGAAACATGCCTGTTGTGTTCCAGGATCAGCAAAGAGGCCCGTATGGCTGGAACTGAGGGAGTGATGGGGAGAACAGTGGAAGAAGAGTTTGAAAGAGATAATGACAGGGAGGGTGTGTGTGTGAGAGACAGAAGCGGGTATGCATCTCATAGGGCTTTGTGGGCCATGAGGCCATGGTAGGGACTTTGGCTTTTACTCTGAGTGAGACAGGGAACCATTGGGAGATTTTGAGCAGAGGGGTGCCATTGTGTGATTTAGACTGTCATAGGACCATTCTGGCTGTTGCCGGGATGGGCTGTCAGGTGCAGTGTGGAAGCAGCTTTGGTAGCAATCTCAGTGGGAGGGGATGATGGCCTGGGGCCAGGTGGTAGTGATAGAGCTGGTGAGAAGCCCCCTTCGTGGACTCGGAATTCATTTTGAGGTTAGGCCCGACAGGAATTACTGATGGATTAGATGTATGATATGAGAGAGAGTGTGTTATCAAGGGTAACTGAGGTTTTGGGCCTGAGAACCTGTCAAAGATGGTTTGGGTAATAACTGGATAATGAAGACTGCAGGATGAGTCAGTTGGGGGATAGGAGGAAGCAAGTGGCAGTTTTTATCCTTTTAAGTTTGAGCTGCCTGTTAGCCATATAGACATTCCAGTGATATCAGGCAATTTGAATATATGAGCTGGGAGTTCAGAGGAGAGGTTGGGCCTGGGGATGTAAAGTTGTGAGTTGTCAGCACATAGATGGTACTTAAAGGCATGACACTGGATGAAGCAAGCAGCTGGAGGAGGGAAGAGGGCCTCTGGGAAAGGGCAGAGGAACCAGGCCTGAGCCCTGGGTCACTCCAGGTGTTGAAGGAGAGGGAGAGGAGGAGGAACAAAGGAGACTAGACAGTGGGGTAGAAGGGAAAGTGGAGAGCATGACATCCTGTAATCCAAGGGAAGAAAATGTTTCAAGGAGGATGGAGTGATCAGTAGCATCAAATGCTTGTTAGCATGAGACTTGTCATAAGATCACTGCGTCTTCTGCTGGCAGGGTCCAACTCACCCTGGCATCCAAGGCTGTCTTTGAATCTCATCCTTCCCTGACTAACCTCATCTGCTCCTTTCCCTGCCATGATCTTGCCTTCAGCCAAGCAGGGGTCTCACAGACTCCTAAATATGTGTGCTTGTTTTGGCCTTGGATATGTCACTCCTCTCTCAGCATCTCTAACTCCTCATTTTTAAATAGGTTACTGGAGAATTAAATGACACAGGGGCTCTAAATTACTTAGCACAGAACCTGTGCCCCAGCCAGTGTTTGTGTTTGTTTAGTTATTCTCAATTCACTCCCTGTTATGTGGTCATCTTGTGGGTCTTCTCCATGTCACCTTCGCCCCACCCTTTCCAAATCCGACACATATTTTCATGTCCAGCCAAGCCCCTTTTAATCCAAGAGGGCTTCCTTTGATGCTCCACTCATCTCAAAGTCTCCTCCTCAGAGCTTTGGTGGCAGTTATCTGGAGGGCACGATTACTCTGCTGTTCCCCTGAAGTCCTTCACCTGCCCTCTGAATCTGTAGGAGCCATCAGGAAAAGATTGTTCTTTGTCTGCTGTGTGTGAGCTCCTGTGTGCGGCGCAGTTGCAGGCTTGGAGCTGATGGTGCTCCACACTGTTAAACATGCTATATCCAAAATGTGACAGATTTTCAGAAAGTGTTCCCAATGTATAGGCGGGAAAACTGAGGTCTCAGGAGCCTAGTTCTTTAGTCTTTGGCCTCTGTTTCCTCATCTTCATTGATTTAAGGATTGTTCAGAAGAAGCCCCTATTATTTCGTTTATTTATTTATTTTTGGCTATGTTGGGTCTTCATTGCTGTGCCCAGGCTTTCTCTAGTTGCGGCGAGCGGGGGCTACTCTTCATTGCAGTACGCAGGCTTCTCATTGCAGTGGCTTCTCTTGCTGCAGAGCAGGACTCTAGGAATGTGGGCTTGAGTAGTTATGGCTCACGGGCTCCAGAGCGCAGGCTCAGTAGTTGTGGCGCACAGGCATAGTTGCTCCATGGCATGTGGGATCTTCCCAGACCAGGGTGCGAACCTGTGTCCCTTGCATTGGCAGGCAGATTCTTAACCAATGCGCCACCAGGGAAGTCCTTGTTATTTCGTTTTTAAGGAACTTTTCCTTGGCAGCAGATCTTTCCATGCATTACTGCTTGTAGATTAGTCGAGAACTGGCCCTTGATGCTAGAATTCAGTCCTAGAGACTCAGTGCTGATAGAAGAACGTTTGCATGTACCATTTGCCTGCCTTTAGTTCCTTTTCATTTTGAGACTTTAATTGCTAGTGGGTCTCAGAAGATTGACTTTGACTAGTCAGTTTTCCTCCAAATCCCAGGAGACCCATAACTGGGTGATCTCATCCAGACAGGCTTTCACTAGGCACATTACCAAGCTTGACATCCCTGCTGTCCAAACTGGATGGGCTGGCCCTAAAATAACCTGTAATTCAACCTTCGAGGGACTCGGCAGGGATGTGTGGCAACATACTTCACATACCATTTAGCCTAGAGTGTGTGTGTTTCTGCCAGGGTTTCATCAGAGAGGAGGAGCTGCCTCACTGGACACAGTGAGATGTGTGTGACCTCATTATGGAGCAGGAGTAGAGTGTGTCGGCGCTACCATTTTCTAGCTGTGTGACTCCAGACAAATGCCTTGACCTCTCTGGGCTTCGGTTTCCTTATATGAAACTTGGGATATTATCAATACCTTCTTCACAGATTACTGTAAAGCTGTTTACGTAGTTTCTGGCCCATAGCACATATCCATCTGTCATTACCACTTCCATCGCCACCTTTGTTTCAATTCTTGTGCCAAGCCCAAAGGAGAATACAGTATTTTCTCATAGTAATTGAACTGGCTTGAAAGAGCCTATCTGAGTTTGGTGACCACATTGTCTCAGAGAGAAAGTCTGAAATCTGGTTTCTCTACTGCTGACTCACCTTTTTTTTTTTTTTTTTTCTCACTCTTGTGGCCTCTCCTGTTGCGCAGGTTCAGTGGCCATGGCTCACGGGCCCAGCCGCTCTGCGGCATGTGGGATCTTCCCGGACCGGGGCAGGAACCCGTGTCCCCTGCATCAGCAGGTGGACTCTCAACCACTGCACCACCAGGGAAGCCCCTGACTCACCTTTTAATCTTCAAGGTGGCCTTACCTGTTTACCTGTCTGTAATGTGAACTTGAGTACTGACTTGTGAGGACCTTTTCCTTTTTTTTTTTTTTCAATTTATTTATTTTATTTTTCTCTGTGTTGGTTCTTCATTGCTGTGCGCGGGCTTTCTCTAGTTGCGGCGAGCGGGGGCTACTCTTCATTGTGGTGTGCAAGCTTCTCATTGAGGTCTTCTTGTTGTGGAGCACAGGCTCTAGGCACATGGGCTTCAGTAGTTGCGGCACGCAGGCTCAGTTGTTGTGGCTCGCGGGCTCTAGAACGCAGGCTCAGTAGTTGTGGCACATGGGCTTAGTTGCTCCACAGCATGTGGGATCTTCCTGGACCAGGACTCGAACCCATGTCCCCTGCATTGGCAGGTGGATTCTTAACCACTGCGCCACCAGGGAAGTCCCCCTAGCTTAGTCTTGACTGTCCTTGAGCAGGTTTCTGAAAGCTATTCATCAGGCAAGGGTTTAACAGTAAAATTCAGCACTGAAGTTGGAAGCCACCAACACAGACTTTTAAGGATCAGTTTTCCCTGCCCGGATATCCTTGAATTCAGAGATGGGTCTTGGGAGCTGGATCAGACCTTGTCAGATGTCTTTCTCCCCGTTTCGCTTCCTCAACTTCTCTGGCTGGTCTCACTACACCGATAGTCTCCCTGGTTCCATCACTGGATGCCGATGGCGTGCAGTCCACTGTGCTGGTGCTGCCAACTTCATGCTTCTTGTCCGACTGCAGAGTATGGGCTGCTCTGACATGAACCACTGCCCTGAGACTAGAAAAGTCCTCCCCTGGCCATTGGCTGGCCATTTGGGGAATTGCTTGGCTTGTTACTGTTTTCCCTTCTACTGAAGACCTAATGAGGTTTGCTGGCCCTGGCTGCATTCTGAATTTGTTTTCTTTTTTGTCCCCTTGGAAACATTTTCTGTCGTGCTCTGTGAATGATCATGCTCCATATTCTCTTGTTTGATACCCAGGAAGAACACTCTGGTGAGGAAGTGGATTCCACCTCTAGCAAGGAATCATAGAACATGAGATGCAGGAGGGATCTTGTCCTTTAAACTTTGTCTTCAAACTTTTTTCTGTGGAACTATGGGGTGTCTGAAGGGCCCCTGGTGAGGAGGGGGAAAAGTGGGCATAGTGAAATGAGTCAGGCTCTGGGCCCTCACCGTTACTTCAATCAGAGCAGTTCCACTTTTATTTTAAACAATTTAGAAATGGGGTGATGGGGGGTGGGGCTTGAAAAGCCATTGATGTGGTTGAATTCTCTTGTTTGACAATTGGAGAAAGGAAGGCCCAGAGATGGGGGGTATTTGCCCAGGGTCACACAGCTGTTGGTAGCAAAGCTAGAATTCCTGGCAGCCATCTTGGCATTGGATCAGCCGTGCCATGTTTGTGGAAAGTTAGCTGCAAAGCCTCATGTTCCCGGTTTGCCCAGTTGTCGCTGTCTGGCACTCATCAGGGAGTCCTATTGTTTTGATCTATTATGGGCCCTTGGTTTTCTAGCTTCTCTGGGAACCTGTCCTTTCATTTTGTCAGCAAACATTTGGTGAACTCCTGGAATATGTCAGACATTGTGCCAGTCACTGGGTTGACAGCATTAAACAGGAAAGATCCTAAATTAGAGTTGTGAGGAGGGCTATGGAGAAGTCCACAGTATGATTGACTCAAATGTCGAGGAGGCTTCTGCCCCTCTGGGTCTGGAGAGGGGTCCTCTGGGGCAATGGTGTTTGAGCAAAGACTGAAGGAGGAGCCCGGGGGTGGGGATAGTGTTTTGAATTAGATGCACCATTGTTTTCTAAACTGCATTATGTTTAAAAGAGATGATACATGCATAGGATATAAAATTCCCAAGATAAAGGTAAGCGATGAAGGGTCAGTCTCTTACCCCAACCATTGGTAATCCAGCTTCCTTTCTTGAGGCAACCACTGTCCACTTTTCTTATTTACCCTTTCAAGGATAGTCCATGCATTTGCAAACACTTGGTATTTATGTTTTATTAATATTTTAATTTTTAATAGAAATGGTAGTATACTACATATAGTTTTTCATCTTGCTTTTTTTCACTTAATATCTTAGAGAGTGTTACATACAAGTACATGTAGAACTGCCTCATTCTTTTTCATGATTGCACAGTATTCCCCATGTCTGTATGTAGTGCCGTAATTTTTTTTTTTAACATCTTTATTGGGGTATAATTGCTTTACAATGGTGTGTTAGTTTCTGCTTTATGACAAAGTGAATCAGTTATACATATACATATGTTCCCATATCTCTTCCCTCTTGCGTCTCCCTCCCTCCCACCCTCCCTATCCCACCCCTCCAGGCGGTCACAAAGCACTGAGCTGATCTCGCTGTGCTATGCGGCTGCTTCCCACTAGCTATCTACCTTACATTTGTTAGTGTATATATGTCCATGCCTCTCTCTCGCCTTGTCAGAGCTCACCCTTCCCCCTCCCCATATCCTCAAGTCCGTTCTCCAGTAGGTCTGTGTCTTTATTCCTGTCTTACCCCTAGGTTCTTCATGACATTTTTTTTCTTAAATTCCATATATATGTGTTAGCATATGGTATTTGTCTTTCTCTTTCTGACTTACTTCACTCTGTATGACAGACTCTAGGTCTATCCACTTCATTACAAATAGCTCAATTTCGTTTCTTTTTTAAACCAGTCAGTCCTCTGTGGGAGGACATTTAAGGTGTTTACAGTGTTTTGCTATTATAAAGGATGCCACATGAGTAACTGTATCTACATAGTTTTATACATATAGAAGAAACTCCTGGAAGCAGAATTACTAGGTCAGTGGGTAAGTACCTTTGCAATTTTGGTAGCTGCTGTTGCCAAATTACTATAGAGGTTGTAGCAATTTAGACTCTCACTAGCATCGTATGAGGGTATCTATTTCCCCACATCAACACCAACAAGGAGTGTTAGCAGACTTCTGGGCCTTTACCAATCCAATAGCTGATGGATGGTATTTCATTGTAATTTCCATTTCTCTTACAAGTAAGCCTAAATCGTTGTATTTCATTTTCTATGAATGGGTCACATCCTTCGCCATTCTCTTTGTAGTCACTTTTTATGTATTAAGGAAAATAAGCTTTTGTGATGTGATGCAACATTTTTTGTGTGTGTGTTTCTTTTGTTTTGTACGCCATTTGGTTTTTATTGGTTTTGGCCATGCAGGAAAACTTGATTTTTATATAATTGAATTCATAGGTCTTTTAAGACTTCTTGATTTTATGTCATACTCAGAAAGGCTTTATTTCCTTTGGATTATACAGTGCTCTATTTTTCTTCTCCAGCATTGGGTTCTACTTTGTTATTTTTTTAAAATAATTAATGTTTGTTTAATTTACACCAAGTGAAATGCTCAGCTCTTACGTGTACAGTTTGGCCAGTATCTGCATCAAAATACAGATCATTTCCGTCACCCCTAGAGTTCTTTCACCCACGCATAAATCAGTCCTTCCCACCTAGAAGCATCCACTGATCAGACTTCTGTCACTATAGGTTAATTTTGCCTCTTCTGCTTATTCTAGAATTTCATATTTACGATGTTTATGTTTGCAGTTGTCAGTGTCTTTCATTCTCACATTATCCCGTCAGTGGTAAATTCCCCATTTTTTTTTTGATTTATTTTTTTATTTATCTTTGGCTGCTTTGGGTCTTCGTTGCTGTGCATGGGCTTTCTCTAGTTGTGGCAGGCTGGGGCTACTCTTCATTGCCGTGCGAGGGTTTCTTATTGCAGTGGCTTCTCTTGTTGTGGAGCACGGACTCTAGGCGCACGGGCTTCAGTATTTGCGGCTCGCGGGCTCTAGAGTGCAGGCTCAGTAGTTGTGGCGCACGGGCTTAGTTGCTCCGCGGCATGTGGGATCTTCCTGGACCAGGGCTCAAACCCTTGCCCCCTGCGTTGGCAGGTGGATTCTTAACCACTGCGCCACCAGGGAAGTCCCTGAGTTCCCCATTTTTAAGAGATGAAGTTGAATTGTAGAGATGAAGTAAACTGTAACCTCAGCTCAGTATTCTTCAGTTAATTATTATTAGCAAGTTTGAGACCTTGGAGAAAAGTTGAAATATATTCAATATTTTCTTTTTTAAAAAATTAATTAATTAATTTATTGATCTTGGTTGTGTTGGGTCTTCGTTGCTGCGTGCGGGCTTTCTCCAGTTGCGGCAAGCAAGGGCCACTCCTCGTTGCTGTGCACAGGCCTCTCACTGCGGTGGCCTCTCCCATTGCGGAGCACGGGCTCCAGGCACACGGGCCTCAGTAGTTGTGGCATGTGGGCTCAGTAGTTGTGGTGCACGGGCTCTAGAGCGCCAGCTCAGTAGTTGTAGCGCACAGGCTCAGTTTCTCTGCAGCATGTGGGATCCTCCTGGACCAGGGATCGAACCCATGTCCCCTTCATTGGCAGGCATATTCCTAACCACTGCGCCACCAGGGAAGTCCCTCAATATTTTCTCAAAAAAAAATTTTTTTTTTTTTTTTGTGGCGCTATGCGGCATGCGGGATCCTAGTTCCCCAGCCGGGGATCTAACCCATGCCTTCTGCACTGGAAGCATGGAGTCTTAACCACTGGACCACCAGGGAAGTCCCTTAATGTGTTTTTTAATAGATTTAAATTCATTTTGTTAGCTTAAAACACAGAAAGATATTTTTAATCTCCTGGTCATAAAATTACATTTAGATTTGTGATGACGCAAAAATTTTAAAAGTGTTGAGGACTTTTTTTCTTAAACCCAACCCTAACTCCAGTTGCTAAAATTCAGTCTTTAGCTGACAATATTTTTTGTGAGTTTTTTTCCTTTCCTTTTCTTCCTAGGGCCTCATTTTTCCACTCTTAAATTACATCTTTGTCCCTGGCCAGTACGTCAGTGATTCTCACCAAGGACTTCTTTATAATTCTAGAAAACGTAGGAGAAAACTACTCTGTTTCAGGCCTTATTACTCAGTTCATTTCTTTACACCTAGTGACAAGGGAAGCAGCCCTTGTCAATAGGATTTAAAACCAAGAAAAAAGTGAGATTAACAGGAACTGGCCCTGGGATTGTGGCATCAGAGTCATCTACTGAGAATGGATGTGGGGAGGGAGGACAGAGGTGGGGACAGCAGCAGTGTCTCCTCCAAAGACAAACTGGTCCCAGGTGTGCCCCGCTTTGAATTTGGACAGTGCCATCCCCTTTAGGCATTCCTTGGCCTGTAAATACTGAAACTGAGGGGTATCCCAGCATAGAATGCTGTATCCTTAGCAGAAGTGACTCATCACATTGGCCAGAGCAGCTTCTGAAACAAAAATTCCCTCCAATTATTGCTTTTTTTAATGCGCTCTGCCACTTCCAAAGATGGAATCCAAACCCTAAGCTTTTTCTTGCCTAAATTGGCTGCTTGCTTTCAATTGTGGCTCATGTACATGGTCAGAGTCTTGGCCCCTGTGGCCTCCATTAGCAGGGATACAATGCATAGCAACAGCTGAGAGCAGGGCCAAGAAAAGCACCAGTCTTTCCTGTGGCATCTGCAAGTCTGAGCTCAAAGTCTGACTGAACTGTAGGGTTTTTTCCATTCCTGCAGAGAGAATGAAAAATCTCTCTTGCGCTGATACCCTAGGCAACTGCGGTGAAAGAACATGCGGAGGTAGCCACCCTCAGTAGATCCACATGGTGCTGGTGATCTTTCATGGTGAGGTGAGGTTTTTTCATCGGTGCTCTGGGGTGGCTTTGCAAAAGCATTTTCATTTCTCTCCATCTTCTCCTTCCTCCTCTACCTTAATTTCCTGTATGTGAAACAACTTCAGAGGGATACAATTTCTGCATCAGCAGTCCCACTGGGCCCTCTGCAGAGGGATATGCGAAATAGATACTGCGGAGGAAAGAGGCCACCAGCGCCAGCCGTCACATGGGATGGCGGTTTAAGTTTGTGAGTAGTTGCTTAGCACCTGTAAAAGGAAGAGTGTCATCAAAAGCTCCAGCTGTAGGGGCATCAGCAGCTGTGGTGGCTTCACTAGCTGACCCTGCAGCTCTCTTGCTTTTTTTAATCCCCCAAAGAGAAATTTTCCCACCCTTTCTCCATCTGGGTGGTTGCATCCAACACAGATCTGCCAGGCTGTGTTCTGGGAATTCAGGGCCCTTGGATGTTGTGTTGTGCCTGCAGATGAGGGGAACACCTGTGACACCCTCCTCTACCAGAGAAGGAAGAATTTCTGGGCAGCGCTGAAGTTGGACATCTAAGGTAGTTTTTGCTTTATTCACTTTGATTTCCTTCTAGATTTAACGTTGGAGGGGTTTGTACGTTACTTTCTGTGATTTTTTGGCCTGTGATTTTTAGCCCCTCTTGCCTTCATTGATCCCTCTTCTTCAACTAAATTTAACCTTGGGAAACCCAAGGTACTCTCCTATTCTGGATACCTCTGGTTATGCTCTCAGGCCTGTGACTTCTGAAGCCATACAGCCTTTTATTGTGTGACAGACGTGCCATTGCCTTCTTTACCTGCTCATTCTCAGAGCTCCACAAAGAACCTCTAGGTTGGTGAGGTTTCTCTGAGAAAATGGCTTTCTCTGTGCTCAAAATGAAATTATTTTTAATGTATGTAAACTCCGGTAGGAAACAAATGCTTATATAGTTACCTCACAGCTGTCGGAGAGCAGGCTGAGGGTTCCTGGGCTTTTCAGTGGCTACTTTTCATTTCTTTCAACAACTATTGACTGAACCCTGGCCACGCTTGTGTGGAGGATGGATGCAGCTGTGGACCAGGCCGACTTGGGTCCTTGCCTTTGTGGATCTGTTTGCAGCCCTGACTCCCGCTGCTGAGACTGGCAGTTAGTGGCCCCACAGTGGCACTGGCATCAGCAGACACGGGTCTCTTCTGGTCTTTCCCACAGCTCCCACAGAAAAGTGCCATCATCCCTTTTCAACCTGACAAAGCAAAAGGAATGTGGAATTGTGTCTTTTTCTTTATACTTTTGTCAGTGAAGCCTTTATTCCTTTATCCTAATGGGATCCACAAAGGCTTTAAGGCAGCCCTGAGGCAGTACTTATCGGTTCCCTGTTGGTTACTGAAACAAAACCTATGGGCAGGTGTCTCAGTTGGGAAACAGCCCTGTTGCCATCCTGCCATAAATACAGGCTTAAACTGGAAAAATACAGTTGGGCTGCAGGGGAGCTGTGTTGCCATTGTTTCCAGAGATTTTTTATAAAATAAATTTATTTATTTTATTTATTTATTTTTGGCTGTGTTGGGTCTTCGTTGCTGCGTATGGGCTTTCTCTAGGTGCAGAGGGGGGGCTACTCTTTGTTGCAGTGCATGGGCTTCTCATTGCGGTGGCTTTTCTTGTGGAGCATGGGCTCTAGGCGCACGGGCTTCATTAGTTGTGGCCAATGGGCTCTATAGCTCAGGCTCAGTAGTAGTGGTGCACTGGTTTAGTTGCTCCGCGGCATGTGGGATCTTCCCGGACCAGGGTTTGAACCCATGTCCCCTGCGTTGGCAGGTGGATTCTTAACCACTGCGCCACCAGGGAAGTCCCTCCAGAGACTTTTGAGATGTTCCTTGACTCCACATCCATCGCAAGAGTAACCTTAATCTCCCCCTACTGATAGCAATGAATTGAAAGAAGATATTAATGGTTTACATGTTTGAGTCTCTTCTATAGAGGCAACAGAAGGGACCAAGTGAGTGAGTTTTCTCCATGCAAATGTCTGTTCTTTGGGTTGTGTGGTTTTATGTACCATGTGAAACTATAGGTAGGACTGGAAGTTGAAAGTCTCATGGCTTTTTGGACTGAGTCCTTAAGCCACTCTCAGGGTTCTGTCCTTTCTCTCAGATGGGGAAGCAGAATTCCCTCCTCTCTAGAGCACAGGTCCTGAGCTCAGATGGACCTGAAATTGTCTCCCAGTCCAGCCATTTACAAGCCATGTGACCTTGGGCAAGTTACTTAACATCCCTGAGCCTCAGTTTCCTCATCTAAAAAGGGGGTAAAAGCAATTACTTTATTGGTAGAATTAAATGAGATAATGTTTGTAAAGCTTTAATAGGGGTTCAGTAAATGATAGCTTCTTAATAAATGTTAGAACAACCCCTGAAGCCTCTGCCATGCATCCAGGGTACTTGGCTCCTGTGTAGCTTCTTATATCTCTCATCTGTTGACCAAGAATAACTATTGAAGTTACATCGTAAATGCTCAGCAAATTGTTGAATGAATGAGAGGGCCTTGGTACTTTCTTTGCCCTGTTGCCTTAGACCAGTACTTCACAGTGTGAGTTTTACCCTAGGAGGTGTCCTGAGAGGTGCTTTGAGAAAACTGACCAGTCAGATTTGGGGAGTGCTGTAGAGTCTGCAGTGTGTAGTTTCTAGCCCTCTCTAGAGATGAATAGTGCCTATCACTGTTTAGAGAAGCTTGGAAAAGTTGGGTAGAGAAGAAATCTCTCTAGCTTTTTAACCTTGGCGTTTTCCAAGCTCCTTTGACTATATAGGCAATGATAGCGATAGTACTTCCATGAGGCTGTGATGAGGCTTCAGTGAGTTCACATGTGAGAAGCACTTAGTGCTGGGCAGAGTGAGCACCACAGAGGGGCTGCTGTAACCATGATTGTTCAGTGCTTTTTAATCTGTGGACTCTTCCAAAGTATTGAGCCATTCCCTACCGATGGACATTTAAGTTATTTCCAGTGGTATATTGTTATGGACAGTGCTGCAGGATATAAAACCCTTTTATCCTGTGCAGATATTTCTGTGGGAGAGATTCCTAGAAGTAAAATCCCTGGGTCAAAGAATACGCACATTTTAAAATTTGATAGATCCTTCGGAATTACCCTCCAAAATCTAATCAGCCATTATCTAACAGTTCATTTGCCCAGTAAAGAGATGAGAAGCTATCTCCCCTCATCAGGCATGCACTGGATCCCTCTCCCCTCTTGTGAAATGAAGAATGGAACATAAGGGCAAGTTACCTCTTTTCTGTCTTGCAGAGTCTGGCCACAGATAAGGGACCAAAATGACGGACTCAAAATATTTCACCACAACCAAGAAAGGTACTGTTTGTTTCATTGTGGGGTCTTTTGTTTTGTTTTTTTTTTTTTTTTGGCTGCCTTTGGTATTCATTGCTGCACACGGGCTTTCTCTAGTTGCAGCAGGTGGGGGCTACTTTTCATTGCAGTGCACGGGCTTCTCATTGCAGTGGCTTCTCTTGTTGCAGAGCACGGCCTCTAGGCGTGTGGGCTTCAGTAGTCATGGCACGCGGGCTCAGTAGTTGTGGCTCGCCGGCTCTAGAATGCAGGCTCAGTAGTTGTGGTGCACGGGCTTAGCTGCTCTGTGGCATGTGGGATCTTTCCGGACCAGGGCTCAAACCCGTGTCCCCTGCATTGGCAGGCGGATTCTTAACCACTGCGCCAGCAGGGACATCCCCATTGTGGGGTCTTATCCTCTTCTTTCCTTGCCCGACCCTTCTGCTTGCTCCCTGTGGTAGTGGGGGGTTGAGGGCGTGTGGAGGCCTGGAAGCAAGTGGCAAGAATCACTGAGAGCATTTTGAACCTTGTGGATCTGGAAATTTGAACTGCGGATGGTGTAAGAAGTATGACTACCTTCAGAATTCCAGAAGGAAAAAGCATTAGCTCCACGTATAGAAAAAAGCCCTCTTTTGTTCCCTATGGCTTTAAATTGTGAAAAATGACGCCCCACCGCCCAGAGGAAAGAAAGCACACAATCCTGTCAGCAACTGCACAGTGGTATCTGTGCATGTTTGGTCCTTATCGTTGGGCACATGTTTTACGTGGTTGAAGTCAGAGTTTATATCCTGTTTTTCATCTAGCATTATCATAAACGTTTCCCCACAGTTCTGAAGACTCAGTCTGTTGAGTTGCTGCATCAAAATTTGCTAAGCTAGTCTTGTATTGTTTGGGTATTACAGTTGATTTTGCTTTTCGGGAAATGGAGTTGGTTGTAGTGGCTGACAAATGTGCTTTAACCCTGTAAGCAATCTTTCTGGCTGGCCCTTCCTTCCTCCTTCCTTCCCTCCAAGTGAGATTAACACTCGCCTGCTGACCAGATGAGGAGAGTTTGTTGTTGGGTCAGCTGAGCCAGGACCTGCAGTCCCCTCATCAGGTGGTTCATTTCTCAGTCCAGCCAGTTTTCCTGTGTCTCTTCCATGTGCAGTGGAGGAGACAAATGGAGTCTCTGACCTGGCTTTGCTTGCCCTTGGGCAGAGAGGACAGTTTATTTATTTATTTATCTATTTATTTTAATTTAAAAAATTTTTTATTTATTTATTTTTGGCTGTGTTGGGTCTTCGTTGCTGCACGCAGGCTTTCTCTAGTTGTGGCGAGCAGGGACTCCTCTTCGTTGTGGTGTGCGGGCTTCTCATTGTGGTGGTTTCTCTTGTTGTGGAGCACGGGCTCTAGGCGCATGGGCTTCAGTAGTTGTGACGAGCGGACTCTAGAGTGCAGGCTCAGTAGTTGTGGCGCACGGGCTTAGTTGTTCCGCAGCCTGTGGGATCTTCGCGGACCAGGGATCAAACCTGTGTCCCCTGCATTGGCAGGCAGATTCTTATCCAGTGCGCCACCAGGGAAGCCTGAGAGGACAGTTTATTAAGTAGTGATCACTCTAAAGGGCAGTGGGTGCTGTGATAAGGGAGGGGCGGGGCCCGTGGGAGGGTTGGGGTGGAGCTAGACAGATAAAATGGGGTGGAGTGAGTGCTGTCCCAGGTCCATCAGGGAAAGGAAAGCCTAGGCACAAGTTACTGAAGAGTGTGATGGAAGAAAGGTTGGAGAGGTTTGTGGTGCCTGGCGAGCCAGGTCAAAGTGGGTGAACAGTGCCGAGTAAACTGAGGTGTCAGTAGTGGGGTTTTTTTTATGGGTTTTCTTTTGAGGAGAATGTCTAGAGAAATATCTGGGACCAAATTTGACATCATTGATGGTTTTAGGCAGGGGGAGGTCAGAGGCAGATTCTAATCAAGGATCGAAGTGGGTGAGGCTGTGGAGAGGCAGGGAGATCAGAACCACAGTTCGCATGAGAGATGATGCTGCCTGAGCTGGGGAGGAAGGCAGGGGTGTTGGGGATAGAATTGGATGCCTCGTATGTGATTGAGGAGGTAGGCTTGGTAACTGGTTGGATTTGGGGCACATTATAGGAAGGAGGCATTTCTGAAGCAGGCAGATCCCGGGATCACCTCACTAGCCTTCTTGGGGCCAAGGTGACTCGGGCCTAGATCCATCAGTTGACTGCCAGTTGTACTGAATCTGGCCAAACACCTCAAACAAAGCAGGGGCAGCCCAGCAGCAAGGCCCAGGGTCAGTCACATGGTCTGTTGGATCTCATAGCAGGGACACAGCCCCCTTAGTCCCTTGGAGGAGAAGGGCGTGTGTTCCTTCAGCTCTCCAGAGCCTTGGATTTGAACTGCAAGGTCTGCAGATTCCTTCTGGCTCTGTTGAGCAATATCCTCAATGTGGCCTTGCCCGGGCTGTACTGCATGATTGTTCTTAATTAACCTGCTTACTGTCTGTCATCTCAAGTCTTTGCTGAACACCACATTGTTCAGTCATTAAAAAAATTTTTTAAAAAAGAACAAAACAAACAACAACAACAAAAAAGAACAACAAAAAAACCCTGTTAGTTTTCTTTTTTTCACTGTAAATCCATCTAGAACTTCTCCTAGTACTTCCCCCCACATGATAGTTTCCGCTTCACCCCCAACCCAAGTAACTTGAGAGGGAAGCCCGGGACTCTCCTACAAAAGAGGGAGCCAAGACAGAGGTTCACGTGGTAAATTAGTAATAATAGTGACCACGTTTAATGCAGGCCACTGAGTGCCAGGCACTGAGCTGAGCGTTTTGCATCTGTTACATGAGAAGAGTCAAGGCCCCAGGCAAGGCAGAGAGTACAGACAAGGAAATGGTTTCAGAGAAGCAGGGTGAATGTCCTGGGTCGGCCAGAGCACATGGGCTTTGGAGCTGGCAGACCTGGTTTTGAATCTTAGCCTTCCTCCTCATGGCTGTGTCCTTGGGCAAGTTCCTGAACCTCTTCTGGCCTCCATTTGCTCATCTGCAAAATGCGGGCAAGTGTGGAGTTGTTGTGAGGATGCAATGAGAAAAGGTGTGGGAAGAAGTTAGGGAGGTGCCTGGCTTAGAGAAAGGCTCAGGAAAGGCTGGCTGCAGCTGGTTTAAGGGCAGGAGGTCTGTCTCACTCCAGCATCTGCCCTCTTAACCTGTTATTGGGGTTATCAGGCCCCTGACTACCTCTCCATGGCAGGGCCCTGAACAGTCCTACTTCCTTGTTTGCTTTTTCCAGATCATCAAGTTCTTAAGAACAGTTTATTAAATGCTAGAGCCCTCGTGGGACAGCTGAATTCCCATTTTCAGAGCCGAGCAACCACTTGTGGATCAGGAAGTGAAACCCTGAGTGAGCTCTTTTAACTTGAAGCGCTAGGAAAACAGGAAAAGCCTGAGCAAATCCTGCCCTTTTCCCTCAAACCTTATGTCCCCAGGTTCCATCCCACACTGCTTTGAGGGCTTTGGGTGTGGGTGGCTGAGGAGAGCTTTGCTTCCCTCGGCATGTTTTTAGCCATCTGGCTGAGCAGGACCTGGCAGCAAATTTTTTGTCTCCCTCAGAACCTCTGTAGCTTCCATGGCTCGTCTCCCCTCGATCTGACGTGATCTCCAACCTTCCTTCCTGATAATTCAGTTGTTTCTGCCTGCCCACCCAGGGCCAGGGCCTGAAGCTGCCTTCAGCGGGCAGCACAGAGTGTCTTCCCTGCCTCCCTTCCATTCTTTTGGAAGTTGGGGACTGGGAAGCGCCCCTTGGCAGAGTGGAAATGGATCACTCATGCTGCCTCCTTTTTTAGGGGAGATCTTCGAGCTGAAGGCAGAACTGAACAGTGACAAGAAGGAGAAGAAGAAGGAGGCGGTGAAGAAAGTGATTGCGTCCATGACCGTGGGCAAAGATGTCAGGTGTGCAGGGGTAGGCTGGCTGGCAGCTGGAGGCAGCTGACAGAGGGAAGCTTTTGAGCTTGGGTCCAGTTCGATCCCTCCTTTAAGATATCCCTAGGGACCCATGTCTCCCCTGGTGTAGCTCCCTTCGCAGATCTTTCCAAATAGAAGGTTTTGTTTGCAGAGGGGTCATGTGCTCAGATGTTGATGGGGTCAGGCAGTAATGGAGCAAGTGAAGTGGGCTAGGTCGAAAAGGGAACAGGCAATGCAGTGGATGTGCTGTGAGCCCTGTCAGGAACTCCAGAGGATGCTGCCTGCTGGGGAAAATGACCCCAGTGGGACCAGGTCTTTAAAAAGAACGGGGAATCTGGATTTTTCATTTTAAATCTCCTTGTTTTAGATTGCCAGATGAGGGAATTCCCTGGCAGTCCAATGGTTAAGACTTGGCGCTTTCACTGCTGTAGCCCCAGGTTCAATCCCTGGTCGGGGAACTAAGATCCCACAAGCCATGTGGTGCGGCAAAAAAAAAAAAAAAAAATTGCCAGATAATACTAAACAAACAAATAAACACTGTGCAAGTAAAACACACCTGCATGTTGGGCTTGTTAAATTTGTTGTCAGTTTGCATCCCCTGGTGTGCATCTGTTGCCAGAGCACATCACATGTAGAATTGTGGCCACTCCTTTGCTCACACATCTCCCCAGCCTGGAACGTCCCTTCCCCTTGTCCATTTACACTGCTGCCTCCCTCATCATGCCGGCTGACTACCCTGAACACGCAGCATTTGCTGTGTTCCTGTCGCCTGGCACTAATTGTAGACTGTCCTCTTCTTATGTATACTTGTGCTTACCTGCCCACCACATTGTTGAGTCCCCAAGGACAGGAGCTGGGTTCTGTGACAACTTAACACTTGCACAGTGTTTGAGAGTCAGCAAAACGCTTTTAAATATTTTCCTAGCAATTCCCATACTGTAGGTAAGGATATTTTTCCTGCCAAAGAAACCAGAAACGATGACTGCCCCATGGTCACGTGGTTAATGGAGGAACTGGACTCATGCTCAGCCCTTCTGAAATCCAGACCCAGGGTGCTTTCCCCCATTCCCTCTCCTTTGGGCCCTTTTGGTGCCCAGTCCTGTGCCTCATAGGCCTGGGTGCTGACGTGGAGCAGCTCCCCATCTGGATCCCTCAGCAGGAACCCACAGCTCTGGACTTCTCCATGGATTTCCCTGTCCCATTGCCATGCTCATCAAGGGGCCTCCTGACAGCGCACAGTAGAAACAGCTCTGCAGAGAAACCTGCTGAGGACACAGTGGCAAAGGAATCAGGTGTCTGCTGGAAAACTGGGCCTCCTTCCAAGACAGATTCTTCCCAGGACAAAGCTGCTTTCCTTCAACTAGAACACCCCTGTCACAGAGGAGGCACCCCTGTCATCTCAAATGAGCTTGTTTTGCTGATGTGACGGGCCCAAAAGAGCAAGTCAGGCCTCTCAGCTCCCCCCTTTCCTGGTTCGTCATCTTCCAAGGTGACGCATCAGCTTCAGCACTGACTGGACTCTCCTGCCTGTCGGGGCTCAGGAAATTCACTTTGACCTCTTAAGTCTGTGTTACTGGGTCCTCGCCCATAAAATCACGAAAATTGAGAAGGGGGGTGATAGATAATTCCAGAGACAGAAAATTGACCACTAACCATATTTCACATGTCAAGGGGCCTGTGACCCCGGGACTGTGGGGTACCATGTTGGGAAGGGTTCTGCCCAGTATAACAGTGGTCCTGAGCATGGGCTGTGACTCAGACCTGGTGCCTTAGGCAGTTGTTTGATATTTGTGAACCTCAGTATTGTCTTCCATAAAGTGGGGATAATCCACTGACTTCTCAGGGCTGTTAAACAAGATCATTATGTAAAGCCCCTAGCACCAAGCCTGGTGTGTAGCGCGTGCTCTGTACACATGGGCTGGTTCTTAGTGGGTGCCTTGTAGTGACTGCAGCCCAGCCTACCCCTGCTCCCCTAAGCCCTCTGCAACCAGCAGCCCAATATAAGTGGCCATGTCAAGTATCAGAGAAGGAAAAACAATCGTTTTCATTTCTGTAGCACCTCCTAGATGTCAAGGACTAGATACCTTAAGTATGTTGTCTCTTTCAATTATCACAAGGGCCCTGTGAAATGGGGTTTTGTTATATCTTTCTTGCAAATGAGGAAACTGAAACTGGGGATAAAAGAATTTTCCCAACTTGATTCAGCCAGCAAGAGGCAGAGCTGGGTTTGAGCCAGGTCAGATGGGCTCTAGAGCTCATGTTTGAACCCTCTGTAAAGAACAGAGGACTTCTTTGGTTTTAAAATCACCCTTTGGAATTCCATTTCTACCAACGATGTTCACGTTAATGGAGCTGTTGCCCTGCCTTTTACTAAGAAGTCCTGTTATGTTTTCCTTCCCTCCTTCCCACTCACCCTCCTCCCCAGCCCCCATTAGCTGCCTGAAAAGTCTTCCTCTTCTTTTTTTCACCTTTCCCACATTGACGCTACTTTGACCTGCCAGTGCCCTCTTCCCCGACGTGGTGAACTGTATGCAGACGGACAACCTGGAGCTGAAAAAGCTGGTATACCTGTACTTGATGAACTATGCCAAGAGTCAGCCCGACATGGCCATCATGGCCGTCAACACCTTTGTGAAGGTAAGTAGAAGCTTGGTGTGGGGCTGGGTGCTCACTGCTCCATCTCCCCTCAGTCTCCCGGGGTGGGGCGCTACAGCCCTGGGTAAAAACACGGAGGATCCTTTCCAGGCCGTCTGACTTCCAGCCTGGGGGCCTCTTCCTCCAGCAGAGGGCTCCCGTTGTCTCCAGAAAATCTGATGCTACAGACCCTGCTAACTCATTCCATGTGAGGTCGCCCCAGGCCTTTCGATCCCCGTGTGCCCTGGGGTGAGCCATGGCCCTGTGTCATTTGCCAGCTGAGGATGCAGCATGTGTCTGAGGGCTTCCGTATTGCCCTTCTAGACTTCGCTCCTTTCTGCATGTTCTGTCCTCCAGATTGAGGAGAAACAGGGACTTGCGTCGTCAGCTCTGTGCACCTTTAAAACCTTAGCTCCCCAGCCCTGTCGATGCTTAGGTGTGGGCGAATGAGGGTTCTGTGGCCCAGTGGGAAGATTGAGGGTTGTGGTGCTGGGTGGACGCGGCTTGAATTGTGGCTCTGCTCTGTGACCGGGTGAGCTCCTGACCTTCCTGAGGGCCTTAGCTCCCTCACCTGTGAAATGGGAACAGTATTGTGTGTCTGCTGTGAGGATCAGAGGGAACAGTACAAAGCCTGGTATCTGACAGATGCTACGTGCTAAACACACGGCACTTACTTTTGGTGCTGTTGGCCACAGTCGGTGGGAGATCCCACAGCAGCTGTCTAATGTTGCTCAGCTCGCCCCTGCCCTCGGCCAATGGCTGGTTTCCCTCAGGACTGTGAGGACCCCAACCCCCTGATCCGGGCCCTGGCTGTGCGGACCATGGGCTGCATCCGCGTTGACAAGATCACAGAGTACCTATGCGAGCCACTCCGGAAGTGCCTGAAGGACGAGGACCCATATGTGCGCAAGACGGCGGCCGTGTGCGTGGCCAAGCTCCACGACATCAATGCCCAGCTGGTAGAGGACCAGGGCTTCCTGGATACCCTTAAAGACCTCATCTCTGACTCTAACCCCATGGTAAGTCTCTGCCACCCACCCTGCCACCTCCACCACCTCCAGGGTTGCTTGGGAAGACCTCTGCTTGACCCTCCACCAGGCAGCCCCAGTTCTTGGAAGTCAGAGCCCTGCGGGGTGGGCTAGCTGTTTTCCTACCCGCAGTGGTTTGGGCGCCATCTTTGGAGTGAGCTAGACCTGGATTCCCTTCTCTGCACAGCCCTCTTTAAGGAGCTGTGTGACCTCAGGCATCCTACCTAACCTTCCAGAGTCCTCTTTTCTTCATTAGTAAGATGGATCTAATTCTGCATGACTGCCGGGGGTGTTGGGAGGCTTAAGCCGTTAAGGTAATGTGCCTGGCATAGCCTGGCACACAGTGGGTGTGCACCCAAGACTAGTACCCTCCTTCCCCTTCCAGTCACTGTCATTGTCACCGTCCTCTCACCAAGACTGTCAGAGAGCTCTGAATGTGAGGTACTTCTCCCTTTCCTCACTTCTTTGCAGGGTTGTAGAGAATCACCCTTGAAGTAGTGTAGCCTGGAGGACAGGGGACCAGAAAGCAGCTGGGAGGGGAGCTGGTCTCCTCACGGCTGGTGATGGCAGCAGTTTGGAGAACAGTTCGGTAGGGCCATGTTTAAAATGAAGTATACAACCCACCCGGCCCAGACGTGTCATTCTGTGTCCCTTTGAAACACTGATCCCATGCGGGTGCCGAGTGGCCAGTACGACGATGACCGTGGGAGCATTGCTTGATTACGGGAAAGTTGAAAACCACGCAGAAAACACATAAAAACAGCTGCTCTGGTGGAAATGGGTTGCAGCCCCAGAGCTTCACCTGGCAACCCCTCTGTGCTCCAGCCCCTGAGGGGCTCTGCAGGAGGAACCTTCTAGCTCTGAGAAGCACAGTTGTCAGCTCCCACAGTGAGCTGCTGTAGCTGGTAGAGCAGGACTCCGTGTTAGGTAGCAGGGAGCACTATCTGTTGCAGGAACTTGGAGCTAGATCTTTCTTGTTTTGTGTTTTTCTTTATTGTCAGGTGCACTGACTTTAGTTTCAGCTTACAGAGGAGTCAGTAGGGTGCGTGCTTGGAGTGGGTCTCGGTGCTCCAGACCCTGCCCTTCAGGTCATATTCCTTTCAGGATGTTTGAGCTCTGACTGGCCAACATCATTAGCCTCACTACCTCCCTGACCTGAGAGCAGCATCCCAGACTCTGTCCCTTCTACCCTCTCAACCAGGTGGTGGCAAACGCAGTGGCTGCCCTCTCGGAGATCGCCGAATCTCACCCCAGCAGCAACCTGCTCGATCTGAACCCGCAGTCCATTAACAAGCTGCTGACAGCCCTGAACGAGTGCACCGAGTGGGGCCAGATCTTCATCCTGGACTGCCTGGCCAACTACACACCCAAGGACGACCGGGAGGCCCAGAGGTAGGAGGCTGCCCTTGCTTGCCAGCCTCGCCAGGCCCTGGGGTGGGAGGCTCCAACCATGAGCTGGCCCCAGGCCTCCGGGGGGCTTCTTTCCAGGCCTTGCCCCACAGACCATCCTCAGACACAGAGCCAGCAGGTTGACAGTGGTGTTGCTTCAGGCAGTCAGCGCACTGCTCACTGAGGGCACAGAACAGAAGCCAGGGCCTGACCTGGGAGCTGACAGAGAGATCTTGGTCACTGCGGGCTGAGGAAAGAGGTGGACAGCATGAGAGCCACCACTCGTTGAATTCTTACTGGGTGCCTGGGACTCTGCTGGGTGCTTCCTACGCGTTAGATAATCTTTAAAGAAACTCTGTGAAGGCAGCCCCATCACTGTCCCCGTTTTACAGGTAGGGAAACTCTGACTTAGGGAGGTGGAAGAAATCACCTAGGTCACCCAGCTGGGTCTCCCCTGACTCTTGGTCCTAACCAACATGGTATCCTGCCCCTTTTTTTTTGTTTTTGTTTCTTGCGGTACGCGGGTCTCTCACTGTTGTGGCCTACTCCCGTTGCGGAGCACAGGCTCCGGACGCGCAGGCTCAGCGGCCGTGGCTCATGGGCCCTGCCGCTCCGCGGCATGCGGGATACTCCCAGACTGGGGCACGAACCCATGTCCCCTGCATCGGCAGGCGGACTCTCAACCGCTGCGCCACCAGGGAAGCCCTCCTGCCCCTTTTGAATGCCCTCACAACAGAAGGGCGTGAGTTGACATTCATCCAGTGTTTACTGACTGCCAGGCACTGTGCTCAGTGCTGTACATGCATTGCCTCATTTAAGCCACCAGCAACCGTGTGAAGTTGGCATCATCATCTCCATTTTTTTAGATGAGGAAACTTGAGGTTCAGAGTGGTTTTAAGCTGCTTGGGGTCAGTTAGCAGGAAACAGAACCAGGAGCTAGGTCTTCCTCCTACAGAAGACAAGCTATCTTGATAACTAAAAACAGGGTGTTTCCCCTTGCTTGTCTCTCCTATTTGTCCCCCTCGGAATGGACCGCAGCATCTGTGAGCGGGTCACCCCCAGGCTCTCCCACGCCAACTCCGCTGTAGTGTTGTCTGCTGTGAAGGTGCTGATGAAGTTCATGGAGATGTTGTCCAAGGACCTGGACTACTATGGCACGCTGCTCAAGAAGCTGGCCCCGCCCCTGGTCACACTGCTGTCGGCCGAACCGGAGCTGCAGTACGTGGCCCTGCGAAACATCAACCTCATCGTGCAGAAAAGGTACTGGGACCACCACATATGGGTAGTGTGTGTCCTGGGGGGGGGATCTCCTGCTGGGAACAGGGGCTCTGAAGGGAAAGTGACCTGTCACCGTGCAGGATGTCTCAACAGCTTAACCCAGGGGTTCTGAGCCATCGGCATCTTTGTCCCACAGGGGACATTTGACAATGTCCGGAGACATTTTTGGTTGTCACAGTGGGGGCTGCTACTGTCATCTAGTGGGTGGAAGCCAGGGATGCTGCTCAACATCCTACAGTACACAGGACAGCTCTGCCCCCCCATAGAACTATTCATACCAAAAAGTCTGTAGTGCTGAGGTTGGGAAACCTCGGCTTAGCCTAACCAGGTAGCATGCTGGATAAAAGCTAGCATTCACTTCTTAACCTTGGAGAGTGGATGGTCCACAGTCCACACAGCCTTCCTGAAACAGGCTGTAAGATCGTGTACGTGTGCGCACACTCATTTTTCCTCGGTAAGAGTCCATAGCTCTAGAGGCTGGAGGACTCCAAGATGAGGCACCATGGATTTTGCATTAGCCTCAGGGCCACTCAGAATGCTGAGCAGCCAGTTTCAGTCCACCCAGTAGGAATGACCACAGTAGTGAGCCACTGCTTAAGGGAAGGTACCTGACACCGGGGTGGGTTGGGCTAAGAAACAAGGACCAATCCAGTAAGGGTGCCGGGCAGCTCCATGGAGTGGGGCCAGACTCTGCAGTTCTACTTCCAGCCTCTTTGGTCAAATGGCTGGATCAGCAACTAACTCAAAAGCAGAACAAGGGCCTCTTGTGGACAGGGAGCATGTGTGGAAGACCACACATGCTCCCTGTCTTTATAGCTTCAGTCTGGTTCTTAGTACACACATGGGGGCCCAGAAAAATCAGTGGAATTCAGACATTTGCGAAGGTTTGGGAGGTAAATTGGGGCAAGCTTTCTGAGTGCCTGAACAAAGGGATGAGACTAGGGATTCACAGTTGCAGTGTGGGGTTTAGTGAGGTGTCGTGACCTGTGGATCCCAATCAGCAGGAGGGGCTCCCTGTGCTATATTTAACAAGGCAAACCTCCTAAGAAGTTGACCCTGTTGCTGAGGCACTACCAGGCCCAGACCCAACATGCTGTTGGGTAGCTTGTGCCGAGTCCTGATGGCAGAAATCACAACTTCTGCCGCCCAGCTCAGGATCCTGCCTCGCTTTGCCAGGACCTCCCCGCAGCCTGCTCAGCAGCACTGAGGACCATCCTGGGCAGGGTCCCTCCTTTCTCTTTGCTGGGTCTTCTCGCCTCTTCACCATCTGTCCTCATTCCTTTTTGTTCCTGCTCTCTTTTCTGGGAAGGGTGCGGGAGTAGGAGTCAGGTAGGGGAGGTGACTCTCATCTTGCTCCCACCCTTATTAGCACTAGATGTGTGACCTAGGGCAGGCCCCTCCCCCCTCAGTTTTCCTCAGCTAAGAAAAATGAGGTGGGTGGTGCCGGTGAGGGAGGAGCAATGACACTGGTGACAGTTCCTGCCTAGCAAGTGCCTTCTCTGAGGCAGATACGGATCATGCTAGATGCTTTGCATCTACCTCTCACAACAGCCCTGTTATGTAGGTCTCTGTGCCGGGATCCCCAGGACCAGCCCCCCCCCCCCACACACACACACACTTAGAGATTCACTAGAAGGACTCACAGGAGACAGCATATCATTGTTTTCATAGCTGAGGTTTATCATCGACCTCGTAGGGCTGCACAGCTGGATCATGAGGGAGAAAGACAGGTGGAGTCTGGAGGAATCCTCGTGCAGGCTTCCCATGGGGGGTCACACAGAGCATGTTCCTCCCCCAGCGACAGTGCAGCAGCATGTGTGTAATGTTTCTGCCCAGGGATGCCTGTTTGAGACTTAGCACCCTGGGTTTTTTTTGGGGGGGACGAGTCATAAAGGCACCCTCTGCCTGACACCTACCAAAATTCCAGGCTCCTAGAAGGAAAGCAGGTGTTCAGCAAAAACCATGTTGTTTATACAAACAGTCAAGGCACAGTTAACCACCTTTATCATTTAGGGAATGGTGAGAGCACTCCCAAAAGCTGAATTCCCAGATGCCAGTCCTTTCTAAGACTGGCAACTCGGGCCTGCAAAGGTAATGCTTCTGA
Source organism: Grampus griseus (assembly GCF_964374135.1). NCBI lineage: Eukaryota > Metazoa > Chordata > Mammalia > Artiodactyla > Delphinidae > Grampus > Grampus griseus. The sequence continues at coordinate 22,164,730 of NC_139006.1, read as the reverse complement.
CACAGAACGCTTCCTATTTCGTGAGTGAGGAAACGGGCCTGAGGTCACCAGCTAGGATTGGAACTGAGGCCTGACTCCCAAGCCTGTTGCCTGATGCCTGTGGCCTCTTGAATGTGAACTGTTTCTTGCTCATATTCCCTCTTCCCTTCCTGGAATGTGCTTGGACACACAGGGGCCGGTCAGAACCTTGGTTGGCAGGTCCTGTGCCCAGGAGCGTGCAGCCATGGGGGCGACTACTTTCATGGATGTCAGTTTCCATGTCCGACCCCAGAAATGTCCCAGCAAACATGGAAGGGTTTTCTCACAGGGCCTGTGACTTGCTCTTTGCTCTTCGGGCAACTTGCCCACCACCAGGCCTGAGATCCTGAAGCACGAGATGAAGGTGTTCTTTGTGAAGTACAATGACCCCATCTACGTGAAGCTGGAGAAGCTGGACATCATGATCCGCCTGGCCTCCCAGGCCAACATCGCCCAGGTCAGCAGAGGGTGGTGCCCAGCGCACCGGGCTCTGTGAGCAAGCTCTCCACAAATGAATGTTAACTGATATTTTTGTGATTAAAGAGTTTGTTCTCTCTGTTATTACTTCACATCCATTGAAGTGGTAGTTAGGTGGATATGTTAGCTAGATCAACCAAACTAAGGATTGTCCATCCCTGCCAACTAGTCCTTCCTGTTTTCCTCTTGGGGCACCTGTGACAGCTCTCTCCCTCCCTTGGAACTTCCACTTCGAACAGGAGGCAGAATCCCACCCTTCTAGGGGTGTGTGCATACCCACAGCCCAGGGGTGTTCCAGGAGGTTGCCCTGCCAGATCCCCCCAACTGCATCTTTGGGCCACAGGTGTTGGCGGAGTTGAAAGAGTACGCTACAGAGGTGGATGTGGACTTTGTACGGAAGGCTGTGCGAGCCATTGGCCGTTGCGCCATCAAGGTGGAGGTGAGGCTCTGAGACTCTGTCCTTGGCGGGGGGAAGGAGGAAAGGAAAGGAAGCTGAAACCAGGAAACCAGTCTGATTCCAGCAGAATCTGCCAGCTGCTCATGGTCCAGGAAGGCCTGAGGGTCACAACTGGAGCCCCCAAGGTACCCACGGTACAGATTTGGTTGGGCTCCTTCTCATCTGTAATCTTCCGTGGGCCTCTGAGTTGCTGCAGGTGAAATTAGCCCATCATCGTCAGGGGTCTCCTGCAGCATTAGCTAAGACAGTGTGGCAGCCCAAGCTGGTGGTGGCGCTGGTAGACTTAGCTCTCACTTTGTGGAGCTTTGGGGCAGGGGCTCTGCCTATTGGACGTTTTGGCAGATATCATGATTCAGCTGTCCATGTGCCCTTATCTTCAAATTCCCAAGGGTCATTCAGACCCCTGTGTCCTGGCACTTCATCCCTCCCATTCTTTGCCTCTGGAGAGGTTCCTTGATCACTGATCTGACTCTCCTTAAATGGGTCTCCTGGAGGCTAGGGGATCTGGGACAGCTGGTCACTTTAGCCCAGCCCCTTGAGACGTTTTCCATTTGGCACCCGTGATGGCAGTCTGAGAAATCTCTCCCATAGAGCCTAGTGCAGCGTGTTGGAGTAGAGGGGTGTGGGGAGGGCTGGTCCAAGCAGAGACCTCCTAAATGCTTCTGGTCACGGGAGCCCATTTTGTGGAACAAGTAGAAGTGAAACCCTGCTCTCAGGGCGTGGCCTAGAAGAGCTCCAAAGACCCTCCCTGCTCTCAGAAGCTCTACTGGCCTTCTCCTCAGTCTAATTCTATCTCCCTGTGTCCCTGCCATCCCAGGACCATCATTTTGTACTCATTCTCCCACCTGTTACCTGCAGAGAGGGTTCTCCTGTTTTCCTGCTGTGAAAAGGAAGGTGGGCAAGGTGTGACTGAGCCCTTGACCAAGGCATGTTGGTCAGAGGTTCTGCTGGAAGTGGGTGCAAGGCCTTGCCCACACTCTCCTCTTCCCACACAGCAATCTGCCGAGCGCTGCGTGAGCACACTGCTCGATCTCATCCAGACCAAGGTCAACTACGTGGTCCAGGAAGCCATCGTGGTCATCAAGGACATCTTCCGCAAGTACCCCAACAAGTATGTGGCTGCCCCCCCGCCCCATGAGGGTGTTGTGGCTCTGCCAGGGACGGGCTGGTGGGGAGGAAAAGCAAGGAGGAGCCTCTCCCTCTTCCTTATTTTTCTGCCGTAAACAGCATTCTCAAAAGAAACCCTTTATTTTTTGCTTATTTCTCCTGAGCCGACCCTGCTCTGCTCCCCAGGCCCAAATAAGAACTGAAATGTAAAGGATAAAACTCAAATCCTGTTACTTGCCAGCCTCTCGGGCTCTTGTGGGACAGCTGCCCGTCTCTGTTGGCCCCTCCCGGGCCTCCCCTGGGTGGCCCGGGCTCCCTCAGTGCTCACGTGCCGGCCGTGCCCTGGTCTCCAGGTATGAGAGCGTGATCGCCACGCTGTGCGAGAACCTGGATTCCCTGGACGAGCCTGAGGCCCGGGCCGCCATGATCTGGATAGTGGGCGAGTACGCCGAGCGGATAGACAACGCGGATGAGCTGCTCGAGAGCTTCCTAGAGGGCTTCCATGACGAGAGCACCCAGGTGAGATGTTGGGTGGCCGACTTGGGCATGGCCAGCAGGTCAGCACCTGCGGTCCCTCCTGCCCTGAAACCCTCCTCTCAGCCAGGAGGCCTCAGGGCCCTGCCCCTCCTAAAACTGCACTGATGGTGCAGACAGACACAGGAGTGCTGTATGGGTGACAGGTGTGGCTCCTTGCCTCCCACACTGCGGTACCTAAGGGGGACATGTGAGGACACTCTGTGGTGGTGGCTATTGAAGACTGCAAAAGTTTCTGGTTTTGTTTTAATTTTGTATTTATGTTTGGATAGGTATAGTACATTGACTTGGTTCAAAATTGAAAAGACACAAAAGGATATATAGTGAAAATTCTGTTTCCTACCACTTTCCTGGTCACAAGTTCTCCTGGAGAACACCATGTTATTTATTGGTTTCTGGCGGGTACTTCCAGAGAGAGAGTTAAGGAACACACCAGCCAGTTCCTCTACAGAGACATGAATAGTCAATTTTCATCGTTTGTGGTACTTACATTACATAAAGTCAAACACTGATTTAGTAAGTGCTAAACCATTGCTTCCAGGAGAAATATAGAGTTGGGTTCCTACAAACCCCAGTCACAGCATTTTTATCAGCTGGTCAAGGTAAACCTTGTTTTATGTGTGTCTCTGTTTAGAGACACCTTATTTATTAATATATTACTGTTGATTCATTAGCATTGAACTCATAGCCAGCAGCACTGTAACTCATGCCTGAACAAAGCTCATCTAACACATGTATTTTCTCTAAAAGGCACATCACAGCCTTCTTGCGCTTAGGAACACCAGATAGCGCTTTAGCACTACACTGGGGGTGGGATGGGGGCATTTTAAACAGCAAAATCACCAACAAAAAGCACCAAAATGTGAAAGACATGGCACTAAGTAGACTGTGAAGAAGTCACTTATTTACAGTATGAGAGTTGAGACAGACGGCAGGGCACCGCCTCACTCGACCTCAGCTGGGAATGTGTACTTCAGGCAACTCGAATTTTTCACTGCTGTGCATGTCTGTGAATGACCGTGAAAACGCCACAAGCACTGATTTCAGGGTCACCAGTAAATTTTAGCAAGCAGACAAATTTGCAGATGTGTCCTCTGTGAATAATGAGGATCAACTATATATATATATATATTTCTTTCTCACTTTTTTAAAATATTTATTTATTTTTGGCTGTGTTGGGTCTTCACTGCTGTGCACGGGCTTTCTCTAGTTGTGGCGAGCAGGGGCTACTATTCGTTGCAGCGTGCAGGCTTCTCATTGCAGTGGCCTCTCTTGTTGCAGAGCACAGGCTCTAGGCACACGGGCTTCAGTAGTTGTGCTACACAGGCTCAGTAGTTGTGGCTTGCGGGCTCTAGAGCGCAGGCTCAGTAGTTGTGGCACACGGGCTTAGTTGCTCCGTGGCATGTGGGATCTTCCCAGACCAGGGCTCAAACCCGTGTCCCCTGCATTGGCAGGCGGATTCTTAACCACTGCGCCACCAGGAAAGTCCCCTCACTTATTTTTAAATACTGATAGTAAACTATACAAATTGAAACTGATCAGTACCTTTCATCTTTCCCTTAAAAATACATTGGAAGGCCATGCCATTATTAATTATTAATTTGTGCCATTATTAATTTACAATTTCAGAGGAGTCCTTCATGCAGAAGGACCATGTTTGTTTAACCAGCCTCCCCTGACGGATATTTAGGTGTCCAACCTTCTGCTCTTTTAAACAGTACTGCTGTGAATAACCTGTGGAAAGCACACCTGCATGTGCAGCTGGAGGGTGAATTCTTAGAAGCACGATGCTAGGTAGAAGGGCCCGTGCATTGCAGGTTCAGGTTGCTGTAGCAGATTTCCCTTGGTGTGGAGATTGTTCTGGTTTACACTCCTGTCTCAGAGGTGGGAGAGTCCTCTCCTTACCTCCTTTGCCAGCCTAGTGCATGCTCAGACTTTATTTTTGCCTATCTGATTGATAACAAATGGTACCTTGGTATAGTTTTGTTTGCATTTCTGTTTTGAGTGGGGTTGAACATCTGTACATTTGTATTCCCTCTTACGTGAACTGTGCTCATGCACGTGGGGCCTTTAAAATGTCTGTGAGCACAGAAATCTTAGCTGCCCAGCTGGCGCAGTGGAACCCAGTGGATCAGACTTTGGACCTTGAATCGGAGATACCAGAGTCCAAACCCCTCTTCTGCCCCTTCCTGGCTTGCTGCCTTTATGCTAACCCTTTACCTGTCTGAGCCTCAGTTTCCTCATTTACAAAATGAGAGTCATAAGACTTTCCCTCATCCTGTGCTGTGAAAGTTAAATGGGATGCTTTGTGTAATGTCCCTAACACGTGCGCAGCCCCTAAATTAGAAGCACTCATTAATGGTGGTGTCAGTGTTGGTCGGAATTGGTTTAAAAGCACACTTGTCCAGGCAGAAAACGGGACCTTTAGGTTCCTGTAGCTGAGTCCAAGGAGCGTTCTCTCTTCTGCACCCCTGGGTGAAGGTGCGTGGGTGGTGGCAGTGGGGATGTCTCTGCCTTCCTTGGGTGGCATTGCCCTTGGGCAGGCTCCCCACCAGTGAAGCTTGCGAGGTGTCAGTGCTTCCAGGCTACGTCCTTCTCACTTAGCAACCCCGTAACTGCCTTCCCCTCAGTGGTTCCAGCAACAGTTCAGGCCTGTTTGCATTACCCTGAGCCAGTCCCTGTCTCCGTGGATTGAGAGGGCCAGAGAGAAGGACAGTTCTCTGAGGGAAAGCCAGCGTTTCAAAGCCAGAAGATCGAATGGATGCTGGGTGGGAAAAACAACAGGTGTCTGTCACAAAATAATAATAGTAATTCTCACCGACTCCCACTGCCACCTGCCACGTCCAGCTGGCAGCCTGCCCCAGGGCTGCCTCCACTTCCACCGCACCAGCCTCCCTCCCTTGTCAGAGAAGCAAAGCCCAGTCTGGGCTGGTTTCTGCTCCTGTAGTCAGGTCCTGCTGGGATGACTGCAGAGGATGCCCTGTGGAGGTGTTTCTGCCTGTGGCTCCTCCCCCATTGTAGGGTCTGGAGCGTTCAACCCGCCAAGCCCATTTCCTCATCTCTGGCACAGGGTTCCTGCAAAGCTTATTGGATGTTGTGTGTAAACTGCCCGCTCCAGTGCTCAGCAAACAGTAGTTGGGTGGTGGTGGTGTTTTAATTAGATGGCCTGTTTCCTTTGCCTCCTGGGTTCACAGCACAGTTCAGAGCTTTTATAAGAATACTTAATGCTTTGCAGTTTGGGAACTTATTTATTTTTGGCTGCATTGGGTCTTCATTGCTGCGCGGGCTTTCTCTAAGTTGCGGCGAGCAGGGGCTTCTTATTACGGTGGCTTCTCTTGTTGCAGACCGCGGGCTCAGTAGTTGTGGCGCACGGGCTTAGTTGCTCTGCGGCATGTGGGATCTTCCCGGACCAGGGCTCAAACCTGTGTCCCCTGCATTGGCAGGCAGATTCTTAACCACTGCGTCACCAGGGAAGTCCTAGGAACTTACTTTAGATTGTCTCTTTGAGCCCCCTCGTCCTGGCTCCTAAGCCTCTCCAGCCGTGGACAGGGAGCGCTGCGTCTGGCCTGTCTGAGGGCAGGGGCAGCGGCATCTTGGCAGGGGGACTGCCCGGACCTGCAGGCTAACGGGAGCCTCAGTGTGTGTGTGGGGAGACGAGGTAGGGAGCTGAGGCGGCCCTGTTCCCAGGCAGCACTGCAGACCCGACAGTGATGAATGAGCGCTGGCAGCCAGCTGCCCGGGATTGGGGAGAACTTGGTAAAGAGTCCCTGTGTGGCAGTTGTGGTGATGTTGACGATGATGACAGCTGTTGTGCATTGAGCAGAGGACACAGTTCTTTCCGTTTGTTGTCTCATTGACTCTTCCCATCAACTCTGTGAGGTGGTGCCTCCATTTTATAGATGAGGAAACAGACTCAGAAGTTAAATGGCTCGTCCAGGGTCACCAGCTGGGAAGGCATAGAATCAGAGTTCAAATGAGGTGTGATCTAACTCTGGCTCCAAGTAAGCTGCCATAGATTGGTCTTCAGAGCTCACAAGGACCCCCTGAGGTAGGCCACACATCTCCCTCAACGACTGAGGGTAAGTGGCTTTCTCTAGGCTACCCAGCCAGCGACTCAAGCCAGGTCTGGAAGCCAGTCCCCGAGCCACCTCCTGCCTTGGACACAGCTAGCCTGCTCCTCTGCCATTGGCCCATGTGTCACCAAATTGCAGGGACTCTGGATGCTTAGTCCCAGAAACAGACTGCATCCCCTCAATCCTGCATACCAGGGCAGCTAAGCCATTTGTTTTTGTAAGTGCCCTCCTACCGGACAGGCCCAGGAGGTGCAGCCAGCCCTGTTGCCACCCTTCTGCCGCAGGCCTGTCCCTAGCACAGTCTGGGGAGCCTCAGGCTGTCCTCTTGTCCCAGGACTGACAAAATGCGATGGGGCTAAGGAAGGTCTATGCACAGAATTGTTCTTTCAGAGGTGTGTTTTTAGTCAGCAGGTTTTTCCTAAGTGCCCGTTACACACCAGGCACTAGAATGAACAATAGCCAGGGATGCAGCAGTGACAGACACGATCCCTGACCTCAAGGAGATCTCTCCATAGGGCTTCCCAGTGGCTGGAAAGCATCTCCAGTACTGTGGGGTGGTGCCAGTGAGGGGGACAGGAGGCTACAGAAGTGGGGAGGGGGCACAGGAGGTACGTTCAGGTGAAGACAGTGGCAGGTGAGAGGTGGGGCTGGTGGGGGCGGGGCAGGAATGGTTCCCGTCCTCTGGTGGAAGCACAGTTCCTCACAACAGGCTGACTGTGGGCCCTGCTGCCCCAGTCTGCTGGGCATCCCTGGCACCTGTTGCACTTGTTGGCAGATGGTCTTTAATAAGCATACCAGGCACATGTGTTGCCTCCGTAAGCTGCGGGCTCCTGAAGGCTGTGAGGCCTGGAGCCCTGATGGGTTTCTGGGACCCTAGCACTGGGCAGCAGCCCCCACCTGCCTGGGGTTGCCAGATAGCACTGTGGGCAGCTCCTTCCTGAGCGGTCGGGCGAAGGTCCAGGCTTCTCAGCACTACCTCTCCCCTGCTGGACTTGGCCTGTTTGTGTAGCCAACCCCAAACCCCGGAAAGCTGTTCTCAGCCTTTGAACATCGTTTTACCTCTCTGAGGTCCTCACCTGGTTTCCTACTGTCCCCACAAGAAGCTTACACTCCTTCCTCGCCTCCTCTCTGTCTTCCTGCAGGTCCAGCTGCAGCTACTGACAGCCATCGTGAAACTCTTTCTGAAGAAGCCGACAGAGACTCAGGAGCTGGTGCAGCAGGTCCTCAGCTTGGCCACTCAGGTGGGTGCGCAGCCTGCCTGATGTGCCCAGCACAGCCCTTGTTCCACGGAGGGAGCTTCAGTCCAAGGAGCCAGACCTGGGTGGTCCTGCCCCTAAAACTGGCACCACTGGGATTTGGTCCCAGAGCATTCCAGGATCCCTGCTCAAGGAGCTCAGTCACAATCAAATAGAGGTGGGGCAGGGGCAGGTGGTGACTGAGCCAGACCATACATGAGAGAGGAGAGGGAAGTCCCTGAGAACCGGGAGGGCAGACGGTGGAGGACGCAGGGAACGGAGGCAGGAGCGGGCTGGGGGGAAACCGGGGGGCTGGGCCACATCTATTCAGGCGGTTTACAGGTGTGCTCCCGCCAGTGCTCAGGTTGCCATCATCAGTCACCCTGTGATCCCCTCCATGTCGTGGGACTACGGATGGGGCTCCCCCTTCCCCTCACCTGGTTGCTCCGAGTTTCACTGGCTTCTCATCACCTCCCAGGACTCAGACAACCCGGACCTGCGAGACCGCGGCTACATCTACTGGCGCCTGCTCTCCACGGACCCCGTGGCTGCCAAGGAGGTGGTGCTGGCGGAGAAGCCGCTCATCTCGGAGGAGACAGACCTCATCGAGCCGACGCTGCTGGACGAGCTCATCTGCTACATCGGCACCCTGGCCTCCGTCTACCACAAGCCGCCCAGTGCCTTTGTGGAGGGGGGCCGGGGCGTCGTGCACAAGAGCCTGCCGCCCCGCACCGCCTCGTGAGTACCAGGGGCCACTCGCTGGCCTGAGCCTCCCCATCTGCTTCCTCGGTTCAGTAGCACAAGCACTCGGGCCTGAGTCTGAGCAAAATTACGATTCTAGCAACTTTTTAGTGAATGCTTACTACATACCAGGTATTGACTCGGTGACAACAGCTCTGAGAGATGTCCCCTCTTAAGAGATGGGGACAAGAGGCATAGAGAGCTTGAGTGCCTGGTGCAGCATCCCAGGCAGCAGAGCTGGGCTCAGACTCGATTCTGCCTGACTCCAGAGCCCCGTTCCTCTCGCCTTCCTGCTCTGCGGCTCCCAGGGTTGTTGGCCTGGTTGTCCAGTCCTCTGGGGACCAGCACCCGCTCTTCTCTTTAGAGTGGGCTGAGTGAGGGGAATACAGATGGCCCTCCCTTCCCTCAGCCCGTGAAGCTGGATCTCTCGGAGAGCCAACATGATGGATCAGGCGTCGGAAGGCGGAGGAAGGGGGGATATAGACAGGCTTCTGCGACAGTGAGGAGACCCAGGTGCCTCTCCTGAGGGTGGATCCTGGAGACTGGGGGCTCTGGCCTCCCTGAGATAGCCTGACCCCCCACCCTGCTGAGCCTTTTTCCCTGTCCTGACAGGAGTGAGAGCACAGAGAGCCCGGAGACGGCCCCTGCTGGAGCGCCCCCTGGCGAGCAGCTGGATGTCATCCCCACCCAGGGCGACCTGCTGGGCGACCTCCTCAACCTGGACCTTGGCCCTCCGGTGAGTGGCCCACCCCTGGCCACCTCCTCGGTGCAGATGGGAGCTGTGGACCTTCTCGGCAGCGGCCTCGACAGCCTGGTATGTCCTGGGGCCCCCTCTGGATGAGGTTGATAGTGATCTCTGGAGGACCGATCGTTGAACGCCCTCTCTGCCAGACGCCAGCCAAGGGCTTCAGGCACATTTGCCTGCGAAGGTGATCATGTAGCTCCTTACACATCGGTGAGAGACTGAGGCTTAAAGAGGTCAGGTGACCTTCCTTCCAAAGAGAACACAGCTGCTAAGTGGCAGACACAGGATTTAGCCCCTTGCCGGGCTGCTGAACCCCAAGAGACCTGGAGCAGTGTAGGGCCTGTCTTAGCCCCTTCCCCTGAGTCTGGCACCTCGGCCCTGTAAGCCATACCTGCATCCACTTACCCCACATGCTGCACTGGTTGGGGGTAGCAGCCCAGCAGGCCTGAGAGAGGCCCATGAGAGGTCAGGGACAGTCCCTCTTCCCCTGTGAAAGGGGGTGGTAAGACTGGTCTGGGTGTTTCCCTGGGATTTCTTCAGGCAGCTGGTAGAGCCGGGTGGAGGGGGCAGTGGGGCCCTTGTCACTTGGCTATGCCTGTCTCAGGTCCCCAAGGCCACAGCATAGGAAAGGGTAGGAAGGACGAGGGTGGTCAAGTGAGGCCAGTGGGTCATGCCCTTCGTAGAGACAATGTGGGCCCCTCATAGGCCCGGCACAGCTTCACACCAGGCCCCTTTTGGGTGGAGCAGCAATGACTAATTTTCTCCCTCTTTCCCTCTCTTTCTTATCTCTCTGTGTCTTCTTTCCTGGCTTTTCTCTCTGCATGTGGCTGCCTGTTCTCTTCACCCTGCCTGCTTCTGCTTGGAGATGGGGGATGAGCCTGAAGGGGTATGGTTCAACCCTTGTGCCACCAACCCTGCTGCTCCTAGATCGCGCCCCCAGCATCCCAAGGGTCGGGTGATGTCAAAGCAGTTCCTCCCTGCTAGCCCTGGCCTCTGTCCAGTGTCCTGGCATCCTCCGCATTGACTGCCCAGCATCCAGCTGCCTTTGGGCCCCCATGTCCATTAATTCCTCAGCCCATCCTCACTACCCTACAATGAAGTTGCCTTGTCATCCTGAGGCTCGCCGGCCCTCTCAGTCCCCACAACCCGTCTCTGACATCCTGGGGTGCGTGCTGTCATCTGCTGAGCACAGCCCCCTCACAGCATTGTGTCTCAAGTACCCCTTTATCCATGGGCTGTTAGTTTGTGAGTGTCCCCAGCCCTTTCCCTCAGGGCCTGCGGAGCACGGGAGGGCTCGGCCTCTCCTCTCCACCCACCTCACTCTGTCTTGTTTCTGCAACTTAGAGTTGATGTGATTGCAGCCCTGCAATACCCCCTCCTGGCCTGCCCCCCTGTTTTCTAAAGGGCCAGGTGGCCACACTCATCCTGGGGCCCTGATGTCCCTGCCTTTGATGCCCGCCTTTGACCTGTTTCCCTTCCTTTCTAGATCGGGGCCTCCAACTTCGTGTCACCCCCAGCAGCAGCAGTACCAGCCAACCTAGGAGCACCCATGGGCAGTGGCCTGAGTGACCTCTTTGACCTGACCAGTGGCGTGGGCACCTTATCAGGATCATATGTGGCTCCCAAAGCAGTAAGTGCCATGGCTTCTCTCGTGGCAGGACGTGTGGCTCCTTAAGTGGCCCACTGTGTGGGATCGGCCCTGACCGGCCAGGATGGGCTCCTGGAGCAGCAGTTGGCCAGCACGATGCTGAGGGCAGCAGGGAGCACAGGGAAGGGATGCTAAGTCAGGCGTGGAGGCCTGGGGAAGGCTTCACAGAGGGTGGTGTTGCTGGAGCTCAGGCCTTCAGATCAAGTCAGAATTAGCAAGGCAAAAATGGGGAGCGGGCTCCAGGCCCAGAGTTGAGGGAAAGCCCACACCTTCCAGAAAACTGGCAAAAGTCCCATCTAGTTGGGTCAGTGGTTCTCAGTGCTGTCCTACCCAATGCTCCTAATTGATAACAGGGGTTTTTTAATGCCCCCTCCTTTCATAATAAATGAGATCTGTGGACTGTACATCCTACCTATACATATAATTTCAAAAATGGTAAGATGTTGTCATCGCATAAAAGAGACTTAAGGGCTTCCCTGGTGGCACAGTGGTTGAGAGTCCGCCTGCCGATGCAGGGGACACAGGTTCGTGCCCCGGTCCGGGAAGATCCCACATACCGCGGAGCGACTGGGCTGTGAGCCATGGCCGCTGAGCCTGCGCGTCCAGAGCCTGTGCTCCGCAACGGGAGAGGCCACAACAGTGAGAGGCCCGTGTACAGCAAAAGAAAAAAAAAAGAGAGAGAGAGACTTAAAAAGAAGAGAGTAAAATGATGTATTTCAGTGTTGTGGAGGCTTGGGCATGCCCGCCCCAGATCTGATCACATTGTTGGGTGCTGGCAGCAGTGCAGAGTCACAGTGACACCACAGCTATAGAGAGTGTTTGTAGCTCACGTGCCATGAGTGATGTGGCCAGAGGTGCCATTAGTTTCTGAAATGGTGACTGACTTCCAGTTAAGTTCCAAACAAAACAAGAAACAGGCTTCCCTTGATTTTCACCATCATTAGTTTCCTGGAAATTTCAGGGCATGTTGAAACCATGCAGAAAATACTCAAGGGCTGCAGGACAGTGGCTCATTGTGAAGACCGTTGTCCTCAAGGCAGCATCCCTGACCCCAGCCCACTAAACACAGTGTGTCCCCCCCCCCCCCACCATTGCCTGCCTGGCGGTGCCTCAGAATGCCCACTGGGCCACCCAGGGCAGTACCCCTACCCCCAGACTCCTGCCTAGACCAGAGCTGAGGAGGGAGGAAGCTGGCAAGGTCGGCTGCACCAGCTTTGAGCCTTTGTTCTTGATCCTGGTGCAGCAGGAGACATTGGAAGGTTTTAAGCAGGGATGAAGCAGATTTGCACTTGATAGCGATCCTCTGGCCACCATGTGGAGGCCAGACTGGAAAGGCTAGAGCAGAAGCAAGGAGCCGGTGGGGAGACTGGCAGGAGTTGGCTGATGGCTGCCGGACAGCAAGGCACTTGTAGGGGTGGAAAGGAGGCTGGACTGGAGGCAGGCGTAGCAGGACGTGGCAGGACATGGGGCTGGCGGGGAGGGGGCTTCCAGCTGGAACAGTGGGCAAGGGGCAGGATGAGGGAAGGAGAGCTGAGTTCGGGGTGTGAGAACATGTGGGCCTGGCACTAAGGAGAGCACAGTGTGGGCCAGGCTTTTAGCCTCAAGGAAGCTGCCAGAGGGGACAGATGTGGCCTGATCCCTCACGACACTCAGGTCACACACCACGTCTGCCGCTTCGTTCCCAGCCAGAGCCGCTCTCTATTCCAAGGTCCCCTCCCCAAAGCAAGACACAGCAGGGCTTCAGGGGCACAGGGACATCTCCCTCATGACTGGGGAGCTATGAGCCAGCACCTGCCCTGCCCTGCCCACTACACCACAGTGGTGGTGGCCAGAGCCCCCAGCCAGGATTCCTGGCAGGATCTGGGCCTGAGGGGCCCCCAGCAGACGGCAAGTCTAGTGCTGGCAACTACACACTTCCGTGCCGGGTACTGCATGAACATGGCATGGCCACCATCCCACTAAGTCCTCCCAGCAGCCTTATGATGCTGTTATTCCCATTTTTGCAATTGAGAAATCTGATTGCTTTTTCCTAAGGTCACATAGCTGGTAAGTGACAGAGTCTGGAACTAATGTAGGGCTGTGGCACCAAAGCCTCTGCCCCCAACCCTTATGCGATCTTTTTGTTTTTCTTTAAAGATTTAATTTCATTTATTTTTGGCTGCATTGGGTCTTCGTTGCTGTGCACAGGCTTTCTCTAGATGTGGTGAGCGGGGGCTACTCTTCGTTGTGGTGTGAGGGCTTCTTTTTGCAGTGGCTTCTCTTGTTGCACAGCACGGGCTCTAGGTGCGCGGGCTTCAGTAGTTGTGGCTTGCGGGCTCTAGAGCCAGGCTCAGTAGTTGTGGTTCACGGGCTTAGTTGCTCCGCAGCATGTGGGATCTTCTCGGACCAGGGCTCGAACCCGTGTCCCCTGCATTGGCAGGCGGATTCTTAACCACTGCGCCACCAGGGAGGTCCCCCTTATGTGATCTTAAAGTGTTTAAGGACCTCAGTGTGCCTATCTTAATGTCAGGGGTTGTCAGAATCAGCTGGCCCTCAGGGAGCTTGCCCTCTACATGTGGGTTCATTTTAACAGGTATTATCACTGCTTTGTCTTAGTGGAGGGCCAGATGAGAGTACCAACTGGAAGGAGAGGTGAAGGGATCCCAGGTTAGGAGTAATCAGAGCAGGCTGCCTGGAGGAGGAGTCCTTGCAACATGGGCAGGACTTTCTCCCTCCCGCTACCGTAGTCACAGGCGGGTTCTGGGATGTGGGTGTGCTCTCCCTCCAGAAGCAGTGGCGTGCGGGCTACATTTTCCTGACAGCGCTGTGACTACCTCGAATAGTTTGTCCTGCGTGCATTCCCCGCTCCTCCTGGTCAAGGGGAATGAGACTCTCTGTACAAGAACTTGGAGTTCCTCAAGCACTTGGGCCAGTGGATGCTGACAGTTCTAGACTCCATGAACCTACAATGACCAAGAGAGATGAGGTCCCCACCCTCGGCAGTCAGGATGGTGACAGTGCCAGAAAGAGCCAGTTTTGCAAGAACCTGGGAAAGGAAGCCAGGTTCCTTGGAAGGGCAGGGAGCAGGGAAGTCACCGTGGGAGCCCTCTGAGTGCTGTGTGCCAAATCACAGCTCATGGCTAAAGCCATGAGATTCTGCTCTCACAGATTTGTCTGGGGGAAGCAAAGCATGATCAGAGTTAGCAATTAGGACGGGGTTAGGGTGGGGCATGCTTTCCAAGCAGAGGGAGAACAGTGTGTGTGTGAGGACCAGAGCCCAGGGAGAGCAGGGCACCAGGCCTCGGAGGCCGTGGGCAGTGGAAGCATTGCAGGATTGAGGGGGTTCAAGGGTGCTGTGATCTGATTTGCATTTTAAAAGATGGCTTTGGCTGCTGTGGAAATTGGGGATAGAAGAATTGGGCAGCTATGCGGGTGGCTGCCATCTTACCTGGGGATCTCTGATGGTGGCTCAGACGCAAGCAGTGCCTGTGGAGAGGGGAGAGCAGAGAACGTGGTGGCAGATGGGAGGAGGTGGTGTTGACAGGACCTGAGCTGCATGACCATGGGGGTCATGGGTGGGCTGAGGGCTGGTGCCCAGATGCTCTGGTTCCTGGTGTTGGCGACTTGAGAGACAGTGGGGCGTTCACTGACACAGGGCACCTGGAGAAGCTGGCCTGGGGCGGGGCTGTGAGCTGTCCTGGTGAGAATGGCAACTTGAGAGGCATTTGCGCGTCCACAGGATGGCCCCTACTGGTGTCCCTCACGGGCACAGCTTTTAATTCATGCTGTTCGCTTAGCAAACGTTCCCTGCATACCAATCTCACACGAGGCTCCGAGCCAAGGATGCAAAGACAGAAAAGCAGAGCCCTCCCCTCGAAGAGCTGTCTGGGGACCGAGAAGACAGTTTATTTGCTAAAACGTCATTGCAGCGGGAGCCTGGAGAAGGAACCTGGGGGCAGGCTTCCAGGAGGAGGTGGGCTTGAGCTGAGACTCGGATGACAAGGGCAGCCAAGCAAGCAGCAGAAGACCTGCCAGGCGAGGGGTGCTCTTAGTACTGTCCTTGGTCAGGCCAGTTTGTACAATTAAAGGCCAGCCCTGCCTTCTGCGAGGAAGGGCAGGCTGTGACAGCCAGGGACGCCTCAGGCTCTGGCTGAGGCCCAGAGTGCCCTTGGCTCTCGACTCTCCTTGGCTCGTCAGGAGGCTGGCAGGGCCCGCTTGTCTCATCGCCTTCCTCAACCCTGCTTCTGAGTCATCCTCTGACCTCCGGAGACTCGGCTCAGCCTTGGGCACACCAAGTTCCTCCCTGCCCTGTGCTGCTCCAGCACGTGGCCACACGGCTCGGGGGTCCTGGGCAGGCTGTGCAGGAGTCTTCCTCCCTTCCTACGGTTCACATGGTCGTCCCCTGATGGTAAAGGCAGGTGTGATCAATCTGAGAGGCCCCTTTAGGTGTGAGGGAAGGGGGGGTGGGGGAAGGACCCTCACGTGGGCTATGGAGTTGGGGACATGGTGAACACCAGCCCCCTTCCCATCGTCTTCCCTGCAGGTCTGGCTCCCAGCTATGAAGGCCAAAGGATTGGAGATCTCAGGCACCTTCACCCGCCAGGTGGGCTCCATCTCCATGGACCTGCAGCTGACCAACAAGGCCTTGCAGGTCATGACCGACTTTGCCATCCAGTTCAACCGCAACAGGTGAGCTCCCTGAGGCCAGCCTGCTGAGAGCCCACGCTGGTGACTGCAGGCAGGTGCTGAGGGCTGTGGGCCTGGAGCCTCTTTCTGGTGAAGGAGGATATTCCTCACAACCACATCTCAGGCCAAAACTCTCTAAAGCAGTGATTTTTCCCCACAGTAACCTCTTTATGTGGACACCAAAGTATGAGGTGGAGGGGCAGCGCACCTCCCTTTATTTTTGCTTTCCCCCACTGCCCCGGGGGCATTTTACTGACATAATCTCCAGATCTGAGCAGCTCCTGTCTCAGGAGTCTCTAAGAAGGAGGATTGGGAGTGGGCCTGCCCCCCAGCCTCCCCCATGTGGCAGGATTAAACCACCAGACAGGGCCTCTGTGAATGGTGGCTGCTCCAGGCTCCTAACCCCTACCAGGTCCCCTTCCAGGGAAGTTCTCCTGTCTGGCACCATCAGGGTCTTCATGGACCAGGCCAGCTAGGCCAGGGCTCTCTGGGGGACCCCAGCAGCCTCTCCTGATGATCCTTCTTCCTGAGCGGCTCTAGTGATGAGCAAACTGAGCCTCTAAGAAGTTGACTGAAGGGGCTGTTTCCTCAGGGTAAGCCTGTGGGCCAGTGGTTTCCGACCCTCTGTCAGACCAGGGAGACCCTAGAGGCCACAGAAACACTCCAGTGTCTCTTACGCTCTTGGGCATCCTCCTGATTTGCTCACATGCTGCTATACCAAGAAGCAGGGCTTTTCTGAATTTCTGTGGCCATCTTATGATCTAGCCAGTTCTGGCCCAGACAGTAAAACCCAGTGTCTCGTTTGGGATGGTCACATCCCTCCTGGGAGATGGAGGTCGGTCACTGAGAGTTGGGCAGTCACAGAGTTTTCAAATTAAAAGAAGCTTAAAGGCCCCCTGGTTTGTTTTGTTTTGTTTTGTCGTTTTTTCCCCTGGTTTTAAATGGAGCTCCTTGAGGGCAGGGCAGCGGCACTCTTACCTGGGCCTGCCCAGCACCTCACCCAGAGGAGAAAGAGGAACAGAGATGGGCTTCAGGCCTTCAGCTGTCCCAGATTTCTCTTCCTGTTCCTGTGGCCATTGAGGGTTGGGGAGTGGGGGTCAGGAGCTTGTCCTTCAGGCCTGGGTCTGGGCCTGGGATGAGGCCGGCTCACTGGAGAGGCTTCTCGCCAGCTGCTGCCCAGGCTCCGGAGCCCCAGGAGCCCACCTGTCCTGTGTCAGCACCTGTTCCCCTGCCACCCCCACGGGGGCTTGTCTCTCCCCAGCTTTGGCCTGGCCCCCGCCGCCCCCCTCCAGGTCCATGCGCCGCTCAGCCCCAACCAGACTGTGGAGATCTCCCTGCCTCTCAACACGGTGGGCTCAGTCATGAAGATGGAGCCTCTGAACAACCTCCAGGTATGTTCCAGGCAGGGCTTGGCACCCCAGTCCTTACCCACCTGCCCCGGGGAGGAGCCTGGGGGAACCGTCTGGGGCCTGGCTGGTGCTGGCAAAGGGCTGTCTGTGGAATCTTGCTCTTGGACACAGACTGGGGGCAGGGATGGGGAGTGGGGGAGGCTGGTGGGAGGGGGTGTTGGGCATGGCTACCGGGGAAGTCATGAGAGGGAACCTGCTCAGGTGGGCTCACAGGGAGCAGGCACTTCCTGGGGCCTTCAGGGTGTCGAGCATCAGGGACTAATCGGGGACCCCCTTGTTCCTAGGTGGCCATAAAGAACAACATTGACGTCTTCTACTTCAGCACCTTGTACCCGCTGCACATCCTCTTTGTGGAGGATGGGAAGATGGGTGAGTCATGAGGGTGCCCCTGGGATCCCTAGAACAGATGGATTGGCTTTGCCCCACGATAGACTCCATGAGTCACCGGCTCCCCTGCAGAGTCTGGAGTGAGGGTCACAACTTCACCGGGGCCCCCAGGGTCTTATCTGGCCAGCTCTGCCCCTCAGTCTTGCCTGCAGCCTCTAGACAGTCGTCGCATGGGCCCCCCGAGGCAGGGAGCCTCGGCCATGTGTCACACCTGATGCCCATCCCCTGTGCCCCAGCTGGAACCCCTGGGAAGACTCATCCCAGCACCCATAGGGCATGGAGCGCTTTGCCCACGTCATCTCTGTCACATCAGAAGCTCTGTAACACCGCTGTGACTAATGAGCAGGGTGCTCGGCTCCAGAGCAGCAGGAGGTCGGATTTGGGTGGTAGTGGGGAGAGCTCCGAGGCCCAGAGGCAGGAACCCTGGGTCTTTTGGGAACAGCACAAGTGGCCACCCTCACAGAGCTCAGGGTTTGCTCAGGGAAGCAGGAGGGGCTGTGGCAGAGCCAGTCCTGTCCTCAGCTGCAAGGTGGCACTGCCCCCCGACCCACTTCCTGCTGAGGGTTACTGAGTGGGAGCAAAGGTGTATCAGGATCCCACCTCTACCCCTCCAGACCGGCAGATGTTCCTGGCCACGTGGAAGGACATTCCCAATGAGAACGAAGCCCAGTTCCAGATCAGAGACTGCCCCCTGAATGCGGGTAGGACTCCTGAGCCCCGCCCGCACTCCATGCTGCCCCTCGCCTGTGCCCCAGGCCTCCCCATCTCTGACTGGGGGCCTTCTGACCCCCAGAGGCCGTGAGCAGTAGGCTGCAGAGCAGCAACATCTTCACCATCGCCAAGAGGAACGTGGAGGGCCAGGACATGCTTTACCAGTCCCTCAAGCTGACCAATGGCATCTGGGTGCTGGCGGAGCTGCGCATCCAGCCCGGCAACCCCAGCTTCATGGTGAGGGCCCCCGCTCCTGCCTGCCTGCCATGGGGCCTCTGCCTTCTTGTCTGGGCAGCCTCTCCCGTTCCCCTCCTTCCCGGGCCAGGGGTCGGCCCTGATCGGGGGGCACTCTAGCCCAGCTGAGCTGGGATCCCTTTGAGCCTGGCATTGGAGGAGCATCAGAATTCTGACCTTAGAAAGCTTTCAACTCAGTCCCATCTAGTTTCTCAGATAAGACACCAAATTGGGTCTCAGAACAGTGAGTTGGACCAGAAGATTCTGTAAAATTGGGCCCTGTGAGGCGGCCCAGTTGGCCCAAGGCCCGTCTGACTGGGAAGTGGCTCCGCTGGGCCCCGGCCCTGGCCCTCCGTCTCTTCCCCACCTGAGTGTCCTCCTGGGAGGATGTGGATTCCGAGCAACTCATCCTTCCTGACCTTTGAGTCAGACCTCAGTCAGGACGTGGCTTCCCAGAGGCCAAGCTGCTGTTCCAGGCCCCAGAGAGCCCAGGCTTTGCTTCTCCCTGCACCCAAGTCTCGGGCAGGCATGACCCTCCAGAGGCTGCTCCCTGGGCTCCGCTGGTGGTGTGGGTGCAGAGGTCGGGTGGGGCCTCGGCGGTGGCTTCGGTGGTGGTAATTTCCGTCTCCCTGTGTTCGGTTGCTGCATGTCCACCTTCCCTGCTGGTGCCCGTGGTGCAGGACTTGGAGGTTAGCGGATTGCTTTTCTCTTCCTCTTCCCCTCCATCCTCCCAGCTGTACCTCGCACACCCCATCTCTTGGCCCGGCTCTCCTGAGTTGGCCTCACCCCGCTGCTCCCCAAAGCCGGGCAGACACGCATGCAGGCTGCAGGCAGGAGAATTGGCTGCCCTGTGCTCCCCAGCCTGGTGCCTTCACTTCCCACAGTCAGTGTACACAGAGCCCTTCAGAGGAGACTGGGGCCCTGACTGCTAGAGCGCCACGTGCCCCTCCCCCTTCCCAACGGCCCCCTTCAGAGCAGTGATGTTGGCAGGAGGGGTGGCTGCGCTTGTCTCCGCTGCCAGGGCTCTCCAGGCTCTTCCCACAGTTAGAGCCGAGCCAAGTCTGATGTGCCTGCTTCCTGTGCAAGAAACCAGAAAGACCACCCAGCGTCCCCATGGCCTCCCTCCTGGCCCCAAACTCCTCCGCCCTCCATGGGCTGTGGGGGGCCTGGCAGCTCTGCAGGGTGCAGCCAGCACTGCCTGGCAGCCTCGGGCTCGTGATTCACGCTGCAGAGGGCCATGGTGGTGGGCGGACAGCAGGCATGTGGGCTGCGAGTAAATTTGGTCCCCACCCGGCTGGCTGCAGCGGCCGCCCCCTCACCTAAACCACACAACAGCCCCAGCCACTGCTGCCACCAGGCCACGTGTGCGCACCACCCTCTCCCATCTGGTTCCCTCCTTCTCTGCCTTCCCCGCCTGTTCCTCCCCAGCCCTGGAGAGGAGCTCCGGGAATGAGCGCTCCCTGTCCCCTGACCCCTCTCTCCCTGCAGCTGTCCCTGAAGTGCCGAGCACCGGAGGTGTCCCAGCACGTGTACCAGGCCTATGAGACCATCCTCAAGAACTGAGGCCCCGTCCAGCATCCGCTCCAGCCTTCCACCAGCCGCGTCAAGGAGCCCCCTGGGAGGTGGCAGCACCTCCTTCTCCCGGGAGGGACCGGGCGAGGCTCCTGGCACCCACAGGCTTCCCTGGTCCTGACAGTAGGGCCTGCCTGGGTCCTCAGGATACTCGCGTGCTTGAGACCCCCCTCTTTCCATTGCTGCTGACGTTTAGCGTCAGGTGAGGAGGGGACCAAAGGAGCCAGAGCGGCACAAGAGCTGGACGGGGAGATCCAGGGTTCTTCTCTTGCTTTTCCCGGCACCTGAGGGCGAGCACGCAGTTCCCTCCTCGGTTCCCAGCCCAGGAAGCCCCCTGCCCCAGTCTCTCTTGGGCTGGTGTTAGTCTCTCTTGGTGGTGCCCTGCTCACCGCCTCTCTCTTGGGATGGACCCTGGCAGGCATCCTGGCGTGTGTGGAGGGTCCACTGGGTACCAGGAGAGCTGCTCTGTCAGGGCCTGGGGCTCCCAGGGCCTACAACCCCACCCTCCCGAGCACTGAGCCGCTCGGGGAAGACCATGTGGAAGCTCCCAGAGCCCCCCCGGGCTCTTGCTCCCCTGGCAGACACGCCCGCCCGCTCCCCCTCTTGCCCGCGAGGACGGTCTCTGCCTCTGATACATTCCTCGATGTGTCCAGGGTTCCTGGAGCGGAGACACGGCTGAGAGGTGGGGCATGTGGGCGAGCGTGGTGCATCCTGTCTGGGGTTTCTCCTTAGCATCTGCTGCCCCCCTCCTGGCCTCCTTCAGTTGTGTCTGACAGAGCATTAGGTTTTCCTGTTACTGCTGTTTAATAATAAAGAAAGATTCTGCTTTTGGCAATCACGGACACTTTTTTCCTCTTCCACCAAATGTCAGAATTAAAAACTGCTTCCAAGTGGTTGAGGATGGTTTTCTTGAGCCCTGCAGTAACGATGTCTAATATATATAAATAGAGACTATATATTGTATGTTTACTCTTATTTTCAAAAAGAGAAAGTGAATAAAAATGATGACATCAAGTGTGTCCCTGGCCAGTGTGTCAGGTCCTGAGGCTCTTTTGGGCAGGGTCCTGGATCTCCTGGGGTCCAGGGTCAAGGGCTTGAGCTGTGTCAGCCCCTGCCTAGCCCTGCTGACAGTACCTTTCCCTCTCTTGTCCTTGGAAACTGCCTGCTGAGGCCTGCTGGTCTCCCAGCACCTCTCCCACCCTTGACCCCAGCTCCACCCGAGCCCATGCCGTCTTGCCTTTAGATGCTGGGAGGGCCGAGTGCATCTTGGTTTTCCTCAGCTCCTGGGAGCGGCAGGGAGGCCCAGCACCAGGCCTGTCTGGGCGGGCTGTTCCCCGCCCTGCATCTGCAGCGGCCTCCCCAGCCACCACCAGGGACACCTCATGTGGCCCCAGTTCTGGCACTGGCCTGGCTCCCGGGGTGGGGAGGGAGGTGGGGGGACTCTGGGCAGGGCTCTGTGGGCAGAGCTGCCAGTGGGTTCTCAGTGCCTCATGGCTGGTGGGCCCTCAGCCCCTTCTTGCCATGGCCACTCCCTGCACCCTGCCCATGCTGGACACACTGCTGTAGGCATTGGCAGGGGCACCTGGCCTTCCACTGCCCCACCTCTGACCCCTGGGGTGTCACCATACTGCCCTGGGACCCCAGACTCTAGAACCAACCAAGGCCCCTGACCGTACAACCCCAGTTCTCGCCTCATCTGAAAGTCCCCAGCTCAGAAGGCCACACACAAACGCAGCTGGAGTCCCCTCCGTCTGTGGACTCACCGCAGCCTGCCCTGTCGCCTGCCGTCCTGACCTGCTGAGGCCCAACGCCCACCCAGCCTTGTGAGTGCTCTGCTTTCCCCAGTGGGGCGATGATGAGGCCCAGGACCAAGCCCCTCAGGTGAGGGGGAAATGCCAGTGAGGAACGCTGTCCTGGCCAGACAGAGGCCCTTGGACTGTCATCAGACACCTTGGGTTCATGTGCTCGGGCCTCAGGCGGTTGTGGGAGGAAACTTACCATGATTTTGTCCCTCTCCAGCTTTCCTGTGCCTCCCTCACCCCAGTGACACCCATCACGTGCTCTCCCCAGTCCCGGTGTGCTCAGGTGTCCTTATTCTCAGCTCTCGATGCTTCTCAGGGGCCTTGGCATCTTGCAGAAGATTCTCCAGGGTCCTGAGCCTTCCCAGCCAGTCGGGGAATTCAACACAGCAACCAGTTATTTGAGAGGGTCCAACAAACACCCAGGGGCCTGATGGGTTCCCTGTGTGCCAGACACCCTGCCAAGGCCTGCGGCGTGACCTCATTGTACATTTTTTTTATCTTCAACTAGTGGTTTGTTTTATGGAGAGAGTGATTCTGGATCACGGTGAGATCAGTCACACAAAGGATAAAGTTCTCCCTTCCACATTTCCTCAGTTCTTATTTTCCCCCCTAGAGGCAAAGTTCGTTGCTACATTTTGGTTTTCCAGGAATAATTCTGTGCCTGTATAAAGCAAATCCAGGAACGTGTTTACTAAATAAATAGCACACCCTAGATGTTACCAGCACTTTGCTTTATTTACCTATCAGTACAAATAGGCCTTGGAATTTCTTGTGCAGATGGGCTGGTGTCTGCAGACGGACATTCTGGCTGTTTCCATCTTCTGGAGTCCAAGCAAAGGTGCAGTGAATATCTTTCTAGACATCCTTGCTCGTAGACACAAATGCAGCTATAGGATCTAGCCCCAGAATTGCTGGACCAGAGGGTATAAGCATTTCACATTTTAAATTTTAGTTCTTGTTTTGAAAAGGTAATGAATTCACATGGTTCAAAATCCAAAAGGCAAAAAGAATGTAGAAGTGAAATAATCCTTCTCATTCCTCTCCCTAAAGGGACCAGTGTTACCTTCCAAAGAGACTCAATGACGTCTAATACGATTTTTTCCCTTTTTATACACAAAGAGTAGCATGGAATACACCCCGATCTGCATCGTACTTGTATCTTCGAGACTTTTCCATTATTAGCCCATTATAGAGAGCGGCCTCATGCCTTTATATAACAGCCGTGTGGTTTTCCATTGAATGGAGGCACCATGATGAACCAGTCCTCGCCGTGATGTCCTCTTAATTGTGTCTTTGGTGGTGTTGGTGCAACTGATACTGCAAAGAACATTCATTTTCATGTCGGTAAATTCCTCAGACTGAAATTGCTGGTTCGAAGGTAGGTGCGTTAATCATTTTGATAGCTACTGCTAAAAATTCTCTAGTTTACACACCCACCAACCAGAAATGCGAAGCCTGTTTCCCCACACCCTCACACACTCAGCATATCGCGGTGTGCTTAAGTGACGGGCAAAAAACTGTACCTTACTGTGTTTTAAACATGTCTCCGTTCGTGTGTTTTCGAGCCATTTGTGTGTCCTTTTCTGTGAGCCGTTTTCTTATTTGTTGCCCTTTTTTGACATGGTTATTGGTCCTTTTCTTCCCGATTTGTCGTTATTTCTCCCCATTTTGTTACTGTTTTTACTTTTCCATGCTGAAATTGTGTTGGGCATTGTCTTCTTTTAATCTCTTCTTCCTTTTTTTTTTTTTTTATAAATTTATTTATGTATTTTTGGCTGTGTTGGGTCTTCGTTGCTGTGCGCGGGCTTTCTCTAGTTGCGGCAGGCGGGGGCTACTTCTTCGTTGCAGTGCACGGGCTTCTCGTGGCAGTGGCTTCTCTTGTTGTGGAGCACGGGCTCTAGGCGTGTGGGCTTCAGTAGTTTTGGCACGCGGGCTCAGTAGTTGTGGCTCACGGGCTCTAGAGCTCAGGCTCAGTAGTTGTGGCACACGGGCTTAGTTGCTCTGCAGCATGTGGCATCTTCCTGGACGAGGGCTTGAACCCGTGTACCCTGCTTTGGCAGGTGGACGCTTAACCACTGCACCACCAGGGAAGTCCTAATCTCTTCTTTCTTCCCAGTGCTTGTCTCATCTCAGTTTTTGCATTTTGAGCCTGTTCCATGTGGGCTTTATGTTAGGAACGAGGTAGGGATTCAACTTTCTTTTCCCAGATGGTTACGTAGTTGTTTCCACACCATTTACTGTATAATTCATCTTTTCCCCACAGATCTGAAATATCATTTGTATCAATACTAAATTTCCACATATATATCAGTGCTTTTCTGGACTCTGTTCAGTACCAGAGAATTTGTCTATTCATCGGTCATTGCATTTGTTTCTGTTTGTTTTTGTTTTTGTTTGGCTGTATCGTGTGGCTTGCGGAATCTTCCCCAACCAGATATTGAACCCAGGCCATGGCAGTGAAAGTCCAGAATCCTAACCACTAGGCCACCAGAGAACTCCCCACCACTGAGTTTTTTAAAAAGTATTGTACCTTTATATTTTCATAATTTATAGTACCCTCTTATTCACCCTTTTGGTCCCATTTGAACTTTAGAACTAAGTTTCTTTTTTTTTAATGATGGTATTGTTTTTATTTGGATCACATCAAATGTTTATATTAACTTATGGAGAATTGACATCCTCAAAACGATGTGAGGATAATAATATTAATAATATTAATCTGGACTTCCCTAGTGGCACAGTGGTTAAGAATCTGCCTGCCAACGCAAGGGACACGGGTTCGAGCCCTGATCTGGGAAGATCCCACATGCCGTGGAACAACAAACAAATAAACAAAATAAATTAAAAAAAATACCCAAAACAAATAATAATAATATTAATCTGTACATCCAAATATAGGAGTAGATGCCTTTCCATTGGTTCATGCTTTCTTTTACGTCTCTATAACCTTTTTTTTTTTATATATAAACTTATTTATTTTTGGCTGCGTTGGGTCTTTGTTGCTGCGCGTGGGTTTTCTCTAGTTGCGGCGAGCAGGGGCTGCTCTTCATTGTGTGCATGGGCTTCTCATTGCGGTGGCTTCTTTTGTTGTGGAGCACAGGCTCTAGAGCACAGGCTCAGTAGTTGTGGCTCGCGAGCTCTAGAGCGCAGGCTCAGTAGTTGTGGTGCACAGGCTTAGTTGCTCCGTGGCATGTGGGATCTTCCTGGACCAGGGATTGAACCCGTGTCTCCTGCATTGGCAGGTGGATTCTTAACCACTGCTCCACCAGGGAAGTCCTCTATAACCTTTTAAGTTTTCTTCATTTAAAAGTTCTCGCATGCAGAAGTCCCTGGCAGTCCAGTGGTTAGGACTTGGCGCTTTCACTGCCAGGGCCCGGGTTTGATCCCTGCAAGCTGTGGTGTGCCAGAAAAAAAAAAAGTCTTGCATGCACATTTATTCTTCATAGATACATGAGTTTTTTCTATTTTTTTGTTCCTTTTGTAAATGGGATCTTTTCTATTCTTTTCTCTATATATAATATGTTTATGATGTAAATGTTTATTAATATATAATACACAAGAATAAGAATAATATATATTTATAATATAAAATAAATAACAAATTATATAACATATAATTTTAAAACTAAACTCCAGACTTTATTCAGTTTTCACTAGTTTTCCCACTCATGTCTTCGTTCTGTTCCCGGATCCCACGTTCCATGTGGTTGTCATGTTTCCTGAGTCTCCTTAGTTCTGTGATAGTTTCTGAGACTTTCTTTGTTTGTCATGACCTTAACCATTCCGAGGAGTGCTGGTCAGGTATTTTGTAGACTGTCCCTCAACTTGGGTCTGTCTGATGTTTTTCTCACAGTTAGACTGGGGTTACAGGTTTTTAGGAAGGAGACAAGGGAGGCGCTCTTCTCGTCCCATCGTATCAGGGGTCCACACTATCGACGTGAGTTATCGCCGTCACATCAGCCTGGATCACTTGGCCGAGGTAGTGTTTCCAGTGGTCTCCACTGCGAAGTTACTTTCTCCCCTTTCCACACACTGTTCTTCAGAAGCAAGTCACGAAGTGCAGCCTACACTCGGGAAAGAGCGTGGAGGCAGGGAGCAGCTACATAAAATGTTTGGAATTCTTCTGTAAGGAAAATTTGTTTCTTCTCCTGCATTTATGTATTAATTCAATCATTTTATATCAGTTTGGACTCATGGATATTTATTTTATAATTTGGGTTTAATCCAAAAGTGCATTATTTATTTTGTTGCTTAAATTTTTTAAGCTTTGGCTATTGGGAGCTCTTTCAAGTAGGCTCTGTGTCTCTTTGACATGCCCCCATCCTTTGGCTTCTTTTGAGCACTTCCTTACTTTCCAGTACTATAAGATGCTCCAGGCTCATCTTTTATTCATCCTGCTCCAACCCTAGCATCAGCCATTTTCCAGGAAGCCTGGAGAACAGAATTAGAAACCAAGATCTGGGTGCTGGGTGTGTGTGTTGCTCTTGGGGTGGCACTTCTAGGCCCTTTCGGCAGACAGAACTAGGAAATATCTGTCTACATACTTACCTGTGTGTACACACATATGCCTCCGTTATAGTTTGTAAACTAGCATATAAAATGAAATTATTTTATATGTACAAACTTAGTCCCCCCACCAGCCTTACTAAATTGTCTTGTTTTCCTCTTTGTATCATCTCATTTCATCCCACAACAACTATATGAAGTCAAGACCATTATTATCCCCTTTAGAGAAGGAAACTGAGGTTCAGAGAGTTTAAATAACTTGTGCAGATGACACCCCTCCAGGAAGGAGGTTTCAAACCCTAGAGGTCTCACTCCAGAGGCCTGGAAGCCCTGCCCTGTGCTGCCTCCTTGTGTCCTGATGGTTATAAAACCCCATGGCATTCAAGGGGCTGACCGGCTACAATCAATGGGCAGCCTTACGATGGCCACCAAGGACCCACTGTGCATGAGGCATCCAAATGGTAAGGGTTCCCCCCATCAGGACTCTGGGGGAGTGAGTTAAGCTGGGACAAGTGATTAACAGGCAGGACAGACTATGATTAATGGTCAGTGGACTGACGCAGATGGCTGGGTGAGAGGAGTCCAGAGCAAATACCCCTGGGAGCTGGACGTGGTCCACGGTGCTCAACCCCAGAGAAGGTCTGGAATCAGGCCGGATGGGAAGAAACCTTTTGGGCAAATGTCAGGCAGTGGCCAACAGGCAGCCCGAGTTCTCTGGCTAGCTAGTCTTTGGGAAGCCTGGCCCTGGGCGGCCCACTTCTGTCTCAGCTCAGCTCCCACAGTGACAGGGGCCTCCTCAGAGTCCCTCCCTACAGGGCCCTAGGCTCCAGCTGACCTCCTCCTGAAGCCCTTCTGGTCTCTGAGCCCCAATGAAGTTGGGCTTCTCAGAAAGTCAGCTTCAGTGGCCTAAGGTCCTGGGTTCTGGTCCCTGTGCTGCCACTTTCCTGCTCATCCCTTTGGGCCTCAATGAGCATAGCTACAGTCAAGGCTTGGCACATCACAGGTCCTTTTTTTTTTTTTTGGCTGCACCTTGTGGCTTGTGGGATCTTATTTCCCCGACCAGGGATCGAACCCATGCTCCCTGCAGTGGAAGTTTGGAGTCCTAACCACTGGACCACCAGGGAATTCCCCACAGGTCCTTGATAAATGGGAATGGCTGCTAGTGATACTGATGGGAGACTTCCCTTGGGAATGTGTCACCCCTGTGGAGTGTGGACGACTTTGTGGGAGCTTTTGGACGTACTCTGTCCAGAGTGTCTTCCGTCACTCCAAAAACCACACGCTAGGTCCCTGAGATGCCTCACACACAGCCCTGTCTGTGGTTCCCAAAGAAGCCCTACCCAAGAAAAGGGCTCTCTGTCAGAAAGTGAAGCAAGGAAGGTTTCCAGGACACCCAGAGCTGGCTCCCACGTGTGGGAGGGAGGGTGCTCCAGGCAGGGGTTGGTGGTCCCGAGTGCCCCAAGGAAGACCATAATGATGTCAGCCCCACACCCTGCTGAGTGCCAACAGGGAAAGTGGTGCCTAGTTTATTTACTCCCTGCCTTGTTCCCCAAAGGAACTGAGGCGGCTCACAAAACCCAGATGCCTGAAAAGTTAAAAAGTCAGAGGGGAAATCGGGTGAAGGGAAAAATCACAGCAGAAAGTAAAATAAAGCCAAGGGTCCCCACTCACTGGGCCTGAAGACCTAGAACACCTGTCAGATGTAGCCACAACTCTGGCTCTGCTCTCCCTAGTGGCTGAGAAGAATAGTGAGAGCAGACCCATATCCCTGATCCAGGTACCATCGCCTGCTCCCAGGAGGATGAACCCCACTCTCCACTTCAAGACTCAGCTCCTCCCTCTCCCACTTCTCCCAGGCTAGGGTGGGCATGTTGTCTGTGCTCTTACAATTCCTGCATCCCATCCCTAGAACGTTCTCTCTTAAGGCAGGACTTTTTAAAAAACCTATCTCAGCATCCTGGCAAGCAGTAAGATTGGAGATGTTTGTTGAAGAGACAGATAAGAAAAACCCTTGTTCAGTGCAGAAACAGACATGCCTGTGCATTTCCCCCAGTACCTGGGCATCAGAGATGTGGGAGCCCCCCACTGTAGGGGGTAGGCAAGCAGAGGCAGAGGATGGGGCTGGTAAACCCAGACTTCCCAAGCCCTGATGGGGAAGGAGCTTCCGGCCAGCTCCAGGGAGGGATTTGGGCTCTGAGAATCTGGCGTGAAGGCTGCAGGGTTTGAGGGAAGATACAGTGGAGACATAGGCAGAAAATTTGGCCTTAGCTATGACGAAGGTGGTGTCGACCAATTTCTGGATCTTTCAGCATTGTTGGGACAGGGATTTGGGGCTGAGCTGCTGGGACCTGGTGCATGCCGGGTTCAGCACCCTTTGTCCCACGCCCCCCTCCATGATGCCATTTGACATGTTATTTAGTGCTGGCCATTTACCCCTGTGGGCAGGAGGGAGGTGGGAGAACTCCTCAGAAGAGACCGCAGGGCGGCGGGTCAGGGGCCACCCACTGCCTCCCAACCTCGGAGAGTCCCCTCTCCAGCCTTAGTTTTCTTTTCCTCTCTCAGAGACACCAGGTTGAGGCTTTGATTCAAGGATCACATATCTTAGTATAGGGCTTGGCACGTAGTAGGTTCTCAAGAAACGGTGTCTGCGTTTGATGGATGTGGAGCAGAGCCGGCGCAGTGCGGCAACTCGTCCAAGGTCACACAGCTGGGCTGGATCCGACCCGGGCGCCCTGACTCCAGCGGGCCGGATTTGTGAGGAGCCAGCTTGGGGGAGCGGTGTTTGGAGGAGGGGACAAGGATGTGGGCGAGAAGGGACTTCTATTTTGGAGCGGGTGACAGGAGTGCGGAACGCAGTGGGGGCTGGGTCCCTCCCCGGGCTCCCCGAGTCCCAGTCACCTTCCCGCGACCCTTCCCGGGAGGGGCGTCCCGGGCGGGTAGGGGGGAGGTGGGAGGGGCGGGCGGGCAGGCGGTTACCTCATCGCCGCCTCCGGGAGGCTCCGCTCGCTCGCTTTCTCGCGCCGCCGGCTGGGGCGGCGACTCCGGGCGCCGGAGCCAGATAAGGACAGAGGGACGGAGGCGCCGAGAGGCAGTGCCGCCCCCAGCGCCCCTCTCCGCCGCGGGACCCAAGCAGGGGGTCCGACCTCGGTGCCCCGCGCTGCGGGCGGCGCCTCCAGTCGCGCTGCGAGAGGAGGCCGTGTCTGTGCGCGGCGCGTTCGGTCTGTTCTCTTCCGAGCTTGGCACCCGCCGGAGCTGCTCTCACGTCTTCCGTCGGCCTGCTCTGCTGTCTGTCTGCCCGCCCACCGCCAGTTGCGTCCTCCGGCCTGGCCTCCCTGGGCCCCGGGTGCTCCGAGGGGCGATGAGGAGCGCGGCGGGGCCGGGGCGTACCGGGCAGTGCGCGCGGCGCGCGCCGAGCGGCGTCGGCCCATGAGGCTTCTCAGCGCGGGGCGCGGCAGCACGCGCGGGCCATGGGGGGCAGCCTGCGGGTGGCGGTGCTGGGCGCCCCGGGCGTGGGCAAGACAGCCATCATCCGCCAGTTCCTGTTCGGTGACTACCCCGAGCGCCACCGGCCCACGGACGGGCCGCGCCTCTACCGGCCCGCGGTGCTGCTCGACGGCGCCGTCTACGACCTGAGCATCCGCGACGGCGACGGTGCTGGCCCCGGTCAGAGCCCCGGGGGGCTAGAGGTAGCAGCTCGAGGAGTGGGCAGGGGCGTGTGACAGCATGTGTGTGGGTGCTCGGTACACACGTGCGAGTCCGCGTGGACGGCCCAGGGGTGCCCGACTGTGTTCATGGGCCGAAGAATGAATGTGTGTCCTTGCGTTTGTGTGTCTCACCCCTTCTGCTGGCCTGAAGTTGCCCAAAATCAGGCCCGAGACCCGGCGAGTTTGCAAGGTGGCTTTTTCTAGCTCGCTTAAGTGCCTCTCTGTTTGCCTGCCTCCGCTGGTGGGTGGGGATCCGTGCGTGGGGGAGCATGGTCCTGCCTCCCTGAGGGTGAGCGTTGTGGGTCTGGGGCCTTGAGCAGAGCCGCACTGGGAGAGGTTGAAGCCAGACATAGTGGTGTGCTTTCTAGGGGGATCATTCTCTGCTCCCTCATTCCTGTGACCTGCAGCAAAGACTCGTCTAGTAATTTTGCAAAGTCCAGGACAGACTTTGAATCCTTGGAGCTGATGCCTTCGAGAGGTGAAGAGGAAGGAGCAGGCAGGATTAAGCAGGGCTTCCTGGAGGGGGTGGCATTTGGGCTAAACCTGGAAGGATGAGTGAACTTTTGATGAAAAGAAGTAGTGGAAGCATTCCAGGTGGAAAGAGCAGCATGTCCTTAGGCCAAAGGCCTAAACGTGTACAGCTGCCGCTAATTAGTGGTCTCTGCGGGCTGGGGGAACACCGGCCAAGGGCTTTGGAATTAGGCTGAGGCATAACTACCAAGGAGGGGGTCTGGGGAGGGGCGGGGTTTGTCCCGAGTTGAACTGTGGGAAACTGGAGGAGGAGGAAGAAGATAGGAGTGAGGGGAGAGGAGACCCAGAGTGAAAGAGGGTTGAGGGCTGACCGGCTTCAGGCACGGTTTTAAAATTCATACCCCAGCGTCCGTAAGGACAGTGGGTTTAGCGTCAAGGCCCCTGCTGGAGGACTGGACATGGGAGAGTGGGAAGGGGGGGCTCCGGCAAATTCTGGCCTCCCGCCCCCAGGAGTGGCCGGACCCTAAAGACTGGAGCTTGCAGGACACGGACGCCTTCGTGCTCGTCTATGATATCTGCAGCCCAGACAGCTTTGACTATGTGAAGGCGCTACGGCAGCGCATCGCGGAGACCAGGTAGGTGAGCAGCGGGGCGGAGGGGAGTGTTTGCGGGTCTGGCCAGGCCTTTGCCTGAGGTGAGTGAGGGGGTTCTTCCGCCATCTTGGGCCTGGTCTCAGGCCTTCCGGGCCTGGCCTCTAGCCCTATGCGGTCTTTAGGCCTGGGTCTTTGTGTCTTTGTGGTTCTGGTAATTTGCTGGGGGGGTCTCTGGCCGCAAGAGGGGAATGTATATACCCACTTGGGGGGATTCTCCGGCCATGGGGTCCGTGGCACCACGACCCTTTTTCCCATTTGGCCCCCAGGCCGGCGGGCGCACCCGAGGCGCCCATCCTTGTGGTGGGCAACAAGCGGGACCGGCAGCGGCTGCGGTTCGGGCCTCGGCGCGCACTGGCTGCGCTAGTGCGCAGGGGCTGGCGCTGTGGATACCTCGAGTGCTCGGCCAAGTACAATTGGCACGTGCTGCGTCTCTTCCGCGAGCTGCTGCGCTGCGCTTTGGTGCGCGCACGCCCTGCGCATCCGGCTCTGCGCCTGCAGGGGGCGCTGCATCCGGCGCGCTGCAGCCTCATGTGATTGAATTGGACGACACGACCGATGGCGGGAGGGGTCCTCCATTTGACTGGAACAACTGGGGACCCGGATTGGACGAGATTGCCCAACTTCTCTCGGATTGGACAGGACAGCCTCCTCTCTGATTGGCTGAGGAACACTCCCACCCAGTCTCCTGGGCGACAGGCTTCTCTTTGAATCTCATTGGACCCAGCTAGGCCCCATTGGACAGTCCTTTCTGGGACCTCATTGGGTCACGATCCCATTGGATGGAAGGGACGTGGTTATGCATCTGATTGGAAGCTCTCAGACTGCTCTTGGAGTTCCATTGGACAAACAGTTAAATCCCGCCTCTCAGGAGGAAATAAAGGGGGAAACAACTCAAGTGCACCTGGCACTTCTGGGATGGCAGGATAATCTTAAGCGTGAAGGTCAGAGCTGCCAGGCGTTGCCCCCTGGCAATTAACTCCAGAATCCAACCTGTAATGAGGGCCCCCAAATGGGTGTGATGGCCCCAAGGCTGAGTCCCCAAGAAGCAGACGCAAGTAGCTGGAACAAAACTTTACTGTCAGGCTCTGCAGGGCCACAGGACCGCAGGAAGGGTCCTTACTGGGCTGGCCCAGCCCCCTCTAAGGCATTCAATAATATTAGTAATTAAATAGCAATGCTCATCCCCCAACCGGAATGTACAACAGAGGTCCCATTGTGCCATGTGGTCCCAAGGGGTCTGGTCCCATGAGGTCTGGTCCCCAAGAGGCAGGGGGGACTCCCTGATGCAGAGGGGTTAAGGCCACAAAGGAAAAGGAGAAGGAATGGGGGACTGGGGGCAGCTGGGCTGGTCCATCACATCCAGGAATCTGGCTCAGCCCTTGGGCTGACTGACTGCAGGGCATGCCAGGCCCTGGACTCCGTGGGTCCAGATGGGCGGCGGGGGCCCCTCGGGGTGGGGATGCGTGAGGGTTTTCGGTCTGGCTGTGTGTCCATCCGGCCTCGTGCCCAGGTCCTCAGGGGCTCTGGGCCGGCCATGGGGCTTCCAGGTGCATCTGGTGGGCCCCCTACACCGGGGCAGGGGTTGCCTTCATCGGAAGAGCTAGACAGAGCTGGGCCTCGGGGCCCGGGCAGCCCATTGGCCATCCTGCCAGAGTCTGCGGGTTGGCCACACTTGCCACCCAGGACGCTGAGGGACGAAGAGGAGGAGCTGGAGGAACAGTAGGCTGAGTCAGGAGCTGGAGGGTCTGGGGCCCGAACCAGGTCAGGGGCTGGTCCCGTCGGGGTCCCGCCAGCAGCAGCCTTAAGCGCTCGGGCATTGGCCAGGAACTCCTCTTCCAGGCGCTGGAATAGTTGCTGCTCCTCCTTTGGGTCAAGCTGCAGGGGTGTGCGGAAGACACTGGCCGGGGTGGTGCTCAACTCTGGACTGGGGCTGGGGACCCGGGGAGGCCGGGGGGCTGCGGGGCTGTGGGCACGGGGAGTCTGGGGGCTGCTCCTGCCCCGTGGCATCCATGAGTGCTGCCCATCTCGGTCCCGACGCACCAGCAGCACAGCCTGCTCTTCACGGCTCTGGCTCCGGGCCCGCCGGGCAGGGCTGGGGCCCAACAGCTGGCCTCCTCTGCCTCCTGGGGCCCCACGCGGCCGCCCCCGATCCAGCCGGTCTCGGGACTGGCTGCGCGGGGCGGGGGGGCGTCTCGGGGAGGCCGGAGTGCCTGTGGTCACCCGACGGCTGGGCCGTTCCCGTCGGGGGCCAGTGCCTGAGTCTTCACTGCGGGCACCAAGGGGGCCGCTCTGGGCTGAGGAGGCTGAGGAATCGCTGTCCCCGGAGTAGCGGCGGGAGCGGGGGTGGGGGGGCAGCTGGTCCCGGGCCCTGGGGCAGGGGAGCAAGAGAGAGAGCTGGGGCAACGCGGAGGGGACTGGCGTGCAGAAAGGGCAGGAAGAGTAAGGAACCAGCAGCCGCGTGGTTGGGGCGGGGGGTGGGAGAGGCACCTGTGGTGTGGTGACGGGAGTGCCAAGGGTGTCTGTTGCCCTGGGGACTTCCAGGGAGAAGTGAGAGGCTCTGCCACAGCTTCCTGCAGCCACGGCCACCCCCGCCGCCCCAAGGCAGCAGAAGAAGGAAGGCCCTAAGCTCCCCCTCCCCGGGCCTCCAGTTTCCTGGGCAGGCCATCGGGAAGCAGGGTTGGACTGGCCACCACCCAGCCCCCAAGGCCCGCCCAGCTGTGTTGTTCGTTTGGTTGGGTTGCCATGGAGACGGGAAGCCGGGCCTGCCGCCACCTCCCCACCCCCGGGAACTTTTCCCAGGGTGTGAGTCACGGAGCACAGTCATCCAGGCCAGGGCAGGCACCCCCACCCCCACCCCCTGGACCCCTCACCCCGCGTCCTCCTGCTTCTCACCTGAGCGGGGTCTCGGGCCCCTCCTTCGAGCTGCGTAAGCTAATGGGTGTCACCTCCGGGCGGGAGCCCCTGCGCTCACCCCCGGAGGCTGGGCTACCAGCTCGGGGGCTTCGGGTGGGCGACACCCGCTGTGGGGAGAAGGTGCGGGCCCTCGTCTGGGGTGGGCGGTGGGCTGCAGGGAGAGAGGACGGGTGGCGCATGAGAGGTGGGGCCACAGAGGTGCCCCCCCCCCCGCCCCCGCCGTGGGCACTGACCCGTGGAGGAGCAGCGGCAGGGGTCGTGCTTGTCCAGGTAGTGCTCCAGCGTGTCCCAGCCGCCGCCCACGCGCACCATCACGTGGCTTCTCAGCACCTGTGGCAGCCCAGCGTGGGCAGGTCACGGCCTGCCCCCCCACCTCCCAGGCTGCCACCTGCTCAGGTAGCCCCTGGCTCTCACCCGCACAAAGATGAGCAGACTGGAGTCTCCCACGCGGTACTTCCCCTCCGAGACTTTGATCATGGGAAACTGGTCTGGGCAGGTGCAGCACCCCAAGATCTCTCTCACCTGAAGCCAGAGAGAGGCTGGAGGTCAGGGGTCAGGTCACTCCTCCCCTGGCCCAATGTCAGCAACTCCAGGGTCAGAAGGAATTAAGTCCTTCTGGAAGCTCTCCTTCCCCTTTGGCTACCAGGGGTCAGGGAGCTGACTAGGAAAAGATGGAGGGACTGTGGTTGGGCCAGGGCCTGGGACCCCAACAAGGCACATTCTTCAAGTCCCTGAGCCCTGGGGGAGTCCTCACTCCCCCTCGCCCACTTCACAGACATGAATGTTGAGACCCACTGAGAGGCCAGGTTTGGGGTGGAGGCAGCCCACAGAGAGGCCAGGTTTGGGGTGGAGGCAGGACCCACACCCCATGGAGGCAGGAGTGCCACAGACATATGGGGCACACGCATACACCAACGTGCACACCAGGCCACCCGCCCAGCTAGCATACATCTGCCCACATGCTCCCCCAGGCTGGGAGCTGCCAGGCTGGCTGTGTGGGCGGCCCGCCTGCCTCCTTGCCCACAGCGGAGCTGCTGAGAAAATGAGCAGGTGGAGCCTCTGGTGACCCTGGTGCAGGATGGGGTGGGGTGGCAACCTCTGCCCACAGCCATCCGGCTACCCGCCTCCAGGAAGGGGACATCATGTTCTAACCTCCTGATAAGAAGGAAACTCTTGGCCCGGCTGTGTGGGTGTTAGGGACACCTAGGTCCCGGGAAGAGGAGGAGGAAGCTGGGGTCATGGTCTGGCACCTCCTATGCTCAGGGTAGAACTAATCCTGCAGCTCCTGAAAGGACTTTAGCCCCCAGTAGCAGCAGCTACTCCAGGCTTGGGTTCCCAGATAAGTGATGTGTGCAGGGCCCTGGAGAGAAGGAGGGACCTGCAGAGCCCCTGGGAGCTTCCCTAGGCACTCACTGAGCACCTACTGTGTGCCAAGCGCCTTGCCCAGGACCAAACAACACAGGCACCCATTCAACCTCGAGCTCAGTGATGGTGTGAATGCAAATGTCTAGCAGCTGAGCGCAGGGAGGGCATACAGGAGGGGCTCAAATCACACGGCCCCCAGGATGAAGGAACACCTAGCACTTATCTGGTGCATGGTTACCACAGAAAGGAAGCAGGGAGATCGTGCAATGGGACCCGAGTTTTCTCCCAGGCCGTGCTGGGCCCTGTGACCTCACCCAGCACCTCTCCCTCTCTGGGCCTGCTCAACTCCTTGGGGCCAGGTATCCACTTGGTGCTCAACATAAGCAGTCTTTCCATGGGGCAGGCTGTCCTGCAGATACGAGGATAGGCCCCCGGAGGTTGCAGGCACCACCCTGCTGTCTGGTCCCTGGGTAAAGGGAGAGTAAGCCAGGCCGCCGGGCATACGCACTCAGGGACTCACCAGCTCATCAAGGTTGCGTAGGTCGCTGGGTGTCATGCGGGGCCCGCGGGAGGGAGCCCCCGGGGCAGTGGCGATCTCAGCAGCAGCAGCAGCGGTGGCAGCGTCCTCCCCGGCACTGGGGGCGTTGGGGGCCATGGGCGCGGCGCACAACTCCTGCTCAATTTCCTGTTCGAACTGCACGAGGCGAGGGGCCAGCAGGCCGAGGCGGGCCCCGCGCCGCGCCACCTCCAGCAGGCACAGCACCACGCTTTTCTCGTTCTTTCGCAGCACCAAATCCTCGGTCTCAAACATGAGCACTTCGGGCACACCCAGCTCTGCGCGGCACCAGCCGATGAAGGTGGCCACATTGTCTCGGGCCACGAAGGAGCCGGGTGCCACGCTGTGTGCCTGGAAGGCCACCCCACGGGCTGGGCGGGTGGCGGCCATCGCGCGGGCGGCCTCGGTGACGGCATTGGCATGCTGGCACAGGGTGGTGCCCGTGGCCAGCCCCGTCAGGAAGCCATCGCCACCGCTGGGCAGACCCAGGCCATACAAGGCGTTGAGCCACTCGGCCAGGTCCTCCTTCATGGCCTCCACGTAGGCCTCACTTGAGCGGAACGGCCGCACGCTCTTGGCTGCCGAGCCCGCGATGCCCACCACGGGGTCTGCCATGCCCAGGCCAGCCGAGTCACTGTGGGCAGGGACACGGGTCAGGATGGCTGTGAGGACCCAGCAGGCGCTCAGTACAGGCTATGCCGCTGACCACCTGCACCCGCCTGTCGTTTCAGACCAAATGCCTGGGTTTGAGCCCTGGCTGTGAGAAACTCTTCGCCTTAATTTTCCCATCTGCAAAATGGATGCAATAATAGTACCTTCCTCATAGGAACTAATGGGATGATTTTTATAAATGACTTAGTGTCCATAAGTGTTTGCTGCTTGGTTCTTTGGGGGAGGGGGGATTGAAAGACTTGGCAGAGTCCTCCTGCCCAGGCAGGGAGGCACCCATCCTTACTGCCCCTGTGATAGGTAAAGAGATGAGCCCTAGAGAGATGTAGCCCACGGCCCTGGACTCACAGTAGGAACCCCGGTCCGACCTCAGAGAGGGGTTAGGTCGACTGCTGAGGGCTGGTGGCGATCCCACTTCCTCCGGAAAGATCCTAGATCCTCCCTCAGCCTCCCTTCCGTAAGGACTGTGTCATTCTAACGACAGAACAGCAGCAGTAGTAAAGTAATCGCAGTGACCTTGGCCAGGTCTGAGCGTGCAGTGATATTATCTCCATTTTACAGATGAGGAAACTGAGGCGCAGAGCTCGCTCAAGGTCACAGAGCAGTGGGTGGCGGAGCCGGGGCCGACCTGGACCTGCCCGCGTTGCTGATCCGGCAGCCGGCTGGCCCGCCCGCCTCCTCCAAGGAGCCTCGCTAGCGCCCCAGGCTGGTGCCTGTGAGCCGGGACTCAGAAGGGCCTTCGCCAGTCCTGGCTGTCCTCTGGGCTTCGGCCCAGAGAGGGTGCGGGGCTGCCCAAGGTCACACAGCCCTGGGGAACAGAGGCCCGCGGCTGCCGCCGCCAGGTCCCCTTCAGTGTGCGCCGGGCAGTGGGCGCTGGGGGTCCCCGCGCTCACCTGGCTCATCCCGCGGCCTCGGGGAGCATCGCCCCGGCGGGGCCGGAGCCGGGCCGGGCCGCCGCAGGGAGGCGCCGCCCGAGCTACAGCGGATCCCTGTCCCACCACCGCGTCCTCAGCGCCTGCAGTCTCCGCCCCGCCTCTCTGGAATTCGGATCCGGCCGGAGGGGGTGGGCGGGGCCGCGCTCTCTTAAAGGGGACGCGCTGTTCCCGGCCTGTGGAGGGGCTGGAGTCTCCAGATGCGGAGCGGGCCAGGGACTCGGCCCAGCCCTGAGCGGAGGCGGGACCACGGCCCCCAGGCGACCCTTCCAGCCCAGAAGTCCCATCCCCAGTCAGGCTAGTCCCCACGGTCCCTTCCACCCTCCTTGGTCTCCTGGGGAGGGGTTTGGGTGTTTCTAGTTGCTCTGCCTCCCCAGATAGTGGCCTCCCCGGGTGAGCACAAACGGGCAGTTCCCAAGACGAACTCAGGAAGCGATAGGGGCCCGGGGATGCAAGTCACCTCCGGCTGGAGTGGACCTCCTTAGCTCAGATAAATGAGGCCGTCCAGCCTTGGGTGTCGGACTTCCTATCAGCAACGCCGGCCTGGGGGAGGGGGAGGATGGCTCCGTTTTACCCCCACTTAACCACTGGCTCCTTATCGAATGCTCCCTCAGGTTAGGGGAATCCGTGGCTGAGGCCCACGTTTCTGACGCTGCGGCCCATACACTGCAGTGGGGACAGGCCAGTCCTGGACCACCTCTGGCTATCGGGGTGGGCCATGGAATAAACAGCAGAGGCTAGGCGGCAGCCTGGCTCTGGAGAGTTAAGACCCACTGGTTTCTTTTCAAGCTGCACAGGATAGACCTGGCTGGGACCAGCGGGAAATCCTGCCCCTGCTGCCGTTGGGCGGGGACACCAGGCCTGGCTGGGCAGCAGCCTCACTGGCCAGGCGGGGCTGCTGCGGGGAAGCACCACCACCAACCGCCCAATGCTCAGAGCTTTAATAAAGCTCCTACTGTGTGCCAGGCCAGCTGTGTGCCCTTGACCTGAAGGAAACAATGAGTCACCTCTATGAGGGACACTCATGCCCAAACTTGGGCTGAGTCAGGAGAGTAGCTGGTGGCGCAGGGATTTGAACAATGACTATTATGGGAATACCTTCATTCAAGGATCGGGGCATTTGTTACCTACTATGTGCCTGACCTCCTGGTGGCAGGCTGCTCACATCATCTCACTGAGTCCTTGTGACCTTTCAAAAGGTGGGCTCTTACCCCAATACCCAGGTCGTGCAGGTCCCACTCTACCCTCTCCACAGCCCACTCCATCCACTGTAGAGTGAGGAAGGCCCGTGTCTAGAAGTAGTAACTAACGGCTGACATTGACATGGAGCCTACTGGGTGCTGTGTCTTTTGGCACTGCAAAACCAAGAGCAAAAAGCAGGGAACAAAACAGAGCCAGCTCCCAGGCTCACAGTCTAGAGGTGGCTCCTGGGCTGCAACAGGGACAAGGCACTGGGGAGAAGGGAGTGGGGAGCAGGAGTCGGGGTGGGATGGGCCTGCAATTTTTTTTTTTTAATTTATTTATTTAGTATTTATTTTTGGCTGCGTTGGGTCTTCGTTGCTGTGCGAGGGCTTTCTCTAGTTGCCGCGCACGGGGGCTACTCTTCATTGTGGTGCGAGGGCTTCTCATTGCGGTGGCTTCTCTTATTGCAGAGCATGGGCTCTAGGTGCGCGGGCTTCAGTAGTTGTGGCTTACAGGCTCTAGAGCACAGACTCAGTAGTTGTGGTTCATGGGCTTAGTTGCTTCACGGCATGTGGGACCTTCCGAGACTAGGGATTGAACCCCTGTCCCCTGCATTGGCAGGCGGATTCTTAACCACTGTGCTACCAGGGAAGTCCCTGTTTGTTTTTTTAAAAATATTTATTTGTCTGCGCTGGGTCTTAGTTGCGGCAGGAGGGATATTTGTTGCAGCATGCGGAATCTTTAGTTGTGGCATGTGGGATCTAGTTCCCTGACCAGGGATTGAACCCGGGCCACCTGTATTGGGAGAACGGAGTCTTAGCCACTGGACCACCAGGGAAGTCCCAGGCCTGTAATTTTTGATCAGTGAACAGTAAAGGTGAGGGAGGGAGCTGTGTGGATATCTGGAAAGAGAGTGTTTCAGTTTCAGGGAATAGCCAGGGCAAAGGTCAAGGTAGGCGGGTGCCTGGTGTGTTCAAGAAAGAGGGAGGGGGTCTGTGAGGCTGGGTGGAGGCAGATGGAGGTGGGGCTGAAGGGCCACACCTCTTTTGAGGGACCTGGGAGCCAGGGAGGGAATTAGAGCAGGGGAGGGGTGTGACCTGACTTAGGTCATAACAGGTTCCCTGTGGTACTGTGGTGGACAGGGCAGGGGCCCTGGAGGAAACCAGGTGGTGCCAGTGTTGAGAGGAGTTGGATTCTGGCTGTATTTTGAGGGGAAAGCGGATAGAATATGCTGGTGAATCGGGTGTGAAGGTGAGGACAGAGTTACAGGTTTGGGGCTGCTGATACCTGGGGAGGACAGGATTGCTGCAGATGGGGCGGGGGAAGATCAGGGTGTGGAAACTAAGTAATTAAATTCTCCATGCTTTTTTGTGTTCTCCTTTTACAATTTTGGGAAACTGAGGCCCAGAGAGGGCAAGGGATGTGTGTGGTCAGCAGCTGTGCAGGAATTTGACCCCTGCTCATATCTACCTCGTTTCTCTGCAGGGCCCTGGACACAGGAGAGGTCAGACTGAACCTAGGCCCTTCTGTTGGTCATTGGGTGAGATGGTTAAGCTCCCTGAGTCAGTTGCACTGTTTGTAAAATGGGACAACAGCAGTCACACCACAGAGTTGTGAAAATGTTATTACTCAGCCGAGTGCAGCCAGGGCATACAACCACGGCTCCTCTGAGGAGGAGGAGCCGAGGGGGGATTGTTCCTCTCTATCTCCAGTCCCCTGAGCTGTGGCCTGCCATCACAGATGCCCACTGCAGACCAGAGACTCCAATATTCTGACTCTAGGACACATGGCAGGTGTGATTCCCACTGGTGTGGCCAGACCCACGGCCCAGGCCATGGAGGGCCTTGGCTTTGATCCCCTGTATCGTAAGGCGTCCTCTCCTCTTCCTGGCAGGACCAAGGGAAGTACAGACACCACTGGTGGGACAAGAGGTTTGGGCTATGGTTGTCCTGAGCCCATCCCCACAGACCCCACAGGCCACCTTTGAGTACAGAATGCTGTGGCTCCAGTGCAGGCTCGGGCTGGCCCTTGGGCGATGGGCACATGGCTGGATTTCCAGCCTCAGCTGCTGGGTGCTAGGGTGCAGCCTGCTGGCCTCGGTTGCAGCCGGAGGTTGGACGATGGGCTTGCCGGCAGGCCCCAGCCCTGGCACTGGGCAGCTCAGATCCTGGCTGGTTCCATCCGATGCCCTCTGGGCTAGACTGACCTGTGAGCATGGCCCAGGATGAGTTGGTGACCCGCCGGGGGCTTCAGGATGCTTTGTCCAGATGTGGGTCCAATCATGACGACTGCTCCTGCCCCGGCTGCGGGGTGAGTGACCCCAAGCTCCCCTGAGCTGCCTCCTGTGCCCCGGAGAAGCAGGACCAGAAAGCCTGAAGGCCCGCTTTCCCACCAGCCTCCATCTCTCTGTGCTCATGCTCACTCTGCGCCCAGCAGCTCTGTCAGGAGCGGGGCAGGATGGGGCGCTCCAGGGCCCGTGGTTGGGCCTAGGGGAGGCCCTGTCACTGCACTGTCCTTGGCTCCAATTTCCTCCCTTGGAGGTGAGCCACTCCCTGTGAGCCTTTGTCCACGCGTAGGGGCAAAGATCGGTCTCCCACTGACCCCTGAGCCTTGGCCTGGGTCTGCGGGGTGTGGCCTTGTGGGACCACGAGGGTGTGCGGAAAATTTTTATCCTAAGTGTGACTGACCAGGAGCTCTTGAGAATTGGGAGCAGCGTGAGGAACCCGGTTTCCACTCCCCACCCCATCCCCAGGCTTCAGCCAGCTCTGCGCGGCCCTTTGAGACAGGGCTTGGAACCCACGCCTCCTGAGGGCATCTGAGGTCAGTGCAGTCCAGACGTTTCTTTTGGCTGAGAGGACCTGGCCTGCCTGACATAAGCACCTCCACCCTGGGCCTAGGCGCCAGGGACGCGAGGCTGCCCCCGCGGGGTCCTCAAGCTCTGGGCAGGAGTTAGGCAACGCCTGTCACACTCCGTGGCTGTCCCTGCAGCAGCTGCTGGGAGGGCTGCTCATGATCCCCTAGCTTGGGCTGCAGGCTGGGGAGGGGGTGGACTGGGCACCCAGCCCTTTAGAAATAGGATGCCTGTGGGCGGCAGGTCAGGAGGGGGAGAGCGCAGGCTCTGAGGAGCCCCCTCGGGCCTGAAGGCAAGTCCCATCTCCTCACCTGAGCCACGGGGTGCTCACACTGCCTCAGGGGCTGATGTGCACTTGGCACGATGCAGCCCGGTGATGTCGTGGGTGCGTTCAGGCCTCAGGAGTGTGAACTCTGGCTCTGACACCTGCCAAGACTGAGGTGGGAGCGTCCTTGGCTCCTTGCAAGAACAGCACTGGCCTGTGTGGCGGGGCTGCGGGGAGGAAGGCAGAGAGGGCAGCTCGGGTCATGGGGGCCTGAGGGAGGCCAGATCTCATGGGTCATAGCCAGCGTGGCAGGAGCCTCCGGAGGGTTTTGAGAATGGTGAGGTCGGTCAGCCTCCATGGGGTGAGGGCTAGAGGGGTGGAGGGAAGCTGGGAGCCCTGCGAGAGGGCCGTGGGAGGCATGGGTGTTTTTGGTGCTGCGTCTTGGAGAGCCTGATGGTTTACTTTGGGGTCTGAGAGAACAGGAGTCAATGAGGAACTCCAAGGTTCAGGATGAGGGAACAAACTCTTCCACTTGCTGAGAATGGGGTGGAGGGAGGTGCGGGGCAGGATCCAGCCCTTTCAGCCCATCAGATCCCGGGAAGAGCTGGCACTTGGGAGAAGGGTGGGCAGTCAGCCAAGCAGTGAGGGGTCAGAGGAGCCCTATCACAGCCTGGGAGCCCCTGTATTTAGAGGTCAGGCAGAGAAGGAGGGCAGCAGAGGCTGGGAAGGCACCACCAGTGATCTGGTGACATGGAGGTTGCTACTGTCTCCGCAGAGGCAAGACCGATTGGAAGTGGTTTCTAGAAAGGGAGAAGAGGTGGATGCCAAGGAAAGAGTAAAATGGCTTGGTGGCTGGAGGGGGATTAACGAGGGGTAAGGGAGGGTTTTCCAAAGGTGCAAGCGCAATGCGTATTCATTTGGGAAATGGGCTGGTAATGCAGAAAAAGAGGAAACGGGAAACCAGAGTTAGTTGTATGTAAAGTACGTCCAGGTGGGCTGGGGAGAGAGAAGACCCGGGGTGAATGGTCATACCGTGGGGCCAGTAGGGTGCTGTGAGCAGTGTACCCAC
This sequence comes from Grampus griseus, assembly GCF_964374135.1. NCBI lineage: Eukaryota > Metazoa > Chordata > Mammalia > Artiodactyla > Delphinidae > Grampus > Grampus griseus. The sequence goes on along the minus strand of NC_139006.1, from coordinate 22,121,779 downwards.
TTCCCCAGGCCCTGCTCTCTCTGGGCAGGGGATGGTAGGGAAAATTCACTCCAAACCCTTGCCCCTTCCCCTGGTTGAAGGTGACAATCTCTCCTTGAGCCTTAGGACACTAGCTGTCTTTGACTGGGTGGGTGTGTTAAGTTTGTTTCTTGAGCATCTGCCTGGGGACACATTTATGGACTAAGTTACAATTGCTTACCTGGAAAATGGCTTTTCCCAGATGGACGTGATAAGAGCCTTGGATCTTTGAATGACTGAAACCTACTGGCCTGCTTTGGATACTTATCTTCATGCGGCTCCAAGAAGAGACCAGACTGACCACAAGGCCAACAGGTGATGGGTCTACGGCTCTTCACATCTCCTCCCCGACAACAGAAATGTGCTCTGACCCCACACAAGGCAACCAAGGCAGTCTTAACCAAGGCCTCCATTTTAGTTTTAGGCTGTTTACCTAACTAACTTTAAAACTCTAACCCCATAACATCAAGGAAGCACAATAACCACTACCACTTAAGTAGGAAATATAAAAACGGTTCTCCTCCTTTACTGTCACTAAGGCAGACCTGCGTCCTGAAGTGTGTGGAGGCTCAGAGGCCCACCAACTCCGCCACTGCTGGAAGGGGCGTTCAGAGGGCCCTGTGACCCAAAGCTCCCTCAGAGGGCTCCCAGCCATGGATACCCAACACAGTGCCCCCCCCCCCCACTGCAAATCAACAGACCTGGGCTATGACGTCCCCTTGAGACACGGCTCAGGGTCAAAGTGACACTCGAACCCCCTTTCCTTGCCAGCAGCACCGTGACCAACACTGCAGTGTCACATCTTGACCGTACAGATTTCCTCACACATGACGCTTGAATGAGCTGTGACCTGGGGGGTTGGGGACATGCTCCAAGTAGATGTGCAGTGGCTGCAGAACAGAGGCCGAGAAGGATGACGGTTTATAAACATTTGGAATTTTATTTTAAAAAAAAAACATCACAACCATGAACATTGTTTGTTACAGTTAGAGAGGCCCTCTTGGTTCTCCACAATGATACTGAGCATGCTCACAAGGGATTCCCATTGTTTAGTCTTAGTTAAACAACCATCTTTAAAAGAAGGAAAAAAAAACTCGGCACACTACCATTTAACTTGTTTTAATGTTTCTTCACAAATGGTGAAAAATACTAAAGTACAGACAGGAATAATCATAATGTTGTGGCCAACATTATAAATATGGAATTATAAATTTAAAACATTTTCTGGTTTAAAAAATAAATCTGGTAGTCAATGCAGCTCTGCGGGGTCTCTGCGTCTAGTAGGGCCGGTCTCTGCGTTCCTGACGGTGCTCACCTCTGCAGGGCAAAAAGGAAAAAGGGGCAATGTGTTAAAAATGGGGAGAGGAAAGGAAGCCCTTCCACAGCCCTGAGCTGAGCTGCTTGCCTCATTCCCACAGAACAGGTGAGACCTGCCGCCCAATGGGCCCTGTGCTCCACAGCTGTTTCTACCACCACATACTTATCCATTTTTCCAGGTCCTCCACGCCCGCCTCTTCTTCCTCCCATCTGTTCCATCAAAGGTCCAGGGGGTCCCCCAGGGCCACCTCGTCTTCCTCCACCAAAGCCACCACGGTCCATGCCCCGGGTGCCACGGAAGCCACCTCTGTCTCCACCACGGCCACCTCTGAACATTCCACCAGGACCACCTCGATCCATGAGGCCACCTCTTCCTCCCCGCATGCCACCAGGGCCACCTCTGCCACGGTCACCGCCTAAGGTAAGGGAAAGTACAGGAGAGGACAGAGAGAATGGGTGAACGCAGAGGTCCCCTCAGGATCTGCTGGGGTCACAGTTTAGAACTGATGGAACTACAGGTGACCCTTGAACAACAGCAACAGGTTTGAGGTGCATGGGTCCACTTATACATCGATTTTTTCCCACTAATATAAACTACAGTACTAATCTGAGGTTGGTAGAATCTGAGGATGTGGAGAGAGGGCTGAAAGTGGATTTTTTTTTTTTTTGCTGTACACAGGCCTCTCACTGCTGTCGCCTCTCCCACTGCGGAGCACAGGCTCCGGACGCGCAGGCTCAGCGGTCAGGGCTCACGGGCCCAGCTACACGGGCCCAGCTACTCGGCGGCATGTGGGATCTTCCCGGACTGGGGCATGAACCGTGTCCCCTGCATCACCAGGCGGACTCTCAACCACTGTACCACCAGGGGAGCCCCTAAGTGGATTTTTTTTGACTGCACAGAGGCCCAGCGCCCCAACCCCCGCACTGTTCAAGGGTCAACCGTGTAACTTAAAGAGCCCCAGTGTCCAGGGCTGAACTTGCTGAAATCACCAACCTGGTCTGGGCAACACAAGAGGTTAGTGCCAATTGAGGGTACCTACCCGGGGGTGGGAAAGGTGGTGGGAGGAAGCCTTCAGGCTTTGGGGCCTTACACTGGTTGCACTCTGTTCTCCACGCAAAGTTCTGGTTTCCACACCCCCTGCATAAAGTTACATCACAACAGTATCACTTAAGTGAACAAGTAAAGGCACCACCTGAGCAGAAACCACCATGATCACTGAGTCCACAGAAAACGGCTTTTGAGCCTCAGGCAGCAACACACATAGCACCAGAGTTTGATCCAGCAAAGTCAAACCATGTGGGCCTGAGTCCAGTGGACTCTGACCGTCTCCCTAAGGCTCCAAGCCAGTAAAGGACCGAGTACCACCACCGCCCCCAGCAGAGCCATCATGGTCATCATTACGCTCCTGCGGATGAAAAGAATCCAGCAGGCCTCCCCAGAATGGGAATGGGGCAAGATGTAGGGAGACTGCACTAGTAGGCTATCAGTGTGCCCCGAGAAGTACATACGGATTGGGGCACTGCCAGTCTCCAGCTCGGTGCTGGACGTTTCCTCCTCCAGATGGGTTCCCTCGGGAACCGCGGGGCCCTCTTGGTGGGAAGCCTCCTCTGTCTCCTCCACGGCCTCCCATGCGACCCATGGGTCCTCCAGGACCTCCCGGGCCTCCTGGACCTGCAATAAGCATAAACCACCTCTTTGCAGCACCAGATTTGCTACAGGCATACATCTCATGAAGGGAAACAGAAATAGAGATCACAGCTCTCGCTGCCCCATAACCTGGCCCATACTTTCCCACAGGCCCAAGGGCTAGTCACTGCAGTTAGCTCCACAACAACTTGAGGAGGGCAGATGAAGAGAACAGCCCAGGGCTAAACCCCAGGCAGTGTGGTTCCCAATAGTCATCGATCTAGATACCTTTTCAGTATTGCTAACGGGCTTGCCTTCACTCTAGAAACCAAGTTCCTCAAAGACAAGTGTACTAAAAAACTTCCAAAGCAACACAGAAAGAGCCCAGAGACAGCATCCAGTAAATACCTCCTCGGAGCGGCGGTGGCATCCCTCTACCCTCACGGGGGGGCATTCCTCCCCGCATGCTGTTCATTGGAGGCTTCTTCCGAGCAAGAGAAACTTTAAGTTTGCTCCCTTGAAAATCTTTCCCTGAAACAAGGTAACAGAACACCAATTACTCCCAACCTTCCAACTCTTAGTCCCCTTGAGGGACCAGGCAAGGTTAGATGACTCCTTTCACCAAGCCCCCTATATCAAACCAACCATTCCTGCTTCATCAAGTGTGCCCACCCATGATGTTCCCTAAGATTTTTAGGCAAGGCCAGAAAAGCCTTTAAAAGAAACAAACAGAAAAACAAAAAAATAGGAGAGGCAGAACTTTCTGACACTTTTGTGCGAAGTGAAATTCCAGGATCAATGTCAAAGCCACATATATATGTAAACGCAAATGTATACGGCTGAGGTGTCTGTGGGACTTTCTGCACCTCTGACATCCTTAGAGAAGAATTACAACTTTAGCATGAGGCTTTGAACAACAATGACTGAAAGTAAGGGATCTCTTAACCCATGGTCAGCGCCCGGGCCCTCACGTGGCTGAGGGGAGCACGTGACAAGCACTTCCCAGCAGCCATCCAGTGCTCCTCCAGGAGCAGACAGAGGGTCTTCTTGCTCCTCTGGCTCTTGAGGTCCTCCTTCCTGCCATGTCCTATAGCCACACAGAGGGAGAACCTATCTGTCCCCGGTCCCTAGAACCACTTTAAGAGAACAACATTTAACAGCCAGAATTAATACATCAGAGCAAGACCCTTTCTTTACCCACAAGTTGACACAGGCAACACTTGCTACCAGACCTTCTGTGTGCCCCAGAGGAGGCAGAGCTAAGAAGGCTAGGAGTACACCCTTGTTGACCTAGGGTTCCTACCATCAAACCACTCGACAGCAGTTTTGGCAGTTGGCGGGTCTTCATAGGATACAGTAGCATCGCCTTTGGGCTTTCCTGTTTCCTTGTCCAAATAGATATGGATCATGGGTTGTCCAGTCCTCTTGTTTATCTAGGCGTAAAATAGCATAATGAAGCTGTGACCAGACTATAGTTTTCAGGGGAAAATCCATGTGAAATTCTTCTTTTTCTTTTCCATCCAAGTTCTCTACTGTCAAAAAGCAGTCAATTTTCCAGACACACATTCAGAAGGATGTTATAGTTTATCTGAGTGGTGGAATTATGGGTGACTTATTTCCTAAATAGCTACCACAAATCTGTACTTAGAAGACTTTCCCTTAGATGTGTTTTATCATAAAACCAAAATAGGTTTTATCATAAAACCAAAGTTCCAAATTGTGTAAATGAACTTTTCAGGTCCCATTCCTCCCCAGCCACCTTTTCCTTCCTGTGTCCCTGCACCTGCCCCAACACCCTGTAGGTCACACTAACAGGCACCCAGTGAGCAGCCACCTCTTAGGACTCAGGCAGGCTTTGATGCCATCATATAAGACACATCTCACATAAAGTAAAAATTACTATCATTAAGTACAACATACAGGGCTGTGAGTGCTCTAAAAGGATCTTGGTTATCTCAAGTTCAACACAGCCAGTTTTTCGAGACAGAACAGATGACTAGTTTTTCAGCTCAACACCAGATGCAAGTGGCTTGACTTCAAGAGCCACACTGCACAAGAATATGGCTTTATGTGTTTTTTGCATATGATCAAACTCTTATCTGCATTTATAGATAAATTACGATATATATGTTATATATAATATATATATATATATATATGCTGATACGTATGTTTTTATAAAGGACATACACATAAACACTGAAAGGAAATGTGGCGAAATAGTGGTATGAATGATGGGGTATGTCAGTTTAAAATCTGTAATTTTACAAAACTTTGATAGTAAACACTGCTTTCTTAACTACGCATAAACCCCACATACCCAAATAAACATATTCACAAGTAGAGAGAAATCTCCTTATATGATTTAAGATTTACCAAAATCGCTGGATAGAAAATGCCATTCAAAAATATACCATTAACTAAAAAATAAATCTAAATCTAAAAAGATCTGCAAAACTTTTAAGGAGATTGGCTTTACCAAAGACCTAATAAATGGAGAAATACAATGTTAATGGGTCAAATTCCTATAGATTCAGTGACTTCCCCGCAGTGGTTAAGAATCCGCCTGCCAATGCAGGGGACACGGGTTCGGGATCCCTGCTCTGGGAAGATCCCACATGCCATGGAGCAACTAACCCCGTGTGCCACAACTACTGAGCCCTCACATGCAGCAACGAAGACCCGATGCAGCCAAAATAAATAAAATTCTTACAGGTTCAGTAAACATCCAATAGGTTTTTGTGGGTTTTTTGCCGCTCTGCACAGCATATGGGATCTCAGTTCCCTGACTAGGGATCAAACGAGTGCCCCCGGCAGTGGAAGTGTGGAGTCCTAACCACTGGACCGCCAGGGAATTCCTCCAATTGGGGTTTTTTAAGGAACTTCATAAACTGGTTCTAAAATGTATATATATATAAAATGTATAGAGCAAGGAGTAAACATTTCTGAAGAAAAAGAATAAAACAGAAGAATTTGCCTTACTAGGTATCAATATCGAGCATAGAGTAATTAGCAGTGCTACTAGCATAGGATCATGCAAATTAACCAAGTATACAAAATAGCCAAGAAACAGCTTCAGGTAGAGGTGTACTTTCTATGTGAAAGCATTATACACCACCAGGGAGAAGATGGCTCTTTCAAAAGATGTTGCGGAATAAAAGCTCTCGCAAATGGAAAAAAATAAAGACACAAACCAGTAAGGTAATGACCTCTAAGTTCAACCACAGTAAAATTAAGAACTTCTACTCATCAAAAAAAAAAATGAGTAAGTGGGCCACAGGGAATTCCCTGGCGGTCCAGTGCTTAGGACTCTGCTCTTTCACTGCTGAGGGCACAGGTTCAATCCCTGGTCGGGGAACTAGTATCCCGCAAGCTGTGTGGCACGGCCAAAAAAAAGAAAAAAGTGAGCCACAAACTGGGAGACCTGTATTTGCAACAAAGGACAAACAACCCAAGTTAAAAAAAAGGCAATTCCCGGTGAGGCTGTGGCAGGTGTGCAGTCAGAGTGCCAGTGGGAGTCTAAGCTGGTCAGCCAGACAGTTATTTTGAGGTTAAACACTGTACACATCTTAAGAACCAGCAGTTCTACCCTGGACATAATGGGGTCTCATTATCCGTGGATTCAAATTTGCAAATCTGCCTACTCATCAGTATTTTGCCTACCAAAATCAACACTTGGGGCACTTTTTGTGGTTACTTGCAGACGTGCACAGAGCGTGAAACACATGTTGCCAGATGCACATGTTCCCAGCTGAGAAGGAACAAGATGATGCTCTCCCCCTCTCATTCTAACTCTCTCTAGAAGACCAGAGGACAGAGACTGGGAGGATGGGGCAGTGTTCTGTAAGAAGTTCTGGCTCTGGGACTAGATGGATGAATATGAATACCAACTTGGGCAAGTCACATTTCTGAATCTTTTTTTCTTTGTAAAATGAAGTGAGTAGATCTATCAGGATGAATTTTTTTAGAATTTATGATTATAATATATGTGAGATGTGTGTATTTGTACATACTTCCCCCGGGGACAGTGGCTCAGCATAATGATTTTAACTACCATGAATAACAAGAATCAAGTATATACACAATAGAGAAACTAGCACACCAGGAGACAGGTACAAGGACATTCACTGGAGCATGGCTTATAAACTAAAAAGTTAGAAACAGCCTGTTAAGAGAATTTATGAATAACTTGTGATGTATTTATGAATGAAATACAGATGCCCAGACTTGTGGAATTTTGACCTAGGGACCCCCCACCTTCTCAAAATCCCAGTTTCTCTTAGTTTTCCTCATCTAATTAATAACCCCACCACCATTACACCAGCTCAGACCAAACCATTCTAGCCACACTAGCTTCTTTGAGCTTACCAGGCAAGCTCCTGCCTCACTATTCCCTCCACTATTCTGAAATTATTTCCCTGCTCCTAGTGGCTCTGTTCCTCATTTTATCCCTGTTGTATCTTGCTGTATTTATTTTCCTCCCTAACAATCACGATCACTGAACATAGTACAACTATATTCCTTTTTACAATATGTTCCCCACTATACGTAAACTCCAAGGGTTCTTATCTGTTTGTTCCCAGTATACTGCCTTACAATAGTGTTTAATAAATACTCTTCAAAAATTATGTAAAACAAAATATTACTGAGGACACATCTATAAAGTAAAGAAAGGGAATGATAAATTTCAGGATGGGAGTTGAGAGAAGGGGTAAAACTGGGAAGACATATACCAGGTACTTCAAAGGTACTCATATAAAGCCGTACTTCCTATGCTGGGGATATGGATACGTAAGTGTTATTTTTAAAACTATGTCATATTCTGTATTTCACAATAAGTAATGTTCGTGTTAAGTATTCTTACAATTAACATGATAATTATAAAAATGACCCTGAGTTATCAAGTATGCTTAAATCATGTTTAGCATTTCTTTTCTATAAAAAATTTTTGTTTTTTGCTTTTTGTATTTTAAGGAGCAAACCACAATATGGACAGTCCAGAAGGAAGTGGTTGCAAGATCTGCCAGATCACATGGTCACGCTTTTACTTACCTTGACAACTCCACACTGCTTAAAGAAGTCTGCCAGATCATCTAGAGTCACACTGTCACTTAATCCTTGCACATAAATTGCACTGTTGTCACAGTCTTCATCTGGATCTACAGGTGGGCCTTCCAGAGAAAAGTAGACAAAGGGAGTTATTGTCATGTATCCATTAGGGCTTATTAACCAATGGTCACTACTGCCCACTGGTGCTAAGAGAACTACCAACCTTACTAATAAGAATGACATGGAACTCTTGGTTTATTTTTGATAAAGGAAGCCCCAAACTGCTCTTGACAGCAAGAGTAATCCCATTGATTTACCAGGCTGTTGAACCCCAACACGCACTTGCTTCTGTGCTATTCATTTATAAAGCACAATATAAAAATCAGGAATTTGGAGTTACCTAAATCAAGATCTGGTCCTTCGTCCATGGGTCCTGCCAACCAGGAAAGATCATATAAAATACTGTTAGTGCACGTCTTGCAAGCTACAAACCTTACAAACACACATAGCTATCTACTACACCACCATTTGATGGGGCTTCATTAAATTCAAAATGACCCGCACTGCTAAAATGGAGCAGTGCCCCTTTAACATCTGTGAAAGGTTTGCTAGGGTTTGCTTTTTCTTTGGTTTGCTTTTAAACCATTAACCAAATACACTCTCAATGCTTATGTGCCAAATTAGTGTTAAATTTAAGTCAAATTTTTTCCTCCAAATAAACCAAACTTTAAAACTGTATTCTCCCCCATATTACAGAAGCAGTTGCTCAATACTTCAAGTTACCCTTTGTTTTGTAACCATAGGTTAACCTTATTACCCCTAAGACAATGCCGGCAGTACCCATTAGTCTCTTTTGTATAGATCATTTTTAAACCGCTTATGAAACTAATATAAAATTATAGTTTTCTAAATACTGACTGTATTTTTTTTTAAACACTATCCATGGTAATACTCAAAAACTTACCACCAGGCTTATTGAAGCCACCTCGCTCTCCAGCGCTGCTGGGGGGATAAACGAAGAAATGAAGGCCTTTCCCTTTAAAAGCCAGTACCGCTCTGAGCCTTGTGGGGGCTCGTGGGGAAGAAGGGCACTGGCTAAACACATCTCCAAACAATGCATCTCTCTCATCTTGTCACTATGCCTTTCTTCAGGGCAGCTCGCTCAAATTTCCTTTATATACAACCTTGCTCGTCTGATTGTACACACCACTGTGGTTGGTTCCTTTCATTTCGGGGGGCTGGTATTAATAGTGCAATACTTGGCAAATTGGGGGAAAAATACATCCCAAACACCCACCCCGTCGTCAGCTGAAAAACAGGGAGAGCTTGGTGTGGAGAGAAGTAGCAAGCTGGGGTAACTGAATCTTTTCATGTTCATAAAGGTGCACCCTCAACCTCTCCCAGGGGAGAGCCAAGTGAGGCCCTGGGCTTCCTAACAAGTCACAGTATAATAAAGCAGGAGACACCGAAGTAAAGGCCTACAACACACACCAGAGGACGCATCCAGCCGATCTTCAGCATAAAGCCATACATTTCAGGGCACTAATGGGTTTAACAATAGCTGTGAAAGGAGAATTTACAACAAATACCAAGGCTCCACGGAATGGGGGTGCAACTTTATAGACATATCAGTTGAAAACAATGACAATGGCAGTATAAAATCACCGCCTTACGTATTTTAAAGGGAGAAGAAATATGAATTGGGCCTGTTTCTTTTTTAAAAAATTAAATAAAGGCAGCTCCTCAGTGGGAGGCCCTGAGCTTTTTCTAACCAGTATTGCACCTTTAATACCTGAATATACAATTTCAAGCTGTTGCATGCAGCTTTGTTTCCTTTTTAAAAGTACACACCATAAAATGTTCTCTCTCTTTAAACACAAAAGTTTACACTTTAATGTTACACAATTCTAGAGTATTATACCTCCTCTGGTTCATTACCAAACAACAAGTATGCAGTTACCAAAGTTACAGAAGGATTCCATTTATACAATGAATACATTTTGTTAAAAATATTCTATGTATATTTGTCCTCTCCATATGGACACCGTGTCTAGTCCCACTTTTCATTATGCTGCCGGCTGAGTACTGAGTACGGGTACTTTTTAAGTATTGAAGTGTATACAAGGCTCTCACTTTGTAACCTGTAGCATATAAATGCGACAAAGCATGTTAAAAAGTTTCCACGTTTAACAGCCAATGAAAATATCAAAATACTGAGGCAATGAAAAGGGCATGTTAACAACATTGAGTGCCTTACCTGCAGAAGACACTGAAAACCATCACCACACCACAATAAAAAAGAGGGGAGAGGGGAAAGCCCTTGTCCTGTCCCCAAAGGATCCAACCGACTGCTTCACAGTCTGTTGAAAAACCTATGAGGAAAGCCATGATGTTTTCTATGGCTTCAGGAGAGACTTCTCACCCAGAAAGAGGGAACCCCTCTACTAGCAAAGTCTAGCAAAATTAGTAGAATTATTACTTCTGGAGAATTAAAATGAATAAACTTGAAATTGGTTTTGCAATCAAAAAATACTAGGATTCTAGGTGATTGGAAACGTGATGATAGTGATTTCAAGTGTCTACATCTATTTAAAACATCCATAAAGAAGGTGAAACCTTTATAATGGAATGACATTCTTCAAATCAGAATATTAATTTTACTTTATACCAAATTATTCGTAAGTTTTTGCTCTTGTAAAATGACTTTCTTCCAATAAAGATTTCACTGAAGACGTTTTAAGTTATGCAGAATATGCAAAACAGTATTTTAAACCAGTATTGTTCAATAGTAAACAGATTGCTAATGTAAAAAATAAAGACCAACTTTTTAATCTTGAAGTACATTTCTAAAGAAATTCTGTTCAGTTTTTCCTTGAACCTACAGTGGCACCAAATCCAATTTATACCTACATTAACATTCTGCATAACTTTTTTACTATTTATATAGGGACAGAACACACACAGAACTAAGCCTTCTGGATTATGTTAACCAACATTATACCTCACCTTCATCAAAGTATAGACACCAGAAAGGGGAGAGGGTATGGGAGAAGGGAGGGGAAGGGTAGGCACAGGTAGCAGGGTTATGTTACTGATCTAAACAAAGTTTTCTAAACCAGATTGTGCCACCAATTAAAATGGTCAAACCGATTTAGACTTCTCAAAATCTCCAATGGGAAGAGTGATCCCATAATTATATACATTACTCTTCAAAAAGTTATTGGACTTCTTGTGTACCAGGTGCACCTCAGGCCATAGTTCAAGGGTTATGGAACCAAGATCTTCACCGTTATGTTCAACAGTTCCGAGTACAAACAGAAGTTGGGGACAAACATTGTGGAAGACAGCTGCATTCCTTTTTTGCAGTATATATACCAGGTATTTCAAGACAACCATTCAGAAGCAATTAGTTAAATACCTAGGGTTGTTTTAAGAGTTGTGTGTGTTCCATCCCAAGTCTATTACCCACAGAGGCTTTGGACCTCTGGAAACCATGAAGGGAACTGAAAGCTCTAATTTCAAAACCATTCTTTGTTCTCCCCATCCCAACCAAGTAGATTGGCACTGAAAAAAGCAAACTGCCTCTAGATATGCCACAGAGATGACATTTCCATGTTTTGGAAGATGGCTTGGGCTCATCAGATTATCCATGGAAATGCAGAAATAAATTTCTTATGTCTTTCAGTCCCTTCTTTCCATTGAAAATCCTATGGATGAAACAAAATTAGGTAAAAGGAGAAAAGGTTTGCTCTTACCCCATTCCACCGCGTCCTCCTCCCCGCCCACCTCTGCTCATGCCTCCACGATCAAATCCCCCTCTTCCCCTGCCCCGGTTATCAGGGCCACTCATGCTCCGGTTCTCTCCTGGTCCGGAAAATCCTCCAGACTCCTGCCCATAAACACCCATGCTACTGGGGTGGTCCTGTCGGAATGAACCTGAGGAAAGAGTCACATCTGTAAGCCGTGGACCAGCATTTACACCACTGCCTGTTGTACTTTCTCCTGGAATCATAGAATTCTCAATTGCAAGGCACAAACCAAGGTACCATCTTCTTTACACCTGATTAAGCACCCCTGATCTTTTTAAAGTTCAACAAGAACAACTGGCTCATTAAGGCTGAAGTAATCTCATATAGTTCATCTAGAATAAACCACTCCCAAACAAAAAAAGGACTCTGGTCAACAGTTTACAGGGTTCTGTATCCTAAGATGTCTTTAAAAAGTTGCTTCTTTAAACCACACTCAAGAAACAAAAATGGAGCCAGGTTTCTTGGGGGTTGCTAAGGGGTAGTCTCCATCAAGTAGCACTACTCATCTCATTGTCATAATGAGACATACTCAGGATGGAATTTAGTTAAAAGACAACAACAATCCAGGTAAGAGATTAAACTGTGAAGACGGTTTCTTGAGTTTTTGGTTGCTTTTCCACATAAAACTGTAAGCATTCTGTGAAACTTTTTTTGGTTTGTTTTATGAATGTAAATAAAAACAAAACATAGCATTTTGTTAACTATCAAAATTGCAGTAGTCTTCAATAGCTACCTGCTCACTCTCTCTTAATAAGCTGGGGTGGGCAGGCCATAAGAAATGCTGGCTTCACTCACTGCATATAACCTCCCCAAAGAGAGCAGGGCTGGCAGTCTACAACATTTTCTCTGGTCAGTTACAAACTCTCTTTTCTTGTAAGGCATACTAATAACAATTAAATTGGAGAAAAGCCAGGATATTAGCCAGGATATGATACCTTCAAGATGCATCCTGGAGTTCAAAAGTACACAATAGTAAAGAGCATTTCCCCATTTCAGAAACTCCAAACATAACCATTCTTATTTGGTTTTCTCTCTTAGCAACTCACTCTGCTGCCCGTAGCTGCTGCTCTGTTGGCTATATTGACTTGGAGCCTGGCTGTAGGATCCAGTTTGGGGGGGGTAACTAGTGGGCGGCTGCTGCCCATAGCTGCTTTGTTGACCATAGCTACTCTGTTGTCCATAGCTGCTCGGCTGCCCATAGGTGTTCTGCTGGGAGTAACTGCTCTGATCATAACTAGTCGGCTGTGTAGAAGAATAGCTGAAAGTAAAAAAAAAAAAAAACAACAAAGAGCTTGTTAGGAAGGAGAGACTTGTTATTTTTTCTAGTCCCCTAAACATGAGACATAAATAGTACATGACATAGAAATCCTTAAAAATGCAGTTACTTTCTACATATTAACATACAATGAATTTAAAATAAGCAAATATTTTTGTATTCAGAATAAAACTCTGAATGGAAGGGAGGGGATATTATTAAAAACAACCCATTTATAAAATGTATAACCCTAGAGCCTCTCCTTTACCCCCAGCCTCATGAAAACAATAGTTATTCTCAACCAAATTCAAGGCAAATTGGGGAGTTTAGGTGCTTCCTGTATTAAGGGGAGAATATGCAGATGTGCTGCCAGGGAAGGTTGCCCCAGCAAAAAAGGCACTGAGAAAAATGAGGCAGTTAAGTGCGGTATTCAGTCCTAAGGCTGCCTCCAATAATTCCCTTGAGTGATGACAATTTTTCTGAAGCTAAAAGGCCACTTGGTGTGTGTTTGGCCACTTTTCTCTTGAGGATAAGTCTAAGTTTCAAACTGCTTTGGTATGTATACAGTTTCAAACTTTCAGACATGCCTGATCATCTACGAAATCCAGGCATTAATAAAGAAAAGATGGACAAGGAAACGTCACTATCAAGGCATTGTATGAAAGATGACTATTACATTGATATTCATCTTCACACATGTCAACTACAGGGCAGGGAAACTAAACAAAGATACATTCTTACACAGAAATAAAGCTTGAAAGAACTGGTATTAAACTCTGGATGAACCATAATGCAAAACCAAAAAGACAACACATTTTACAATTTTAATTCTAAGAACAACAATTTTAAGTATCACCACCTCCCTCACCACAGCTGTAAGGATTCAAAGGCCTCTCTTCACACCAAGTGCACCTATTCCACTAGCCAGATTAAGTGCTCTCAGCATGACAGCTGTGGGTGGGCCCTGTGGAAGAACTGCTAGAGCCCTGCCCACTGCTGCTCCAAGCTGAACAGAGACACTTACCAGTCAGCTGTATTGGCTCATAAACCTGCTCATGTCTGCTGTACTTTAATGTATAAACCAATGAAATGAGTACAAAAAGGGGAACTGTTAATTCTACCAAAACTAAGTTAACACTTTAGGACACAATTCAGACAATTCATTTGAAAACTTGCATCAAATTAAATGTGAGAACTTGCAGTTCTTCCTCTACTTTAAAGAAACCAAAACTGGACATTGTAGCTTCTGGTGTGGTTAATGTAAGACAAAATACAGAACAAGTAAACTCTTAGTCAAAAGGAAGGGCCTTGGCCTAACCATTAAAAGGCTGGTGCATGGACTTCCCTGGTGGCCCAGTGGTTAGGAGTCCGCCTGCCAATGCAGGGGGCACAGGTTTGATCCCTGGTCTGGGAAGATCCCACATGCCGTGGAGCAACTAAGTCCGTGCTCCACAACTACTGAGCCTGCGCTCTAGAGCCCACGAGCCACAACTACTGAAGCCTGCATGCCTTGAGCCCGTGCTCAGCAGCAATAGAAGCCACCTCAATGAGAAGTCCGCGCACCGCAGCTAAGAGTTGCCCTCATTTGCTGCAACCAGAGAAAGCCCGCACAAAGCGACGACCCAATGCGGCCAAAAATAAATAACTAAATAAATTTATTAAAAAAAAAAGCCTGCTGCATAAATGGACCTTCAAATATAAAATGATTAAGGTGAACTTTCTTTTTTTCGAAAAAATAATGCCCTGCACTTTACCCAGCTCAAATGCATCAGAGAATGTGGCTTCTGTGGTTCTGTTTACCTGCTTTCATTGTTTCTCAACTGAATAAACTAAAAGAAAAAAATTCAAAGAAAAAACCTAGAGTGATAAAAACGTATTTAGAGAGAAGAGTTTTTGACTGTCAGGCACTGCTATCAGAACTTAGGACTAAGGTTTTAATGTACAATATGTGGTCAGGCTTATCACTGAGAGAGTCAGATAACATAGCCCACCTGAGGAAGCAGAAGCAAGCTGGTCAGCCTGAAAAAAATCTGTTTTGTTATTCTACTAGCTCACTGGACGCAAGAACAAGAATGAGAAGACTGACCTGGTAGGAGGATAGGATGGTGGTGCTGTGACTGGCTGCATGGGGTAGCTCCCAGGTACCTGGGGATAACTGTAGTTACTCTGTCCATATCCTAGGCTGGGCTGGTTGTAACCCCCTGTGCTAGATTGAGGTTGACTAGTCTCAGCGGGTTTGTTACCATCCTGCGGTCTAAAAGGAGAAATAAAAAAGTGAGACTTCTTTTTTCTCAACCACAAAATTCTTGGGTAAGAACTCTACAATCTATGAGCAATAAGCAATGTTAGTATTGAGCTTGGAAATATATACAATTGCAAAGAGAACTACATCAAAACCCAATGTCGGTCCAACTGTTTCTGCTGGAAGACAACACTAAAGATGGGGGAGACTTAATCTCATCCAAAGAAGAGACATCAACATGCTCCATTCATTCCATATCAGCAGCTACAAAAGGCAGTTACGGGCTTCCCTGGTGGCGCAGTGGTTGAGAGTCCGCCTGCCGATGCAGGGTACACGGGTTCGTGCCCCGGTCCGGGAAGATCCCACATGCCGCGGAGCGGCTGGGCCCATGAGCCATGGCCACTGAGCCTGCGTGTCCGGAGCCTGTGCTCCGCAATGGGAGAGGCCACAACAGTGAGAGGCCCGCGTACCGCAAAAAAAAAAAAAAAAAAAAAAAAAAAAGGCAGTTACAATACTTTGTGCTGCCCATTTAAGAGATGTGGGAGGGGACGTGGTTTGTTCGGTAAGAAAATGCCTTTTCTCAAAAAGGACCATTAAAGACAAACAAGAAACTTTAACAATAATGCAAATTCTGGGTCAGAGTAACATTTACAAAAGTCCATGGCATTTATAAGTCTGGACAATCTGTGGGTTTATGTCTCTTTTTATGTTTCTCATCTATTAAGAACAGACCTGAAAAAAACATTTCCTAACTTGAACTGCCATAAATTAATCTAACCCTGCCTCAGTCTCCATAATGGAAATACCAGAGTAGGGCAGGGACACACATAGGGATGGAGACAGACAAACACACACACTCCTCTCACGCTCAGGTGAACTGGAAAATATCCTTGTTAAATGACGAAAACCAATCTTAATCCCAAGGAAAAAAAAAAGGTTTCTATTATCCCTTTACGTTAACAGTTTATAACAGGGTTGTAGCAAAGTGAGCACATGCTATTTTAAGCAAAGCCCAAGAATCAGCAGGCAGACCAGGGAGGATGTGGAAGAACTGGTTTCTCCAAAGAGCTGAAACGGGTCACAAGCCCCCTCTTTCTAGGGGAAAAGGGAGTAGCTATCACTGATCACAAGACAGCTGTTATAAAGTGTTAACGATCGAAAAATTAAAAGGAATCAAAAAGGATGATTTATTCAAAGACCAATTAGTATATACCCCCGCCCCCCAGCTATGGCTTGGATATACTGTTGCAATGGAGCATCAAATGGGACTTCAAACATCTGAGAACACTCTAGGTCAACTGAATTGGGACCCTACAGGAATCAGCTTAACACTAACCACTGCACAGGCTGTCTAGAAGAGGTAAATTACCAAGTAGCTCTGATTACTCACTGTGCATTTTAGAAGTAATCTCATGAGTGTTTGCCAGAGCTAATTTCTTACCTCTACAGCAGACAAAAAGTCTAGGTTACAAGTTGATCTCTTGTTTACTCCCTAAAAAGTCTTCTTTCAAACCAGAATTCAATGTTCCTTCAAGACTGTATGCAGAAGCCACCTAAGTGCATTGCCTAAAGCAAAGACCTGAAATCTTCTGTTAAGTAATAATTAATACTGTTTACTTGCTAATCAGTCACGGAGTATGAACTCTGCTCAAATATTCACCCTATAGCAGGACACCCAGTTAAGAATTTATACTTGCCTGGGATAGTTAGATTACCAACCCAATACATAATACAGAGAAAATCATGTCACCGACGTTTGACTTCTGGATATGGATATACCCTTTACTGACAACTGGATTGTGTGACTATTTCTTGAACCACATGATTCTACCCCCATCCCAACTGTGAACTAGTGTTCTTCCCAAAGAGAAAGGTGTTACCCATTTACAGGGTCAATAAAACCAAAGGTAAAAGCATCAAAGTACAATTCTATCAGTTGTTCTGTTGTGAGGAAACCACACTCAATTTTCTTCTGGGTTTAGCAAAGTAAATAACCAGCTTCCTCCTACCGAAAAGTCCACTCTTCTGAAACTAGACAACCCACTCAGTGACATTCCTCATTTTGGCCCCTGGATGGCACCATTTCTCTACTAAATGAAGAGTACTGTTTGTGGTGTGACTGTAGCGGGTGAAGAACAATTAATTAACACCTAAGTATGTGAGTAAGCATTACAAAGGAACCAAGTCATACATTCTTTAAGTGAGGCTTGCTCTCTTTTCTGAAAGCCCGAGGATGCTGTGTTAGGAGTAGGTGAGGGGGCCTTACCTTGCAGGCGCGGTGGCTGCTGGCTGCTGCCCATAGGCTGGATAAGCAGGCTGAGTGCCGTATGCAGACTGAGCTGCATAGGAGGCCTGGGTGGTAGTGACTGTAGCAGTGGTGGTATCATAAGCACCAGTGCCGTACCCCTGGACAGGCTGACTGTATGCCTGGGGGGCAGTTGGAGTAGAATATCCTGGAATAAAGGAGAGCTACGTTAGATTTCTGGCTCCTCAGAGACCTGCCTAGACACTCATTAACAGGACAATCTGTAAACCACCTACTTTCAACCATCATGATAGTTAGCTCCTTTAAATATTTCCCCTTCAGTAAAAATAGCAACAAACCAATATTTAAAGCCTAAGTTCTCTGAAAATACTCAGTTTTCAGCAAAGCACTGTCTCTTTTGCTCTAAACCACACCTAAAAGAAAGGAGAGAGAGTAGGCCACAGAAAGTGCTGGTATAGAAAAAAGGGCTCCCTTTGCCCCCACCTCGAAAGCATTCAATAGGGGACAAGTCTGCTTTCACTAATTCTATAATCCAACAGGAATAAAATATCACAGAAAGGGAGGTAAAAGGCAAATGACACAACATCTTTAAGTAGCTATAGAATAATGATCCAGGTACAAGTTTTAGCATTAAAACCTATCATTTGGAACTATCTGCTTTCAACCCCAAGCATCATGGGCAGTTCATGTTTAAGGAAACTGGAAATTGCAGAGAACATGTGTTTAATTTTCAGTGAGATGTTAACAATTGATTAAACACTCTAAGAACTGCTAATTTTGTTTCGGGTAACAAACAACTAAGAAAATGCTTGTTACCGGCACTAAGATTTGAAATGGCACATTAGTAATAAAGACATACTACAAATTATATTTGCTTATGTACATGACCAACAAAGCCTTTCCCTATTTAACTTTTCTGATAAATTATTTTAAATTAAAGTTAACATTCCCAAAATAAACAATGAAAAGGTAAATGTTTTTCACATAATAAAACCATTTGAGATTCTAAGCCGGTCATCAAATTACCCACCCCATTTCTTATTTACCCACCGCAAGCAAATGAGTCTTTTTCCTGCTCAGCAATACTGGAGATGGACTCTGCAGCCCCCTTGCTATTTCCCTAACCAAATGTTACAGACCTGCTGTCACAGGTGTGCAGAGACCAAGCTAGGCTCTTTCCCTAGTTCCTGCCTCTGCCAAACCAGGCAGGATCCATGCCTTTTTCTTTTTTTGCCATACTGCTCGGCTTGCAAGATCTTAGTTCCCTGACCAGGGACTGAACCCAGACCCTGGAGTCCTAACCACTGGGCTGCCAGGGAATTCCTGGGATCCATGCCCTTTCATCTGGAACTTGGGCTTGGAATGTGACAACTCCCACCCCTGGACCTGCAGCTCCTAACTTGCGTCCCTTTTCTACAAGAAGTATTATAACCTTTCCTGGTGCTTGGCTTCCCTCCCTCCTACTCCTCCCTCACAGTCAACGAGCACAAGTAAGCCATGCAATAAAAAGTTGGGTCTAGCTGTCAGCATTTATGTCCATCAAAGAAAAACCCAAATCTCACTAAAGTAAAAATGTTTTAGTACTTAAACTTCAGTTAGAATAAAGTGTCCTCACTATACACACAAAAATAAATACAAATACCAACTTAGCCAAATACCAACAAATAGCCAAAAACAAATACCAACTTCTCTTTGTACAATCTAAAGTGTCATCTTTTGTAGCACAGAGTATACTACTTTCTTCTCCATCCCAAACATTTTAGGGAAATTCTGAAATTAATTATACACATATTTCCTTCTCAAACAGGGAGCCCCAAGCACTGGAAGTTTTTCAAGTTGGCATATTATTCATCTGAACTGTTTATTTAACTTAAAAGTTCTTTGCAGAATCCTAATGTCAATCACATAAAGCACTCATTTATTTAACTGGAATCTAATTCCACCTACCCTATTACTCCTACACAGATTTTTTTTCCCCTACATGACAGGCCATCTATAAGATTTACAAGAAGAGGACTTCCCTGGTGGCGCAGTGGTTAAGAATCCGCCTGCCAATGCAGGGGACACGGGTTCGAGCCCTGGTCCAGGAAGATCCTACATGCTGCAGAGCAACGAAGCCGTGCACCACAACTATTGAGCCTGTGCTCTAGAGCCCGCGAGCCACAACTACTGAAGCCCGTGCTCCGCAATAAAAGAAGCCACCGCAATGAGAAGCCCACGCACCGGAACGAAGAGTAGCCTGCGGCAACTAGAGAAAGCCCGCAGGCAGCAACAAAGACCCAATGCAGCCAAAAATAAATAAATACAGTTAAAAAAAAAAGATTTATAAGAAGAACAATTAAAAAACAACAACAAAAAAAAGTGACAAGGGCAGTAACTCGTGTCATAGAAGTATCCAGCAACAGAGCCTTGCAGTGCTAAAGATTACACAGACACTGGTTAATTAATCATCTTTTTCAAAAATTAATAATCTTTTAATTGTAGTACCCGCACAAGCAGCCAATCAAAATGAGCAAAAATTAACAGAGCAAAATGATTTAATGACAATAAAAAAGACCAATAGCAAAAAGACAACATATCTACTATGTGTTGATAAATTTAAGGAAAAGGGTAGTAAGAAACATCACACAAACCAACCAGAATTTTTGTTCAACTTCAACGGTAAAAACTAAAGTCTAAGATTTCTATTCCAATTAAGAGTTGAGATTTATATAGCTCCCTCTCATGAATCTTGATTTTAAAATATTCTATAAGTGTCTTTTTATATATTTCTTTCAATAATTATCCAATGACTCTTTTAAAAATAAATTTATTTATTAGTTTTGGCCGTGTTGGGTCTTCGTTGCTGTGTGCGGGCTTTCTCTAGTTGCAGGGAGCAGGGGCTGCTCTTTGTTGTGGTGTGCGGACTTCTCATTGTGGTGGCTTCTCTTGTTGCAGAGCACGGGCTCTAGAGCGCGCGGGCTTTAGATGCAGCGCGTGGGCTCAGTAGTTGTGGCTCATGGGCTCTAGAGCGCAGGCTCAGTAGTTGCAGCGCATGGGCTTCATTGCTCCACGGCATGAGGGATCTTCCCGGACCAGGGCTCGAACCCATGTCCTCTGCATTGGCAGGCAGATTCTTAACCACTGTGCCACCAGGGAAGCCCTATCCAATGACTTTTATGTGTAAAGACAGTAAGAGGTAAGGAAAAAAGCATTAAGTGTTCCTGAACCTACTTACTACTGTCAGGGTCCTGCTTGGTTTGGTTCAGCCTCAATCTGCTCACTAGGTTTAATTTTAGTTCCTACACTCCAAGAGCTGATGGAAGAATTTGGGGAGATATGAAGGGTCTTCCATAAACTACAAAGTGAAAACATGGCTCCACAGAATCTAGAAGACTACTGTATTTCCTATAAATGACTTTATCATGTTCTTATAAAATGATCCAAAGGCTCCAAAGGCTAGATCTAAGCTGTATTACTTCAGATGATACTTATTTTTAAAATTAGTTAAGGTCAAAAAGATACAAACCATCTAGCTATAATAACTTAGTCATGGGGATGTAATGTGCAGCATGATGACTACAGTTAGCAATACTGTATTGTATATTTGAAAGTTGCTAAGACAGATGATCCTAAAAGTTCTCATCAAAAGGATGTGTGGTAATTCATGTTAACTAGACTTACTGTGGTGATTTCACAACATACACAAATATTGAATCATGTTGTACACCTGAAACTAATGTTATATGTCAATTACATCTCATTAAAAACATAATAGCTTGAAAATGTAAAGTTCATCTCACAATTTCAAAATTCTGTGCTAAAAATACAAACTGCAGAGTCTCAGTTCCAGCTCTTCCTACAGTTGCCAACACCCACAGAAAGTTTAAACATTTCCCATCCTATTCAATGATATGCATTAATGAGATAGATTAGGAAATACTTCCCATCAAATCCAGAACATTGTCACGAAGTGAGATAAATTACAGGTGGGTTTCTCCCTACTAATGACTCTGATAGACCATATATAACTTGGGATTAAAGATAGTTTGAAAAATCAAAGTTTCTACATCTTAAAGATAGGGATCCTGAAATGTCACACAGCACCAAACATAAAAAAGTTATTGTAAAATTTTCACAGGCTCCATTTCAACCCCAGTATTAGGATACAATTTATTCTAATTCTTAAAATAATTTTTTTTTTTGCTCCCTGGAATGCTGTTACATATATATTTAAGACATACTATGGATTAAAATAATTCATTAACATTTAAACAGACAATAAAATGTGTCTGGACCGGAAGCCAACCAACAGACAAACATAATACATGCAAGGTGGCAATCTGTTCCTCTGAATAAATCTAATCATGCAATCTATCCTTCAGGGAATAGGGGGAAATCAGCTGGGGAGTAGTCACCTGAAATACCTTTGAGAAGGTGAACAACTATTATTAAGGCTTGACACAAAATAATGTAAAATAAAAAAGCGAAACCTTTCCCAAAATCACATAAAGAAAAGGGACATGAATCTGCGAATGGCACCTGAAGCAGTTTTCCATTAGCACCTTATTGTGTGTGATGTTAGAAAGTTTGAGGGTTAAACAAATGAAAACACCTAAAGGGTTAACATTACAGGGTTAGACAAGATGGAAAGCAATTCCCATGCAAGAATGAGCAGGATAGTCAAACCTGTACTGGTCCCTTCTACTGTGGAAAGCACAAAACAAAAAGTAGAGGGCACACTATCAGATGAAGCAAACAGATGTGAAAATCAGTTTGATTTTTAAGCAGCTCAGTTTAAGAAGGCTCATTCTTTCCCAGTATTAGCATTAGCACAATCTCTTATATACTCTCTATTTTGTCGTGAGATTACTCAATACACTGTATAAAATAGCTAGCATGAAAAGTTCTTTTTTCCCTTGGAATTTATCCCACCCACATTCTATTAGAGATCCCTCAAGGAGAATATAATGAAAAGGAAAAAAACAAAACAAAAACCCCCAGCTCCTCCTAAGAATAAAGGATTCCCAAACACCAAGGTATCAACCAGAATATACACCCAAGAGCACAAGTAACAAGCTTCTTAGCAAACACCCTAGCTAATGTAACCCCAAAGTCTCTCTAGAGTCTTACCAGTGGGAGGCTGTCCATAAGAAGTTGCATAGGCGGTCTGCCCATAGGTTGCAGTGGTCTGAGCCTGGGTATAGCTGACATCAGTGGGCTGTCCATAGGTTCCGTAACTTTGTTGCCCATATGCCTGCTCAAAGAAAATGGATTTAAGAACTTCATATATGAATCTTGCATTTTAGCAATAAAATGGACTGACTTCTAAGTTCCTAAATTGGAAAACCAAAGTCAAAAATATGCTTTCTAATAAAAAGGTTAAAAAAAAACCAGACAAGTGATCGCAGTATCATGAATGCTTGTTTCTCCTTATCTAATCCACTCATATTTTCATAAACTACAAAAAAGTTCCTGAGATAATCAGGCAAAACCACAGTTTAATGATACAGGAGATTAACAAGATGCCCTCAAATGATTAACAATGAGGGAACAGGTGTATAATTGCCAGCACTTAGTGTAGCAGTTTTAGCAAACGGAAACAAATGCTAGGAAGATAAAATGAACAACGAAAATGAAAATGGGACTAAAATCTGTCAGACAATCTTGAAAACTATATTTTCAGCTTGAGACAAAATTTTTAAAATTATCATACCACTTCAAAGAAAATGAACAAGAACGCTGCATGTCTTCTTAAGACAGCAAGACTGCTGTCTTCTGAACCTGGACATCAGTAATACTTAAAACCTGGCAAGGAATGAACTGTTTTTTCAGGTATTAGCAAGATCACATTCTAGATGTGAATGACCAGTTATGTAAGATCAGCCAGAGACATCACATTCTGCCTGTCCTATAATGTTTCCATGGCAGAGCTACTGTATCCATTTTATGCCACAGACCATTTCAGAACTTGAGATGATATTGAGAACACTAGGTGGCTAATTTCTAGTATCTGTTAGCCTAGACTTTAGAATAGACTCACGTACTAGAAAGAGCTCAAAAGCCCTATAGTTAGGCACCCATAAGAGTTAACCCATCACTTAATGTGTGACCAGTGGCGAATGGTGTAATATCTATGCACTGCAATTTTTCATCTGCAAAATGTCATAATATCACCTTCCTCTGCAGAACTGCTGTATGATTAAGTTAAATAAATTTAAACACAAAATATGTAGAAGGAACAAGCATGGAGCAAAACACCTAACTTGAGAAACCATACTAGGGAGGAAAGGAGAGCTAGCAACTCCCAGTTTGAGGATGGTTTCATTACAATGGCACTCCCACTGTGAAAGTTTAAACGCCTGTGTATTTTATGATTACAAGCACATTATACTCTTCTACTACCTAATTTCTGAAAAAGATTTGTGCTAGCTATTGTTTCAATGGCTGATGGAAATATTTAACTTGGGGATGCAGCCACAAATAATTATCTTAAAGATTACCTGGGTGGTCTGTGCATATCCTTGAGTGGGCTGGGCGGTGTAAGCACTGTAGCTGTTAAGAGAAATTAAATGCAAGAACTGAATATAGAAATCCAGATTCCATTACTAAATCCTCTACAATTAAAGGAGGCTCTGTACTCTAAAAAACAATGAATCACACCCAAGGTACTGCTGTAAAAGTTCGACTTACCCCTGCTGGGCTGCAGCTTGGCTGTAGGTACTGTAATCTAGAGAAAACAAGGAGAGAAAATAGTGTGAAGCCAACGTTTACAAGGAGAAAGGAAAAAAGGGGGGAAGGAATTCAGGTGGCAGGAAGATGAATTTTAAAAACTGTATTGAGGGACTTCCCTGGTGGCACAGTGGTTAAGAATCCGCCTGCCAATGCAGGGGACACGGGTTCGAGCCCTGGTCTGGGAAGATCCCACATGCTGTGGAGCAACTAAGCCCGTGCGCCACAATTACTGAGGCCCGTGTGCCTAGAGCCTGTGCTCCACAACAAGAGAAGCCCCCGCTCACCATAACTAGAGAAAGCCCACACACAGCAATGAAGACCCAACACAGCCAAAAATAAATAAATAAAATAAATATATTAAAAAAAAAACACGGTATTGAGAGGACCTACAGGACAACACAGGTCCAAATGAGTACCTCTTATCTTTCAACACCAAACTAAAAAAATCTGAGCCAGTTAAACAGAAAATTTTAACAAAGTGCCAGCTAATGAGGTCAAGATCATCTGATTTGGCAAAGATACTTTGCATGTTCCCATGACTACAAACTTCCCTTAACCGTAGGCTGTCATTTCAAATATATGATCATCATCCTAAAACTAACAGGAGAACAAGATAAACTCAAGAGGATCGGAAGTTTTACCTTCATATAAAAAGGAGGCATGCAACAATATAACAATGTTTAACACCAGAATGGTTATACCAGTAGCTACATCTCCTCAAAAACTAGTTAAAAAAAAAAAATCACTCCCTCACTTTAGCAAGTTAGACCAACCATAATTCCCTAGGAGGACTGTGAAATGAAATGGCAGAAAACAAGAGGACAATCATCTCAATCCAGTGTTTTAAAGGGTTTGCTGTCTATATGAGGGCTACATCTGTAGAATAATTAAAAAACTAGACACATTGTAAGTACAAGTGAAGCAGTCAAGGCAGAATCATGATAACTGGCAGAGGAGAAAGCATTTAATCTTTGGGGGAATAACTTGGTTTTAGGTAACATCATCTTTTTAAACTCAAGTGATTTCAACTTAAAAAAAACAAAACAACTTATCTTCCCCTCTCCTCTCTAAGTAAAGCTTCCTACAACTTTCCTTTTCATAAGAAATTTACAACACGCACAAAAAAGGACTAAAAATGAAAACAAAAAAACCCCTCTGGTCCACTGAGGCGTCTGCAAGTAGTGAAAACAGAGAACAAAATGGTTAAGAGGTTTTCATGGCACTACTGAATCAAACATATATTTTTAAAGAAGTTAAAGTAATTATTTTTTAAAAATCCTGCCCAATTCTTTTTTTTTTCTGTCCAATTCTTTGCTCTCCACAAGAACTATGTATCTTATTCTATAAGGCAACACTGTCATTAAGGCAGACCAAAGGGTCCTTTCTTCTCCAATCAGAAAATAGTCCCTCACCTGAAAGCAACAGTTGACAGCTCTTTGTGGAGGGGTTTCTAACCCCACTCCATTCAAAGCCTGCTTCACAGTTCACCTGGCTTGCCCCCAGAGCATTTTGCTGAATCCATCTCTTTAACTTAGCTCATTTTTCATCTCTCTACACTTCACTTGACCACTTTCCTTCCTCTGTACACCCTTAACTCAGAACCCTGAATCATCAACATTATCAAATCAACGGCCAAAGGCTATGTATAATGAACAAATTGATTTGTTCAAGACAATCTTAGCTCTGTATGTGACATATAAAAAACTAAATGCAAATCACTTCTTCCATGTTGTAGTTACAGAATAAACATACCAATGAAGCATCAAAAATCAAATACTTCAAACTACCTTCTGCAGAGGCTTCTGTATGAGAAATGATTCTAAATAGCTGACATGTAAGCTCAATGTCTGCAAGAGGACTGCTACACAAGAACAGTTATGTAAAACATCAAAGTGGCGAAGCTGACATGAACAAGGAATGATCTCAGATCCATGGGAAACCAGCTGATTTAGCCCCATATTGGTGGGCTACAGGAAGTGGCAAATGTGCTTCATGAGAACTTACGTTATCTACCTACAGCATACAAACATTATATGGCCTCAAAAATCTACAGTTACACATTTGTCAGATTTTTTAGCAGTTATTTTGTTTTGTTTTGTTTTTTTAACTACCAAATCTGCAGCTGAAGACTACACTAAAAATACAGGACAGGTTGAGGAGAGAAGGGGCTGTGACTGGGGTGGGGGTGGGGAACCTCCAGAGTGCTGACAATGTTCTATTTCTTGCTCTGAATGGTGGTCACTTGGGAGTTCGCGTTGTAATTCTTCGATAAAGTGGACATATACTCTAGGTACTTTTCTATATATGCTACACATGAGGAGGAAAAACAACTAACATTACCGAAGGTGGTGGCTTTTAGATACTTTAAGGCAGTCACGATCAAGAAACTGCAGAGATTTAGAGCTTCAGACTAACATCATGAGTTCAAGTCACTATGGGACAACTTTGTGGGAGCCAAAATACTTTGCTGTAAGGTCAGAAGCTAAAGGCTGAAAAAGCTCTTAAAAGGTCTAGCCTAACCCCTTCATTTGGACTGAAAGGAAACCAAAGTCCAGATAAGTTAGTGACCCCCCCCCCCCGCAAAGGGCCCCCAGCCAGGCCTACTACTGTGTGTCTTCATAATCCATAATTGTAATTCTAATATAGTATGTGGTGGTTACCAGTAAAAAGAGCTTGAGCAAAGTAGAACGAAAAAGGGGCAAGTCCAGCCACACACAAATTTGAACACTCATATTTACTCCCCAAACGTTAACAGGGAAGGGAGAGTAGCACTCCTCCTTACAAAATCCTAACACTGCAGGGAAGAGGAAGGTGGAAAGGGCTTTGAGGAAACCATTTCCCACCAAGATGTGTGTAAGACTGTGGTTATTTCAGAGTTCTTTCTTCTAGGGGCACTCTGTACCCTGGCACTAACAGCCAGCATCTACCTGCTTGTTTACTGACTACATAGTTGCAGAGAGTTCTTTAACTGTCATTCCGTTGCTGGATTCTGGACCCTTTTCAAATTAAAACTCTGAAGGACCCAGAGCTTTTCCCATCTTCCATCTTCTCCAACTGCTTCTTAAGGCCTGGAGTCAGGCTGCCTAAGAACACCCCCGGAGGCAAAAATGCCCCACTCAACCAATAACCACAAGTTAGTGCAGGAACAGGCTGCAAACCGCAGGTCACGTTTAGGCTACTCTCTTACACACTCCGGGCGTCAAGGACCACCCCAGACATCATATTCCAGCTCCCACCCCGGGCTTTCAAAGTCCAGTCCGCGCCTCCTTCCGCTCTCTTCTATCAGTCCACGAAATAAACAAGCCTCTCGGCTTAACCTAAGCGAATAAACGTGCGAAACGATTACTTAAGTATAATTCAAACGCCGACTGGGGCCTTTTGTTTCCCCTAAGTCAAAGAGGCCAGAAATTTCTTTCGGTGGGGATTTCTGGCCACACGATCCGGGTTGGCCTTATACAAAAAATCTCCCTCGGCGTTTGCTGAAAAATGGCTCTGGGAATTGCCTTTTGGGGCGGTAAGGAGAATTAATAACGGTAAAAACCGAATCCCGAAGAGGCAGCCGATTGGGGGGCTGTAAAGGAGCGGGGGGGCACTCCGTCTAAACCCCAGTTCGGGCAGAAGTTCGGCTTGGGGGTTGGATCCCGCCTTAGACGCAGCTCTGCGGCCCCGGATGCCCCAGCCGACCCGGCTTTAAGAATGACGGGGCTCCCGCTCATAGGTCGGCGCCCCTCGGCTCACAAATCCGCGAAACCTTTTTTGTTTATTTGCTTTTTTCCCTCATCTTCTCGGTGAGGCAGAGGAAGCGCTCGGGCTTGGGCTGCCGCCCCTGGAAATGGGGTTGGGGTGGGGAGAATCAGAGGGTCAGCGGGCCTGCGGCTTCTCGAGCCGCCGCCGGCCCCCCCCCCCACCTCCGGTTTCGGGGTGCCGGGCCCGAAGCCTAGCCGAACCCTCCCCCCACCCCCACGCGGGGGCCCAGAGGCCACAGGCCCCGCCCACGTGGCGGGCTGCCCAGGGCGCGGGGCCCGACGGCCATCACACAATGGAGACCAAAGCAGGCCCCGCGCGTACCCGCCGCCTCGAGCCCCCCGCGCGCGGGGGGCGCCGGAAGGTTCCAGAACCGGCCTGCCCAGTTGGGGGAGGGGAGGGAACGGAGGGAGACGCCGGCCCTCGAGCTTCTCGAGCCGCGACGGGTACCTCACGCCCTTCTTGGCAGGTCCACTCAGTCATCCCGGCCACCCCGAGAAACAAGCGGCCCCCAATTTGGGCATCCCGGCCGTCGCCGGAGCGACCGCAGTTCCACCACACTCACCCGTGGACGCCATTTTCTCTCTCCTTCCTTCTCGTTCTCTCAACGTCCGTCTCCCTCTCGCTTTCCCTCTAGGCGCCGCACTGCGCAGGCGCGAAACCCGCAACCTCGGGCGCTACCATCGGGCCAGGCCACGGGGGTGGGAGAGGGAGGGACGAACCACAGCTTTCGCGCCCGCAAACCGAGTCCTAATCCTCTCTAAAGAGCACCGGATGTGACGTGTGGGCCAAAATAGCACCGCAGGGGCGGGAGCGGCTGGCGAGCGGATCTTGGTAACAAGTCGGAGTGATTCTCCGGTTGATGCTAAGTTGTTTGGAATGGTTACTCCCGCTGGCTCTAGGGACCGTCTCTGAAGAGTCGGCCTTGGAGGGAAACGGAGGCCGGCGGGAGGGCTGGGGGAAGGGACCGGGGCCTAGAACAACTGCTGACTAATCGGCGGGCGGCGGCGGAGGAGGAGGGGGTGGCCTGCCGACCGGTCGGCCCGGGTCACGCGCCCGAGGGCGAGCAGAATGGGCTCGGGGCGCTCGGGTGTCGGCGGGAAGCTAGAGTACGGACTCCCAGCCAAGGGCTCCACTCAGCCTTATGGGGGCGGGGGGCGCGCTGTGCTGTGAGTACCCTAGACACGTGGCCCGGTCCGCGGGGGAGGGGCCCAAGGCCGGTGGGCTGGATGGGAGGCCCCGAACGTAGCGCCCGGCCCGAGAGCCCCCCAGTAACGGTCGAGGTTGAGAAGACCCTTTAATCACCTCTCATCCAACATCCTTGTTTTTACAGAAGGGGAAACAGAGGCCCAAGGACTTGGGGTACTTTTCCTAAAGTCACAAAGCTGAGCCCCACCCACAGCCTGGGACCCCCACCCCCCCACACACTCTCCATCACCCGGAAGAATTGTCCCCGTCCTGTCTTCACATTCTGTCCTCCCGCCTTCCCAGTAAGGTAGGCAGGGCCTGATGCTGCACAACCTCGTTTTATAGATAAAGAAACTGCGACCTGGGGCGTTCAGATCCCAGTTCTGCTGGTCCATGGGCAAGTCTCTCACTCTTGCTAAAGTACACGGGGTGGGGGGGCGGGATGGTTGTGAAGGTGCAGGAGAAGGCTGGCAGTGGGTGCCTTGGCTCCCCGCAAGGCTTGCACCTGCCTGACTTCTTGGACTCAACCCAGTCTCCCTAGGCAGATGCCCAGGCCCAGCGAAGGGCAGGGCTCACCAAATCCTTCAGCGGGACCTGGAGCAAAGCTAGTGTCTTTCTTTCAGTGAAGACACATAAAGCACGAGCTGTGTGCTAGGAGCACCCTGGGGAACTTGACCATGAGTAGGAGGAGCACCCCTCCTCCCAGAGTTCAGACCACCTGCCTAGAGAAAAACAGGCCAAGCGGTGCTCACTGGATAGGGTAGGCTCCAAGATGTGGAGGGACCAGAGGAGGGGAAGGGAACCTTTGAGCTGGGCTTCAGTGGGTGAATAGGAGTTTGCTGTTAGAGAGATGAAGGGAAGGACGTCGCAGGCAGAGGAGTTTCCTATATTTTTCCTGCAGGAAACTGCCGGGTGGGTTTTGATGCCAAGGATGCCCATGACAAGGGAGCAGATGAAGCAGCCTTCTTGTCTCTGGGATTTTGCTTCCTGCCCTATAAAATCAGCTCAGTGGGAGTCCTGAGACAGGCTAGGGTACAGGAGTGAGGAGATTCCAGCAGGGCCTAGAGGACAGGCTGGATGTGAGGAGGGAGAATGGGAGAGAAAGCCTTGCCTCATGGGCAGGAAATTGGCACATTTGAGGGCTGGAGCAGCTGCTTCCATGTTCAGGCTTCCCCTTGTTGGGGACAGCCAGGATGGCTACAGTTTATCCAGCAGGAGCTGTGGGACTGCCTGAGTCCATTCCTTTTTCTCATTCTATGAGGAATGGATTTTCTTAATCCCCAATTTACAGATGAGGAAGGAGAGGCTCCAGATTTGCCCAGGGAGAGATAACAGCAGGAAGAAGTGGAGTGGATACTGAAACCTTTCTGTGAAAGGGAGGGTAGGGTCAGAGGGGCTGTGGTTGGGGCTTGAGGAAGAGGACGTCTCTGTCCAGTGTCACTGTGTGCACTCAGGGTGTGAGACTCCTGTTGCCTCTCCTCCAACCCTTCTGCTCCACCCCCTCCCTAATCTGTCTGCCCTTTGGCTGGCCTTACCCCCTCTGTCAAGGGCAGCTCAGGCCACCTGGAGCTCTAAGTCAGTGGAGGGGAGGAGGGAGGGAGGAAGGTAGCTGGTCTGTAGCCTGAGGGAAGAGGGAGGCAGAGGAAAGCTGGAGATGGCTCTGAATTTGCCCTGGGGGGCTGCACAAATCCAAAAAATTTTGGGAGTCCAGGGCTCCCGTTCAACTTCCCATTCCCTGTGCTTCCCACTCCACGACCCTTTCCAGGGCCCATCAGGGCTCAGGGACCTTTTGGCCTGGCCTCTTCCCATCCTCACACATCAGTGGGATGGCAAGATGGCTAAACACATGGTTAGGCTCTGAGGTCCTCTATGGCCAAGTTGCTGCACCCGCCTCTCCAGCCTCAGTTTTTATTTCTGTAAAATGGTACTGTTGGTATGGTAGCCGAAAGGAAGTCAGATAAAAGCTGCAATAATAACTTGTTATTGTTTTTCCTTTACTCCTAGCACACAGCCCCAAGACCACCTTTGATCACCTTCAGACAAGCTATGCATGCCAGAGGTCCCCCTGGCCTACTGACCCCGGCGCTGCCTCTCGCCTCCTCTGTCCTGATGCTGCTCATGAGCGGCCTGTGGCTGCTGGGAGCTGGCCCCAGCCTTGTCCTGGCCCCAGAGCTGCTGCTGGACCCTTGGCAGGGTGAGGGCCGGCCACATGGCCCTTGGAGGAGGCAGGAGACTTGCTGTAGGGCCTGAGACCAGTTGGCAGGAGCAGCATGCATCCTGCAGTTGTCAGGCAAGGACAGGACCCAGGGCCCCGGGGAAGGTCAGCCTTGGACGGGAACATGCCCAGCTCAACTACAGCCAAGAAGGGAGGGCCGAGGACCTGGGCAGAGGGGCCAGCACAGGGGTGGGAGCCTGTGAGTAGGAATTATTTTCAGACGGCTCCCCTTTCGGGTGGCTTTCCCTTAAAATAAACTAAGACTTTCAGCTAAGCCCAAGAACAGGAAGGAGGCACTAGGGGTTTGAAGAGTAACCCCAGCTGAACACCTGTTTCCCAAGAATGACAGCTTCCATTTACATTTGAGGAACCCAAATGATGCTCACAGAAGTGAAGTGACTTATCCATGGTTGGTTGTTCTTAAGAAGACCGAGTGTTGGGTCTGGCTTGTTCTATTTAAAGCAGCAGGGGGCCGGTCACAGTGTTTGGAAGCCCTTGGTCCCCACCACCAGTGATTAAACTACTGGCAGTGGGCAGACTTTGGCTCCCGGGGAGGGGGTGCTGGCTTAGTGGGCGGCCCTGGCGGAGGGTGTTTCCCCATCTGGCACACCGGGGCCAGCCTTGGGGGTTAGGGCCACTAACCTGGCACATAAGCCCATTCTCTCTCCCAGCGCACCGGCTGCTGACACATGCCCTGGGCCACAAGGCCCTCCCAGGGCTGCTGCTGAGCCTGCTGCTCCTGCCCACGCTGGGCTGGCGGCAGGAGTGCCACCTGGGCACACTGCGGTTCCTGCATGCCTCCACCCTCCTTGCCCTGGCCTCCGGGCTGATGGCTGTGCTGCTGGCAGGTCTCGGGGTGTCCAGTGCAGCCGGGGGCTGTGGATACATGCCTGTCCACCTGGCCATGCTGGCGGGGCAGGGTTACAACCCTAGACGGCCCCGTGGGGCACTGCCACCATGGCTCCTGCCGTGGCTGCTGCTCGCCCTGACACCACTGCTCAGCTCCGAGCCGCCCTTCCTGCAGCTCTTCTGTGGCCTCCTGGCTGGCCTGGCCTGTATCCTTTGCCTGGGCCCAGGGCTCATGTGGACGTGTGGGTTCTGTGGCTGGGCCCCCAGGGTGCCTGGGAAGGAATTGGCACAAGAGGTCGGGCCCCCACATTCACACACATCCCAGGAGCGTCTCCAAGTCCTCCTCTCGCCTGGCTCTGGGCTGGGAACTGGGGGCTTGTGGCCATGTAGAGGTACCAATTACAATTTAAAGGAGAGCCTGGGAGCTGAGGGGCCCAAGGAGGCACTTAATCTGGACGTCCCAGTGGAGGTGGGTCTACGCCGAGACCATGCAGAAGGAGGGGTTCAGGTGACGAGAAGTGGAAAAGGAGAGCACGGGCCTGGCAGACAGTACAGAGGGTGTTAAGGACCAGGGTGAGCGTGAGCCTGCGGCTCTCCTGGCACCAAAAGGGGGAACGACCTGTGGCCGGTGGTGCAGGTGTGTTAAACAGGCTTTTGCTCCAAAGATGCTTAATGCCTGTCGGGGACAACAGTGCAGTCAGAGGGAACAGTGGGTACAGGCTGACCCTGGAGTCGTTTAGGATTGGGGACACCCGGCTGAATCCTGGAGAGGGGAGCATGTCGCCCTGGCTGGGGCAGGGCCCAGGGGTGGGCCTGGGGTCACAGGCCTGAGCAGGCCAGCAACAGGCCTCAGGGGACAGCGGGCAGGGGGCAGCTGAATGGGGATGAGACAGGTTTTGGGATGAGGCACATCTGGCTCTGCCTCTCATTGGCTGGGTAGCTTCAGGCAGGGGCCCTTTTCCCTCTCTGAGCCTCCACTGCTGACGAGGGTGATGACACCTCCCTGGCAGGGCCACAGTGAGGAGACAGGAGGGAATTCCCATCACACACTTGGCACGGGGCCTGGCATGTGGCGCAGGCTCACCCCTGGCTGAATGTGGTTTTCCTTGACCCGCCGCCCTGCCCTGGGCAGACAGACGCGGCTGGGGCCTTCCGGTGGCTGGAGATCTCTGAGCAGCGGCTGCAGGCACTGCAGGAGGGTGTCCTGTGCAGGGCCCTGGCGGGGTGCTGGCCGCTCCAGCTCCTTCCCACCCCAGGTGGCCTGGCTGAGCTGCCTGTCACCCATCCTGCCGGAGTGAGGTGAGGGTGATGCCGAGGACACTGGCCCCGGTGGTGGAAGCCATGCCGGTGGCTGGCAGTCAGGCCTTCTGCTTCTGCCCCTCCAGGCCGCCCACCCCTGGACCGCCTTACATGGCCTCCCCTAGCCTCTGGCCCCTCAGAGAAGGCTCAGCCCCGCTCCCGCCAGGCCTGGGGCCTATGCAGCCGCTCTGGGAGGGCTCCTCAGAGGTGGGACTGGCCTGGTCTGGGCCCAGCTTCCCCCCAGGGACCCCGCTGTGGGCAGCCCTAGACGAGCAGATGCTGCAGAAGGGGATCCAGGCCTCACTCCTCGAGGGGCCAGTCCAGGGTCCCGAAAGCCCACTCCGGCTGTCTAAGTCCTCCGTCTCCTCCCTGCGGTAAGGTGGGGTAAGTAGGGGTGGGGTCCCCTGGTGTGGGGGCTGGAAGCGGCCCTGACACTCCCTCCCTGTCCCCCCTTCCCACAGGCTGCAGCAACTGGAGCGCATGGGCTTCCCCACGGAGCAGGCGGTGGTGGCCCTGGCAGCCACAAGCCGTGTGGAGGGTGCCGTGTCACTGCTGGTCGGCGGGGATGTGGGCACCGAGGCGCTGGTGACTCAGGGGAGGGGTGGGCCCACCCACCCTGAGGGTCCTGGGCCCCCCTAGCACAGGCAGGCTCTCAGGTGAGAAGCCTGGCCTGTGGGTGGGAAGTCAGAGCCCAGCCCTGTCTGCTGAGAGTCAGGGTGGGTTCAGAGGAGGCCCCCCAGCATCCTGCCCTGGTACTGTTTAGAATAAAAACCAGTTCACTTTTCAACCTGGACCTCCTTGGAGGCAGCAGTTGTGTCTGACTCTTCTACATTAGCATCAGGGGGATGAATGAATGAATGAAAGAATGAACGAGCAGTGAATGAACAGCCGACTGCAGGAGAGCAGCTCCCTGATGTCCAGAAACACAGTGTTACTGAGCTTCCGCCTCAGGGTCTTTGTTGGGCTGGACCCTCTGCCAAGGAGCATTTATCATCTGTTTCCCAGCTAATTTCTACCCATCCTCAGGTCTTGGCCTACACGGAGACCTTCCTCCAGGAAGCCTTCCCTGATTCGCCAGGAACAGCATCCCTTCACCGCCCACAGCCCCCTGTGTCCCTGCTGGACAAGGGCCAGTTCAGTGCGACAAGGGCCAGAGCCCCAGGGCAGGCTCTGAGGCTGGTGGCTGGGCCCTGCGGTGGGGGGGGGGCGGGCGGGGGCAGGAAGCAATGTGGGCGTGCTGTGGGGGAGAAGCTTCCTCAGCTTTGTAGAAGCAGCTCCTCCCTCCTGGCCCCTCTCAGTCCTTGCCCCCTCCCAGGGAGGGGAGGTGTAGCCAAAGCCTAGAGGACAGAGGGTGGGGCATGGGTGTGAGTCACCGATGGGAACTCTGCAAGGCAGAGGGGCCGGGACGCTGGACTTTGAGGGGCAGTACAGGGGGCTGTAGGCCCCGGATTGGCCTGTGCTCTGGTCACCCGTGAGGCTGTACCCCAGGCCAGGGCCAGAGTGGAGGGGCCACAGAGACTGACCCTGCCATTGGTCACCAGCCAGGGGTCAGAAACAGACTGGGAAACCTGAGGACTACACCATCAGCCTCATTTTACAGGTGAGGAAACAGGCTCAGAGAAGGGAAGCTGCCCTGAGGTCTGGTAGCTCCTGCTGGACACCTGGCTAGGGGGTGGGGATGGCCTGAGCCTCTGTTCTGCTCACCTACCCCCATTCCCCAGCTGCCCAGGTGATGGCCAGGGGAGCCCTGGCCTCACAGTTGTGCTTTGCAGGTGGATAGTGAAGGCCACTGAGAAGAAAGGCTGCTGGCCCTGCCCGGCTGCCCCTCATCTAAGCACACACTGAGACCAGGCTGGTGGGCAGTGAGGCTGGGGGCCTTTATTGGCCAATACACATCTACCTCCTGGTGTCTGTCACAAGCCGTTGTGGGAGCAGGTGGCCCCTCCCTCTCCATGCCCCCTCCGCCTGGGACATGAGAAGGACTGAGGGTTCAGGGGTCAGAACTGAGACAAGGAGCCCTGAATGTCCAGTCAGATCAGGTAGCTTGACCTCAGGGTCAGGAACCCAGCACCAGAAAACAAGGAGACGAGGGGTACAGGTGGGCCCCCCAGGTTTGGCTGGGGAGTGGGGAGGTGAGACTGCCCGCTCTCATCATCCCTGGGTGTGCTGAGGGCCGGGCAGAGCCCCAGCTTCCAAATCCCTCAGTTGCTTGGGGCCTGGATGGCCAGGCGGTTGATGAGAAGACAGAAGCTCCAAACCTGCCGCCCCTCCCCACAGGCCTGCATCACCCCATTTCACAGAGGGAAACTGAGGCCCACGGCCCTGAGCAAAGCCTCGCCTCTTGCCTGGACCACACCTCCCTCTCAGGCTCCAGTCCCGGCTCAGCCTCATAGGAGGCAGATGCGCACGGGCTGCCAGGACCAAGACATGCCCACCCCAAAGGCCTAGGTGGCAGAAGGGACCCTGAGGATATTAATAAATACGGATGGCGGACCTTGGAGGCAGCTGGCCAAGTCCAGGCTGGGAAGGGAAGCCTGGCCTGGCCCTCACCAAGGGGCCACCACCACACTCAGTCTCTCTCGTTTCGGCTCCTGGGGGCCACGATCCGGTAGCTGGTGGCGTGTCCTCCCCTCCTGCCCCGCAAGAGGCTGGGGGTGCCCGTGCCGGCAGGGTCTGCCCCTGACCCCTCTGGTTCTGCGGGAGGGAAGGAAAGAGGCCGGGTTAGTGACGTCTGTGTGAGGTGCCCACCTTCCCTTGGCCCTCTGAGGGGGTGGGGGGTGGGGCTCTGCCCAAGTCTAAGAGGCAGAGGTGTGGGAAAGAAGGGGGTCTGCAAAGCTGGTTAGTGCCCCTCCCCGCAGGAGTTATTAGCCCCTAACCCAACTAGAACACTCAGGGCCTCTATTTGATTTTCTCTGTCAAGTGGGGATCAATGAACCCACCATGTTTCTGAAATGCTTAGCATGTAGCAGATGCTCCATAAACAGTATAGCTCTTTTCTTCGTTAACATATCTTGGAGCAGAGGTGTGCCCTGAATCATTCCCATTTCAGAGCTGGGTAAACTAAGGCCAGGCATCAGCCTCACTCTTCCTCTCTTTTCAGGTTAGGCCACCTGTAGTGGGGAAGGGTTTAGGAAGGCCAGGCTCTGCCACTGACCTACCGTGTGGCTTTGGACCTCTGTCAGGGCCTCAGCTGTCTCATCTCTAAAACCAGGGGGACAGTTCCAGATACAGAGGCCCTGGCCAACTCCAGTAATTACTGAAGTTAGTTTCGATTTAGCTATGGTGAGATATGCCCCAACCTGCAAATAAGCTGGCCCCCAAGAGTAAAACCGGATAATTGGCATTCTTCCCACCTGGAAAACTACTCAACCTTTAAAATGCAGATCAGGACCTACCTCTTCCAGGAAGCCTTATGTAACTATCACCTCAGTCCCTCTCAACGTTAAATGAGGGGTTAGGCAGCTCGGAAGGATGGGCTGTTTTTCCAGGGGGAGGGCCCCAGGATGGAGGACTTGGCTGAGCCTTCGAAACACTGTTCACAGGAGAGACACTTTGACTCTGGTGAGCACCAGCTTCCCACTGAAGGCAATGCCAGGGAGGGAGCTATACCCTCATACTCATAACTGTCTAGCACTCTGACCCTGTGTCTCATGCACCTCTGGGCTGAGATTTGGCGCCCTTGGGGCAGATAGGTATCTGCAATCACAGCCAAGGAACATTTCATGCCCTAAAACAGGGAGCATAGGAGGAGGGTAGCTCAAAGCTCAGGTTCCAACATCAGCTCAGGCCAAGTCCTGGCCCTATCATGTCCCAGTTATGTGGCCTTGGGCAAGTCCCAGAACCTTTAAGCCTCATCTGGAATGTGGGATGACACTCCTGTTGTCACACCCTTGCAGAGTGTTCAATGTGACCAAGAGTGGAAAGTGGTTTTCACAGTAAATGTTGGATTATTATGGTCACTAGGTTGGTGTGTTTTCGACCCAGGGCTCCTGCAGGTCTGGTCACTGTGAATCAGTCATGAGATGCTGTTCTGACATGATCAAATTCAGGGCTTTGGTTTCCCCCGGGCCCCACTCAGTGCCTAGCAAAGCAGAGGGGTCAGGGAACCTTTGCCGATGGAGCCCAAAGAGCTGGCGCTTCAGAGACCTGACCTAGGGCGGACCCCTGGCCTCACCACTACTATCCCTATGTCCCGGGGGAGTCACACGAGCCCTCTGAACCTGTGTTTCTTCATCTGTGAAGTGGGCACAGTGTCGCCCACCTAGAAAGCTTGTTGCAAGGACTGGAGATGATGGATGTAAATTTCCCGGCCCAGGTGGACTGGATGTGTGACAGCTGTTACTATTATCATCATTATTGATTATAATCTAAACATGAGCCCCATCTGGGTCTTCTGTTAGCACCTGCTGTGTATGATGGGCCAATGGGGAAGGCTCCATCTCCTCTACTCCCCTCCTCCTGGCCACACTGCCAGGTGCCTGGCACTTCCTCCCTGGGCTGCTGGAGACAGAGCCAGCTGAGGGGGGCGGAGCACAGATCCAAGGCCACAGTGTGTCCCTTCTGGCTTCCCTCCCAATCCTCCTGAGAGGGGAGTTGGGGGACACCTGACAAGGAGCTGAGCATCTGGGATTTGGTCCTTCCTCTGGGAGAGGGGAGGAGGTCTGGGAGATGGTCTGAGTTTTCACAAGTTGGGGAAGCCCTGTGGCATGGCAAGAGCAGCTTTGGAAGCAGAACCCACACACCTTCCCACTTCTAGGCCTTTGTCCCCATGGGGGCTGCCCTCCCACCACTTCCTACTGGCACACTCGTAGGGACCTTCTATGACTAACGCAAGGGTCCCATCTTCCAGGAAGGCTTCTCCTCACACACATCCTTTGGTGCTCCTGTACCCCATGGCCCTCATCTCTATAGATGCTGAGGACTGCCCACCACCCAATGGGCAGCTCCCCAAGGTGGGTACCCTGAGATCTGCCTCAGACCCAGCCTGCAGTAGGTGTGCCCTACAGTTTTGCCAAATGAAGGAGGCTTGGCTCTAACCTTGGCTCTCCTTCCTGCTGGGGGCCTCAATTTCCCCATCTGTAAAATAGATGGGAGGTTGGACATTATGTCTGAGGCTGTGTGCACTGATGCGCTAGGACTGGGCTGAGAGATGGGGCAGCTGGGAGAAGGGCTGGGGCCTCTTCACGGGTAGGTGAGGAACGGGGTGGCCGATCCCTGACTCTCTCCAGGGCCAGCCACAGGCTCCAGTTTAACGTGGAGAGACCTCCTTAGGCCCACTGTGACAGCCAGGTGGTGTCTAACCTCCTTCCATGCCTCCCTGACCTACCTTCGAGGACCTTCTCAAATGGGGCCCTACCAGATCTTCTAGCCTCTGTTCTCACCCTCAGCAACCTCACGGAACTGTCCCTCTAGGTTCTCTCTGGTCTCCTGGCTTTTGTCCATGCTGTTCCTCTGCCTGTTCACTTGCCCCCGATCCTTGCCTTTCAGGTCTCCACTTAGATGCCTCCTCCTCCAGGAAGCCCTCCTGAGATGCCCTCTACCACCCCCCCAGCCTGCATCAGGAGCACTTGTGGGCTTTGGTGGCCACCTGTATTCACTCCACTGTGGTATTCCTCACCCTAGGTTTAACGCCCAGTTCCAGGGCTTCCCCCAGCACCCTAAGCTCCATGAGAGCAGGACCCTGTCTGTCTTATCTGTTGGAGCCTGTGTCAGCAAGGTACCTGGCACAGAGCAGGTGCTCATTCACTCAAGAACTAGTTACCAGAACCTCCTCTGTGCCAGACACCGTCTGCTGGCTGTATGGAAGGGCTGAAGAGTGGCTGTCTGCTAGTCTGGATCCAGTATTGGGAGGTGCCTTCTGTGTCCCCAGGCCCTTCCCAGGCCCTTCCTGGCAGGGGCTGCCCCTGCCTGCCCACCCTGCCGTTACCTGGCCAGATGATGGCTTCCAGCAGGGTGACCCGTCTGGCCAGGAGCTCCAGCTGAGCCTGCTGCTGCAGGAAGCTCTGTAAGCTAGGAGCCTGATGGGAGATCGAGAAGAGCAGACAGTGCGTGTCCGGCCTCCAGGGGCTGGGCTGGGCACCGAGGGTGGGGGGCGGGGCCAGTTCCTTCTGGCTTCCGGGCAGGAGCCTGGGCGTGAGTCTCTGTTGGGACCTTGGCTGCTCCTTCTAAGTGGGGATGGGGCTCACTTGTCTCCTCAAGTGACCAGATGGGTGGAGAACTGGTGGGTGAATGCCTGGGGGAGGGTCTCTCAGGCCACTAAAGGGGGACCCTGGGGCCAGGATGGCCTGCCCAGTGAGAGCCTCTGGGGTCAGAACTGGTGGGTGGTACATTACCCAGAGTCCCCTGGGACCTGAGCCTGGCTCTGTCACTCACAGTCCCCTGCACTTCTGGAGTCTAGCCCCATGACCTGTTGTCCTGTGGGCCTGCAGACTGGCTCTGTTCCCCACAATTTCTCTTGAGCTGAGGCCTGACTGGGGTCTGGATTCATTACCCATAATCCTCCTGGGGGCCTGGGCTCTGACGTTATTACCCACAACCCCCTGCACTGTTACAGTCTGGCTCTGTTACCCACAGTCCCCTGCAGTTCTGGAGTTTGGCTCCATTGCCCATAATTCCTTTCAGACTTGAAATCTGTCACCTCTGGTTCCCCTGCAGGCCTGAAAACCACATTACCCACAATGTCTGGAGCCCCAGGTCTTACCACAGGGGTGGGGGCCTGGGTTTCTAGGGCCCCCCCCTTCACCCATGGACAAGGGACCAGTCATTGAGAGATGGGTGGTCTTGACCTTTCAGGTCTCCACCTGGAGAAGGGCAGGTACCTTATCCAGCCTCTTGACTGGACCCGGGCAGCTCCACCCTGGAGGGCCTGGGGAAGCCTGGCAGGCGGGGGCTGGGCTGTCTGTCCGTCTGTCTGTCTCTACTCACCATAGAGCCCAATCATTGTTTCCAAGATTAAAACCCTCTCAGCTAAAATCTTCAAAGCCTCGCGTAGTTGGTGCAACCCCTCCCCCTGTGGAGGAAAGAGACAGATGCAGCCGTGAAGGGGGCAGGGGAGGGGGCCCTGCAAAGCTTGTTGGAGGCCCATGCCCCACCCTGGACATGCACCTGCAGCTCCACACCACCTGCCACAGCCCAGGGCCCACGGACAGCAGGGACAAGACCAGGAGAGGATGGGAGGGGGCCAAGGCAGGCAGAAGCAACCTCCTCAGTAGGATCCCACCCAGCTGGCTGCTCTTTCCTCACACCCCTGCAAATCCTGCTGCACTGAGGGCGGGCGGAGGCCAGTCTGCAGGGGCAGCACTGCTGTCCCAGAGCCTGCCACAGAACCTGCCCAGACGCTGCCGCAGAGCCCCGGCCCCTCCTCCATCTCTGTTGCCTGAAACCAGTTGGTCTCACATCATCTGCATGATTCCTGCCACATCCCTGGGCCACTTGTACTCTTCTTTACTTAACAGTCTTTAAACTGACTCAATTTTGCCTTAAATACTGTATTTGTCTCACCCTAATTAACTCCATTGGTGGGATCAGGCTACTTACCGATATCCTTCCCACTCATGTCCAAATGAACATGTAAGAGTAAAATCAGAAAATGTTTGTGTGG
Organism: Grampus griseus; assembly: GCF_964374135.1. Classification (NCBI taxonomy): domain Eukaryota; kingdom Metazoa; phylum Chordata; class Mammalia; order Artiodactyla; family Delphinidae; genus Grampus; species Grampus griseus. The sequence goes on along the minus strand of NC_139006.1, from coordinate 22,080,587 downwards.
CATCGCTGTTGGGAAGCCAGGCTTAAAATGCCGGCAAAGCTGAAGTTCAGGCCCAGGTGCCCCTGCCCCAGCCCTTTTGAGCCCATCCCTCCCTGGGCTCTGACTACTCCAGGTCCATGTGCTGCACATCCCGGAGCCCAGCCCTCAGCCCCACCCTCTCTTCTCAGCTGAGTCTCCAGCACCCAGGCCCGGGGATGCGGCAGTGGCCCTCAGACCCCTCCCCTAGGCCTCCCTGCTCTGGGGTCTCCTGTCTCAAGTGGTGCCGGTGCTGGCCAGGGACCGCCAGCTGGCCCTCACCTTCACTTCTTCCCAGTGTCTGTCTGTCTGTCCTTTCCTCCCCCAGCATAGGGTCCGCGGTCTTGCCAAAACTCCACACTCCCTCACTCCTTCCTCTTTCCGAGTCCAGACTAAAGCTATTTCTGGAATGTAGATATCTTAATTCTGACAGAGCACCAGGATAGCAATAGAACTATTCCCGCCCTGACACATCTGGGAGTCTCTCAGAGTGCTTCACTTAGTACAGATTAAATGAAGGGATGAGGTATAATATGCATCTTGGTACAATTACTACCTTCAAGGAAGCTGTTCCCACAAAAACGTCTAACAATCAAGAGTCCTCCCAACATGTCTGTTCTGAGTGAGCCCACTGTGGCCATGCTGAGACTGTCCCTTATGATCTGGCTGTCCTGTCCACATCACATGGATGGGGCCACTGACTGGCCATTGGGCCTGGGGGTCACCGGGTCACACTAAAGTAATCTCTCTTCAAGTATTACACCCATCTAAACATGGATGACCTTCAAAAATTACATTAAGCCACTGCCAGCATCGACAATGGGACAAGCTAATGTCATAAGCCTCCTGATGAGATGCAATAAGAGGGCACCACATCCCCAGTTAGTGCACCTGCCAAGGGTATTTAACCTGCATCTCATCACAAGGGAACAGTCAGACAAATCTAGACAGTGGGATAGTCACAAAATGACAAAGTCAAGAGAAAGAAGAAAAGGGCAGGGGGCCTATTTTACATGAAAAGAACCTAGAGGGCTTCCCTGGTGGTGCAGTGGTTGAGAGTCCGCCTGCCAATGCAGGGGACATGGGTTTGTACCCCGGTCCGGGAAGATCCCACATGCCGCAGAGAGGCTGGGCCCGTGAGCCATGGCCGCTGAGCCTGTGCGTCCGGAGCCTGTGCTCCGCAACGGGAGAGGCCACAACAGTGAGAGGCCTGCGTGCCGCAAAAAAAAAGAACCTAGAGATGTGACAACCAAATGCAACACATGAATCTTGATTGATCTTGTTTTTTTTTAAAACTAGCTACAAAAGGCATTTTGGGGACAATGGGTAAAATTTATATATAAGCTGTATATTAAGTGGCATCATTTCACTGAATTAATGTCAGCTTTCTCAGGTGTGACAGTGTTACTGTGGCTCTTTGGGAGAATGTCCATATTCTTTCAAGACACATGCTGATGTGTTAGGGGAGATGTGGATGAGGTCTGCAACTTACTTTCAAATGGATTAGAAAAAAAAGATCTATAGATATATAAAGAGCGAAAGAACAAAGGCAGCAAAATACTAATAATTGGTCAGTCTAGAAGAAGGGTACAAGGATAGTCATTGTAGCAAATTTTCTATATATTTGAAAATTTTCAAAGTAAAAATATGGGGGAAAATGCCAAAAAAATATTCTGGGTGGGTGGCCTGCTGCTTGCACCAATGACGTCCCAGTGCCCTCCAATCCTGGCCTTAGTGTCCAGGGCCTGTTGGACACCCCCACTCAGCTGTCATGTAGACATTCCCCGTTCTCCATGGAGAAAACTCAGCAGGCCAGCTTCTCCTGGCTCTCTTCTCTCTTTTACTATTGTAAACATCTCCCTTAACTTCTCGCTCCCCCCTCCATAGCCAGACAAGCACCCAAGTGTCTCTCAGCTCCATTGACATCTGTCCCTCTTCACTGTCCCCCTTCTAGTTCCGGCCCCCACAGCCTCTTGCCAGGGTGACCAGGACAGCCTCCTGTCTAGTCTCTCTTTCTGCTCCCTTCTCCCATCCTTTCTCCACATGGCAATCAGAGGGATCTTTTGCAAACAAAAATCTGACCATGTCACTTCCCTACTTATAAATATTTCAATGACTCCCCACTGCCCATAGAACAAAGTTCTAATTCCTCAGCATGGCCTCTCAAGTCCTAAAAGCCTCTATGACCTCTGTCTCACTCCTTACCTGTCACACTCTGTCACTCCAAGTATTTGCAGCTCCTCAAACACCCTGGGCCCACTCTTGCCCCAGGGCCTTTGCATGTGATGTTTCCTCTCCTCTGCGTGAACACCCTTTGCCAGGCTTCGGCCTGGGTCTCCTTATCCAAGAAGATGCTAAATCTACCCCTCCACAATCATAGCTGAGCTCCCCCTGTCCTGTCACTGCTGGTTACTGGTCTGTTTCCCCCCACCCCACTGTGACCACCCTGAGGATGGGGACTGTGTCCAAATCACATCTATGTCCACAGTGCCCAGCCTGGGGCCTGGCACCCACCAAGGAGGCGCTTGGGGAAAGTTAGCTGGCTCCCCCAGTCCTGGGAGCTGAAAAGCCTGGGCTTCAGTTCAAGCTCTGCCAACAATTCACTCTGTGGAGTTGGGCCTCAGTTTTTCCTGTCTGAATAAGGGGTATGAGCTTTGGTCTAGATGGGCCAGCTGAGCCCCGTCACTCCCAGGCAGTGCCTGCAGTGCATCCTCATGACCACTGGGTGTCAATGCTGAGCCACAGCCAGGTCAGTGGCTCCAAAAGCTTCACTAAGTGGGGGTTGGTAGGTGGAGTGTGTATAGGAGCCCTCAGGCCTCTTCCCCACACAGACCTCATCCCCACCTGCCCCCAACAGAGCTGTTCCCCCAGCCCCCAAAGCCTCATGCAGCCCCCAGCCCAGCGGGTCCCCTCCCAGGCAGGCGGCAAGCAGGGGCAGAAGTGCAGGTGGGTAAGTGGAAAGCAGGTGGATGGGCAGGGGCCCTGCTACCTCTTGTGGGGGCCCCTCCCACAGGTGGTCCTGAGTTTGAAGTCTGTTCTGGGAGAGTTCAGGCATCTGTTCTCCTGTTGGGACCCCCATATAGGGATGGGGCTCCCCAGCCTAATTCAGCCTTCATCCCACCTCTCCCACCTCCTCTAGGCGGGGTGAAAAATGTGTTTCCAAATGAAAGGCCTCTGGGAGAGGCCAGTGAAGGGGCCTAGAGGCGGCAGAGGGCTGGGATCACATGGGTCTAGCTGAGCCCCAGCCCAGCTCATGCCTAAGCAGGCAGTATGCTTAAGAGGCTCTGGAGCCACTAGTGGGTAGAGGGTGGGTAAGGGAGTGGGGTGGCAGTGAGGGCTGGGAGAGGCTTGCCCGAGAGGTAGCAGGACCCCAGAAGTCATGGAAAGACATGGGGGAGGGCTCGTGCAGGGTGGGGGGCTCCCACGGCTGTATCCATCACTGACCCCACAATCAGGAGCAGAGAGGGCAGGGCAGGCGCTGGGTGCTTCCCATGTCTTCATTAACTAATGCCTGCCAGGAAGTAGGGCGTCCCAGCCAGACTGCACCAGGGAGAGGGGTGGACGAGGGAGGGAGGCACAATACCAGCCTCCAAAAGAACTCCCCAGTTGCCTCTCCTGTCTGCCCCCATCCCATCCAGTTTTCCAAATGTGTCCTATATCAGTGACGGTTTCCAGGTCCCTGCACCGTGGGGCTTTTAGTCCTCCCCCCATGTCTCCTGGGTGGGTGATTTCTAGGCCCTGAAATTCATTCACTGCAAGTCTCTCTCGTGATGTGAAGGTTCTAGGATCCCACATGTGGTTTCTAGGTCCCCTTTCCCATTTATTCTATGTCTGCTGTGTATGTGACAGTTTCTAGACCTCCCTTCCCAGCCTTCATGGGCTTCCTTTGTGTACAGTGGTTTCCAGATCCCCCATCTCATTTTCCATGGTTTTCTGGTGCGTATGGCAGTTTCTAGGCCTCTCCTCCCACTCCTCATGCGTCTCCTGTGTATGTGATGGTGTCTGGGACCTCATGTTAATTATAGGTCTTTTGGGTACAATGGATCTAGGTCCCCTGACCTCATTTACCATGTACAACGTGTCCATGGTGGTTTCCAGGTCTCCCTTCCTGTGATTCACGGATTCCTATGTGTATGGTGGTGTCTAGTGCCCTGTCCCTTTTACCGAAGCGCTCCTGTGTACCTCAGCGTTTCTACAACTCCCTTCCTCTGCTGCATGGCTCTCCTAAGGCCTCCTGTCCCGTTCTTCTGTGTGGATATTGTTTTCATGCTTCCCTTTCTTTTGCAGACAGGGGAGCAGAAGCCAAAGCCCTTGCTGGGAGGGGGCTATGGAGGCAGGGGATGCAGTCTGGACTGGGTCAGCCCAAACTGCCCAGGAGGAACTGGCAGGGTCACCCTGGCCTGGAAAGGCCACAGAAGGAAGGCAGAGATAGGGATAAAGACAGAGGCAAAGAATGTAGGGTCTGCTGATACGGCTGGCCCTGCCCACTGGGGAGGGACAGGATAGGGGAGGACGCTGGGGCTGAGAACTGGCAAGGCTCCCCACTTGGAGACCAGGTTGCAAAGGGGATCTGGATGGGGTGCCCCCACCCCCAAATAATCTCCTGAGTGTCCAGGGCGGGGAGGCAGCGGGAGGGCAGTGCTAGGCTAGTGGCTTACCCAGTGGCTCTTCTCACCAGGGTCTCCTTTGGGGCCAGGTTCTCCCTGCAAGGAGAGAGAGGTAGGAACAGTGAGAGAGGCGAGGATAGAGAGAGGAAGAGAGGCTGAGCAAGGGTGAGACAGAGAGTAGCTCGTTTGGGCGAGATAAAAATGCAAAAAAACAACTGTTTGAAGGCAATGGAAAGTGATAAAGAGCAGCCAGTAACTGAAGGATATCTGACCTTAGAAAGAAGGGAACTGCACTGGGTAACATCAGTATATTTATGGCTTTTCCTCTGAGGGCTCATCCCAACCCCCTCTGCCTGGCAAACAGCTCAAGCAGCAAGCTTTAGTCTTATTGGCCTGAGGAATCAGAGGTCGGGGTCAAGACTGACAAAGAAGGAGGAAACGGAGGGGAAATGCTGGAAAGCAGGGAGCCACAGTAGGGGAGCAAAATCTGTATAAATACTCCACTCTAATCCTTGGATGGTCCGTGAAATGCCCATGCTAAAGTCACAGAGCTGAGTTGGAGCCACACCATAGAGCAAAACTCAACACTCTTCAGAGGAAGACTGTCTTCACTATATTGTCTATATTGTCCAGGATGCAATACAAAATTATTAGACATGTGAAGAAATGGAAAAATGTGACCCATATGCAAGAGAAAAATCAGTTAGTAGAAACAGACCCATAACCAACCCAGGTACTGGGATTACCAGACATGGAGATTAAAATACCTGTGACAACTATGTTAACGGATATAGTGGAGGGACTTCCCTGGTGGTCCAGTTGTAAAGAAGCCACCTTCCAATGCAGGGGATGTGGGGCAACTAAGCCTGCATGCCACAACTACTGAGCTCGCGTGCCTCAACTAGAGAGCCTGCACGCTGCAAACTACAGAGCCCATGCACCCCAGAGGCAGCATGCCACAACTAGAGAAGAGAAAACCCGCATGCCACAACTAGAGAAGAGAAAACCCGCACACCACAACTAGAATCGCGCGCACTGCAGTGAAAAGCCCACGTGCCACAACAAAAGCTCCCACGTGCCTCAGTGAAGAGCCCGCCTGCCACAACTAAGACCCAACGCAGCCAAAAATAAAAAATTGAATCTAGTGGAATTGATACAATGGGTGATGAGATGGGGAATTTCAGGAGGGATGTGAAAATTATGAAAAGAGAATCAAATGGAAATCCTGGAAATAAAAATGATAATACTAGAAATAAAAAATTAATTAGCTGGGATTAATTGAAGATGTGCCATAACAGAAGAAAGAATCAACTAACTTGACAGGTCAATGCAATAATTCTAAGTGAAGCACAGAGAGAAGAAAGATTTTTAAAAAAATTAACAGAGGGCTTCCCTGGTGGCGCAGTGGTTGAGAGTCCGCCTGCCGATGCAGGGGACATGGGTTCGTGCCCCGGTCCGGGAAGATCCCACATGCCGCGGAGCGGCTGGGCCCGTGAGCCATGGCCGCTGAGCCTGCGCGTCCGGAGCCTGTGCTCCACAACGGGAGAGGCCACAACAGTGAGAGAGGCCTGCTTACCGCAAAAAAAAAAAAAAAAAAAAAAATTAACAGAGCCTCAGACTTCCCTGGTGGCACAGTGGTTAAGAATCCGCCTGCCAATGCAGGGGACATGGGTTCAAGCCCTGGTCCAGGAAGATCCCACATGCCGCGGAGCAACTAAGCCCGTGCACCACAACTACTGAGCCCGCACTCTAGAGCCTACGAGCCACAACTACTGAGCCTGTGTGCCACAACTACTGAAGCCCACGCACCTAGAGCCCACCCTCCGCAACAAGAGAAGCCACGGCAATGAGAAGCCTGCGCACTGCAACAAATAGTAGCTCCCGCTCGCTGCATCTAGAGAAAAGCCTGCACGGAGCAACAAAGACCCAAATGCAACCAAAAATAAAATAAAATAAATTAATTTTTTAACAAAAGTGGGAGTAGCTATATTAATTTCAGACAGAGCACACTTCAGAGCAAGGAAAGTTATCACGGACATAGAGGGGTCAGCATTCCATGAAGGCATAACAATCCTTAATGTGTATGCACTTTACAACGGAGCATCAAAATATGTGAGGCCAAATCCGATAGAACTGCAAAGAGAAATATATGAATCCGCCAATGCCATTAATCAACCAGATAAAATTGACATCTATAGACCACTTTATCCAACAACAGCAGATTACACATTCTTCTCAAGCTCACATGGAACATTCACCAAGATAGACCACATTCTGGCCCATAAAATATAACTCAACAAATTAAAAAGAATAAAAATCATACAATGTATGCTCTTAGACCACAATGGAATTAAACTAGAAATCCCTAACAAAAAGATAACTGGAGGGAATTCCCTGGCGGTCCAGTGGTCAGGACTCCAAGCTTCCATTGCCGGGGGCATGGGTTCGATCCCGGGTCGGGGAATTAAGATGCCACAAGCCACGAGGCACAGCCCCCCTCACAAAAAAGGATAACTGGAAACTCCCCCAATACTTGGAGATTAAACAAAAGACTTCTAAATAACAGGTGGACCAAAGAACAAATCTCAAGAGAAATTTTAAAATACTCTGAACTACATGAAAATAAAAATGCAGGGCTTCCCTGGTGGCGCAGTGGTTGAGAGTCCGCCTGCCGATGCAGGGGACACGGGTTCGTGCCCCGGTCCGGGAGGATCCCACATGCCGCGGAGCAGCTGGGCCCGTGAGCCATGGCCGCTGAGCCTGCGCGTCCGGAGCCTGTGCTCCGCAACGGGAGAGGCCACAACAGTGAGAGGCCCGCGTACCGCAAAAAAATAAAAAAGAAAAAAGAAAAAGAAAATAAAAATGCAACTTAGCAAAATTTGTGGGAGATGGTGAAAGCAGTGCTTAGAGGGAACTTAGTATAAATCTACACTAGTCAAGACAGTGTGGTATTGGCTAAAGAATAGTCAAATAGATTAATGGAACAGAATAGAGAGCCCAGAAATAGACCCACATAAATGTAGTTGACTTTTCTTTGACAAAGGAGCAAAGGCAATACAATGGAGCAAAGGTAGTCTTTTCCACAAATGATGCTGGAACAACTGGACATCTAAATGCAAAAACATGAATCTAGACACAGACCTCATACTCTTCACAAAAATTAACTCAAAATATATTACAGACCTAAATGTAAAATGCAAAACTATAAAATTCGTAGAAGATAACATAGAAGAAAACCTTGATGACCTTGGGTTTAATGATGACTTTTTAGATACAATGCCAGAAGCACAATCCATGAAAGAAATCATTGATAAGCTGGACTTCATTAAAATTACAAACTTCTGCTCTGCAAAAGTGAATGTCAAGAGAATTAGAAGACAAGTTATAGACTCGGAGAAAATATTTGCAAAAGATACATCTGATAAAGGTGTACAAAGGTGTATCTCTGTATATGCAAAATATACAAAGAACTCTTAAACTTCAACAAGAAGAAAACAAACAACCCAATTTAAAAAGCTTTTGCACAGGAAAGGAAATGTCATCAACAAAATGAAAAGGCAACCTATGAAATCGTAAAAGATATTTGCAAGCCACATGTCCAATAAGGAGTTAATATCCAAAATATATAAGGAACTTATACAACTCAATAGCAAAACCCCCAAATAAGCCAATTAAAAAATGGGCTAAGGACCTGAATAGACATTTTTGCAAAGAAGATACACAAATGGCCAATAGGTATGTGAAAAGATGCTCAACATCACTAGTCATCAGGAATATGCAAATCAAAACCACAACTTGAGCTATCACTTCATACCTGTTAGGATGTCTGTTATCAAAAAGATGAGAGATAACAAATGGTGGTGAGAATGTGGAAAAAGGGGAACACTTGTATACTGCTGGTGGAAATGTAAACTGGTACAGCCATTATGGAAAACAGTATGGAGATTCCTCAAGAAATTAAACATAGAACTACTGTATGATCCAGCAATCCCACTTCTGGTTATCTATCCAAAGGAAAGGAAATCACTGTCTTGAAGAGGTATGTTCATTGCAGCATTATTCATGATAGCCAAGATATGGAAAGAACCTGTGTCCATTGATTGATGAACAGATAAATACTATGTGGGTTATACACACACACACAGGAATATTATTCAGCCTTAAAAAAGAAGGAAATCCTGCCATTTGTGACCACATGGATGAATCTGGAGGGCATTATGCTAAGTGAAATAAGCCAGACAGAGAAAGACAACTACCGTGTGGTATCACTTATACATGGAATGCGGAAAAAAAAAAAGAAAAGAAAAGAAAAGTTGAACTCAGAGAAACAGTAGAACGGTAGAACGGTGGTTGCCAGGGACTGGGTTGTGGGGAGGGAAGGAATGGAGAAAGGTTGGTAAAAGGGTACAAACTTTCAGTTATAAGATGACTAAGTTCTTTTTCTTTTTCTTTTGGCTGCATCGTGCAGCTTGAGGGATCTTAGTTCCCCGACCAGGGACTGAACCCATGGCAGTGAAAGTGCCAAGTCCTCACCACTAGACTGCCAGTGAACTCCCAGATGACTAAGTTCTAATCTAAGGATCTAAGATATAGTATGGTGACCATAGTTTCTTACAAAAACTTACAAAAAAGTTTATAAAACTAACCATACTCTTACCATATGATCCAGCAATTGCACTCATTGGCATTTAACCAAATTAATTGAAAAGTTATGTCCACACAAAGACCTACACTTGGATGTTTATAGCAGCTTTATTCACTATTGCCAAAACGTGGAAGCAACCAAGATGTCCTTCAGTAGGTGAATGGATAAATGAACTGTGGTACATACAATGGAATATTATTCAAAAAAAAAAGGGCTATCAAGCCATGAAGAGACACACTGGAAACTTAAATGTGTATTACTAAGTGAAAAAGGCCAATCTGAAAAGGCTACATACTGTATTATTCCAGCTATATGACATTCTGGAAAAAGCAAAAATGTGGAGACAGTTAAAAGATCAGGGGTTAGAAGGGAGAGAGGGATGAATAAGCAGAGCACAGAGGATTTTTAGGGCAGTGAAATATTCTATATGATACTACAATGGTGTATACATGTCATTATACATCTATTAATACCCATAGAATGTACAACACCAAGAATGAATCCTAATGTAAACTATGGACTTTGGGGGATAATGACATGACAATATGGGTTCATCAATCGTATCAAATGCACCACTGTGATGTGAGATGTTGATGGTGGGGTAGGCTATCCACGTGTGGGGACACGGAGTATATGAGAATTCTCTGTACTTTCTACTCAATTTTGCTGTGAACTCAAAAAATGCTGTAAAAAAGAATTTTATTCATTAAACAAAACCACCAACGAAAAACACAACCCAGCAACCTTACAGATCCGGGAATCTCAGCCAACCCAAAGCAGGATAAACACAAAGAAAATCACAGCCATCCACATCATGATCAATCTGATGAAAACCAAGGGTAAAGAGAAAGTCTTAAATGCCAAAGGAAAAAGAGACATATTATGTACAGGGGAAAAACAATAAGAATGACAGTCAGTTTCTCATGAGAAATTGTAATTGTCTACATAAGCCAGAGGACCACGGAACAACATCTTTAAAGTAATAAAGGGGGATAAAACTGCCAACCTATCATTTTATATCCAGTGAAAATATCTTTCAAAAATTAAGGTTAAATACAGTTTGAGATAACAAAAGCAGTGAGGATTTGTTGCCAGCAGACCCACACCACAAAAAAAGCTAAAGGATGTTCTTTAGGCTCAAGAGAGATGATACTATATGAAAATCTGGATCTACAGGAAGGTATAAAGAGTATAGAAATGATAAATACATCATGAGATATAAAAGACTATTTTTCTTTGTTTTTTAAACTTCTTTAAAAGTCAACTGTTTAAAGCAATAACAACAATGTATTGAGGATTTATAACAAATACAGAAGTAAAATATATGATGGCAATAGCACAAGGACAGAAGGGAGTGGATTATACTGTTGTAACGTTCTTATGTATACATGAAGAGGTATAATACTAATTCAAGTAAAAGGATGCATATTGTTATCCTTAGAGCAACCATGAAAAAAGTAACACAAAGAGGTATAGTGAAAAAGTCATTAGTAGAGACAACACAGAACAATTCTCAATCCAAAAGAAGGTAGGGGATCTAAAAAAAAAGGTACAAATGAACTTATTTACAAAGCAGAAATAGAGTCACAGATGTAGAAAACAAACTTATGGTTAACAGGGAGGAAAGGGGGGAGGAGGGATAAATTGGGAGATTGGGATTAACATATACACACTACTGTATATAAAATAGATAACTAATAAGGACCTACTGTATAGCACAGGGAACTCTACTCAATACTCTGTAATGACCTATATGGGAAAAGAATCTTAAAAAGAGCAGGTATTTGTATATGTATAACCGATTCACTTTGCTGTACACCTGAAACACAACATTGTAAATCAACTATACTCCAATAAAATTTTTTTTTAAATCTAAAATAAAAAAAAAGAAGGCAGGAAAAGAAGGGGAGAAAAAGAAATAAAGGAGACATTGGGGTAAGTAGAACACAAATAGCCAGATAGTTGACTTAAACAGAACCATATCAATAATAATATACATCACTAAATGTAAATGGAGGGACTTCCCTGGTGGCACAGTAGTTAAGACTCCATGTTCCCTTGGGCTTCCCTGGTGGCGCAGTGGTTGACAGTCCGCCTGCCGATGCAGGGGACACGGGTTCGTGCCCCAGCCCGGGAAGATCCCACATGCCGTGTAGCGGCTGGGCCCGTGAGCCATGGCCGCTGAGCCTGCGCGTCCGGAGGCTGTGCGTCCGGAGCCTGTGCTCCACAACGGGAGAGGCCACAGCAGTGAGAGGCCCGTGTATCGCAAAAAACAAAAAACAAAAAAAAAGACTCCCATGGTCCCAATGCAGGGGGCCCGGGTTCGATCCTTGCTCAGGGAACTAGATCCCACATGCATGCTGCAACTAAGAGTTCACATGCTACAACTAAGGAGACCACGAACTGCAACTAAGGAGCCTGCAAGCTGCAACTAAGGAGCCTGCCTGCTGCAACTAAGACCCATTGCAACCAAATAAATAAATAAATGTAAATGGGGAATTCCCTGGTCCAGTGGTCCAGTGGTTAGGACTCCATGCTTTCACTGCCGAGGGCGTGGGTTCAATCCCTTTTTGGGGAGCTAAGATCCTGCAAGCTGGGCAGTGTGGCCAAAAAAAAAAAAAAAAAAAAAAAAAGTAAATGAACTCAATAGTTAGGCTGTTTAAAAAAAAAAAGCAAGACTCAAGTATGTCTTTTTTCTTTTTTTGGCCGCACCACGCAGAATGCAGGATCCCAGTTCCCTGACCAGGGCTCGAACCCATGTCCCCTGCATTGGCAGGCGGATTCTTAACCACTGCACCACCAGGGAAGCCCAAGACACATTTTTAATAGAAAGACAAACAAGTTGAAAGTAAAAGGATTGGAAAAGATATATCACGCAAACACCAAGCATAAGAAAGCTGGTGTGGCTATTTTAATATCAAACAAAATAGAATTCAAGACAAGAAGTATTACCAGAGAGAAAGATATTCATTTCATACAGATAAAAGGACCAAGAAGTCATTAAAATCTTGAAAGTGTATGCACCTAATAACAAAGCTTCAAAATACATGGAGCAAAAACTGACCAAACTAGAGCGAGAAATAGACAAATCTACAGTCATAGTTGGAGAGATGGAGAAAGAGAGAAATACAAAGAGTCAGAGAGATGGAGACGCAGAGGGAAGATAGAGAAAGACAAACAGGTACAGAGACACAGAGCGAGAGCGAGGGAGATGGAGGCAGCCTGATCCTAAGAGGCTATGGAACCCTGAGACGGGGGGTGAGAAAGGAGACGGAGGTTGCTCTGGACCAGACAGGGAGGGACAGGGGCTCTGGCCATAGGAGATGGAGCCATAGCAGGGGTCTGGGCCTGTGGGATCCTGGAGGGGGTGCTGCAGGGTGGGCAGCATCACTTACCTGCTGCCCCATGGAGCCCTGGGGGCCAGGCTCCCCACGCAGTCCCTGTAGGAGGGAGGAGAAGAATGGAGTGCGCTGTCAGAGGGTCTGACCCAGGGTGCCCAGGACTCCCCAGAATCCTCCACCCAGGGCCACCTCAATACTCACTCTCTCGCCCTTCTCTCCTGGGTGGCCGGAGATTCCTTTGGGTCCAGTGGGGCCTGGGGGTCCCTGAGCAACAAGACAGGGCCTCAGCCTTGTGCTGGGGCAGGGTAGAGGGGGCAGGGACTTAGGGGGCAGAGGGGTAGGGAAGGGCACCCCAGCTTGCCCTGGGCTTCTGGGCCCTTCACCACACACCCAATGCCTAGCACACAACAGGAAGTGCATACAGCTCAGTGTTCAGAGTGATGGCCTTGGAGTCAGACAGTCCCTGCATTGATCTGGAAGCTGCCATGTGCTGGCCACAGCCCTAGGGCAAGAATCTCCACCTTTCTTGGCCTTAGGTGATAACAATATTTGCTTCTTGTTACATGGACTGAATAAGAAGATTTACGGAAAGTATCTTGCACATTAAGTGCTCCATAAATGCTTGAATGAATGAATGAAAGGATGGATGAATGGATGATGGATGGATGGGTGGTTGAGTGGGTGGGTGGGTGGATAGGTGAGTGGATGGATGGGTTGGGTGCGGGGGTGGGGGTGGGTGGATGGACGGACAGAAGAGTGGGAGTACTTGGAGAAATACTCACTATATGTCCAGGATTCCCAGGGATGCCCATGGGACCAGGAGGTCCAGGAGGACCTGGAATAAGACATGATGCCCTCAATGCCAGGAAGTCCACCATCAGCTCCCTCCTGATAGCCAGCCCTAGTCTCTCTGCCATCCCTCAACCCTGCCCCTTACCCTAGACCTGGACTCAACTTACCCATGGGTCCTGGGGGGCCTGGGGGCCCAGTCGGTCCCTGGGGCCAGTAGCTGCTGGTCTCAGTGAAGGTGTTGGACAGAAATGGGTCCCCTGGGGGAGGAAAGATGAGTGAGCAGGGCTGGGCTGGGCGGGGCAGAGTGGGGCAGTCAGTTTTTTTGTTTTGTTTGTTTGTTTCCAGTACGTGGGTCTCTCACTGCTGCGGCCTCTCCCGTGGAGCACAGGCTCCGGACGCACAGGCTCAGCGGCCATGTCTCATGGGCCTAGCCGCTCCGCGGCATGTGGGATCTTCCCGGACCAGGGCACGAACCTGTGTCCCCTGCATCCGCAGGCGGACTCTCAACCACTGCACCACCAGGGAAGCCCGGGCAGTCAGTTTTAACCTGTCACTTCTGCCAAGCCAGCTTTGACTGCCCTGTGGGACAGCCTGCAGCATGGCTGGGGCCACCAGGCACCCACTCCAAGGGTGGGGAGTCAGGAGACTGTTGGCCATGCAGGACCAGGAAGCAGGGAGACACTGCCAGAGTCTAGCCAGTGACATCCAGCAAGTGTCTACCCTGCTGAGCCTGTACTGTCACGTGCCTAATGGGAATAATAATAAAAGTTACCATTTTTGACACTTACTTTGTGCCAAGCTTCTGTGCATGGGTGTCATACAGATAAGGAAACTGAGGCTCTGAGATGGAGAATGTTTTGTTGTTGTTGTTGTTTTTTGGCAACACCCCGCCACACGTGGGATCTTGGTTCCCTGAGCAGGGATCGAACCCGTGCCCCCTGCATTGGAAGGGCAGAGTCTTAACCACTGAACCGCCAGGGAAGTCCCTTGGAGAGAGAGAATGAATGAATGGTGCCTGGTCATGCACCAAAGGTATGATGCAGATGGGGTTGAACCTGGCATTCCAAGCGCTGACCCCTGGCAGCGCGTGCAAGTCAGGCTTTGGAGAAGGTGAAGGATGCGCGTCAGGGTCCAGCTGGGCGGAAGGGGCAGGGCCTCTCTGAGCACAGAGGCAGGGCTGTGGCCTTGGGAGTTCAGGGCTCACGTCCTGCTGCTAGGCCTTGAGCTTCCCAGTGCTCTGAGGGCTGGATCCCGGCCAGCTCCAAGGCTTGGTGGGAGGGCCTGATGCTGGTGGTTCCCAGCACAGGCTCTGGAGGGTTCATGGATCTGAAGCCGGCCCCCCTGTGCCCTGGCTGTGTGATCTCCCCTCTCTGGCCCTCAGTTTTCCTCATCAGTGACAACAGCGCCCACTGGAGGATCAGGTGACTTATGGCCCAAGGCCAAGCCTGGTATACAGAAGGTGCCTGGCAGATGGTCATGCCAGCCTCACCCCATCACCACCTGGACCTGCTGTGACCCCAAGGGACTCACCATGCTGGGAGATCCGGGCGTAGGGTGGTCCAAGTGGGGCTGGGGGGCCAGGAGGCCCTGGGGGGCCTGGAGGTCCCCTCTCTCCAGGGGTGCCCACAGCTCCAGCCTGCCCAGGGCTCCCTGGGGGGCCCTGCGGACCTGCAATGGAACCAGGGGGTTTGGTGGGTGTGCAAGAGGCAGGGAGGCCCAGGGTGGCCCAGGGATGAGGCAGCCAGGGGCAGCAGGTACGAGATGGCTCCAGAGGCCACAGGCCAGACTCCCTCCCTGGCCGTCTATGAGGGGGATGAACACATCCCTCCCCTGGGGCTTCAGGACAGTGGACACTTGGTACACAACAGGTGCCTAGCAGACGCTGATTTCCAGAATGTTCTCTCCTCTCTCTTCTAGGCTTTTGCACGAGCTGCTCCCTCTATCAGTCCTCCCTTGGCGCTGCCTGGTGTGCACTTCTGGTCATTCTGAGGCCTCACCTAAGGTGTAGCTCCCACTGGGAAGCCCTCCCCGTCCCCCACTCCATCCAGGCTGGGTCTGGGCTTCCCTCCTTAGGGCTCCCTTAGCTGCAACGTCCCCCATAAGAACCCTGGTCACATGGGGTGGGCACTGCTATTTCTCCCCTGCCTACTAGGCCCACCCCCACTAGCCTTCATGGTCTGGGAGCTCCAGGAGGGCAGGGTCTGGTAAGGAAGGCCCCAGCCTGGGCTCACCTGAGCAGGGCTGGCCAGGGGAGCTGGAAGGGCCGGTGTTGTGGGCACTCACCTGGCAGGCCTCTCATCCCCATTGGGCCCCGGCTGCCAGGGTCTCCCTTGGGGCCAGAGGGCCCAGGAAGCCCCCGGGCACCAACTCGATCTGGGGGAGAAAGTTCATCAGCTCCGCAGCTCCGGCCTTGCGCTTGGCC
The DNA here is from genome assembly GCF_964374135.1 of Grampus griseus. Classification (NCBI taxonomy): domain Eukaryota; kingdom Metazoa; phylum Chordata; class Mammalia; order Artiodactyla; family Delphinidae; genus Grampus; species Grampus griseus. The sequence continues at coordinate 22,064,765 of NC_139006.1, read as the reverse complement.
TGCCCCCGGCCCTGCCCGCCCCGCTAGCACCTACCATCTCGGGGGAGCAGAGGGGCCCTCACGTTTTCTCTGGTTCCTGGTAGCCCTGGGGTGGAGAGGTAGGCAGGGGTCAGTGGTGTCTAGAGTTCCTACCCCTGCTCCACCAGCTGCTGGGCCTCCCAGGACTCCAGTGCTCAGGGGCCCCTGGAGACCATCCCCTCAGGCCCAAGGGAAAACTAGGAAGACTGAGGCTCACAAGGGGGCCAAGCTGGGAGTCAGCAGCAGGGAGGGGGCTGGATCCAACTCATTGCCACACGGGAGCGTGTTCCCCACTGACCCACTCACCTTGGAGGCCTTCATCCCCGGGGCTGCCCTGGGCAGCTGGGGAACCCCAGAGCGGGGCGGGGTCCTCAGGGGCAGCTGGGGTCGGGGGCACTGCCTGCTCAGTGACAGTCAGCACCGCCACCTATGGAGGAAGAGGACAATAGGGATGGGGTGGGTACCAGGGTCTCACCAGGGTCAGGCCAGCTCGGGGCCCTGGTGTTGGGGGGCAGGAGGCCACGTGGCTGGCAGAACCCAGCCTGGAGTGGAGACCCGGACTCACAGGGGCCCCGAACTTCATCAGAAGTGACCATGGTTTTCAAAATGCACAATTCATCACATTCATTGTAGAAAAGTCATCACACACCAGCACAGTCACCCACTTTGAGTTCTGAGACTGCCCTCGTGTGTGCTGGGCCCTGCGCTTTCCCTATGCTTACCTGCATGTTAGTAAGTATATTTATATACATTTAGATGCACACACAATATTAAACTTCTCTTGGTCTGTTAAAGCACCACAGGCTGCACGGATTTTTACTAAATTTGAAGGGAAATTTGGGAGGGTCTGGCATGAAACAGAGGTGCCGAGGTGTGTACAAAACCACTTTTGGACCCAGTGGAGGGGAGAGCCTGAAGGGTCAGCGGTGTCCCCTGAGCCACTTACTGAGGATTAAGAGAGGCCGGAATGTCCGCAGACCAGGAAGTGGGGGGCCGTGTAGATGTGCCCAGAGAGAAGCTGACCCGGAACTGAGACCCAGCCCCCAGATCTGAGCTGAGCTGCCCCTCATGCCGGCTTCCCCTGGGAGGGAGCTTGGGGAGCAGGGTGGGGTTCCTAGGGTGCTCACACCTCATAACGGGGGTTTTAACCCATGCTGTTTAGAAGCTTGGTTTTTCCACTTGATAGATCAGGGGCATCTTTTCGTGTTGGAAAATGGAGGCGTTGTTAATGGCTGTCCAGTATTCCACTGAGCCACACTTGCTCATTATACAACCACCCCTTCTGTTGTTTGGTTTTCAAATTTCCCTCTTAATTAACACTTGGATGAACATCTTTGCAACTAATCTTCCTAAGATAAATTCCCAGAGGAGGGAATGGATATGGAGATTAATGTAAATGCATCTATGTGTGTTTAGAAAATCTGGAAGAAAAGACGCTTAAATGTTGGCAATCGCTCTCTCTGGGGGCACAGGCCACAGAGGCCAATGGTTTTCTGGTAGGTTTTTTCATGGTGCTGAGTTTTTCATGTTTCTAAATTTAGAATGTCTTACTTTTTAATGGTTAAAAACTTTTTATCTTGAGATAATTTGAGACACGCAATAGATGTTTTTGTTTTCTGGAACTGGGAAGATGGTATTATGGGTGGGTGGGATAAAGGATGAAGGTGACGGGGCAATGAGGGGACCCAGCCACGAGCTCTGGGGGGGTGTCTAGGAGTCTCTGGGTGGGATGGGGATAGGAGAACCTCATGGATCTCCTGGAAGGAGAGCAGGCCAGGCTGCCTGACTGTGCGCAGGCTTCCCGGGGTGGGCGCTGGAAGGGAAGCTGAGAAAGCTGAATGGGAGGGTGGTGCCTGCCTGGCCCGGAAGCTGTTCACCCACCTTGGCTTCTAGAACCTTCAGCCTCTCCGTCAGCTCCGACACTTTGCTGCAGTTGAGACAACCTGCAGGGAGGAAGCAGGCTGGGCCAGGGCTCCCAGGTTCCCCTTGGAGCCCCTCAGCCCCTGGGGGCAGGATGGAGGGAGGGGACAGATACCTGATGACCCTAACCCATGAGATAGCCCATCACAGGGAAGGAGCTAAAGAGTCACAGCCTGTCCAAGGTGAGCCATGCCCTGTGGGTGTCCTTTGGCTCCAGAGCCTCCAAGGGGACTGTTTCTCTCAGAGCAGGACCAGGGATCTGACTCCTCATCCAATACGACTGCATCCCACATGGGCGGGGCTGGCCTCGGCTTGAAGCTTTGGGGACCGACACATTACAGTCCAGACTGGGATGGCCTTAGGTGCCACGCTCTGACCCTTCTTCCAGAACCACTGTCCAGCTCCCTGGCCTCCTCACTGATACCCCAACGTTATTCATAACAGTGCCGGGCAGCCACCGAGCACGATACAAGCTCGCCTCTCCGGTCCTCACCATGATCCTGCGTGTTAGGACAAGTGTCACCCCGTTCACACCTGGGAAGGCTGAGCTCAGAGCAAGGGTGGAGTGAGTGTGTAACAGGCAAAAACCCTGGGTCGAGGCCCAGCGCTGCCCCTTCCTGGCTGCGGGGCCCCCGGCAGGGCACGTCCCCTCTCTGACCCTCAGCCTCCTCTTTAAAGTGGCAACAATGATGCCTTCCTGGGGTGAGGTTTACACAAGTTGATTATGGAAAGCTCCTGGCACAGTGCCCCGCATCCTACAGACACTCAGAAAAGTGTCGTTTCAATAAAAAAAGGAAAGTGGGGGCTTGGACCCATGTCTGCAAGACTCTGGGGGTCCTGGGTCTCAGGTGCCTGGGCCCAGGTCAGACTCCCCTTGGGGGCCTTTCCTCCACCTTCCAGTTTTCTTTCCAGCCTGCAGTGGACAAGCGCAGGGTGCTATCCCTGACCCTCCACTGCTGGGCCCAGCTGGTTTTTAGGACAGTCACCACCAGCCCCTCCAGCCTCCCCTAGCCCAGGGGGACCCCAAGCAGCTGCCCCAGGACCCACCTGACAGGGCTGTGGGCCGAAGTGCCATCCGCCACATGGTGTTGCCCGACCACCTGGGCTCCACGAAGCCAGAGGAGCCTACAACTGAGGGACAGTGAGGGTCAGAGCCCTGCTGGCTGTGACATTTTGTTCTGTCCCCCTCCCGCCCCCCACCTGCCACTGCAGTCACAGAGGGATCCCTACTCCCCTTAGTGCAAAGGGAGAGAGGCCCAGAGAGGTGGGGCAGTTTGCCTGGGTCACACAGCATGAACTGGGCTGAGCTGGGACAAGGCTATCAACCTGATGGGGCTGGGGAGGGGGGCTGGCAATGGGTGGGGGCCATGGGTGAGGCTGGGGGCTTCTCCAACAACCCCAGCAAGCTGCATGGGTTAACAGCTTAGAGTCAACAGATGCAAGGTCAGGTCCCAGCCCTGCTAATTGCTGACCTATGTGACTTGTCCTCCCTGGACCTGCTGATTTTCCCATCTGTAAAATGGGATCATAAGGTCTCTACACCTCCCGGGCTGGCGTGAGGCCTGAGGATGGACATGCATGCAAAGGGCTTAATGAGCACACACAGGGCCTGGTATGCAGTAGGTGCTCAATAAACACAGCAACGTCACCATCCACCCTCTCCCTGCCCCACTTGGTAAGAAGACACTGAAGTGGATCCAGCTCTGGTTTTAAATGAAAACCAGAGGGAGGCTGGCTGCCTGGGAGGGCACGGGGGGCCTGTTCCAGGAGGCCACCCCTGCAGCCACCCCTATGAGGAGCAGGCCATCCTGGCTGGTCTGGCTTTGGGGACCAGGTTCTCTCCATAGCTGGAGGGTTGGGCTGGCCAAGCCAGGGGCGGGGGGGGGGGGGGTGTGCAGCTGGAGGGGCTCTGAAGCCACCAGTGGCAACTGCCCCACCCACCCCCCGCCCGGGCCTGCCTTTTAAGGCCGCAAAGTGTTGCCTGGGGGGAGACAAGACCCAAATAAGGCAAAGGCCTGGCAGCTCAGAGCCAGGCTGTGGGTTGGTGCAGGGAGTGAGAGGCGCCAGGAATTCAAACCAGACGGGTCCCTCTGGCCAACCCCCAGCAGGGTGGCTGCCAGACCCTCTCCAGGTCCCACCACGGGGCCTTAGCTCAGGCTGGGCCCGCATCCCCAGCATGCCCTCCCTGGGGGCCTGCAACTTGCCCTCTCACAGGGGGTAAATCTCACCTGGGATAGAGGAAGGGGGTTGGCAGCCCAAGACTGGGGCAGGGGTTAGGGGCTCTGTGGGCAGAACAACAGCAGTGGGGGGGTGATAATGCCACCATGAGCCACGCCCGGTGCTAAGCCCAGCTCGATCCTACAAGGTAGGTAATAATAATAACAGCCAATGCTTGTGCGGCACTTATGCTGGGCCCGGCACATTCTAAGCACTTCTCATAAACAGTCTTAACTCACTGTCCTCACGAAGCCCTGTGAGTGGGTGCTAGTAACCCCTCTGCTTTACAGATGGGGAAACGGGCACAGAGTAGCTTGGTATTATCACTCCTCTGCCCCCCCACCCCGTGCTCAGATAAATGGATGAGTGAATATGAGTATTTCCCTTTGGGGGGAAACAAGGCAGAGAGGTAAAGAGACTGGTCACCCAGCTGAAGGCTGGAGCCTGGACTGGAACCCAGTTAGTCTAACTCCAGGGCCCGTCCTCCTCTCTCCTGGGCCACCTGGCACTGCAAGTCCCCCAGGTTCCCCTTGGCAGAGACAGGGAGGCCTGGCGCCCGTCAAGAATGCTGGTTCCTTAGAAGAACGACCTCGGTAAGCCCTCCGCATCTCCTTTGCTCCCAGGTGAAGATGTAAAAGGCCACTGGATGACTGCTTCCAGGAAGTCAACCAAAAGAAGAGGCCGTCCCTCCAACCCCATGGAAGTTTGGGTTTTCTCTGGGATGAAGTTGGGCAGAGCGTCCGCCCTGCCCATCCTCCGCACCACCCTGCTATCGTCTTCCATTTTTTCCATGGCACTTTCCACCCTCTAACATGTTATCTGCTTGCCAGTTCCCCGGTCTGATCTTCCGCCCTCCTTGGCTGGAACGTGAACTCCACCAGGCAGGGACCTTGTCCGTCTTGCGAGTGGCTGGGGAAAGTGCCCCGCGCGCAGTAGGGCCTCAGGGCTTCACTAAACCTCTTGTTGAGGAATGCATGAATCACTGGCTGAAAATGAATTTAAAGCAAGCAAACAAAATAAAAGACAAAATAATGTGGACGGCAGACATGACTGTCTTGAAAATGAACATAAGGGTTCTAATGTCACGCCAGGGGGTCCCCAAGTTTTTAATCTGTGAACATATGGTTGGAAATTCTTTTTCAACCCACTTGCTTTGGGACATTTCACTGGGAGCCGGAGAGAACTAGAAAAACTAATGAAAGCACGGTCTGACCAGCAGTGCAGACATAACTGACTCAAAGAAATTGTGAGTTAAAATTAAAAAAAAAAAAAGAAAGTTTAAATAACAAAAACTGTCAAAAAGACCAGAAAATATTGGTTCTGGATTCAAGATTCACAAAAAATGGCCCCCCAAGCTCTCCCTAAATTCTAAGAAACAGACAGAAATACTTTAAGGGATGAACCAGGTTGTAAATGGCCCTATACCACACAAAATTCCAGTACGTAAAAAGTCTAGGGCTGGGGGAGGTCTCCTGTAGGATAAAAATGTCACATCCCTCCCACTGGTGTTGAGCCAGGGCCCCTGGAGCGGGCCCCAGTGGGCTGAGAGCCCCCCTCACCCCAGCCTGGTGGTCCACCCTGAAGGGCCCCTCCCCAGCCCCAACCTCACCCTCCAAGGAGCTCCCCGCTAGTCCCAGGACCACAAACCCTGGGCCACTTCCCACCATCTGGGAGGTCCCAGCCAGCCCGACACACACACACACACACACACACACACACACACACACACACACACACACACACACACACACACACACACACACACACACACACACACACACACACACACACACACACACAAGCGCACTGCCTCCTCATCCCCACAGCCACTGCCCCCATGTCACCTCCTCCAGAAAGCCTTCCTGCACAGACCAGGGAACCCACCAAAGCCCCCCACCAACAAGCTCTCATCACTCCATCTTGACCTCCACAAGGCCAGTGCCATCTGCAGTTTCTAGTCCTGTGCCCCCTAAGCAGCCGCCCTTCCCTCTGCCCAGTCTCTCATGTTCCTTCTCAACAGATCCTCATCAGAACACTGAGGCCCAGAGAGAAGAGGGGAGCAGAGCATGGTGTTTAAATCCCACCCTCAGCTGGGAACAGGGGTGTGAGACGTTGGTGGTGTCCCTGGGCTCCAGTCCTAACTTTCTCTCTGAGGGGCTTATTCCTTCATAGCCCTCCCCCCAGGTCTGCTGGGTCCAGTGACCACAGACCACATGAGCGCAGCCTCCCCTGCCCCTGCCCAGCTCCCTTCCCTGGAATTTACTTTGCAAATGTAAATATTTGCTACTGTTGGCCTGAGTCAGGGTTTGGGGTCAGGGCTGGGGCTGGGAGCTCCAAGAACTCTCCAGCAGCCCTCTGGGAAGCCCTGGTCTGTGTCTGTCCTGGTCCCTCTGCGGGTAAAATGAGGTTCCCACTCATTTCCCATGCACCCACTTAACGCCAGACCCGTTCCAGGAACCAGAGAGACAGGATTAATGATGAAAGGGTGGGGATCCTCGGAGCCAGGGGGGAGCGCCAAGAAGGTTACAGGCAGAGAGGACAGCCACTGCCCAGGCTCTGGGGTGGGAGAGAAGGCCATAGTGGGCCCCGGGCAAAACAGAGGGAGGGCAAAGCTGGGGCACCTCGCTGGGGCAGCTGGGAGGGCAGAGGGGGAGCCTCCCAGCTGGGGGTGGAGAATACACTGGTGGGAGTCGGAGGTGGGGGCCACTAAGCCTCCCAGACAGGAGTGGAGTAGACGGGTGGCAGATATGGGCAAATTCCAACAGCATTTAACCTGCAGGATTCTGAATCCGCAGAGTAAGGTACAGGCTTGGCACTGCACCTGGCATTTGGTTAGAGCACAAGAGCCATGTTTGGGAAGGGCCAAGCCCTGGACGGTGGAGAGGCCGAGGGGCCCAGGAAGTGCTGGGCTGGAATCTCCGTCTGCTTTTAAGCTTTTTTACTATGTGACCCTGGGCAAACTTCTTCCCTTGCTGTTCCCCACCACAGAAGACAAGGGCTGTGGGGGTCCATGGATGGGGAAGGCACAGGTGTGAGGAACAGATGGGGATAGTGAGGGGGTAAGTGGAGGCAGCCCGGCTCTGGGGGAGCCCATGGGGAGGGGAAGGTGAGGGAGTCCCCTCTCCTCTATCTTTCTATCTGGGAGGAGCTGGGGCTGAGGCTGGCTTCCGTCAGTCCCAGCTGTCTGAACACGTGCCCCACGAAGTCCTTGGCCAGCGCTGCTGCAGAGGAAAGACCTCGGCTCTGGTCAGACTGAAGGGCTTTGAATCCAGCTGTAACCCAGAGCAAGGCACTCCTCTCTCCCAGCCTCAGTTTCCACAGTTGGACCTTCTGTACCACGACATGGTGGCACGATGCAGGTGAGTACAAATCATGATGCCCAGCACAGAGGACAGTGGCAGCTTTCCTCCCCCTTTATGTCAGTGGCAGTCATAAAGTCTACATCATTATGACTGCAGGAGGGTCTGAGGCAGGGCGACATCGTAGACCTCAGGTCAGAGCCCTTGGGAGAATCCCAGCCATGATGTTTACTTGCTGTGTGACCTTGTGTGAGACCTATACCCTCTCTGAGCCTCACGTTCATCATCTGGACAATGGGGTTGTTGGGTGAGAGATCGGTCTGCGGGGAGCCCCTAGAGGCAGGGTGATCACTACAGCCCTACCCTCAGCAGAGCCCAACAGCCCAGGCCACTCAGGGGATCAGGACCAGCTCACATGATGCATTCTGGCCTTGGCCATTCCTTGCCCATTGTTTCTGGTGGTAGCAGGCAGCCAGGTGAGAGCCTGGGCCAGTCTCCTCCCTGCCATCCAGCCCCAAGGCCTGGAGGCACTGGCAGATGGACGCTTGGTCAGGCTGGTCCCAGTCCCGGCTCTCACATACTGAGTGACCCCAGGCCAACCCCCTCACCTCTCTGAGCCTCAGTTTCTCCATTTGTAAAAAGGGACCCATTCTAGCCCCTTCCTCACGGTTGTCAAGAACATCAGAGAAACCATCCTCACTCATTATCACGGAGCGAACACTCCCACTGTACAGATGGGAAAACCAGAACTAAAAGTCATAAGTCTGCTCGCCTCACAAACATCCAGTCCAGAGAGTAGAGGCCTGTTTGCTGAGCAGCTGACTGAGAAATCGGGTCTCAGAGCTGGGAGGCAGGGCAGACTCCCCAGCACAGGGGGCCAAAGGGGAAAGGAAGACATTTATTCAGTAGCTATGTTGGAGGCATGTCTCTGGTCCTCATAATAAGGTGTGAGGCAGGCACTTCTCCATCTGAGGTGACTTTCAGATAGAGACGGGGTTCAGAGAGGTGAAGTGACTTGCCCCAGGTCACACAGCAGAGCACAGCTGATCCAAGGCTGGATTCTGGAATGATAGGTGTTTCCTTTCCCTCTTCAGCTCACTCTGGGCCCTGTTGCCCCTAGTGACGGAGCTCTTTGACCTCAGGTCATGTCACAACACCAGACAGACTGCGAGGGCAGTCACCAGCAGGGAAAACAGCTGGGGGAGCCCAGCCTGAAGCTGGCTGTCATAGGAAGGGCAGGGCCCGGCGTGGGTCAGCAATGTCCTCATGCTTCCCCGTCCCCATTCCCAGGGCCCCAGCAAAGCAGTTTTCTAGAATATCCAGGCCTTGACATCCCTTTACTCGGCTCCAACCTCATGGGTGTGGAGAGGCCCTTCCTTTCCTGTCCCACTGGGCATCACGCCACGTGCTGCCCTCCATGGGCTGCGGCGCCACCTGCTTCATTTCACCCTTGCAACATCCCTGGGAGGCCGACTGCATGATCCTGCCCATTTCACAGGTGAGCACACTGAGGCCCAGGGCAGGAGAGCCCCAGGTGTTGCAAGAGCACAAGGCAGCCTGGTGCCCTTTAGAGAAGGTGCCCCTCCCTCTGAGAGGGCACGAGACAAGTGCCGCCTGAACTGCAGCCTCCCCGCCCCCCGGCCCGATACCCCTGCACAGCTACTCGCACGGTGCACGGGGAGTACCCGGCCCAAGGCCACACAGCTGGTGTGCGGCAGAGCTGTCCCCAGGCTGGAACCCCAAGGCCCTGCCGAGGGAGACGTCAGGGCTGGCCCGGCCCCAGTCCTCGTCTCGCACCCCCACCTCACCCCCGCGGCACAGCCACAGCCCTTGGCTTGGTCGTGGATGCACAGCCTACAGCGGCTGCACTCAAGGGCATGGGCGCTGCCGCCACCTGCTCCACGACGGCCCCATAGACCTGGGAAGGTTTGCCCTTGGGAGGGGAGCCAGGGACAGAGTGGCCTATGTATGGGCAGGTGCTCTGCACCCAGGGGGCCCCCGTACCCTGGGGACTCGCCCCCTCCTTACCACCAGCTCCTCTGTGGCCTCCTTGGCAACAGTCCCTCCTGGCTGGCTCCCCTCCTGCCCCTGGGGCCCTTCTGCCTGCCCCTCTTCCTCCCAGCATGCAGGGGAGGGCGCTGTTCCTGGCCCCCTCCCTTTCCTCCCTGTCTGCCCCTCCCAGCCTCCCACATCTGCCTTGGTGAGAGTCTCAGCCAGTCTCCTTCCCTGCCATCCAGCCCCAAGGCCTGGAGGCACTGACACATGGATGCTTGGTCAGGGTGGTCCCAGTCCCAGCTCTCACATACTGCGTGACCGCAGGTCAACCCCCTCACCTCTCTGAGCCTCAGTTTCTCCATCCGTAAAAAGGGCTGCCTCTCTGTACCGGACCCCTGCTGGACCTCGAGCAGCTCCCCGCTCCCTCTGGCCGCCCTGCTCCTCCCCCGCTGTGCTGGGGGCTCTCCCACCCCATATGGAAACCACCAGGCTCCCTCCCTGCCCCACTCCATGGGGAGTCTGCCCCCACCCCGTGTGACTTCACCTCTCTGGGCCTGCGTTGCCCCATCTGTGAACTGGGGCTGCTGTGGGGTCCCAGGGAGGTGAAGTGTGTAAATCTCTCAAGAAACACCTATGAATGGCGCTATAAGCCTCACCTTCCCTTGATTCGGAGGCTGTGTTTCACACATCGGTGTTTCTGGAATCAGAATGCATCTTTCGACCGATAGTCACATTAATGTGCTACTAGGGGGCCCCGAATGCCTCTTTCTATTGAGGGGCCTACGGGCCTGGTTCTCAGGCTGGCTCTAGGCCAGTCCATCCTCTTTCTGGTCATTCTTCGGGTTCAACCAGGCAGTGAGGGTGGATGCAGCCTGGACCCCTCAGCAGAGGTAGGCGCCCTCGAGGAGACGGCACTGCCAGTAGCTGTGTGGCCAGGGGAGGGGCGGGCTGCCTCCTCTGCGCCCCTGCTGGGTGCTTGGCCCCAAACCACCAAGCTGCACGCAGAGGAGGTGGGGGGAGAGAGGGGGGCCTCTGCCTGGGACACGCTCCGCACACAGGGTGCCCAGCTGAGTCCTCCCATCCCTGAGGGCCTGGGGGAAGCCAGGCAGACCTGGGTTTGAATCCTGTCACTTAGGAGCTGTGTGCCCATCACACGCCCTTGTGTGCCCATCACACAGCCTTGTTCTCCTCACCTGCAGACTGGGTGTAGCCATCCCAACCTTGCTGACCCACTGCACTAAGTGGTGCTTTGCTTCCCTGCACCATTACCACCTCCCATGGAAATGTCCCCAAGTTTGGAGGAAAGGCTTGGGATGTGTGACCTAAGACGTGAGCTACCCAGCATGTATGAAATTCCTCCAGGGGTCCTGACAGTGTCCCAAGAGGCAGGTGGCCAACACCCGTGGGAGAGCAGACACCCACTGTGGCCCAGCTGCGTCTGGCCAGCAGCTCTGTGCAGCAGCCCTGGTAAGTGTGGTGCTGCGCCCTTGAGCACCTACCGACTCAGCTACGGTTTACAGCTCCCTCCCACACACCTGAGGGGAGGCACCTGGGCTGCGCCTGGGGCAGTCCTACCTTCCTCGCAGCTCGACCCCGAGCGCCCAGGGCAGCACCTCCACTCGCGGGCTGTCACTGTCTTGTACATCACCTTGTATGCGGGTCTCACCACGGTTCTGTAGCTGAAAGAGCGCCCAGGTGGCCCGGTTCAGATGGGCCTTCCGCCACCCCTCCCACCATCCATGGGGACAAGCCCAGAGCCTCCAGGGTCCTCTGCCACCTCCAGGTCCCTTTGGAGCCTCTTTCCTCATGCATTCTGGGCCTCAGCCCTTCCATTCCCTCCCCAGCCCCCAGCCGGGGGGATCTAGAAACCAACTGGACAGGAAGCCCCTGCGAGCTGGGCTAGACTGTCCCCAGCGGTGAACGCTCACTGAGCGAAGGCGTGCAGGTGAATGCTGGAATCCCTCCCCCAGGAAGGCCCAAGAGCCAAGGGGAGGCGCTGGGAATGGACAATGGTCCCTTTGTCCGCCCACCCTTGGGGTCCCAGGCATCTCCTGCACAGGGTCCCAGCCCCAGCCCCAGCTCTTCCACCAGGCCGTGCCCACCGTGGGAACGCCAGCAGCTCCTACTCCACACGGTCTCACTCACCTGTTCCCAGGGCAGCTCATGGGCCAGGGGCAATTCTGCAGCACGCGCTGCAGGTAGGTGCCATTCTGCACGTGGCACGAGATGGTGCGGGTCACCACGTATGAGCACCAGTTCCTGAAACAGACCAGCAGAGAGGAAGCTCAGGTGCCACGCGCAGCCCATGTTCTCTCTGGGAGCCCCGAGTCTCCAGGCAGGGAGACCCCTAAGCTCTCCAAGTTCTTTGGGCCCTGGTGGGAGTCTCTGAGCTGAAGTGGCTGAGCAGTGAATTCCAGAACCCTGGAGGGGACAGCTGTGCTGGGTGCTCTCAGAGGTCTTGGGGAATGAGCTGCAGGGGCCCAGACGGGAGCAGGGCATCTTGACTGGGGCTCTTCCTCCTCAGCATCTCCTTTCCAACCCTGACCCCTCCAGGCCACCACTGCCTCCCACCTCCCACCTGGACAAGGGCAGTGAGTGAGTGTCTTTCCCCTCACTCTCTCCCCAGAGGGAGGGTCAGACAATGGAAACCTGGCGGTGGTGTCCCTTGCCTAGCCCTACCCTCAGCCCTCCAAGTCTCCTGCTCCCACTCCTGCTGTGGATCCCTCACCTCCAGGCCTTTGCTCATGCTGGACCTGATGCCTGCAGCACCCTTCCCCCATTTCTCTTCCTGACACCTCCTACCTTCAAAGCCCCGCTGTGCTGTCACCTCTTCCCTTGTCCTCTTCCACCTCCACCCCCATCTGAGTAGAAGCGATGGTTCCCTGCCTGGGATCCTAAGCTCTCTGTATCCCTGTCATGCTGAATTAAGCTGGTGATTCACATCTGCCCTCTCCCTCCCTGAGGCATGTGAGAAAGAAGCTCTGTCTCACTTATCCTCAGGTCCCCTCTGTGTGACAGCTGGGATGCACAATCAATATCCCAAGCATGGAGGACTGACTTCTTCAAATGCCAACAAATAATCACCTTGCACTGCACATACTGAGCACCTACTGTACGCTAAAGGTATTTACATCATCTTCCCACAGAGAACCAGGAAACGCCCCCCCCCCATTTAACAGAGGGGTAAACTGAGGCTCAGGGAGGGGAAGACAGTTGTTCATGTTAAAGAGCTGGTGCATGGCGGATCTGGATTTGAACCCAGGAATGTGGACGGCTCAGCCTGGCCCCCACCTCCATCCCAGAGGCCCTGTCAGCTCCCGTCTCCTCCCCACCTCCTGAGCCACGGTCTGTGGCTCTGTGAAGGCCTCAGCCTGGGAACCTGCTAACCCTGGGCTCCAGGCCACAAAGGAAAGTCTGGTGGGGTGGGGGCTCAAGCTGAGAAGGGTCACCTGAAACGGTCACTCCTTTCCCAGCACCAGCAAAAGAACGCAGGCCCGTGACCCCATGCAGAGCTGAGGGCCGGTGAGCACCTGGAATGTTCCAGCCATCACGGAGGTGCCTGCCACCTCGGAAACCCAGCCCTGCAGCTGCGGCCCCACCCCCACCCAGCCCACCTGAAGGAGAATCTTTGGCGGGGACCAGTTGACAAACTCACTATGGGACTCTGCAGAAGTCCCTTCACGGTTCTGTGTCACGCTGAAATCAGTCCAGGAGGAGGAAACACCCTGGCCGACTGCACGGAGGTGGGAAAGCCAGAGAAGGGTGGCTCTGATCAGCCCAGTGATGGGGCAGGAACTCAAAAGAGCCCTCGGCCAGGGAACCCACAGCAGAGGTGCCAGGCGCTTGTTACAGCACTGTCAGGAATGGCGCAAAACTGGAACAGCCTAAGTGGGACCCCTAGACACAGAGAACCAGGTGCTGTGACAGAGTCCGAGGTCTCCATGTGCCTGCTTAAGGGGGAAAAAGTATGTGTGGACCAAGAGAATGACATTTCTATTAATACATGAAAAGCAGAGAAAGCCAAAAGACTGTAAATGTATGTACATATAAAGCTATGTGTGTTTTTTTTTTTTTTTAATTTTATTTGGCCACGCTATGCGGCTTGTGGGACCTTAGTCCCCCAACCAGGGATTGAACCCTGGCCCTTGGCAGTGAAAGCACGGAGTCCTAACCGCTGGACGCCAGGGAATTCCCTATGTGTGTATTAAGTGAGGAAAAATCACATGCCTAGATGAGTTCCATCCACTCAGTCCCCTGTGCTCACAGCAGCCTCCGTTTACCATGCCAGGAGCTGTGCCCAGGGCCTTCCACACACCTAATTATAAGTGCCACTTTACAGATGGGAAGACTGAGGCTCTGGGGTCTGGGATGTGCCCCGGGCACCCACGATGAGTGACACAGTCACGGTTGGAACTCAGCTTCTTCTAACCCCAGGGCTTGTGCTCTTAACCACAGGCTGGAAATGTTTCTCCTAATGAGCAAGTGGGGATTTTATAAGTTTAAAAAGATGCATTTCAAAAAGGCCCCCCAGTGCTTGCTTCAGCAGCACATATACTAAAATTGGAACGATACAGAGAAGATTAACATGGCCCCTGCGCAAGGATGACACGCAAATTCCTGAAGCATTCCATATTTAAAAAACAAAAAAATGGTTCTGAAGAACCTAGGGGCAGGACAGGAATAAAGACGCAGACGTAGAGAATGGACTTGAGGACACGGGGAGTGGGAAAGGTAAGCTGGGACGAAGTGAGAGAGTGGCATGGCCATATATACACTACCAAATGTAAAATAGATAGCTAGTGGGAAGCAGCCGCATAGCACAGGGAGATCAGCTCCGTGCTTTGTGACCACCTAGAGGGATGGGATAGGGAGGGTGGGAGGGAGACACGCAAGACGGAGGAGATATGGGGATATATGTATATATATAGCTGATTCACTTTGTTATAAAGCAGAAACTAACACACCACTGTAAAGCAATTATACTCCAATAAAGATGTTAAAAAAAAAAAGGTCCCCCACCCGTGAGAGCCTCTGGGTCCCCAGAGCTGTGGTTTAAAACCCACTGGGATCTTGTTTGGGGGGACATAAGCCCCTTTGGAGACTGATGTGAGTTGTCGCTCCTCCCCCCAAAAATGCATAAAATGTGGGGTACAAGTTCAGGGGGACTCAGGGGCTCCCTGAGCCTGTGTGATGTCCCCCAGGCTAGCCCAGGGGCTCTGTGAGTGGAGGAAGGAGGGAGGGAGGGAGCAACCTGGGCAGAGGATGGCCAGAGCATGGGACACAGGAGGAGGGCCCTGGCACGGACTGAAGACTCCATGCCAGTGTACAGACTCACACACATGCATACACATCAATATGCACACACACATGCAGACATGAAAGTACACAGACACGCTCACATATACAACTTCCAGACACACGTGTCCATGTGCACACACAGATCTACATAAGTGTGTGCATGCACACACACACTACAGCACGCAATCAGACCAAGGTCAATCTAGCAGGACACATAACCACAGAAATGACTGTCCAACTTGCACTCGGGCCAAAACCTGCAGATACAGAGCCGTGCACCCTCACACACAAGTGTGCACACACACCCCATGCCCAGCCCCTGGACTGGACTGGGGGAGGCGGGCCTGTGACTGCCCAAAATTGCCCTAGCAATTCTTTTGACCACAGAGGAGCCAGAGAAAACAGTTTTTTTCTTCTTTCTTACTTAAAATCTCCCCCATGTGAGTTGCTGCCTGGTTCCCTGCTTATTTCCCACCAGCTGGAGTTTGCTTGAATCCCCTGCTTAGGAGACACGGAGCTGATGGCCGGCTAGCAGACATTTTAGACAGGAGGGGACACTCTGGCCAGGTGGGGTTCAAGGTCAGCCCCTCGTGCCCTCCACCTGGGGGGTCACCAATAATTACACGCTGCCCCTCCCTGGCCTTGAAGACCCAGCCCCACTGCTGCCAGGATAAGCCCGAGCTCCTCCGCAGGATCATAGCCTGGCTCCACCACCCACCCACTTTCCAGGGGCGCTGCTGGCCTGAAGTCCACAGCCCACCACGCTGCCTGTCGCCCTGACCGCTGGGTCCTGCACACTTGCGCTGCTGCTCTCCCTCCTTCCTGCCCTCCCTCCCATGCGCATCTTCTCCCCACCTCAGATCTTTGCATAGGAGATTTCCTCTGCCTGGAAAGCCCTCTCCCTGCTCCAGCAAACTCCTATTCATCCTCTGGGTCTCAGTCCTGAGGCTCTGGGCACAGTTGGGCACCTGCACGGGCCCCCCTCAGCCACTCACAGCAGCCCTGAGCTTTTTCTTCCCCCGATGGCGCTGGGGGAGGGCGCTGGCGGGGACCAAGCCAGTATGGGGCTCAGCCCGGGGGCGCTCAGGGAGGTTTGCTGAATGACTGAGAACAGACAGTGGCCCTGGGCAGAGGAGCCGGGACCCAGGTTCCCAGAGATGGGCGCAGTCCTTGGAGGCCCCGCCCCCATCCTGCTGCCCTTGGGAGCTTCTTTTCTGGGACGTGGTTGGTGATAAGCCGCCCAGGAACCCGATGATGCTGGGTTACCTCCTGTGGGATGGGACAATGGCAGGGGCTGGGAGGAGGCAGCACTTCTCTCCTGGGCCTGCCACTTCTGCCCACTCAGCACCTCCTGGGCCTCCAGAGGCTGCCGGGAGGAGAGAAAACAGGCCAGACCAGCTCGGCCTGGCACTGGCCGCCCCCACGAGGGGGCCCCCCCCATCTGCCCTCCACCCCCTGCCACGAGGAGCTCAGGGGACTTTGTCTCCACGGGGCCCAGGGCTGTGATCCGGAACAGTGATAGGGGCTAATTGCAGGAGGCAGCCAAGCAGGCTGGGGGCCAAGGGCCGCTATGAAAAGGAGAGGAAAGAAAGAAGACCCACAGGGTGGGGGTGGGGTGAACAGAGCCAGAACCCCACACCAGAGGCGAACCCCACACACTGGCTCTGCTGCTTCCTAAGTTGGTGACCTTGGACAAGGCCCTGACCCGCTCGGGGCCTCACTTTGTCCATCTGCAAATGGGGACAGCAGACACTCCTCCTGCAAGGGAGGTTTCACGTAAAGCCCTTAGCGCAGCGCTGACGGCTTTTGGTAGTTCTTGTTCCTGGACCGTGACATAGGGCCCACACCAGGCGGCTGTGGTCCAGGGGCTTCCCTGAGGGACACCAGCACTGTACCTTCCGCACAAGGTCCTCCCCTTGACTTTGGGATAGGGATTGTCAGGCTCTGCATTCTACCAAGTGGAAACTGAGGCCCCAAGAGAAGTCACCTACCCAGGTCACCCCTGTGGGTATAGCGCTGGGATCCGAGCTCCCAACGGAGGGGGTGGGGAAGAAAATTCTCCACTCTCCTTGATTCTTAGATTTGCCCAAAGGAAGCCAGTACTGCAGGGAAAGAAGCCTGGACCAGGACACCGGTGACGGCTTCAACTCTAGAGCCACAGCGTTGAGACACTGAGATGGGTCATTAAAGGCTGGAAGGGCCCTCAGAGGGGCAGGAAGCACCCCCAGCAGGGACTGGGGCGGCAGACAGGGGCAAGGGCGAGACAAGGCAGCTCTGCACAGCCCTGGACACCCTGGTTCCAGGGGTCTCAAAGTCTTGCCACATTCTTGGGCCTGGGGGCGGCCCCTTGGATGCCTTCCCGGGCCTCCCCCTCCCCAGGCACAAAGCCTCTTTTCTCCCTCTGGTCTCTTGGCTGCCAAGGGGTGCCTGGGGCACCGGGATAGGGGTGGAGGGAGGGCTGATGGGGAGCAACATCCCCATGCCGTCTCCAATGATGCTGGGACGGGGCCACAAGGGGAGGTCCTCGCAGCCAAGAACCAGACTCCTCTGGCTACGGGTCCCTCCCCTCACTTAATGTTGGTCATAGCAGGAACCACTGTACATCAGGCCCTGCACTGGTTCCTCCTGTGGGGGACTGTCCTCAGAACAGGCCTGTGTGCAGGGGATGAGGGGAGGAAAGAGGGGAACTGAGACCTGGGGCCCTGAAGAGACCTGCCTGAGGTCACACATTGAGTGGGTGACAGAGCCAGGAATAAAACACTGCTCTACCTGAGGCCAGAGCCCCTAATTCCTAACCATGACCTGCAAACCTTTCTCAGCTCCCCAAGCTGACAAAAGCTCGCCCTCCTCCAGGAGAGCTGCTGGAGTGAAAAGTACACTGGATCTGGAAACTGACTGACTTAGATTGAGGTGTCTTTTCCTCTCTAAGCCTTGGTTTTCTTTTTTTTTTTTTTGGCCTTGGTTTTCTTATCTGTAAAATGGGAGCAACAGCATTGCCTACAGAGCTTTTGTGATGCTCAGGCCACTGTGAGCCTTCTATGACCAGATGGGGTGACAGTCCCCCGTGACCACCAGATACCTGCCCACAGACACCATCCTGCTCCCACATAGCAAGTCCTGGGGGGCCAAGGAGCCCAGGCTGGGAGGCAGTGGACTGGCTAAAGGGCAGTCCAAGCCTTATGCCTTCTCAACCATCATCCTGAGCTTGACACTGGGGACCCTGGGGGTTCACATCCTTGCCCTAGGCAGGTCATGTCCCCTCTCTGAGCCTCACCTTCCTCCTCTATGAAATGAGGACCATAAAAATGTGTGCCTCCCATGGCAGTTAGGAAGATTCTGGAGGGTATAGGTACAGGTGAAATGCCAGCCCAGGTCAGCATGCATGGTGGTGGCTGTGACATCTGCCAGCCGTCAGCCCCTGTCTCAAAACAACTGCTCCTCTGGCCTCTGATGCCACGGCCACCTCTGCCCTCCAGCCCTGCCCATGTCACCTGCTCTTGCTAGCCCAGAGGGGGCACACTGGCCCCTGACCACTGGGAAAAGGGAATTTCTGAAAAGAATTAAAGAATTGAGCCCGTAGGGGGTGGGGGCCGGGCAGGCCTTTGAATGGGATGAAAAGGCCTGGAGAGGCCTGGCTACTCCGTATTGTCTGCCTCAGACAACAGCGGAGGCTGGCCCTCGAAACAGGACCCCGGCAGGGGCAGGGGCAGGGGCTACAGCCAGGACAGGGGCCTGGGTAGGTCCAAACAGAGTCACCAAGGCCAGAAAGACACAGATTTGAATCCCAGTTCTTCTATTAATGGTCAATGAGCCTAGAAGATTATGTTAATTCTCTGGGGCCTCAGTTTGCTCATCTGCTAAATGGGGACAAGTGTTCCCTACCTCATTCAATCCTTGAACACTGCACATAAAGGGCCCCCTCACTGGTATTGGGAGATGCTCCATAAACACCACCAGATAGAATGCTCCCTGCTCCTGAGAGAGCAGCAGGAAGACAGAGCACTTGCTCCCAGCGCAGTCCAAAATGCCAGCTCCCTGGGAGCCGACACTGACCCTCGGTCTGTGAAACTCCACCCCAGTCTTCTTCCTTTGAGAGAAATAAATAGCTGGGATACTAAAAAAAAGCCAGGAGCAGAGTAAAGCGGGGAGGGTCCCCCAAGTGGCAGCTAGAGGATGTCCTGGGCTTCTCCTATGTGCAGGAAGGGGGCCCTAGGGAAAGGGTGGGGGAAGTCTTGGTGGTTTCCTCCCTCGGGGGAAACCACCCCCTGGGGCTCTGGAGGTGAAGTGGTGGGGGGTGGAGAACGCTGTCGGGGGACTGCCGGCTCTGTATACGTGAAGTAGGTGACCCCCGCAGGGCCTGGAGCTTCTGCCAGATAGCGAGGAGGCCCAGGGTTCCTGCCCCAACCCGGGCTGGCAATGAGGTGGGGAACCGGGTCCCTTTCCCAATCCCGGGCTTGCACGGAGTTTGTAGGGGGGCGGTTCCTGGAGTCCCTGTCCCCAACCCCGGGCTGGCAGGGCACAGAGGTGGTGCGGGGGGTAGGGGCAGCCCTTACCTGCGTGCAGAGAACGGGGCTCCCCCAACGCTCCACGCGGCGCTGCCTCCCGGGAGCAGGAGCCCGAAGCAAAGCAGCGCCCAGGCTCGCGGGCCGCCCATGTTGCGCCCGGCGCCCTCCGCGCGCGGACCCTCGCCGTCGCCTCCAGCCTGGCGTCCCCGCCCGCGCAGCCAGCCGCCCAGGACGCGCGGATCCCGGTTCCCAGCGCAGCGGCGGGAGGGCGGGCGGGAGGCGGGCGCGGGGCGGGGGCGCGCGTTCCCGGCCTCGCCCGGCCCCTCCGCGCGGCCCCCCGCCCTTTGCGCCGCCGCTGCCAACCCGGAAGAAGCCCCGGGGGTCGGGCGCCCCCGCCAGGAAGGCCACCAGGTGCCCACCTGAGCCTGGCGCCCTGCGCCGCGTGGCCCTTTTGGGGGCGCAGTGCCAGTTTCGAGGTGCCCTACCACGTGTTGCCAAGTGGGGAGCTGAAGCCGGGCCATGGTCTCAGACGCAGCCAGGACCCAAACCCAACAAGCCTGGGCTAATGATGCGGGGGCCTCATCCCCTCTCGACATTTTTGAGGGTTCCAGTTCCCGAGCCACGAGGGACGGTTCATCCATGCAACAAAGGCTTCCTGAGCAGTGAACGCCACTGTGTGCAGGGCACCTCACCTCCGCTTCACATCCTCTCTCGGTTTAATCTTCAAACCACTCTGGGTGAGGTGGGCACAATTATCCCCATTTTACAGAGAGAAAAAAGGAGGCCCAGGCACTCGTAGTCCCCCTGAGAGAAGACCTGGGCTGACCCCATAAAGTCAGTGTCCACTTGTATCACCATTTTACAGATGGAGAAACTGAGGCAGAGGGAGATGTCATCTGCCTAAAGCACCCCATCAGTGGTTGGAAGAGCTCGGATTCAAATCCAGGTCTCCTGACTTCAGAGGGGGTGTCAGCTCTTTAGCACAATTAAGGAAGAGTGCAGACATCAGTTGCTCTGGGCCCATCAGTGACAAGGAAAGGACTGGCTTACAGTGGAGTTACTTCATCTGGGGTACATGGAGTTACTTCATCTGGGGTACATGTGAATTCCACCAAAGAGTATGAAAGTATGGTATGTGTGTGTGATACATATGTGTGCAGGTGTGATGGGGGCATGTGAAATGTGTGATGCCTGTATGCATGTGTGTGGTGTATGTGTCTGTGACAGGAGAGTATGTTTATGTTCTCATCAGAGGGCATCCAGACCCTCCCCAAACTCCAGGACAGTCTCTGACCTCCCCCCCACCCCCTTCTGCCAGAACTGATGGGCAGCAGGCAGTCCCAGGCTGGTGAAGCCCCTACCACCCCGGCAGTGCACCGGTGACCTGTCCTACGGGATCCTGCTGTGGCTTGTCCAGATCTAGGATCTCTGCTAGAAACACTCCAGCAAGAAGGGCATGCTGGCCCTGACCTCTGATTCCTGGGACTACCTCTCCTAGACTCACCAGAGCAGCACAGGGCCCTGGGCTGAGTCAGAGGGGGGAGGGTGTGCCAGTGGAGAGAGCCGACTCCTGTCCCCCGAGGGGGCAGGCAGTGAGAGCTGGGTTCAAACCCTCCCTCTGCCCCCTCTGCCCGTGTTAGCTTGGGCAAGGCCTGCCCCTCTCTGAGCCTCAGTTTCTCTTTGTAAGGAGAACAGTTGCACGTTCCTTATGGGGTGTGTGCAGGAATGAGATATGCCTTGACCCCCACAGTCCCCTGCTTCACGTGGTTCCCCCAAGGGCTCCTCACATCCTCCAACAACATCATCACATCATCATGGTGCCAACTTTGCCCCCCTAGGGGAGCTCCCTCCCTTCCACCTGTGATTTTTGGGCACCTCTATGTGCCATCTGTCTGACCCCCAAGAAAAGCAGCTTTGCACCTCTCTGGTTAGCTCTTATTTTTGACACAACTAGATCAGTTACTTAATCCTCTAGATAACTTGTCACTCTCAAGGGGCCATCTCATGAGATGGTCCCAGGCCCATCTGAGGCCTGGTCAGGCGGCCACGATCAAAACCCAACACCCCAAAGGGCACTTTGGAGGGTATGCAGCTCTTTAGGAAGGGGAAGTGCTGGGCAGTGGCTTCTGTCCTGGGAAGGCTCAGGAGGGCCACAGAATGAGGAGGCACTACCACATCTTTTTGCAACGTGTCTGAGATGCTCCTGTGATGAATGGCATACATGCTCCTTTATCACCAAACTCGTGGGCGCTCCAGGCCACTGCAAATTTCTCCAGCAATGGATGCTCCCAGGAAAAGCTGTTATCAACATTTGGACATCAGAAAGGGTCCTATCCTTACTGAGGCTGGGGTCCCTTGGTCCAGGGTATTTATTTAAAACTACAGCTAGACCCCCATGCTAGTGCAGCCTGGTGGTTACCACATAGGCTCAGCACCCCATAGGCCTAGGTGTCAATTCCAGAGCAACCACTGGACACTGTGTGACCCGGGACAAGTCACCTCCCCTCTCGGAGCCTCATTTCCTTGCCTGAAAAAACAAGGCAGTTTTAAGACATGGAAGCAACCTAAGTGTCCATCGACAGATGAATGGATAAAGAAGATGCGGCACATATATACCATGGAATATTACTCAACCATAAAAAAGAATGAAATATTGCCCTTTACAGAAACATGGATGGACATAGAGATTATCATACTAAGAGAAGTAAGTCAGAGAGAGAGAGGCAAATACTATATGATATCACTTACCTGTAGATTCTAAAAAAATGGTACAAATGAACTTATTTACAAAACAGAAACAGACTCACAGACATAGAAAACAAACCTATGGTTACCAAAGGGGAAAGCGGGGGAGGGATAAATTAGGAGTTTGGGATTAACAGATACACACTACTTTATATAAGATAGATAAACAACAAGGTCCTACTGTATAGCATAGAGAACTATATTCAATATCTTGTAATAAGCTATAATGGAAAATAATCTGAATATATATATATAACTGAATCACTTGCCTGTACACCAGAAACTAACACAACATTGTAAATCAACTATACTTCAATTAAACAAACAAAAAACAAGGCAGTTTTTAAAGCTTTGGGTCTCTGCGCGGTGGTCCTGGGGCACAGTATGAAGCCCCCTTTTGAGGGCGCACTGTCCTGGTGGATATCAGCTTATTTTCTGGTCCTCTTTCCCCACTGAGCAGGAAGGGCAGGAAATGCTGCAGGGGCCTGGGTTTGGTCATTTGAGGTTTCAGTGTTTGCTGAGATGGGGAGGAGAGGGGCCCGCTGGCTCAAGGCCCCTGTGGGTGGGGCCTCTTCCCTGGGGGGCTGATCTTCTCAGCTGCCAAGACGGAACCACAACCGCCAGTAACAACAGCAGCTTCCGGTCCGGTCTGAGCGCTGACCGTGTGCCAGGCGCTGTGCTAAGCATTTTGCTTGCATTGTCGCCTGCCCTCTTCTCCCAAACCCAGGAGGCCTCCATATTATCCCCAGGTGCGGGGCCCACGGCTGGTGAGTGATGGGTGCCGGCCTCTGCACTTACCCATTAGGCCACACTGCTGCCCTCTGACCCTGCAAGGGTGTTTCTTTGGGCAAAAAGAGAACTCAGCTCAGATTTAGACTCCCGTGAGAGGGAGCACATGCATAAACACGCACGCACGCACGCACGCACACGCGCGCGCGCGCACACACACACACACACACACACACACACACACACACACACACACACACACACACACACACACACACACACACACACACACACCCCCCACCGGGAGCAGGCCATGGGGTCTGGGAAACACAGCCCTTCTGGTGTGTATTCACTGACACATCCAGCCGGCCTAATCCAAACAGGAAATGCTGTTCTTCTAATAGCAAACAAACCTGGGTCGCAGCCTCCCTTCCCTGTGAACTGCCCCTGGAGCCTGTGCTAAGGACCTCTTCCCTCTGCCTATGTCCCAAGGACAGTCTCCCCAGCTCGGGGTGGGGGGGGACCCATAAAATTAGCCCTGCTTGCACACCAGCTTGTGTGAGTCCAGGTGCCCCAGTTGATCTGTACCCATGTCGTGCACATTCTACAGGGGAGGGAGCAGCCCAAGAGGCCTGGGGGTACCGGAGCCTGTGGCGGCAGCCCCCAGGGGCCCAGTCAGCGCCAGCGCCATCGAAGCCTCTGCCCAGACAAAGGGCAGGGCCAGTGGGCCGGCCTTCCAGGTTAGGGAACAATGCCCGCTTTCTGTGCCTTTGATCTGGAGGCCTGGCCCTGCGGCCCCTCACTGGGCCAGGGCGGGGATGCTGGGGGACCCAGAGAGCCTGCAGCTGCCCAGCCAAGTTAATTATGCTCCATGGAGCTGCCCTTCTCACCCAGTTCATTCCTTCTTCATGAAGCTGGGACGGGAGCTAGAAGGAGTGATGGGAGGAAGGAAGCTGTCAGAAAATCATAAATTAGGGCTCCGAGAGAGGGCTTTCCTGCCCTCCTCAGGAATCCTCAGGGGGAGAGACCGGCACCTTGGGTCAGGGGAGGACGACAGGGTGGCAACCAGGGCACCTGTATTTGGAGTTAGGACACCTGGATGTCTGCGTGATCTACAGTGAGTCCCTTCTCTCTGGGCCTCAGTGCCCCCATCTGGAAACCGGGGGAGGGAGGGATACAAGACTTGGGGACTTTCCTGTGACTGTGCTTTGTTGACTGTGAAGAAATGGACAGATAAGAGGCCTTCTCCTTAACAATGCTTGTCCCACTTCCCTTCCTCTGGTTCCTTGCCCACAAATCCCCTCCTTTCTGCCCCCCACCTTTGCCCTATTTCCCTTCTTTGGGTATCCCTGGCTCTGCTTCTTTTTCCACATCTCTCCTCGTGCAAAAACAGACTAATGAGGTCTCCTTAGGCAACATCCACCTAGCTGGGAGGGGGTAGAGTTTGGCTCATTTACACTAGAGTGTTAATGACTGATATATTGAGTGTTGTTAAATGTTGGGGCCCAGTTAACAGGGATTCTTCCTCATTTAAACCCTAAATCACTAGTAGTGGGCTAGTAATCACTTCTAGGCTAGTAAGGGGGATGCTTGGTGACCAAGGATCTAGGAACAAGGTCTGCCAAGTGAAAGGGCCTTCTGTGTGGGAAAATGTCCTTTTCCTGGCCACAGTGAGGTGAAACCCACCCCCTGCTGGACGCATCTGGAGTGGTGGCCACAAGTCCATGTGGTTTAGATGGACCTGGCAGGCACGAAGGACAGGCAAGAGGAGCCACTTAGAGTGGAGACCCTGGAGCTGCCTGCCAGCCCTGCCAGTCCCAGGAGGTGCCTGCTGGGCCAGGAGCATGTGGGCCTGCCCCACCTGACACCCCCAGGATGAATGGGTTCCACTCTGAGGAAGTGATTCTGAGGAGGAAGAGGAGAGGGAGAAAGAGTCAGAGAGAGATATAGAGATATAGAGAGATACTCAGAAAGAGAGAAAGAGAGCCAGCAAGCTGGAGACAGAGGGAGAGATGTCAGCCAGAGAGATGTAGAGAGAGGCAGATGGAAAGACAGAGAGACAGAAAAAGAAACAGACAGACACAGAGAGAAGAGCACTTGGGGAAGAGGACCCCAGGTTGTCGGTCTCAGCTCCTGTGGGGACCAGGCAGAGGGGGCAGGACCAGGGTGCCAGCCCAGCACCATCTTCTGCACGACAGGCTCTGCCTCCCTCAGACCCACACTCCCAAACACCTAAGAGTCAGGAGCTGGTCCTTCTGCCATCTGCTGCCCTTGCCTGGCACTGGCTGACCAATGGGCTCTGGGCTGCCTGCATTGGTATAAATTGTGCCTGGGAAGCACTGTTAGGCAGATGGAGCTGCTGGACCCAGAAGAGATGGATTTCTAGCCTGTGGCTTGGCCCAGGGAGTCATAAGTGGATGGACAGCATATGGGGGATGTGCACCCCTGGAGCACCTGGACTCCAGGCTCTCCCTGCCCTGCCCTCCTGTCCAGCCCTGCGGTGCCAAGCCTGGATCCTCTCCATCTGCCCACTCCTCGGCTCTGTCCCTTCCAGCCTCCCCACCATCTATGGGATGTGGCCTCAGTTTCCTTGGTGGCTTCTTACCTCCTCTCTGACCCTTCCAGTCTTTTGGGATCTTCCCAAAGGTGACTGGAGGTATTTCCCTGTGAGGGAAACCTTCAGTGTCCCTGCTGCCCTCAGGGTGGGAACTGAATGTGTCCTGGCCTGCCCATCCTCCCTGTGTCCCAGACCCTGGGACACCAAAGCAAGTCTCCATCCTCCCAGCCAACCCTGTGCTCTCCAGCTGGACTGCAGGGCTTTCCCATCCCATCCCATCCCCTCTGCCTACCAATGCCCACTCCCCCTTCTGTCACAGCTCAGACATCACCCCCTCCCTGCCTCTGGGAAGGTGTCCCATACCAAGACTGGATCCAAGACTGGATCACATGTCCACTGGGCTTCTCCACTCACAGCGTTCTATGCAGGAGCCATCTGTTGATTTGTCTGATTCCCCTAATGGATCATAAATAGATGCTGGGCCCTTTCCGTAATCTTTCTAAGAGTACTAAGAAAACTACATACCCCAGAAGCCATAAAGGATACACTGGGTACATAAAAATTTCTGCATTAAAAAGAATAATATGATTAACTGTGGAAAAAATGTTCAACATATCAATCAGAAAAAAAGACTATTTTCCTCCACATATAACGAGCTCTTACAAATCAATAACATCAATCAATGACCCAATAGAGAAATAGACAAAAGTTATGAACAGACAACTCAGAATGAAAGGGCATTCAATTTCACTCAAAAGAAAAAATTGCAGATGAAAACCACAATGAGATAGCACCTTCCAAAACTGATGGTAAGGACTTAAAATCTTTGATAAAATGAGTTGGCAAGGATGTGGAGAAATTGTCACTTCACATATGCCCTCTTTGGAGCACAGTTGGTAATATGTAATAGAAGGTAAAATGTGTCTTCCTTTGACCTAGTAATTCCACAGTGAGGAAGTCTCTTACATGTATATTTGCAAAGAACAGAAGGAAATTAACTGCAGTACTATACGTAGTATCAAAAGACTGGAAACAACCTAAATGCCCCTTGCAGGAGACTAGTATATTAAGGTACACCCATCAGTGGAATGCTGTATTGCCAGTAAAAAGAACAGAGATAAGTGAAATGTGGCATACATATACAGTGGAATATTAGTCAGCCATTGAAAGGAACACAGTACTGATACATGCTCCAGCACGGATGAACCTTGAAAACATCATGCTGAGTGAAAGAAGCCAGACACAAAAGGCTACATATTGTATTTATATGAAATGTCTAGAATAGGCAAATCCCTAGAGACAAAAAATAGATTAGTGGTTGCCAGGGGCTGGGGGCAGGGGATGGGGAGTGACTGCTAGTGGGTATGGGGTTTCTTTTTAGGGTGATGAAAATGTTCTAAAATTAGTGGCGATGGTTACACAACTCTGAATATACTAAAAAACACTGAATTGTTCATACTAAAGAATGAGTTTTGTGGCATGTGAATTATATATACATATACATATAAAGATGAGGCTTATATATATATTTACATATGTAAAGATGAGGGAGATTATGGAACTTTTTTTTTTGGCTGCGTTGGGTCTTCGTTGCTGTGCACGGGCTTTTCTCTAGTTGCAGCGAGCGGGGCTACTTTTCTTTGTGGTGGTTTCTCTTGTTGCAGAGCACAGACTATAGGCACGTGGGCTTCAGTAGCTGTGGCACGCAGGCCCAGTAGTTGTGGCTCACGGGCTCTAGAGCTCAGGCTCAGTAGTTGTGGCGCACGGGCTTAGTTGCTCCGTGGCATGTGGGATCTTCCTGGACCAGGGCTCGAATGCATGTCCCCTGCATTGGCAGGTGGATTCTTAACCACTGTGCCACCAGGGAAGTCCCTAGATTATGGAACTTCTAAGATCAGTTGTTAAGTGAAAAAAGTAAGTGCAGCTGTGTGTAAAGGATGCTGCCACTGGGGGGAAATTGCAGGAATATCTACCCGTAAGTACTCAGATCATGCACTTACTTTCTCTAGAAGAATTCACAAGAAACTGCTAACTGGCTGCCTTTGGGAAGGTGAACTGAGGGACTGAGGGTGTTAGTTTTCACTGTGAATCCTTTTGCATGGTTTGAAAAAAATTAATACCAAAAAGTATACATATTATATTCACCCTCTGCCCTAAGAATTAAATTCATGTGTGTGTGCGCCCGCTCATGCACACGTATGAAATGGCAACTCTTACAATTCCAGCTCTGGAAGCTGCTATTGCCTTCATCCTGGGAGGGCCCCTGGGTGCTGGGGTGAAGTTTTGGATCTCCACCTCTGGGCAGGCAGAGGATCCACAAGGGCCAGGGCTGGATCAGGAGCTGCGCCTCTGAACAAGCTGTACCCTGGGAGGCGGCCCCTCCCTCCCCTCCCGGGAAGGACCCTGTGCCCCTGTCCTCAGCAGGCCTGGCCCAAGGATTCTGGTTACTCATGACACACCTGAGTGGAGGCTGTTCAGGGAGGTGATGGGGAGGTGGGGGCCCTGGCCAGAGGGAAGGACCTGACAGAGAGCCGGGGCTGCCCCCCATGTCTGCCTGCTGGAGCCACGAGAAGCTGAAGTTGACTGTGTCCTCCCCTGATCCCAGGGAGGGAAGAAGAGGAAGAGAAGGGGAGGGAAGACAGAGATAGAGAAAAGGAGGGTGAGAGAGAGAGAAAGAGAATGTTAGAGACAGAGATAAACACACAGAGACAGAGAGACTGAGCCCTGCGGTCAGCAGGGAGGAGCCGGGCCTGACATGGAAAGAGGTGGGGCTCAGAGTAGCCACACAGGCAGACAGCGATGTGGAGAGAGCAGAGAGACAGCAGGAGGACAGGATGGTGGACAGGAGCAGGGGGAGTGGGGTGGGCAGAAATGACCTGTCTTCTACTGAGTCAGCCCTGAGCCTGTATCTATGTGCCTGCAGACGGCATGCATTATCACAGCTGCCCATGCAGAGGTGTTCTGCCCAGGAAAGGGAGGCCAGGGAGGCTGATAAACTGCACAGCGAGTGACCACAGAGGGCGACTCAATGTCTTGCTGCAGAACCTTGGAGCAGGTGGTCGGGACAGTCCAGGTCCGAAATTGGCCCTGGGAGCCTGCACTGTGCCCAGCCCCCTCCTGATGGGGCCCGTTGGCCCATCTGGGCTGCCTGTGCCCTGCCCCAGTGGTACGTTCCCAGGAGCACAGCTGACCTGCTTAGACTCCTCCAGCAAGAAGGGCAGCCTGCTGTCAGGAAGGGGCTGACATTGTGGGGTCTGTAACCCCAGCTTGGCCAGGAGGACGTTTCAATCCTGCCTGTATCTTCCTCACTGTATGACATTGGCCAAGTTGCTTCCCCTCTCTGAGCCTCAGTGTATTTGCCTGGAAAATGGGGATAGCAGCATTTGTCTCAGGGTAGGTTGCTAAGAGGAGAATTCAGATGAGCTCCTTATGCAGGGCCTGGCATATTCTGCTCAGGAAAAAGTACCCACGTGACTCTGAGGCATGGTGTATGTAGTTTGCAGAATGAGAAATCTGGGCAGCTTGGGAACCTGACAGACAGAAGAGTCAGTCTTTGGCAAAGAGAATATTGGGGAAGAATTTGGTGTTTTCTAAAGGCCCTTTGTTGCTACTAGTTGTTGCCTGACATTCTTCTATTGGCCAATCTCTTGGGCTAAAGCAAGGAAAACCCATGTTGAAATACAAAACTTTTCTCTAGGAGGGCTACTGTATTTACTCAAGACTAGACTGAATAGTTTATTTACTATCATCGTGACTGGCTTTGCTGGCCCAGGGATCCGGTTCTTTCTAAAACTGGGGATAGTTTGTTGTACTCTGCCTGCAATTAGGAAGCTCTGCCACTAGGTGGAGCCTTGGGTTTGTACTTGCACATTAATGAGTGTTTTTTGTTTTTTGGTTTTTTGCCCCCTCTGATTCACTCCTAGAAGTTACCTTTTGAGAAGAATAGATAGGGATACAGAGACAGTCTATAGTTTGGTGGAAAAGAGTGCTGTGATCACTTAGCAATGTCTACCCTGGGTGAAGGAGTGGAAAACAGCAGCTTCTGTGCCAGGCATCCAGCCGCCTCTAGACTGTGCTTCTGAGTAGACAAGAATGTGTTTCTGTTTAATGATACTTTTCAGAATAAGTGGAAATCTTTAAAACACGTGATCATGAATATTAGAATTACTAATCTCTGCTTAAGAAGGGATGCTTATAAGAATTATTTTTGTAATAATGAACATATAGTTTGGGAAAAGGTTTGCAGCAAGATATTTAAGAAAGCAAACATGAAGTTTCAGCCTTTCTTACCGGTCATGAATGGTTAAGAATTTCCATTTTTCCCCCACAATCGTTTTAAAGAGAGACACCTTTAATGCCTTTTCTTACCTGCTTTTTCCTATGTGCGCACAGGCAACTCTCATTCTTGGAGTTGAGATGTTCACAGCTTCCCTCAAGTCTGCGGCTGTCTGCTCACTCGGCCTCTGTCTCAGTGAGCCCGTTCTTGGAAGAAACTATAAAAGAACAAAAAAGGCCTTTTTGGCTGCACTCTCCTTAAGAATTGCTGGGTTTTATAAAATCACTCTTTTTCATCAGTAATCCCTCAAAGCCTTCTTAGAATCTTTTCAGTGGTAAAACATTATAATAATATAATATCATTAAATTTTTTCAAAAAGAAAATAAATCACTTGTAATCCATCTATCTTGATGTAATGATTCCCTAGATTTTTGTTTGGGGTTTGGGTTTCCCTTCTTTTTAGTGCTTTTTTTTTGGCCAAAGAATGAGAAGTTCCAGCCCCATTGAAAATCTTTCCCCCACCTCCAGACAGCTGAAAATCCTCCTTCTTTCTTAGCTGTTAGCTAAACTCTTAGCTGTTTGTCCTTTGAAGTTAAAGCTGGTTTCATTTCTAATCTGCGCTGCATGGTTCTTTATTGATAGTCACACGAGAGATCAGAGGAAGCTGAATGCAAGGGCCAGGAGTTGTCACAGTTTCTACATACACGGCCTCCCGTTCACGATCCATATAAGTAAACAAGAGCAAAGGGATGTTTCCAGGGCAGGACACCAGATATCTTTGTTTGTAGGGATTATGGGTGTGTCTGTATTTTCTTGTTTCTAATTTGTGGCTTCCGTGATCTCTCGTGTTTTGTGTTTGTAATTTAAAATATAAATTATTTTTAATTAAGAAAAACACATTCACCACACTTAGGTATAGACCCAAGAGAAATGAAAACATATATCCACACAGAAACTTGCACACAAAGGTTCACAGCATCACTATTCATCATAGCCCCAAAGTGGAAACAACCCAAATGTCCATCAGCTGACGAATGGATAAATAGTGGTCTATCCATATAATGGAATATTATTCAGGCAATAAAAAGGAATGCAGTGCTGACACATGCTACAACGTGGCTGAATCTAGAAAACATTATGCTAAGTGAAAGAAGCCAGACACAAAAGGCCACGTACTGTAAGATTCTATTGGTATGAAATGTCCAGAATAGGGAGCTCCATGGAGACAGAGAGATTAGTGGCTGCCTGAGGCTGGGGCTGGGGAAGGGGTGCAGTCAGAGGGAAATGGGTCGTGACTGCTCATATGCATAGGATTTCTTTTTGGGATAATGAAAATGTTCTAAAGTTGATTGTAGTGATGCTTGCACAATTCTGAATACCCTGAAAACTATTGACTTGTACAGTTTGGGTGAATTGTACGGTATGTAAATTATATCTCAATAAACCTATTATATAGAAAACACACATACATACATTCAAACAGAACTTGATTTTAAAGGTGGGAAAAAAGACTCTGAGGAAGGAAGATGGGCAGGGGTGGGAGGTGGGAGGAAAGTTCCAGCCCTGTCTGATCCCCATGCTCCCCCAGACACACTGCAGGATGCCAGCTGTGCCCTGCGGCGGGTGGCGGCCATTCTGCAGTGAGCAGGATGGATGTGGGTGAGGTGGGCCCTGCTCCAGCCGAGCTCGCGGTCCGGAGAGCAAAGACAGGTGAACCCACCTTATAACCCCCTGGGACGACTTGACGGGGACAGGCTGTGGGAACTCAGGCCCCTGATTCACTTGTCAAGGGGAGTGCAGGAGAATCTCTCTAAACAGACTTGGTAGACTAGCAAAAGTCATCCAGGTGAAGCTCACAGGAAGAGTCCCAGGCAGAGGGAGCGGCGGTAACCGCTCGGGGGACGCCTGAAGGCAAGAGCGCGTGTGGACCCTTGCAGGAACCAAGGGCAGGTCAGTGTGGTGGGAACAGGGTGTGGGGAGGGGAGCAGGGAGACCCGAGGCCTAAGAGGTCAGCAGGGCCCGGCCAAGGGAGCTTCCTGAGGCTCTGGGAGCCTGTGAGGCTTTAAGCTGGAAGGGACTGGGGTCTGGTCTCTGCTTCTGAAAGATTCCTCTGGCTGTGCGCCCTGGAGGCTGGGAGACGGGGTAGTTGCAGTGGCCCAGCTTGGATGATGGCAGCTGGGACTATAAGAAGGGGTTGAATGGTGACCTCCAAAACATATGTCCACGTCCTGTAAGCTGTGAATGTGTCCTTATTTGGAAAAGACTCTCTGCAGATGTAATTAACGATTTTGAGGTGACATCGTCCTGGATTACCTGGGTGAGCCCTGAATCCAAGGACAAATTGTCCTTATAAAGGACACTGGAGGAGAGACAGAGAAGAGGAGGCCATGTGGAGACAGAGGCAGAGATCGGAGAGGGATGCAGCCACAAGCCAAGGAATGCCTGGAGCCACCAGAAGCTGCACATTGCAGGGAAGGATCCCCTCTAGAGGCTTCAGAGGGAGCCCTGCTGACATCTTGACTTCCGGATTCCAGAAGTGTGAAAGAATAAACTTCTGTTGTTTTAAGCCACCAAGTCTATGGTCATTTGCTACAGCAGCCCCAGGACACAGATACAGGCAGGCACGTGGGGATGGAGAGAAGTCACCAGATCCGAAGATTTTTAGGAGGTAGAAATAACCTCCCCTCACACCGCCTCTCCTGCCCGAATTCCCAGGCATTGCCTTTTACTCCAACTGCAGTGATCTAAGCTTCATTCCTTCAACTGAGGGCTGTGTCACCCACTTGTGAAATGGGATGGTAACAGCTGCCCTGCAGCTAAGGATGGGGGAATGTGTATGCCCAGTGCCTGGCACACGGTGAGTATTCAGTACACGCGATGATGGTTATAAATTCACAAAACCTTAGAGAGTATGTGAAATACCCTTTCACTTTGCAAACGTCCCCAACCCTCAGAACCTTCCCCACTGGCCTCCAGGGAGGCTGAGAGGAGTAAGAGCGTAGTGGAACAGAGTTATGGGTTGGATGGTGTCCCCCTAAAAGATGTTGAAGTCCCACCCCTTGAAATGTGACGTTATTTAGAAATAGAGTCTTTGTAGATGATCAAGTTAAGATGAGGTAATTGGGGTGGGTCCTCATCCACTACGGCCGTGTCCTTATGAAAGGGGAAATTTGGACACAGAGACAGATGGAGGGAAGATGATGTGAAGACACAGGGAGAAGGCCACCTACGAGTCAAGGAACGCCTGAGGCCACCAGAAGGTGGAGAGAGCAATGGAACAGATTCTCCCTCCCAATCCACAAAGGCACCTGCTGAGCCCTCAACTGCAGACTCCCAGCCTCCCAGCCTCCCGAGCTGTGACACAATAAGTGTGTTGTTTATACCCTCCAGTTGTGATACTTTGTTACTGCGGCCCCAGGGCACGAACTCAGGTGAGGATAAGGTGAGTCTCACGGTCCAAGGAAACTGGGCATTCCAGGGCCTGTAGGGGTACTTGGGTTGGTGCCAACCCCTGTCGTCCACAACAGTCACCGTCCAGGCCAGTGGCCAGGCTCGGCTGCCCCTCTGCCCCCCACTGTCCCAGCAAGAGGGCACCAGGCGCTTCCAGGACAGAAGTCCGGGATGCATTTGGAAACACTGGAGGAGGGGTTTTCCAATTCGGCCCCATCCTGGTCAGCAGGGGAACCACCATCTGGATCCTGTCTGCAGCCCCTGGCAGGGGAATCAGAGCAGAGCTGTAGCAAGTAATCAGGGAGGGGCGGCTCCCTTTGTGGCCAGGGCTCCTGGTGGGAGACAGCAGGTCCTGCAGTCTGGCCCTGGGTCAAGCCCTAGCTCTACACTTACTTGCTGGGTGAACTCAGGCCACTCATGTCACCTCCCTTGTCTTTGTTTTCTTACCTATTAAATGAGAATAATAGTAGAAGTTACTTCCAAATGTTGCTGCCAGCATTCAGTGGGAGAATGGGAATAGCAGGATGCTTGATGAAGGGAAATTTTAGATTTTTTTTTTAACTTAAAAATATTGTAGGGCTTCCCTGGTGGCGCAGTGGTTGAGAATCCGCCTGCCAGTGCAGGGGACATGGGTTCAATCCCTGGTCCGGGAAGATCCCACATGCCGTGGAGCAACTAAGCCTGTGCGCTACAACTACTGAGCCTGTGCTCTAGAGCCCACGAGCCACAACTACTGAGCCCACGTGCCACAACTACTGATCCCATGTGCCACAACTACTGAAGCCTGTGCGCCTAGAGCCTGTGCTCCGCAACAAGAGAAGCTACCGCAATGAGAAGCCTGGGAACTGCAACAAAGAGTTGCCCTCACTCGCCTCAACCAGAGAAAAGCCCATGTGCAGCAACGAAGACCCAACGCAGCCAGAAACAATAAATAAATAAAATAAAATAATAAAATACATAAATTTACTAAAAAAATTGTGGTAAAATATACATCATTTAAATTTACCTTTTTAACCATTTTTAAGTATATGGTTCAGTGGCATTAAGTACATTCATATTTGTTGTGCAACTGTCAGCACCATCCATCTCCAGAGCTCTTTGCATCTTGCAAAACTGAAACCCCATCCTCATTAAACACTAACTCCCCATCCCTCCTCCCCTCCTGCCCCTGGTAACCACCACTCTACTTTCTGTCTCTATGAATTTGGCTGCTCTAGGGACCTCATATAAGTGGAATCATACAGTATTTGTCTTTTTGTGACTGGCTAATTTCACTCAGCATAATGTCCTCAAGGTTCATCCATGTTGCAGCATGTATCGGAATTTCCTTTAGATTTTATTTTTCACAACAAGAATATTGTGAGCGGCTTTGTGCGGTGGTGAGCTCCAGCCACCATGGCAGGAGGTGCTGAGCAGCCCCTCTGCTTTAGGTAGGTGCCGTGGGCCCAGAGGAAGGAGGCCCTCGGATGGGTCTGCTCTCGGGGCTGCCTGTCTCCCGACCTCTCGTCTGGGGAGCTGGAAGGGGGCATTTTATTAGGGGGGCTGGAGCTCCTGACCTGCTCCCCTGTGAGTTTCTAAAGTTTCTAGGAGGAGACCCCAGGGTTCCAGGGACCTGCACTGGACTGAGGGGAGGTGGGCACTGGTTCCCAGCCTGCCGGGGGCTGGGGTGGGGTGAGGAGATGGCTGGGTGCACACACATTATGTATATGAACCCGTGTGAACTAAAAACGAGGATTGACTAAAATACTGAGGGGACCCAGGTTAATGTGGGGTGGCTCAGCCAGCGTCTGACCCAGGTCCTAGAAAACTCCCCTCAAGGGCTGCATCTGAGTTCAGGTTCTGCCATAAGTGCAGCCAGGCTGGACCCTGCCTGAAAGAATCCCGAGGTTCCCAGACATGGGATGGAGACCCTGGCCTCTGGGTCACCCTCCGCCTCATGCACGGCTGCATTTCCATGGCTCCCTCCCAGCATGTAAATGGCCCTGGGTACCACTCCACAATGGAATGGTTCTTAGGTGGATGGTGGACTCAAAAGGCCTTGGGGTCATCCTTCTGCACAGCGATCTTCACAGTCCAGGCAGTAGGGGATGCAGTGGAAAATGGGACCAAGCATGGAGCCTGGAGGTTAGGCAGACTTGGGCCACCACGGGCCTGAGCAAGGGTCCTCACCTCCCTTCACCAGCCACAGTCTCCTCATTTGTAAACTGGAGATAATAACAACCGTGTTCACCTGACAGGGCGGGCGAGGATTCGTGGGGTGGTGTACAATGTCCAGCCTGGGCCTCGTGCCTTATGAGGAAATGGCCCTGTTACCGTTAGGAGAGACGACAGCTGCCCGGGCTGAATGTGCATTGGGACGCCCCCTTGGATGCTTTTTTTTTTCTTTTTGGATGTGTCAGCTCACTTTCTAGCCACTGGCCTCTTCTAGAAGTTGCACACGGATAAAAGGTCCCAGTTAATGAGGATTCTAGCTAAAGTTTTAAAATTCACAGCAAGCCCACTCCGCATAATAATGTATTAGAAACACAACAATCCTTTAATCTAGAAGGAATTAATTGCTGGGCTCAGAAATTCAGGGCACGCTGACAGAATCCTTAATTTCTTGAGTTGATGGTTTCAAAAAGCGACTGATTTTAGACTGGCTTCTCTCTACGTGTAAGTAAGACTCCCACAGTTCTGACAAAGGGCGAGATTGTCTCAATGCCTCACTCAGTAAGAATCATGTATGTGGGGTCTGAATTAATGTCAGCTCTGAATTTTTCCTGCTGGGTGTAACGTGGCTGACTTGAATCCCCAGGAGATTCAATGCTGGCTCTGTGGCCTGAGCATCCCGGGCCTGTACAGGGAATGGCTCATTCCTCCCACACACACGTTTGCTGAGTGGCCACTCGGAGCCCGAGTTCAGGTTCGGTGTTGGATATGCAGGAGCATATAAATAAAAAATCTTTGCCTAACCTAAGGTTGCAAAGATTTTCTTTTCCTATCTTTCCTTCTAGAAGTTTTATAGTTTTAGGTTTTACATTTAGGTTTATGATCTATTTTTGAGTTAATTTTTATATACAGTGCAAGGTGTGGATCAAAATTCTTTTTAAAAGAAAATTGCATATGGATGTCTACATTAGTTTCTTGAGGATACCATGACAAATTACCACATACTTGGTGGCTTAAAACAACTCTCTAACAGTTCTGGAGTTCAGAAGTCTGAAAGCAAGACATTGGCAGGGCCGTGCTCCCTCGGGGCCTCTGTGAGAAAATCTCTTCCTCATATCTTATAGCTTCTGGTGGCTGCCTGGCATTCCTTGGTCACATCACTCCCATCTCTGCCTCTGACTTCATACCACCTTCTCCTTGTATGTCTCTCCTCTGTGTGTCTCTTATAAACATACTTGTCATTGGATTTAGGGCCCACTCAGATAATCCAGGATGATCTTCTAATTTCATGATCCTTAATGTAATTACAACTGCAAAGACCATTTTCCCAAATAAGGTAACATTCAGAGGTTCTGGGAATTAGGATGTGGACGTATCTTGGGGGTGGAGGTTCAGCACACTATCATTGTTTTAGCACCATTTGTTGAAAATATCAATACTACCCTTTCTCTATGAAATTGCCTTTGCACCTTTGTTGAAAGTCAATTGACCATATACATACATGAGTCTATTTCTGGATTCTTTGTTCTGTTCCATTAAATCACTTGTCTATTTTTATACCAATGTCACATTGTCTTCATTGCTGTAGCTTTATAATATCTTGAAGGCATTTAAGTCCTCCAACTTTGTTCTTTTAAAAAGTTGTTGAAAGGACTATTCTAAATCCTTTGCATTTCCATATAAATTTTAGAATCAGCTTGTCAATGTCTACCAAAAGCCCTGTTGGGATTTCGATTAGGATTATGTTGAATCTGTAGATTGATTTAGGGAGAATTGACATGTTTGACAATATTAAGTCTTTCGATCCACAAACATGGCATACTTTTCCACTTATTTAGACTTTTTAAATTTCTCGGAACAATGTTCTGTACAATGCTTCATACTTTCTGTTGTATTTATCCCTAAGTATTTCATATTTTTGTACTATTGTAAATAAATTTTTTTAAATTTCCAATTGTTTGTTGCTAGTAATACTATTGATTTTTGTATGTTGATCTTGTATCTTTCATCCTCACTTACTTGTTCTCATAGCTTTTTTGTAAATTCCATCAGATTTTCAATGTAGACATACATGTTATTTGCAAATAAAGGCAGTTTCCCCCCTTTCTCTCAAATACAGATGCCTTTTATTTCTTTTTCTTGCCAGATTATATTGGCTAGAACCTCTCGTACAATGCTGGATAGAAGTGATGAGAGTAGACAGGCCTGTCTTGTTCATGATCTTGGGGGCAAGTATTCAGTTTTCCGTCATTAAAGATGATGTTAGCTGTAGGATTTTTGTTGTTGTTGCTCGGTGTTTTTTGTGTAGATGTCCTTTATTAGGTAAGGAATTTCCCTTCTATTCTTGGTTTGCTTGAAGTTTTTTTTTAACAGGAATGCATGTTTTTCTGCATTTATTGAGATGCTCTTACAGTTTTTATTTTTCAGTCTATTAATACAGTGAATCATACTGATTGATTTTCCAATGTTAAAGCAACTTTGCATTCTTTAGAGAAATCTCACTTGGTTGTGATGTATTACTCTTTTTACATGTCATATATTCAGAGATGGCTTATGGAATAGTGGTGTGAGGAACTCTGTGGCTCCCTCACCCCAGATAAACAACTATAATTGATAACAATTATTTGTAAAACAAACAAACAAAAAACACACTTAAAGTCTCTGGAAATTGCCTTAAGGGCATACAGCAAACAAAGAAACATTTATTCAAGAAAATTTAGTAAATCTCAGAACAGCAAGAGTCTGTAGCATTTGAGACATGGCACATTCCCTCCCTCCCCCACCCATTTCAGATCAGAAAGAATCAGCAAACGAGGATAGACTGACAGAGATTATACAATCTGAAGAATGGAGAGAGAAAAGAATGCAGAAAAATGAACAGAGAGTTAGAGAAATGTGATACAGCATTACGTGCACCAACACATGTATAATGGGAGCACCAGAGGAGAGGAGAGAGAAAAGGGGGAAGAAAAACTTTTTGAAGAAATAATGGTTGAAAACTCCTCAAATTTGATGAAAACGTTAATTTACATATACAAGAAGCTTAATGAACTCCAAGTAGGAAAAATGAAAACAGATCCACATCCAAACACATCATAATAAAAAAAAAGTTCAAGGACAAAAAGAAATTCTTGAAAGCATCAAAAGAAAAGTATATCATCACATACAAGAGGACTTCAATAAGACTAGTAGCTGACTTCTCATCAGAAACAATGGAGGCAGGGCTTCCCTGGTGGCACAGTGGTTAAGAATCCACCTGCCAATGCAGGGGACATGGGTTCAAGCCCTGGTCTGGGAAGATCCCACATGCTGTGGAGCTACTAGGCCCGTGTGCCACAACTACTGAGCCTGCGCTCTAGAGCCCAAGAGCCACACCTACTGAAGCCCACGTGCCACAACTACCTAGCCTGTGCACCACAACTACTGAAGCCCATGTGCCTAGAACCTGTGCTCTGCAACAAGAGAAGCCCCTGCAATGAGAAGCCCGTGCACCACACCAAAGAGTAGCTCTCGCTCACCACAGCTAGAGATAGTCTGCACGCAGCAAAGAAGACCCAACACAGCCAAAAATAAATAAATAAAGTAAATAAATTTATTAAAAAAATAAAAGAATCTGCCTGCCAGTGGAGGGGACACTGATTTGAGCCCTGGTCCGGGACGATCCCACATGCTGCAGAGCAACTAAGCCCGTGTGCCACGACTACTGAGCCTGCACTCTAGAGCCCGTGAGCCACAACTACTGAACCCATGTGTCACAACTACTGAAGACTGCATGCCTAGAGCCTGTGCTCCGCAACAAGAGAAGCCACCACAATGAGAAGCGTGAGCACCACAACGAAGAGTAGCCCCCATTTGCCACAACTGGAGAAAGCCTGCACGCAGCAACAAAGACCCAACACGGCCAAAAATAATAGATAGATAAATAAATAAATTTATTTAAAAAAAAAAAGAGAAAGAAACAATGGAGGCAAAGTGCTGAAAGGAAAAATATGTCAGCCAAGAATCTTATATCCAGCAAAAACTATCTTTCAAAGCTGAAGGTGAAATAAAGACATCCCCAGATAGACAATAAAACAAGAGAATTTGCTGTATACTATTGGATTCAATTTTCCAACATTTTGGTAAGAATTTTTTGTTTCTATGTTCATGAGTGATATTGTAATTTTTCTGTTCTTAAAATACTACTGTCTGGTTTTGGTATCAGTTGAATTAATGGCCTCATAGAATGAATTGGGAAATATTTCTTCCTGTTCAATTTTCTGAAAGTTTGTATGGAATTGGTATTATTTCTTCCTTAAATATTGGGGGGGATTTGCGGGCCCAGTGAATCCATTTAGGCCTCAAGTTTTGTTTGTAGGAAGGATTTTAACTATAAATTCAAAGTCTTTAATAGATAAAGAGGTATTCAGGGTATTTCTTGGTTCTTGAATGATCTTTGGTAAATCATGTCTTTTCAAGGAATTTGTCTATTTCATCTAAATTGCCAAAATTTTTGGCACAAAGTTGTTCAAAATATTCCCTTTTTGTTTTTTAAATATCTATAAAATCTATAGTGATGTCACTTCTGTAGTGTGTCTTCTTTCTTTTTTATTGGCCAATCTGGCTGGAGGTTAATCAATTTTATTGCTCTCAGAGAACCAGTTTTTTTTTTCCAGTGATTTTCTCTATTATTTTTCTGTTTTCCATTTGTTTGATTTCCATGTTGATTTTTATGCCCTTCTTCTACTTACTTGGGGTCTCACTAATCTCCTCCTCCCCCACCCCCCTTCTTCATCTCCTCCTTCTGCTCTTCTCCTTTTTCTTCTTGCCTTTTAGTTTCTTAAGGCGAAAGCTCACTCCAATCCTTTAAAATTCATTGAGGTCTGTTTTATAGCCCAGAATATGGTCTATCTTGGTAAACGTTCCATGTGCATTCTGCTATTTTGGGGTAGGAAGTTGTATAAATGTCAGTTAAGTTGAAAAGAGTGTGGAAAAACCCTGAATGAGTCCAGGCAGTGAAGAGGTCAAGGGTTGTTGCAGAAACTGCAGGAATATTTCTCAGTCATAGGGAAGGCTGAGGCTGTACAGAGGTGGTCTGTCCAGGGTCTGTGGGTAAACACCTGGTTCTGGCAAGGAGAGGTCCAGGAGGGAGGTGCAGGTTCAATGTCATCTTGGCCCTGGGCCTGTCTGCATTGTGGCCCTCATGGCCGCCTCCCTGGCTATCTCCTTCACAGGTCCCCCCTGCTGGGCTGGGCTGATACCCAAGTTCCAATTTCCACCTTCATCAAGGCCCCAGGCCTTGACGTGGCCACTGGGCCTACCAATGAAACTCTGGCCACAGAGAGACCCCCCACTGGATTCTGTGTCCACTCAGGTGGGGTACAGGCACTATATGTTTGGGTCCTGGCTCCTCTATTTCCCAGAAAGTTATCTGTGGCAGGCAGCCTACCCTGAGCCTCACTCTTCCTCCTCAGATCATGGGTCCTGTTCCCACACCCAGTTCTTTTATGCTCCTCCCCACTGCCAGCAGCCCCTTGGCTCAGACAAAACTAAGCTCTCAGCACCTGTATCGGGTGAACCATGCCCACCCCCAAACTCATATGTTGATGTCCTAACTCCCAGTATCTCAAAAAGTAACCACATTTGGACCTAAGGTCTTTAAAGAGGTAATTAAGTTAAAAGAAGGTCATTAGGGTAGACCCGAATCTGGAGTCCTTTTGAGAAGAGGAAATTTGGATACACAAAGAGATACCAGGGATGCACATGCACACAGGGACAACTATGTGGAGAGGCAGAAAGAGGGTGGCCATCTGAAAGCCAAGAATAGGGTCTCAGGAGAAACCAAACCTGCCAGCACTCTGATCTTGGACTTTCAGCCTTCAGGACTGTGAGAAAATACATTTCTGTTATTTAAACCACCTAGTTTGTGGTATTTTGTTATGGTAGCCCTAGCAAATTAATCATCACCCCTCATCCCCTCATCACACACACAACAAGCTTTTCTACCCATCGAGGGAGGTGGCCCAGTCATACCCTCAGCCAGTCTGCAGAGCTGGATGCAGATCTTTTTGGTTCCTGGCAGAGCCAAGAGGCCACAGCCCAAGGATCTGAGGGCTGAAGAATCCAACCACCAACAAAGGTTGGAGCAGAACCTGTTTCCTCCACACCTAGATCTCCAAATTCTGAGGAACTCTTTATTAGTTATCTGTTGCTCTTGTGGGTCAAGAGTTCCGGAGCAGCTTAGCTGAGCTGTTCTGGCTCAGGTCACTCATAAGACTGAGGTCAAGATATTGGCTAAGGCTACCATCACCTGAAGACTTGACTGGAGCTGAAAGACCCACTTCCAAGATGGCTTGCTCACATGGCTCTTGGCTGGAGGTCTCAGTTCCTCATCACTCAGGCCTCCCATGGGGCTGCTTCAGTGTCCTCACAATATGGCAGCTGGCTTTCCCCAGAGCGAGTGATCCAAGAGAGAGGAAGGCAGGCACTGCAACGCCTTTTATGGCCAACCCTTGGAAACCAAGGGTAGTCTGACCCATCTCCCTTCTGAACTCCCCTTTTTAGTTCAGTAGAGATCCATGGGGCTGCCCTGGCTCCCCTGTCCACCTCCCTGTGCCAGGGGCAGAACTGCCCCTTCGGGCAAAACCACCATACCTCAGAGACCCCCTCCCGAAAATCTGCAGCTGAGGGTGGCATTCTACCACCAGGGAAGGTTAGGGTTCTGTTCCCCTTAAGATGCAAAGGCTGGATAGAAGAAACAAGCACTCTGCCGATTGTCCCCAAAGTCTGCAGAAAGGGCAGGAGGCCCCATCCCCATCTCTGTCTCCATCCCTCCCCTCTCCCCTGCATGCTTGGGAGGTTTCAAGGAGACTTCCCTCCTCTCCTTTGACTCAGCCTCTGACTCAGGTGGGGTGCGGAGGGGTCTGCTAAGGAGGTGTGACATATGTGCCACTGGCTGCACATTCCCTTCCTAACTAGAGGCTCCTCCAGTCCCTTGCGGGAGGTCTTGAGACTGGGAAGGGTGAGGGGCTCACCTGGACCACCCAGCAGGACCCAGGTCCCTTGGCAGGCTCCCCGAGGGCAGCTCAGAGACCCCAGATCTGAGAGCAGGTTATAAGAGCTTGTTCTCAGGAAGGCAGGCTTAGGCAGGGGGAGCTGGCTGGCCACTGGGACTCTGCTGCTGGTATGGACCTTTGGACTTGTGCAAAGTGAGCCACTGAAGGCAGACCAGGTCCCCCAAGGGAGGACAATGAGGACATCCAGCCATGTGTTCCCGCTTCCTGGGGCGGGCTGCTGGGATGAGCTCTGGGCTGCTGGGATGAGCTCTGGGTGCCCCGGCCTGGAAGGGGGATCTGGACAGTCCCCCTCAGAGTGTCCACCCCAAGCTTCAAGTTTGTGGGACAAGTGTGCTGCCTCCTTGACCTGCTCCCCTCCTCCCCCTGGCCTCCCAGATCCTATCCTTCTGGAAGCAGCTGCAGTGGTTCTGGGCTCTGCGGGAAGAGGAAATGGAAAAGTTGCTTGTGTTTGAGACATTTCCTTGTATTCCTCTGATAAAAGAAATGTTCATGTATTGAGGTCTGGGGAAGTCATTCTGGCTTATACATGAGTTAACTTGAATTTTATGCTAACTAGTACAGCCCGTTTGTGGCCTATTAAACATACATTGTACATCTGCTTTGATTCAAGAAAGGGGCACTTTGACCAGAAGTAAAGAATGCCCATGTTAAAAATAAAGATTAAATGCCTCCCTCCTGGGATGTCACTCCTCTGGTGCTAAGACTCCCTTCCCAGGTGCCAAGGCCATACTGACCTGATGTGTACATGCTGATCTGTTTTTTTTTTTTTAAACTTGAAGGAATGTATCCCTGACTTGTTTGATGTTCTTTGTTCTGACAAGACATAAAAC
Organism: Grampus griseus; assembly: GCF_964374135.1. Classification (NCBI taxonomy): domain Eukaryota; kingdom Metazoa; phylum Chordata; class Mammalia; order Artiodactyla; family Delphinidae; genus Grampus; species Grampus griseus. Next base: position 22,021,720 of record NC_139006.1, on the reverse strand, counting down.
TGTGCTGAAAACCATGCTTCTATGGAGCAGTTTCTCAGAGTTATCTGAGAGGCTGTCTTCCTGGCTATAGTCCTTAGTTTGGCTCAAATAAAACTCTTTGCTATTCTTATTATAAATGGTTTGTTGATTATTTTCATCAACACCTCCATCCCCAGCCCTGAGGCTTCCAGGGAAACCCCAGGTTATGGAGCTGGGGAGAGAGTGGACAGTTCAGCCAACCTCACTAAGCCCTGGGCACTGGCTGAAAGATCTGGGCTGCAGGGGCCAGTTGGAGGCACCTGGAAGGTCACTTGCATTCCTGCAATAATAACAGCAAACTTGAACTTGCACTCACCAGGCGCTGGCTAAAATGCCTCACAAGCCTCATCTCAGGGTCCTCACAACCCTGGTGTTAAGATACCTGCTGTACAGAGGAGGACACCGAGGGCCACAGGCCTGGTGCATAACAGGACCTGCACTCATACTCAGCTTGTCTTAACTCCCAGCAGGCTGGATACCCAAGGACCAGAGCAATTAGCAGAGATGGGCTTTGACAAACTTAGCCAGAATCTGGCTAGAAGATAGCAGAAGATTTAGAAAGAAGCTATTTTAATTCCAACATGCACAAAGGTTTGGAGCTTATGGTTGGTTTTGTTTGAGCTGTAATTGGCTATGGGGAGGGGACGGGGCAGTGTCAGCTTGTCATTGGCAGCCTCTAAAGGTCTCAGCTGGCTGTGTCCAATGCCACTGTCCTAAACTGCTCTGCCACTTCCACCCCATTGTCACCTCTGTCCTTTCCCTGGCCCAGCTCCTACTAGGGCTGAGTTACCTTCAGCATTTTCCTGGGCTCCCCAGCAAGGGGACTGTCAGCTCCTCTGTGTAGCAAAGGGGCATCAAGGCCAGAATCATTCAAAGGCCGTCATAACAAAGACCATTGATATGGTTTCAGATTCCACACTGCAACTAACCTTTGAAAAACTGCCAATTTTGTGTTTTAGTTTATATCAAAGAAGAATAGCCATTGTTGTCTGAAAAAGGTATTGAAATGCTCCTCTTTTTTTCCACCTTCCTATCTGTATGAGGTTGAATTTTCTTCATATTTTCAACCAAAACAATACACCACAACAGAGAGAATGCAAGAGCAGACATGGGAATCCAGCTATCATCTGTGGAGCCAGACATGAAAAGATTTACGAAAATATTTTTTAAAAAGCCATCTTCTCACTAATATTTTTTAAAATATAGTTACTTTAAAATAAAAATAGTTTTATGCTAACAAAAAATATACTTACTGTTATTTTTAAACAAATTAATAGATTTTTTAAGTTCTCAATTTAAATTTCTAATAGGAGTATTAGTTTTCTATGACTGCTGTAACAAATTACCGCAAATTTTGTGTGGCTTAAAATAACACTAATTCATTCTCTTACCATTCTAAAGGTCAGAAGTTGGAAATGGGTCTCATTGAGCCAAAACCAAGGTGTCACCAGGGCAGTCTGGGGCATTTAAACAGTGCCTGGAGCTCAGTAGGTGCTAAGTGTTGGCAATCATCATCACCTTCTTCTTTTTCTTCTTCTTCTTCTTCTTCTTAATAATGAGGTTAGAGAGGTCAGTTGAAGGCAGATCATAAAAGCCCAGGAAGCCCCGTTATCCTGGGAGCACTGGGGTTCTTAGGGCTGGTATTCGGTTATGGAAGGGTTTAGGCAGGAAGGAGCTGGTCAGCCCTGGGTTTAGGAGGGCCCCCCTGTGGGAGGGTGGAGAATGGATGGGAGAGGGAAAACCACCAAGGACACTACTGCTGTCACCCAGCAAGGAGTGGTTTTTGGCTTGACCTTGGCAGTGGCAGAGGGATAAAGGGCAGTAGATGGGATTGAGAGGAAGGCTGGGACAAGGCCCACGTTTCTGGGCCAACAAGAGTCCAAGGGCCGGATAGGTAAGAGTCACACCTGTCAAGTGCAGGAGCGGCTGCCTGCAGAGGTACAAGCTTCCTGCCGCAGGAAGGTGAACGCAGGGGTAAAGGGCCACCTGCTAAGGATGCTACAGGGGGTGCCTGCACTTGGACAGAGCACGACCTCCAGCTCTGACAGACATTCCAGATTGTGACTTAAATTACTTGGTCCTGGCATATAGGAAAGCATCTGTAACCAGAGGTAAATTAGGCAGGCCTGGGCCACAGATGGGGTGGTTAGCCTCCCTCAAAGTCTCAACGTGCTGTCTGAGGGCCTCCAGGCTCTCTTACATGCATGCATGGGCCTGCCCACCAGGTGCACACTCCACCTGTTCTCACCCACTACCCTTGTCTTCTGCTGGGTGCCCAGGCTGCCCAGTGGTGCCAAAAGCCTGTGGCTGAAGGCATGGTGGGACTGTGGTCCTCAGGGTTGGTGTCCGGAAGGGAGGTCCGGGGTGCCCAAATCTTGCTTCCTGTGAGGTTGCCCAGTGAAATATACACACCAAGACATTGACAAACAGAAAAATGATATATAACTTGGTTCTGGAATAGTCTCAGAGGAGCCCACACTGGTCTTGGGGGCCTTTGATGTCACCGAGTGACAAGTCCTGCTTTGCCATTAAATGATTATGGCCATTGATCCTGAGCAAGCCACACAAGGCTTTATGTGCTTGTGCAGATGATAAAACATATTGCGACCAGGGCTGGATTCCTTTGGGGCATCCCTCCTTCTGTCTGCTCTGGCGTTTGTGGCTTGCTGTGTGCTGTTTCACTGAGAGAACACAGTGGGACCTCCGGGGGTCCCAGATGAGGTAAGAAAGTTGTGACCTGCCTCAAGCATGTCAGATGGTTGTGGGACATCTGTTACAGTCGATGAACCTACACTGACATGTCATTATCACCCAAAGTCCAAAGTTCACACTACAGTTCACTCTTGGTGTTGTACATTCTATGGGCTTTGGCAAATGTATAATGACATGTATCCACCATCAAAGTATCATACAGAGTATTTTCACCATCTTCTGTGCTCTGCCTACTCATCCCTCCCTCCCCACTAACCCCTGCTGTCTTTTTGCTGGACCTTTTTGCTGTCTCCATAGTTTTGCGTTTTCCAGAATGTCATATAGTTGGCATCATACAGTATGTAGCCTTTTCAGATTGGCTTCTTTCACGTAGTAAAACACTTTTAAGTTTCCTCCACATCTTTTCATGGCTTGATGGACTATTCCTTTTCAGTACTGAATAATATTCCATTGCCTGGATGTAGCACAGTTTATTTATACATTCACCTCCTGAAGGACATTTTGGTTTCTTCCAAGTTTTGGCAATTATGAATAAAGCTGCCATACTCATTTGAGTGCAGGTTTTTATGTGGACATGTTTTCAATTCCTTTTGGTAAATACCAAGGAGCATGACTGCAAGGATCATATAGTAAGAGCATGTTTAGTTTTGTAAGAAACCACCAAACTGTCTTCCAAAGTAGCTGTACCATTTTGCATTCCCACCAGCAATGAGAGTTCCTATTGCTCCTCACCAGCGTTTGGTGTTGTCAGTATTCTAGATTTGGTTCATTCTAATAGGTGTGTAGTGGTATCTAATTGTTTTAATTTGCATTTCCCTGATGACATACGACATGGAGCATATTTTCACATGCTATTTGTCATCTGTATATCTTTTTTGGTGAGATGTATGTTAAGGTCTTTGGCCCATTTTAAAAATCAGGTCATTTATTTTCTTATTGTTGTTTGAAGAGTTCTTTGTAAATATATTTTGGATAACAGTCTTTGTCAGATGTGTGTGGCTTGTCTGGGGGAAAAAAATATTTTCCCCCAGTGTGTGGCTTGTCTTCTCATTCTCCTGGTATGTCTTTGCAGAGCAGAAGTTTTACATTTTAATGAAGTCCAGCTTATCAACGATTTCTTTCATGGATCATGCCTTTGGTGTTATATCTAAAAAAGTCATCACCATACACAAGGTCATCTAGGTTTTCTCCTTTATTATCTTCTAGAAGTTTTATAGTTTCACATTTTACATTTATGTCTCTGATTCATTTCAAGTTAAGTTTTGTTAGAGGTGTAAGGTCTGTGGTTAGATTTTTTTTTTTTTTTTTACATGTGGATGTCCAGTTGTTCCAATAGCATTTGCTGAAAAGACTATCTTTGCTCCATTATATTGTCTTTGTTTCTTTGTTAAAGAGAAGTTGACTATATTTATGGGGATCTTTTTCTGGGTTCTCTATTCTGTTCCACTGATTGATTTGTCTGTTCTTTCACTGATACCACACTGTCTTGATTACCATAACTTTACAGTAAGTTTTGACATCAGGTAGTGTCATTCCTCCAACTTTGTTCTTCTCCTTCAATATCATGTTGGCTATTCTGGGTCTTTCGCATTTCCATATAAACTTTAGAGTCAGTTTTTTAATATCCAAAAATAACTTGCTGAGACTTCAATTGGAATTGCATTGGATCTATAGATCAAGTTGGGAAGAACTGACATCTTGACAATATTGAGTCCTTCTATTCATGAACATGAAATATCTCTCCATTTATTTATTCTTTGATACCTTTCATCAGAGTTTTCTGGTTTTCTTCATATAGATTTCGTACATATTTTGTTAGATTTATACCTAAGTATTCCATTTTGGGGGTACTCATGTAAACAGTACTATTTCTCTAATTTCAAATTCCACTTGTGCACTGCTAGTATATAGGAAACTAATTAATTTTGTATATTAATCTTGTATCCTGCAACTTTGCTATAATCACTAATTAGTTCTGGGAGTTTTTTTTTACTGATTCTTTCAGATTTTCTACATGGATGATCATGTCATCTGTGAACAAAGACAGTTTTATTTCTTCCTTCCCACTCTGTATACCTTTAATTTCCTTCTCTTGTCTTATTGCATTAGCTAGGAGAGACCACACCTATTTTTAATGCCACTGTATCCTTTGTACCCAGCACCATGCCAGGCATAAGTAGCTGCTCAATAAATATTTATGGAAAAAATGAACCATGTGGTCACTTAGAGGCAGAAAGCCTAAGAGAAGAGTGTGTGGTGTGTGTGCATGTGTGTGTGTCAGATGTGCACCTGCATGATAAGCACATTTGTATGACAGTGTGGGCATGCTTGTGCATGTGTGGTTGTGTGCATGCATGTGGTGTGTATGGAGAGACAGTGTGTGTGTGCATGTGTGTAGTGTATGTGTATGTGAAAGATCTTCTAACAGTGACTAGTAAATTCTACTCAGTCACTGTTCTGGAATCAGACTCATTCGAAGTAGCAGCCCCCTCTCTTGGGGAGAAGTGAGGAGGGGTTGGAGAGATGCAGCCCCTTTCTCTACCTCTTATTCACTGGTGCCCTCCCGGGGCCAAAGCTCCCAATGGCCTGTGGGAGAGTCGGGGAGAAGATGCCATTCCCACTTGGGACTCTCCAAAGGAGAGAAATGCAACATCTTCCTGCTTGGAGGCCAGGGTCTAACAGGGTTTGTGAGCATTTCTGTCAGTCCTCGCTTACATCATCCCTGCTCACCATAGAGCTCAGACATATCCAAGGGACAGCTGGGTTCAAATCCCAGCTCTGCTATTAGTTCTTTGATATTGAACAAACTTTCTTCCTCCGAGTAGGGGAAAATATTATTACCAACTCTGTTGTCATGATTAAATGAGATAATGCAAGCAACATGCTGTAGTAGGCAGCCCCCACAGTGGCCACCAATGATCCTCACCTCCTGGTATTCACACCCTTGTGTAGTTGCCTCCCACACCGAATAGGTCTGATCTCTGTACCAGCAGGACACTGCAGAAATGACTAAGTGTGATTTCTGAGGCTACATCATAAAAGACATTGAGGCTTCCATCCTTCTCTCTCTTGCATCACATGCTCCAGTAGCCAGCTACCATATCTTGAGGATGCTTAAGAAGTACCATGCAGAGGTTTAAGAGGCAAGGAACTGAGGGGGCCAGGACCGACTTGCCAGCTGCATGAGTGCACCATCCTGGACATGGATCCTCCAGCCCCAGACAAGTCTTCAGATGACGGCCTCCCTGGCTGACATCTTGATTATAACCTTGTGGGAGACCCTAAACCAAAACCAGTCAGCTAAACTGCTCCTGAATCCTGACCCAGAGAAACTGACAATAATACATTTTCATTGTTTTAAGCTGCTGAACTGTGGGGTACGTTACACAGCAGAGTATAACTCATATATGTGTGCAGCACAGTGTCTGGCACTGCGTGTACTCAACAAATGATAGGAAGGCACGGTTATTAGTCACTCCTCTCCTTTGGAATCAAGCTTTGTATCTAGGTTGAGCTCCCTGTACTAGGTTCCTTCTTCCCTTAGGCTGTGGGCTGTTCTAGGTAATGCAATGGAGGGCTGGTCTCATCAGTTTGCCAGCTGTGTCTGAATCCCTCTTTGACTTGAAGAGGATCCCCACCACCACCATCCACAGGCATTTCCATCTTGGACTAGTTAACCTATTTCCTGATTTTGTGATGTCTCCAACACCAGGACTGGTTTTAAAAAACATACAGGCAGGCCTCCTTGAATGTCTCTTTGTCTATGAAGGTAGAGGCTCCTAAAGTTAGGATGAACCTCAAGTCTCCTAGTCTAATGCCCCTCCCTCTCACTTTAATCCAATGTCCCCATTTCCCCATTTGGGCACCTGGACTTCATCTATCATCTGTCATTCTCAACATCACATCTCTTACAGAGCTCATCATTCTCAATTTTTAAAAAAATCTCTCACCGGCAAGCACTTGTTTCCTCCTAATCTGGCTCCCTGAGCAAGTGGAATCTGAAACCAGTCTCTCCTAAATATTTATACCTGAGAACACTAAGGAACAAGACACACCTGAGCTGACCAGCCCCCACTCCCCATCTTCCTCTAGATCCATCTCCTGTTGCCCTGCTATCCCATCAGGCTGGAAAGCAGCCTCTTTCAGCAGCACCCCTGCCCTGGAGGCAGGGTCATCATGCTGATACCGCTAGACATAGGGCTGGCTGCATAATTTGTGCGGCCCAATGCACAATGAAAACATGGGGCCCCTTCTTTGACAATTATTAAGAATTTCAAGATGGTGACAGCAGAGCCGAGCACAGGACCCTTCTGAACGTGTGGCCCTGTGTCACCGCAGAGGTAGCCTTTGTGTGATGCGGGCCCTGCTGGCACCAGTCCCTGTTGTCTTAGAACTCTCCAGTGCCTTGTGTTTGCTTTTCTCCTCTGTTCTTTATTTTCATTTTCCAGCTCCCCCTTGCATCCTCTTCTTTTCTGGAAAGCTAGCCAGGACTCTTGGCTGGTGTGGCCTCCTCTGGACATCTTCAGGGCTATTGGGTTTCCCTTAACATTCATCTGCCTCTTGCTCTGGCACCATCTTTTTTTTTTTTTTTTTTTAACATCTTTATTGGAGTATAATTGCTTAACAATGGTGTGTTAGTTTCTGCTGTATAACGAAGTGAATCAGCTATACATATACATATATCCCCATATCCCCTCCCTCTTGCATCTCCCTCCCACCCTCCCTATCCCACCCCTGTAGGTGGTCACAAAGCACCGAGCTGATCTCCCTGTGCTATGCGGCTGCTTCCCACTGGCTATCTATTTTACATTTGGTAGTATATATAAGTCCATGCTACTCTCTCACTTTGTCCCAGCTTACCCTTCCCCCTCCCCGTGTCCTCAAGTCCATTCTCTACGTCTGTGTCTTTATTCCTGTCCTGCCCCTAGGTTCTTCAGAACCAGTTTTTTGTTGTTGTTTTTAGATTCCATATATATGTGTTAGCATATGGTATTTATTCTTCTCTTTCTGACTTACTTCACTCTGTATGACAGTCTCTAGGTCCATCCACCTCACTACAAATAACTCAGTTTCATTTCTTTTTATGGCTGAGTAATATTCCGTTGTATATATGTGTCTGGCACCATCATGTCCCTCTCCTGCCGTGGCTGAATTGATGTCAGGGACTTTAGCCACGTGGGGCTTGGTTGCAGATCAGTACCCTCTCTCCCTGCTACTTTTCCACTGGTGTTTCTCAAGCTGGGCCAGCCCACTTTTCCAGCCTCACCCACTTGCTCCTCCTACATGCTATGCTGAACAGCACTCACACTGGACCTTCCTTCAGATCTTGAGGCATTTCAGGCCCTGACACGACTGTGAGATTTTGAATAGTTATGGCAGAGACAGTGCTGTGGATTCACCAATTTCATTTCCCACACCGCCTCCCCGGCAGGAGGACTATACTTCCCAGAAGCCCTTGTATCCAGCCCAGCCCATGTGACTGGTTACAGCCAATGGGATGTGGGAGGAAGTGAAGTACAGTGAAGGAGTATACTCTTGGGTCCTGCCTCTAAAATCTCCTGGAGATCCTCTGCCCACTCACTCCCCACCCTGCCTGTTTGTGACATTAAGGGTGCCTTGAATCCACAAGATACTGGAGCTAAAGATGGAAGCAGTCCACGGCTGACTTTGCATAAAGGAAGAAACACCCTTGGCAACTGGGTGATGCCCTCCATCTAAACCGAGGGCCCAGGGAACATGCCAGATCAGCTTTCTCCCCATCTTCCCAGTCCAGTGCTTGCCACCACCTTCAGTTTTTTTTCAGGAAGCTCCATGCAGCTGTGGAAAAGCACAGACTGTGGAGGCAAAGTCATAGTAGCAACTTGGGCATGAATTCCACCTTCTGGGCCTCAGTTTCCCCATTGGAAAGATGGAGGAGGATGATCCTTTGAGATCCCCCAGCCTCTCATGATGGGCTTTGGGACCTGGGGGCTGACAGCTGCCCCTCTCACTCCCTCTGGGTACCCCTAAGTGGCGAGCTTGTCTGTGCACTCAGCTCCCACAGGTAGCTCCTTTGAGTTCGGCATTGCTTCTGGAAGTCTGAAAGGTGATAACCGTCATTTGTGTTAGTGAACACAAATGGACAGGGATGGCCGGAGGTGACTTTGAAGTTGCAAAGCCCTGGGTTTCAGTCCCAGCTCTGCCACCACTCACCAGGTCGATGACCTCGGGCAAGGGACACCTATCATCTGAAGAGGAGGACCTAAGCAGCCAGGATTAAATGAGACTCAAAAAAAAAATAAAGCAGACTTTACTTCTCTGAGACTCAATTTCCTCATCTGTGAAATGTGAATATAACCATACCCACCCTACTGGGTGGTTGGGAGGATCAAATGAAATAATATGAAGTGTGTCGAGTTTAGCAGAGAGTCTGGTCCTCGGGCATTTAATCAATGTCCACCATTGATATGACAAAGTACCTGCTCTTCAGCAAATGTTAGCCCCGTGGTGGGTGGGCCTTGCTCCCCCTGACTCTGTGTACACACCCATCATCAGGGGGTCTTGCCCCAAGTGGTTTAAATGCTGTAGCTGCTCACAACCCTTCACCTGGAGCGGGTGCTGTGGTGTCAGGCTCTTTCTCAGGGTGAGTCTCTAGTACCTAATTCAGAGTTTTAAAGATGTAGCCGGTGTCATTTCCAGAGAGCATTCCAAGGCCTCAAAAGCCCATCAATAGCAAAGTTATAGCAGAAGCCCAGATCAGCCACCCGCCTCAAACTGCTGCAGACCCCTTGGCGGAAGATCAGACACCCCGATTGCTAAGGGTTAATTACAAACTTGGCGCCCATCTGCTCCAGAACTCTCAAGAGTTTTTCTTTTTTCTCTTTCCAAAGGCATAAACATTTGTACTGCAAGTAGCCCGGGGGGCTTGAGTTGTTTATTTTGTAGTTAACAAAGAGAAGAACCTTTTGGCTTGTGGCCCAAGTATTCTGCTGGCCTCAGGGAGAACCTTTTGGGAGGTGCCCCCTACACAAGCAGGTGCCTCTGGGGGTGGCTCAGGTTGGGGTGGGGCAGGCTAGCAGCTTCAGCCCGGCCCTGGGAGCCCAGGTGACTTCCCCAAGCAGGGGAAGTGCTACCTCTCAGGCTTAGTCTGTCTTGGAAACACACACCCCAGCATTTTGACTCTTCAGAAGAGACAGAAGAACGAACTGCTTTCTTCTGAGTGGTATGCCAGTGAGAGGCAAATGTTGCTTTGTTTTTTACACTTTCCATTTTAAAAAAAATAATCAATGTGCTTCCCCCCCCCCAAATTGCACATGTAATTCAATAATATAAAAGATTCAAGCTACATATAAACACATCAAATAAAATGTGTTGAACAGTGACTTAGAATTTCATGGTATGGAAGTAGAATAATTCATCTGCTCACGTACCTGCTGATGGGGTGTGTTCCTTTTATAAGCAGACAAAAAGGATGCTCTTAAATAAAGATCTTCCTGTTGTTGGGTCCCGTGGGGTCAGGGCGCAGAGGACTCGCCTTCTGAGCAGACATTTTGAGAATCCGAGAGCTCCTAGGTGTCGTGGTGAGAGAGAGTGCCCTGGGTTAGTCAACAGGGTTAGGGCCCAGAGCAATGGAGGTGGCGGTTCAGGCCTGATGTTCTGTCGCAGCACTCAGATATTACCACTGAGCAGCGCTGGTGAGCAAGGCTGCGCAGGGGCGGCTCCTGCCATGAAAGCAAGGGCGTGGGAGGCAGAGTCGGGGCGAGCAGAGAAAGAGCTGGGCCTGGGGTTTTAGCCTGCCTGTTTGCCCACCTGGGGCCAGGAGGGAAATAAAAGGACATCAAAATTCTGCATTTGTTCCTGACCTGAAGCAACAGATGAAGAAATCCACTGCAGGCAGGAGGCCTGCAGGAGAAGGGTATTTTCACCCAACAGATAACGTTACTGAGAAGGTGATGGTCAGTAGATATTTTTATAAAATAGGGCCATACAATGAACATATTGGGGGAAATTAGCTACTTAAAGGAACCGAGTCAGGAATTATTTTTCTAAGGAGTGAACTGCCCTTTGTGCATTGTGTGCTTAGAATTTGATAAACAGAGTTTCAATCCCAAAGGCAGGGCGCATCTGAGGTCCCATGCTCTTGGTGGTCCCCGGGAGGTCTGGCTGCAGAACCGTGTGATTCCGCTCCCGTTTGGGACTATGGACCAGGCCCTTGACATGCTGACCCTCTCCAGACCTGTGTGGTTAGAGTGTCACCACCCTTAGTTTACTGATGAAAATCATTAAAATGCCAGTGCCAGAGCTGAACACTTTACCTTTATTACGTTATTTAATCTTCACAACAACTCTATGAGAAAACTACTGTTAGACCTATTTTATAGATGAGTCAACTGAGGATACAAAGGTAAAATAACTTGCCTGAGGTCTGGGAGCTGGTGACAGCAGAGCCTGTATTAAACCCAGTCCCCACAAGTTCAGAGCTCATGGTATTAATGCTCCTCTGATGAGGAATCAAGGCTTCCTCGGTGAAGCCAGGTGGCTTGGCTAGGGTTACCTACACAGGTATGTTGGCAAGCCTGCCTCCTTCCCCCACCCCTCAGCAGCGGCCGCCTTCCTCAGTCCCAGCTTCCGGTCCCTGTCACCCCAAACAAGACAGAGGCACAGCCCGGAGTGTTTCTGGGGTAGAGGGTTCCCAAGACTTGGGCCCAAGTTGCAAATGACTCGGTGGGAATGGAGAAAAGGCGAACAGCACCAAAGAGAAAGGCCACCCGTGCAGCAAGTCTCCTGTCCCGAGAGTCAGCCGGGGAGCCAAGGGGTTGGAGAAAGTTAAGCAGATTCTTTGCTAAGCCCCTTTGCTGACAGATTTGATGGCAAATCTCAGCCAAGCAAGGCCACATGCAAAAGGGCCGCCCTGCCCGCCTTGCGGCACTGAGAAGGCCAGTTTCTAAGAGACTGGGGCTCCCTACGTGGGAAAGGGAAGTGATTTTTGCCCAACATTTGGCTGGGAGTCTGGCTCATGGTTCCAACTCATGGGTATTAGCAAAGGAGAACAAGGCATTGCTGAGGGTGGCAAATTAGTTATAATTAAGAGAACCTGGGAGACGCAAAACAATGTGAGGGCCACCAGCTGTCGTGGATCTGGGGCCTCTGGAGGAAACCGGTCGCCACCCCTGCAGTGCAGCCCATTCAAGCAAAGAGCCTCCCCTATCCCCACCCCGCCCTCCCTTGTGCTCCCAGGGGGCAAGCGCTGCTGTGTGTTAGGGTCTCCCTTTCTGCCCCACCAGCACCTTTTCCTTCCCTTTCTCCACAATTTAAACTCACCCAGCTTGTCTCTCAGAAAAGCAAACAGGCTTGGGGGTGGGTTCAAGTCCCGATTGCTGTGCTTCTTGAGTGAGTTATTTAACCTCTCTGAGCCTCAGTGTCCTCATCCGACACATGGGGATAATAACGAGGTCTAACCCATCCAGCTGTTGTAAGCATTCAAAAGGATGAAAAGCGGTTGGCATGGTGCAGGGGCTGGCCTGTGGGCTTGCCTTCTGTTTTCCTACAGCCCGCGAGCTGAGAATGGTATTTACATGTTTTAATTATTGGAGGAGAGTCAAAAAAGAGGAAGAATACTTTGGTGACATGTGAAAGTTATACAAAATCCAGGTTTCAGTGTCCATAAATGAAGTTCTATTGGCATACAAGCTGCCATGTGTTTATATATTGTCTGTGGCTGTTTAGGGGTGGGCCTTGGTGCCCGCCTCCCACTGCCGATCCCCACTCCCTCACAGTCACCCGAAGGCTTGAGGACTTGAGGTGATGGGGGAGGTCCTTGGGAGTCCCTGGGAATAGGCTATGGTTGGAGTGGATGCTGCCCCCAACCAGTGCAGGCAGAGTTGAGAGGTTGTGACAGAGACTGGAGACCACAGGACCCACAAAAGGTAAAATAGTTACTATTTAGCCCTTTGCAGAAGAAGTTTGCTAACTCCTGGTGTGAGTACCTGACACTGGATAAGTGATCAGTAAAGTGTATATGCATGGTTACTATTATGATTATTACTCTTTTGGTCTAGTTTTAACTTTCAGGTACCCCTGTTTTGGCTTAATGGAGAGATTCTGAACCTGAAGTCCATGGAAGGGTTTCTGGGGCTGGGTGGGGAGCATCTCTGAATCTCCAGAATTTCTATGTAGCTTTTGCAGGTGAGGTCTTTTGGGGACAGGCTTCGTGACATTCCTCTGATTCCCAAAGGAGTCTGGGTTGCCAAATAGGTAAAGAAGTGTAGAGTTGATGCCTTCCTCACCCCAGGCAAATTGATCTGTATTTTCCCTGGGCTGTCTGGAAGCAACAGGGATGATATTTGGGGGAAATATTTGGGGGCCACAGGGTTTCCCCTCAGACCCCAACCCCCTGCCCAAGTGGGAGGGGCTTGCAGAGCAACAGGAACCAGGAGCCTTGGCTTTGGAGCCAGCAGACTTGGGCTCAGTCCTGGCCTTGCCCTCCACTGGCCGGACTGCTTCTCTGAGCCTTGGTTCCCAGGCTGGGTTGACCCAGGGACGACTTTAAGGGTTGAGCACAGTGTCTGGCACACATACCGCAGAAATGGTAGCTATTATTATTATCAGCAGCAGCAGCATCCTTGCACATTCAGATTTCCTCAGCTCACCTGGGACCTATAAAAAGCTGCCCCACATTTGGCTAATATGAGGTTTGAATTCCCACTGAGTGCTCTTGATCCGATTTTACCTTTGGTACCAGCGACTAAGGCGAGTTCATTACACATATTCTCACGATCAGTGTGCAAAACAGCAGGTCCTCAATTAAGTTTTTAGAAGTTCAGTGGCTTCACTTGAACAGGGACAATGGTAAACGTTCCTGAGAGCTAAATAAGAGAACTGAAGCTTCTCTGTTGCAAGAACTTTGGCTGTTTCAGATCCTGCCATCTTTTTTCCCAAGGAGTTACTCTGGACCTCAAGCTTGGATCTGTTTTCCCCCTAAAATGCTTCCCTGTGGAGCCTGGTTCCCCAGCCCAGTCATCCACAGTGGGCAGGTTCATTCCAGAGCCTGGTAAACACCACTGAGAGGGCTGAGGGCATCCCTGCTACCGGGCTGTCCTGGAGAGGGGCTTCTCAGACACAGGCTGGTCCACGGCCAGCCCAGCCCGGTGCTGTCTGCGTCCAGTTGCCGGGTGTAGTCCCATTCAGCAGGGATCTGGTGGCTCCAGACAACAGCTGGAGACCAGGACGGGAGACTTCCAGCTACAAGCAAATGTTGCTGCTTCTTGAGGCTGAAATATTCTATCCCCAAAGTGTCCCTTTCAGCCAAGCAAAAACAATCAATCCCCCATGGGGACCCGACCCTGCCAGAGGAACAAAAGCTTCCCAGTTCTCTGCATCCCAGAGACCGTCTGCAGCTTCAGGCACGCACAGCCCAGTGGGGAGAGGGGATGATCACATGACCCCCAAGCTTGGAGACAAGGTCACCCTTGTCCAGCCCTTTCGTCTCCATGGGAAGAAGGGCCTTGGTTGCCTGACAGAGGATGGTGCTGATGCTGCCCTGGTGCTGGCTCCCGGATGGGCGGGTTTTAGTGTCCCATCTTGCGGGTTTGGAACAAGGAGATGAGGTCAAGGTCAGCGATCTCCAGAGTCCACTCAGATGGGTTTTGGGGGCTCCTCCTGGCGCTGCTCTGGGCAGGACAGTGGTGTGCATCCTGGCTGCGTGTATTTATTTTTCTGTTGCAGGCGGATCCATCTCTAAGAAGTTCACCAGCTAGGCTGTCCCATTTGTCTTCCACCAGCCATTAAAAATATTTTCCTTCAGGGAAGGAAAGCGCATATGGGAAACAGAGGAGAGCTCAGAGAAGATAAACACTCAAGTGAAGCTGGCCTGTGAGGTGCCATCATGTGGCAACGGCCACAGCAGGTTAGGGCTGACTGGCACCCTGGGCGCAGGCCGAGGTCAGGAAGGGAGGGGACAGCGGGAGGGGGGCACAAACCCCACGTCAAGGCAGCGCTTTCTGGAGAAGTGTCTGGAATGACTGCTGTGCTGCGCAGTTCTCCTCCCCTGCCCCTCTCTGTTCCGCAATGAATCTCTGGAGTGATACGGCCTTCAAAGTCGAGTAACCAATACACTGTGGATAGTGGAGGAAGCAGCCAGTGGAACTTAAGGCCACTGCCTATGAGTGGATGATTCGTTTTAGAGGAAAAGGTGACTACTGACCAAACGTCTCAAACAAGAGGGCTGTCACAGTTCAGTGAGCGTCGGCAACACTCAGAAGCTTCCCAGGGATTCTGGCAGGTCTGGGGTGGGGCCCAGGAACCTGCATTTCGAACAAGCACACCAGGGATTCTGAAGCAAGTGGTCCAGGCACTGCTCTGAGGAACGCGTCTGCATCTGAGGCGGTGGTAACGTGCCCCCTTTTCTCATTGCCATAACCAGCTGGAGCAGGGAGACCTCCCCCAGCAAACTGCCTCCTGAGAATTTGGACCCGGGGCTCCCAGAACCAGCAGTGGCTGTGTGACTGAACCAGGTAGGTCCGAAGCTTGGCTTCCGGGGCTGCCCCCTCTCCTTCTCCACGAGCCAGCTCCCCCCACCCCACTCCTGCCCAGGCTCCCCCTCATCTGCCTGAGTGTGTCCGTGACACTGTCCTCAGCAGCCTCCTGGGTGGCCCCAGACACACCCTGGAGATGTCATCTGTGTCCCCATTTCCATGGGCTGTGGAACCTAGGTCTGACCCTCCCTGGGTCTCAGGCTGCCTGTCCCGGCCTGACAGCTCTGCCTCCATGTCCCACGGGATCTCACTCAGCCCAAACAGAACTCAGCGTGTCTTCTCTCTCTTCCGGTGCCTTTTACGTCCTTTATCGAAAAGACTGGCCTCTCTCTCTCCCCAGCACCCAAGTCAGGATACTTGGGCATCACCCTAGACACTCCCTTGTTCTTCACCCCCCAGCTCCTTTCTAAAATAACAAGGAACAGCCACCACTTACTGAAAACATACCACAGGTAATAACTCATCACAACTCGATGACGTAAATAAGTACTGTAATTGCCCTCACCTGACAGGTGAGAAAACAGGCACCTGGGGAGGGGGCATGCGCCCGAGGTCACGTGGTGGTGGGGTTGGGGGATGAGCCAGGCCCCTGGCCTGCGGAGGTGGCCAACTCTCTCTCAGGCCCTCCCCTCCCTCCACGGCGCTGGTGTGGGGGCCTCGGTATCTCCCAACTGGCCTCCTCGCCCTTGGTCTTACCCCACTCCGACCTGTTTTCCAAATGCACGTAGGAAATCCTTCTCACTGGGAATCTGGCGTCGCTCCTCCACTGAAACCCTTCAAAGGCTCCCTGTTTTACACCCCCGGGCTCACAGCGAACCAATGGTGGGAGCTGAATCCTGCAGGCTGACTCAGCCGTACTCTTAGTTTACTGCCCCGCACTCCTATCTGAGCCTCAGCTTCCTCATCGTCAAAACAGGGACCACAGGACCCAATGCAAGGGCCACTGGGGTGCACAGCTCCTCACGGGAGAGGGCAGGTCACATCCGAGCTTCTTCCGTGTTATAAAAAGGAAGGGGTGGGGGGAAAGGGGAGAGGAAGAGCTGGCTGCTCTGAAAGGCAGGGAAACCCATGTGGATGATAATCATGCAGCATGCTAGCCTTCTTGACCTTCTGAGACGTAGATGCTGTGCATCTTACAGGAGGGGAAGCTGGGCCGACCGACCTGAAGCCACTTCAGACCCAGGTTTTCTGAGTGCAGAGCCCTGTGCCCTTGCCCGTGGCCACCCTATGTCCACCGTGCACCATGTGAGTTTGGAATCCCAACTCTTCAGACCTTACCGGCCGGAGATCGGCTGTGGGTCAGAGACGCGATGAGAGCTGAGCGACTGGAAGACGCTGACCCAGTGAGAGCCTGAGGTCCTCCCAGCGCGACACCTTCCTGGCCTCGGGCTTGGGAGCCTCCCGTAAACACGACAACCTAGGGCCCATCACGGTTTCTACAACAATGAGAATATTTATTTTCTCCAGACGGTAAAAATAACATTTTTCTCTCTTTTGTAAAAGTACCATTACATTCCATTTTCTTAAATAACAATCCTAAAAATATATATTAAATTGTATACAGTGCGTCACACTTCATCTTATATTTTAAAATACATGATGTTTCTATTTTATTCTCAAAGTTGTGTATTAAGAGCATATTTACAAATAAAGCCATGTCATCCAAAGTCAGGATCCCTGCGGGAAGGTGAGTCTGGATGTGGGCAGGTCCTGGCGCTGTGTGGACCCCTCGGCGGCAGCCCCTCAACTGTGTGCTCCTGAGGACACGTCCTTTCTGAAGCAGTAGATTGACCTCAGACTTTCCTCCACACCCCACTGCTGCCTCGTTAAATATGTTCAACTTGGCAAGATGGGAACCTGGGAGATGGGCCCCCTGGGGTCTGCAAACAGAGGGTGAGGCCCCATCCCCCTGGGCCAGCCAGCCTGAGAGGAGGCAGCTGGGCTGGAAGGTCTGAAAAACACCCTGGGCCAGGGTAGCTAAGCTGAGAGCCCTGGCCAGGAGGTAGAACAGTGAGGAGGGTAAACAGACACCAGAGGAAAACAATCAAAAGGTTAAACATTCCCAAGGTGGTAACAAAAGCAGACATCAAACAGCAAGGAGAAGATTGGAAACCCAAGAGGGCAGCAGTTGACCGGGCTACAGAGTGGGGGCCACCAGGCTCTGCAGGAGGCCTGGGGTGCTCATCAGACAAGGGGATGGGACCTCGGAGGCCGTCCCCCTGTAAGTGCTAGGGAAGATGAAGTGCCAGGAAGCATGGGGGCTTGGTGACAGGCTGCATGCCCTGCTAGTGTCAGGATGACCCGGCCGGACACTGAGCAGGTCAGGCCACTCCTGCCTGGGGCTGATGATGGGCCATGCGGGTGGGGCCGTGCCCACCCATGGGTTCGGCCTAAGGGCCAGGACAGCTGTGCTTGCGAGTGCTTTGATCGTTGCGCTGCGGGTTTCTGGCCGGCTGGAGTCTTGAGCCAGAGCCCACACTTCAGAAGTTACAGCAACCTGGTTACCTCGCTCATGCCCAGAAAGGGGGCGCCTCACCCTTTTCTCAGGGTCACCCCTTTCCAGTCCCCTCCAACCCCCACTTTCTTGCCTCTAAAGTGGTTTCTTAGCAGATCAAGTGCTTCCTCCTTCGGTGCTCCTGGGTGTACATCTCCCCTCTTCTGGCCTCACAGGTTCCCCTCTTCTGGGACAATTTATGCCTCCAGTGTTTACTTAGCCACGGGGGGCCCTCTGGGGGATCATGCTTACAGAGGTTGGCCTGGGACAATTTATGGCCCTCTCCCCCCATGCTGTCCTGAGGCCGGTTTGGGATTCCTGGGGCTGCTCCCGGGATGGTAAGTGGGTCCCAGGGTGCTGGGCTGTGCCTGGGGTGGCAAGAAAGACAACACTGGGGTCACAGCCCTTCTGGGATCTCTGAAAAAGGGCTGCTCCAGGTGCTCAGACACACCGTGACCTGAAGTCACGAAATGTGAAGAGGGCAGGCGGGCCCATAGGAGGCCCCAAGGCCAGTGATCAGAGGGAGCCCATGGCTGCGAGCGACTGCCCCTGGCCGGGTGGACCCCTCCCGGGTGGGACTCCACATTCCCTCTGTGCTGCGCGGACCTATTCACAGCACAGGGCCCTCTGTGACTGCACACACCTGACACTTGTGTTTGAGAGGAGATTCCATAAAGGCCAGGAATAGCTTGGAGGGGAGACTGTATACGTCAGTATATTCCAGTGGTCCTTGCACTCGGCAGGCCTGTCTCCAGACCCTGCTGACAGCTGCTCGGGGTAACCGCCCTTTCCAGATCAAAGCCTCACCCGGTGCCTGGGGCAGCGCCCCCGCTCTCCCGTGGACACGTGGCGTTTCCCCCTCCAAACGCCCCTGGCCCACGCTGCCAGCTCCCAGCATCTCTCCTGGTTGCTGGTGTCGCCTCCCAGCTGGCCCCACGCGGCCCTCTGTCTTTCTGGGAGCTGGGCGCAGACGCCTGCCGGTGTGGCAGACCCCTAGGGAAGGCCACAGCAGGCAGTAGCTCAGGGGTTCGGCGAGGGGGGGCAAAGTGCCCCAAACACTTGGCACAACGAGGCCCAAGGCTCGAGTGCCTGCGGGAGAGCCACACTCCGACAGAGGCCAGGCCCGGCCTTTGGGGTCCCAGGTGCTCCTCCCGGCTGCTGTAGACGAGGCTGCTCTTGGACGGACGGCAGGGCTTCTGGACGGGATGGCACGGACTCCCACCACCCACGGCCGCTGCAGGTACAGCTCTCAATCTTCGGAGGCCTTTCCTCAGTGGGGCTCCCGTTCCCACACCCTCCCTCCCCACTCCGCATGCCACTCTCTGCGGCTCCCCTCCCCTTCTGGGGGGCAGAGGGTGTGGGAGTAGGGACAAGAGGCCTCTCCTTCCCCACTGAGCCATTCCGAAGCCCACCCTGTCCCCATAAGAAGAGGCATGGAGGCCGCAGAGAGCACAGGCCATGGGAAATTTTTCATCCTCTTTTAAAATAAGGGACACTTAAAGGAGGGACTGCTGGCACCCTGTGTCACACGTTGCTTCCTGGATGCTCAACCATGTTTACACTCCCTGTTCTGAACTGAGAGTCAGCTTAGGAATCCCGAGACGGGGCCTGGCTCAGGCTTCACAGGACGAGCAGCTTGGGGGAGAGGTCACCAAATCCAGCCCAACAAGGAGCTACTGAGCACCTAGAAAAGCTTTCGGTAAAGTCTACTGCATGAATAAATGAATGGATGTTTCCTATGACCACCCCTCAAACTTGTCTGCTGGTCACCAAGCTGCAGAAGAAGCCATAGAAAGAAGCCCATGGGTGAAGGTGTCAGGTTTTTACATGACAGGCCCTTCCAGGCTGGAGGCGGCCCATTCTCTCCTGGAGCCCACGGAGCAAAGCCCCAGAGTCAGCACAGAGCGTGGGTTTCTGTCATGCTTTGGGGGGCCAACCCCCAGGACAGCCTCAGAACTCTCTCTGCCTAGCCTGTTCCAAACCATAAAGACCAGGAGAAAGCAATCTGTGTGGACAAAACTGAGAAGAAGCACTACCTACCCACTACCTGACAGTCGTCTAGAACGTACCTGAGCCCAGTGCTGGACACAACCATCTCTGTCATCTCAGCCCCACTGTCCCGACACCCTGTTCCTAGATCAGAGAGAGAGAGATGCAGGAGGCACGGACCGTAGGACCATGAGTCTCTCTCCTAAGTGCAGTGATGAAGCAGGTCGAATCCAGGCTATGCTGCCCCTGTGGCCGGTGCCCCAGAAGAGGCCAAGGGAGAGGCAGGAAGAGTCAGTCAAAGGAAACCACGGGAGAAGTGGTCCCCAGGGGCCTCGAGCTCAGAGGGATCTCACGTCCTGGGCACAGAGCGGGGAGGTTTTAGTCACTCACAAGAGGATTACGGTCATCTTGTTGACTCTGACCCTTGAGCTTCTTCTTAAAGATGGAAATCGAAGTAGAAGGCTTATAAAAAATGCTCCAGATTTCCCCCGACGTCCCTGGTTGACGACAGTCCCTAAGGTCCCCTAAGGCAGGAACACGATGGGATCTGTCGAACAAAAATAACTTAATTTTTCAAGTAGAATAGAACAAAGCGTCCGAAAGAACCTACCATCTCATGAGATACCTGCACCTATAAAATGGGACATTCAGTGACGTGAGGCCTCAGGAAACCTTATAGCTGCCTTTAGAGACCCGAGGGACTGCCATCTGGATGACCTGCGCCCTGTGGGATGGCAGTGCAGTGGGGCAGGTTCCAGCTCAGTGTAATGAAGAACCTTCTAGCTGGAAGGATTATTCAAATCTGGAAAGGGCTGGCCTGAGAGATTATGAGTTTTCAAAATACTTCTTTCTTTTTAAGCAGAAGAACTCTTTTCAAATGACACTTATTCGGAAGCCCACCTAGCTAAACAGGATGAAGGCAAGCCTGCTCTTCTTGGACTGGGACCTGCCTTTCTGCCCACGCCTGCCCTGCCCCCATGCCAGCCCCCGGCACTGCTTGACAGGGAAGCTGCAGAGGGGCTCGGTGTCAGATGAAAGTCAGACACGGGCTTTGGTGCCTCAGTGTGCGGTGAAGTGCTGGACCCTAGAGAGAGTGTCCTGCGCTCTCCCTGCTGTGGGGGACACGCAGACGGGACTGTGCCTGAGAGGCTTCCCCAGAATGTGTGAACTGGGACTTAAAAAAAAAAAAGAAAGAGAAACACAGATATAGATGCCCAGTAGACAATAACAAGGACATTGTTTCCACTGAAAAATGTAAAGTGCAGGGTGGAAAGGCCTATGGGTGGTGCCAAAGAGGCCAAGGGCAGCCTTTACAGGGCAATGGAGGAGACGGCATTTAATGTACAAAGAAGTCTGTGGCAGAGAGCAAGCCAGAAGGTCAGGGAAAAGGTAGCTTTTACAGGACACCAATGCTCAGGAAGGCCTTGAAATGGAGAGAGCCCTTATGTTAATTATATCTCAGTAAAACTGAGAAAAAAGTTTTACTGAGGAAAAGAAAAGAAATGGAGAGAGCCTGGACTGAGAACCACAGGAAAGACAGAGCAGAGGGCTAAGAAAATTAGCACCCCCCTCTGCAGGCACACAAACATCAGTGCATGAACCATCACCCCTTTCCTGGAAGGCAGAACAGTTAAACCTGAACAGCGGAAGTAAGGGGAGGAAATATTTTTTTCCAAATTGGTTGGAACTGAAGGATGAAGTTTTTAAAAGCTTCTTAAATAATTGTTTTAAAATAATTATTAAGCAATAGTTAATAAAATGTTGGAATTCTCTTCCTAAGAATGTCTCACAGTTTCTAGAAGGCATCAGGAAATATGCCTGGTATTGTCCTAGGAATCTTTGCTCTTATGTAAACATCTCTTCAGGGGGCCAGCACAAGCCAAAAGATGGAAATTGTCCTGTTTTATGCCCAGACTATTTCAATCCTCCTTGAAATCGTATCCTTTAGACCCAGGAGCACACACACAATCCCTCAAACCTAGTGAGATTTGTCCAGTTGTACATTTCACTCTACAGAGAATGAGGAATGTCTATGGCCTCACGCTGCCCAGCACTGAGCGCTTTGGAATCATGTTCCGATATTACAAGTGTTCTCAGACAACTGAAGCGTAGTAGAAAAGGAGCCCTGAGCCTTCCCCTCCTGGAGTCGGATGGCTCTCATACTCACTTGAAAGTGATGTGCAGAAGCATCTTTGCTATGACGGCTGTGACCGTGAGGATAAGGAGCGTTGCCAGGCCATACACTGTCCATCCTGCAAGTGCAAAAGACAGGGGTGATCGGACTG
The DNA here is from genome assembly GCF_964374135.1 of Grampus griseus. Lineage (NCBI taxonomy): Eukaryota > Metazoa > Chordata > Mammalia > Artiodactyla > Delphinidae > Grampus > Grampus griseus. The sequence continues at coordinate 21,999,710 of NC_139006.1, read as the reverse complement.
TGTTGTGTGAGCTCACTTTTCAGAAGGAGGTCTGAGTGAGGCCTGGTGGCTCAGAGAAGCAGGCCTGGCTGAGGAGCTCCCTGCAGGTGGGGGGTAGCCATGCAACGCAGCTCGAGCTGGGCTGGCCCGGAGTACCAGACCTTCTGAGCACCTCGACTTGCTCTAGACTCCCTCCTGGAGAGAGGCAGGCAGGGTGGTCCAAAGCACACTCAACTTGGAGTTGAAAGGAGTGGTGCACATTCTGTCTCTACCACTGGAATCACTGTGCGACCACAGACGAATTACATAAACTCTCTGGGCCTCATTTCCTCATCTGAGGAATGGGATGTGTGACTTGTGAAATCCTACAGATACACAAACAATAGGATACACAGGAAGGGGCTCTCCTCCCTGACTTCCTACTGTGAGTCTTGCAGGGGAAAACCTCTAGTCCAGGGAATTGCGAATGGTATCTGCAGCTCCAACTTCCTTGGCAGAAAAGAGAGAGTCACAGTCCGTACCCGACCAAGTTAGCCAGCTTGAACCATAAGATCACCACCCTCTCTCCACCCGTCTCCTGCAGGACCTGCCTTCACAGCTCTGGTGACTATCTGACTCTTCTTTTGCTTTTTGTCTTTCTCCTTCCATGTGTCAGCCACAGATGGGCAGGGATTTTGTGTGGTTCGCTGTACAATCCAGTGCCTAAGACAGAGCCTGACACCATTAAAGCACTTACACATCTTCCGAATGACTGAATAAACACAGCTCTGGCAACTGCTGATGCACTCAGAGAGCTACAACTTGGGGCCGCAGGAAACACTGGGTTAGCTGATTAATCACCACGTACTAAAGGCAGCCGTGTTGGATGTTGGAGGTAAGGACTACGGAATCAAGCTAAAGAGAAAATGTCCCTCCAAGGCCAGGACAAACAGAGTCATGGAGCCAGGACCCCCAGCCTACCTCGGAAAGAGAAACACCTGAGAGAGCTCTGTTTCTGTAACCGCCAAGTGCACTACCCCCAAGCTCTGTGGCTCCCACCCCTTTGATGGTGTCTGGGAACTGCTACCTGGCATGGTCTGGGGTGGGTGGCTGGGGCTGGTGGTGATGACGTAGAGGACTTTGGAGGACCGGGCAGCGCTGACACTGAGGTTGGCCTGCTCCGTGAACACCTCAGCCAGCGTCTGGTTGGCAGTGGGCCTCTCCTGTGGCGGGTCTTCCTTGACGGCTGGAAGATCAAAAGGAATTAGCTGGGGGAAAGCTGGTGGAGACAATGAAGAGGAGGAGGCACTGGTCATGAAGAGAAGGCAGTTTTCTATAGTTCAGTGCTGGGGGCAATTCTTGGCCCCGCTGGCCCCAAAGCAGAACCTGCCAGGCTCTGGCTCCGAAGGAGCCATTTGACGTGTCTCTGCGTGGATCCCGGAACGTGCTTTAGGGTTTTCCTGCCCTTGTGCCTCTGCAGCTATGGTCCCTCTGCCCCGAAGGCCCTCTTCCTTCCTATCTGTCTGCCCCAACTCTACCTGTTCTTTCAGCCCGTCCCACCCGTGAGGAGGCCTCCTCCTCCTTCCTGTAGCCGCACACTGCCCGAACTCTTCTTGAGGCCCTTGACATCCAGGACAGAGACTAGGTCATGGACACCTGCTGTGTTCTCATGTGCGGGCAAGGAGTTGTGCCTAGCACACGTGTGTTCACATTACAGGGGCAGGAGTGCAGCCCCATGTTAGGAGGGTCTGAAGATGGTAAACCAGGCTTTGGGGATTGGCTAGGATGTTCAGAGGCAGGAGGATGGAGCAAATGACCTCTCTGGAACCTTCCGATTCTGCCAATCTCAGCTCTTTCTTTTAGTTAGTCTTTTAACTCTCCCATGAAAACTGTCATGAGAACGACTAAGACAGCAGAACTCACAGGTGGCACCTCGTTTCTGTATCATGAAGTGGGTACAAGTTATAAAATAGGAGGCGGGAAAACCTGCAAGTTGAGTGGGCAGATCCTGACGTACAGTCCTTCTGGCAAGAAGCACCCGAGGTCCACACGTCACAATGAGGTTCAAGGGGAGCCCAAGGAGGCCGGGGTCTTACCGTGGTACAAGACAGCAAATCCCTGGGCCTGATTGACGCGATCAGAGAAGAAATACAAGATGACAAAGTCCAGAGAGATGTTAAAGGACAAAGGTGGGCGGTTCCTCCCGTTGAAACGGACCAGGACGCGGTGGGTGTAGCCGTCCAGCAGCTCCACCATGTCTGCGGAATCCCGGATGTCAAACAAGGCAAAGTTGAAGTAGATGTGGGAGGCTCCCGGGACCCGGATGGTCCAGTAGCAGACCCTCCCTGTGGCGTATGCGTCGGGAAAGTCGGGGGAATAGACCACGGAAGTCATGGCCGAGTAATTCCCACCACAGGCACCGACCAGAGCTGCAGGAGACAAAAGGATACCAGCCCTCAGGCTGGGGCTCGGCCACAGGGCTCACTTTTCAACCTGTTACAAACAAAACTTCCTAGCTGATGGGATCCAGTTTGGGATGTTGTTTTTTGTCTGCAAAACCAGACTGTCTCATGTTTCAGGATTGAATCACAGAATGAATCGCTTAAACCCTGAACAAATGACTGGAGGCTTTTTTTTTTTCCCCCAGGAGACCTTAAAGTTAGCACACAGCACAGCAGTGCGGCCCCGGCAGGGGCCAGGCTGGAGTCAGAGAGTCTGGGTTCGGAACCAGCTGGGCCATTGATCCCAGGGGCCATACTTCACATCCAGACCTCTAGCTTCTCACAGCTTTGAGAGTGGAGAGACCACCACCTACCTGCTCTCGTATCACATAAATGTGTGAGGACAGATGAGACAAAGCACATGAAAACACAGGACCTCTCTGCAGGGGGCACTGATGAGGTAAGGTCGTAAAAAGCCAAGCGCATCCCAAGTACCTTAGGGGTGCGAGGTTCATTTGAGGGGCCACACTTGTTTTTCAAGTGGGAAACTGTGGCACAAGAAATGACTTTCTGCAGAGGGGAAGCTCACTGATCACTCTGCAGCAGCACATTTGATGTCTCTGGACTCCCAGTTCTGAGTGGCAGGTTCTGAGTGGCAGATACACTTCACTGTATCTTATGTGCTGAAGTGCAAATAAGATCCTGGAAATGAAAGTCCTCAAGAGGGAGGGTAGGGCCGGGATTTAAAAAGCAGGCTTTGGGGGAGTTCTGCTTCCCTTTAGGATGTAGAAAGCTGCTTTCATCCTAACAATGAGAAAAAGCTCAGAACTTTTCTTCAATGCATTAGAAAGCTGAGGTCTCAAGACAACCAAGGCAATTTAATTCTAAAAAGTAAGAAGCTCCTCTGAGGAGAGTCAGGCCACACAAAGTGTTTCATCGTTGACGGAGCACAAGAGGAAGAGGGGGTCGCCATGAAAGTAAGAAAGAAGAAAGCAGCTAAAATTTTAACAAATTTCTAAAGGCTGAATGTGGGCTAGCCTCTCAGTCCAGGATGCCCGGGGACCCCAGACACAACAGGAGTCTGCACTCACTTGCAAGCAATTCTGTGCAGGCCTCCACCCAGGGCCCACGAGAATGACCAGGGTAGGGCAGGACACCAAAGGGTCCCCATTGGTGGTACCAGTGAGCAGAAGGTGACGGGTAGGAGGTGATGAGCCACTGCTGGGGGACAGGCCTGAAACCCTGCCCTCTTCCAGGACCCTCCTCTCAAAGGAAACAAAAGTCTTAAGCTGCAAGGGGAGGGGTAGCAAACCCTCCTGCTCCCAGGGCCAGCGTAGAAGCCCCTGGGGAGGGAGCAGGAGACTCTCTCGTTCCTGTCAAAGTAACCAGGCAAAAACTCATTGCTTCCGGGGGAAGAGCAGAGGCAAAAGCCATCAGCCCCTGGTTGCCTTGAGCCCCAGGATCCTGGACCAATGTCAAGCAGAGGTCTGCTACCCAATGGAGGGGCAGGAGACTCTTTTCTTCCCGGAAGCCTCCACAGATACAAGGCAGTGCTCGGCTGCCGGGAGAGGGGTATTTGGGGATGCTGGAAAGACCCCATCCCTGAGGCCCAGTGACACGACGTGTCTGAGATGGAGGATGGTGCAGGAGAACCAAGAACCCCCAACCACACCACGAGCACAGCGCCAAGTAACAAGCAGCAGAAGTCTACCATCAAGGGAGGGGAAAGGTCACGGGCAAGGAGGAACTGCTCAAAGTTGAGGGTGGAATGGGAACAATGAAAAAACCCCACTGGCATCCCAGGCTCCACACTGAGCACGAGGTAACAGCAGCCATCATGGGAGGAATCTGAAGGTTGACATGCACTGCAGGTGATGACAGGAACAGGGAAACCCAAACCCAGCTCGACCACTGATATAAAGGCTCAATCAATCCCCACACCGAGCAGGCCTGCCCATTTCCAGGTGTAAATACACTTCCTCAGCCTCTACTATCCTTCTACGTATAGTGTACGGTATTCAATACAATATTACAACACACAAAACATAAAAGCGGGCTTCCCTGGTGGCACAGTGGTTGAGAGTCCGCCTGCCGATGCAGGGGACATGGGTTCGTGCCCCGGTCCGGGAAGATCCCACATGCCGCAGAGCGGCTGGGCCCGTGAGCCATGGCTGCTGAGCCTGCACGTCCAGAGCCTGTGCTCCACAACGGGAGAGGCCACAACAGTGAGAGGCCCACGTACTGCTAAAAAAAAAACCAAAAAAAACATAAAAGCAAGCAAGCAAGAAAGAAAGGAAAATAAAAGAAAGGAAAATAAAAGACACTGTCGGGACTTCCCTGGTGGTGCGATAGTTAAGAGTCCACCTGCCAATGCAGGGGACACGGGTTCAATCCCTGGTCAGGGAAGATCCCACATGCCGTGAAGCCCCCATGTGCTACAGCTACTGAGCCTGCGCTCTAGAGCTTGCAAGCCACTACTGAGCCTGTGTGCCACAATCACTGAAGCCTGTGTGCCTAGAGCCTGTGCTCCGCAACAAGAGAAGCCAGCGCAATGAGAAGCCCACGCGCCGCAACGAAGACCCAAAGCAGCCAAAAATAAATTAATTAATTTATATTAAAAAAAAAGACACTGTCAAGAGATAAAACATCTGGTAATCATTTCACAATAATATATACATATTGAGTGATTATGTTGTACACCTAAAACTAATCTAGTGTTATATGTCAATTACATCTCAATTTTTAAAAAAGGAGATAAAACAATCCACAGAACCAGACTCAATAATGACCCAGACATTAGAACTACCAGACAGAAAATATCTAGGGGAAAAGATGGACAACATGCTTGAACAGATTGGAAATTTCAGCAGAGATATGGAAACTACAAAAAAGAGTCAGATGTAAATTCTAGAAATAAAACAAACAATATTAGAGATGAAGAATTCCTTTGATGGGCTTAGAAACAGATTACACACACTGAGAAAAGAATCAACATGCTTGAAAATAGGTCAGTAGAAATTATCCAAAATGAAACACAGAGAAAAAAATAAATGAAAAAAGCAGAACAGAGCTTCCAACAGCTGGGGCACAATATCAAACGGTCTAACAATATATAATTGGAGTCCCAGAAAGAGAAGAAAAAGAGAATAAGATAGGAGAAATAGTTGAAGAGATAATGGCTAAGAATGCTCCAAAGTTGATGAAAGGTTATTTAAGAATCTCAGCAATCTTCAGGCAAATAAAACAAAAATTTAAAAAACAAAGGGAATTCCCAGGAGGTCCAGTGGTTAGAACTTGGCACTTTCACTGTCAAGGGCCCAGGTTCGATCCCTGGTCCGGGAACAAAGATCCCACATGCCGTGTGGCATGGCCAAAAAAAAAAAGAAGGTGAAATAAGGCTTTCTCAAACAAAAGCTGAGAGAAGCCATTGACAGCAGACCTGCATTAGAGAAAATGCTAAAGGAACTTCTTTAGGCCGAAAGAATATGATACCAGATGGCAAATAAGAACATGAAAAGATGTTCAACATCATTAGAAATTATGGAAATGCAAAGTAAAACCATGAGTTACCACGACACACACGACAGAATGGTTAACATTAAAAAAGAGACAATACAAAAGTACAGGTGAGGATGAGGAGCAACTGGAAATCTTATATCTTGTCAGCCAGAGCGCAAAATGGTATAACCACTTCAAAAAACAGCTGGCAGTGTCTTATAAACGCTGAATATGCACTTAGCGTATGGCCCAGAAATGCTGTAATTCCTAAGTACTCACCCAAGAGAAATACAAACACACGCTCACACAAACACCTGTACATGTGTGTGTACAGCAGCTGTACAGCATCTTTATCATAGACTGATGTTTATCGATTGGTAAATGATGAATGAGTTCTGATACATTTGTACAAAGGCATGTTTCTTAGCAATAAAAAGGAACTACTGAAACAACACAAGCGAATCTCAAAAGTATTCTTCTAAGTGAAAGAAGCCAAACGCAAATGTTTAAGTACTGTGTAATTCCATTTATATGACTTTGTTCAGAACACAAAACCATACAGATGGAACACGGGATCCGTGGCTGCTGAGGGCTGGGGGTGGTGACCACAAAGGGGCACAAGAGAGCTTTCTGAGGTGACAAAAATGTCCTATATTTCGACTGTGTACATATTTGTCAAATCTTACTGAACTATGCAACTAAAAGGGTGACTTTACTATATGTAATTTCACCTCAATAAACCTAAATTAACAAAATAAAGATTCCTGGGTTCTAATCTTGACTTTACCATGTACTAACTATGAATTTGAGCAAGATACTTATCTTCTGTATACCTCAGTTTCCTCATCTATAAAATGAAATTAGTAATAGTTTCTCCCTCATGAGGTTATAAGAATCAAAATGAGTTGATGCATGTAAAGTGTTTAGTATGAGATCTGGCACAGAGTACAAGCTCAGTTACGTGTTAGTTATTTTATTATTATTATTATTATTTGAAAAGAAAAAAGTGTCCAGGTTAAACTGATGTTTCAACAGCAAAGGCAGACAAACTCAGAAATTTCGATTCCTAGATGCGTGCCATGCTGACAGTACATCCAATTCAGCAATTTTGAGAATAAGCACGTGACATCTATGATGGATTATTAAGTTCAGTGATAATTCAGGAAAAAAGGAAACTTACATTTCGGATAATAAGGAAACTTAAAACTTACGAATATATTCAAGATCTTATTTTTTGAAGGGGACATTGACCTGACACACAACCTAGGATGTGTCTTTCAGTCCGTGCATGTCACTGTTTAATTGGAAGCATTTTTTTCCCTTCAGTGGCATATAAAATAATGTTGCATCTCACAACTGATGGCATCTTGGAATCTATGAAATACAATTACTAATACAGTCCCAGCTGTCAGATCCTACATGTCCTTAGGCCCTCAATCTTTTTCACCATTAATCTCCTCCCTTCCCACCAAAATGTAAGTTCCATGAGGGCAGGATCTCTATCTGTGGGACTCTGGGCAAGTTACTAAACTTTTATGAGCCTCAGTTTTCTTGTGGGGCAAGTAAAGATAACAGTACCTGCTTCACAGTATTATGAGAATTAAGGGAGAGAATGCCTGGGAAATGGATAGCACAGTGCCCTGTAAATATAAGTGCTCCACTAATGTTACCAAGTAAGACCCAACCTATATGACTCACTTCTCCCTTCAGTGCCTAGAAGCTGAGGGAGGCCAAGAGGGCTGTTGGGCAGTCCCTGTGACCTGTTGCTGACGCTGGCCTATCTGATCTTCTGTTTGGTTCTGTTAATTCAGTACGTTTAACTCTGGGGGCAGCAGAGGCTCTGAAGCCTTCATCAGCGCCACTTTTACACACAGAACACAACCTACTTCAGCAACCTCCCTAAGCTCATGAGAGCCTGCTGGAAAATCAGTCACAGAGCCTGTGACAAATCACTGGATGTGGCAACAAATACTGAGCAGACAGCTTCCGCCCGCTGCCTGAGTAGTCTCTCTCCCGAGGTGGTTGTTCTGAGACACAGAGACTGAAACCTGGTCCCTTTCTCACATCTAACTCTCCTCCAATCTCTTAGGAGAGGCACCTTTGCCCTCCCAAATTACGGGATAGTCTGCAGTCACCATCTCTGAAATGCTCAGCCTCATCCAGTGGATCATAAGGATCTCCATGAGGCAGTACTTAAGCTCTTTAAACTATTTTACTCCTAACAGATGAAACTTTACAGATTATTTCTACAGTGCTGCATTTTGTACCTTTCTTTACAAAGCTGTGGGGTACGAATTATGAGTTGGCTGCTGTCAGGGGCCCCTGCCAGTCAACACACATCGGGGCCTCTGAAGACTGGAATAGGCAGCCTCTCAGTGCCATTCTTTTTAGTCCTCGAGGGCGTGGAAGCCAGAGGGGGCAGTTAGAGACCTGCGGAAGGGGCCAGTTTGATCATAATCTGAACAACCGGGCAAACTTTGTTCACATACTTTTTTTTTTTTTTTTTTTGGTACGCGGGCCTCTCACTGTTGTGGCCTCTCCCGTTGCTGAGCACAGGCTCCGGACGCGCAGGCTCAGCGGCCATGGCTCACGGGCCCAGCCACTCCGCGGCATGTGGGATCTTCCCGGACCGGGGCACGAACCCGTGTCCGCTGCATCGGCAGGCGGACTCTCAACCACTGCGCCACCAGGGAAGCCCTGTTCACATACTTTTAAAGCATTAAACTGGATCTGGTATTATGATCTATTTTGTTATTGTTAATACAAGGGATTTTTAGCTGCTGAAAATAGAAAAATAAAAAACTGTGGCAAACCTGAGTTTGAATCCTGGCTCTGGCACTTATTAGCTTGGACAAATTATTTAATCTTTTGATCCACAGCTTCCTTATCAACTGGGCTGTTGCAAGGATTAAATAACAAACTAAACAAGTGCCCCAGCATCAAGTCTAACATGAAGCAAGCACTCAATAGAGAGCAACTATTTTCATCGTAATTAATTTGTCTTAGGGCACTTTTGTGTGAGGCCCAGTGCTAACTCCTAGATATATTTCTAGTACCAAAGATGATACTTGGTACAAAGATGACTGACTTTAAATCAAATTATTTCCGTTTGACACTCCAGTAGAGGCACTGTGCAAATAAAACATAATTTATCTGCCACACTGAAGATACCCAATAAAAATGTGCTAAATGAATGAAAGAGTACCATATAAAAACTACACTTATTTTTATTGATATGAAATTCACCATTTTAACCACTTAAAAGAGTACAATTCAGTGGTATTTAGTTTTGTCACAATGTTGTGTATCCACTGCTACTATCTAATTCCAGGATATTTTCATTACCCCAAAAAGAAAACCCATACCTCCTAAGCAATCATTTCTCATGCCTCCCCTTTCCCCAGCTCTTGGCAACCATTAATCTGTTTTCTGTCTGTATGGATTTGCCTATTCTGGACATTTCTTATCAATGGAATCATTAAATATGCGCCCCGTATGTCTGGTTTCTTTCACCGAGCATCATGTTTTCAAGGTTCCTCATGTTGTGGCAGGGGTCAGTAATTCATTTCTTTTTGGGGCTAAATAATATTCCATTGTATGGACACACCACATTTTGTTCACCCATTTGTCAGTTGATGGACATCTGGGTTGTTGCTACTTTTTGGCTGTTATGAATAATGCTGCTAATGAACATTCATGTACAAGCTTTTGTGTGAACATATGTTTTCAGCTCTCTCGGGTATATACTTAGGAGTGGAATTACTGGGTCATAAGATGATTCTGTTTCACGTTTTGAGGAACTGCCAGACTGCTTCAAAGGAGCTGCACCATTAACATTTATACCAACAACGTACAGGGTTTCAATTTCTCCATATTCTCACCAACACTTATTTTTCATTAAAAAAAATTAACACTATATTCTGTTTAAAGTAGAAAAACAGGTAATGAACCCACACACCCTGCTTCTGTTTACTGTCTACGCCCACGGCTTGTTGGTGGTGTGAGTCCTGGCAAGTTATTTATCCTCTCCACAACCTAAGACTCTCTTCCGTAAAATGAGAGGGATAATAATGCCTTCCTCAGATGGCTGCCAGGAGGGCCCAACGTGACAATTCTTATAAAGCCTTACATACTAGGGACTCAGTATTTTTCTCCTTATTTTTTTTACTTAAGAGTATACCAGGGCTTCCCTGGTGGCGCAGTGGTTGAGAGTCCGCCTGCCGATGCAGGGGACACGGGTTCGTGCCCCGGTCCGGGAAGATCCCACATGCCGCGGAGCGGCTGGGCCCGTGAGCCGTGGCCGCTGAGCCTGCGCTTCTGGAGCCTGTGCTCCGCAACGGGAGAGGCCACAGCAGTAAGAGGCCCGCATACCACACACACACACACAAAAACAACAACAGGAAGAACAGAGATAGAAAAGGGATGTAGGGAAGGTAAAGAATAGGTGTTATGAGAAAAACAGAAGTACTGAACATTAAGAACAGTGTGCAGTGGACTTCCCCGGCAGTCCAGTGGTTAAGACTCCACCTTCCAATGCAGGGGGCGCGGGTTCAACCCCTGGTCGAGGAATTAAGATCCCACGTGTCTCGTGGTGTGGCCATAAATTTAAAAAAAAACAGCAACAACAACAGCAACAACAAAACAAAACAAAAAACCAAAACGATGTGCGGGATTTAGCTGAATCTTGAAGGTCACCCTTGGCAGAAAAAAAAAAAAAAAAGAGTATACCAGGCACTCTGTAAGGTCAGCCAACATACTCTCCTGGGTTGGGGTGTTGAGGCAGAGGATTTTATAACAATGAACTCTGGAGATGAAAGGCTAAATGGATGTGCAGCACATATTATTTGCCAACTATTCTCCCTTAAACATTAGCTAAGGTACAGCCTTTAACAGAGGTACTAACACTGAGCAAAACAGGATGTATAGAAAGCCACTGACAGTCTCCAATGGGCACACAACTAAAAAGACCAAAAATTAACCACGTGAGTTCTGCTCGCCAATCCTCCTGCTGTCCTCCCCCCACAAAAAAACACATTTTTGACAGTGTCTAAGCTGTAACCTGCGAAAGCATCAGTTATAAACTCGGGCTGGGTTTTACAGACACCATACGTAGTGGCTGAATCATGTCCTCCAAAAAGATATGTTTAAGTCCTAATGCCTGGTGTCTGTGTTGGTGACCTTATTTGAAAACAGGGTCTTTACACATGTTATCAAGTTAACTGAGGCTGTACTAGATTAGGGTAGGCCTAATCCAATGACTAGTGTCCTTGTAAGGAGGCACAGAGGGAAGTCAGTCACGTAAAGAAGACAGAGACCGGAGTGATGCAGCTACAAGTCAAGGAATGCCGAAGACTGCCAGCAATGACCGGATAGTAGGAAGAGGCAAAGGAAGATTCTTCCCTGGAGCCTTCATAGGGAACATGGCCCTGACAACGCCTTGATTTTGGACTTCTAGGCTCCCAAACTATGAGAGAAGAAATTTCTGTTGTTTGAAGCCACCCAGTTGGTGATAATTTGCTATGGCAGCAGCCCCAGGACACTGACGCACCACATGACATTCTGGCTTAAAACTGAGCCACTCAGCCTAGTCAAGATGTCAGCATCTAATCTAGCCTGGGGACTAACAACACTGTAGACTCTACAGTGTGTCTCAGTAAGCTCAAGCCTTTCCCTTCGTCTGCCTCATCTGTGACTATCTCCTTTCTGCCATCTTAAAATCTGGCGCTGCACTGGTACGAGGGCGCTTGCAAACTCTCATTACCACCGCGTAGATGTGGGTGGATTACGGGGGATCAAGTGGGCCAGCGGTTGAAGAGGTCAAGGCCCCAGGCCATACCCCGTTTAGATGCTCTGCCCTGGCCAGCATCTCACAGAGTGGCGGAGTGGTGGGTCAGGGAGGAGATGGGTGGGTCAGAGCACACTCAGTACCAGGCCTGGAAAGATAACTCGAAGCTTTGCATCTCTTCTCTGCTCTATCACAGTAAGATGTGTGTGATCTTATCACAGTAAGATCTCAGATGCCTCAGAAAACACTAAAATTACATTAAACAAGAGGATCTTAAAGCTGATACTGAACCATTACATCAGTGTCCCTATTATCTTTTCTAGGTTGTCTGAGCATCTCACAATAGGCCAGGGCACAACTGTAAGTAATTACTTGTTAAACGTCTGTGCTCCCTTCTAGAGTCTTCTGGTTCAGTGCTGTATCCCCAGGGTCTGGTCAGTGACTGCCTGGCCTGTAGTAGGTGCTTAATAAGTATTGCCAAGTGAATGAATGGAAAACGGGGAGGGAGGAAGCAGGGGCAGGCTGGTTCCCCTGGCCCAGGGTTCCTGTGCCTTGGACAGTGCCGGGCACAGGGCATACTCACTGTCAAAGACGATGATCCTGCCATCGCCCCCACAGGGCTGGGTGTGATCCCCGAAGCAGACGCTGTTGCACTCAGTACTGGCTGCCTCCCCGTACTTCCAGTAATCAGGACTGTTTCCACAGAAGCAAGCATAGCCTGACTCCATCCCGGCAAACTGCCACGACAGAGAAGCAGCACTTGGTAAGCGTCAGTCAGGGGTGTCGGTGGCCTGAAGGAGCCTGGCAGGTTTGGCCCCCAGCAAGCAAGCACTTCGTCTTCCCAGCCCATGTTCCCCAGGGACCTCTGCCTCATCCCACCCTCACCACACTTCATTACATGTGGACTGGTAACTACACACCACCAAGGTGCTTCCCCTTCAGTAAGCATCCCTTATTAATGTTTGCATTTCTACTGTATTTAAGTAAGTTAAAGGCAGGGGGGAATCTCATTAACTTGAAACATTAATAATAATAACAGCTAAACACTTTATTGAATGTTTACTATGTGCCAGGTGGTAAATGCTTTAAAGTTAGTACTCACAGAAAACTTACTCTAGGCCCCATTTAACATTTTTATTTTTTATATTACCATACAGTACGACTATTTATATGGTACACAGTCCTATGAATTTTAACCTATGTATAGATTTGTACACCCACCACTACAATCAGGATACAGAACAGGTGCATCACCCCAGGAACCTTCCTTGTGCTATCGCTTTATATAATAGTTCTCCCTCTAGAACCCCTGGCAACCACTAATTAGTTTTCTACACTATAGTTTTATCTTTTCGAGTATGTCATACGCTATAGACTGAATGCCGGTGTCCCCCCCAACCCCCGAAATTTATATGTTGAAAGCTAATTCCCAATGTGATGGTACTTAGTGGTGAGACCTCTGGGAAGTGAGGGCTTGCTCTCATGAATGGGGTTAGAGCCTTTATAAAAGAGACCCCCTTGCCCCTTCTGCCATGCGAGGACACAGTGAGAAGATGGCCATCTATGAACCAGGAAACGGGCCATCACCAGACACCAAATCTGCCAAAGCCTTGATTTTGGACTTCTCAGCCTTTAGAACCATGAGAAATGAATGCTTGGTTTAAGCCAACCATTTTGTAACAGCAGCCAGAATGGACTAAGACATTGTATACTGTACATGGAATCATACAGTATGTTATGTTTTGAGAGTGGCTTCTTTCACTCAGCATAATGTCTCTGAGGTTCATCCAAATTGACGCATGTATTTTATAATTTGCTGAGCAGTAGTCTGTTGTATGAATGTACCACAGTTTGTTAATCCATTGAGTTGTTTTTAGTTTTTCATAATTATAAAATAGAGCTGCTATAAACATTTGTGTAGATTTTTGTGTGAACATAAGTTTTCCTTTCTCTAGGGTAAATACCTAGAAATGAGATTTCTGGGTTGTAATTTCTCTACAACCTCACTAACACTTGCTTTTGTCGTTTAAAAAAAATTACAGCTGTCCTAGGTTATTTATTATATGAAGTGGTATCTGATTGGTTTTGATTTGCATTTCCCTAAAGACTAGTAATATTCAGCATCTTTTCATGTGCTTATTGGCCATTTGTACATCTTCTATGGAGAAATGTCTATTCAAATCCTTTGCTCATCAGGGCTTCCCTGGTGGCACAGGGGTCAAGAATCCGCCTGCCAATGCCGGGGACAAGGGTTTGAGCCTTGGTCTGGGAAGATCCCACATGCCTGGAACAACTAAGCCCGTGAGCCACAACTACTGAGCCTGCGCTCTACAGCCTGTGAGCCACAACTACTGAGCCCGCGTGCCACAACTACTGAAGCCTGCGTGCCTAGAGCCCATGCTCCACAACACGAGAAGCCACCACAATAAGAAGCCTGTGCACCGCAACGAAGAGTAGCCCCCGCTAGCCACAACTATGCCGTGGAGCAACTAAGCCCATGCACCACAACTACTGAGCCTGCACTCTACAGCCTGAGAGCCACAACTACTGAGCCCGCATGCCACAACTACTGAAGCCCGCGTGCCTAAAGCCCATGCTCCACAACAAGAGAAGCCACCGCAATGAGAAGGCTGTGCACCGGCAACAAAGAGTAGCCCCCGTTAGCCACAACTAGAGAAAGCCCATGTGCAGCAACAAAGACCCAATGCAGCCAAAAATAAATAAATAAATAAATAAATATAAAAAAAAAAATCTACAGATCGTTTGCTCATTTTTTAGTTGGGTTGCTTGTCTTTTTATTGTCACATTGTAAGAGTTCTTTATATATTCTGGGCATTAGATTTTTATTCAGATATGTTTTGCAAATATTTTCTCTATTCTGTGAGTTGCTTTTTCACTTTCTTAATAGTGTCCCTGATACACAGACGTTTTAAATTTTGATGAAGTCCAATTTACCTATTTTTTCTTTGTTTGTTTGTGCTTTTGGTATCATAACTAAAAAAACCACTGCTTAATCCAAAGTCATGTATATTTGTACCCATACTTCTTTCTAAACTTTTATAGTTTTAGCTATTACATGTAGGCCTGTGATCCATTTTTAATTAATTTTCATATGTAATATGAGGTAGGGGTCCAAATTCATTCTTTTTCCATGTGGATATCCAGTTGTCCCAGCACTATTTGTTGAAAAGACTATTCTTTCCCCATTGAATGATATGGCACCCTTGTCAAATATCAATTAGCCTTGGGACTTCCCTGGCGGCCCAGTGGTTAAGACTTTGCCTTCCAATGCAGGGGATGTGGGTTCGATCCCTGTTCGGGGAGCTAAGATCCCACATGCCTCAGGGCCAAAAAACCAAAACATAAAACAGAAGCAATATTGTAACAAACTTAATAAAGACTTTAAAAAAATGGTCCACATAAAAAAGAAACTTAAAAAAAAATCAATTGGCCTTAAATAAATGTATGGGTTTATCTCTGGACTCTAAATTCTATTCCATTGGCTTATATGTCCATCTTTATGTCAGTACTATAGCTATTTTTTCAGTAGTATAATTTGAAGTTATGATGTGATGTAAGGACAGGGGTTCATGTTTTTCATAAAGAGCTCCAGTTCTCCAGAACCATTTGTTGAAAGACTATCCTCTCTCCCACTGAATTACCTTGGCATCTCTGTTGAAAATCAACTGTCCATCTAAGTGCAGGTCTATTTCTGGACTCTCTATCCAGTTCCATTGATCTATAACAAAGGTTGGAAAACTCCTTCTATAAAAGGTCATACAGTAAATGTTTTCAGCTTTGTGGGTCACACGGTCTCTTCTCAATGACTAAACATGAAAGCAGGCCTGGACAATATATACAGGAATGGGTGTGGCTGTGTGTCAATAAAACTTTTTTTTTTTTTTTTACAGAAATATGTGGGTGGTAGGATTTGGCCCACATGCCAAATCTGACTCATGATCTATGTGACTATTTGTATGCCAATACTACTGTCTTGATTACTGTAGCTTTACAGAAAGTCTTGAGATCATGCAGGGCAAGTCCTCCTAGGATGATCTCTTTAAAAATTATTTTGATTATTCTAAGTTCTTTGCCTTTCCATATAAATTCTAGGATCAGCTTGTCAATTTAAAAAATCTGGTATGATTTTGATTAGGATTGTATTGAATCTATAGATCAATTTGGGGAAAACTGACATTATAACAATATTGAGCCTTCTGATCTATGAACAATGTCTATGTCTCCATTCATTTAGATCGTCTTTAATTTTCCCTTGCCATGTAGTATTCAGTGTATAGGTCTTCAATATCCTTTGTTAAACTTATTTCTGTTATTTATGCTACTGTAAATAGCATTTAAATTTTTGTTTTAATTTTTAAAATAAAACTTTAATTAAAAATTATTTTTAAAATTAATTTTTAAATTGAAAATTTAATTGTTCACTTTTAGTATATAGAAATGCAACTAATTTTTGTATATGACCTTATAAACTGCAACCCTGCTAAATCTACTTATTAGTTCTAATAGCTTTCTCATAGATTCCTTATGTCTACATACATGATCATCTTGTCCATAAATAAAGAAAATTTTACTTCTCCCTTTCCAACCTACATGCCTTTTATTTACTTTTCTTTCCTTATTTTATTGGAAAGGACCTCCAATACAATGCTGATCAGAAGAGGTGGCAGTGGGTCTCACTGTTTGTTCCTGATCGTACATGTAAAGCACTGAACCTTTCACCACTGAACATAAATTTAGCTTTAGCGTTTTTGGTAGATGCTCGTAATCAAATTGAGGAAGTTCCCTTCTCTTCCTAGTTTGCTTATGACTTTTCTCATTAATGGGTGTTGTGTTTTCTCAAATACTTATGCTGTATTTTCATTTTGAAATAATTCCAAACCTACAGAAAAGTTGCAAGAATAATACAAAGAACTGCCCTTTCCCTCTCACCTAGAGACCCACATTCAAGTTGGCAACTGCCTTTGTAGAAAAGGATCCAATCCAGCATCACAGACATACTTAGCTGTCGGGTCTCCTCAGTCTCCTTCAATCTGGAATAGCTGCAGGCCTTCCTTGACCTTTGTGACCTTAACATTTCTGACGAATAAAGGCTATTTTGTAGAATGTCCCTCGTTTCAGATTTACCTAGTGTTTCATGCTTATATTCATATAACACATTTTTGGCAGACAATCACCAAAGTGATGTTATGCTCTTGACAGGTCAGGTGAGACACAATGTCTAGTGGCCCCATCACTGGTGATACTAACTTTGATCACCTGCATATGGTAGTGTACGCCAGTTTTCTTCACTGTAGAATTACTTGTTTTCCCTTTATGGTAGTATTTTGTGGGGAGATCTCTGAAGCTATATAAATATCCTATTCCTCACGCAACTTTCACTCACTAGTAAAACTTTTACTCACCATCCATGAGGATGTGGAATATTTACATACCTTGATATTTGTTCTCTGAATCAATTATTACTATGATGGTGGCCAAATGGCGAATTTTCTAATTCCATCATTTCTTCTACATTTATTAGTTGGCATTCTCCTGTAAGGAAATGCTTTTCTTCTCCTCATTTATTTGTTCACTTTTTTTTTTAACATCTTTATTGGAGTATAATTGCTTTACCATGGTGTGTTAGTTTCTGCTCTATAACAAAGTGAATCAGCTATACATATATCCCCATATCTCCTCCCTCTTGCATCTCCTTCCCACCCTCCCTATCCCACCCCTCTAGGTGGTCACAAAGCACCAAGTTGATCTCCCTGTGCTATGTGGCTGCTTCCCACTAGCTATCTATTTTACATTTGGTAGTATTCAGTTATTTTTTTATATCAGCGTGAATTTGCAGATTCTTATTTTATTTAATGGAGTATATTCATTATTCTTATTATTTGTTTTGAAGTTCAAATTATGTTAGATTTAGCCAGTGGGAGTCCCTCCAAGTGGGTTCCTGTGTCCTTTTGACAAGTCCCTCACATTCCTTACTTTCTTGTACAAGATGTTTCAGGATCATCTTGTGCTTTCTCAGAAAAAAAAACCCAACAACCTTATCTTGCGATTTCTCTAGAATCAGCAAGTTTCTCCAAGGAGCCCTAGTTCTTTTTAATGGAGAACAGTATTTATAAACCAAGATATGAGTGCTAAATGTGACCTTTACTACCAGTGTGGCACTGTTCCCAGGCCTTTTCAGTGGACAGACCTAGGAAATATACATGTATATACATACATACATACACACACACACTTTTATAGTTAAATTTACTTCTCTATATATATGTATCAGAAACCATACACTACACTAATAACTTCAATCCCTGTCCAACACTATAGACTTCATTCCAGTTTTCCCTGGCTTTCTTCTCTAATAATGAGAAACCTAGCTCCCATTATCCTCAATATAGTTACTTATACGCTCAATCTTTTGCAAGCAACCAATCCCTTGATCACGTTGGGCTAACTGCCTTGCTCAGCTACCTGCCCCACAGAGGCCCTGAACCCTGCCAGTCTATTCTCCTCGCTTGGGCCTGATTAATGATCTTTTGACTGAAGAAGGAAGGAAGGAAGGGAGGGAGAGAAGGAGGGAGGGAGGGAAAGACTTTTCTTTCTTTTTTTTGATATAATAAACAAGAGCATTACTGAACCTTCATGGCCGACGAATGAGTTTCAGATAGAAGAATGGATAGGAAGGAAAGAAACTATTTTGGACTGGTGTCCAGGCTAGGGCACCCTAATGTATCAAAGAAGTAACCACTACCTTGGCTTATTCCCAGATCCCCCACGGAGCCAGAGATGTCTCTGCTCATAACATGCAGGGGCTCAAGGACACATGTAACTGTGTTGGAGGTCAAACTGGGATGCAGATATTGGTGCTTTTCCTCCCCTTTTCTCGCAGTCTTTGGACAGAGTGCTGCCTCACGCCCTTGAATCCCAAACCTCACGCTTCCTCCAACTTCTCCTTGGCAGAAAAGTATACAGTCATATAGCTTCACAGGTTGTTTTTTAAAATTTATATGTTTTAAAGGTATCTTAGCAGAATGCACTTACACCTTTATCTTTTTCTATAGATACATAGCCACAGAACCATTACCTTGAACCTTTGACTCCGACAAAAACTGATACAGGTTTGTATGGTAAGTCTGTTAGACGTTTTACTGGCACCAGTTAGAGGAGGTGGGTTTCCATGATCCTTGTAGCAGCCAAGGTTTCCAGGCACTGAAGAAAAAAGAAAAACAAAAGAACTTTACAACATCTGGCTGTGAACACCAAGAGGGAAAAGCGTGTTGTGTCAGGTACTCTCATCTCAGCCAACATTTCCACTCCTAAGGTGCAAATGAATAACAAGCAATAAGCTTTAAAAATGGAAACCTTGGGCTTCCCTGGTGGCGCAGTAGTTGAGAGTCCGCCTGCCGATGCAGAGGACACGGGTTCGTGCCCCGGTCTGGGAAGATCCCATATGCCGCAGAGCGGCTGGGCCCATGAGCCATGGCCGCTGAGCCTGCGTGTCTGGAGCCTGTGCTCCGCAATGGGGGAGGCCACAGCAGTTAGAGGCCCGCGTACCGCAAAAAAAAAAAAAAAAAAAAAGGAAGCCTTAGTGTCCTCTGCTAGCTGCTATGTTTTTGTTTTATTTTGACGAGTGAGGCCCATATAACTAAGCCTAAGAAATTTTTCACCTGTTCAATATTGATAGAATTTAGTATTGATGAGAACTAGGAATAACTTCTTAAAAACAGAGAAGCTACAATATGTAAATTACGTTTCAGAGTCACTGGACAGCAAAAAAGCCCTTGGAAGCCCACCATCCTATGCCTTATGCCTCCCCTTGTTTCTTAAAAAGCCCCGCAAGTTGGTTTAACCAGGTCCTTTGGTGAATGTATTAGTTTCCTATTGCTACTGGAATAAATGACCACAAATCTAGTGGCTTAAAGTAGCATAAATTCATTATCTTAACAGTTCTGGAGGTCAGATGTACTAAATGGGTCTTTTGGGGCTAAAATCAAGGCGTCAGCAGAGCTGTGTTCCTTCACAGGCTCGAGGGGACAACCTGTTCCTTGCCTTTTCCGTCTCCTAGAAGCTGCCCCTATTCCTTGGCTTGTGGCTGCCCCATCCCAGCCTCTGCTTGCCCCCCTCTGCTTCTATCATCACATCACCTTCTCTGACTCTAGTCCTCCTGCCTCTATGTTACAAGGACCTGTGTGGTTACACTGGCCCACCTGGGTAATTCAGGACAATCCTCCCCATCTCAAAATTCTTAACTTGATCACATGTGCCATGTAAGGTAACATATTTAAAGATTCTGGGGGTTACAAAATAGACATTTTGGGGAAGGAGATTATTCTGTTTACCACAGTGAACATATTAGTGTTTCACACAATCAGATGGTCTGGTCTAGTAGAAAAAGCTGCAACTGAGAATAAGGAAACCTAAATATATATACCAACTGTGGTAGACAGCTTTCAAAGACGGCCCTCCATGATCCCTACCTCCTGGTGTTCATGCCCTTGTGTGATCCCCTCCCCTTGAGTGTGGGCTGGAAGAGTTACTTGCTTTCGTCCAACAGAATGTGGCAAAGTTGATGGGGCCACTTCTGTGATTGGGTTACAAGAGACTGTGACTTTAGTCTTGCTAGTAGACTCTCTCTATCGCCCTCTCAGCTTATATACTTTGTTAAAGCAACATACCATGCCCAAGATGTCATATGGCAAGGAACTGAGAATGGCCTTCAGCCAACAGCCAGCAAGGAACTGAGACTTTCAGTTTCTGCAAAGGCTGAATCCCACCGACAACTATGTATGCTTGAAGTAGATCCTTCCCCAGAGGAACCTTCAGAGGAGATCCCGGCCCTGGCAGACACATGAGAGACCTTGAAGCAGAGGACCCAGCTAAGCCATGCCCAGATTTCCTGGCCCACAGAAAGTGTGAGATAATAAATGTGTGCTGGGGCTTTCCTGGTGGTGCAGTGGTTAAGAATCTGCCTGCCAATGCAGGGGACATGGGTTCGAGCCCTGGTCCGGGAAGATCCCACATGCCGTGGAGCAACTACGCCCATGCGCCACAGCTACTGAGTCTGTGCTCTAGAGCCCGCGAGCCACAACTACTGAGCCTGCGAGCCGCAACCACTGAAGCCTGTGCGCCTAGAGCCAGTGCTCCGCAACAGGAGAAGCCACCACAATGAGAAGCCCGTGCGCCGCGACGAAGAGTAGCCCCCGCTCGCCGCAACTAGAGAAAGCCCACGTGCAGCAACGAAGACCCAACGCAGCCAAATAAATAAATAAAAATAATTTTTAAAAAAGTCATTAAAAAATGTGTGTTGTTTTGATTCATTAAATTTTAGAGTAATTTGTCATATAGCAATAGACAACTAACACACCTATATAACACATACTAAATATATGCTCATTGAATGAAGGAATGAATTTATTGTGAGCCATGGACAAATCAACCTCTCTGCCCCTTAGTTTTCCATCTGTGTTATTAATTTATGAATCACTTCACTATCAGATGAAGCCCTTTCCCTACGTTCTCTGTTTGGCTCCTCACAGTTTACATAACTACAGCTATAAAAAGACATGAATGAGGCCTGGTCCTAGAAGCACTTCTAGGTCAGTCAAGAGTTATACATTATCCAATTCCAAAGTGAGACATATAGATTCTTAGGAGGCACTTTTCCTTTATGTTTAAGACTGGAGAACAGCATGGTCCAGTTTAGTAAGCTTTATATCCAAACTAGTTTTTGGCATATAAAAATATACATGTATATAGGTATATGTGTGCATAATATATATATGTACACATACACACTTTTTAATTTCTGTCACCATCTACATTTAACCAGCTCATTTTAAATTGGCAGGAAGTTAACCCAAAGAGTCATCCTTCCCCCCTAAGCCAAGTGGTTACCCTTCTCCTTTGCATCACACATGGTTCAAATATAACAAATGTGGCTCACCACACAAATGTTAAAATGCATCTTTCAGAAACAAACCAAATCTCTATAGAAGCAAATGCAAACAGAAAAGCTCTAGGCAGTAGGAGTTCACAGTGTTCAGTGGGGGCCTAGCTTGGGAATGGCTGGATTTTAGAGTTTAAACAAATGCAGTGAGTTAAGTAAGCATCTCTAGTCGGAGGCATATCTTATAAGCCCAGTTTGTTAAAGGGGCTTTACATATGGAAACCTGAGCCATGCGTTTAATGGTTTTTAATAAGAGCTACTTGATCGTGATCGTCTTGGTCATTTACTCTGATTTCTCTCTCATTTATTCCATTATGTTCACAAATAAGCATGATATTATGTATTCATTTATAGACAGCCCAAGGCACATAATCATAAATGTTAAGATTAGACATAAACAGGGTCGTAGTTTGCATTGATGCAGCTGGAACCTATAAGCTTTATTCACAATAATTCGGTGAGCAAATCCAGGCAGCTCATGTTCCAGTGGGGCAGTGAGGTCCCAAAACGCACCGGGAGGTAGATCACTGGAAATCAGACCACACCATGCTGCTGCTGCTCCACCCCTCTGAATACCCATGGCCTTAGGTATCATCCTTGACACCCAAGTCAATCGCTTGCCAGACACTGTCAATTCTACCTCCTAAAATACTGCAGACACCTGTCCACGTCTCTATCCAGCCTGCCATTTCCCCCGTTTAGGCCACCGTTCTCCCACTCAGACTATTCCATCAGTCTCCTATTCCATTTCCCTGCTCCTAGGCTCACCCTATTCTAATCTAGTTAGTACACTGCAAGCAGAGTAATCTTTACAGTACATTCCAGGCAGAGGAAGGCCAAGGGCAAAGGCCTAAGGCAAGAACAACCTTGGCCTTTGCAGGAACACAAAGTAGTGAGTATGACCAGTGAAAGAGAGGGAAAAGCAGCAGGAGATGCAGAGGTATGCAGGAGCCCTGCCTAAAACCCTCAAAGCTCCCATGCTGCCCTTCAGGATAAAGTCCAAACTCTCTCACATGGTACACAAGGTCCTGCCTGATCTGTGCTGTTCCCCTACCCCACCCCCATCAGCATGACCCCTCTCTCTATCCCTCGGCTCACATTCTATATGAAAGCCAAGATAAATCATAGTGCATCTGCAAGTTTCCCACCTGCACATTGCTCTATGGCCTCTGGACTTTCTTACAAAAGTCTGTTTCTTCTGCTTAGAATGCTCTTCCCTGCTTAAGATTGCAGCCTGAGCATCATTTCCCTTGGGAAGCCCCATGGGCCTCCCATCATCCTCCCATCCCACAAAACAGGTTATACGCCCCTGCTGTGTAGTCCTACAGCAGCCTATGCTAAGCTTGATTCTAAACACTTGTTTATGTGTCTCTCTCCCCAGTTAACCATGAACAACTTAAGGGTAGGACTGTACCTTCTGCCCACTTGTATTCCCAGGGCCTAGCATGGTCCTAGCCATACAGCAGGTGCTCTAAAACTGTGTGCTAAGTGAACAAATGTGTCCCACACTGCCAGCTGAACTCATGGAGAGAGAGAGGTACCTCTTAGGCAGCAGGGAGTCGAGAGAGCAGAGCAGAGTGAAAGGCAGAGCTGATCTGCATCACGACGTCCACTTACAGCCAGTACCCATTGGTTTTGACTCCTCTCTGTCCTCTTTGACTATCTGGAAACACCATTCCAGATAACCAAGTTCTCCATTAAAGGTTAACTTTAAAACTTAAAATTCTATCTTTATCATTTTGGATGAAACTTTTCTAAAATGCATTAGCTATTTTTTTTTAAAAAACTTAGTTTAACTTACACACTTTTAAGTTTTTCTTGGTGGCTTGAGGTCACCAGATGTACGTCACCAAATGGTCCCAGACTGGTGTGCTTTTCTGTGTTCCTGTGTCCGACTTTAATAGTTAACCTGTCTCCGTGGTTACTGTTGGGGCAGCTGAACCCTCAGAACATTAGAACTGGAAGGAGTCTTAGCATCTACTTGCTACTGTTCGTGCCTGTGGTCCTTGCTTATCCTCTTCTTAATTTTCTGCTTCTTAGGCTTAGAAGAAAACTATCGAGCTTATTAGAACTGTGTGGAAAATAATAGTTTCTGAAAGAGGGAAGGCCTTTACCACTTCCCACTTTCGGCCATCCATACTGTAGCTCAGGGGTTGTTTTTTGCTTGCTCACTTCCCAGTTCTTGGCAACGTTCTGAAGAGCACTGGTGCTACCATCACCTGTCCAGAAGCAGCCAGCATTTTGCAGCATTCACAAATGTGGGCTTTCGGGTCAGAAGGACCCCAGGCTTAACTCTGGCCCCTCCACCATGGCCTTTCTAAGCTGAGGTTCGTCCACAGTGGAATGAGGAACAATATGGGCCTCAAAGGGTTCTTGTGAGAATTAAAATTAGATAATGTAAATAAAGTAAACACCACAAGGCCTGGCAATATAGTATGTGCTGAATAAACAGTGTTTGTTATCATTATATACAACAAGGCTTTCATCATTTACCACACCAACAAGAATAACCTGCTCGGTTAACAGAAGAGTAAAATGGGACTTCCCTGGTGGCACAGTGGTTAAGAACCTGCCTGCCAATGCAGGGGACACGAGTTCAAGCCCTGGTCTGGGAAGATCCCACATGCCGTGGAGCAACTAAGCCCCGGTGCCACAACTACTGAGCCTGCACCCTGGAGCCCGCAAGCCACAACTACTGAGCCTGCATACCACAACTACGGAAGCCGGTGCGCCTAGAGCCCATGCTCTGCAACAAGAGAAGCCACGACAATGAAAAGCCCACGCACCGCAACGAAGAATAGCCCCCGCTCGCCGCAACTAGAGAAAGCCCGTGTGCAACAAGGAAGACCCAATGCAGCCAAAAATAAATTAATTAATTTAAAAAAAAAAGAAGAGTAAAATAGCATTGACTTAAAAGATAAAGTCAAAGGCAGCCACCTTGGAAAACCGGGTTTGATTCTAGATATTAAAATATTAACCTCTTACATCTGGCTAGATACAGTGCACTGCCATGCGAGCCTTTCACATGAAACTCAGGTCCCTTTCAAGAAGGTGGGACAGGTGATGTGCTTCCTAGGTGACTGAGAAGCTGCAGTTCAGCAAGGTTAAGGGCCTTGCATGGGGACACACAAGATGGAACTAACTGGAGAGCAGAGGTCAGCTCTAGAGTGGCAGATTCTCACTCCACGGTATTTTTCTTGGTGTCCCTGCCCCCCCCTTTCCTCATGGGGACAGTCTGGGAGCTAAACGACAGTGACTTCCTGAGAATAAGGACTGAATCTGCAAACACGCAGTCCCTCAGCGCCCTGTGTCCCACAAGGCTGGCCTCTGAGGGCTGTCACTGCCTCTGACTCGCACTGGAAAGTGTGGCTCGAAGTCTCGCCAGAGAAGACACGTCATTGTCGTCTTCAAAAGCATGACTAGTCAACTGAGTGGATTTCCAGACTGTGTCCCACCCTTAGCTCTTCCCAGAAGCAGGGAGGAAAAGTCAATTTGAAAAAGGATATTTGTCCTCAGATTCCTTTTTACTTTCAAGACCACTTTAAAGTCCTGTTGCTTGGTCATGCATTTTTTTCTTACCAAAGAGGCTCCAACACATTCAAGTTTTAAAAATCATCTTAAAATATAAATGGACCCCTTGTTTATCATACTTGATGCTTTAAAATGTGACAGTTAATTACCAACAACCTCTTCAGATGTTCAGAGTTCCTGACAGAGATAAAAGTTTTAGAGGTGGCTGAGGGAAGATGGTTCTCTCTTCGGATTAATCCAAGAACTATTGTTCTTTTACTACCACAAGGAACTGTTGAGAAGCAACCAGGCAGGCCTCCTAAATAGCCATTACATTTGGATATGACTGTGGCCTCATTGTGAAGGTGCTAAACACACCTCCATGGGGGCCTCCACAGCCGACAGCCCTTTTCTGAGAACCACTGTCTCAGAGGACCTGCTACCTGCTACCGTAACTGCTGCTGGGTGGGGACAGGCCAAAGAACCCCACCCATCCTCTGGCCACAGCTGACTCCCACTGGGGCCACCAGATCCTCTCTCCCAGGAAGGTGGAACTGGATTCCAGTAAGTGAATTACAGGCACTGGACTTGTAGGGTTCAGTCAAGTAGGGATTAAGGCAACCAGCCACGTTTGGAGCACGTGAGTGGATGAGTGAGCTGATTCTGTTGGTCCACAAAGAGGAAGAAGAATGGACACCATACTGAGAGAGAGGCATAGACGGGAGGCCATGTGGCCCCAAAGAGAAATGGCAAGAGTGGGTACTTCCTTCCCAGGTTCTTGGGACACAGGTATTGACTTCTGCAATATATTCCCAGTGTCCTTCCAATAAATAAATCTCTTTTGCTCAAGTTAGCTTGAGTGAGTTCTATTCCTCGCAATCTAACAATTCCTGACAAACACAGAAAACATGGCTTTTATTGTACAAGCTCAATCTGAATAAAAATCTTCAGATGGTAATTTGCTTAAGAAGAAGTCCTGACCCATTACTGTGTTTTCTATTCCAGTGCTCTGACCAAATCTGAGATATTTGTTTAAGAAATCAGAAGCAGGGCTTCCCTAGTGGCGCAGTAGTTGAGAGTCCGCCTGCCGATGCAGGGGACACGGGTTTGTGCCCCGGTCCAGGAAGATCCCACATGCCGCAGAGTGGCTGGGCCCGTGAGCCATGGCTGCTGAACCTGCGCGTCTGGAGCCTGTGCTCCGCAACGGGAGAGGCTACAACAGTGAGAGGCCCGCATACCGCCAAAAAGAAAAAAAAAAAAAAAAAAGAGAAAGAAACCAGAAGCAAAGTTCTACATTTTAGAAAACTCTTCCCTGGCTGTACAGAACTCCTCTTACTTTTTCTTACAAATAAAAATTTGGTTCTTCAGAAACCATGCAGTGACTGCTTATTTTTTTATACTACAAGAATAAAGATTTTTATTAAGCATTGTAAGTTGCATTCAATAGCCTTCAGATACACCACACCACAACCCATATACAATCAGTCAAACCCAACAGCAGTTCATTCTTGCACAATCCATGACTTAAGGCAAAACTCCCTTCAACTTACAGTAAGACCCTACTCAGGTCTTGCAGGCAGGGACTGGGGAATTGCATCTTATTTCTGATCACTAATGTGTGATGAAGAGCATCAGGAGAATTATATAAAAATGAATAAGAAGTGATCTGATTTCAAAGTACATTGTTTGGAAACTGACAAAAACATCAAAATGATATAAGTATACCTGCTTCTATTAAATTCTTGATGGGAAAGTTCTCAAGAACAAGCAATTTGTTTCCTGCTACAGAAGGGGGGGGCGGTGACTGCTTATTTTAAATGTCATTTAACCTTGTGTGGCAGAGACTATCTTCTGTCTCAGGGACTCCACATTGGTGCCTCAGTAGCTGAATTCTCCCTTCCGTGGGAATAAGGACTAAGTACACATGAGATGATACCACTGGTGTCCTATCAGAGGACCAGCCAATTCAAATACCTCCTTCAGAGCATCAATAGGCTAAGCGTGGATTACTCCACACTCTCAGCCCATGACTATGAGCACACTGTACCCCATCCTGTCCATCTATAACTTCCGTTCCAAACCTGACAGCCACCAGTTTGGTCCAAGTCCTATCATAATATGGCCCCTTTCTACCTCTATAACTTTTTTTTAAAGTTTTTTTTCTTTTTTTGGCCATGCTGTGCGGCATGCGGGATCCTAGTTCCCGCATCAGGGATTGAACCCGTGCACCCTGCAGTGGAAGCATGGAGTCTTAACCACTGGACCACCAGGGAATCCCTCTACCTCTATAACTTTATTTCTAAACATCAATTCTCATTTTCAGTCACTCTGATTCTTCATAGCAGCCCTACTTATGTCTCTGAGTCTCGTTATCGACTCACCCAAATAAATAAGTAAACACCGCTTTTTCTTCCTCTTTGAAATTTTACCTTTAGGGGAAGGTGGTAAGAGTTCCTAAGGATCCTGACCCCCATATAACCCTGATGTATCACAGAGATAGTTCTCCTCTGGCAGGAGTTCCTTCTTTGAAACTTAATTTCTGGTGATATAATGCGGGAGACAGTCTCCAAAGGAGGGTCTAATCATTTCTCCCCTCCCCACTTATGTCATACATGTGTGTGACTCCCCACTTTAAACTTGGAATCAATTTCTTCTCCTCTTGAATCTGGACTGACCTTGTGACTTGCTTTGATTAACAGAATATGGTGGACTTCTGAGTTCACTTCTTAAGGGGACTGGAAGCTTCTCTTGGAAGCCAGCCACCCTATAAGAGGTCTAAGTATGCTGTTGGAAAGAGAGGTTGCCCAGGTAGAGGCCTGAAGCTGTCTTGGATGCCCCAGCCCCAGGAGAGCCCCCAGGTGGATGCAGCCACCTGACTGAGCCCAGGTAAGAGCAGTAGAAGCATGGCCGAGCTGAAACTCAGCCAACCCACAGAGTCAGGAGAAATGACAAGTTGTTGTTGTTTTAAGCCACTGGGGTTTGGGGTGGTTTCTGATGCAGTAACAGACAACTGAAACACCTTACTTGACAAAAGTTCAGTCCAAGTTCAAGAGGAATGATACAGCTGTGTCTCTGGGAAGAAGAGCTCAGTCTGACTTGAACTTTTTTTCTGGGACACCACAAATATCCCAGGCAAAGAACCACAGAGGCATCTTTTACTCTTCCTGCTGTTTCATCCCTTATATATTCCACTTGTCAAGTTCTGACTTCTTCCTAAATGCATCTTGGATTAACCCTTCCTGCACGATCTCACTGCTGCCATCATCGCCCAGGCCCTCATCTCCTGCGTTTAGAAATCTACACCCATTCTCTCCTCCCCAAACGTCCCTCCCCCGATCTACCCTCTAAGGGACACTGGGCTCATCTTCCTGAACGAGGGCTTTCAGCGTGTCAGCTGCCAACTAATCAGCCCTGGCTTTCAAGGTTCTGACCCGGTTCCTCTCTGTCTGCTCCTTTCCTCAGGCATCTTGGCTCCCACCAGCGTGCATGGCAATCCCGTGTCCTTCCTCCAAGTCTCTGTCCAGCTGTTCCCTGACCTGCTGTGCCCTGACCTGTCCAGCCCCATCAGCCTTACTCGATAACAATGCCTCCAGCTCCCCAACCCTCACGGAGCCCTCTCATCTTCAAAAACTCACAGCTCTCTACCTCGTAATTCAATCTTATTTATATAATTGGTGGGCTGGTCTCCAATTTTCTCCTGTGTTTATAACTCAGATTCCTAATTACATCATAAGATTGAGGGTAGGGACTATTTCTTATGTTTATGTATACTCCTTACAGGCAAGTGCTGGTGTAAAGATTTTACAGTAAAATTGCCCTTATTGATCTAAATGATTTTCCCTTTTTAAGTTATTAGTATGCTTTACACAACTTTGCTTTAGAACATTTTGGAAATGTGATATACATAACTGTCGCTGAGGAAAATGTCCATTTGGTTCAGAAAGTCTGTATTTTTTTAGTGAAAAATTAAATAATATCCACTGCCAAAAACAATGAGTAATCGAGTATATGCCAGATCTGAAACCATAAAACTGCACTGTCAGAACGAATGTGGGGCCTCCTGTGCTCCCCGAGTGCAGTGTCACATCAGGCCCCAGGGGAACGGCCTCCGAGCAGCTGAGGCACAGCTCCGGGGCCCTGGGGCCAGTCATATAAAGCAGGAACAGAAAGAAATAAAATGCAGGTCAGGAATAACCTGTTTAGGAATTAGATGACAGGAGCATGCCAATGGTGGTTTATGTCTTGGAGAAAGCACAGGCCACCACAATCCACGCTGTTACTTGCATGCCTTCCCTCTGCTAGGTCCTGGACTCAGAGTCATGTGTATTTTACTCATCTAATCTTCAAAATAACCCTGAAAGGTAGAGATGTGGAAACCAAGGCTCAGAGGAGAGTCATTTGGCCGTGAGCTATTAAGCGAGTAATGATTACAACCTAAGCCGGTATGACTCTGGAGGCCACATTCTTTCCACTAGATTGTGTTGTCTCTCTTCTTGGGAGAGATATGACATCACATCAGCAAGAATATTTAGTGAGCACCTGTTACAGCCTCCACAGTGCTAGATGTTGTGGAAGATTTTTAAAATATATGGCTCGAGGAGGGAAAGCCCCAATAAATTCCATCAGTACCCCTCTGTAAATAAACATACAGTCCAAGTAAAATGAGGGGGCCGGCTGAGCAAACACAGCTTTCAAAGAAACCCTCGAGTACCCCTCCACCTTAAGTCTCTCCTTCAGAGATTCCAGAGCTACCCCTGTGCCGATATTTGAACAGCTTAGTCCAGTTGGGAAAACAAAACTGCTCACATCAAGCAAGAATAAACAATCAAAAACAAGATTCTGACCATGCTAATTTGGGTAGTCTAAAAGGGTTCAATTAGACAAAAACATTAAATAATTGTAGTGGAAAGAGAGAAAAGGTAAAAAATGAGCCGGCATAATTCATATTATTAACGTTCATCTTTTCTTTGGCTACCAGCTAAAGTTTAAGGTTTCATTTTAGCTGTAAAGTGTTAGTGACGTGCTGAGATGTGTCTTTTTCAAGGTGAGGTTCAGCCAGTGCAATGGAAACACGGTGCTGGGAGAGACCCTGAGGCCTGGACAAGGCTGCTGATGCAGGGTTTCAAACAAAAGGTCCACTTCTGGGGAGCCCCTTCCCAGCTGAGAACAGCTGGGCCGGGAACACCCGCGGAGATGGGCCCAACAGTCTCCAGAGCTGGCTCTGCCTGCAACAAATGCTTCCTGGATACCATCGCAGCCTGCTTACTCCCGGGGCTTGGGATTTCCCAAACTCAAAGAAGAAAAGAAAATGACTTGGAGCTAACAGCTTGAACTGCAGACCCTCTGTCGCCACTGAGTTAATCCTTTGGTTTCTACAATGTCAAAAAGGCAATCCTAATAATTCAGCATACTATCAGAATTTCAAACTCTAATTCCCAAACAATCCACAAAGAAAAATTCTCAAGAATGACCTCAACAGTAGCCTGGATCCATCTCAAGGTTCCCGCTTTTAAGGAAATAAAGGAAATGGGGCTGTTCTCAAGTACTGGACAGAAATGGCACTGGTTTTGCCATTAGGAGTCCTAGATTCAAATCCTATTTGGCTCAGAGGGTAATCCTCATCAAATCACTTAACCACTCCAGCTTCATTTTCTCATCTGACCAAGGGGAGCAGGCGGGAGACGACATACCACCTGCTTCATAGAATTGTTGAAAAGGTTAATAAGATAATGTGAATATAAGTGCTGTACACATACTAGGTACTCAATAATAACTGAAATAAAAGCTAAAATGTTTAAAAATCAGTGCTGACATTAAAATGCAGAAAGTGCTGACAAAAACGAAACATTTTCTATAATTGAGAGACTGCTTTGACCACTACTACCAAAGTGCCCTTGGCTTTTTACTCAAAGTCTGAACTTTAAAAACTCAGTCTGAACTTTAAAACTTGAAGTCTGAACTTGAAAAACTCTTATTAGGGATCACAATCGGAAGGTTTCAAATCCTGTTTTGGGGGTTGCACTTTTGTAAGGAACAACAAATCTGTTTTAACAAAGTCAGGGTATCATTTAAATAAAAGGAAATTGAGTCAGTGAGACTGACCGAAGTTCCCATATGGCAGAGGTGCCATTGCTGGCATCCTCTTAGGCTGGTCTGGGAGAATATGATACAATCGCTACAGAACTTCTCACGGATTAGGAGGGAGAAACCTCACCCCATATCCCTAATACAGAGGCTTAAGAAGTTATGGAGAAATGTTTCCTTCTGACCCTCCACACTCCCCTCAGCCTCATCACTATCTTCTTGGGTCAAGTCTGTACCCAGAACATTATCTGGCCCCATCTAATTCTTCTCGGACCTCATCTCCTGTCCTTCCTTCTTAAAACTGATATCTCAGCAACACTGATTTTGCTTGGGAATTCACGTGTGCGTGTGTGTGTATACGCATGTAAACTGTTTCCTTTGCCCAACCCTAACACCTAGAACCTGGCTGCTTGAAGTGTGGTCCTGCAGTGCCAGCATCCCAGGGGTGTGTTAGAAATGCAGAGTCCCAGATCTGTCCCAGAACTACTGAATCAGAATCTGCACTTTAATAAGATCCTTGGTGATGGTATGTACCTTACAGTGGGAGAAGCCCTGAACTAAGACCCCACTCCTTCCAGAAGCCCTCTGACAAAGAGCAGGCCTGCCACCCACCGTGCCAGGGCAGATGCCCCCCTTTAGTGCTCCCATCCTTTTGCTCATCTCACTTATTACAGAGTATCTCACATTTGCTGATCTGTTTATATGTCGGCCTTCAGTCCTAAACTAGGGGCTCCCCACAGGCTGCAGATCATGCCACCCTGTGTCCTCTACTTTGTACAAGGTCTGGTATATGGTTAGAGCTTAAATAATGTCATTTGTCACAGCTAATGACTTCTAAAGTCCTTGTGATTTTAAACTCTAATAACTAATTTTAAATAACTAACTCTAATAACTAATAGTTTTAATAACTTTAAATAACTAATAGTTTTAATAAGTTTAATAACTAAAACTTTAATAACTAACCTTAATAAATAACTCAAATACCTGTGAGTTATATTTAAAAAGTACTACAATTTAGCTTAGTCATGTTACACATTTGAATCCAGATACTTTGAATGTATTTACACATTCACTTTTAAATTTTTTAAACGTTATAAAATTTTTTAATATTACAAAAATTATTTTTATAATTGAAACTTTCAAGTATACACAAAAGTAGGAAAGAATATGAGGCCCTTACCCAGCATCAACAAATAGCCACTTTTAAAAAACCATTCTTGGGCTTCCCTAGTGGCACAATGGTTGAGAGTCCACCTGCCGATGCAGGGGACATGGGTTCGTGCCCCGGTCCGGGAAGATCCCACATGCTGCGGAGCGGCTGGGCCCGTGAGCCATGGCCGCTGAGCCTGTGTGTCCGGAGCCTGTGCTCCGCAACGGGAGAGGCCACAACAGTGAGAGGCCCGCATACCGCAAAATAAAAAAAAAAAAAGGACTCTCTGTATATGTAAACGACCATGCCATTATTGTACCTAATAAAATTAAGAGTGATTTCTTAATATAATCTAATACTCAGCCTGTATTCAAATTTCCCTATTTCAAAGATGAATTTTTATAGTTGAGTTTGTAGAAATCAGGTGAATATTTAACAGCAAACCAAAAATAGCTCTCGGAGCCAACATGATAAATATCTCATGCCTGTGGCCTCAGGCCCTAATCAGGTATGTGAAAAAAATTATATCTGCCTTTAAGTGCCATTTGCAGGTTCTGCTCCCCCTCAACTAGATTACTTACTTTAAAAAACTGTACAAAACTTTTATAAGAATCTATAGGTAAAAGAACAAAACAAAAGCCATGCTAAGCATTACACAGCATGTCCCTCAAAAGCAATAAAATAAAGAGGAATTGGACTGGTGAGGATGATTATTTAACAACAGACAGATGCGCAAGGGGTGGACATTAAGCCAAATGATTTCTCCCTCAGTAGCCAAACCAATAGGACTTAGAGATTTAGAAGGCGGGACACAGAGGAGTGGTAAACTTGATGCTGTTGGAATTTCCTTTTAAAAATCTGTATTTCTTCTCTCTGCAATAAGAACGAGGTTTCTGAGAAACATACTGGCAGAAGCAGTTTAAACAGCAAATCCAATTACCTCAGAGTTGTTCTCCTTTTAACAGTAAGTTCTGATCCATGTTCCGTAGGTCAAGAGCACAGTTCAAATCTCTCTTTGCCCCCTTCTGAATCAGGCTTGTCTTTGCCTCCCTGCTCCTTTTAGCTCTCTACGTAACAGAAATTCCGGTCTCCACACAATGGCCCACCATTCAACCACACTCAGCTTTGTCCCTAAACATTCACTCCCCCTGGCTCCTGCTGGGTCTGTTATATTCAGATATGAACTTTCCAGGAATCTGATCATGTCACAGGCCTTTTCCTGTATGACAAGTTCAATGCTAATCATGAATAGCAGGCTTCACACAGAGGGTTAGCATTATTCATGATGACTCCACATCCAGAAATAGGGCAAAACTGACCTAAAATAGGCAGGCTGGATCTCAGTTGAGTCCACCAGGCAATTACCAAGGTCTCTTGCTGCAAACAGCACAGAAGTTTTTCTCAACTTTGTTAATCTGACACATTAGAAGCACAATGTCCTTCCAGACTCAAGGTCTGAGGCTCAGCTTCATGGGAAGCACTGGTGCCCACAGGGTGAACAGAAGGGTTTTCCGAAGAACCAAAGCCAGACACTGCTCATTCCTCCCACACCCCCAAACCAGGGGCTCCCCAGTTCTCATTCCCAACTTCTGTATGTCTCCCTACCCTGATCATTTCAAGACTGGCTTTAGAAGCTTTGGGAGAGTTACCAAAGGGCCTTAAGAAAAATAATATTTAATTTTTCTCTTTGGGGACAGTGAGGCACATCTGACAAATATTACAGATTAGAGGGAAATTTAGGTGGTTCATACTGTTTTGCTATAATTCTCTCCTCTGGAACTTAGTCTCAGTGACCACATGAGTCCACTCCCATTGGCCCAAATTATATTTTATAAATGCGAGTTGAGGATTATCTTTCCAAATAAAAGCGACCGGATTGAAATCCCCTCTTCGCCATTCCTGAGAGAATGACATAGGCTGGTACTAAAAGACTATCTTTGTGTAGAACAAATGGACCAAGGAAAATCTGCTTTCCTCTCCCCCTGCCCCTTCCTTTTTTACATAACTAGAGCCAAATGAGATGTTTTTCACTTTAAAAATTTGATTAAGCAGCCTGGGCAAAAGCCTAGTCTTCTGGTCTTTACTGTTTTCTCAATTTGGGGGACTGAATCAAGGTATATCAGGTTGGAAGGATAGCAAAGTGAGGGTCTGACTGCCAGACAGTCGTGACATGTGGAAGTTTAGTTCATGAAAGGTGAGCACTGGTCCCCTTGAGGCAGAATTCAGACCGCTGTGGTCGGCAGGAGGGAGAGGGTCGCGGGGCCCCACATGGACCTCCATACCCTCTCCACACACACCCTCCTGCCCTGAGGACTGGGAGAGGAGGCAGGGCAAGGGGTAGGTTTAAATCATAAGGAAAAAGAAAAAAAAACAGGTAGAATTATTATGAATGAGCTGTCCTTTTCTTCAGCTCTAGGAACTGAAAAACCTTGTTCCTTTGGCCTATTTAAGAAGATATTATAAACACTGCCTTAGTAAACGCCTTACAGTACCATGTTTGATTTTGGTTCCTGTACTCTAAATCTTCCCACAACAGTTTCCACCTTGTTTTAAAGTATCCTTCTAAGATCCCCTGCCACATCACATATTCCCTGAGGGTCAGGGTATCTTTCTGCCTTTGTACCTTACAGATAATAAACACTGAATACGGGAATGAATGAATGAACCAGTTAGAAAACAGGTCTTGTGCTAAAGAAAGAAGAAAGTGGGTTTTCCAGTAGTAGAGAGTGACAAGTTGTGAGTTATCATAAAATAACAATAGAACATATTTATGCTAATGTGAGGAAAGGGACTATCACATTGGCTTTGGAGGGTATCTAATTAGATATTTACTGAACACCATTTTTCAGGAGACATATCACATCAAATCTAAATAGTAAGCAGTATCATAACTTAGTTTTACTGTCTATAAAGGGCTATTCATTCATTGTAAAAAAAAAATTTTTTTTTGGCAGCACCATGTGGCCTGAGAGATCTTAGTTCCCCAACTAGGGACTGAACCTGGGCCCCAGCAGTGAGAGTGCTGAGCCCTAACCACTGGACCGCCAGGGAATTCCCTCATTCTAAAAAATTAATTCCCCAAAGTGCAAGGTACTTTTTTTTTTCTGGACTGCTACTGAGCTGGTGCCATCTCTATTCAAGAAAGAATCAGCATGAGGAAATCAAGCAGAAGCAGAAATTGTGGTTGGGCTTATCCATCAAGGGAATGGGTCCTGAGAGAACCTGAGAGTCCCGTTTCTGAAAAGCCTCCATAAGAGAAGTGAAAATCCTCAGCCCAGGTGGCTCCTCCTTTCACCTGCTTCAGGAAATCCACCTGCCTGCACTACCTGCCCCCGGCAGTGGCCTCCACTCTGCACGCCTAGTGCTCAGCGTCCCGAAACCTGCCATGGGTGCATTAGAGCCTTACTCTGGCAGGCGGGAATCTCACAGTACTTCCAGTAGACACCATCCTCGTGCTCCGCCACGTAGCACCAGGGGCTCACATCACCGTCTGGGTTTCTGTGGAGGGAAAAGGACACACCTGGTAACACTCCCATTGTTTTAAGTCAACTGGCTCATTGCTTTTCAGTTTTACCAAATGCCCCTCACCAAAAACAAACAAACAAAAAACAAAAAAACACTTCAGCTTCTGTGTTGTTTCTAATAATTCGTATAGATTTTAATGCCACCTCTTATGAAGAAGAAAAAAGTGGTAATACTACAAGAACAAAGCTATCCACTCCAACAGAAACTTCAGAGTTTGAGGGTGGGGGTAGGGAGTGAGTAAAGGTGAAATATGTTTACACAAATTCACTGCAGTGTAACTGGGACAATTAACCACTGAACAGATGATGCCAAACAGCACTGGCACCTTAACCATGAACACGGTGGTCCCATGGCTGGGAGAACACAGGTGCTCGCAAAACTACAGATAAGAATACGAATGGAGCAGGGACTACCCTGGTGGCACAGTGGTTAAGAATCCACCTGCCGTGGAGAAAAGGGAACCCTCCTGCACTGTTGGTGGGAATGTAAATTGATACAACCACTATGGAGAACAGTATGGAGGTTCCTTAAAAAACTAAAAATAGAATTACCATATGACCCAGCAATCCCACTACTGGGCATATACCCAGAGAAAACCATAATTCAGAAAGACACATGCACCCCAAGGTTCACTGCAGCACTATTTACAATAGCCAGGTCATGGAAACAACCTAAATGCCCATCGACAGACGAACAGATAAAGAAGATGTAGTAAATATATACAATGGAATATTACTCAGCCATTAAAAGGAACGAAACTAGGTCATTTGTAGAGACGTGGATGGACCTAGAGACTGTCATACAGAGTGAAGTTAATTCAGAAAGAGAAAAACAAATATCGTATATTAATGCATATATATGGAATCTAGAAAAATGGTACAGATGAACTGGTTTGCAAGGCAGAAATTGAGACACAGGTGTAGAGAACAAACGTATGGACACCAAGGGGGGAAAGTGGGGGGGGGCATGGTGGTGGTGGGATGAATTGGGAGATTGGGGTTGATATATATACACTAATATGTATAAAATAGCTAACTAATAAGAACCTGCTGTATAAAAATTAAAAAATTAAATTAAATTAAAAAAGAATCCACCTGCCAATGCAGGGGACACAGGTTTGAGCCCTGGTCTGGGAAGATCCCACGTGCCATGCAGCAACTAAGCCCTGCACCACAACTACTGAGCTTGTGCTCTAGACCCCGTGAGCCACAACTACTGAGTCACATGCCACAACTACTGAAGCCCGCGCACCTAGAACCCGTGCTCTGCAACAAGAGAAGCCACTGCAATGAGAAGCCCATTCACCGCAATGAAGAGCAGCCCCTGCTCGCCGCAACTAGAGAAAGCCCACACGCAGCAATGAAGGCCCAATGCAGCCAAAATAAATAAATAAATTTTTAAAAATATAATAATAATGTGAATGGAGTGAACGGTCAGGATGGAAACTTGGTGATTAGAGTCAAAGGCCCTGAAGATACGCAAACCCCCTTTACTTGGCAATTTCTCCTTTAGTGCTATATTCTAAGGAAATCTTTACTTACAAAGATGTTCACCACAGCATTTTCATAATGCAAAAAAGATAGAAACAACAATTAAGGATTGGTTAAACAAATATGTCCATATAAGGGAATGCTAGGCAGCTGGTAAAAATGTGGTGTAGAGACACATTTATTAATATGGAAAGATATTCACAATGTCTTGTTAGGTTTTTTTAAAAAGGCAGCTCTAAAACATGATGGATGACAACAATCCCATTTTTGAAAAGATATATTTAAGGAAGGATATGCACCAGACTTTGAAAGTATTTATCACTGGATGATGGGACTCCTGGTAATTTTAATTTTTTTCTTTTCCAATTCTCTTTATTTTCTCATTTCTTCTACAATGAACACTGTGTAATTTTTAAGCAATAAAGTAAAATTCACATCATGTAGTCTGCACTGACAAGCTTTCACCAGGATCAGGCCAGTCAACTCATGTTTGATAGAAATGGGTCCTATTTCCACGTCAAAACACTAACTTCTCAGGGAATTCTGAAAAAAACGATGCCAAAGAGTTTCACTCAGAACATACAGTCCTATAATCCTGGTACCAACTTCTGATATGGCAATAATAATTGCAAAAGACTTATTCCACATTTCTAAATGAGTGGCTTGGAATAAATGCCTTTAAGGTCTTTTCAACTCAGAGATGCCACGACAATAATGGGCAGCACTGCTGAAACAGAGCAAAAGATGGCAGGGGTTACTGGACACACAGAAAAGCCTCACCTCTCCTCGCTGCTTTTCAAGCTCCTTTTATTTGGACTCAGAACACTGGAAACCTGACACTCCGGTTAGGCCGGAAATGGGCATAAAGACCCTGCAGCCGGAGCTCTGGAGCAGCCCCTATCAGGCCTGGGAGGGATCAGCCTATTGTGTGGCCCAGAAGATAAGCTGCCCTGAAGCACAAAGGGTCCTTTTATTTTTTTTGTGCCCAAAGGCAGGTACCAGTGCCAACCCTGCTGTCCTGGCCTCTCTGCCTCCCCCCAGTCCAGATACGTGGAGCCAGAGAAGTGCGTCCCCATCACTGGCCATCTCGCAGACATCTCAACTGGGATGGGTCTGGAAACATCGCATAAGACAAACATGGTGTCGGATGTCAGCTGAGAAATCAAAGTCGGAGAATTTGTACAAAGCCCTTCTTTAAACAGTTTCACTGTCATTTTCCTCCCTCTATTCAGTGTTCAGCTTTGATGTAGTATTTGGTAAAGGCTTTCGAAAACAACTGTTTGTCATCAATGTCAAAACCATTCTGAAAAGCATCGGAATAGGTTAAAAAAAAAAAGAACAAGCAAATTCATCTTTGACTCTGCTGCAGTGCTAAAACGAAAGGCCCCAGCTCTCTGATGTGATAATAATCGACAATTTCAGTATCCCTTTTTCTGAAGGATAAACTGTTAGTTCAGGTCTGGTACATTCCATCAAATCAAAGGAGAGGACCGCAGCCAGCCAAGGCTCAGGAGGAAGGTGGTCCCCTGGCTCTCAGTGTTTTCTTAATGGATATTTACTGGTGCATTTCTGAGAGCCTAGTGGTAAACTGGGTACTAATCTATAAGAAAAGATTTTCTTGTCAGATAAATAAACTTCATTGGAAATTTAAAATTTACCTTAAAATCAGGAGCACGTCTGAGAAGGCTTGCTTGATAGAAGGCAACAGAATAACAGAATAATATAATAGAATAAACCAACAGCCTAATACCAAGGGACACTTTAGAACAATAAGATAAGTAACTATGTAAAAATAAAAAACAAACACTGGTTTCTCTTCCTAAATACTCTTCCCAACCCAAGCCAACTATTCCCATGAATAGGAAAACTAGGGGAAGAAAATAAGCCAGAAGTGGAGTGGGGTTAATTTTTTTAATTATGCAAGAAAAAAATGAATGAACATGTATAACTTTGAAAATAAAACATCAAAGAATTCTTTAATGAGTATGTGTAATGTTAACAATAAAATACAAATGATAGCGAAATGTGAAATAGCATATATACAAATTGTTACCTCTGGGAAGTAGGCCTTGTTGGAGAGGATTTGGGAGGAAAGAGGTACAATGGGGACTTTTATTTAAACAATATATATATCTGTTGTGTTGGAGAATTTTTTTTTGGAAAAACTTTTAATACTTTTATAACAAACAAATAATACAGTGTAACATATAAAATATAGCAATCAAATAACAAACTAAAAAATAGTGCAATAGCAACAATGGGGGAATGACCAGTTGGTACACATCAGAACCAAGGTGAAGCAAAGAGCTGAAGGCACAGGGATAAAGATAACATGGACTACAGGCCTTGAGACTTCAAGAAAAGCACAAGGGTCCTAGGGTGTTAGCAAAGGTACCTGGAGAGGGCAGTAGGTAAACACTGTGGCCCATGCAATGCAGGTATAAATATGTTGTCTCAGCTGGGTCAACAGTGCCATGGTTGAGATTCCAACATTCTGGTAGCACTGGGGGCACAGTGTGTAGCTCAAAGAGTAGCTTGGTGATCATTTTTCCCTGTCCCAATGGCTCAAGAGGCTGCCTTTGCACCTGTCCTATTAATAATTAAATTCAACACATGGCTGACCCATGAGTCATGTTACCAGGATCCTGGGTATAAATAGCTAAAACGTAGCTATAACCAAGGGTGCTCTGGTCCCTACTGACCAGTGATTCTCAACTTGTTTTGGATCACAGAAAACTTTGAGAATCTGATCAAAGCCATGGATCATCTCTCCAATCACAAGTACATGCTTGAAGCACCATGGGTCTCAGCCCCTGCGAGGGTCAGACAGGAGGTGAAAGAGCAAAGGAACACCTTAGTCTGTTGAAAAGAAGGAAACAGCACAAATCTGATGGCTACAGCTGCTCCCAGAGCAAGGTGGTACTGGGCTGGCAGGAGGTGGTACAACGCAGGGAGGGCAGCTTCCTTTGCTCAGAAGCAGAGGGAGGTTTGGGTCACAGATGGTGCTCTGCTTGCCCATGACATTCACAGCAGCTTAAGAAGCTGCGCTGTTTGTGCACTGTCTTCTGGGACAACTAAGAAAACCCTCTCAGAGAGACATGAAGCTATCAGACAGGAAAGCAGAGCTCTGAAAACCAGTATCAAAGCACCCCAAGTTGAAAAGAGTGGGTAGATTGTGTGTGTGCGTGCGCAGTTTTGGGAGAAAGATTTTTAAAACAGTAACAAGAAAGGCCTTGTGAGTTGGGCAAAAGAAGACAAAGAAGCCCTCCCTGTTGTGAGTAAGGCCAGAAGAAATGGGAAGAGGAGACCAGAGATTTTTTTAAGTACTGTGAAACCCCATCTTACCTGCAGTAGTTATGCTCGCCCAGGCCCCCCTCCCCATTGGGGTATTTCAGAGTGTTGTATGGATGCTGGAAAGTCTCGTTCCAGAACAGACATGGCTTCCCGCCTTGCAGTGCTGTCCAGTTCTGTGTTCCCCTATAATCTGCACCGTTGGCTGTGAAACATTCTAGGAGAAAGAAAAGACAGAGCAAACTAATTTTCTGGCAACATCTATAGCTTCCTCCCTCTCTGCTTGATGTTTTATTTGTTTTGTTTGGACCAAGCTAGAAATGGATAGTGTCTTGCTGATCCTGGACACAGTGGATTTAACATTGGTAGGGCTGAGGAAATCTGAAACGAGGTACCCTCCAAATGCTAGGCTCATCTTGGCACTCGCTTGTCTACAGACACTAGGACATTTTCCCCTGAAGTATACAGATCCCAACTAGGATATAAACAGGGAGCTGAACGGTAATGAAGCCTATGGAGTGAACCGGGAAACCCCCAAATCTGGGAAGAGTTGGTAACAGCCATCCGTGAGGAACTCTGGGTGCTCGGAGGGGGTCACTGCTCTCGCCAGCATCTCTGTGTGGTAACTAGAACCAGGTCACCAGCTGTAACTGAGCTCTCCCCTACAGTCTGAAAGGCTGCACTGACACTTGGATTTAATAAGACCATCAGATACAGCAACGTTTTGGAATCCCAATCACACGAGTCTGGGAATGACTCACATTCCCCGGTAATGAAGAACAGTCCTCCCCACGCTGTTTGAGATAGAGGTGCCACAAAACAGACAGTCAACAGGAGGGAACAGGGGCTGAGTTGGCATTTTCTCTCACCTCTTTCTGAAATTCGTTCCTACAGGACACATTCAACATGGTCTGAGGTCCGTTTAATAAAATGACAAAATCCTTGCAGGTGCAGCAATGTGCTTCTAAAATCTGCCTCTCAGGGACATCCCTGGTGGTGCAGTGGTTAAGAATCCGCCTGCCAATGCAGGGGACACGGGTTCGAGCCCTGGTCTGGGAAGATCCCACATGCCGCGGAGCAACTAAGTCCGTGCGCCACAACTACTGAGCCTGCGCTCTAGAGCCCGCGCGCTGCAACTACTGAGTCCACATGCTGCAACTACTGAAGCCCGCATGCCTAAAGCCCATGCTCCACAACAAGAGAAGCCACCGCAGTGAGAAGCCCACGCACTGCAACGAAGAGCAGCCTCTGCTCGCCACAACTAGAGAAAGCCCGCGCATAGCAACGAAGACCCAATGCAGCCAAATCAAATCAAATCAGATCAAATCAAATTAAATCTGCCTCTCAGACTTTGGGGGGGATGGGAACTTTAGCTGAGAGGATTTCCCCCCACATGTTGCATGCATTAAATTCACAGAGGTTCATGAGAAAGGCACAGTACAAAGAGCAATTTTTAAAAATTAGCTTAGTTGAAACTGACAGATAGAAGCACTTCAAACACTTTTTAAAGATGTATCACTAGGAACCTGACAATCTGGGGGAGTTACATTAACATTCTTAGCTTTATTTCTTTCCCTCTCCTGGCATGTGCTGACCCACGACTTCCGGTATGAAGGACTCTCACTGCCGGCTCCTGCTGCAGTGCATGTGCCTCCTCTGGCCTAAGCATGTGCACAACACAAGCACATCTATATTCTGAAAGATATTCCTTTTACTATTTGAAATCTACCTGCTAACCATCTCTCTTCCTGTACCCCCTTCCTCTCCCTATCTGGGCCCTGCGTTTCATCTGGAACAGCCCAGTTTTATGGACAGCCAAAATAACCTGGACTCCCAGGCTGCAAAGGACACCCTAGCACTTTATCGTGCCTGGTGTGACATTTACATGTTATGAGAAGTGCAACTCATCATGTTCCAAGACAACCGAACCCTCCACCAAGAGTCTGCATAAATAAAAAAGTTCAAAGGTAATTGAAGGAGGCAGCTCGGTACAGCAGAAAATACACTGAACCAAGAGCCTAAGCCCTGGCTTCTTGTCCTGGACCTGCTGCTGACCAGTTGTGCAACCTTGGACGAATCACCACAGTCTGCATCACCGCTGATGTTTACAGAGTGTTCTACCGTGTGCCAAGCTCTGTGCTAAGTGCTTTACAACAACTCACCACCAACCCAGTGGGGAGGTCCCTTAATACTCCCATTTCACAGATGAGGCACCTGGGGCACTCGATCACACTCTATACTGCCTCCGACAGAACACTTCGGCATCATCCTTGCTTTCCCCATGCTCTTCCTCACCCCCATTTCTGCTCATCAGCAAGTCCTGTTGACTTTCTTCGAATATGTTCCCTGAAACCCCCCTCTCCTCTCCATCTTGGGTGCTGCCACCTTCTTCCTGTTCACCATCGGAGGACAATACGGTCCTGTTCAGGTCTCACAGCTTCGACTTTCGTGCTCCCGCAATGCATTCTCTGCACAGGGCTCAAAGTGCCCAGGAAAACGTGAGCACTGGGAACAAAACCCAAAGCCGTCATCCTTGTCTGTGAAGCCCCCTCGATGTGGCCCCAGGCCCTCCCTCCACCGGGCCCGAGCTCTTCCCCTCATCACGTGCTGTGCTCCAGCCACACTCGTCTGCTTTTAATTCTGTAAACACACCACGCTATTTCCTGCCCGAAACGTTCTTTCCCTAATACTTCCCATCACAGACTAAATATTACCTCCTCAGAA
The DNA here is from genome assembly GCF_964374135.1 of Grampus griseus. Taxonomy (NCBI): domain Eukaryota; kingdom Metazoa; phylum Chordata; class Mammalia; order Artiodactyla; family Delphinidae; genus Grampus; species Grampus griseus. Next base: position 21,956,296 of record NC_139006.1, on the reverse strand, counting down.
AACCCTTACCCACCATCTCCACTCCTGTTTTTCTGCCCTTCATTTTCTTGCTTCATAGCATTTATTATCACTAGGAATATATATGATCTGCTAGAGAGAAAGAAAGAGGGAGAGCGAGACTCACGTGTGCCCATGTGTGTGTGTGTGCGTGTGTGTGTGTACCACACCAGAGCCCTACCCAATCCCAAGGTTAGAGTGGGATCTGGGAACCTATATTTCTAGAAAGCTGCTCAGGTGATGATTCTAAGAACATCAAGCCAATCTTTGCTAATTGCTAGAATTTTAATTGCTATGTGTTAATACATCTTTTTCTGCTATCAAAAGTGGTTGAGGGTGGCTTGGGAGCCAGAAATGCTGGCCGACCACTGGAAGGCACTGGAAAGCCTTAGTAATAGACAGCAACCTGCAGGGCAGTGGGGTCGGTGTTCCCGGAGACTCAGATGACTTGATTTGTAACACAAAAGAATGTGGTAGCCATCCACACAAGTGTCAGCCCTCAGGAATGGAGTGAGGTGGCATCTGAGACAGGGAATGGGTAAGAGCAAGCCTGTTTGCTTTAGTCTATTCCTCCTAGACCCAGTCTTATTCTTAGCTATGCTAGGGAAATGGAGGCAGTGTTACCAGATTTGACAATTATTTTTTTAACAGACTTGTCCAGTGCATGTCAATTTTGGGGGGGAAAAAAAAAACAAACTTGAACGTTCTGGATTAAAGTTATGTGTGCATCTTGATTTCATCAGAATACTGGGGTGTGCACTAGGTAATGAGGACCCCGCCTCCCTTGTTTCCTACCACTATGAAACTGGCCTAAGCTCTGGCTAGACAAGCAAGGAGTGGATTAAACCAATAAAAAATAAAATATCACATGGCTGGTTGTAATATTTATGCATTCAGTGAAAGAGAACAAGCAAAGGTGATAAATCTAATGTCTACGATATTATTCATTAATTCAACAAATATTTACTCAACACTATGTGTCTGGCACTGTTCACAGCACTGGGACAGCAGTGGTGAACACTCTGTGTTCCTAGAGCGCACATGCTCACAGGGCTTCACGCTCATAATACACCAATCAAAATTAACACTAGCCAGTGAGAAGTGCTACAAGGGAAAATGGAGTTAGGGGACGGAGATGGAAGGGTGGGGGTTCTCTTTTAGAAGAAGTGGGTCAGGAAAGGCCTGGAAAGGAGACGAGGGGAGGACGAGGGGAGATGTGGACAAGGGGAGGAAGCGAACAACGGAAAGGACACGGGAAGGGCATTCCAGGCAGAGGGCACAGCCAGTGCAAAACCTCCGCAAGCAGCAATGTGCTGGGGAAGGCTTGGGGAACTGTGAGGCAGCTCCTCTGATCCGACCAGGTAGGGTGAGTGCAGGGGAGGGTGGTGGGAAATGAAGAGGAGGAGGAGGCAGGCAAGGCCAGGACATGTAAAGTCTTGAGGGTCGTATAAATTAGATTTTGGCTTTTGTTCTAAGAGTTACAGGACGTCATTGGAGGGCTCTGAGCAGAGAAATGACACGATCTGACTTATCTTTTAGTAGAACTGTAGCTGCTGGGTGGAGGAAGAGCTGTGTAGAGACAGCTAGGCACTCAGCAGGGAAACCAGTTAGGTGCCTACTTGCAGAAGGATGAGCTGGAAAGAAGGATGGCTTGGGCCAGGCTGGTAGCTGAAGGATAGGAAGAAGTGCCCGGATTCCAGATGTATTTTGAAGGTAGAACCAAAAGTATTTGCTGGGGTCCCAGAGAGAGAGGAATTAGGTACAACACCAAGCAGCTGGATAAGCGGTGTTGCCATTTACTACGATGGGGATGACCCAAGAGGCACAGAATATCTTGGGGTGGAATCAAGGCTTTGGTTTTGGATAGGAAAATTGGATGGAGATACAGAGTAAGCAGACGGCTAGATGAGCCTAGAGTTGAGGAAAGAAGCCAAGGCTAGATCCAGAGTGTGGAGGTAACAGCACTTGTGTGGAGAGAGAAGACATCTGGGGCTGAGCCCTGGGGCCCTGCAATGTTTCAGGCCTGGAAAGAGAAGGGCCCAGCAGTGATGTGCAGCCTGGGAGGTGGGAGAAAAGCATGTGGGTCTCAGAAGGTAAGGGAGAAGGTGTTTTGAGAAGAGAGGAATAAGAAGCTGTGAAAGCACTTTTATTTCCTCCCTGTCTTCTCCAGTTGGAACCCATTCCATTCATCTCTGCTGGACCTTCCTCTCCATCAGAAATCTTTTGCTTTGGGGATTGAATGAAAACAGCCATTAAGTTAGATACAAGTCTGACAAAAACTTAGTAAATACAGAAGAAAACTCCTTAATAAAAACTTCCAAGGCTGGCATCAAAGCACTCGGAATTAATTCTACTTTTCTAAGCTGGCGATTCCTTATCTTTTTCTCCAGCACCAAAACCCTCCAAAATATGGCATATGGCATTTATTTTTAAAAACTGGAGATGCGGGCTTCCCTGGTGGTGCAGTGGTTAAGAATCCGCATGCCACAGAGTAAATAAGCCCGTGCGCCACAACTACTGAGTCTGCGCTCTAGAACCCATGAGCCACAACTGCTGAGCCCACAGGTCTAGAGCCCGTGCTCTGCAACAAGAGAAGCCACCGCAATGAGAAGCCCGCGCATGGCAACAAAGAGTAGCCCCCGCTTTCCGCAACTAGAGAAAGCCCGCGCCCAGCAATGAAGACCCAACGCAGCCAAAAATAAATAAATAAATTTATTTTTTAAAAAAAACCTGGAGATGCTACTTTCATTGAAATTCTCTGGAGATATATGGAATCACATTAGGGTATACAAATCTTGGGTGAGAATCTCTGCGCAAATGGTTTTGTGCAGACCAACTGTTTTCTGCAGGACCTGCTGCTGCATGAAGGCCTGGAGGTCATCCCCATGGTAGGAAGATCTGAGGACAAAGACCATGTCTGGGTGAAAGTTCAATACTCCCCATTGCTAATAAAGGCAAGCTTGAGTTTTCTCTCATAAAACTATTATTGTTTATTATGTTTGGAATTCAGAAGGGTCGGTATAAAGACTGATTGACTTGATGGCATATATATTCAAAACTTTGATATTTATCCCTCAAATTCTATAGGCTCTCATACTCGCATGCTGTATGTAACATTATTTGAAGATTTCAGTTGATTTAGAGGCATGACCTGTAGAGGACCTAGAAATATTCCCAGATACATTTTCCACAATACAATTCCCAAAGTCTGTCTACCTAGTGATTTAATGGGCAGTTATCAGGCTACCATCAGGATAGGAAAAATATATATGGTTTGAACCCTATGTTGAATCCCAGCATTCAGTGGATAAAAAGTAAGGAAAAAAAGGTACGTTTTTCTTAATCAACATTTAAACTGTGGGATGAAACACATCTTTGTTTATATATGCTACTGAAGTCACATAATTCAATATCTGTACTTATTATAAGTGAAGAAAATGCCAAGTTAAGAGAACCAGGCAATTTAACTCCTGACAGGTTGCACGTGCACTGCATTTTTTAAAGTTCATATTTAAAACTATAATGATGTGTTTTAAAATAATCAAAACTTGACATATATGAGATGGTGGTAGGAAAGCAAAAGACATTCTATTCCTTGATAACATTTAATAAAGTTGAAGAATAAGTTCTCAATGAAGCTCTATAACTAGGTCATTCCTAACTACACTGTTTGCCTGAAACCACACTATTGAGGTTTTTCTCATATTGAGTCTTGAATTTTCCTGGTTTTCTGGTAGCTAATTACTAGTTAGATCTCTATTATATGATGTTTGTGAGAGTCACTGTTTTTAATCCATCAAAGCTGACTTTCTGTTCCATGTAGGACCACTCAGCATCTCTATTGATCCTATGTTGGAAGAATCTGGCTGGTTTTAGCCCAGTTTGAAATTAACATGAATCAATAAGCATTAAATTGAATTATGGCATCTTAAAATAAGAAGGCAGAAACATTTTCCAGTGGGAACATCTGTTCTTTTAAAGACATCTATAAAATTTGGTAGGTGGGTAGATTATAGAAATACAAGGCTTAGTTGAAAAAGCTCCGTTTAATATACAGAGGGCAACACAAGAGTGTCGTCAGATGTTTGCACAACACACCTGATGCTCTGTTGGGTTTCCAGTACAGACTGGTGTCCAGTGGGAACTCATGGGTAGGTCTTCAAAGCCTATGGTCCCTGGCAAAATCGCCTTTTGCCCTCAGACACTCCAAAGCACTTCAGGAATGCTTATTTCAGTTATGTGGAACCCCACGGTAAAGAGGCACGTGGCCTTGGGAAGGCAGGGGTTCCCAGACTTTCCCATCCTAACACAGCTGAGCCTGTGAGAAGACACTGTGCGTCTTTAACGCCGATGGCTCCCCAAGGGAAGAGATTCCCATGATTACATGGAGGCAGGCGATCAGGTCTAGATCACCTAGATTACTTAGAGAGACGGTAGGAGGGAGGGGCCTTCTAAGCACATGGTACATATTGAGAATCACTGGAAGAAAGGGGAAATGACACCAGACGAGTAGCTGACACTGCGGGGTTTGAAGAAATCACCTGGATTTGGGGCTCCATTTCTTCACTGGTGAAACAAGGGGACTTGAGACAGGTGGTCTCAATATCCCTTCACACTAAACTCTAATTTCAAGATTCTAACAAAATAGAACTGAGGCTCAAAAGTCTGAGGGAGTGTGACAGGAAAGGACTGATGGCTAAAATCTCTCCCAGGCTTAAAATTCTCTAATTCTACCTATTTCTCTAATGGAAGTGAGAATTCTATGGAAAAAAATAACTCACCTTTATGTGGGCCCGCCTTCTGAAGAGGCATTTAAGCACTCTTTTTGTTTAGAAGAAACTACATCTTCAACAAATAAATTTCAAGAAAAAAAAAGAAAAAGAGGAGAAACCTCTAGGTTAATAGAGACTCAAAAGTCACATCACCTAACTGTACCTGGCTTCGGTCCTGGTTTGAACGGTAAAAACATCGATGAGACAACCAGGGATATCTGAAAACTGATTACTGACTGGATATTTGATGATATTAAGAAATTACTGCTAAAATTTTAGTTGTGATAATGGTAGTGGTACTGCTACTATGTTTGTTTTTTTAAAATATTTATTCATTTATTTAAGTTGCGCCAGATCTTAGTTGTGGCACGTGGGATCTTCGTTGCAGCATGTGGGATCTTTTTTTTTTTTAGCTGCGGTGTGTGGACTTCGTAGTTGTGGCACACGGACTCTTACTTGCAGCATGCATGCTGGATCTAGTTCTCCGAGCAGGGATCAAACCCAGCGCCCCACCCCCCGAACCCCCCCCCCCCGCCCCGCCGCCCCGCATTGGGAGCACGGAGTCTTACCCAGTGGACCACCAGGGAAGTCTCTGTTGCTATGTTTTTGAAAAGAGTTCTTATCCTTTAGGGATACATACTGAAATATTTACAGATAAGATGATATGATATCTGAGATTTCTTAAGAAATAATCTAGTTGGGGGGATGAAAGAGGTAGAGATGAAATACTTTGGCCTTGGTTTATGATTGTGGAAGCTGGGAGATGGATACACATGACTTCCTTACACTTTTATTTTTGAATATGTTCTAAATCTCCCAAAGCAAAATTTTTTGAAAGGACATCTTGAAAATACTTACTAACATGTTGTTTTACAATTAATCTACCTTAGTTTCTTTTCAAGAACGATAAACAAACTCAATCAGCCATAAATTCAGTCATCTAAAATCAAGACAGACATTCACCTACCATGTTCTTAGACTATGTATTCACAGTTCAAATGACCAGAGGACAAAGTACTTTTGTACTTTTGCCCAAAGTAGAATTACCACAAAAATAATCACTGCAATTATTTATCAGTAGCTTTTCCATTAAAATATCTTTTAGATCTTCCTTTTCATTCATGGGAACAATGTCAGAAGAAAAGGCCATACCTCTCAAAGTTATTTTAACTAAAGAATTCATACTTTTGGAAGGAGACCTGAGGTCTTCTATTTGAATCTCCAGTTTATTCATCTCTATTAACAGATAAATACTTAATTAAAAGACTATTTTAAGAAAAACTGAACATATCGTAAGCAACAGACAACAGGTTTAAATCCAGAAGACCCACGAAAACACTTCAGAGAGGGGTCCTTATTATTTGCTATATAAAAATTGGAAAAATAGATAATTCTTGAGGCAGAGCAGGCCCAGAATGCAGTGCTGCTTGGGTACCACTCCTCCCATCTGGCTCTCATCTTGAATATGCTCCACTCCTACCCAGGCAGGACCCACTGGAAAGCATGCTGTGGCTGTCACTGTGAAGGACATGTGTTTTTGCTAGGAAGAGTCACCATGAACATGCAGTAGTGCTTGAGGAACTTACATTCATCATTTAGGATATTATATACAAGTACACTCATCAAACTGAAGACCAGGAGATAGTTCTTAAGAAAGAATGACCATTAACCTATCAACATCTAGCTCTGTAACATATACAGAGAGATTAGGCCAAGCCTCAGTGAAAGCATGGACTCACTAAGTTAGAAGTTACTAGCTCAGCAGAACTCTACGAAAAACATTTCATTAATTAACCATGGGCTTTACTGCCAATACCAACAGAACATATTCTATCATGGTGTGGTGATGGCACCTCTCTCGGTGTAATGTTTGAGTATAAATGGATCTACTTTAGATGTTTATTTATAAATATCCTCTTCAATCTTGAAATAAAATTTCACACTAGAGTTTTCACATAAGGAAACGGGAAGCACAATAAGATGTTTTAAAGCTCAAAGTCCAGTTCTCTGATGGACAATAACTTAGTACATTATAAATCAACTCTAAAGGAAACAAAAAAGACAAAAGATGGAGAACTATTTGAAAGCTCAGGGTCTAGAGGAGAGAGCACTATACTCCTATGGAAACCAGAGGCTCTAAAACAAGTCCCACAGCACCTGCTGCCCCAGCTCTTCTAAGATTTGATCAGCTTGATCTATAATTGCTCAAGAAGCACCTGGCCCTGCTTCCACTAGCCCGTAAGTTTCTTCACTCATCTTTGTATTCTCAGCAACTACAGAACAAACAGAACGTGCCTGGCAAACTTTTGTTGAATGAGGGAATCAGGTGTATGGAGGGCTAAGGGGAAAAACCCATGACAGACATGTTCAGAGTGCCCTGGTTTCCTCACCAATTTGTGCCTCCAGGCTAGCTATCACGCCCTACCTAGCAATGACCTGGGAGAAGTTCCAGAAAAGCTCATATAAATCAAGTATTTGAAAATCAAATGCTTGCTATTTAAACCAGGGGAGTCTGCTATTTAAATGGAATCCACGGTAGAGCTACTTGTAATAGGGAATAAGCAACCCCCTTTGTAATGAACACTCATGTTGATACTGAGTTTGCTTTCAATGGGAGACACCTGGCTCAAATCTACACCTTGCCTCACCATCACTTGAGCAACACTATTTCACGCTGTCTGAAGCTCTCAGTCAGACTAAAAAGGAGATAAAATAAACTGTTATAATCCAGCTTTTGCACAACTTTCATCAGTATTGCCTGTACCCTATTTTTAATTTCAGAGGGCAAGAAAGTTCCCCAATAATGGAGCCCTGGAGGGCAGCCAATGCTCCATGGAAGCCAGGCTCTGGGCTATTCAGCTTCCCTTGGTTGACGTGGGATGGGCAAGTAATACAACAGTCCTTGAATGGGGAGCTAGCTGACTGCCAGGTAGACAGCGTATCTCTAGAGAACATCTTTAAAGTAAAACCCGAAGCAACAAAATTGTCATCTTCTAAGAACCGGTACAGGGATGAGTCCTAGTCAGAGATGCTGGGCATACAGTAGGCATTTGATAAGCGTTTGTTAGTTGGTCCCAAGATAAAAATATGACTCAAGTGACAAGTTTCAGAAGTTCTGGCCATGGAGACAGCTTGAGGCAGAAGGAAAGTGTCAGTGTAGCACTGACTTACAAACAAGAACAGGCGTTGCTGTCACCTCTAGTCACCCAGAACAATAAGGGCAGATGGTGGCCAACAGACTGATTTGCTAGTCAAAGGTTTAAAGTTTCATGTAATGTTTCATGGATCTAGAGTAGGGTTGTCAGATTTAGCAAATGAAAGTACAGAATGCCCAGTTACATTTGAATTTCATATAAACAACGAATGATTTTTAAAGTATTCCCAAATATTGCATGAGACAAACACAAAAAATTACTGTTTATCTGAAATTCAAATTTAATTGAGTGTCCTGTATTTAATCTGGCACTCTTACTCTAGAGAAAGTGGAAACATACGGTGACCCACAGACCTTACTCCATTAAGATTTCTGAAACACTGTTCACGGAAATGCTTAAGGAGTTTAGATATGGACAATGAAGAATCTATTTTCTTAAGAGTGAAAAAAGATGTTGATCAGAGTTGCCTACTCCGAGGCCACAGTGAAGGGAAGGATAAGAGAATAATATAATTAGGACACGGTTTCTCGACCTCAGCGCTACTGACGTTTCAGGTTGGATAATTCTGGGGGGGAAGGGGGCCGCTGTCCTGTGCACTCCAGGATCGTAAGCAGCATCCCTGGCCTCTCTACCTGCTAGATGCCAGTAGCACACCCCTCCCCGCCACACAGTGAGTTGTGACAAGCAAAAATGTCTCCAGATATTGCCAAGTGTCCCTTGGGGGCAAAAAATCTCCTCTAGTTGAAACCACTGACTTAGAAGAAATGGTCAAATAAACAGAAAGTGTCATATCCATTAACCAACCGGTGGTCATACAACAAAAGATTCTTCTCAAGGGAGAAATTTTCAGCTCACCCCGGGGCTGCCTCGGGATGAGAGGGCTAGTCATTTCAGCTAAGACAATCAGAAACCCTTCATCCGCCAGAAGCACTACAGAAGAATCTTTGGTAAGCCAAGCTGATGAAGCTCTGCATGGCAGTACACACATCACAGCAAGCAGGGCATCGAACCCAGCCTTTGAAGATGTTCCTTTTAAGTTAACCTCCCTTCCAACTAAACTTTTTCCAAATCTCTTCCTGCCATTTGGAAGTTGAGTGATTCTCAGCTGAAAAGGACTGTATATACGAGGTGCAGATGGCAGCAGTTACGGCCCTCACCAGATGCTGCAGTCTCTAATTTGATTGAAAGGATATAATTAGACAACAGAAACACTTTAATGAAAGAGCAAAACATGGAGGGAGGGAAGGATTGAAGGCCCTTAACTGATGCCAAAACACCCACCAGTAATAGAGGCTTTGAGTCTGGGGAAAAGGAAGGGGAAAGCCCCTTAAAAGGACAGTCCCCATCCTGTTTATTTCCCCATAGACATAGGAATAGGGATTTTATTATTGTAGATTTCCACTGTATTTTATGTGGGAACAATCTGATTAAAACCAGAAGAAGTCTTTGGAAGAACATCAAAGAAAAACAAATATGGCTTCTGTGGTCATTATTAAAAATATTTTTACCAGCCCAATAATTTTCTTTGAAGATGAATTTTTATAGATTGAACAGCAGCAAGTAATTTACATACTGTGATGACACTGGTTAACAATCCCTACTGTTCTAGAACTACTTGGTCGCCATGTTTTCATCCAACTTTAGGACACCAAGGAACATGGACAGCCATTTAACATTTCTGTTTAAAAGATATAAACTCTAACTCTGTTTAGAGTTAGTCCTATAAGTCAATGCCACAACTGTTTTGTATCATCTTTAAAAGTTGCCTATGCTGTTTTTATTATTTCCGAGCTTTCAAACTTTGAGTGTGAATATACTGCTCTGGTTCTAACCAAGAATCTAACCAAACTGAAAGAAATCCAGCCCTCAAAGTCTGAAGTTGCTAATGTGGTATGACACTGGGGTTTGGAAGACTCCTCAGCCCACTAGAAGCAGGGCCCCGCCCTCGTGGTAAATTGAACAATAAAAGTTTAATGCTTTGGCTACTTGCCAGGGATTAAATCAGTGGCAAGAAAACTAGAAGCTGGGCCCAGCAGAGGGGCAGCCCCGAGAGGGTACTGTTATTAAGTACCCTCTCATAACTGCAGGAGGGAGAGGCAGCCTTGCGTGAGGTGGCCTCAAATCTTTTGTCTGTAAAGTACTTCCTAGCCCCCAACCTCATTCCTCTTCAAACCGTTGCAAGTCCAGAAGAGGGAGGTGTTTACCTAGAAAGAGGATTAAAAGGGGGATGGAAGGAATTTCCTTAGAGGATGAGAAGGCAGGTTTCTGTGGAGTGGCTATTTTTGAGGAGTGTGGACACCCTTCTAATGTTTCTACAACGGCCTCTATCCTTTCCCTGTTTAATCCGAATCCAGGATAATGTCCCAGAGGTGACGTCTGGGGAAGAAGCACTGCCATCTTGAGAGAATGACACTGAAGACAACAGAGGGGGAAAAAACAGAGTGACCTCAGGCTCCTCTCCTAGACTAATGCTTCCGGGTTCCACCTGGATACTCAAGGTCAAAATGAATGTGGAAGAATGTCAGTCACCGTCTTCACCCATTCACTGTGAGCCAGACAGAAACTAACCTGCCAGGTGACAAAAGGGGGCTTGAGGAGACCTCACCTCAAAACCTGCACAGGTAGTTTGCTAAGGAACACATTCACTTCCTCCTCTGTTATCCTTATTCAGGAGGCAAAAACTAAGAAAAAACTACAGATCCAAACTTTCGGCCTCTCCCAAGTGTTTTGCATTAACTGTTCCACAGTACAAACACAATCAATTTGGTATGTTTGAGTGTTTCATTTTGTTTTTTCGAAAATGTTTTAATTAAAACAAAATAATCATCCATGCTAAGCACACTGTTGTTTTTTAAAGGCCACTTTAAAAATCACAATAGAACCATTCAACTGTTTAGGAAAGTGACAGAAGTTTTCTTTTTTTTTTTTTTTTTTAAATGTCTCAGGGCTGGTGCCACCTGCTGCCTGGGCTTTCCTCTGAGAAACAAATCTCTCAACAGTTTGATCCAAGCAACATCTGCATAGCTGAACAAACAATGCGCTGGTTCCGAGAAAGGCTCTATTTTCTTTATGTAGTGCACACTGAACCATACTGAATTACTTTTTTTTTTTTTTTTTTTTTTGCGGTACTTGGGCCTCTCACTGTTGTGGCCTCTCCCGTTGCGGAGCACAGGCTCCGGACGCGCAGGCTCAGCGGCCATGGCTCACGGGCCCAGCCGCTCCGCGGCACGTGGGATCTTCTTGGACCGGGGCACGAACCCGTGTCCCCTGCATCGGCAGGCGGACTCAACCACCGCACCACCAGGGAAGCCCCTGAATTTCTTTTTAAAGTATTTTTTAAAGTCTTATTAAAGATCTAAATGTATGTGTATGAAATTTCCCTCCCTCGATATGTTTTTTTTTAATTGTGGTAAAATATACCTAACACAAAATTTACCTTTTTAACCATTTCTCCCATGCCTCTTAAAGTTAGTTTATAGTAAAAGGTAAAAGGTTCATTTAGCAAGCCTCCTTGTCACTTTTCCAGACCAGTGAACACTGCAAAAAATCAACACATATGGACCTAGAGCAGGACTTGGTCAAGTCTAGCCTGCAGGCCAACTCTGGCCCACTGCCTGTTTTTGTATGGCCCATGAGCTAAAAATGCTTTTTAAACTTTTAAACGGTTGAAAACAACCAAAAGAACAGTATTTTGTGACATATAAAAATCACATTAGACTTCCCTGGTGGTTAAGAATCCACCTGCCAATGGAGGGGACATGGGTTCGAGCCCTGGTCCGGGAAGATCCCACATGCCGCGGAGCAACTAAGCCCGTGTGCCACAACTACTCAGTCTGCACTCTAGAGCCTGCAAGCCACAACTACTGAGCCCACGTGCCAGAACTACTGAAGCCCGCACGCCTACAGCCCGTGCTCCGCAATTAGAGAAGCCACCGCAATGAGAAGCCCGGACACCACAACAAAGAGTTGCCCCCACTCGCTGCAACTAGAGAACGCCCGCATGTACAACAATGAAGACCCAACACAGCCAAAAATAAATAAAATTTTTAAAAAACTGTTAAAAAAATCACATGAAATTCAAATACTGGTGTCCATGTAAGTTTTCTTGGAAGACAGCCACACCTATCCATTCACAGTCTGTCTATGGCTGCTTTGCTCTATAAACATGACCTCCCTTCTCTTCATTCTTTGAGATTCTGCAGCTGTTGTACTGCAACAGACAGTACATGGCCCACAAAGCCCAAATTATTTACTGTCTAGCCCTTTACAAAAAATGTTTGCTGACACCTACCTGACTTAGAGCCTAAGATGGCATTATAGGCTCAAAAATTCTAAACTAAAGATGGTATATTGCCCATCACCCAAAATTTCTAATCTGTATATTGTAAAGCAATTTAAAGCAATATATTTTACCTTCATCATTTATTGCTTTTGATCCACATATGCTAAATCATAAGTGTATCAATAATATCTATATTAAGTGTACCAACTTGCTGTTTATTAGCAGTGAGCCTAAATTGAACTTCACTTTGCTCTAAGATTTATAAAAGGTCTCACTGCATATCTCAAACAGTTAAACAGCTTTGTTGAGGAGCCAAAAATTTTCACAAAAAGATCAGAGTTCTTTGATGCCAGGTCAGTTTTGATAGTTTCCTGTTTCTTAAAATACATAAAAGTAACTGGTAATGCACGTTAGTCCCCTTCACTCCTCTCAGCCCCTGGGTTGTATACAGGTAATTCTATACAACATAAATGGAGTCCCCAAGAGGGATAAGGCCCTGTACAGTATGAAGCTCTCACTGTTAACTGAACTCATAGGTTTTATGGCAAGACACACTGCTGTCTAATGGGACAAATTCTACATGAGGAGCTGGAGGAGGATGAGCATAAAAGGCTGTTCACAGCAAACATAACCAGAGTTGATACACTCTGTTGACGCACACCTGAAAGCCCCTAAATGTGGTGAAACACCCAAGCAGGTATATGCCTTAGGCGGAAAACTCAGAGCTGAAGTCCACTCAGCCTTCTCTGCTCTTCCTACCTCTCGGCTGTCCCCTGCAGGTCAGTAAATTCCAGATGGGAGTTCACTTCAGAGAGCCCATCAGCCCACGGCCCTGGCTGCCTTCCTCCTTGAAAAGGGAGTCTAGATTCCACCACTAACCTCTACCTTCCTCCTTATCAGTTGTGAAGGAAAGGAAAGAATCTCAAAGAATGAAGAGAAGGGAGGTCATCTGGGGTTGGCTACACACTGTAATTAGAAGTAGCACTGATAGGGAATGAGCTAACTTTTTATAAAGTCAGCATTCAAAAATGCAAACCACCAGTAATCTAAATATTACAAAATTATGCAGAATATAAGTATTGAAATAATTTTTTCCATCCACAAAATTTTAGAGAAAATTACAGTATCAAAAATATGAAATGTCAAGTTTGGCATATCCTCAGAGTAAAACGTGTTTTTCATTGGAAAGGATTTTTAAAAACTAGTGGGTAGGCTCTAGACAGGATGTGATGCTGAAGACCATGTGGTATCTCCCTAAAACTGCCTCTGGAACTAAAGAGGAGAAGTCACAAAGGCACTGATGTACTAGGATGGGAGGGAAAAAAGCTGGTAAGGCTCACTGAATTGGGAACATGGGCCACTTATCATAAATCATTTCACAATGGTTATTTATTAACCAGACTCCAATAAAAGCACACACCAAGGTTTGAGGTTCAAACTACATAAGAGCTGCTGCATTTGACCCTTCCAAGCAAAGCAAAGGTGCCTGAGGAGAGGGTGCCACCTTCCAACAAGCATAAGCACACAGCTGGCTCACTGAACACTTTTCAGAGCTATTACTCTGCCCTTTCCAGGAGAGGAAACAGTTTATTTCCACCCATACCTCTCTCTCCATAGAGGTCATTAAATCCTGACCACACATATGGCAAAGTGGACCTAAGGGGTTACTAGGTTACAGTTATGTTGACATATCCTGGCTCTCAGAAAGTCCCTCCTTCATTCCCCACATACAGCAAACAGTAGAAGTGATCAAACTTCTGCACAAGTTTTTGTAGTTGTCCCCTGGAAGGCCACTGATCACTCAGAAACCACTTCCTGAGCCTAAGGTTTATAGCACTTGGAGAGCCCCCTTCTACCACTCTAAAGCCAAGCTTTGCCTTTAACAGGGATTAATCAGACTCGAAGCTCATAGCATTCCCAGGGCAAAGGAGGTGTCCAGCACTTGGTGAACTGTAAAGCACTATAAAAAGAAGTATTAAATATGTTTAGTGACTGCCTGCTACATGTGGGTGTGTTACCTGCAGTACATCATTTAATCTTCACAACACCCTGCAAGGGAGTTATCATCATCCCTCCTTTACAGATGAGGAAACTGAGGCTCAGAGAGCTGAAGGCACAACCCAAAGTCACATAGTAAGTGACAACACTAAATCCTTATCTTTATCACAAATCCAAGCTGGTAAGTAAACAAAGCAACTTGGAGTTTTCTTTCATCAGCAAAATCCTGTCTCTCCAACATCACAGTCTGCGACTTTGGGTGGAGAACCCAGAGGCCGGTTTTCTTACTTCAGCAAACCTGTAATGCACTTTTCCTGTCCCTTCCATTAATGCCGAATTCTCAACACCTGAACAACTTGCGGACCAATGTACCTGGGCCAGACAACGCCCCCTTGCCTGCTCTTCAACTTGGAGAGTTCTGTTGCAAGGAAGGGTGTGCGGGCAAGCTAAGCAAAGTCACAGCTTCCATCCTGGTCTAGGGCCCCACTTGGGGAAGACCTGGCCTTGACCTTGGCCTGGGGAGCGGGTTACCCTGTTTAAAGTGTGGGCCTACTGGGGAAACGAGTGCTCTGCACTGTACTCTCAGGATAAGCACCCTAAGCTCTGTAGGGGAGAAGATTCCCATCACCCCTTACTTTCTTCCCCTCTCCACGCTGGACCTGCACCGAGTCACGGGGAAGTTCAAAGCGGCCCCGGTGGGGTGGGGGATGGCTAGGGAGGGAACGTTCTGGCTGGGTAGAGCCGGTCGTCTCCGGACCCAGGTCTACCTCTAGCAGGGCGGGCAGGTCAACTTTACTCTCCTCAACTTGTACTCAGAAATTAGTGTTGGGCAAGCGGGTGCAGCCGGGACCGGGCAGAGGGGCCGGGTACCCGCTCCCGTCGCCTCCGCACCCGCTCGTGAGCGGGTAGACTCAGGGTTCGCGGGCGTGGGTGGGAGGAGGGACTGGGGGCGCCGTTGTGGGGCTTGCGGAGGGGATCCTGGCCCCGGGTGTCGCTGAGGGGCTTGGCGGGGGCGGCAGCGTCTTGAGGCGGAGTGGGGGAGCGTCCCGGCCCGGGGGGAGTCGCTGAGGGACTTGAGCTGGGGGTGCCGGGTCCTGAGACAGAGGAGACATCCCGGCCGGGGGAACGTCGCTGAGGAGCCTGACCAAAGGGTCTGGGAGGTACTGAGGCAGACAGGGCGCCGGCCGAGGGCGGCTGAAGGGGTCTGGGGGAGTCCCAGGTCCTGAGGAGAGGGTCCGCCCCGTCTGAGGGGCGTCGCTGAGGGACTGGAGAAGGAGTCCCAGAAGGCAGGGGCGAGGGAGTTGGGCCCCCCGGGCGGGCTCCGCGCAGGACGGGCGGAGCGGGGGGTGGGGGGGCAGCTCACTCACCGGGTCCGGGACCGAGGCCGGGGCTGGGCGCGGGCCGGGCGGCCAGCGTGAGCGCGGCGGCGGAGAGCAGGGCGAGGCGGGCGGCGGGCGGCGCCATGGGCCGTCAGTGCGGGGCCCCGGGGCGCGGCCCGGGGGAGAAGGGGCAACGCAGGGAGCCGGGGGCGGCCATGGGAGCGGGACGCTAGGCTCGAGCGTGGCCCCGCCCCGGCCGCCCGGCCGCCCCGCCCCGGCCCGCCCTCCCCAGCGTCGCCACCACCCCTGCCGCCAGCGGCCCGCCAGGCTCCGCCGCGAGGCCCGAGGGGCGGAGCCGACTGCGCACGCCCGCCTCGCCCCGCCCGCGCCTGTCACTCACGCCCCAGGCCCCACCCACATCCCCCCTGCACCTGGGCCCGCCCACCCGCGGACCACTTTCTTGGTTGGTTTGAGGGGCGGGGCCCGCAGGTGAGGGGCGGAGCCTGGGGCACATTCTCCGAGTCCACAAGCGGAGGTTTGACCCGGCTGGACCGGGCCGGGCGTCCAGTGACCCTTGCTCCAACCTCACTCGGGTCGTGACCCACACGCGGGCTCAGCCGCAGCCGTTATAGTCAGAACAGCAGTCTGCAAACCGCTTTTCCCTGCTTGGCTCATCACAGCGGTTTAAAAAAGGGTGCTCTGGAGTCAGCCTGTCCGGGTTCATATCCCACTTGATCACCTGTAAAATCTTGGGCGGATTTAAAAGAAAAATAGCTCTCTTACTTCAATTTCCTTATCTGTTAAATGGGGACGTTGATAGCAATTACTCCCAAAGAGGTTGTACTAAATGAGACAATGCGTGGAAACTTTGACACACACACAGTAGGAGCTTAGAAAATGTTGAGCTCCTTTTACCAACCCAATTTTTGCAGCCACAAAAGAGGCAGCATACTGAGCCCCGGTTCCGAATCCTATCGCACATTTTTTGTCAGCTGGGGCATGTTTCCTGCTCTTTGTCATCTGCAAAATAGGAATATTAAAAGGTCTTCACAAGATTAGATTAGCTAGATGCAAGTAAAGCGCCCGATACCAAGAAAATCCAGAAGTGGGTGGGGCAATGGTGCTTTCTTAGACACTGCCATCCCGGGACGCAGAGAGCGCGTGGCTCGCTTAAACTCTCGGCCCCGCGTGGCCTCACTCCCCCACAAGGTCTTCCCCGCCCGCCCCCGCGGTCTGTGGTGGGCCTCTCTCCTCCCCCACACTACCCCAGGCAGAGATTCTCCTTCGGCTCCAGCCTAAACCGCCGCGGTGACGCCCCGCGGGGCAGGTCCGGGCGGTGCGCCGGGCGCTTTTAAGTCCCTGGTCCCAGACTTGCAAGTGCGGGCCTGTGCCCCACGCGGCGGCGGGAACCTCAGCCCTCCTGTGCTGACTCGCCGCGCCCTGAGCGGTGCTGGGCTGTCCCCGGCCCGCCTTAGGTGCACCGGCCCCTTCGCCCCCTAGCCATCCCCCTCGCCCGGTCCAAAGACCCGCCACCTCGCCCCCAACCATCCCCCCATCCCAGCTGCTCCCAGAGCTGGGCCCCAAAGGCACAACTACACCCACGAGGCTTCTTGGCTCCGTCACACTACCCACACGACCCAGTGCCACGGCAAGAGTATGCTTGTTCAATCACTGTTTTCCCTGGGTCATTACCAAGGTCGAGAATCCTCTGGCTCCTTATTGGAGCAGGGGGATGCCCTCCACATCCCACCTGGTGTCTCCCACTCTTGCTTACCTTCTCCTTCACCATTTTGGGCCCTTCCCCACCTCCAAAATCACCTCCTCCAACATAACCTGGCACTCCTTCAACTCTTAACTTGCACTCTCCCAGGCAGGAGGCCCTAGAAGGAGAATAAAATGGGAAGATGCAGGTAAAACCATCAGCACAAAGCAAGTACTCAGTAAGCGTGATCCCTCCTCCATTCAACAAATATTCAGTGTGGAGCCTGTCAAGAGCACCAGCAAGACAAGAACTTACACTCCTAGAACTGACACTCAAAAGGAGGGGAGAGGCCAGTCAACCAACTGGAAAATAATGTGAATTTCAGAGAGCAAAATGTACTACAAAAACAAGAAAATGATGATATTGACAGAGGGTGCTCTGTGGACTGTTTTAAACAGAGTGCAGGGGAAAGGTTTTAGCAAAGCAGGACACAGCTGTCTACAGTTTACAAGGTCCTTTCATATCTCATCCTAGTTTCAGAGGAGGAAATAAGAAGAGGCAGATGGGGGGGGGCGGGGATTCAAAATCAGGTTTATTTGGCCAAGTCTGGGGATTTATGCCTCATGGTAGCAGCTCCCATCTGTCTTACTGCCCTGCAGAAAGGCACCCCTGTTGACTGGGTACCAGCCCCCTTCCTTTATTCTGCTCTCTTGGCCTTGTGTAACCAGAATGGGCTACAGTGAAAAATGAAAATGAAAATGTGGGGCCCCTTGTTCAAAATTTTTAAGAATTTCAAGATGGTGACAACAGAGCATTAAACCAAGCCTGAGGTCCTTCTAAGCTCGGGGGCTGGGGGGTGGGCCTGTGTCATTAACTACACACACCCCTGAAATGTTGCAAGCCCATGAAAGCTGACTTGTGCAACAGAGCTCAGAAATAGTGTGCAAGCTCCTGCCCCCACTGGCTGCCATGAGAAACATCTCTCTAGCTGTCCCCAGCCCTCCCTCCCCTCTTTTCCAGCGTAAAGCCCAGCACAGGTGATGGAAACAGCACACAGAGGCTAAAAATACCACCGAGCAGGTCTAGGTCAGGGCACGTAATGGCTCAAGGTCTTTGCTCAGTTATGTGGTCCCTGGCCCTGGCAAGGAGCTGCCTGAGATATTCATTTCAATACTTCACATGCCTCGGTCCTTAAGCAGCTTTATTTCATGGAAAGAGTGAGGGCATTGACTGTAGCCCCCGGGCCTCCAGGAAGATATTGGTGTCCGTCTGTCTGCCGGCTCTGCAGTCAGGCCCTTGGATTCCTCCCGAGGGCAGCAGGATTTGCCAAGAAGCTGAGAGATCTCAGCTGGTGGAGTTTGGGCGATCCTGGTATCTTTGAAACTCCAGCTGCGGTGATTTCTACTCAAAGTGCAGTCATGTTGTGGAGAGAGCACTGGATGAGGAGTCTGATTATAATAACAAGAATAGCAAACCTTTACTGAGGATTTTACTAAGCTTTCAGCAGTGTGCAATGTTTGTCATCACATTTCTCATATGACGGTAGCCCTATGAGGGAGGCACTCTTACGAGCCCCCTCATACAGAGAGGTTAAATGGCTTGCTTAGAGGTTGCCTAGTGGTGGAGCTGGGCTATGACCCCAGGCAGTGGGACTTTAGGACCCTACTCCTCATCACCGTGGTAAATTGCCTTCTTATCTTTATGGGGTTCTAGCAACCAACGCCTACTGAGTGGTCCAGGGCTGGGATTAGGGTGAGGCAAGTGAGGCATTGGCCTCAGGCACAAGATTTAAGGGGGCTCCCCAAAACTCAGTAATCAAGACAAATATTTAATCAATTTTTAAATATATTAAATATATTTAATGGACAGTGTTTTAATGCAATATCTTTAAAAACTCTAAATGAACGTCAAAAAATTAATGATGGACAGGGCTTCCCTGGTGGCGCAGTGGTTGAGAGTCCGCCTGCCAATGCAGGGGACGCGGGTTCGTGCCCCGGTCCGGGAAGATCTCACATGCCGCAGAGCGGCTGGGCCCGTGAGCCATGGCCGCTAAGCCTGCGTGTCCGGAGCCTGTGCTCCGCAACGGGAGAGTCCACAACAGTGAGAGGTCTGCGTACCTCAAAAAAAAAAAAAAAAAATTAATGATGAACAGAATCTCAAAACTGTAAATAAAAATAAAAAATAAAAAAAAACTGTAAATAAAAACAGGACCTAGATTCCTGATTTTCCTTTAGCCTCAGGCTCATCTCAGCACTGATCCTGTCTCCCAGGTTCTGGGTCAGGCAACTAGTGATGGAAAATTCAAGAGAAGCAGTAGTTAGTCTGTTCTGATGGGGGTGAAGGGAGAAAAAGAATTTGGTTTTGAACATAACGAGTTAGCAGTGTCTGTGGGGCATCCAGGTGGCCACACCTGAGAACTCAGAGCCAGGTGAGAAGGGGCGGCAGAATGGGCAGGGCAACCTCATTTCACATACTTGGCCCATGATAGGTGTGTATTCAGTACATGTGGTCTAAATCACTAGTCCTCCAAGTTTGCATCATGGTTCAGGAATCTTTTCAAGTTCTCTCATCCAAAGTTTTTCTCTTCTCTCCTAAAACTTCTACATCACAAACCTAAGATGTGTTCCCATATGGGTGTGGAAGTTTACTTGCTTGGGTGTTAAAATAAAAACATCTTCTGAGGAAATTAAAAACAACTAAATTCCACTAGAATTTGGGGGTGGGGCATGAAGGAGGAAGATGAGAGTTCATATAAATTGGCTCAATTTCCTCTTTTCTTTAACTTTTTTTTTTTTTTAATTTTTGGCTGTGTTGGGTCTTCATTGCTGCACGCAGGCTTTCTCTAGTTGCGGAGAGCGGGGCTGCTCTTTGGTGAGTGTGCGGGTTTCTCATCATGGTGGCTTCTCTCCTCGCGGAGCACGGGCTCCAGCTGCGCAGACTTCAGTAGCTGCAGCGCGTGGACTCGGTAGTTGTGGCTCGCCGGCTCTAGAGCACAGGCTCAGTAGTTGTAGCGCACGGGCTTAGTTGCTTTACGGCATGAGGGATCTTCCCTGACCAGGGCTCGAACCTGTGTTCCCTGAATTGGCAGGAGGATTCTTAACCACTGCTCCACCAGGGAAGCCCGGCTTAATTTCCTCTTTATTCACTGACCCTCCGGAAAGAGAACAGGAGCTTAGAGAAATTAGAGAGAAGAGTGGTAGTAGAGGAGAGAAAGAAAGAAGAAAGATTATCGGAGCTAAAAATACATTGAGCAGAGACTGGCTAAGCATCAGAGACAGGCAGATGTGTTTCCAGACAGAAGCAGTGGTTTAGATATGTCAGGAAGAACAGCTCCAAAGGATGGGTGGAAAATAAAGGTTATTTAGACTGATCTCAGCAGAGTGAAAAAGGTTCATTGGCGAACCAAACTCAGGAACAGGACTTTCAGCAACATGGAAGCCCTATGACCTCAGCCCCAAGGTCTCTGGATCAAGTGTTGGCACCAACAATGGAAACTCTTGCCATGGTTTCAGGACCCTGGATCAAATAGAGTCTTTCCATCCTGACTTTATACTTCTGAACAACCTTCAACAGAACAACCTCTGTTAAAGACTAGTTACTTTCCTTAGTGTATCCTCAGGTACCCGCTTCCCTTTCCATCTAACAAAGCAGGGATATTCGGGACAACTTCTAAAACCAAGGGGAAATGTAGCTCCTGTAGATACATCACCTCCATAAGGTTGATGAATCTGACAAATGTTTAGTGAAGGTGGATCGTGGGAAAAGAAATGTCATGATACCCAAGTCAGATCAGAATCATCCCCTGTTTCAAGAGGCTGATTGCTTGACAGCAAGGATTTACTGTGTGGCACAGGGAACTATATTCAATATCTTGTAATAACCTATAATAGAAAAGAATCTGAAAAACTATACGTCAATTAAAAAAAAAAAAAGAGGCTCATTGCTTGGTCTCATAAACCAGATGGGCACACAGCTAAGGACCTGGGATGAAGTTCCTATAAAATGTTGGGTTAAGTCACTCAGACCATGAGCAACAGGGGCTCAAGAAGGGGTCAGATGAGTGAATGGGCCATAATGTTAATAACATTAGGGACTTCCCTGCTGGTCCAGTGGTTAAGACTCCGTGCTTCCACCACAGGGGGCGTGGGTTCAATCTTTGGTTCGGGAACTAAGGTCCCGCATGCCTCACAGCACAGCCAAAAAAAACAAAAAAAACCCCCCAAAAAACCCCAACATTAATTAGAACTTTATTTACTGAGCACTTACTCTCTGCCAGGAGCCATGCCAAGTGCTTCACATGCGTTGTCCCATTTCCTCCGCGTAGTGATCCTGGGGTAGGCACTCCTACTATCCGCATTTCACAGATGAGGCAAGTAAGGCCCAGAGATGTGAATTCACTTGCCCATTGAGAAGTGGATCTGGGAGCCATCAATAGGACTTGATGTGGTCCGTGCCCAGGTGTGGTACGTGGATGGGTCAACCAGATGCAAGGCAAAGTGTCACAGCATAGCTCTGAGTGGATAAGAGCAAAGGTGGTATAGACCCTGGTTGGGTTGAGTCCAGCCTTTGTTGGTTACTAGCTTTTGGGCCTGAGGCATGGTCCTTGAGCAATTGAACCTTCAGTTTCTTTTCTTTTTAAAAAATTTTAATTAATTAATGTATTTATTTATGGCTGTGTTGGGTCTTAGTTGCAGCACGCAGGCTCTTCGTTGTGGTATGGGCTTCTCTCTAGTTGTGGTGTGTAGGTTTTCTCTCTCTAGTTGTGGCACGCGGGCTCCAGAGCACGTGGGCTCTGTAGCTTGCGGCATTCGGGCTCTCTATTTGGGCACAAGAGCTCAGTAGTTGTGGCATGCGGGCTTAGTTGCCCCGCAGCATGTGGGACCTTAGTTCCGCAACCATGGATTGAACCCACGTACCCTGCATTGGAAGGCAGATTCTTTACCACTGGACCACCAGGGAAGTCCCTGACCTTCAGTTTCTTCATCTATAAAGTAGGGATGGCAGCAGCACCCAAACTCATGCAGAAGACTGTTGGTAGCATTTGGTGAGATGATGTTGGTAAAGTGTTGTCTAGAACCATGTTTGGACGACAATGAGCATTCAAATCAACACAGATTTTACTGAAACAGGAGAAATAGCACAGGCCAAATTACCCTGAGTTATTTCTAAGGAACGTGAGGCTTACTGCTAGGGCAGGGTCAATTGAAGGGAGTTACACAGAAGGGAGAGAAGAATTTGATAGAACTTGAAGAGTCTGTATCAGCTGCCATCTGTGTGAACAGCTCTGTGCTAGAAGGAGACACTGAGTGCTTCTTGAGTCAAAGGCCTAGGAAAGTAAATACATTTGAGTGTCTGGAAAGAGGTGGTGTGGGAAAGCCAACCTCAAGATGGGGAAGGAGAGAAGGAAAGCAGAAGAGCAGCTCCATGTGCCATTCTTGCCCTTCTGTCCCTGCCATGCAGAGTAAAGGCAGACCGTAGCCCCAGGGCCCGGTGGCACTTCTCCAGGGCTCACTGGCTTTGAAAGGATGCCTGCCTGCCCAGTCTCCAGACGTTTGCAGACCCTTCCCAAAGACAAACCCTTTCCAACGCCCAGCTCTAAAACTGACCGACCTCTCGAGAGGTGAGGCCAGAGCTTGCCACTGAATTAACCCCACTGTCCTCCCAAGCATCTGTGGGTCCAGATGCCGGTGGCCTGGTGGTGGTTCCACGGTGGCCTGCGGTGCGGTCTGCCTGCGACTTTGATTCACTCCAGGGACAAAAAAACTCAAACAGGCAACGCATGTGATTCCAGGAACTCCTGCCAGACTCATACTCTGTTTTTCCACCATTTCGCTCTCCTCCCCCCGGAGAGGGAGCCTCCTTTGGCATTCTGTACATGAAAAATCAAAACCACCAACAGGGCAGGCACCTGATAAGGAGATAGGCATTGCCCAAGAGTTCCCAGGAAGAGGCGTCTTTGTTCTTGTTTCAAGCCCTTGACACTGCTAACAGCTCTAATTACTGCATTTGCCATGGGATGTAAAATAAAACCGCATTCCAGAAACCACGTATTCTCCCCCGAGAGAGACATGCGGGCAGAGGTGCCCAGGGCTGCAGGAACGTGTTCTTTCATTTCTGGTCCCTAGCCTTGGCAGCTATTCTGAGAACTTAACAGTACCTCCTTTATGTGCACGGAGAAGGGCCCTTTCGCACCTGTAAGGATGCATCTCGCTACCTGTATCCACAGATCTGGTCTGCATATTTGACTACATTGCGTGCAAAGTGTGCTTCTTAAGAATGTCAGAACCTTCAAAATTCACCCGCGCCATATTGGGGAAAATGAGGGCTTGAGAAGTTCCTGAGGCTGTAAACACAAGAAAATAGAACTTCTTCCAACATAATTTAATTATAAAAATCTAATGATGTAACACCCACCCACACCCACATCACAAACCAGAGTGACATCACAAATCCTAGAGATAATGGTTCAAAACTGCATGAGAGGCAAAATCTAAACAAACAGCAATTTGCCCATACGTGACTGAGGCAGAGAAAGACAGGTGATAGAAATATTAAAACAAAACAAAAAACAGAGAAAAGGGAAAAGAAAATACATATTTCTTCCCCCTACTAAGCTAACTAAAATAAAATTTAAGGCAACCGAAATATGGTAAGGTGATTTTATTTTATTATAGATGACATTTCTTAGAAAGCCAGGTCTCTTTAAGTGTGTGATTCTAATCTATCCAAATTGTTCTCTTGTTCTTGGCTGGTCCCAAGAAATGGAGGCCAGCATCATTTACATTGTGCTTTTGCCTTTTTAGACCCCAGAGTATATTTCCCTGCTTAGCAGCTTTTCTTGGCTCATGGCAGTCTGGTTAGAAAGTGATTTCAGGGCTTGGCACGATTTTACCTGCTGTCATTTCTGGGTTGCAGCATAGTTGAGGAGTGGCTACAGCTCCTATAGGAAGCTTGAGCGATCCCATCTCCCATTCCTTTCCTGCCATGGGTTCCCTTAGCTTTCCAGGGGACAGAAATGGTCTTTAATTCCTTATAAATGCTCTCTGACCCTCCCTCAGCTTCCAGCCCAAGCATGCTATGTTCTCTGAGAACCTGACCATCACTGTGACCTTGTGAAGTTCTACTGCTTCCCTACTTGGTACAAAAGGTTTTGGTGTGCAGGAGAGAGGTTGTGCAGAAAGATTTCTAAGAGCTGTGTGGAAGGAATGGTCTATAAAAAGATGTTAATACTTTACCTCCAAAGTAGACCTTCTAGTCTCTGCTTGAGAATTGGCCTTTTTTATTCCTTTTCTCCCCCTTATAATTCTAGCATCCAATCTCTGTGAGATGAGATCCCAGCAACCCCACCTATGGACTCTGACAGTCTATCTTATGAACACCAGGCTTCAGGACTGCTATGTGGACTCGCCAGCTCTCACCAACATCTGGACAACCAGAAAGTGTGCAAAGCAGAACATCAATGCTCCCGTACCAGGTACCACCTCTTCTTGGGAAGTTGTAAAGAACCCATTAATTGCCAGTTCCTTCTCCCTGGTTAGACTTTTGCTCAGGCGACAACTGAAGGAGAAATGCTGCCCAGTACCACGCAAGTTTGGAGATGCGAAACCCTCAAAGAGATTAAAGCCCAAGGACGATTCAGCAACGAAAGCCGCCCAGCGGGGCGGGATAAGAAACTCCATCAGTTCCAACAGCAAGTGGCCAGTGGGGCAGTGGCCAGGTTCACCCAGGCACAGGAGGCCTGCAGGAGGCGTCAATGAGGTAGGTGATGGCTGGTGGTGGAGAAAATGTGATGGGGTGGGGAGAAGGAAAGGTAAGCTAGGGCTTCATGCCAAGAGAAGGAAACCCTGAAGTTAAAGACAGGATTGTGGGGGGTCAGGATGGGGGTGGGGGCGTGATTTAGTGGAGAGAGGACAGATCTGGGGTCATGCATATTTCTCCTTTGCTCAGTTTGAGAGGAGGATAAAGTGGCTTTCAGAAGTGGAGACAAAAGAAACTTGACTTGAAGCAAAAATGAGGATGGGAAAGGCTCAGATGCACATGCTTGAACCCCAGAGCTAAGCCACAGACCTGGTCATGAACGTCCACATGGAGAACTTGGCGCCCAGAGGCCTGATCTGAGTCCAGCTCCGTTAGTCCACAGTGGCCGGCAGAGCTCAGAATGCACCCTGGAGCTAGGTGGTCAGTGTTCAAATCCCAGCTCTGACCGTAATTGAGGGGGACCGTGGGCTCAGTCTCTTTCTACCTAGGTTTTTGTCATCTATAAGATGTGGAGAAACAGCCCTCCCCTCACAGGGTTTCATGAGGATGAAATGAGTTAATGCATGCAAAGGGCTTTTGAGCAGAGCCTGGCACAGAGTAGATGTTTAGGGTCCTGGGTGGCACTCAGTAGGTAACAGCCGTGGTCCACCTTCTGGCTGTGTGGCCTTGGGCAAACCCATTCCAATTTCCTTGCTTTTAAAGCTGTCTCCTGCTGACCTTACAGGGCTGTGGGGAAACACTCGCAGTGGTATCCCTGAAGGAATTCGGTAAACTAGAACATGCTAGACAAATGTTGGTTGTGGCTGTAACCAAGACCTGGGGACACAAATCCCAGATAATTATCCTGAGCTCCCTTCTCAAGTTTTAGCTTTGACTTCTCTGCTTTCTTCCTGGCTACAGTAAAGAAAGTTCAAAGGAGAAAAAAGGAACACTCTGCCAAGATCTTGAGAGCAGATATGCTGAACATGTGGCTGCCTCCCAAGTGCTACCCCGGGACATTGGGACAGTGTCCTGGAAGGGCCGAGCCTCACCTCACTTCCGGAAACCAGGAAGAGACAGCAGCTGTCGGAGGATGCATTAACCACCCATGGCCTCTGCACAGAGGGCCACTGGGCTCTGCACCACACAGTGGTGGAGCCAATGCTGTGGAACCCTTCAGGGACCCCCGAGAGGTACACTTAGGAGCTGGGCAAGGCCATCAAAACAAAGCCCTGGGAGGCTCTTTGCAGCCAGGCTGCCACCCCTGAAGGTGCTCAGAAGGACCCACTGCCAGGCAGGAAGAGGCCAGAGGTCCACGAGGAGCATGCTCCCAAGAAATGGCCCAAGTCAAAGAGCGAGAAATAGGGACAGGAGCTAACAGGATTAGGGTATTCTCTGCTAAATGTCCGAAGAATAAACACCACTTTGCACCTTCCACGCGATCTCAGAGCACTTTACAGATCAGTGACTACCCTCCCCGGGAAACAAGACAGATGGGTGTGAGATTCACTTTAGACTCGGGGCCCCTCTCCACCTTCATGATTTGGTCATTTCCAGGCTGGATGCTTAAGCTTTTTTCCTACAAGTCCCTTTTCCTTAAAGAGGGGCTGGAGGGCCTCAGTCTTCCAGATAGGAAAAGGCTTAGCAGATGAAGTCGATGGTTATACCCAGTTTACGGTCCCTATGTTCAAAAAGTGGACTGCTGGGATTGACCACCATTCCCCCCATAGGGCTGAGGAGAAAACCTATCACCACCTCAGAGACATAATCTCAAACGCTGTCTCTCAGATACTTGCCCAGACACCACCTGGATCCCCAATAACCTGAACTCTGTGTTAACAGGAGAGGAAATTACACAGATGCTCCCATGAGCGAGCGGATGTTATTAGGCACTGCTTCACGCAGACCTCTCCTTTGTGGAATCTGTAGACCTTTACCAAATAGAGCAATGACAATATATAACGTACTTGATAAAATTGTATTTTTTTTTTACAGTCATTTGTACAATTTGTTACAAAACCATAGAAGACTACAACTTGTTTTAAATCATTTTTGGTCGGCAAATATGTAAAATCTGTGTGCAATTATCATGTATTTACAGGGCCTCATGTTAGTCATTTTCAATGATTATTCCAACGTCACACTCTCAACATAAGACATGGCTTAAGATAAATATATTAGTAAATAAATATTCTGAGAACATATTTCCATAAATGAAATGTGCTGCTATACATATACAGAATATACATAAGTTGTTTTCTAGCCTTTAAAACATTTTTTTTTTAATGGTAATGTTGGAGAAGGAGCCCTTAGACCACTTTATTACAAAATCTTTACAGCAAAGTCTTTACAAAATATCTTTTAAGTGCTATGGGAGAAATTTTTAAAAAAACATTTTAAAATAGTGCCTTGTTAGACCAACACAATAGAGTTTATATAAAGAATAGAAAAAGGCAGTTGTTTAAAAAATAATACTCTTGATTAGTAATTATTTTTTAGACCTCATTTTAAAAGCATTAGTCCTGCATGAACTTTGAGTAGGAACTAGCAGCACATAAGGGAGGGTGTGAGTGGTGGACAGCAGAGTGGTGGACGTGTCATAAAACGGCGTGGGTTAGGGTTAGGGTTAGGGTTAGGGAGAGGCAAAGAGACGGAGAGTTAAGGCCAGCATCCTGGGGCTGTGTCTACTACAAAGAGGTACCTGGTGGACCAGAACTCCCAACCCCCCATTTTTAACTGGTTCTAGCACTCTTCAGTCTACATGGCTGTCCTATACCCAAGGCTGAGCCACGGGACCACACCCAACAGTCACATTCCTGCGCGCGTGTGTGTTTGTGTGTGTGTGTGTGTGTGTGTGTGTGTGCGTGTGTGTGTCTCTCTCAATGGAAGATGTGATGCTCCCAGTTTCCATAGCTATGTAACTCCCACATGCCACTGAGAGGCCACCAAGGAAAGGTACTTGTCATCATTATTGGAGTCTTACGACTTCAAAGAAGACATTTCTTTTGATTTGAATGGTGAGGCGATATAGTTGGTCACCATACTCTGGTGACCCAACACAAATTTAAGACAACGGCTGAGGTTTAAAGCCTGAAAGTTTCACTTTTCTGTTTCTACCACCCTATAAACTATGAAAATTAAATGTCGTTTTTTTGGCCATCTGTAGTTACTGCTCTTTCAAATGAAAATTGGACTCATTTATTTTAATAAGCCCAGTTGAAGCCACATGCTCTCCTCATCTATTTATTGCTTAAGGCTGCTGAGGAGTGGTTTTCCAGCCAGGGCTAAAGAAAGCCACTTTGGGGGTATGATTTCAGACAAGGAAGATAATATGCACTCAAAGGCATTAAAAACAAACAAACAAACACAAAGCCACAAACGAACAAACAAAATCTCAACAATGAGAAGCTGCTTTTTGTAGTTCATGTTAGAAGCCATACCCCCCACCCCTTCCCTAAAATCACAAGATGCAAGCTGCTGTCCTCAGCAGCTGCTACTCCTGGCCCGAGGAATAAAGGCGGCCCAGATCACGTGTCACGGGGCTCAGGCATTTCGCACACCCTCGCCAACAGGTGTGCTGGGCACAGGCGGTGCTGGGGGTGGGGGTGGGGGCAGCCCCCAAGGGACTGCACCTCAGAGGCTGGATGACAAATCTCACCACAGTGAGCTCCTTAATGGCAAACGGCTCAATCGTTTGATGCTGGAATTTCTTTCTGACAAATCCTGGCTGGAAGTAAGTAAATTTCCTCATCACAGGCTGGGGTTTTTAAGAAAAAGGGATTCAGTAAGATTCTCATTCAAAACGTTGTGATGTGGACCCTGGGCTGACCTTCCCTGGGCCTGACTGGAGAAGAGCCGTCACAGTCCCCTGGCAGCCCAGGGTGGGTCTCTGCTTCCCCACCTACAGGGGGCCAGGACTCAAGGTTCCTATTCAGCAAATGAGCATTTCAGATGACAACAAACACCTGCTGAATAAATGAATAAACAGAAGTGACCAGAAGAGTTAGCGAACACAAGAGCTAATGTGATTAGTTTCTTCTAAAAAATTTTTTAATAACAAGAAATACATTGGACAAAAAGGATAACGATCCCTGATCTGAAATAGCTTTAAATAGATTCTCCCTTTTAAAATGGAAACTTTTAAAAAATGGTTTGGGTTTTTAAACTCTTCTTCCCTCTTAAAACAACAACAGCAACAACAAACAACAAAAGGTTGGAACAATATATAAAAACCTACCCTTTGGGTCTAAACTATCTGATAGTCTCTTTCACTCTGTCTCATGGAGAATCAATACAGAATAGTGCATTAGGTAGAAAGGATAGTAGACATTTACAGGCGAGATGAGCAATTTCAGCCACGAGGCAGAGGGCTGAACAACCCTGAAGCAATGGGATGGGAAACGTTGTCATTCAAAGGGAGCTCAGACCCTATCGGGTCCCGGCGACGCGCACCCAGGAAGGCAGCCCAACGCCGGAAGCAGCCGGGGTGTGTGTGGCCGGGCACACACGGACGCATGCGCACAGGTCCGCTCCGGGGCGCCCTCCATCCCACCTCTCCCACAGCTGGGGTAGACACCAAGGCTGCAAAACCACGTACATTCCTCCTGGGTGTCTCTCCCCACACACCCCGTCGAGCCATCTCTGCAGCCAGTGGCAGGAAGCCCAAAATCAGGACTGTAAACTCTGTCCTAGTTAGGACGATGACCAGAGGGGACAGACTGAGGACACTACGCAGAATCGTCCCTGTCACCCTGGGGCTTACGTAGCAATGGCTTGTCCCGGCTCCGCAGTGCTGCAGACCTTCCACCCGACCCCAAGCTGTTTCCATCAGCTGCCTGAAGGTGCAGGCTGGAGAGGCATGGCTTCCGAGAAGGCCTGACATTTTGTATGTTGGGATTTGCCACGAGAAAGTAAGAGGCAGCATTGCATTGTTCCTCAGAGTTTGTACCCATATCAACTAGCTTTACTTCAAGTTTCTGGTTCATTTTCTAAGGCAGGTGTAGCCCTGAGCTTTTCAAAGGCCTGAGCTCCCTCCAGGGAGACAACAGTATCTACACATGATGTGGTTCAATTACTGCAGCAGTGATTTTTTTTTCAGCAAAAGTTGGCGGTTAGGGTTCTTTAAAATATATATTTAAATAACTTTTTACATTTACATATAATATCTTAAAAAACAAAGCAGAGAAGTCAATCCCACACACCTCGAACCCCAAGCACACACACTTTACAAAACAGAAGAGTAACATGTTATCAAGAGGCAAAAGACTAAGAGAATTTTGTCTGTTGGTTTGTTAATTGGGAGGAGGGGTTGCCACACGTGGCTCACATTTTGGGTTGAGGAGGGCTCTCTTTATTACCACTTTTGTGTTTGTCAAAGCTAAAAAAATCTTTTTTTTTTCTTTTTTTTTCTGTAGGAAGTCAGAGTTTGGAATCTCCATACAGTTCCCATTTCCACGGAAGAGTTCCATCTGAGCTCAGGCTCCAGGGCCTCCACTGTCGGCCAGGCGAGATCTTCGTCCTGGGAGAGAAAGAACAATCGTCAGGGGAGGGGGCCAGGCCCGCAGGCTTTGGGCACCACATGCAGGGACGAGGCAAGGGACCTGGGGGCCCATCCCAGCGTGTGGTGGGCTCTCAGAAGTGACAGCTCTGGATGCTGGATGGACTGTGTATATGGTAAAGGGCTGAAGTGGAGCCCCCTTTCTGAGGGCACGGAGGCCTTCTAGGGAGCCGGCCTCCCACATTGGGCTGTGCAGAGCCTTCTGGAAACCCTTAGGCAGCATGAAAACACAATGTACAAAAGATGTGCCTTGGGCCCTGTTGCAGGCACTGGGAAGACCCCCATTACGGAGCTCTCACACCTCACAACAAAGTAATTTCAGATTGTGAAAACCTGGGAAGTAAACAGAGGGTGTGAGAGTGAGCTCGGAGGGGGCTGGAGGCCGGCTCTTAACCCAAGATCTGCAGGAGAGAAGCGGTAGAGAGGCCTGGAGGCTGGAATGAACCTGGCACGTTGGAGGAACAGGACGGGGGCAAGGCGGCTGACATCATGAAGAAGGAGGGATGCGGGAGGAGGTTGGGCGGGGGCGGCAGGGCCTGATCATACAGACCTGGGTGAGGGGTTTACATTTCTAAAATTTGGAAGGTAATGGCAAGTCAGTGAAGAGTTTTCTGGTATAAAGACAGACTTATGTTTTAAAAAAGACGACTCTGGCACCCACGTGGAACAGAAGGCAAGACTGGCCACAGGAGACCAGTCAGAAGGCTACTGCCCTCACCCTAGAGAGAGGAAATAGGCCTGGCTGCGGACAGCAGGCGGGGAGCAGAGCAGATCCACGTGGGGTTTACTTTGGAGTTGGAATTGTCCCAGTGCTATTCAAAGGTGCTAGACTGCACACTGTTCACTACTGAAGACAAAAGATTTGGCAACTTTATCACAATTTGATGATGTCTGCTGAATCTAATAATAAAAAATCTGGACTTGGGTTTTGCATGTCTTTTGCTAAGTTTCATTTTTCTGGGGATTCAATTTTCTGGACCAGGGGAAAACCAGCACATGTGGTTCTCACAGACAGGCTGAGAAGCCCAGGACCCTGATGCATGAGGGGCAGGGCAGGCTCAGGGCTGGGGCCTGGGCTTTTGGCCTGAGCATCTGGGTAGGGAGCCTTGGAGAAGGGGGTGCAGAGGGAGGAACTCGAGACACTGCTGTGGCAGGATCAAGCGGGATGCTTCTGCAGCATCTGGGGGAGAGAGCTCATGGAAGCAGAGGGCCAGCAGGTCTGGAGCCCAGAGGAAGGGCTGGATTGGGGAGTAACACTTGGAAATCATCAGTTACGGATGCTGTTTAAAGCCAAGGGCACCAAGAAAGTCACTCAGAAAGTGACTGTGTGGAGAGAAGACCCAGATCCTGGCCTACCGTCACCGCCCGCTCTCACCTGCAGCCTCAGTGGCTGTGGCACTGGAGTCCTGAGTGTCCTGGGGGGCACTGGGGAAGCTGGCCCCAGGGGCCCCCACATCCTCTGGAGGGCAGGGAAGTGACAGCGGTGCCCTGGCCGGGCAGCACGGAACCCGCTCTTCTTGCTGGGCTGCTCCCAAGCCTCTGTGGGGCCACAGGGCATCCGGACCTGGCAGTGTCCCACCCCAGGGGCTGAGGCCCCGGGTCCCTTGGCATTCAGAGGGCAAGCCCAAGTCACAGTCCACATCCTCCGGAATGATGGGGATGCGCTGGCTCAGGTCCCGGGCCCCGGGGTGGCAGCTGGGCGGGAGCTCCTGGGCCAGCGTGTACTGCACACGTACCGAGCAGTCCTCGGTGTAGCGGCCGCCACCCCCGCCCCCGCCCCCGCCATGGGCCACCTGCTTCTCTTCATAGAAGCAGCAGGGCAGGCCCTCATACTTCACCCCATCTGTCCTGGGCAAGTGGTCCGGGTGAAGGCCATAGGGGCCCTGGGAGCTCCCCGGCTGTGACTCCCCAACCTGGGGGCCGCAGCCCTCACAGGGCGGGGGGCCCAGGAACAAGATGCCGCCCCCAGCCGCTCCCGTTCCGGGGTCTGGGGCGGGGGTCTGGGGCTCACAGCAGCAGGCACACATCGGCCCCTCCCGGGCCCCCTTCCAGGTCCTCCTGAGGTCCGGGGCGGCCCCGGGAGAGGCCTCGAGCCCCCCTTCTGAGGTAGAGCTGTTGGGCCCCCGGGGCTCCAGGGAGGAGCTACTGCTGTAGTTCATCTCCAGGCTGCAGGTGGACAGCTGGTCCCCCGAGGGAGAGGCGGGCCCGGGCCAGGGCTCTCCCCGCCCCGCACCTGGGCCTCGGGCCGCAGCCAGGACCTCCTCGGGGGGCGGGGAGCCCTCGAGGCGCACCACGGGCCCCCGGCCTGAGCCCCCCATGTCTCCGGCGCGACAGGGGCTGCGGCTGCGGTAGACGAAGGGGTCGTAGTCGCTGCTGAGAGAGCTGCGGAAGGTGGAGCAGCTCCCGTACACGCCCTGGTTGCTGACCTCCGTGCAGTCCACCACCGAGTCGCTGGAGGAGCAGCGGCACTGGCCCGAGCTGCCGCTGCTGCTGCTGCTGTCGCTGCCCGGGCCGTCGGCCAGGTAGCCGCTGCACACCGAGCGGTGGCCGTGGTAGCAGCTGAAGCTGGACGCGCTGCCGCTCTCCAGGTGCGAGGCCGGGGCCGCGTGCACCGCGGGGGCGAAGAGCAGGCCGCTGCTGCCGCCGCCGCCGCCGCCCGGGGGGAAGGCCCGAGCCGGCCCCCCAGGGGTGAGGCCGGGAGGGGGCTGCCCCTCCTGCTCGGGGTAGCTGAGGCCCCGGAAGTAGTAGTGCTGGTACATGGTCTCGTACTGGGAGAAGCAAGCTGCCTTGGAGAAGCTGCGGCCGCCGAACTTGGGCCTGCGGAAGGGGGGGGCCGGCGAGTAAGGCCGGTGCTCCAGGCCGCAGCGGTGAGGGGCCAGGCTGTGGTCCAGATGGAGGGGCGGGTAGCCGCGGATGTAGGCGGGGGTCTGCGGCGGGAAGAGGCCCTGCTCCCCGCGCCGGTCCACGGTCAGCAGCGTGACAGGGTTCCCGTGGGCGTCCATGCTCGTCCTCGTGGGGTAGGCGGGGATGGCGCTGGCCCTGTGTACGCGGCCGGGGTAGTGCACCGGCAAGATCACCCTCTGCTGCCGGCCTCGCGCCAGACTGCCGGTCTCCAAGCACACGGCGCTCGGGTTTCCCTTTTGTTCTGGGGAGAGGCGGAGGAAACGCGGTCAGGGGGGCGTGCACGCTGGGGCCAAGGGCTCAAGGGGCGGATGCGGGCAGAGACTGAGGCGGCCGGCGCCAAGGTGCCCAGTCTCACGACCATGGCCCATTCTAAGCTGTCGCCAAACCTGGCCACGCGGGTAGAGGCCTCCTGCTTCTCCACTCGAAAGGTGGTCACTCCTGTCAGGGTCCATCTCCCACCTCCCAGCTGCTCTGCACGGCATAAGGCTCGAGAGAGCAACAGGGACACGGAGGGGAAAGGCATTTTCCCTCTTGGGAGAACAGCTATACCTGGAGGGCACCCTGCCTTCTGGGCCCTCATCCACCACCACAGGGAGGCAGCAGCAGCATCACAACCCCGAGGTACCAGGCACAGCAAGCGTCACCACTGTCATCCCACTGAAGAGATTGTGGGCCCAGGGCCTGGAGAGGCCGGGTGCCTGGCCCAAGGTCAGGAAGCCAGTTCATGTCAAAGCCAGAACCCAGACTCAGGGTGATTCTTCAGAGGCCTCCAAACCCCAAGCCCCCACGCCTCCAAGTCCAGGTGGCAATGCTGCGGTGGTTTGCTCGCTCCCCAGCACGTGTCCTGCTCCTGCTAGGTACTCGGTAAAGACAGTGACACTCCAGCAACAACAGAGGCAGCGGAGAATTACCTATGATGTTGTGTCGACAGTGGGGGCAGGTGTGGTGCTGCAGCAGCCACGGGTCCACGCACTTCCTGTGAAAGCGGTGAGTACAGGGGATGACCCGCAGCTCCTGGGAGGGAGAGAGGACACACAGCCTGAAGGAAGGGCACAGGCAGAGGGCGGTGCTGTCTTCAGCCCTGCAGTGTTTCTTCCCGTGGACCAAGGAGCCCAGTTCACTGTGGCAGTGCCCAGAGGCTCCCCCTCCCCATCTCTAGCTACAAGTGGGCTCCGTTCCCTGGAGTCAGGGCCCACACATGGGTTCTAGGGAGAAAGACACGGACCATCAGCCAGCTCCAACCACGGTGCTTGGTGTTGAGGGAGGAAGCCAGCTCCCTTCTTGTGAGGAGGGCACTCACACCCACACCACATATAAGGGACCGCCAGAGCTGTATGCTAGTGCAAATGGTGAGCCTGGGGGTATGGAAGGGTGGCTAGATACACCCCAAAACCTTCTGCACTTCTGGGATGGTGGCTGGCTCCAGATACCCAAAATGGGGTGGGTAGAAAGGAAGATGCCCAGGACTCATGATTGACAGGTGGGGCAGCAAGGGGGCAAAGTTCTCCCGTCTTCCCCTTCACTGGACCCTCAGCACTCACCTGGGGGCACACAGTTAATAACAAAGCATCCAACGTGGAGAGGAGGTAATGGGGTTCTGAGGCAGGCAGAACCACCTCTAAAGTTCCTGAGCCCAAAGCACCCTCCAGACTTGCTAATTTTACTTTGATTTTCCATTCTCTGACCAGCTCAATGCAGTAACATTCAAACACCTAAGGCTGTGCCTGACCGTGGCAAGAGTCCTACCTGGATTTTCTTGTGTAACCTTTGTGATCACCTGGAGTACAGGTCAGTCTCGGGCCCATATCACAAGCATAGGCACAGAGAATAAAGTCACTTGCCCAAGATCACAAAGCTAGAACCCTCCTGGGCCCAGATGAGAACTCAGGCAGTCTGCAGGTAGAGACCATGTGAGACTATTCATCTGGAGGCCTCTGCAAAACCTCTTTTTTCATCCAACAGTCTACACAGCAGCGGGACACTTTCATCAAAGGGGCATCAAATGCCTGCAACTAATTCTGAAGTGGTTTGCTCCCCACTCCCCAAAATGTGTGTGTATATGCACGCCTCTATCCAGAAGGAGATGAAGCAAATGTGGCAAAATGTTAACAATGGGTGATTCTAGATGAATGATCCAGCATTCATTGTCTGATTCTTGCAACTTTTCTGAAAGTCTTAAAATTTCAGAAAAAAGCTAGAAGGAAAAAGGGGACATCACATCCCTTGTCTCTCTTTCTTTCTTTTTTTTTTTGCGGTACGCGGGCCTCTCACTGTTGTGGCCTCTCCCGTTGCGGAGCACAGGCTCCGGACGCACAGGCTCAGCAGCCATGGCTCATGGGCCCAGTCGCTCCGCGGCATGTGGGATCTTCCCGGACCGGGTCACGAACCTGCGTCCCCTGCATCGGCAGGCGGACTCTCAACCACTGTGCCACCAGGGAAGCCCCCCTTGTCTCTTTATAAGTAAAAACGTAAACGTTCCATACGGCTTTGTAAGAGAGGTTTGTATCAAGTCAAGCGCCAGAGTTTTCAGAAGAGCAATTCTGAAATTAAGTGTAAATGTTCTTACAACTAGACGTTTTCTGGCCCATTATATATTTCTGATCAACTTCCGAAATCACCTATGTTCAGCTCGGTCCCCTGGAGAGAGTGTCTGTGTATGTGGCCACCTGCTTCCGGGGGGCGGGGGGGAAGAGCAGTTTGAAGGTCTCAGGACGTCTCCTGGAGACCTAGGCAGCTCGGCCCTTCCCCTGTGGGAAAAGCCCTTCCCCTTCCATCTGCAGGCCTGTCTACCTCATCCCCACCAGGACTGGCCCCGCCTCTGCCGTTACCTCTCCATCGATGTACTTCTCCAGGCAGATGGCACAGTCGGACGTGGAGCTGCTGCTGAGCGTGTCCAGGGCCCCACAGCTCCCCTCCCGGCGCCCCTTGCTCTTGGAGTTGAACTTCCTGGTTTCCATCTTCTCCAGGGCCTGCACGGCCAGTCTGTTCATGGAATTCTGCACAGCAGAACGTGGTCCATGTTAGGGTCTGGGACATGTTAACAGCACTAGTCACCCCTGGGGCCATGGTCGGCCAAACACTAGTCTCCATCAGGCCAGGACAGACTTCTGAGAAATCACTAAAGATTCAGAGGCCACGGCACAAGAGCACAGATCTTCTAGACTCCCAAGTGTCCACCACATCGGTCTAAGCAGCAGTACCAGCAGAGGTCTACTCTAATTATTTGGCCAACTCTGCTCTGTGCTAAGGGTTCCTTCCTTCATTGGAGAACGTTCTGAGGGCAAATGAGACCATGCATTGGGGTGCCCAGCACTTAGCAAACCAGACACGCTCGACAAACATCAGCTGCTGCTCCGTCGCTGATGGCCACCCATCCTCCAGAGAAGTCAGCGCCCAGTCCACCGTCTCTCGCTGTGGACATCACACTGCTACACCTCTGAGAGTCTAGATTCCCGAGTATCCTCCCATTGCCCTCTACCCCCAATCCTTCCTTCCTACAAGCACATCGCCTGGAGAGCTTGGTAGATGCAGAGTCGGATGAAGCAGGTCTGAGGTGGGGCCTGAGATTCTGAGTTTCTGCCAAGCTCCCAGGTGATGCTGATGCTGCTGGTCCCCAGATCGTATTTGAGGAGCAGGGCTCTAGGGGTCCAGGTTGACATTTAAACATTTCTTTGGAAAAACCCCCGGCTGGAAACGGCCCCAGGGCTTGGCCTTTGTAGGACTGGCCCTTCAGAACAGAGACGACACAGTGCTATAAGCTTTGCTCTGCTTTTTCTCCATCTTTGCTGGTTCTAGGCCGCTGGGGACAGGCTGCAGGGCTCAGGACCAGGTCTGCGCCGGCAAAGGGGCCGCAGGGATGAACGCTCACAGGCTGCTCTGCGTTACCTGACTGCGTCGCTGCTTCAGCTTGATTTTGACAAGGAGGATGAGGCAGACCAAGGAGACCACGACAAAGAAGGCCAGGAAGATCCCCATATCAAAGTATTCCGTGGGTTGCTGGAACAGAACACGGACACAGTGAGTCACAGGGGATTGGCACACGGGCTGGGCCAGCCCTGGTCGGGAGAAGGATGGGGCCACCGGGCTGCATTTCCCCTCCTTTGCAGGGCACATGTAGGGTTCTGCTAAGACACACAGTGTGCTATCCAGGCCCAGGTAGTGCCCCACAGCGTGGCCCGGGGAGGCCGCAGCGGTCTCAGCCA
Organism: Grampus griseus; assembly: GCF_964374135.1. Taxonomy (NCBI): domain Eukaryota; kingdom Metazoa; phylum Chordata; class Mammalia; order Artiodactyla; family Delphinidae; genus Grampus; species Grampus griseus. The sequence continues at coordinate 21,918,671 of NC_139006.1, read as the reverse complement.
GGCCTCCTAACAGCCAGGAGAACTCTGTTCACAGAGCCTCGCTCCCTGCAGAATAGCGCAAAGTTCGCCGTAACCGGTAGGAGAGGCCCTTCCAAATAAACACAAATATCACATTTATGGGACAAAAGAGTGAGTGTCATGTTTTGAGGGAACCGTGATTACTAACCATATAATTAATGGTTTACAACAACTCAGAAAATTGTATGCTGCTTCCACAAATATCAGCTTCCACTACAATGAGTCATATTTACCAAAGCGCCCTTTTTTCCTTTAAAAAGCAGCCAGCAAGTCAGTTCTTTTGCAAACTCCCTCTAGTTTTAGTTCTTACCTTTTCCTCATGGCACACTGCCTCCTAAAACCTTAAAGTTACCTCATCTGGGACGTGTTTAGCCAACAGGAATGGAGTTTTGCTAATTGAATGCTATGGGTATCCGGATATTTTGTGCAAAAGACCCATCCTCTATGTGAATATTCCAATATTCGTGAGGAGGAAATAAACCATCTGTGGGGCACCTGTCCTAGGTTCCTAGAATCTTCAGTCTGAGGTTGAGCAAAAGATGCCAGCAGTGTCCCTTTAATACACCTAAGAGAAGCCTAAAAAATGAAGCTATTCATTAACCACCTGGAAGTCGTGAGCCCCAATCCCTGTTGAAAGCTTACTTTTCCAGAATCAAATACAAGTTAGGGGGTTTCAGTAATGCATTTGCCCCATAGGAAGAAGGAAGCACAGGCTTTATCCTCTAGTCTAGGCCAGACGGAAGGAGGGAGATACAGGAAGCTGAGTGCAGGGTGTCCTTCCCTTCAATGCTCCTCAGTTAGCCTTTCACAGGGAGATGGGACAGAAGAGAAAAAAGGATAGGAGTTTACCCAGAGGGGATGCCAGGTGGAAGAGACATTTGGTCACAAATCACCTATCATTGGAAGGACTTTTCAAATCCCCTCTAGAGGAGCCGGCTGAAATTTCTCCCTGGCCTCCAGCCTTAAGTCTGATCTAAACCTGCAGGAACCTGGGGCGCATCAGCATTGTAGACGGAAAGAAGGTAGGAGCAAAAGGCCAAAGCCCAAAGGGGATTAAGGCACAGGCGGCAGCAGGGAAGGTGGCGGCGTGGCCAGCGGAGGCTCACTCGAGGAGGGCGGTGCTGGATCCTTGCTCGAGCCACTTTCTGCTTGTTGACAATGTTCATCAGCTTGATGGCGTCTGCGCCCTTCACGTACACCACTGGCCTCTTGAGTGGGTCTTCTGACCCCTGGTTTAGCTAAGGAAGGAGAGGAGGTCCTGGTTAGAAGACGTAATTACTTCAAGAAGCAGGAGAGAGAAAGAAAGGCTGGAGGAAAAGAACACGAGATACCCTTTTGGAAATCCTCAAACTCCTCAAGCATCGTAGGCTTGGAGCTCCCAGAAGGACGAGGCTGAGGATGATGCCCCTTTTAGGATGGAGCGGGACCCCAGAAGGGCCTTTGAAAATGCCTCACCAACCCTCAGCTTCTTGGCTCTTACCCCTCTTGATACACTTGCCTTGGAGTATGATGTGCAAACACGGATAACTAACAAGGGCAGACAAGTGCAAGGGCCCTGAGGATGAGGGTGACACAACCGTGAGAAGCCAGGCGAAGTAAAGGAGGTGCTTCTCTCAGGGACACTGCAGCATTGGCCTGGCCCGAGGAGCTTACCTGGTCGATAGCTTCTGGGTTTTCAGACACATCGAAGATGACTGCGGTGGCTCCCCGCTGCACGGCTCGCTTGGCCTGGCAGAGTGAAAAAGAGCAGGTTGGCACCCTGGTCCTTACCTTTCTGAAGCTGGCCTTGGAAATCAGACCTGTATTTGAATGCAGAATCTGACAGTCACCAACTAATGTGACTGGGTGAGTTACTAACTTTCCTAAGCCTCAACTTGCCCATCTGTTTAAAAAAACGGGGGGTGGGGAGTGGGCAACAGCACCTTGTACAGTTATCCTGGGAACCAAATGAGTTAGAAATGGTGAAAATAAACAGCTGGGTACTCGATTAACCTTTGTCTCCCTATCCAGCCTAAACCTTAAAATCAAACTACAAACCAATAACCTGCCCAGTCAGCATAAAGGTATTGGTTTCAGTATTTTCTGCTATGAACACAGGGCCACTGGCAGCTAAAGCAAATGCCTTTGGTCCTTCTCTTGCGGTCCTGCTTCCTCCCCACATCATCCAGCACCGCAGTTAGAGGAACGTACTGAATATTTCCGAAGGAATCTCAAAACGGTCAATTTTAATAAGTGACATAAACTAAAGACCTTTGGACATGCTGTCGGGGGAAAAGCTACGAGAAATAATTGTAAATGGGGATTTGGAGCAGTTGGCTGCCAAACCTGGCTGCACATCAAAAACCACTTGGGAAGTCTGTAAAGCAGATTTCCTGGCTCAAACCACAGAGACTGATTTAGCAGGGCTGGAGTAAGGCCCAGGAAACTGAGTTCTGAAGCTTTTCCGAGGGATTCTGATGATTCAACCACTTGGGGAACTACTGATCAAAGATGAGATTAGAACGTTTTAGGGAAAAATGAGAAGGGGTGGGATTCTCTTTTGGAGGAAAGGATTCCTTTCCACCCCAGTGAACCTTCTAATTTCATGTCCAGCTAAGGGAACAACGGGTAGAAGCTGAGGAAGAACAAGACGTAAGACATAATCCTTGCTTATAGGAACCTGAATCTCGTTAGGGAAGCGAGACACCTCTAACGGGTGGGGGGAGAGCTCAAAACAAAAACCAAAGCCCCTATAAGATGGGCAAATGATGGCTAGTACTCAGAGGTCAAGAAAGTCTCTGTGAGCCAGAGTGCTTGAGAAAGAATAAAATCTGAATTCCTTCCCCACAGGAAAGCAACACTGAGCCTTAGACCAGAATGTGGCTAGAGCAATAGCTCCATCAGCCACCAGAGGGCGGCCTTACCTCACACCTTCTACAACAAGACAGCTCCCTGTACTTGGTACTAAATAAGCAGGACGGTGGATTGTCAGGGATGCAGCAAAGTCCTCCGCAACTGAACAAGCTCAGACACCTGAGTGCTGTGCTGCAGAAGCTGTCCTTGTTCTGCTGGGGACCCTTTCCTGTTGAACTGAGATTCGATGTATTTAGTCTGCTCTGCCGCTTGCCTGTCCCACCCCGTTTCCCCACCAGCACGCTGCATCAGGAGGGGCCCCTGGGCGCTGTCTCCAGCTCTGCCAGACAAGCTGCCAGTGGTCGGCGAGTCAGAGTCTCTTTCAGCCCCAGCCTCAGTTTCCCCATCTGTAAAAGGAGGAGGGAGCCTCTGTCATGAGGACTAGGGTCCCTTCCAGTTCGCAGTCTTGGCCACTCAAGGAGGCAAGGGACTGTCCAGAGTGACGCAGAAAGAGCTGCAACAGCTGTCACTTGCCTCCAGCAAGAGAGGACATGATGGCCCAGTGAGAAGGTTCGGGGCCAGGTGGTGTCACTTTCCTCCATAAAGCTCTTTAGGGGCACAGACCCCTTTGCCTGAGGTCAACAAGCCCTCGGGGGCTCCAGAGTTAACTAACAGCAAGTGGGTGCCAGTCTCAGGGGGTAGCCCAGCCGTGTTCACAAATTCAGGGACGCAGAAGGCCCTGAGGGACAGCACCACAAACGAGGAAATAGACAGGACTTCTCGTTCCTTTATTTGGCTTTTGTTCCCTGCTTGAGCACATCAAACAGCACCTGAGGGGACTGTGCGTGCAGCTCCCTCTTGCTTGGGAGCTTCAGTGGGGTGCATCTGGAGAGCCTGGAGGCCAAGAGGCTGCAGGCCCCAGGGCAGTGCAAGCCTCGGCTGCCGCCTGCTCCCGCCTCCAGCCCCCCTGGCTTCACGAGGAGGCAGAAGTCACGGGGATCTGGAGGCCAGGTATGACCCCCATGGGCCAGGCATGTTTTAAAAGACATTTTAAACAAAATCTAGGAGGGAGGACTCATCTCCAGGTTTCTCGAGTGAAAAGAGCAGGTCAAGAATAAGGTGCTTAATCCTGTTTATAGCTCAACTTTAGACACAACCAGGTTAATGCACAGGGTCCAAAGTACTAATATTTTGAGAAAATGATAATTCTCACAGTCGGCTTACTTTAAAAGTTATGTTTAATGTAAGCTGCTGTTAAATTAAGGTTGTATTTCCTGCACTCAGGACTGGACAGGAGGCAAGTCAGGATTACGTCAGGAACTTGCCTGTCAGGAGCAAGGCTTGGGATTGAAAATAGGCCATGAATAATCCACACTTAAGAAAATGACACGTTGATCATACTATTCCCAAAACAAACGAAAACACAGACCACTACTTGGTCATACTTTCCCCCTTGCCCCACATTTTCAGTTTAAAAATTGATGAGGCATCCTTAAACATGTCTTCATATGTTAGATCTTTCACTGTTTTCTCTAGTCAAGCTTGGGCTGGAATATTATTTCAAAACACTAACTTTATAAAGGCACACACCCAATGTCCAAATCTCTCAGAATAAGGCTGTTTCAACAAAAGGCTGAGAAAGATACAGCCTGGTGCCTGTTGCTAGATGAAGGTCACTGGTCACTGGGCTTCAGTTGGAGAGGGCAGTTACCCTTGACCTGTGCACAGACTGGATTGGGAAGAAGAGCATGAGAAGGGTGTGAGCAGCAGAAAGCAGGTGGGATGTCCTGGCAAGGCCTCCCAGAAGCAACTGAAGGCCTTGCCTACTGACCTCTGCTCGCCCTTCCCCTCACCCCACTCACACAGGTGTTCCCCACCCTTCATCACTGCTGCTGCTTCCATCAGGCCAGGACAGGTTGGCACCAGCCAGCAGGTGACCACAAGCCCCGCAGCAGAATGAGGAGTAAAAGGTTGTCATGGTCTCTCATTTACCTTTCCAGGGCTGTGAGACCCGAGGCTAGACAGTTGCCACAGCCACTGAGACACGTAGCAAAAGCACAAACATCTGCAGACTTACCTATTGCAAAGTACAAAAGGTCAAGCTCTAGAAGACAGGATGTTACGTGGCTGGCACTTATCACAATGCGAGACTCCTATGGTTATTCGATAAACGGTCATTCTAATTGAAAGCAAACCTGCCCAGACCGTACTCTTGGGTTACTGCTCCCTGAACGTGGATGTGGTTTTCTCCTAAGAAAGTGCTTCTATCAATATGTTTGAGTCTTGGGACTTCCCTGGCGGTCGAGTGGTTAAGACTCCACACTCTCAATGCAGGGGGCTCGTGAATTTCTGGACGCGTGGGGGGCATTCTGATAAGAATAGTCCCATTACCACCTTGTGGGTGAGAAAACCTACAGCCTAGAGTCTGCTTGGGTTTCAATTAAATTCAGGAATTCCAATCAGGAATGGACCTGGCACTCTCCCTGGTGTGTGCAGTAACACCCAGACTTGGTTCGGGGCTTGGTCCCACCCCATAGCTACTCCACAGAGCCCCTGGGAACAGACTCCATTTCCCCCTGTTTATCCGTTTCTTCGTCAAGCACTGGATGTGGCGTCCCAGTGCCTAATCTTTATTGTAGGAAAACTTTCGATAGCACACAACCTTAATCGGAAATAACCCAAAAGATGGCCCCAAATCTCCTTTGTCCCAAACGCCTGACCAGAGGATAACCCAGGAAGCTGGACTGTTAGCACTGATATGAAGGCTTGTGTCTTCAACCTCTCACAGGAAGTTCTGACATATGGGGGCTTCAAGCAGACTTTTTTTTTTTTTTGCCTCTATTGAATATAATTTCCCATTCTGGCCTTTTTGTACTTATCATAAGCTTCCAACAAGTCATTTAAATTTTTTTGTTAATATGTTTAAGGCTGTGATATATCTCTTCAGATACGCTACTCATATCTTTTTGATATTTGGGCTATTCCAGTTTTTTCTTTATTCTTGTAATTAATGCCATGTTGAATGAATCTTGGCTTACATTTCCAATTTTCTTAGGATGGAGGCCCAGGGCCAAAGAATATGAAGATTATTAAGAATCTTAATACAATCCACATAGGATTTTAAGGCCCCTCCTTATAAACCCACTCAACTCTTAATTTATCTGCAGTAATGACAAGATAAGATGACACAGACAGTAAAAGACAAATCTGTCAACAGATTTAACTTCTGGATAAAGTGGCCCATTGCTGAGCTGGCTAGGAGGAGGCAGGCAGTCTCAGAGTAACGCTCTGCGTGATGCTTCAGGTGCACAAAGATCTCCAAAGTGAACTATAATGAGTTGATCTTACCTAGCCTACTGATTCTTCAAGGTCAAGTTCATGTGCAAAGCCTGTCACATAAGACCGGTAAGTGCTTCTCTTTAGTGAAAAGCAGCTCTTATCCCTCTCTGAGTTCTAATACCAGTCAAGATTCTCCTCTGCCACTTACCACTTTCTGGGATGCATTTTTCCCCACAAGTGTGACCATCTTTAGTATTTTTGCTATTAATAAAAGTAATATGAGCCTGACATGAAAATTTTAAAACAATTGAGAAACTGAAAGCAAAAGATAATCTACCTATTACCTCCCTATATCCCAGCTTTATAATAGTGTGGTTTATATCTTTCCATTTTTTTCAAACTCATATATTAGCAGCAATAAAATGCTTATGTTTATATACACTCACATACCAAAATATACTTAAAAATAAATTGGATGTATATAATGTTCTCAACTCTGCTGTTTTCCCCCTTAACTCAACAATATTATATGCAGTGATGCAGAAAAATGTCCATTCTTCTTACCGGCTACATATATTCTTCCCTTATATGGAGCTTAAGACTGTCCCTCTGACAGGCATTCAGGGGATTTCTTCATTTTCTCTATTATGAACAGTGCTGTATTTATCTTCTTGTACTAGCATTCTGGTGGAATCTATATCCTTTAAATTGCTACAAGTGGCCCTGCGGAGTCGAATGGCAATAACATCTCACATGTAAATGTCTTGACTGGGTACCAGGCTAAGCTGCCCCGGGGTCTATGGAGCCAGGAGGTACATCTCTGACCAGTGTCTGTGCCCCGTAAAGCCTAACAGAGCAGACTGCCCTGGGCGCGGCCCATACTCCACAAATTAACATAGTAGGCGGCAGTAGAGTTTAATTCTATTTGAGGTGCCATTTATTACTTTATTTGTTCACGTAGTAATTAACCAATTACTACGTGCGCCAGGCCTGGAGGATACACACACTGAGCAGAATGGTGGCCGCGCGTCCTCACGGAGTGTCCGTCCATTCTGTCAGCAGTGCTGGCACGGGGCTCTCTGAAGAGGCTGGGGGAGTCATCAGGAAAGGTCCGAGCGTTTGGTTCTGAGGGCCAATGAGTAAGAAACTACCAACCAGGAGTCACTTATCCCACATCCCTGTAGTAGGTGTCAGGGGAGGAGAGACTGTCCCGGTCAGTGTCCTTTGAGAAATGCTGCCTGTGATAAGGCTCTTAGCTACCCGGCATCCCCAGGTTTTTTGACACAGGACCCTTTTTGCAGCAACTCCTGTCCATACCCTACCCTCCCTTCTAAGGGAGAAATTTTGGGACCCAAGGCTCCGTGCACAGGCCACGCTCACGTGACAGGAATCTCACCCCCTAACCACTCCCTGGCTTTAACTCACGTAAGAGGGTGAGGGATGGGCCACAGACCGACGTTTTGATCTGGAAAATGATACTAAGGAATACACACACTGCAGTTTAAATGAGATGGTTCCTGGTATATTCAATTACAGTTGACCCTTGAACGACGTGGGGGTTAGGGTGCTAACCCTCTGCGCAGTTGAAGGAAAATCCACGTGTAACTCAGTCACCCTCCGCAATCTCGGTTCCTCTGTCTCCAAGGTCCTCCATACCCACAGTTCTGCATCCACAGATTCAACCAACTGGGATGTGTAGCACTGTAATATTTACTACCGAAAAAAACCCATGTATAAGTGGGCTGCATGGTTCAAACCTGTGTTGTTCAAGGGTCAACTGTATACAGTTCAATTTGACAACTACCTAAGAGGGCCAACTGTGTGCCAGGAGCCCCAAGAAAGATACAAGCCAGGACCTCCTAGAAGTGTCTGTCTCCACACACTTGCTGGTGTCCTGGGGGAAGAGATCTTGCTTAGCAAGGAGCAGGGTGAGGGCACTGAGGTCTCTTCCTTTCTTACCCAAGAGAGTGTTCTCTTGCAGCTCTCCTCTGGCATACTGATACAGCAGTATGACCCAAGGTGGCAGAAACCATGATCATGGAGAATCCAAAATGGCACCAGAGTCTCAGGGCTTAGTTCCCACAACCTGGCATCAGCTTTCTGCTTCAGCAAGGTCCCCAAGCTCCTGCCGCTGCTCCCGGGGCAGAGCTCACTGTTCTTGCTCAGGCTGATACAGGTGCATGGGCCTACCCTCCATGCAGTCCTCACATTCCTACAACCAGGGCTCCCTCCTTAGGGAGGTGCCCCGCTAGCGCCCCCAGGGGGCCAAGCTAAACTACAACCCTTTGCCCTCACCCCTACACTCAACTGCTTACTAAGTTTTGCTGATTCCATCTTCCAAATCCATCCACTGTTTTTCCATCTCCACTGCTGCCACCCTGTACAGGACACCAGACTTCCCACGTAAGTCACAACAACACTCCCCCCCTGGGGGTTCCTTAGTCCACCCCACCTGCCCCTGGTAGGGTCTCCACGCAGCATAAGAGGGACTTTTCTAGTTAATAAACCACCGATCTGACCTGCCCCACTCTCCCCGAACGACGCTGTGTCTGCTCTTAGAATAAGATGTGACTTCCCTGGCTTTTAGCAAACTCAACACTCCAGCCCCAGAGCTTGACTAGGAGGAGCCTCTATAGGTGAGCCTGCCCACCTGCTGGAGAAACACACCACATCGCCCCACAGCCCGCCTTGCCTCCTCTAACTCTCCCTGCCTTGGGTGTCACTCCCTCTGCACTGCCTGGCCTGCAGCCTGCCTCTGAGCCCCACGGGTGCAGCTCTTGTGACATCACACTGTAACTGTTTACTTAAAGTGCCTCCCTCACTAGAGGGCAGCCAAGGCCTCAGACTTCTTTCCTGCTCAATGCCCAGAATCCCACAGAGAGCCTGGCACAGGGTAAATGGCCAAGAAATGTCTGTTGCTTAACCTAAAAAGGATGAGATTTTGCCCTTGGGGTTAGCATCAAACACCCTAGGCCCTGCTACTCCAAACACAGGCTGTAGCTCGCTCCAGGCCGCCTGATCTCCTGTTTCCTTTGACTCTTGAATTGTGGAAGGTCCAGTTCTCTACCATATCTTCTTAGAACTCAAGATTCTCCGCAGTGCAGATGTTCGGGATTTGGTTTCTTATTAACCGCATGCACGTCTTCTGCCGTAGTGCTTGCTGATGGGTCTTTGATTGGTGGTTGGTTCTAATGTAGGAATTATTCTCCCTGGGCAACCTCGACCCCAGTCACTGAAAGTGGCTCTGCCTCGTGGTGGATCCTTATGGGGCCCCAGGCCTCTTGTGAACACATCTCCGATGTCAGAGCTCTCAGAAAACGAGCCTGTGCACTTGCAGAGTCTGGCCTTTCTACTCAAGGGAGGAATGCAAGCCTCCCTGAGAACTCTCACCAAAGGAAAGCAGACCAAACGATCAGCTTCGGGCATATCCACAGGGACAAACGGCAGGAGATGTGGATTTTCAGTTTTCTCCCGATATCACTTAGGGGAACTTTGCTTTTCTTCAGCCTAAAAGACTGATGGAAAAAGATGGCCTGCACCACACAGGGAAGAGAGTGTGTGGACAGTGGCCTGCCCTCCCCACCTGCTGTGAAGATCCTGGGAACTGGCCGCAGATTCCAAACTCTAAACTCAGTGGTGGCCTCAGGTGGACCAATGAGAGACTAAAAGCACAGGCTTGCGAGGCTTGTCCACCTGAGGCCTGAGCTTCAAGCAAATCACTGCCAGGAACCCAGGGCCGGTAACAAGCCCTGCTTAGGCTGCCACTGCCACAGGGCCTGCTTCTGTGGCCAGGGAGGGGCAAGGGCCTGTCAACACGACAGAGACCCACCAGCCAGACCCAGAGACACCTCGCCTGATGGCCACCAGTCTCTCTTGGCTGCTCCCGCCCCAGTGCAAACAAGCCAGCGCTCACCACGTCCCTTTATGCCCCTCCCTCTGGAGGCCACTAAGTGGATTTTAAAGCTGCCCTCCTCACTTTTTCCTTTCCTCCTCCCCCGTGTTCTTCACTGAGTAGTGACCACCCAGGCACCGGGCTCTTGAGCATTCTGGTCAGCTGCTGTGCCCTGAAGCATGAGTCACTGCACGACAGGGGACACACTTGCCAGGCAAGGGGGCTTGCAAGGCCCGTCTCACCAAGAGCCCTGTTTTCCTGCAGAAACCTTTCATTCCATAGGAAATGAGGTCACACACCAGCGCACATGGGTAACTGGTGAGAAAATCCTGGTGCCAAGAAGGGGGCGGGGCATCAGAAGAAGTGGCCAGAAAAAAACGACCCTAACACCTTAACGTGCACAAACCTCAGGGGAATCACCTGCAGCTCTGAGGGAATCTGTAGGGGGTAGGAAGGAGGGGGGGCACATAGCTTAAAAAATAACCTGGTTTCTTTTACAGTATGTACAACAAACACGATCTTTGCAAACCAAACGTGCAGGGCATTTGGCTAGTTGACTGTCACGGCTTGGAGCCCCTAACCCACTGCCTAAGGCAGACCAACACAAAACAGCCCCCAACGGAGTGGAGGTCGGGATGCCAGGCAGCCAGGCGGGCTCACTTTCCGCGGCGGGAGGAGGCGGGTGGGGGGTGCGGGTGGGGGGTGCAGGTGGGTGGCGCAGCCCGGCCCGCTCCACCGGCTCCTGGCTCCGGGGCTTGGCTGCAGCCGGGCCTGACCTTCCAGGTTTCCCTGGCCGGAGATCAAAGCGCCAGAGCCACAAACACGGCTCAGAACTCCGAGGCCCCGCGGCCACCCCCGTCCCCGGTCCCTCCCCATCGGCTTCCCCACACCCCCAGCCCCTCCCCCCACCCAGTGGGGCCGCTTTCGGGGGGGGGGCGGGGGCGGGCTCCCATCCGGCCTCCTCTGACCCTAGCTCGCCGGCCGGGCCCCTCCCACCCGGAGAAGGTACTCCTCGCCATAATTGAAGTCATTAAGCCTCCAAAGTCTCCTGTCGGCTGCTGGTTCTGAGCTCCGGAACGAAGGTGATGCATTTTAAGTCCTAGTGAAGATTATGCTCATCTATTTAGGAGACATGTAGCAGCGAGAACTCCGCGGTTAAGTTAGTGGTTAAGGCTGCCTAAGTTTAGAGTTATTTATTCTCAAAATATGTAGCAGCCCCACTTAATTTCTCCTAATTAAAGGAACCGGCAGAAGAGGCTGGAGGCCGCGGCCGTGTCACGGCGCCATTACCAGGTTGGTGCCCTTCACAGTCAGAAAATACTGGGTCTCAAACGGAAATGCGTTTCCCTAGATCTTAATCTTAAACATAGACATTTAGGCCAGTTCCAAGAAACACAATGATCCTCTTTGTTTTAACACCTGACAAGGAGCACCAAAACCCAGGAAGCTGTCCACACCCTCCGCTCCGTCGCCACTGCCGGGTCAGGGGGTGTTATGGAAAAACGTCAGCAGCTGGCTTGTTTAGTGAGATGTCTATGGCTGCAAGAGAAACTTCTGGAAGAACCTGTTAGCTGCTAGCTATCCCGGGTTGAGTTTCCAGAAGTCCCACTGCGGGCCAAATCTTACAAAGTCAGCAACTAGAAACTTCAGAAAGGACCACCCCCTTCTTTGCATATGGCAGCGAACACTTGTTTATAAACAAGTGTTAATTAGGTGGCGGAATGGGGCTTAACAAGGAACAACAGTGCCTGCAAAGTCTGAAGACCCTACAGTCCCCCTTCCACCAGGAGAGTGGAGACGGGGCTCTTGTTGAGGCTGAGCTGGGTGGACTTGCTTCTCAACCTTGGCCCCCTGGGGAGGCAACTGGGCCCCGCCGGCCCCTTGAGATGCCTATTTCATCTATGTGGAATGGAGCCCCACAGAAGTATTTTTCTCAAAGTTTCCCAGTTAGTTTTAAAATTCAGGTAGGGCTGAGTACCACTGAGCCCCAAACTGCACGAAGCCTCTGGGATGCCTGTCAGATGCACATTCCGGACCCTCTCCTGGTTCAGCTGGACTCGTGGAGGTCCAGAAGCTGCCTACCCAGCACCCCAGGCAAACCTTGTGATGAGGCAAAGGAACATGGTAGAGAATTCCTGAATCAGGTGGCAAACTGAAAAAACAAAACAAAACAAAAACCCAAGATATTTTGATTATATGACTTTCTTATTTTTATTAAGAGGAAAGGAATCTGGATGAAAGAATTTCTGCATGCCCGAAGCAGGCTTGCTCCTAACATTTCTGGGGCTTGGGACAAAGCTAAAAAACCATTAAATAAAATCAATGCTACCCTCTATCTTAACATATACACCTTCATAAAGACCTGAAAGTTCAGGTTCCAACCGATTTCTCTAACTCCTTGTTAGAATGTGTCAGTGTGGAGAAAGCTCACCCCTGGCCCACTGTGCATTTTGAGGGGGGCTTACACACATGCGAGTGGACACTCCAGCCTTGAGGCCAAGGTCTGTCCACCCTCCTTGGGAAGACGGGTGTGCTCCTAGGATAGTCTGCGCCCAGGAGGAGGGTCTTGGAGAAGAGGTCTGCAAGGTCCTGGAAGCCAGCACAGGGTCATCTTGGGGCAATGTGGGGATCTGGGAAATGATTTAGAAGGGGACTTCCTCTTGGACTCGTCACCAATTGGCCAGAAGCTTTAGAAGCAAGGGCTCCCTTGCCTGGTCTTGGGACGTTACTGCCCCAAAGTATCAGACTCCAAGGGGGAAAAGTAAGGAAAGTACTTATTATGTACGGGGCAAGGCAATGAGCTCTTTCAAATAGCACTAAATCTGCACAGCATCTGCAGGCGGGGTGGGGCTGATTCCCATTTCACAGCTGGAGGCTCAGAAGTTACATCACACAGCCACGGAGTAGTAGAGAGCTGACAATTTGACATCAGCCTCTCTCCATAATCCCAGGCTACAGAAACACTCATGTTATCCTAGGGGCTTCCAAAAATCAAGCATGATGGAGGTATGTGCACAAGTATAAACATGAATGCTGAAACTCAGGTAGTCCATTAACAGCTTATGTAAGTATTCTATTTCCCAACCCCACAAGGAAATTCCAGATATCTCTTATCCTAACCCATCTGGACTCCCTCCATCTTTTTTGGGGGGCGTGGGGGGGCATGCCACACAGCATGTGGGATCTTTGTTCTCCAACCAGGGATCGAACCCATGCCCCCTGCATTGGAAGCACAGAGTCTTAACCACTGGACCAACAGGGAAGTCCCACGGACTCCATCTTTAAAACTCCCTTTACAAATGTCATGCAGCTCATATAGTCAACATAAGGAGGGATGGCAGGGTTGAAAGTTCTACTTTTGTACAAGGTTAGCTGCTTTGAAAGCTCATGCCTGTTTCATCAGAGGCTCTTTCATTCAGAGGAGTTATATCCATTGCTCTTTAGCCAATGCAAGTTCACAAATAGTACAACCTTCACCCTGTATACTTCTTAAGGATCTACGAAGCTTGTTTCCATATGGTCCTTGGCATACCCTATTGTATTGATTCCTTGTATCTGTGACTTGTATTAGAATTTAAGAATGATATAGTTTCATTATCTCAACTTCACACCAAAATCATTTATAACAGCAACAGAACCAAATCTCTCCCCACACCTACCTTGGGCAGTGTTACCAGCTGGGTCCCCCTCAGCCTAGCTATTCTTATCTGGCCCCCAGCCACGGTGGCCCTGAGGAAGAACACAGCCTGAAGGTGACTTGTGAATGGGCGGGCCAACCCAGGTTCTTTTTAGCACTGCCATGGGGGAAGGCAGGGGATGGAGCTGTCACCTCACACTGTTTAATTCGGGCTCATCTCCCCAGCTCTGGCTGTGAGTAGACGTGACGACCTTTCTCAGCTCCCATTTGTTCACCTGCACAGTGGGGATAATGCTAACAGGCAAGATGAGAAGATGCCTGGCACACGGTAAGCACTTCAGCTGGATCTCCATCTCGACACAGCACATACACTATGAGTGTTTCCTTGGGGCGCCCGGCCCTCCCCTTGACCATCTGCATACAGGGTTCCTCTCCTCTCCAGGAAGGAGAGCTGAGGCACCCTGTCTGAACCCTCCTGCAGGTCCAGTTCCCACACAGAGTGGCACGCACTTGGGACTCACAGTGACTGTACCTTCGGAAGGTTCTGGAAGTCGACCTTAGTGTACTGCACACCATATACACACAGGAACCTCACGGTTTAGGCACCAAAACCGGCAGAAGGTGGTCAGTGGCTGTCAGAGTGGCACATCGGAATGTTCTGGGGAGCTTTTTAACAATACAGAGACAGGGACTTCCCTGGTGGTCCAGTGGCTAGGACTCCGTGCTCCCAATGCAGGGGGCTCAGGTTCGATCCCTGCTCAGGGAACTAAGATGCCACATGCTGCAACTAAGACCCGAGGCAGCCAAATAAATAAATAAATATTAAAAACAGGGGCAGACCCCTCCCTGGAGACTGGGGGGCACTGGGCTAGAAGTGGACCCGCCCTCTGTAGGCCTGAAAGCTCCCCAGGTTGATCCTTGGGCACAGCCAAGATAGGGACCCACCAGACAAAGACCTTAAGGAGGTCAGAGGACAGGGTGGTGGGAGTGTGCTTCTCAAGCCCAGCTCACCCATCCCTTGTTCCTCCCCTCCCGGAACTGCCAGATTCCTTTCTCAGTTAGACTATTTGGTTTCTAGAAACCCACTTAGGCTACTATAACTCAGACTTAAGGAAAGCTCTCAGAAAAATGTGCTTCAAGGCAATAAGCAGTTGAGCTTCTTGGCATGTCTGGCTGTGGGAATGATACACCTCCCCCCCGCCCTGCCCCAAGCAGAAGCCTGGGGCTCTCACAGTCAAAGGTCTGGGGGTGGGCAGCCACTATCCCAGGCATCCTCCGGTCACCAGGCCCCCAGCAGGCAGGGTATCTGGAACCCAGCAGGCAGCAAATGCCACGGGGCACAGATGCTGGGGGGAGGCGCTGTGGCATAAGAGCAACTATCTACTCCTTACAGGGCAGGCTTTGGGGTTCACAGCTTAGGACCTCCCTGAGTCCAGGACCCTCCACCCCCTGACTGGACAGAGCAATAGAATGTAAGTTCCAAAAGTCTTCTGTGATAATAGCATGATGAAAATTCAGAAAGACAAGAATTTCAAGAAAGCCATTTTCAAGTTTAGGTCCCGTTTTTCTTCACAAAACACATGCTTTTTTAAAAAAATTAATTTATTTAATTAATTTATTTATCTATCTTTGGCTGCGTTGGGTCTTTGTTGCTGCGCGCGGGCTTTCTCTAGTTGCAGCGAAGCGGGGCTACTCTTCGTTGCGGTGCGCGGGCTTCTCATTGCCGTGGCTTCTCTTGTTGCGGAGCACGGGCTCTAGGCACGTGGGCTTCAGTAGTTGTGGCACACAGGCTCAGTAGTTGTAGCTCGTGGGCTCTAGAGTGCAGGCTAGTAGTTGTGGTGCACGGGCTTAGTTGCTCCGTGGCATGTGGGATCTTTGCGGACCAGGGCTCGAATCCGTGTCCCCTGCATTGGCAGGTGGATTCTTAACCACTGTGCCACCAGGGAAGTCCCTAAAACACATGCTTTCCTGAATGAAGTCTGCAAACACACACTGAGCTGAGTTAACCAAGTCACAGAACGTGGATGCCAACTGCCCACCTAATCTCCACTTCCCTGCAATAAGTCACGACTGCTTGATGGGACTATGCGTGTGGAGGGGTGATACAGGCTGCAGCAGCTCAGATCACAGGTTAGGCTATAAAACATAATGTGAGTTAAACCCAGAAAGGCCATATTTTAGTGTCTAATTCAAAGAACAAGCCTTAGAATCCCATTTCTATAGGCCAACAAGCTGAAGGCCACATTGAAAGTACACTCTTTATTTTTTTCCGAATGCATTCCAGGCCTGGTGCTCAATAAACAGTCACAACAATGGTGGTGATGATGGAAGCGGAAGGAGAAAAGCTGAATAGGCACCAAGCAGGACTTCCTCAGGCCGAGAAAGGACCTGAGCTGGAGGAAGAAGATGCTCTCGGGCATCCCTGCCCGGTGTCAGGCAATGGTACTTCCTGCTCCTGGGTTCACAGTCCCATCCTGCCCCACCACCTGGGCTGCAAAGCAGTCGGGAATGAGAGCTCGCCTGTGCAGAGCTTGCAATCTTCTGACTTAGAGAGAGGGAGCTGGACCAACAAGGAAAACAAATGGGTCAAGAGCCCAACTGTGTGGGACCACCCTGAGGGAGGCTGCAAACAGGTCTGGAACAGATGAGCTTGGATGTAGGGGTGGTGTGTGCTATGGGCTGGCGTGGTCGGGAAGGGCTTCATGGAGACCAAGCTGCCCGGATGAAGAGGAAGGGAAGGCTGGCCAGGAGCTGGACATACAAGGCGCTGGCTGAGGCCACAGACCCTGCAAACACGTCAAGTCCCACGAAGGGAAGAGGCGGTGCTCGGTTGCATGGTGATTACACATTACAGTCCACTCCTAAGGCCATCATATAAACACTGACTACTACTTACTGACTCTTTTTCTCTCAGTAGCAGGCAGCACACCCACAGGTTAGTTTGTGACACAGTGTCCAAGCAGCCCCTATAGTTTACTGACATTTTTGGATCACTAACTGAAATTTTATTTTCTCTGACCCCTACACTAGCTCAGTCTGCTCACTGTGTGCTTACAGGGAAATGTGTAATTCTAAGTGACCGTCTTCCCCAGGAGTTAATTTAACACATATTTCTTGAATGCCTACCATGATGGTACAATCGTATGCTGAACAGGCTCAGTCCTAGAAGATTTAGTCCCTCTTAACTTGGAGCTCCAGTAATCACACTAGGGGGCCTGCGTGCACAGCAAGAAATGCTTCCTTGAATGAAGGGAAGGTGGGGGTGGCAGGGGGGGAAGAAAGGTGCCTGCTGACAGGGCTCATGTGTCTCCCCTTTACATCAGACCTCAACTCATCATCCTGTGCACGGAACCCTCACTCAGCAAATATTGAAACATCTCTCTTATCCAAGAACAAATATACGGGCAATTATTGCTTCAAGAAGGCAGATTAATTTTAAAGTACAGTTTGATAGTCTTTAACTGTGCCGAAAATTGAAAAAAACAGTTAATAACTTTGAAAGTCATTATAATGAAACAGACTAAAAGGACTATGAACCACAGAAAGGTGGAGTTGGGCTGGATCACTTCCTTTGGTCAATAGGTCGATGACTGTGTCATTAAGAAAAGGACTTCTTGCAAAGGAACAGTTTAATCCCAGGAAAAGGAAAGAGTAAGAAGGTTACATTAAGGGAATCAGGGATAATCTCTATCAATTACCCAGAGCCTTTCCTGTTGGGGAAGTCTCAAAAGAAGAACAGGAAAAGAGCTGGGTCATGATCAGGTGCTTACGCTTTGTTTCACAACCTAGGAGCTTGGCAGTCTGGTTTGTGGTAAGTGGAGAGAGCTGAAACTACAAAGTGCCATGAGACTCCCCCCCGCCCCGCAAACAAGCAGACAATTGTAGAATATGCCAAGGTTGGTTCAAGAGGCACCCAACTATCAGGCAGGCGGGGGGTGGGGGCTGGCTGGCATCATTTTGAGACTAAACAAGTCAAATTGTGTACACTGCAGGAGGCTGGACATTTGGAAGGACCAGTGAGCCAAATCCAGAGGAGAGACTGAGCCTGCTTTCCCCAGCCCCGAGCACCAGTATGGCCCAGCTGAAGAGTCACTGCAGTCCTCATGCAGAGGGACAAATGGGGCCTCTTAGGCAACAATGACCTTGACTACGGTCCATCTGAATCGATTAAGTGCCTCTCAGACCTGGAATGGGATTAAAGAGCACCTAGTCCCACGTCCCAGATTTGCAAAAGGATGCGGTGACTTCCCGAGGTCAGAGCTGCTGGCAGCAGGGGAGGGTGTTCAACTCAGAGCTGACTGCATCCTGTCAGCCCTGCCCCCCAACTTCTTTATGGTCCCTTACGTTTTGTCATGTCTAAGTTTTCCCTTTTGGAGAAAATCAAAACTTAGGGAAATCCAATGTTAGTTTTCCAAAAATAACTGAAAGATAATATTTAACCAGCACCTATTAGTAAGAATATAAGTATTTTGCATATTATTTTAAGCGATCGTTTACTAGAACATTCCTATACTAAGAGGTCTGAAACCAAGCATTTAAGGAAAGAGTTTATTAAAAACTGATTTGTGAAAGGAATAAGGTTGACTGTAATGAACTTGGTAGCAGACAAGTGTATGCTAGCCTTAAAAGGGGATGGAGTCTTGAAAAGAAGTGTAAATTAAAATAATTTCAAATATACCAATTGAGTTCACTATAAAAAAAAATCCTAAAGTGAGTACTTTTGAAACAATACAGAAGTCCCCTAATTTCTGCCCATATACTGAGTTTGCTTCTACTGGGCATTTGCATAGCTCATGTATATAAATAAAAGAGTTGACAGAAGCCCAGGCTTTTCACTGAGCACCCAGCTCCTCCTATTCTGCTGGTCACACCACCATAAAGCCCAAAGTCCCACTGTCATGAGAGAATGAAGATGTGCTACATTCAGATATGATGCTGGGCAGGGACCAACCAAGACTCACAAGTACTGGGCTCCCCAAGCCCCACAGCCCGACTTCAGTTTTAGCCCCGAGAGAAAGGGTGCCCAGGATCAGGGTCTGACAGTCAAGAGGTTGTTAGGTTTGGGGGTCACGTTAACAGCTAACAGATGAAGTTATAGATTAACTCATCACTGGCATTAGTTAGTTAATGTACAATTTTGTAGGTAACTTCAATAGTCCTGGGCCAAGTTCAGTTAAAAAAAGCAGTGTTCCCTTTTCTCGTTTAAAATTTAAAAAGGAATAAAAAGGAATAAACTGCTGATACAATCAACATGGATGAACCTCACAGTAATTATGCTGAGTGAAAGAAGTCGGATTAAAGAGTACATATTGTATGATTTCATTCATATAAAGTCAAACTAATCTAGAGAGAAGAAAGCAGATAATGGTTGTGTGGGGACTGGCAAGGGACAGAGAGAGAAGGGGGAGGAAGGGCTTCAAAGGGGCATGAGGGAACTTTCTGGAGCGATGGGAAGTTCATTATTTTGATTGTGGTCATGGTTTCATGGACGTGTGTGTGTGTAGGTCAAAACTTATCAAATTGTACACTTTAAATACATTCTGTTTATAATGTCTACTATACTTCAATAAAGAACTTTAAAAAATTAGGGGTGGGGACAGAATGTACAAACATTCTTTTCCCATTATTGCTCTTATTGCTTAAAAGCGAAATTTTTATGACACAAATAGCTTTCATCATGTGAATGCTGTTAATTCTAGTTAATATAGGAAAATTCTAAAGCTGGTTTTAAAAATTATCCAGACTGAGCAAGGTAAGACCTTCTGATATGTAAAAGTGTCCCAGCATCCTAAAACAAATCCACTCTCAGTGAATCTAGGTGAATGGTAAAGCTGGACCAGCAGTAGGGAGCCCACGGGGACTCCCAGGTCACGCAGGAGATCACATCAATGTGAGGATGGTCAGGACTGGAGGGGGCAGCGAGGGGGGTGCGTGTCCCTGCGCACATGCTCCTGCTGCCCGTAGTCCTGGGAGCCCAGTGGCCTGAGGGATTTTTAAAAATTCCCAATTCTATTACTTCCTAAATAGGTGCCCACCGTCGAGTCACTTCTGATCCTCAGGCGCCTCATCTGTAGAAACGGGCCAGTGACAGGACTCCGTAAGGGTGTTCAGGGGATCAGACAGTTCATGGGCGTAAAGTGCTTGCCACGGTTTGGGCACACTGAAGGCACCAATTAATGGCAGCTATGATCTAGTCTTAAATGAGTCACGGCACTAAGAAGTGTTGATTGCTGCAAATTAGACAATGCTGCTTTGAGAGAAAGGAACTTGGGTTTGAGTTTTGAACAAGGAATATCAATGTCTTTAGTAATCTCTTTAGCTTGCTCTCATGAATACGAGTGGCATTGTTTTCCCCTGCACCACCTTCAGTTTTCATTTGGAGCAGAACTGAAATAATCTCCACAATTAGATGAGTCTTCAGAATTTAAACTGCTCCACTGTGATCTTCAATCCTTCCTGGCTCAATTGAGAATTACACGATTGACCCAAAGCATCAAATAGCTCCTTTGGCCAACTGTTACGAGAAATTCACACCTGTCAGGGTAGATGGGGAAAAAATGGCCACAATACTTTGTGGCTCCTCCCATCAAGGGGTGGAGTTTATTTCTACAGCCCTTGAACTTGGGCTTGGTCATGTTACTTGCTTTGGCCAGTGGTTCATTAGCACATATGATGCCTGCAGAGGCTTGGTAAGTGCCTGTGCACTGGGCTTGCCCTCTTCTTCTGCTGGGAACCCTGAGACGACCACATGAAGAAGCCTGGGCCAGCCTCCTGGATGATGAGAGCACGGACTGAGAAGGTACCACTGTTCCGAGCGAGGCCCCAAAGAACCGCCAGCAGACCACAGGGATCAGCCAAGCTGGCCCAGACCAAAACTGCTCAGCTGACCCATAGAATCATGAATAAATGAGAACAACTGCTGTTTTTTAGGATACTAGGTTTCAGGGTACTTTGTTATGCAGCAAAAACTAATGGATACACATGTGTTAACTGAATGCACGACAAGGTCATGCTCCCTCACCTGGGTTGTCCTCTGTGCTGGTCCACAACCCTGTGAACACTGCTCTGAGCTCACGGGCTGGCCTCTCTCCTCTCTCACACGTTCAGGTTCCCCTTGATGACTCTTACGTGGTCCCACTCACTGCCTGCTTGCCTCTGGAAATTTCCAAACACTAATCTCCTCTTGACATACCGCTCTCCGTAACTACTCCTCAATCTCTTTTATTGGCTTTCCCCTCTCGTCATCCCTTATTCCAAGTTTTCCTTGGAATCCTGTGCTGGCCCCCTTTCTCTTCCTGGTCTATATTTTCTTCCTGGACAAGCTCATTCAGACTCTTGGTTTGAAAACACACTCCCCCCACAATGACTTCCCAACCGCCAGCCCCCGCCCCTTTCTTGGATTCCAGGTCTCCTATTCAATACAGCCAAAATCAGCCAGCAAGTTTCTCTCAAACCTACATTACTTGTCTCAGATTAATGGAACCACCATCACGTGAATCCAGAAACCCTCTCCCGCTGTCTGCCTCCAAAGCACTGTGTGCCCCCGACATATGGTCGCCCCAATTCTGAAAAATTAAGACACACAAACACCTTCTTGCTTAGGCTGTTCCTTTTCCCTGAATGGCTCTCCTGGATCCTTCTCTACCTCTCAAAGCCCTCCTCATGCTCAAGGACCTACCCAAAAGCCTCCTTTCTCTGCAAAGTCTTACCCATTTTTTCCAGAACCATCTCTATACCACTGTAGCCTCCGTGTGAGCGCCTCTTATGAACCTTTACTTCACTCACCCTGGTTGATGGAATGTAAGCTTCCTGTTTTCATGTCGTATAGGCCTAGCACGGTCAGGTGTCCTGTGCCCAGCATGCCTGGGACAGCTGTGATTTATACTTGTCTTCCCACCATAATGAATAGTGACAGCATACCCTTCCATTCTCAAAAGTGTTCTAGCATGGATGACAAATGACGTGGTCACCCTACATTGGTCTTATAGTGCTTGACACAAATCAGAGGCATAAAAGAATTTGGCAAATCCAACCCATCTTGGATTCTTCTTCATACTGACTGTTTGACCATCAGAAAATAGTGGTCTGTGTTCACACTTGATTCACTAAACCTTCTGCAGACAACCTTGATGGTATTTCCCTGGCAGTTTAAAGATCACGCAATGGAGATCACAAACTCAGCTGCCCACAGGGCCAGGTAGAAGGCTGACGGCAACACATATGCTGCCACGGTGAGAGGAAAGCAGCCGAGTGGCGGGGACAGTGGCAGACTGGTTGGGGCACGTCTGTTTGATGGGGGCAGGGTCCATGCAGCTCAGGTGATCCTGATCAGCAGGGATGGGGCACCAGCACTGCCGGACCTTCTCATTTTTCAAGAGAAGGTAGCAATGCAGGTTTTTATATTAAAATCTTCCAACTGAAGTGTTGACACCTAATTTATACTTAAAACACTGTGCAGGTGCACGTTGAGTGGCCAGTGCCTTACATCTTTGGCCTTCAACAAACCCTCAGATTTCTGCCTGGAAAACGCCCCACTTCAGGAACGGAAATAAATGAGTAGGCTCCTGAGCTGGGCCGAGTCCGTCTCTGCCACTCACCAGCTCTGCCCCCAAAGACCATTTGTGGGGGCAGAGCACCGCTGTCTCAGTTTATCTAGAATACAGGGACCAAACCACCTTTCTCTCTAGGCAAGCATTACGTTTCTCTCCCATTTCAAGTCTCCTGGATGAAAATGAGTTGCACAGGTGGCTTTGTGCACTGCTGTGCACACTCCCGAGGACATGGGGGAGCCTCATCCAGAAGGGGAGGGATGTTTCTCCAGCTGAAGTCATGTTTCTGTGAGGTACAGCAGCCCCACCACCACCACCACTGCTCCCAGCCCACCCCAATATAAGCCAGCTCTCTCTCAGCCGGGGCAAGTACTTTAAATCAGAATATGAAAAGTCTTATTTGAAACTCCTTGGTTAATCAGTAATCACTTAAATACTAAGAGGTCACTCACGTATTAAGGAACAAATACACTTCTGTTTCCACTGCCTCTAACAGGTAATTTGCAAAAATCCCTAAATTCAAGCTTTATCTCAAGTCTCATTAAATTAACCCTTGAATTTAAGTTCCTTAAATTAACCTTCATTGAACAACTGAAAGGATGGCCTCATTCAGGCTTTTCCTACTATAATTATTCAGTGTTAGCAAGACTTTACTTAGTAGAACAAACAAAGGAAGTGGGTTCTAGTATAAACCTTTTATTTGCTAGAGCTCCCACCCCTTGCCCTGGCAAAGCCTTACTTCCCATTCACTTTTTTCTAAAGAGAAAGTTCTCTAGCTCATTGCAACCTGTCTCCACACTTGTGTCTTCCGTAGGTGGTCAGACACCGCTTCACCTTCCCAAATGCACGGATCGCGGGCTGAGAGGGCGCTTGGGTGGTCTGGTCTCTAGATTCTGAAGCGAAGGCAAGGTCAACGCACCGGGAAGCTCTGCGTGAACTGTGACCGTGGGCTTTGCCAGGACCACAGACATAGGGATGGATCAGCTGACCTCTTGCAACATTATTTAATTCAGAGTAGAAGATACAAGTCTCATCAGCCAAGCCAGTCTGCATGTTAATCAGTTTTGGGTTGTTCTTTTCCCCCTTTC
Source organism: Grampus griseus (assembly GCF_964374135.1). Lineage (NCBI taxonomy): Eukaryota > Metazoa > Chordata > Mammalia > Artiodactyla > Delphinidae > Grampus > Grampus griseus. The sequence goes on along the minus strand of NC_139006.1, from coordinate 21,895,376 downwards.
CTTCCTTCCCTTCTTAAAGCCACTGGGAGAGGGCAAGAAGTCTGGAAGGAAGGATGTTAACTCAAAGCAATACACCAAAACCGGAGTAAGTTTCAATTAAACTTTGGGTTTCTTAGGCTACAACTTAGCATTAAAAAAAAAAAAAACCCACACGGTAAGTTTTTGGCAATTATTAGAATAAAAGATTTTGCATATAGTACATCCTGTTACATCACATAGCACATTATATAACTTTTAGAGGTTTGAAAGCAGTTGTCACCAAATAGTCAAGTAGATAATATTTAACAAGATACCTAAAATAAGCCGTTAACTTTCTGCAAAACTTGAGTGCTCTTGTTTTATTACTTGGCAGATAGGACATATATGGTAGCAAAGTGCCATTTGATGGTTAGAAAGTGACAGGAATCACAGGAATCAAGAGCTCACACCTCACGCGGCAGATGTGCTGAAGAGCAGGTGCCAGAGCGGGTAGGTGCAGAGGCAGGCACACTGTGACGTGGTGAGGGGTGTGGGAATGTTTCCCTCTTTTTTTCCAGGAACCTTGACCCTGGGCTCTCAGTTCAAGGCAGCCTATATGGAGAGACACCCCACTCATCCTCCCACCCCTGTTTATTGGTCTTGCGATGCACGTCACAGGCTGCACTCAGCCTGTTGTATATGTGTGTACTTGCTGGTGTCCTCTGCATCCCCCCACTGCCTGTGAGCCCCCTGTGGGCAGGGGACTTGTCTATCTGAGTCACCACTGTATTAGCAGCATTTAGCAGAAGACCTGGGATATAGGAGGTACTTAATAAACAGAGGAATGAAATCTAAAGATGCAGTCGGTTCTTCTACATTGAGCTACAAAAGGGAGCCGCTTAGAGTCAAGCTCGTTGCATCCTTTCACCACTGCTGGGAGCCTCGGGTGTCTTTGCTTCTGGTCACATGAAGGGGTTGCAGTAAAATGGTCCACAAGCTTTTGTCCCCACCCTGGCTTCTGTGCAGTGCACTGCTGAGCTGCCCTGGCTCAGGGATCCCACAGACATGAGAAATCACATCACCCAAGCCTGCCCGACAGGTCAAGCAGCCCATGGGGCTACTGCTCCTGGGGGAAGGGACTGAGGGCGTGTAGGGCATTAACAAATGACTTCAGATGACTGAGTGACACCAAAGATGCCACTACTATTAAACTGCCTTGTTAAAAAAACAAACAAAAACAATTTTAAAAAGTGGCGGGGAAGGGGGAGCACAAAGCAAGAAAAACAACAGTGGTAATTCGAGTGACATTTCTCAGCTCTTCCTAGGGGCAAGATTTGGGCGAGGATCCTCACTGTTGTTTCAGCCCTCGCACGTCTGTGTGACTTTCTGGCAACATGGAAATAACCAGGGCAAGAGGAAAAATACAGGGAAAGATATTTACGGAACAATATTAAGACTACGAAGCCTTTTGCACTGTTTTGTTTTTTTCTCTTCTGAGCATGGAGATATTTTAACATTATTAACAATGCTAGGCTGTTCTGGGAAAGACCACCACCAATATTCTGTGACGACTGTGGTTGCTTATGTTAGAGAATGGTACCCACTCCAACCCAGGCCCACCCCACCAGTTCCTCATGCTAATGGAGTGAAGCATCATTGCCGTAAATCCACTATTGTTCAGTTTTCTCCGTGTCATAGCTACACCGGCAATTGAAAAATCTGTGATAGAATTCGGTTCCTGACACGTGAGTCCCTTTCCAAGCCCACTGTCTTCACAAGTTTAGCAGGCAACGGTTTAAGCTGATCATTAGGTACAAGCTGACATGCAAATGATCATATACCCTCCTTTCGGTCTGATACAGCTTTAAATTAGCTGTGAGGGTGTAACATGGCCAAGATTTTCTACAACAAGGGTCAAGTTGCTACCACATTCTGTCACCTAAGCACCACACTCCCCAAAGAGCGACAGGATAAATCAAGGCCATGGTGGGAAGGTTTTCTTTTGTCTTATCTCTTTCAAAGGACCAACGTGGCCTCTAAAAACTTAGTTGTCTTTTTATTTCTGGATCTACCCGTTTCCCAATGACTTTAAGTAGTTTCTACAAGCCCCAATGAAAACTGAAGCACGAATGCGAGGTTGGAACAGGGCCAGTTGCTGGCACTGACAGGATACTCTCCACTGGCATCATCTTGCCAGGCAGTGGCCGAGCTACAGCGGCCTAACCACAGGCATGGCGCGGGAAGACAGACGTCCTGGGGTTCCCTGAAACCTCACTTCAGACAGTCTGAGCAAGCTGAGGGCTTGTGGGAAACAGACACAGTGGACACGTCCCTCTGGCACATGACAACCAGGAATGGGTGGCAGCGCTGGGCTCCTCCCCAGTCGGGGGCGTGGACTGTTGGTCAGGAATCTGTCTGTCCTGTTACACATGCACAAGTAGAAGAAGAACTGCCGTCTGTAGGCTCAGCTTCTAATTCAAAGGACGTAACTAACGGGCAAAGAGGAGCTGGGTGGCCTAGAAAGAGCAGGTCTGAAGTTACCTCAGGACCTGGACAGAGCCAGGAGGTGGCTGTGGGTAAGTCTCCTCCCCGAGACTCAGTGTATTCATCTTAAAGGCGGGTATCAACTGGCTCCCGGAGCTGTGAACACCAGAGGACACTCTGTCTGGACAGAGTGCAGCCCAGGGCTCAGCACGGAACTCAGGAGAAGTGTGCTTCACACATTTGACTCCAAAAAGTGTAATTTCCCCTTATGAACTTTTAAAGTCACTCAGGCACAAGCACCCAGTGAACTTAACGATGAATAAGGTAACAGCCCTCAATTGTGCATAAAATGCTCAGGCACACAAAGTTCTCACGCGCCCTTCCCACACTTACCAACATGAAGGACGAAGGGTGCCTCAAAGATCAGCTGGGAAATGGCACATCGCTCGTGCTCATGGTAATTATCTAGAATTGTCTAAAATTGATTCTATCATTTACCAACAGTCTTATACTTTGGGCCCAGAGAACACTGCTCATTTGCCTTTTTAGGACAAAAGAGTAAAAATGAGAGAGATCATCTGTTCTAGCCCCTGAGGGTTCCTGGGCAAGTCAACGATGTACCCACAACAAAACAAAACAGGTGTATGTGGATTCTCTACACACGCGATACTTCCGGATAATCAAGAACTAAGAGGTGATCAGTCTGAAAGGAGCATAGCCCCTCCACTTCATGGCCAAGATCAAGAAGCATAGACTCATGTGCAAGGCTGAAGACATAAGAGGGTCCCACCACCCAGTGCCAATTCGACCTTGGCCTTGGCACCTCAGAGCTGCAGTTCCCCCTCACTGCTTTGCATTTTGTTCTCACTGTTCTCCTTCGGGACTTAAGAAACTTCACTTGCAGTCTAAGCGTGGATTTGAGCATCTCATGGGGCGGGGGCGCAGCCCGGGATCCAACTTGGCCAACAGCTTCAAACGACTGGCCAATCCAGGTGACCCAGCTCTTGGCCCAGACCGAGCTCTTTGTTTTGGGTTAGGCTGGTGGTGGGGTCCCCCGGCTGCGGTGGGCCCACATTGTCAGCTTGTTGCTTCTTTCCCAAAAGAGGATCTTGTTACAAAGAGAAGCTGGAAATTTCTTTGCACACAAGCAGAGACATGGCGGCCCTGCAAAGGCCCCAGGGTAAGGATTAAAGAAAAACAAAATAGAAACCCTTCCATCTCTAATTAGGGTCTTCATTTGCCAAAGTGCCATTCCCCAACAGGAGAATTTACATTCAGGCCGTTGCTTGGAGTTACTTGGAAAACGTCTCCCAGCAGGTTGGTTCCTCGGTTCAGGGTCCTTTGAGCCAACAGTTTCTGGTTACTTGGAGGAGAGCTGCCTGCATATTGTTTTAACTGGCTTGGCTTCTGCAGCCAGCTTAGCTGTGTGAACAATCTCCCATTCAGAATCCAAAGATAAAAGCACAGTTTGGTTGAAAAATCTTTTTTTCTTTTTTAAACTTGGGAATTATAGGTTTTGGAACTGGCACTACTTCTCTCATACACAAGAGTGTTCCCCCCCCCCCCCCGCCTTGGTTCTCCGCCAGCAAAGGCTGCATCCTGGAGCCCGGCCAGCCGCCAGCCCCCACTTCCTCACCATTCACACCATGGGGCTGGTGGCAGCTGGCCACGGAGGCGGACAGGAGCTCCCCATTTGCAAGGGGTCAACCACAGAATAGTGCAGCCAGCTTGCTGGACCCCTGTGGCCAGCCTAGGAACAGCCTTGGAACCTTCTGTGCAGTTCCGTATCATTCTTTGTAACCACAACAGCACATCTTCCAACATGTCGAGTCCCCGAGAGCCTGGCCCAGGAAGTAAAATTTCTCTTCCTTTCTGGAACTCTCAGGACAACAGTAAATTCTAAACCAAGACCGAGTAGTAAGATATGCTTGTATAACTTTCTATGTGTAAGAAAATGTTAGCTGATGATGAATTAAGGAGCAAGTGCAAAAGAGAGAGAAGAGACAACAAAAGCACAGGCCACAAAAGGAAAAAAAAAAACTGGAGAATCTGGATTTCAACTCAATTAAAAAATGGGCAAAGGACTTGAATAGTCCTTCTCCAAAGCAGATATACAAATAGCCAATAAGCACATGAAAAGATGCTCAGCATCACCAATCATTAGGAAAATGCAAGTCAAAATCACAGTGAAAAACCACCTCACACCTCTTAAGATGACTATTCTACAAAACAAAACAGAAAACAAGAAGTGTTGATGGGATGTGGAGAAATTGAACCCTTGTACATTACTGGCGGGAATGCAAAATGGTGCAACTGTTGTAGAAAATGGAATTACCGTATGACCCAGCAATTCCACTTCTGGGTATATACCCAAAAGAACCAAAAGTAGGGTCTTAAAGAGACATTTGTATATCTGTGTTCATAGTAACATTATTCACAATACCCAAAAGATGGAAACAACCCAAATGTCCATCGAGGGATGAATGCATAAACAAACATGGTGTATACATACAGTGGGATATTACTCAACCATAAAAAGGAAGGAAATTCTGATACGTGCTACAGCATGGATGAACCTTAAAGACATTATGCTAAGTAAAAAGCATATAAAAGGACAAATATTATATGATTCCACTTACATGAAGTACCTGGAGTAGTCAAATTCATAGAGACAAAAAGTAGAATGGTGGCTGCCAGGGGCTGGGGAGAGGGATGAATGCGGAGTTAGTATTTAACGGGTACCGAGTTTCAACTGAAAATGAGAAAGTTCTGGAGATGGATGGTGGTGATGGTGGCACAAAATGTGAATGCACTTAATGCCACAGAATCGCACACTTGAAAATGCCTAAAATGGTAACTTTACATTATGTATATATTGAACCACGATTTAGAGAGAGAGAGAGAGAGAGAGAAGATTCAGGGTAAAAAGAATTAGCGCCACAGGGAAGGGAAATTAGAGCCCTGTTTGTGTTTTACGTTGGCCGGGCAGGTTCTACCAAGTACCACTTTAGTTCAATCATGTAAAACTTCTCTGGGATTTTACATTTTAAGGCCTCTGATACGTTGTTTTATTCCTCTCTTTTACTTAAATTGCCACAGAATAGCAATTTACAGCAACATCATAGAAATGTCCAAACTGGGAATCTATTTCTAGGCCTAATCACATCCTGATTCCCTCTGCTGGGACCACGTGCCCCTCCCCTCCACTGTGTGTTCCTCTTTTGCACACCTCTTGACACACTCCCTGGAAATGCCTTCCCTACCAAGGGGATCTCCTGTCTACTAAAACCACACAGCCGGGTCAAGTTGCTCTTTCTGACCCACCCTGGGACACACCAACTACACACCAGCAGGCTACTCCTGCTGGCCCCACTCCTGGCGTTTCCTCCTGCATCCCTTTCTTACCCCAAACCCACCCATTCTTGAAGGTTCGGTTTCACCTCTTCTGTGAAGCCTTCCCTTGCTAACACACCACAGACCCAGAAAGACTTTTAAGAGAAAGCAATGTATAAGCAAAGACCTGAAGGAGTCTGTCCTAATTTTCTCCCCATGACGGCCCTGCAGTGCCCAGAGGGTGGTTGGAGCCCTGTGGACACCCCGAAGCTACCTCTGTAGATCAAGGGACCGTGGCAACCAGGGCAAAGGAGTACGTGGGAAGCTGTAGTTCTGAGCCATCAGGTAAATTTAACATCCTGTACACATCCGCATCTTAAATGACAAACTCTGGCCCAATAACTGAATAAACCTTCTTGGTAACAAAAAAGAGTAATTGGCTCCTTATACTATCACAGCCACAGAACTTGGACAAACAATAGAACTGAATTGGAGAATCAATTTCGAGCGGTGAGAGACATCCAATTCTCCTAATCCTTCTATTAAAGCTGCCAACAAGGATAGTCGTTAGCATAACTGGTGAAAAACCAATAACCTTCTTCTGAAGAACTGCTAAATTCAAGCCAAGAGCCATCACCAATGCACCCTCCACCTGCCATCCCACGCCCATCCCATTTAGTTCTGTCCTGAGAACACACAGAAAGAAAACGGTGCTCATTCGTTCAGCCTTGAAGTACTACGTCCAAGTTAGGCCTGACACTGGGGAGAAAGGAAAGACAGAAAACCCAAAAGGTTCAAGTGAATCAAGAACCCTAACCTCTCTTTCCTAGTTTCTTCAAGACACGTGCCTGACACCTAAAAGGGCCAAAGTAAATCACACCACCATTAATTTCTGCATGTCGAGGTAGATAAAGAATCTCGAGAGAGTTGGCTCAGAACCTGGAATGAGGGAAGCCATCACCTCCAGGAGCATGCACTCGGGTGAACAGCCATCCCTGGACCCCATGGCCACGGCCAGACTCTGAACAGCTCAAGGTCTCCAACTCCCACTAGTAAGAATACAATTTGGAGCATGTACTCTGCCCACCAAACAGGACATGGTGATGATGACATTTTTTAATACACAGAACTTGTGCCATCCTTGCATGTCCTTCCTCATCATCTGAGTGTGCAAACGAGAGAAGTACCATTTCAGATAGTTTTGTAAAAAGGAAAGAGATACAGTTTTTATAGAAGGGGCAAATGAGCAAGAGAAAAAGAGGAGGTACGATCAAAATATTACAAAAGGTAAAGACAGGTAGCAAATTAACAGCTGGAGAAACATCCAATTTCCCACACATGTTCTAGCTCAGGAAGCTCAAGGCAGAAATTAACATCTTGGGCCGCAAGCGAGGGGGGCAGGCTTGACATTTGAAAGGTGAGCTCTCAGAGCACATTCACCTTTTACTTCCAGCATCACTGTACAGCAGCCCACCCAGATGGTTAACACTGATTCTGTCTCTCCAAACAATGTGAGAGGCTCCACTCCTCTGCATTATTCAACAAACAAGCAAAGATGAAAGTCAAACCTGGAGGTGAGGGGTAGGGTGACTGCTCTGGCATCCGTGGTCCTGGAGGAGTGAGCAGATACCCCCCTCACCCTGGCTCTGGGGACAGGAAGCCAGGGTCACCTGCCTTGACTCCATTCTCTGCTGACCCCAAAAGCTAACGGAGAAAGTCCCACATGGCCTGCCAGTCCCATGACCTTCCTCAGTCCAAGCCTCCTCTTCCTTCCCCTCTCCTACCCCCAACAAGGCCACCTCTCTTCCAGTTTATAAGGGCCTTAGGCTTTGTTCTTTCCTTCAACTTCAGAAAGGCTCCCAAAGGCTCACCACCTGTAATCTCTACATCCCATCCAAATCTAGCCGGGGCACGCGAGACGGGCGTACACATGCACTCGCCTGCCCTGTGCACATCCACACGCTCTGCTGAGGGTATTTCTGCGAGGCTGCACAGCCTCACTCGGCAGAGGCAAGGTTTTCCTCCTGGCAAGCGAGGGTCAGAGGCCTGGCTCGGAGGAGCTGCTTATTGTGTGGCCGCCTGGGGCGGGCAGCTCAAGCGCCGGGAGGGGAAAGGTTCCCTTTGAAGCACATGGCGCTGAGCGCTTCCCAGTGACCATGGAAACAGGCGCAGTGGGTTCCCAGCCTGAGAACCAGGGAGAACAGCCATGATTCAAACACAAAACACACACTGGGTCTGAAAAGCAGAGACAGGAGGGGCTGGGGTGAGGGGCAGGCGGCTGAGCTGGCAGGAACTGAGCGGCTCCCTGGTAGGAAAATCTGGCCAGTGAAGCCAAGCAGGTTCACAGGGTTTCCTTTTCATTCCCGAGGCTTTCTTCTCGCTCCCGTCACTGCCCCTCGGGTCCTATTCAGCACCTCATCAGATCAGTAGAGCCGGGCCTTTGGCTGGCCTGCTGGCGGCGGGGCCTGGAACCGGGAGGGAGGTGATCAAAGGGGCCGCTGGTGCAGCCACCACCCTCCTCCCGCCAGCCCTCCCGCCCTCCTCCGATGAGGCCCTGCCAAGGTGATCCAGTGGAAGCCACTGGGGGAGGGCAAGGAAGAGAGGGAGTTTTCACGTCTGCCGTTCTGTTAGAAGAGACACAAAGCACAGCTTGAATGGAGGAGACATGCCACTAGCAGGTCAGAGCAACCTCCTTCTGGGATGTCTCTGCTCTTAAACCAGGAGACCCAGAAGCCACCTAGAATGATGCACTTGGGGTGCACGTGGATGCCCAGCCCCCCTGAGACATGCTACTTCCAGGTCCTCTTTCATAGCTGTCCACCTCCTAACCCTCGAGATGGATGACATTACACTGAAAAAGTTACCTGAGATGCTATGCCCCGTCCCTTCAGCGTTCCAATTTAAAAGGGGAGAAAAAGCTATCGGGGATTTTTTCAGCAAGGAAGAGGAAGCTATGTGATTAGAATCTGTTAAGGAGGAAAGATCTCTCCCTTACTGATAAGTATCTTTCCTCTCGGGTCGGATGGATCAAAGTCCAACAGCGTCCTACTGGGCACAGGGCCAGGGACAGTGAGAGAAGCGAGCCCACTTCTCGGCCAGGCCTTGTCGCCACCGCCGAGCAGGGTAGGCTCTGGCCCTGACCAGCAGCTCTTGAGGAAGGCAGTGTTTGGACAGGCCTGTAATTTGAAAAGCCCATGAGGTGCGTTTTCCCTTGCTTACCTTTGTTGGGCTGCCAAAATATTTACTTGACTTCTTAACTCTATATCTCTGAAACACACCTGCATTGCCTAAAACAGGCAATTTTCTTATTTTCTCTCATTCATAGAAGAGAGCCCAACCTCAGCAGAGATGACAATAGCACAGAGGGATAAAGAGGGTGAGGGCCTGGTAAGAGATGCAGCTTTACAGAATACCACCTTCTTAACATAATACAATGCTTAAGAGATGGGTGTATACTGCATTTGTCTTTTTTTTTGGTGGTGATGGGGGTTCGTTTGCAGGGCAGTGTGGATAGCTGAAAGCAATTCTACAAGTAATCCTTTTGCAAAACAAACTGACTACTTTGACCTTTAGGGAAGAGTCCATTTCCATGTCAAGTAAACATTCTGTGTGGTAGCCAATTGCATCCAGTCTCCTATCTATCGGATCGATGGATGGATCGATCTATCTATCCATCTTCACATAATCATGATATAAAAGCTAACTGCACTGTAATATGAGCAGAGGAACTCAAGACTATGTAACAGGAAAAATGGGGTGCTTGAACAACAAACAGTATTTGCAGGGTCTTAGATGAATTTCAGATGCTATAAATGACACAGAAATAACTACAAAAACTTTTCTCCCTTTTCTCGGTGCTTCTGGCCCCACGAGAAAGAACTTGGGAAAAGTCTCAGGTCTAGCAGGCATGAAGTCACTGCAACCACCAGCTCCTCTGCCATGTGTGCCCGTCTATCAGCTCCCATTTCTGCCGGGCGCTTTCTGATTGCCAAGGCTGAGTGAAGTCAGGCCTTCCAGACAGGCTGTGGGTTATGGCTAGAACTCAATGGAAGGTCCCTGCACTGCCTGTTGGTGCTGCTCTTAGGAGCACAGCATCCTGGTCGATGACCCTCAACCCCGAAGACCGTACCTACACTCTCTTCTGAGAACGGGGGTGTGGCCATCAGTTAGGGGGAATTATTTTCACAGTCTGGTGCTCATCAGTAAACCTTTGAGAGAAAAATGATTTTAGAAACATTTGAAGATCTTGAGTGTTCTAAAATGGGACCTTTGAGCTATTGTCTTTTCAAAGACACTAATAGCACAGCAGAGGTGGGAGCCTTACTGACAGCTGTCACTCGCCTACGTCCTTTCTGTAGCATTTGGCTCTTCTTTTCCCTTTATTTTGATAGACTGTCTTGTCTTCCCTACTTAAACCTGACAGAATATAACCTTAAACCCTAAAGAAATCGGGTCCCTAACTCTGGTCAGCAGGAGTATCCATATTCATGGGCATTTGCTGGGATTCTAGGAAGTGGCAGGCCAGTCTCTTCCAAAACCATCATTAGCTAAAAAAAGGAGAAGGCTGGGCAGTAGCTCTGCTGCCTTTCCATGTATTTAACCCAGCCATTCAGCTACTGAGCTGGAACTGAAGGAGTCCTCACCACTGCATGCCCCGTGCTGGACCAGCCACCTGCCACAGGATACGTGGAGACTGTAGTGGCTCAGATGACCCCGGTGAAATCAAGGGATCTGGAGAGCAGCTCAAGACAAGGACTGGCGATGAAGAGAGACCAGTGCTTCCTGGCCCTCTGTTAGCTTTAAGCTTCTGGAAAGAAAGAGAATAAATTCTTTATTACAAATCCCAGAAGGGCTTTAAATATACGACCATGTAAAATACCACACTAAAGATGACTAGTGGGTCTCAGTGAAAGAATGAGCTTTCCATCCTGTGATAAACCACAATGGAAAAGAATATGAAAAAGAATATATATATATATATGTATAACTCAATCACTTTGCTGTACAACAGAAATTGACACAATGTTGTAAATCAACTATACTTCAATAAAATTAAAAAGAATGAGTTTTCCAATGGTTTCTTAGGCATGACACCAAAAGAAAACAGATCAACTGAACTTTGCTGAAATTTAAACTTTTATGCTTCAAAGGACACTAGTAACAAAGTGAAAGAAGCCCCATAGAATAGGAGAAAATATTTGCAAATCATGTGTCTGATAAGGGACATGTATCTAGGATACATAAAGAACACTTACAACTCAATAATAAAGAGATAAATTATCAATTAAAAAATGGGCAAAGGATCTGAAGAGATATTTCGCCAAAGAAGATATACAACCCTTCAATAAGCTCATGGAAAAGATGTTCAACATCATTAGCCATCAGGGAAATGCAAATCAAAACCACAATGAGATACCACTTCATACCCACTAGGATGGCTGTAATCAAAAAGACAGATAATAACAAGTGTTGGCTAGGATGTGGAGAAATCATACACTGCTGGCAGTAATGCAGAATGTGTGGCCACTTTGGAAAACAGTCTGGCAGTTCCTCAGAGGTTAAACAGTTACCATATGACCCAGCAATTCCACTCTTAGTTATTTATCCAAGAGAAGTGAAAACCTATACCTACACAAAATCATGTACACAGGGACTTCCCTGGTGGTCCGGTGGTAAAGAATCTGCCTTACAATGCAGGGGACACGGGTTCAATCCCTGGTCAGGGAACTAAGATCCCACATGCCGTGGGGCAACTAAGCCCGCACACCACAACTACTGAGCTCGTGCACCTCAACTAGAGAGCCCGCGCACCACAACTACAGAGCCCATGTGCCCTGGAGTCTGCGCGCCACAACTAAAGAAGAGAAAACCCACATGCCACAACTAGAGAGAAGCCTGTGCGCCACAATGAAGAGCCCGCGCACCTCAACGAATATCCCGCATGCTGCCACAAATGTCCCGCATGCTGCAACTAAGACCTGATGCAGCCAAAAATAAATAAAATAAATAAATAATAAATAAATCTTAAAAAAGAAATCATGTACACAAATATTCACAGATTATTCTTAGTAACCAAAATGTCCATCAACTGATAAACAAGCAATAAACACACAATGAACTATTTGGCAATAAGAAGAAATGATGTACTGCTGACTGCTGCTTGCTGCAACACGGATGAACCCTGAAGACATAATGGTAAACAAAAAGAAACAAATACAAAAGACCACGTTCTGCATGACTCCATTTATACGGAATGTCCAGGATGGAAGGGAGATAATGGCTCAGTGGTAAGGGGTTTCTTTTTGGGTTGATGGAAATGTTCAGACATCTGATAAGGGACTTGTATCTAATAATATTTAAAGAACATGAAAATACTAAAATTGATTGTGGTGGTAGTTGCACAATTCTATGAATATACTAAAAACCACTGGGCACTTAGAGAAAAAGAAGCCTTCATGTGGGAACAATCTGATCAGTCATTTCTGTTCTATTTCTGTATAGAGTCCAATCATCTATTTCTTGAACAGAAATGGGTAGAAAAGTTTTGGTGGTGAAACAATCTTGGGTAACCGAAAGTTGAAATAGGCTTAGTAGTTGGTTTTAACCACAGTATACATTTCCTAATAAAAACTTTGTGTGCGTGCTGGAATGGAGTGAAACTTGAATATGGCAATTACAATAATGAACAGATTCTGAAAGCAGCTCCCCATGCTGACAGAGTTGGGGCAGGGTTATGATATACTCACTAAGTGGGAGAGGATGAGGATTAACTAGGATTCCCTGCTCTAAAGAATACCACAAACAGGCATTTGCTTTGTTGATTTACTGATGGATTAATTCTTTTAAATGTGTTCGCAAGCATATTTCATTTAACTCTGGGACTGTGTTCTAAAACAACAAAAATTAAAACAGTGTGGTATTGGCCCAAAAAGGGATACAGAATTTGACAGTAGATAACACAGGATGTGATTCTGTTACAGAATTCAGTAGAACAGAATATATTTTTTAAAAGGAGGAAGATACATAAAATGAAGGCAATGACAACTCTGAGAAAGAGAGAGACTCTACTTAGCCACTCCCTGATATTACACATCAAAATAAATTTTGAGTGATTTAAAGGTGCAATATATTAAAACCAGTGATCACAGAAAATGTAGAAAAGGCAAAAATGATTCTAAGCTTGCAAGGGAGGGAAGAAAATAATTAAGTTTAAAAGCAATAGAAGAAATCATGAAGGAGTGATGACTGTAAAATTTTAAACTCCTGCATGCCAAGAGAGCTAAAACAAAAAAAAATTAGTAAACAAAAAGGGCCAGTTTAAAAATATTCCAAAATGACAAGGAATTAATACATTGCTATAAAAAAAAAACCTACATTAAGATCCACACATAAATGAGCAAGGGACCAGAATAGACAATTCACAAGAGAGGAAATTTAATTAGTAGATGGAAAAATGCTTGGCGCTTAATACTTGCTAATAATCAAAGAAATGCGAATGAAAACAATGAAGTACTATTTTTATCTTTCAAACTAGTAAAGAAACATTAATGATAACAGTCAATGTTAGCATTGTTTCTGTGGAAAATGGTTCACTCTTACTTCACTAGTGGCAAGGTAAACTGAGGGAACTTTCCTGAAAAGCAATTTGTAACTGTTTGCACCAAGAATCATTTAAAAAATGTTCATATCCTTTGATCTATAATCTCCTCCTGGAATATTACCATGAGAGAATAATTCAAAGAGGGAAAAAAAACCCCAAAAGCCCATCTTACATAAAGAAGGCTTTCAGTTTGGTTTCTTTGTAAGGATTAAAAATAAAACAGAAGCAATCTAATTACTGAACCCTGGGGGAATGGTCAACTACATCACGGTATGTTCTATTGTCATGTTATGCAACCAATAAAATGATAGGTTATGAAGATAATAGCAAACTGGTAAAATGACTAGCATATGTTATTAAGTTTGAAAAGGCAGAACAGATGTTCATACCTTCATAATAATTACGTTAAAAATCAGACTTGTGTTCCCTGGAAGACAGGAAAGGAATAAACCAAGATTGACAGTACATGTGTTAAAGGAGCAAAATTAAAGTTGGGTTTTTTCCTTCTATTTTTAAATTCTCCATAGTTAATTGTTTCATGCAACAAATATCTACTGAGTGCCCACTATATGTACGAGGCACTGTTCCTGGCACTATGAATATGAGAATTACACACTTAAAAAAAAAGACAAAGGAACCAGAAAATTTGTTAGTTACAGAAACAGTAAAATAAGTTAATGCTATAAATTTTGGATATACCTTTAAAATTAGGGGTTAAGATTAGGGGTTATAAAAATGTTAAGATTCTAGGGCTCCCCTGGTGGCGCAGTGGTTGAGAGTCCGCCTGCCGATGCAGGGGACACGGGTTCGTGCCCCGGTCCGGGAAGATCCCACATGCTGTGGAGTGGCTGGGCCTGTGAGCCAGCCTGCGCGTCCGGAGCCTGTGCTCCACAACGGGAGAGGCCACAACAGTGAGAGGCCCGCACACCGCAAAAAAAAAAAAAAGTTAAGATTCTAGCAACTGAAACTCTAAAAAAAAAGGAAAAACACTAAGAAAATAACTCATTTTAAAAGCCAATCTACTATGCTTACAAATAGATGAAAAAGAAAGCTTTTGAAGCTAAACGCTTTAAAATTTGATTAAGAGCAAGCCAAGGTAACAAAAGTTCCTTGCATATTCCACATTCTTTTCTCTGAGGTTAAGTTAAAAGTTGATACATTTGTGAACATCTATCAGCAACCGGGTAAGGTGTAATAGTGAAGGCCGAGGGCTTTACACATGCCAAGAAACAGCCAAAGTTCTTCAGGCTGACTAGAATTTTATTGCATCCAGCAGTGCATAGAACTACTGGAATGTGTTGATACTCTTTTATTATTTTTATAACTAGCAAAAATGATGCAGAATTTAAAGGATTTCAGTATCCCAATTGTTTAGACTGCCTCGAACTTAAAACAGCACAGAAAGTATTAGAACACACAGCCCGAGGTCTGATTTGGAAAATAAGATCACCAAAGCTGAATGCTACCTTTTATCAAATGAAATATGGTGCTTTCTGTAAGGGGAACAAACACGAAAGACAGAGGACGAGGCAAAGAAGTGGCTTTTGTCCGCAGTCTGAGAAGGTCTTGTGACCAAGGTTAGCAGACAAGATCTGGCCAGGGGCTTCCCTGGTGGCGCAGTGGTTGAGAGTCCGCCTGCTGATGCAGGGGACACAGGTTCGTGCCCCGGTCTGGGAAGATCCCACATGCCGTGGAGCGGCTGGGCCCGTGAGCCATGGCCACTGAGCCTGCGTGTCTGGAGCCTGTGCTCCGCAACGGGAGAGGCCACAACAGTGATAGGCCCGCGTACCGCAAAAAAAAAAGAAAAAAAAAGATCTGGCCAGTATTCCCGTTCCTCCACGTCTTCACCCAATGGGTCTCTCCGCCCAGGTTGGGCACCCAGGCGCCCTCCTGCACAGGTGCAGCTCAAGTGCCCTAGACTGTGAGCTGGTCAAACCTTGTGCACAGGTTCTCCACGTAGATCGTTAACCAGTTACATGCAGTCACTGTCAAGACAGGCCCCCACCAAATCTGAAATACCCCTGGACATGGCCAGAAACGCACTCGAGGGGCAGCCCGCTGCTGCTTATTTGGGTTAATTCACGCACACAGCCAGGTGCGTGCAAGACCCCTCTCTCTGAGAACAGTGAGCAGATGGGACTTTGGGGCTTATCTCCAGGTATAAGAGATTCAGGTCACCTGACTTGGGACTGGTACTATACATATTATCATGACTTAATATGTTAGGTTTTAACTTCGGTTATTATTCAAAATGGCCTCTCAAAAGTCGACAAGGTCATCAACTGTTTTTGATGGTTTTTCTGCTGGCTCATCACACCAGTCCTAGTCTTCCAGGACAGCCTCATTTGTGGCCCCTGCTCTATTGATGGCCTGGCTCAATCAGAGGGGACAATGGCCAGAAGGAGTGTAGTGAGCCAGGCTTCCCCCAGGCTGGGGAGATGGCCATCAGCCTGTGCTCCTTGGGTTGGCAGAAACATTATTTGTTCTGTTCACTCGCTCTATCTTCAAAACTCCCTTAAGTCTTTCAGAAGATTTCAAATAATGGTTTCAGTTAGCCTTTTATAGCTGAAAATGTCTCAGACCTAGTTTAAGAAAAAAAAAAAAAAAGTCTTGTGCTTAATATAGCCTTTTAACCAAGAGGTTCCTGGAAGATTTAGGCATAGAAGAAAAGCAACAGATTAAAAGTTTGTGACTTTCAAATCAGACACATGACCTTAGAAGAAAAGTGGGAGTCCCCAAGTTTTTCCTTTTTCCATTCATATCATGTCAATCTTTTCCTCCTGATCTGATTTCTTTCACTAAGTTCCTTTCTTGTTTTCCTTTTTAACCAAAGATGGGAAGTATTTACCCAAGTACTCCTTAAAATAAATCTGAAGAGCCTTCCAAACTTCCTCTCCAACCAGAAACCCACCTCACCTCAGGAGTATGTTTAGAGAAGGGAGGAAATTGATATTTGTTGAGTATTCACACACTCCGAGAACTCGACACACATCATTTTTTTAATTGTCACAACTATCTTTACAGAGGGCAATATGGAGAAACAAAGACCAAGAGAGGTTAACTGGCCTAAAGTGAGGAGCGCAGAGGACCGCAGGGAGCCCAGATCGTGAAGCCACGCAGCATAGTTGCAAACCGTGCTCCCCGCGCTCCTCACGTGGAAACACAAACGTGCTCTAACACTGCTCGTGCACTTCAACGAACACACCACAGGACACCAGGAACCTGTCTCTGTACTGGAGGCCAGCAGGGCAGAGAAGCAAAGGATGAAGGAAGAAGTGGAATTTAAGGTCTTCTTAGGGAGAGAAAACGTGTCACAGAAAGACAGGAATTCTCAATGGTGACACTACTGACATTGGGGCCAGAATGTTCTTTGTTGTAGAGGGGCTGGCCTATGCCTTGTAG
The DNA here is from genome assembly GCF_964374135.1 of Grampus griseus. Taxonomy (NCBI): domain Eukaryota; kingdom Metazoa; phylum Chordata; class Mammalia; order Artiodactyla; family Delphinidae; genus Grampus; species Grampus griseus. The sequence continues at coordinate 21,878,599 of NC_139006.1, read as the reverse complement.
GGTGATAAGCAGCAGCCCCACCCCCATCCTCGCCTGGATATTTTTATCTGAAAACCAAAAATGTCTCCAGATATTGCCAAATGTCCCCTGGGGCGGTGTGTGTGTATGTGTGTGTGTGTGTGTGCGCGCGCACATGGGCGCACACTGTGTACACCCCCAGTTGAGAACCGCTGCAATAAGATGCCTTGGGTAACATGCTCTGGGAAGGTGTGACACAGGTAAGTGTCCCAAGCACAGGTGCTCCCAAGGATACCACGGCAATGAGCTGTGGGTAGTCACAGTACCCTGAGCTCAGGTATGTGGCAAATATCACACTCACTTCCCTGCCTCAAGAGGCCAATGCCTGTGATGGGGGCAGCTGCTCTGAGACCCTGCTCCAGTCAGCCACCACCTTCCTTTCAAGTCAGACCCTAAGATTTTAGTCCCACCATCGCTCTTGAGACAAAGCGGGGAATCTCATTCTCAGGAGCGCTAGGCTGGGCTCAGCCTAAGGGCCGGGGCACCCAATACTGCAGGAAATACCCATCTGTGACCAAACTCTGAACGAGAAGGGCACGACGAGCCCCCTGCCCCCTCCACCGCCCATCTCCAGAACTCTTCCACCTCCTCCTGAAACTCTGGCCCCGTTAAACTCTAATTCCTCATTCTCCCCTTCCCGCAGCCCTGGCAACCACCACTCTATTTTCTGTCTCTAAGGATCTGACTACTTAAGTAACAGCACTGTGAGTGCTGAAAGAAACTGAAGGATAATAAGGGAGGGAAGGAGCGAGGGAGGGAGAGAGGATGTGCACCAAGAGCTGCTAATTTGTGTTTCCAGCCACGCGTGAACCTGACATACACTCTCTCCCTGAGGTGCCTCGAGGTTCCTGTCTCCTGAGGTAGAAATGGGCAGAGGGGTTCAGGAACCATCCCAGGTCACATGGATTAAAGGGTTGGAACTGGGGTTTAAATTCAGGTTAGTTTGATGACTAAACCCCAGTCTTAACCATTATGTGTTCCCTCTCCTCCCAACCATCCTGAAAATATTAAATTCCTTTGATTCTGTTTTCTGCCTTGTGGTCACTTTGGTCACTAAGGTCTTTGTTCTCTTTGAAGAAGTTACCTAGACACTCCGAGGGCTGGATGTGGGTCGGTGGAGTGAACGCAAGGGTTCAGTTCTCCACTGACCATGCCCCCACCTGCCACCGGGTTTCGCGCTGCTCATCAGAAGAGCCAGGACTGCCGAGCCGCTCCCCTGCCTCACAGGCACAGCGGTTCCCGGCAGTGTCCACCTGCCGTGCGCTCGGCCAGGCTGCTGCTGCAGGTGGAGACTGGAGAGGCGAGATGAAGAGCCGGGAAATTTTCCGAGATGGAGACAAGATCGGGCCCGTCTAGGGTGGTTTGGCCGTAGACAAGCCGGGAAATCTGAAGGTGAACACGAGGTGTCCTTGGCAACGTCACAGGCTGGAGCCTCACCAAAGCGTTCAAGAGACTTGACGTCTGGGCCCATTCAGCTCCAGAAGCACCCACCAGCAGAGTAACCTGACCCTCCCCTCTCCCACCAGCCTAGACACACTGCCAAATGAACATCCCCACAACCTTCAGTGGCTCCCAGCTTCCTGGGGGATGAAGATGAAACTCCTTCACCCGAAACCCTCTTCCTGCCCCAGCAACTTTCAATGCCCCCTGAGGAACTTGCTCCCGTTCTTCCCGCCCTCTTCCTGGAGGTTATGCGCCCGCCTCAGAGCCCCAACCCCTCCGGCACTGGGGACGTGCTTCTCCTCACAACAACCACTGTCTGTGCCAGCGACTGGCCCTCGGTTCAGGGCAAGAGGAGGTGACTCTTGCCAGCACACAGGAACCAGAGCAGGCCCTTCCAACTGGCGCCTCTCTGACCGACCTGGGATAAACTGAGGCCATCGTCCAGCTGCTTGTGAGTGCACATGTGATTGGGTGACTGAGGGAGCTGCTTGGGGACGGTAGCCCAGCACTGCCCCCACCAGCTTCCTTCTGGAAGGCACACCTTCCACCCACGCCGCACACACGGCTGGGCAGTCGCAGTGTACTCCCAGCCCCGGATCACAGCTGACCAGACTACAGGTGAGCACCTGATCCAAGATGGGCCACTAAATCCCTTTTCTGGAATCCTTTAGACTTGAAACCAAGAGCGACAGCCCAAGGGATATTGGGGTGCTGTCCCCGACCAAGGAGGTGGGGGGTGGTGGAGAATATCGCAGATTCCCAGAAGACCTAAGCCCTGCGGTCGGCGGTTCCAGAGGAGCAGCAGCGCACCCATCACAGGCTCCCTGACGACACACTCAGGAGCTTCCAGAGCAGATTCCCCTTTCGGCTCAACACAGCTCAAGCACGGTTTCTATTCAATGCGACCAACAGTCCTTGCCCAGCCAGTGACTACTGAAACGCATCCGATTTTTATCTAGAAAAACCGGCAAAGGCAAAAGGAGGCAGGAGGAAGAAACCAGCGCTGATGCGGCGGCGTGACAGTCCTGATCTCAGATCTCGGCTCAGCAATTGGGAGCCGTTGGATCTCAGGTTAGGTTGAGATCTCCTCATCGTTAAGATGGGAATCTGGACACGGCCCCAGAGTTGGCCTGACAATGAGAGGAGACGCTGCTCGGAAAGCTCTCGGCATTCAGCGAGCACCCACCACACGAGGGCTGCTCTTACACTCTTTCCGGGCGTCCCCCGAGGGCCAGGCTCTGTGTTCAGGGCCCCTCGCAGTACCCCCAACACAGTGACAAGGGCAGCATGAGCCCCAAGAACTGAAGTGACCTTCTCGAGGTCACTCAGCCAGAGCTGCATCTCTTTGACCTAAATCCCTTGTTTTTCTTGTCTTTCTGCTAACTTTCTGCTCTCCTCCTAAGGACTGGCAAGAGCCAATATCATGCCTGTTGTCCACCCTGCCCTTTAAAACCATCCCTACGAGTCCACTCCAGCGTGGGGTGTGAGGGAGAGAGGCTGGTTTTCTTCCATGTTTGGTGAATCTGGGCCAGGCGGGCTGTGTTAGATCTGAGCACGTCTTGTGTGTTCCCTGCCACGAGGCTCTCCATGAGGTGGAAGAGTCGTAAGAACCACGGCTATTAAAGTCGACCTTCCAATGTCTTACCAATCCCGTAAGATGCTTAAATAATAAACACTGTTTGAACTGAAGGGTTAAAATGCCTGGGGCATAAACACAGACTCCTGCACTTTGCCGATGGTTTAAGACCCTTACTTTCAATAACAAGCTGCTCAGTAACGTCTATTTCTTTCTGTTTCAATTTCCGAGGACGTAAACTGTTGCAGGTTAACAGAGACTTTCAAGGCCGCACCTAGAAATCCCCAAAAACTGGAATGTCAAGGGGAGATTTTTAATATGATACAGAAGTTCAAAGTGTTAGACAATCAAGGAGCCCAGAACAGCCTCTTCACATGAAGTGGAAAAGAAAGGCCCAGAAAGCGGAAGGGATTTGCCCGGGGCCTGGCCTGGTGCCCTGGCCTGCTACGTTCTGGGGGAGCTCACTCCCACCCCAACTCTGCCCCCCTAGCTGATCCGACTGCCTGCCCTGCCTCCTCCAGAATCAAAAAGATTATAAGGCGGGGATCATAAATCATTTTTCTCTCATGAGTTTATAGTGTTCCTTTTTTGGAGTTCAAAAGCACTTAGTAATAAACGGAGGTGATGAGTTTACGTCTTTCCCTTTTAAAATGAAACTTTATTTGAACTCCTGGAGAGGCATTTACGTTTTCTTAATTTAGGACATTCCTCTGTTATTTTCCACATTTCACCCCATGGCACTTTCTGTGGGCAGGTGGGTGATGGGGGTAGGTGATGGGGGAGGGAGAGGGGTCTGCGTCTGCCCCTCCCCCTTCTCCCCCAGGCTCCTCCAAACGCCCGACAGCACCCCCACCCCCCACCCCGGTCTATGGTTTTCAACAAGTCTCAACATCTACACGGAGGAGTCCCTCCCCCACCCCCACGGGGACCTGGCTGTAGCGTCTTCCTTTTGTGCTTCTCTTAGCTGCCCACCTCCTTCTTGCCTTCACCACTAAGGGCAAAGAAAGGGTAGAAAACCATGCAGTGTGTCTGCAGGTGAGCAGGCCACCCATGAGGACCACTTTGCTCTTCCTACCCTAGCCTCTTGCCACTGCACTTGGGGGCTCAGAAAGAAAGAAAACAGTTAGCGAAGTTAATAAAATTGAAGCTGAAAACAACTACACTTAAGAACAAGGTGAGAGAGCAGAAGAGAGGGAGGGAGAAAGAGGAAGAGGAAGGAGAGGGAGAGGGAGAGGGAGAGGAAGAGGGAGAGGGAGAGGGAGAGGGAGAGGGAGAGGGAGAGATGCCTGACTCTTTGTACCTCCTGTACCAACCCAGGTTTTAAGCAAACGCTAAACCGTCTTGCTTTGTCTGGCCCAAGCGCGTTGGCTAATGATTTTATTCAGGTGTTAAGCCAAATTTCAGTAATTAACCACTTGCAAATACGACCTGGCCACCACCACAGCCTCTCCAAACAGAAACATGTTTCTCCCAACACGGAGAAACATGGAGTGGGGTGCTGCTTGTTAGCAGGTACAACCGTGCGCTTAGCTCCTGGGCCCCTGCATTCAATAAATACTTGGTGAATGAATAAACTCAAGAAATACTTAATGAGGCAATATATGTCGAGGGTTTTTATTCCCTGTGGCTTCACAGGCCGGCAGGCCAAACCATACAGAACTCTTCAAGTCAAACCACTACATGGTTGTCCCAGGCGGAGGAGGAGCAGTTGGGTTCTCTGAGGGACTTCATCACCACTAGGCCATGGGAGAACATGGGGTGTCTCCGAGGGGCCCTGTTCCAACCCATTTACAGACATGACAGACGCGTAGGTGGAGACCCACTGGAGTGGGGCAAACAAAATGAAGCTGAGCTGCTGAGCCCTGCACAGCAGCAGCTTAAGTACAGGAGAAAATATTCTATTAGGAGAGTGCTACCTACAAGGAAAGCACTGTTCCTAATCTTTGGATGGAGCTGGCATTTCTCCTAGGAAAACACTAACGTATTCTCAAGGGGGTCACTGCTCTCCGAGCATCATTAGGCAGCTCTGGCCAACTATTTAAACGATGAAGTATCGGGGCCTGGGCTGCCTAAAACACATTGATTCACCTTCGGGAATTATAAACCAAATAGGTAATAGTCCCTGTGGTTTTTTTTTTTTTCTTCTTCTCCTTCTATAAAAGGGCAGGGGAACTTGACAAGTGGTCGGAAGCTACTCAGAAGACAAGTGGGACACAAACGTCACAAATTAGATCCATGAGGGTCTCCTGGGCCAGAAGTCTTTCAGGAGACACCGGCTGGGACAGCTTTGACTGTGGGAAAGGCTCCCTACATCAAAACCACCTCTTCTCTGGCCTGAATCTCCTCAAGAGGTCAGAACCAGGACTGTTTTCCCCCCAGCTGTCTCCCCATGATACTTAGAACAGCAGCTTCTGAGAATATAAAAAATTCCCAAGCAATAACACTACCCTTAGGATATACTACCTTTTCTCCAACCAAAATTCTAACAACTTTCTCCAAACCTTTCCCTTTAACAAAATGATCCAGTTTAAAACAGGCTGTTGGGACTTCCCTGGTGGCACAGTGGTTAAGAATCCACCTGCCAATGTAGGGGACACGGGTTCAAGCCCTGGTCCAAGAAGATCCCACATGTTGCGGTGCAACTAAGCCCGTGTGCCACAACTACTGAGCCCGCGTGCTGCAACTACTGAAGCTCACGCCTAGAGCCGGTGCTCCGCAACAAAAGAAGCAACCACAGTGAGAAGCCCGCGCACCATAACGAAGAGCAGCTCCCGCTCACTGCAACTAGGGAAAGCCTGCGCGCGGCAACAAAGACCCAATGCAGCCAAAAATAAATAATTAAAAAAAAAACCAAAACAGGTTGTTATCTGTCATATTTTAAGATCATTGACAGATGGTTTTCCAAAGTAAATGTATTTCTGTCTTTTATCTTATACTGCAGCCAGAGGTAATGCTGACCCTTAAGGCTAAGAAAGTTTTTTTTTTTTTAGTACTTCTAAACGGAATATCAATAGCCAATGGCAGTGAACATTTCTGGAGAGCTTTCTCTGCTAGACATTTGTATCTCATCTCACCTGCTAACCATCCTATGAGGTAAGGTCTAATACAGGACCACAACTGCTATCTGCCATTCTGAAACTGAAAAAGCTCTACAACCCCAGAGTCTATTCAGAACTTACTTGGCAGCGAAACTTAATGGCCCTGAACTCATTTGGAGGCACAGCTGCCCTGAACTAACACGGGGCTATTTAGATTTTAGTTGTCCCACTTAATGTGAATATCCATGTAGTTTGCTACACAAATATGCATGTGTTTCGTTCCTGAGGACGGCCCCACGTCTCCTGGGAGTTCCTTAATACAAAATATGTGCATCTTAATACCTTTCTAAATGCCCCAAATCTCAGAATTCTGAAATATCTGGCCCCAAGGGTGTAAGATAGGGAAGGTGAATCTCTATTATCAACCCAGTTCACAGAGAAGAAACTGAGACTCCTCAAGGGGAAGTGGCCTGCCCAAGGCCACACAGTGGGCAGGGTGGAGCCCACTCTGAGGCTGGCAGCTGCCATCAGAGTCCAAGCTTCTGGGTACCATGGGGGGCTGCTCCAAGCCATGACTTCAGCCAGGAAAGAGTGCTGTGCCAGCAAGGCTCTTCTCCGTAACCGGCTGTTTGAGGAATTGGGGAAATAAGGGTGTGGAGAACACCAATCAAAACGGGAGCAATTCAGAGGGCCTCGTGCTTACCTTGCCGAGGACAGTGAGGCATGGTTTCGGGTCCAGTTCTGGTTGTTCCAGCTTCACCACTCCTACCCAGCCATATTCATACAAGTCCTCTTCATCATTGTTATTACACAGGCCCAGTGGGTGCATCTAGGAAACAAATGGAAAGAAAACTTCAGTAGGCAGGCTGCAGACCTGCTTGACTCCCGGTGTGCACGTCTCAGACTCAACAGTCAAAAACAACTTCAAAACTTAAAGTCATATGGGCGGGATGCATTTTTCAACCCATTGAGTGGATCCTATTTCAGTACAATGAGCTGAGCCCTGGAGAGAACACAGTAGAGCCACTACAAATAGACTTCACAGATGCTTTCTCACTGCTTTGTAAGCAGTGGTTACCTAAGGTGGACACCACCCAATGGGATGTAGGAAAAGAGAGATAGCGTAACTCCCACATAAATCCCGGTCTAGATGGCTGTGAAATACCATAACATTCAGTGGCAGCTACAGAGGAGACGAGCTAGGTTAGCATCCAAAACTATTTGGCTTCCAGACCTTGACAACACATCTACTTCAACTGATGCAAGAGGACCTCGAAACACATTCAGGAATTTATGGAGAGACCATTAGACATACAGCGGAATCACCAGGATAATTAACAGGCTGTTTAAAGGCTACCCCTGGTTACTGGAAAATAGACGAAATTCTTTGAGGTTTCTTCAAAATTTGCAAAACACAAAATCAAAGATAGGTAGGAGAGCACTGTCAAATTTTTACTAGTAAAAGTGCACTTAGTGGAAGCCTGAACACAGAATGGTACTACGGCTTGCGCTCACAGTTCTAGTATTGAGTTTTATCAGACCCCAGAATCCCTAATAACCATCTGAGAAGAGGAAGTCCTTGTGGATAAACCTAACCTACCGAGACGTGAAGGAGTCTAGCACGGTGCTAAACTCTTTAAATAGCTGGAAGAAATATGTCTTTAGAGTCATGGCATATTAGAGATACAAGAGACTGAAGAATCCACTGTGTTAGCCAGAATAATGGCCCATGAGACATCTATGTCCTAATCCCCAGAACCTGTGAATACGTTACCTTACAAGGCACCAGAAACTTTATAGACGTGATTAAGCTTGATATCCTGGATTACCTGGGTAAGCCCAATGTAATTGCAAAGGTCCTTACAAGGAAAAAAGGGAATCGTGGAAACAGAAGAGATATGACCAGGGAAGCAGGGGTTGGAGTGATGTGCTCAGAAGATGGAGGTGGGAGCCATGAGCCAAGGAATGCAGGCGGCCCGCCTCCAGAAGCTGGAAAAGACAAGGATTCTCTCTAGACCCTCCACAAGGAACGTAGCCCTGCTGACCCATTTTTGACTTCTGACCTCCAGAACTATGAGAGATTAAGTTTGTGTTGCTTTAAGCCACTAAGTTTGTAGTAACTTGTTATAGTAGCAAATAGGAAACTAATACAACCTCCTTATCCCCCACTCATTTTAGGATGAGAAGTTCAAGATAAATAGCTTTTCCAAGACAACACAGCCAGCAAGTGGCTGCCCCTGGGGTGGCCTGGCCCTTGAATTCACAGTCCAGTACCTTCCAACTCCACTTGCTTAACTTTATTGTCCCTTCTTCTGAGAGCTGGTCACCTGACTGGGGAGAAAAGACTAAGAGGTACAAATCTCTGTAAAGAAAGGCTGCCTGCCAGCTCTGAACTGGGTGGTGTGGGAGTGTAATGTGAGTTTGGTGCAGGTGGCCAGAGCTGCAGCTGAGCCTTGAGCTGAGCTTCAAAGGGAGAGCTGGACGGGTCCGGGGCAGGGGAGAGGATGGGCGGCCATCCACACCCGGGGACGAGGAGCTGAGGGATTTAGGGGGAGAAGAGAGGCTACCTGAGCAGCATGGAGGGACACAGTCGACACCAAGAAGAGAGAGACAGGCTCAAAAATCAGGAAGGCATGTGGACACCAGGACAGCACCACAGGTTCTTTGGAAAAGCGGCGCACCAAGAACAGTAATTTGAGGCAGGCGGGTTGCACCTTCTGGCAATGGTGGCCCTGGACTGGAGAGGATGAGTGAGCGGAGGAGGGGAGGGAGCAGCCCAGAGGGCAGAGATCCTTGGCAAGTCGATGGACCCACAAGGAAGGGTGAGCGCCGCAAGCTCAAGGGGTGGCCGGCAGCTGTCTTCGTAGCAGGCACAGGATAACCCTGCCCTGGGAATTGCAGGACCTGAGATGGGGAAGCCTGCGACATATGATTTTTGCACCAGCCCTCAGGCTCAAAGAGTCTGCCCAAAGGACCAAGGAGGGTCCTGCAGTGCAGTGGATGGCACAGCCTCCCTCCAGCTGCCCCTGAAAAACTCAGCCCACTCTAGGATGTTCGATGGTTATTAAATGATGAGCGGCTTGAAATGCAGATCTCCAACTGGAGAGGATGGGCAAGGGCAATAAGCCAGTCGTGCCAAGAGCCAGGTACTTCTGACCCTCCAGGAAGTGGCTCCCAGCCGGGCTCAAGTCAGCTTCCTGAATCCCAGGTCAAGTCACGTCAATGGTAGCCCCTCTACTGACACTTTTCTACAGTGTTCCGTGATATTTTTAACCTGGCCATGTGCCTTGGAGGTTTCCAGAGGGAAAGGTGCTTTTTGTTACTTACACCTATATAGGGTTTGGTCAGTGATAGAGAGCTGCGTCGAGGGAAGCAGAGGAATCATGCAGGTCTAAGACTTTGTATTAAAACTTTACTGAAGAAGGAAGCCAGATGTAAAAGGCCATATATTGTATAATTCCACTGATATGAAATATCCACAACAGGCAAATCCATAGAAACAGACAGCAGCAGATTAGTGGATGCCTGCCTGGGGGAGGGGGAAACGGAGAGTGACTGCTTAATAGGTACAGGAGACCTTTTACGGTGATAAAAATGTTCTGGCATCAGATGATAGCAACAGATGGGTGACCATTGTGAATGTACCAAATGCCTCTGAATTTTATACTTTAAAATGGCTTAAGTGGTAAATTCTGTATCAATTTTACCACAATAAATAAGTTTTTAAAAAAAGTCCCAAGAGTCAGGGACTGCCCTGGTGGTCCAGTGGGTAAGGCTCCACTCTCCCAATGCAGGGGGCCCAGGTTCGATCCCTGGTTGGGGAACTAGATTCCGCACACACGCTGCAACTAAAAGATCCTGCGTGCCGCAACTAAGAGCCAGTGCAGCCAAAATAAATTATAAATAAATAAATAAACATTAAAAAAAAAAAAAAAGTCCTAAGAGTTTACTCAGAAATGACTGTCCTCAGCCAACATGGGAATCCACAGTGTAGGACGATGTGGTTTCCACACTTCCTGAGCCTAAGCCAACCACCAGAGCCCTTCGGGAAACTGTGTCCTGCAGAATACTAGCCCTGCACGATGATAAATGGGTTCCTGCACACGCAACTAATGCTGAGGAATAGGACATAGGGATTCGGGATCTACATTTGGAAATTAAAGCTCTGCAGAGGCCTAAGGTTTAAATAACTTAAAAGGGTTTTAACCTTTGCTAAAACCAGCATTTCCTACCCGTTGATGATCAACCCATTTTGTGTTTAATATGCTCACACTGTTTCATGGAACACACTCCGAGAAATGCCAAGTTAGGGAGAGCACAGGTACGCGCGTGAGAAGAAACGAACCTGAAGTAGATGTGATCCGAGCCAAACGCTGACACGCGTGATGCGAAGAGCAAAGGCTGCAGTGGGAGGAGATGGAGGGACGGTGGGGGGCGGCTGGAGAGAAGGGGGGGCCTGGGAGGGCGGGAGGAGGAGGAGGGCGTGACTGTGAACCCAGAGCAACAGAAGCAGGAGTAGAAGCTGAGGCCCTTAGCAGACCAGGCTGAGGCTCGAGCTGTGGAGCAGGACACGTGGCCAGGGGAGGCATGGCAAGAGGGCGTCCGAAGCACTTGGAAATCCCAACTGTGTGAGCCTCACACACGCTGAGGTCCCCCTGGCACCCTGGGCCGCACCCCATGTGGGGCCCTCCCCCTCCTTGGCCCCAAGACTCCTTTTCAAAGCATCCGCTGTCACTAAGGTGCCTGTGAGCAGCTCAAAGTGTCAGCCCTGTCAAGGGTGTTGACTTCTGCACGGGGATCAAAGATTTAAAAACCAAAAGGAATTTTTTCTCAAGTGCTGGTGGGTGTAATCGGTTGGCGTGGGTGGTTTATTTTCCCAGGGAGGGTAAAGGGCCACCAAAATCACATCTCAGAGCATCCAAAACCGACCTCACCATCCTCCCCCTTCCCAGCTCCACTCCGGAGTTTCTTCTCTTCTGAGTTCCTTATTCCAGTCTGTATCTCCAGAGGTCCAAACTACTGGGGTTGTGAATTCAACCTCAGCTACGTCTCAAGTGTAACTGGCCTCTCTGACTCACCTGCCAATATTGTACAATTCAGGTCTCTTTCAGCTCGCCCCTGATGACAGCATCAGCTTCCAGAAATGCCCGCCACCCTAGGTCTCCAAACATTTACGCCCTGGGGTTCTCTTTTCCCAAGGGCTCAGCAGAATGTTTTATAGGGAAGCCATAACATGAAAATATTCACTCATAAACTGACCTGTGTCAAAGGATGGAATACTCTAGGCAAAGGCAGAAAATGCAAACGAATATGCCAAACCTGGGGAAAGTGAAGGAGACGGCTTTCTTGTTAACTGAGCATCAACTATATTACTCTGTTTATGTATTTTACCTTGTTTAATCCTTACAGCAACCTCTTGCTAATTGGTCTATCAGACGACACAGTGACTAGACCATGGCGATAAATTGCAAACTAGAACCGCAAATCAGCCAATGATGCAAATATAACAGAGTCCACCAAAGTCATATTAGTCAACAACAGGATCCACTCAAAGCAAATGGCAAACAATCTAGCTAAGGATTAAAGAAGAAATCCACATGGGGGTTTCCATGGAGAATGATCAAAGGATTAAGACAGAACTTTGGGAAAAGAGAGAGTTCTCTAACATTTTTGGAAAAATGACTTTGGGTGATCCTGCCGCTGGAGTCAAACATAAGAGAAGGATGTCACATCCATATTCTCAGACAGTTTTGCTGGAAATATCCCAACACTGCCAACAGGGGATTTGCTCTTTGTTCTCAGAAATCAGAACAAAGTTGCAATTATAATTTAACTTGTTAAATTCAAATACAAACTTATTTTGTGTTCCACGTTTCAAGATAAAGCCCCAACCAAATCTTTCTACTGTCTACTGAGAAATAGTAGCCCTTAACTTAAAAAGATCCCAAAGTCCTTTTCTGGATCACAGTCATCTACGGAGAATGAGGACCTCCAACATATGAAGCACATATATTCTAAATATTCAGTGATACATTGCTGCCAGACAGTCATCACATGAAAACCACGCTTGTGAATTCGTACATGCTGACACCAGCCAGTGACATATAGGCAGTGACTACACATAAGACCTGTGTGTGCAAAATTAATCTTAGGAGATTTCAATGAATGATGTTCAAGCATGTTAACTTTGAACTTAATGTGGCATATAAGCATTTAACAATTATAGGAATTTCTGAGTTTATTTTCTTAAAATGTTTGGGTGTGTGGGGTTTACCTGATCAGATGTTTGAAATTTAAGAAGTTTTTGCCTTCATATTTTTAAGAAGGTTAAAAATGGCTGAATTGGGGGTGGGGAGAACTGGATGAAGGTAGTCAGAAGGTACAAATTTCCAGGACATAAGATAAATAAGTACCAGGGATGTAATGTACATCATGATAAATATAATGAACACTGCTGTATGTTACATATGAATGGTTAAGAGAGTAAATCCTGAGTTCTCATCACAAGGAAAAAATATATTTTTCTCTCTTTAATGTTGTATCTGTATGAGATGATGGATGTTCACTAGACTTCTTGTGATAATTACTTCATGATGTATGTAAGTCAAATCATTATGCTCTACATCCTAAACTTATGCAGTGCTGTATGTCAAAACTGGAAGAAAAAAAATGGCTAAATTGTGTATAAGAACTCAGGATTGTCAGAAAGAACTACTAATGAAAACATAAAGGGAAAACCAAATAAACTCAGAAACCTAGAATGGGTTTGACAAAACTTGACAAAAACTCACTGGACAGAGAATACTGAAGGAGGAGAAGGACAGCCTGAAATGAGAAGATAAGCAAATCTCCTGGGGCGGGTCCAGAGAAGAAAAATGCCAATAATTAACAAGCCACACTAAAGTGTGAGGATTTAACAGAAGATATGTCCTGAGTTATAACTTTGGTCTTGTGCTCTCAGAATAACTTCAGGATGTCAACACCCTGGCTTAAGTCAATTGAAGGCAAATTCCCAGTTAGTCCTCTATCGGGAGGTTTGACATTAAGAAGCGGTGCCTCTGGCTGTCTTACTCCTGATTTTGTTCTGAGGGGTGTTTGGGGGATGGAGAGGATGAGAGCTTTGGAATCATGTAACCATGTTTTGAAACCTGCCTCTTATGAGGCATACCTCCTTGAGCAGATGACTCGATTTCTATAAACCTCTATTTTCTCATCTGTAAAATGGGGACAGTACCATCCACTTCAACAGGGTGCTGTGCAGATTAAATGAGATAAAATATATAATCTTAGTTGCATGGTAGACGCTCAATCAGTGGGAAAGCCCTCTCCTTCTTCACTTTCTCTTGACATATCACGTTTGCTTGCCCTTCATGCATTTGCCTAGAATTCTCTGTCCTTCAAGACCAGTTTAAACGTCAGCCCTTCCATGGAGCTTTCTTGAAGGCACCAGTATAGCTAGTTGCTTCCACCTCTACATTCCCAAATGCTTTACATGGTGCTTAGCACAGTTCCCTCAGCCTCTCCTCTGGGATGGGTACCTGCTCCTACAAGGAGTCTTGCCCAGAGGTCCCCTTTCACCCCACCCAGAGCCTTGTGCCCAATAGGTGCTCAATAAATGACCGCTGGGTGTCTCCAGCCCTCAGCCTGGAGACAGGCCTGCTGCCGCATCTCAGCTCTGTTTGGGGAAGCCATTTGCGTCTCTGTTCGGCTAACTGAGGGAACAAGACAAAGAGATCAGGATTTCAACAAATTGCTGCCGGAACTTTAATAAAAGATCCGGCTCCTAGAGTCATTGATCCCCAAGTCACCAAACACATTCCCAGGACTTTACCGGCAATCTCAAGATTTACTGGGAATGGCACAGGAGCAAAGGCTGTTCCTTCTTGGTCTCAGCAGCTGGGCTTGCAGAGGCAGGTAACACTCTCCATGTGCAGAAAACACAATGCCGCTGCCCTTACTCAGGCAGGCCCACAACAGTGCTTTATGAGGGTGATGGAGGGGGAAGAGGAATAGAGGATTCCTCCCCTAAAAAGCAAAACCTCAAAATTTCCGGCCCCTGTCTGACCTCAGAAGCTGCTGTCAGCTCCGAGAAAACAAGGGAATAAACCGAGGAAGAGGCAGGCATGGGATCCAGGGCACAGAGAATCCAACAGAGAAGAAAAATAGAGGGAAATCCCAGGAGGACAGCTATGCCACCAGCCTGCCAGGCGACCAGCCCAGATAGGGTCAGAAGGATGAGGGCTGCAGGAGAGCTCCCCAAATAAGCAAACAAACAACAACCTGAGTCATCACCCAGTGGGACTGACAGTGTTGAGAAGTGTTACAGTCCCGAACAGGAGAATGAAATGTGATAATCAGATAGCAAACTAAAGTAATGGGGTGGGGGCGACAGTTATTAACTCCAGAAAAAAACCAAAAAGTCACACCAGAATTGTAAACCATAAGCAGGGTATGGCATGCATGGCCTGGCTGGCAACAGTGACAGCCATAATAACGTAAATCCTTATCTAAACATTGATTGTGATATAACTACATTGGGAAAATGCAGAGATGGGAAATTTGTGTATGGGGGTGGGGAGGTGGAAAGGCCGGGCAGGGGAAGGGATGAGGGGGTTAAGAGAACAAAATCGCCATCTTCCAGAGTAGGAAGTTGAAAAATGTATAAATGGGCTAAAAATATGAGGCAGTATAAGCAGGTTTAGAAATTATTGACAGAAATTTAGAAATATTCCCAGAGGTGAACGGCAGAAGAAACCACTAAATAATTGAAAGTAGTTGCCTCTGAGAATAGCAATCAGGGACGGCAAAGGGTACACCAGAGGAACGCTCTTTTAATTAAAAGCCATGAAGTACTCTTTCCCTTCTGTAAACGTATACGTGCTTTATTTTGGTTAAGATCTTCGTAGGCACTGCTGGACAAATGTCCCCTTCCTCAGGTGTTCCAGCAGATTCTCTGGGTCCTGCAGGGAAGCATTCCATCAGGCCAAAGAGAGACCCCAACAGGCAACCTGCACAGGACTATGGACTTGGAGGACTGCCTGGGACGACGCTTGGGAGCCCCCAGGCCCTGGGCTGACGCTCGGGAGCCCCCAGGCCCTGGGCTGGGGACAGCTGGAACACAGCACATGGATGATTCAGGGAGAATGGTGAAGAAGGAACCAGCAGCCCTCACCACCCCCATAAGCCAAATAACTTCCGGGGGCACCAGAGTGTGATGTGGATTTGGGAGTTACAGAGGTGGCAGACACAACAACCAGGGTGGTTGTTCTAGGGAGCCCCAGTTTTCTCCCAGACACAGACAGATCCTATAACCTCTACAAGGGGTGCTGAACATCCTCCTTGCATTTCCAAACAAGGAGCTGCTCGGGCAAAATGGCTAACAATAAGCAGGGCAGCGTCCTGGCCACCATCAGTGCCAGGTATCGAGCATCTGGTTTTACGCTGAAACATGAAGATGGACCTTCTTCAAATTTCTCGGAGCCCAATGAGGTTGGCTATCATGATTTCACTGTTTTGTTAATGGACAAAGACTCTACGGGAACTTCAAAGCCAAAAGACTATGTCAGACAAGGTTAAGTATCTGGAGAAACAGAACTACGTTCCCTTGGGTACAGGACATCAAGCCAAGCTTTGAAACCAAGACCAGCTCTTTAAGAAGCTTTCAGTACAAAATCCTGGAGATATACTGGGGCACTTTCCACACGCCTGAAAGGGCAAAACTGAAACCGGGGCTGGTGGTGCTCTTATCCAAGGCTACAATATCTCCACACTCTGCTGGAAGTTTAAAATAACTTCAAAAGGGCCGCCTGCTTCTAAGTGGGTTACTGTTACACTGGAGCCAAACACGGAACGAATAGGAGGAGAGACATTTTACTCTGTAATATTATCTCATCAAAAAATTCCTGGGGATTTAAAAGGGAAACTTCCTTCCTTTTGTCCTTTTGCCGCCGCAGACCAGGGTAGGGTGTCACTGTGGTACAGAGTTTCACATGAAACAACAGCCCTGGACCTTTTCTTAAAAGGTGTGGTGGCTGGAATCAAGACTTATAATTTATGTGAAAGAATGGAAAAGGACAGCTCCACCCATTTTTCTCTTGAATCATAAGGATTATTTTTTCTCTTCTATGTACAAGGAAACAGACAACTCTCTTTTGCTCTTTGAACAAACAGCCTGAGCCTTTTTCTGGATCTAGAATCCAGAGGTACCCGAACACAGTTTTTTCCCCCCGTTGTCACAGCAATGGGAACGGAAAGGACCCCAGACACAGAAAAGGAGCTGGCTGTTGCTGCTGTTTGTTGGAAACTTCCAAATGGGAATTGCGTGAGGATTAAAACCGGCATTTCTTCGCTGAGGGGTCTGGTCTTCCAAACACTGTCTTCTGCAGTGGGTGTCACTTTTTAGAGAAAAACCAAGAACAGCCTCTACCCTGTTTGGTTCCTCTTGTTCTTGGTACCAAAAGAACAACTGAGAAGTTGCCTGTCGGAATCTGGGCAAAGCAGCAAGTATTTCAAATCTACCTTCTCACCTGAATATCTCCCATCCCCTGAATTGCATTTTGTCAGATAATCATGTTGAAACTTAGATACGGCCCTGTGTATATCGCATGTCTGACTTTACAGACCTTCACTTAGAACTTCCAATTCCAAGTAGGTAAGGAGATGTTTCATAGGTTACGTTTTGTAAAAAAAAAAAAAAAAAAAAAAGTATCCAATAGCCGATAGGAAACCATCTGAAAATGTTAAGCAAAATTTAATTCTAAATCTATTCTTTAAATGACTCAAAGTGACATATACAGCTACCAGATGACAAGTATTGAGCTCTACATAGAAATTCACAGACATAGTTTTATTTTAAATTACAAGGCAACATCATAAAGGACACTTGATTGTTCTTATTATAAAAAGGTAAGGATTTGGTGCTTGTGCACACAAAACAGTTATTAAATCAAGAAGAAATATGTTGGAGGGGAAAGGGTAAAGAAGGCTTCTCATTCTTCCAGATTTAAAAAGAATACTATAAAACCACAAAATCAATAAAACTACATGATGCCAGTCTGGAACTAGAAAAATAAAACAAGTGGAAAAGAAATTCCAAAAACATATTTAAAATATTAAAAGATCTTATGATGCAAACCAGGACAACATAAGGATGCAGAAAGGACTCAATAAATTCTGTCGGGACAGGTGGATAGCAATGCAGAGAAAAGCTCAGTTTGGCCGTCCATAAGTTATTCTGAGAATCAGTGAGACAACTCGAGTTAAGGGAAGTCCTTTAGGACAATTAACAAGCTAGACAGTGACAAAGGAGGCGGAAAGAGCAATATATTCTTAAAACTTCTCCGTATTATCAGTAACAGAAAGGAATGAAGTGACAGTTATGGGATATATATAAATAGTTTATAGTAAGAAAACAGAAAGACCATCAACCTTGTTGCTGATGAATGCACAGTAAAATCACCAACGTAACTCAATGCTACTGGGTGTATGGGCTGCTGGGTGTATGTGGACACACCTGGCTGGCCACGCTGCAAATTGGCTCAGTTTGGGGTAATCTGTCTATCAATATGCAACAAACCCAAGATCCTATGACTTTCTTTCTCCCATAATTCCATTTTTAGAGCAGATCCTGAGGAAGTAACCTAAAACTAAGTCAAAAACAAACGAAATAAATAAATAAAACAAAGAAGTAACTTTCCATGATAAAATCTTCAAGCAGTCCTTCTCCAAACTATGAAAATGTGAAAGAAAAAAAAAAAAGTCTTCCCAAAGACTATATAATCAAACAAAACAATGTGCATAATTTAGGGGATATTATATAATTATAAGAGGATAATGATGAAGATAACATGGTATAAAAAGTACCATGTATGAAATTTTAAGAAAAGCATATGTGCAAAACAACACCTATTTAAAAATACCATCTGCAGATGGGCGAAAACCGCAAGGAAACAAAGAATCTTAAAAGTTGATGGGTTTAGAGAGTAAGGGTAGCTGGAGACTTTCCTTTTTTGGATTCTAGTATTCATCCAAACCAATATTTGCTGAGCACTGACTCTGTGCCGGACACTGGACAAGAAAAGGTAATTAAGACCCACTGTTGTTTGATCAGTAATTTGAAAAAAAAAAAAAATCTAAAATGTATGTGCATTTGCTGACACAACAGGTGACGGAAATTTGAAGCTCATCAGGGCTTTTCTCATATAAATCAGCTCTATGTACAACACAGTTTAAAAGTAACAAACGGCATTACTAGGTAGTGACACGCATCTGCAAACAGATGTGCTCCTCCCCACAGCAACACACCACCACAGAATGGTCCAGCAGCTGAGCACACCCTGGAGAGAGCGTTCCGTGGGTGCTGGACAGGACAGCCAGGCACTGGGAGCCTGTGCTGGCCAAGCAGCACAGGCTGCCTGCAAGGGCTCAGCAAGAAAACATGAGAGGAAAGTATGATAAACCGGCAAGCAGTGTGGAATCAACAATAAACACCATCCTAATGGATGATGACAGCAGTCTAGCGTCGGTCATCCCGACACGATGAGCTTGTGCCAGAGGCCACCTGATCAAAGAAATACTTTATGAAGTTACACCATGGTTTTGGTTCCTTCCTTTGACACACGCAAAACAGATGGAGAAAAACACTCAAAACAAAAACAAAGCTAAAAATCCTTTCACCATCTGCTAGAAATACACTCCCTGCCCCCACACAAAAACTTGTACCTGAAAGTTTATGGTAACATTATTCATAGCAGCCAAAAAAGTGGAAATAACCCAAATGTCCATCAACGGGTGAATCGGTAAACAAAATGTGGTATACCCAAACAATGGAATATCATTTGGCTACACAAAGGAACAATATTGATACATGCTACAACGTGGATAAGCCTGGAAAATATTAAGCTGAGTGAAAGAAGCCAGTCAAAAGTCCACATCTTCTATTCGCTATTCATATGAAAGTCCGGCACAGGGAAATCTATAAAGACAGAAAATAGATTAGTGGTTGCATAAGGCTGGAGGGTTGAGGAATGAAAGGATAGGGAAGTAGGAGCTAAAAGGTACAGGGTTTGTTTTTTGATATGATTTATATGTTCTAAAATTGATTGTGGTGATGGTCTACAACTCTGTGAATATACTAAAACCCACTAAACTGTACACTTCATATAGGTGAATTGAATGGTGTGTGAATTATATCTCAACAAAGCTGCTAGTGAAAGAGTTAATGCAAATAAAGGGTAAGTTAGAAAAGAAAAAAAAAAAGAGTAGGGCAAGACTCTAATTATGCCGTGTTGAAAAGAACACAGCCCCAAGGTCCAGTTTCCTCGTGTGTAAAATAGGGACAGCGCCTGCATCACCCGAGTTAGATGGCACAAGCCAATGCACTCGGTAAATTAGGATTCCAAGGTTGAGGGTGAGGGGACTGTATTAGAGCACAGTGCCTAAGAGGGAAAGGGCTCTAGCCAGGGCAGTGTCACCATGAAAAGAGTAACGACAGGAGATTGGTGAGAGCAGAGTGAGGTGGAAATAGAACTACTCCTATTCACCATGCCCAAGACCATGGACCCAAGCAAGAAACCTATCGCAAGAATGCAGGAAAGCAGGACACCAGTGATAGATCCAGAATGGGGGCAAGAGCCCGTGGGGAGGGGAAGGGCACCTCAAGCTCCTCGAGGACTCGCTAGCTACACCCACAGGCTACAGATTCACCCCCATCCCATCCTCGCTTCTCTGTAACTGCACTGGTGAGTTTCCAAACCAGAGCGCTTCAGAAAGGGTCACTTGATGAAAATCGCCTGATTAAAATAGTCCTGTGTAGTCTGTTAATAACAGGGGCAGGGGGCTAGGGAGGAAAGGAAACCACAGTGTTAAAAGCAATAAATTATATGCTGCGCTTTGCCACCCTCACCCGACCTTGGGTGAGTCATATAAGGGCCCCATTCTCTCTGATCCTGAGAGCAAGGGGAATGCCTGCCACCTGCCTACCCCATGGGGGTTTTGGGAAGATTAATGAGATAATGTCTGAGCTGTGGTTCGGGCTCCCTGGAGACAATACTAGGTCTCAGGCACTATTAGCACAAGCTAGGACAGTTTCTTGCCCATTCCTCACCTCATTATGCCACCTGTGCTTTATTACGTCTGCTATTAAAGTTCTCTCTCTAAGAGTGGACCAGGGAGGTCATAACCCAGGCTGGGTCTGCTCTGCCTGGCCAACCTTGTTAACGCCACTCCCTACACCCTGCTCATCAGCAATAGGGTACCTTGAACGTTCAGCACAGCGCCCAGCATTTGATGCCAGAGACGGATGGTTAAAAAGGCTCTCTGGACTTTTGGGTTTTAATTGAGACCCTTTGCTTCGTGTTACTGCCCTCACACCCCAACATTTAGGGCCCTAGGGGAGTGACTGCCATGCTGGGGAGGGGAGCAGGAACAAGCTCCCGGAGTACTGAACTACTCTGTTCCTGGGTGTCAGGCTCACGGACAGGTTTTTGTAGGTTTTAAGTTCAAGGCTACCAACTAATGAAACCAGATGGACTCTGAGTTCACATACAAAGAAACCTGTATTTACGGTGTTTCAAAGCGAGGGCAAGGCCATGTGTAAAATTGCGTGTGCGTGTAAAATTGATACAAAAAACTATACTTGATGTGGGTCTCTGTCTTCAAGGGTCTCTATCCAGTTCGGTGAACTGATATTATAAGGGTGTTGTAAAGATTAGAGATAACATATGTTAAACTTCCAGAGCGGTGATTATAATAGCCGCTAACACTTAACTGTGTGCTTGCCATGTTCTGGGCACTGGTTTTCTAGTTTTATAGGTGTCAGCTCATTTGATCCTAACAGGCTTGAGGGGGGTATTCTTAGTATTCTCGTTTTATAGATGAGGAAACCAAGAAGACGTTCAGTGATTTGCTCAAGGTCACACCCAAGTCAGTGGCAGAGCTGGGATTTAAACCCGGGTAGCCTTTACCACCCTGCCATAGTAGACATGAAATATATTCCCATTACCTTCTTGGTGCTGAAAAGAAAGTAACATGTTTTATCTAATCCAAGTGCTTAGAATGGTGCCTGTCCTGATACCCTCTTAGTTATTTGATTAACCTTGAGTTTAAACAAACAAACAAACAATGAGAAAAAGAGAAGGCTTGGCAGGGATGTAGATAACAAGAGACTGAAGAAGTGATAAGTGATGGGGGGTGGGGAGCAGAGCAGAATCAAATAGGTTCCCAGTTAAGAAGGACAAACTGAGCTTCATGACCCTCTGCCTCCACAAACCAAAGGTCCAAATCTAGGAATATGCAAGCATTCACAATAATTCAGCCAAACACTGGACCCGTGTAAGACAGATGTAGCAATGGAAGTAAAAATACCAAATTCAAGATGGTGGTCACATTTTGCAGGAAAGGAGAGGGAAATACTATTTCTTGGGCTTGTTCATAAATACCCAAGTATCTTATATATTGTTTCACATCTCAATCCCTTGATTTCTTAAGAAAGCATAAACCGGATGACATTATTACATAAGAAATCCACCCATAGCACCCCCATCTCAAGCACACTCTACCCACTCCATAAATCAGTGATCTCCCTAGCATGTCTGTCTACTTTCAGATATTTTTCCCAAAGCCCTGAGTGGCAAAAACCTAATTCCTACCTCTGCAAAGCTCTTAGGTCCTTGTCTAAATGAAGGGGAAAGGTGTAAAAAAATTAAACGTCTGAAATTCAACAGGGTACCAAAAATACCTTGGCAGGAAGAAAACTACCAATCTATGTCAACTTTCCCAACCTGAAGAAAAAAGTAACACATAATAGCAAATCGTAAGTGTACCAACTTGGTCCAGCAACAAGTTAATAAAGGAAATAGGTCATTTAAAAAAAAAACAAAACTGGGAGGCAGCCAAAGAAGCAGGGACTACACCAGGTGTTTAGTCTGTGTGTCGGCACAGGAGGGTAACCAGCCAGTCTTCCCTTCTCCTTCACCAGGATGCAGCGGACACACAGCCAGAAGCCCTGGCAAGAAAGATCACCTGCCACAATAGGAGCCCAGCAAGAGAACTTTAACTTACACCTTAGCCTGGAGAACTAAATAATTCCAGATCGCCCAGGACGTCTGCTTAGCTGACTTACCACCCTGAGGAGAGGTGGACAGAGCACGGACTCTGGGTCACAGCCTCAACTCGGTCTCTTACAGCCATGGCCTTGAACATGTCATTGTCATTTAGACCCTCTGGGACTCGAGGTTCTGTGTCTATAAAATATGGCAAGAAACACCCCAGCTCGTACATCTTCAGATACAGTGTGTAGCAGAGGGTGGCCACTTAGAACACAGGTCCCAGTTCCCGCTCAATGAGGCAATCTGTGGCTGCTTAAGGGCATAAACAATAACCTACTGCCTTAGCATTTAGGATCGAGGCTTGTGATGAAGTAGGATGTGGTCAGAAAAAAAAGACTACCTTAAAACTGCCACTCCTTGGTAGATTACCTGCCTTCTCTCTTTCGGTGGTTTGGGAGATTTTGGCTTTATCCCTACATTGGGCTATTTCACTGCAACATGTCTAGGGGTGGACTTGTGGGTTTATTTTAATTCACCTTGTTAAACAAAGCACTGTGTGTGTTTTCAATCTGAAAACTCATGTCTTATTTTGCTTCTGGAAAATTCTCAGCCTTCATCTTTCTGAACAGTGCTTGTCTGCCACTGCCCCATCTCTCTTCCTCTAGAACATCTATCAGACCAGGGTTGGAGGCTTAGGTCTGCCCTCCACGTGGCCCAAGTACTCTGTCAAAACATTTCTACTCCTCCTCCTGCATTCTGCATATCTTCCAACTCACTAATCCTATCTGCATCTTTGGCCAGTGTGGAGCTTCATTTATTAAGATTTAAATTTCGATGCTTACTTTTCATTTCCAGCATTTACAGGTTTTTGTTCGTACCTACCTATTAATATTTCCTTTCTGCCTGTTGTGTTTCATATTTTCTTTTAGCTGTAATGCCTTTCATCTCTGATAATTCTAAACATGCATTTTACACTTGGTATCAGATGGCTCTCTTTTCATTTAATCCTGAACAAATTAATCTCTCACTGTTGATTTTGCTGGTTATCTTTAGTAGTTTAGGTGTTCTGGAATTTTGGTTTGTAAATTCATATGGTCAGAGTTGGTCAGGAGGACGTGGAGTGGGGTGAGGTAGGGTTGGGGAGGGGAGGTCTTCTCCGTACCACCCCTCCCCCACAGTTTTGTGGTCACTACTCCCAGGATCTGCAAGCCTAGAACAAGTCTCGTGTTGACAGACCAGGACCCCTCGCACACAGTGACACGGGTAAACTTCAGTCATGCCTCCAGGTGATGTTGGCCCATGAGTGGGCTGCAAGCTTGTGTCTGTTTCTTCCCGCCGCCCTAGACTTCACCCTGAGCAGTAATTGTCTTGGATGTTTTTAGCCTCCTTCCATAGCTGGAGCAGCCCAGCCCAGACCTTGTTTTCAGCAGTGAGTCTGGCTCATGGGCTACTTTTAGTTCCCTCTGCCCCAGCAGAGCGGAGCTCCCAGCTCCACTGCCTATTTCCAGACTCACAGCAGAGCAGGGCTGTGGCTTCAGCATCAATCTGCTTTGTATTTGTTTTTTTACAGATATGTTTATCTTGTTTTTGAGCATAATTACATCTTTAATTTTGTTTGGTGTTTGGAACTGGGGGACAAATGGAAGTGATCCAAAATTAAACATATACACTGAACAGAAGGTGATAGATATTTAAACAAAGACGTAAAGGGAAGTAAGGGAGAGAGTCACGCCTGGAGGAAGAAAGTTATTCCAGACAGAGGGAACAACAGCAAGTGCAAAAAGCCTGAGGCAGGTCTGGAATGTTTGAAGAACAGAGTGAGCACAGGGGATGGAGCGCAGCAGGAGAAAAGGGAGAGAGGGGACAGGAGGCCAAACCACGGAGGGTTACAAGCCCTCATAAGTCAATGGGAAATTCTCCACAGAGTAGCAAGAGGGTTGGACTTAGGTTTTAACAGGATTGTTCTGGCTGCTGCACTTGGAAAAAGATGGGGTGGGGGAGAGTGGCAGGAAGTGGGAGGTAAGATGAAGGGAGACCAGTTAGGAGGCTCCTGCAAGAACCCAGAGGATAAATGAGGGTGGGTGAGAACAGGGTAGAGGTGGTGAAAGTGGTTGGATTCTGAATATAATTTGAAGGTAGAGCAGCAGAAATTGTTGATGGGCTGGATGTGGGAGGGGGAGAAAGACAGGAGTCAAGAATGACTCCAAGGATAGAAATGCTATTAGCTGAGATGAGGAAGAATGACAGAATAGGTTTGTTTTGGAAGGAGTTCAGTTTTAAACACTAAAATGAAAGTTGGGCCTTGTCTTACTACAAAGACACCAAAATTACTGTGAGACTCAAAAGAAGACTGAGGACTACTATCCGGAATATATAAAGAACTCTTAAAACTCAATAACAGAAGCACAAAACAATCCAATTAAAAACGGGCAAAGGATTTGAATAAAGACTTCACAAAGGAGAGACAGGGATGACAAACAAGCACATGAAACGATGCTCAACATCATTAGTCATCAGAGAAATGCAAAGTAAACACAAGATACTGCTACATACCCACTAGAATGGCTGAAATTAAAAGACTGATAATACGAAGCGTTGGTGACAACGTGGAGCAACGGGAACTCTCATGCACTGCTTTCAGGAATGCAAAGTGCCACAGTCACTCTGGAAAACAGTTCGGCAGTTTCTTATAAAGTAAAACATACACCTACCAGGTGACCCAGCCATTCTACTCCTAGGTATTTATACAAGAGAAATGAAAACATTTTTCCACACAAATCTTGTACTCAAATAGCCATAGCAGCTTTGTTTGTAATAGCCAAAAAGTGGAAACAACCCAACGTCCATCAACAAAGTAAATGAATAAATAAAATCTGGTGCATTCATACAATGGAATACTACCTGGCCATAAAAAGCAACAAAACATTGATGCACGCTACAACATAGATGAATCCAAAATCAACACAGTGAATAAAATAACCCAGACTTACTCCCCTCCCCCCAAAAAGGGTACATAATGCATGTTTCCATTCATATAAAATTCTAGAAAATAAAAGGTTATCTACAGTGACAGAATGCAGGGATTGTCTGGGGCTGGGGCAGAGGAAGGGATGGACTGCCAAGGGACAAGAAACATTCAGGGGTGATGAAAATGTTGGTTGTGGTGCTGGTTTCACAGGTGTATACATCTATCAAAACTCCCTAATGGGGGCTTCCCTGGTGGTGCAGTGGTTAAGAATCAGCCTGCCAATGCAGGAGACACGGGTTCGAGGCCTGATCCGGGAAGATCCTACATGCTGTGGAGCAACTAAGCCCGTGCACCACAACTACCGAGCCTGCGCTCTAGAGCCCGTGAGCCACAACTACTGAACCCTGCACGCCTAGAGCCCGTGCTCTGCAACAAGAAAATCCACCACAATGAGAAGCCCACGTACAGCAACAAAGAGTAGCCCCCTACTCGCTGCAACTAGAGAAAGACCACACACAGCAACAACGACCCAATGCAGCCAAAAATAAATAATCAATTAATTTTTAAAAAACCCTATACTGCATCTTTAAATGGTTAGTTTATGGTAAATAAATACTTCAATTAAAAGGGTTTTTGTTTGTTTTTTTTAAGGAAATTGCGGAATTCGGTGCAAAAACAAAGACAGCATTATAAAAAGAGAGTCAACAACTCTACCATGGAGCTCTCCAACCCAACCCAAAGTAACAAGCATCCCAGCGCCAACACTCAGTTATGTAAGTGGGCTTTAATTCATAAACACATGATGACCCAGGGGAGAAAAGAGAAAACCTTCCTTTTCTGATTCAGGTCTAGCTCAGAATCGGGCCATGAAAACCAATATGAGACGACGTCTTTTTTAGACAGCTAGTATGGGTTTGGCTCTTCATGCTTCGTAAACCCTAATCTTGGTAGAATAAAGACTAAAACCTAGAGCAGGGCCCTTGAGATGTCTAACCATCCCGTCAGAGGCAGTGTACATGCTGAGACACACAAGAGCCCTCTTTGCCTCCCTCTTCCAAAAGGACACTCCCAGTGTAAGCTACTGTGTGTAAAACGACTCACCTCAATGCAGTTGAACTAAGACCAGCCCCTTATCTGTAACTCTGCATTCAGGTTTTTATTCTTGCAAACCCAAAGTATGTACAAACCAAATTCCAGTCGGAGACGGGCAACAAAGAACATTCTTAAGGGTGGAGGCGGCAACATGGCAGCTCGTTCCTCTGCACAGGAGCTTTTCTGGCTACAGCTGTTCTCCCCACCATACCTCTCCCAACACAGGCAGATATCTTCACACGTATGCCTTCACCCACCCACACACAACCATGTAAATACGCACCACTAACAGCACATGTAATATGGCCACATATAAACATGGGACAAACGATAATACAGTTGTCCCTCAGTCTCCACAGGTGACTGGTTCTGGGACCCCTGCGGACACCAAAATCCGAGGATGCTCAAGTCCCTTACACGAAATGGTGCAGTATTTGCATATAACCTACACACATCCTCCCGTATACTTTAAATCATCTCTAGGTTACTTATAATACTCAGTACAATGTAAACGGTTGTAAACACAATGTAAATGCTAAATAGTCACCATAATGAGGCAAATTCACTTTTTGCTTTCTGGAACTTTCTGGAATTTTGTTTCCCAACTGAACATTTTCAATCTACAGTTGGTTCAATCCATGGATGTGGAACCTGTGGTTACGCTGGGCTGACGGACACTGATTCTAGATTCTATCGTGGGATGCTGCCCAACCACAGGAGCACTTGTACCGGAGTCAGTACAACTCAGGTCAGAGGTCTTCCCTCTCTGTGAAAAACAAGCGACTGCTTGTGTCTTTTAGGGAGCTGAACCAGAGACTGCTAGAACACGGCCTAAACACATGTCAGTGCCATGGACAGCTTTATCACACCTTCTATGCTCCGAGCCTTCCTTGTAAGGTCAGAGGTCATGGGAAGTCACTCAGTCGGGGCTGCAGCTGTGGACCAGGGCTGGCAAACAACAGCACCTTCCACGGCAATGGGCAAGCTCTGTTCCTGCACTGACAATGCAGGAGCCGTGAGCCACGTGTGGCTGTTGGAGGCAGGGAACTGGACTTTAAATTTTACTTAATTTTAATTAATTCAAATTTAAGAAGCCACATCTGGCTAATGACTGCTATGTTAACTTTAGACTCTGAAATCTAATACTCCCCTACAATCTCAAGAAAGAAAGGAAAACAAAAGTCCAAACACACTCTTACCCTGTCCACCTCCAGTTATCTTAAAAGTATCAAATTAAAGTCAGGACTGGCTCAAATCTAGAAGATAAAGAAATGTGTTTGATGATACAGGTTAACAGTGGAAATGCTGTTTTAAAAAGATTTTGTTTTGGCAGCACCAGGCAATGCAAAATAAAACAAAACACCACAGGAAACGAGTAGTGAAGGTGTTCTGGGGTCAGAGACCAGTGGGAGGTCAGGTGACACAGGAAACTTAAGATAGCAAGAGGGAGAGCTCAGGCTGCCAGTGATCTCACTGGGTAGTCTTGGGCAAATCACTTCTTCTCTCTGGACCTCAGTTTCTCAGCAATACATAGGATTCACATACATACATCTAATTCACAGAGCTGTTAGAAAGGAGAAGAAAAAGTAATGAGTACCGAAGAGTACCAAATGCTACCTAAAAGCAAGATGTCACCATAAATTCACCTAAGTAACCTGGAGGTCCTTATGCCCCATTCCTTGGCTCCATCCACTCTTCATGGTCCAGCTCTAACCCCACTGCCTCTGCTTGATCTTTCCAGAACCCTTCCACTCACTATTACTGCTCCCACTTCTGAACGCCTACCCTGTTTGGACTCTTCTAAGCTTAACTACTGCATGTGTATTCTCTCCCTATGGAGAGGGTAGGGGGTTGTCAATCACTGGCTCTGGATCAAATGACAAACCTTGATATTATGAAAAATAAACAGCAACATCATAAAGGAAAGGGAGCTGATGCACTCAAGTGAGTCACCAAGAAGAAGCCAAGAATGGCATTGGTCTTCTACACTTAGGATGACTGGCAACAGCCACAGAAGAACCAGTAGCTGGGAAACCCTAACCATGGAATTGCAGGGGACCCCGCCAAGAAGGGGTTGGAGCCTGCAAGAGCCTGACAGGCGATGGGCTCTGCTATGGTCTGAATGCTTGTCTCCCCACAGAATTCCTATGTTGCAATCCTAACCCCCAAAGGTGATGGTATTAAGTAGGTGGGGCCTCTGGGAGGTGCTTAAAGTTACGTATGGGATCAGTGCCTCATGAAAGAGGCTCCACAGAGCTCCCTGGACTCCTCTGCCACACAAGGATACAAGAAGTCTGTAACCCAGGAGAGGGCCCTCACTCGACCATGCTGGCACCCACATCTCAGACTTCCAGCCTCCAGGACGGTGAATGATAAATTTCGGTTGTTTATAAGCTACCCAGTCCGTGGTATTTTGTTAAAACAGCCCAAAGGAGTTGAAAGTGCAAGCAACAACGTAGACGCCACATCTGGAACTGAAAACACCCTGATTTCGGAAGGGAGAAGCAAGGCAGGCCCAGAGGTTGCCTCCAACTCCTAAGCAAGTTGCCAAAATATGTCTTTTTAAAATATAGTCCCTATCAATAGGATCCAAGATCTACAGAATTCAAGAACCTTGAATTCAGATGGTAACTCCAATCCCCAACCCTTCCTGCTAGATCAAACTTCCAACGCTGTACTGTAGTTCATTAATTACCAGTGGCTCTCTGGCCTCAGCCACTATTAACAAGAAGCACTGGGGCACTGCTAGATGCACAGTCCAGTGGGGACTGACTGGGAAGGGGCACGAGGGAATCTTCTGGACTGATGGTCATATTGTTCTTTATCTTGACAAAAAAGATACAGGTTGAGTTACATAAGGGGACACATTTGTCAAAACCCACAGGGTAGAATACTTAAGATTTGTACATTTCATTCCATGCAAATTTTAACCTCAAAGAAAGAACTGTAAAGAAACAAAAAATGCATGGTCCAGCCATACACAGAACCCCAGCCAGAGTCTCTAGGGCTGGGACACAGACTTAGGAATTTTAACATGATTCTGATGAAGGTGAACTTCTGAGAACACTTTGAAAATTACTTGCCTAGGCCAAAGAAAACAGGTCAAGTGTAGACAAGGAAGATAATTCAAATTAGGCTTCCCATTTTCTACCTGAAACTGACTACATGACAGAAATCATAACTCAATGCTTCCAAGTAGTGGAAAAAATGATATGAAATGGCTACTGTTTGCCAAGTTCTTTATTTACAAAAATTGCACTTGCATATGGTAATTAGGTACTATTACTTCTAGATGCAAGCATGCACCTTGGCGAATGGGCATCTTCTTATTCATAGAAGAGGATAACCTTAATTTGTCAATATAAGAGGTCCACTCAGGCCAGAGGTTTGTCTCCATTGTGAACTGCAATGCTCCCCTAGGAGAGGGGAGGTGGCACTAGCCAGGGTGTGTGGCAGTCTGCGGGCATGGCGTCCCTCCAGCTGCCTTGTTCCACAGCTAAGGGATCACTTCCCATGTGGGAGCCACAGAGCTGCTGGGCCAGAGCCTTGTGTAAACTGAATCTCCTTCGTCCTCTAAAAAGACCAGCTTGTATCTTCCTGTTTCTGAGGTCTAGTTTTTCAACAAAACTGGGATTCTCATCCCTGTGGTTGTAAGACATACTTGAGAAGCTACTCAGCTTCCCTTGGGAAGGATGGGAGAGTGAGTACCAAAAGGTAATTTTCATGAGCACTTGTGACTGGTGAGAAATTCCAGACCAGAAAGGGCACTCTCCTCCAGGGCCTCGCCTTCCCATGAGACTGCGTTCTTCTCTGCTGATGAAGTCGGCACTCACTCTGCCAAGCTCCCAGGGTACCATTTAGCTCTTGCTATAAGATGCGAGGACAAAATGTACCAGGTGCAAGTCATTCAGTTTCGACCACAGTAACTTGTTTACCTAGAGCTAAGAGAGAAGCCAAACTGGGAAATGGGCCAAACGAAGGAAACTGGATGAGTTGGTACCCACCAAATGCAGCCCGTCACAAGCCTGAGGCTCCTGGAGTCTGTGCCCCACAAGGGCCACTCTTTCATCCTCTCCCCCCGACTGAAAGACAGGCCCCATGCTTTGTAGACATGCCTCTCTTCCCGTGAGCGGCAACCACTTTGGGGTACCCAGTCTTTACAACCCTTAATGAAGGTCATATCCACTCCTTCGCTGCAAGTATGCATGACAGAGATTACTGTCCCTGTGTGTTGAGGAAGAGCCTGCGCTCAGGAGGCGACACATCCAAAGAGACACAGAGGCAGCTGGACCCACGTTCAAACCAGCCACTCTGATCCCCTCTGCCAACTAGGCCCCCGAGTCACTGGGTCATACACCTTCCCCAACAGGAAAAATAAATGACTGTTTAGTCATTCTTTGGATTTGAGGGAGACAAAAGTAAAAACAACTTTTACCCATCGCCAAATCAATCAGTTACTGATTTATTGCCGGCATAGTAGGCAAATAGTTGTTGGTAGATCAACTGGTTTCAGCAAAGACCAAACTGATTCCAATGGCTTGGAGCCTCAGTTCTTATTAACAACTAGACAGAAGAGTCACTTGCTTTTCAAAGCATCGTTCTCCACTCCGCTGCCCCACCCCATATCCCAAAGTTCTTCACACTGCCAGACAGAGAAAAAACATTGGTTCCCGCCTCTAAACGTGGTGCAACCTGGGGGAGGCAGTATACGATCTTGCTGGATGCAGCACAATGGACGAGGTCTCAGAAAGCAATCTGTAAGTTTATAAACCCGTTCAGGGCTTCCCTGGTGGCGCAGTGGTTGAGAGTCCGCCTGCCGATGCAGAGGACACGGGTTCGTGCCCCGGTCCAGGAAGATCCCACATGCCGCAGAGTGGCTGGGCCCGTGAGCCATGGCCACTGAGCCTGCGCGTACGGAGCCTGTGCTCCGCAATGGGAGAGGCCACATCAGTGAGAGGCCTGCGTATCACAAAAAAAGAAAAAAGAATCGCCTGCCAATGCAGGGGACACGGGTTCGAGCCCTGGTCCAGGAAGATCCCACATGCCACGGAGCAACTAAGCCCGTGTGCCACAACTACTGAGCCTGCGCTCTAGAGCCCACAAGCCACAACTACTGAGCCCATGTGCCACAACTACTGAAGCCCACGTGCCTAGAGCCCGTGCTCCACAACAAGAGAAGCCACCGCAATGAGTAGCCCCCGCTCGCCACAACAAGAGAAAGCCCGTGCTCAGCAACAAAGACCCAATGCAACCAAAAATAAATAAATAAATTTATTAAAAATATATAAATAAACACGTTCACTAAATTTACTGAGCACCCTCTGGGTGTCATGCACTGTGACAGGTGCTGTGAGTGACACAGTGAAGAGTCAGACCAAGGATCCCACGCTGGAGAGGCTCCAGATGATAATCGGCTTGGAATTCTTTGACTGTCAGTCTTATCTTGTAACCGGTGCCAACAGAGCAGAATCTCAGAACTGCAAAGCCCCTCGACAAAGACAGAATTTGGAAAGCACTGTCCTGGCTCCAAAGATGGAATCTGGAAAGCACTGTCCTGGCTCCAAACCATAACACTGTAATAAACCAAAAATTGTCATAAACCAAAGACACTACACACAAATCTACACTGCTCTACAATTCTCTTCCAAATGCAGACAGCCTTGAACAAAAAGCCCTGTGGTCTGCCCTATACGCATATTACCTTTCTAGACCTAATTCAAATCTTCCTTCTTAACAAATCAAGATGTGCTGGGAGGGGGAAGTGCCACTCGGGACTCCTGGTGCCCCTGGACCCCACTTGGCTGCTGAGACCCTCAGGGCTAAATACACTTTGGGGTGAAAAGCAGTCATGGCTGTTAGGCCCTATTCTTCCTCCAGAATGGACCCAGCATGATTCCAAAGCCTTCTGGGACTATTCATCCCCCAGACCTGAAGGCATGGAGACCCCCCTCTACAGGAGGCCTGTGATGCCCAGAGGTCTAAGAAGCAGGAGTGCCTTACTCGGTTCTCAGCTCTCTGGCAGATAAAGTTAAAGCAGGAATGCATGAAGCCCTCTGCACGCACCTCACGTACTGCTTTGGGGGCGATTAAGTAACTTTTTGCTCAGCTCAAGGTTCAAGAAGCTAGTGGGGAAACGGTCTCAGTCAGAGCAGATGACTTCAAAGGACTGAAAGTCAGGCCCCATGCTTTGTAGACATGCCTCTCTTCCTGGAGTAGGCAAAATCAGCTTCCCCAAATTCTCCATGCTACACACTCGGTCATGAAGAAAACACCAGCCCCAGAAAAGGGAAGGAAAGAAGAGTCAGGAGGTCTCTTTGTTTCTAGGAAGCTCGGGATTTCATCCAATACAAGAAGCTGCTGCTAAAAAAAGAAAAAAAAAAAAATCAAGGAAACAAAAATCAAAGGTTGCTCAGAAAACCTAAAATATGTCATCAGACACTTCCGGCTAACAGGAAGATCTACAGGTATTAGCAGGAACTATCCCTCACCCCTCCCCACCTTATCTGTACTACACACTGTCCAGTCCCTTGTATTTCAGGGTTGGCCTCCCACATCACTTTACCAGCCCATTTCCATCCCAGAAAGCAGCCTGCAGAGAACACACCCCCTACTTGAAGGCACTATTGGCCAAGGCGGACATCCCTGTCTCTGACCATCTCTGTGGTACTTGATATGCTCCAACAATGAACAGAGCAACCACCCATCAGCCAGGTGGGCCAACGTGCTTTTCCTGTCCCGGGGATGAAGAGAACACTTTGCACTCCATCCTGCCCAGCCTTTAGGACCGCAGCAGGTAGTCAGTGGGGTAAATGGAAGGATGGCTTATTGCTGGTTTCCAAGCCATGTTTAGTACAGGAAGTCCTTTCTTTTTCTTTTTTAAAATTTATTTATTTATTTTTGGCCGCGTTGGGTCTTCATTGCTGCACGTGGGCTTTCTCTAGTTGCAGCGAGCAGGGGCTACTTACTCTTCATTGTGGTGCGTGGGCTTCTCATTGCAGTGGTTTCTCTTGTTGAGAAGCATGGGCTCTAGGCGCATGGGCTTCAGTAGTTGTGGCATGTGGGCTCAGTAGTTGTGACTCACAGGCTCTAGAGAGCAGGCTCAGTAGTTGTGGCACACAGGCTTAGTTGCTCCGTGGCATGTGGGATCTTCCCGGACCAGGGCTTGAACCCACGTCCCCTGCATTAGCAGGCAGATTCTTAACCACTGCACCACCAGGGAGGCCCCAGGAAGTCCTTTCTATCAACCCACCCTTAAGTAAATCCACAGAGGATTCTAGGTGGTGGACAGGCGGACTTTTTAAAACATATGTTTTATGTTCATATACATAAATATACATATGTTCATTTTACCATGAATTAGAAGAGAGAAGCACAAGTTCTTGATAAAATCTCCTTTTTCACCAAAGCTAAGACACCATCAACCAAACATCTTTGAGTGGCAAGGAAAAAATTAAACAAGGACACACAATGGATTTTAAGACATTCCAATGTCAGAAATGATAAGACACAAAAAAAGCAAAGCATCTAAGAATCAACAAAATCAAAAGTTACTTCAGTTTTTAGAATTATAGTCACTTTAAAGAGAAATATTAAATGAGTGTGGCACACAGATATGGGAGGAATTGTGAAGGTGTTATAAGAATGACTACATTATATAACAAGAGCAAGCCGTGCTTGCTTAGGGCCCTGCTCTAAGTGCTTTATAGAACTGAATATATTTAATCTTTAAAACAACCCCATGACGAGGTACCGCATCATGCCTGTTTTCAGAGCAGCGAACTGCAGAATGATGGGGGCGGTGACCTGCCCAATGTCACACACAGGTGGTGCCGAGGTGAGAAGCCCAGCCCAGCACCAGGCATGTGGGTCCCAGCTCCCTGCTCTTCTGAGCCTCTCCAGAGAACTCCGGGTAGGACCATGGGAAACCGCCAATATTTAACTATTTCTGACTTACAAAAATGGCAAGTGCAAAGGATTCAATCTAATAGTCGCACCAGCCATTTGTTAAATGTCTGATTAACGGCTGAAACGTGACTGACTAGAGAGAATTCCTTTCAGGGCAGAGTGGAACCTCGGTCGTGGGCGGCGCATCCCTAACCTCAATCCAAAACCCTGAAACTTTTGAAATATTCTAGAATGTTTACCTAAAGCCCCTTTCATTTTCTTCACTTGGATTCCAGTCTCCAGAATCAATTGAAGGACAGGAAGGAATACTTGCAGGAGAAAGGTATAAAAAGGAGAAATGCAAGTACATTCTGTTCCTAAACTTCAGGGCTGGCCTGCAAGCAATTTCAGGACAACTTTAAGAGACAACTAATAATTCTCTGGATTGATCTTTCACAAGCTGTGGCCTCACCCCTGTCAAGCTGTGGCTAAGCTAGTGGCTGGAGGGCAAAAGCCATAAGCCGGGGTTGGCCAAATACTTCTCAAGATGAATGATTTGGTTCATCAAGGGCACAGAATATCAAAGGTTATGCCCAGGGTCTGTTTCTAAAAGTAATTATGTAATAAATGACCCCCAAAGCAGGGGCCCCCACCCACCATGCCTTTCCTGTCGGCACCTGCACTCAGGGCTGCACGCAGCCGGCTCCAGCCGGCACCCTTCACACCCTGGTCTCATCTACTCAGATGAATGGGGCCCCTAGAGTTGTGCAACATGCTGGTCCTTCCTGCACATATGTAGAGAAGGAGCTCAGGTTTCTAATAACTCTGGGCAAATGCCCAGAGAAGATCTGAAGTTAAGCAGAAACCTGATACACAAAACTGGGATCATCACGGAGGAAGGCAAGGAAAAACCTGGATCTTATTTTAGGAAAATACTTTATTCTGACATTTAACTCAAAATACCTTAATAGTCAAGGACTCTGAGCTGGTTAATACTCCTGGTTCTAAAAGCAGCACAGACCCCGACATAGGAACCTCTTTCATTTTTATTTCTTTGTAACTTGCAAAGCTCATTCTCATTACTGATATGCCTCCATTAACTCCTAATTCCAGAGAAGTTTAAAATACACACATTCTCAAACATGTTCTTTTTTTTTTAATCGTCAAAGCTCAGCACCAGAAAAAATTAACTCAAGCCAGAGAAGATTATCTTCATAAACATTATGTTCTTAATAGAAGTAAACTGCTCTTTTCCCTTAAGCAAAATAGAACATTATGCAGCGCCTTTTGTACTCGGCTTTCAAAATGTGAATGGGAACACTTTACCAAAGTCACGAATATACAAAAGGACCAAACAAAATCGCAAAAAAAACATGGAAATGAAAAACTTCTCTCTGCCGAAAGGAACTGTTCTTTGTTGATAAAGGGAGGTTCAAACATATTTTAAATATTTTTAAACAAAGGCCTAGCTGATGTCCCTTAATCCATCCATCCAGCTCAACTTTCTGCGCAGGCAGCTGCCACAGCGCAGCGCCCGTCCAGAAGGGAGGGCCGGAGGCATTTCCTCAGTGGCCCACATTCCTGGGGGACACGGGACTTAGCAAAGTTAACAGCAATTTTCAACCTCCAATGCAAGTACAACAACATCTTCATAAAAGTTTTACAAGGACATCCTGGCAAGAACCAAACTACCACAAAGAGCAATGTTTCGGGGCCCCGAGCATTCCAGCAGCTCGCTTTTCTTGGCCACCTCTCCTTGCAGTGTGGTGCAAACAGGCGGTCAGCTGGGAACCCGCAGGAGGGTCCCAGGGAGAAAGCACTTGGAGAAAATAAAGCCAAATGTACCCATTCTGGCTCAACACTCCTTGCTCCGCAGGAAAGGGGAGCAAGAGGAGGCCAGGCAGATTTCAACATCTCTCATCAGTGCCGGGGAAAGGATGGGTGCAGATGCATGAAGCTGCCTGCCCCAGAGTCCAATACCGTCTCTCTCCATTCCTCCAGAGGATGCCATCCTCAACCTTGCATTCCTCATCAGTGAGAGCACTAAGGGAGCATTGCTCTGAGCAGGACCCTCACACGGGGGGTGGCACAGGTCGCCCTGGGAGACCATCCATGGTGCGACCTATGGAACAAAGGTCCAAGGTGAATAACAGAACCACGGGGCCACGAGGGAGAGCAGTCAGCCTTGAAACCAGGATCAGGGTCCTAGGGTTGTCCTAACAAATGCCACAGACTGGGTGGTTTCAACACCAACGCACTGTCTCACAGTGCAGAAGGCCGGAAGTCAGAGATCAAGGTGTCTGATGGCTGAGGGAAAATCTGTTCCCACCTCTCCCTTCGCTTCTGGCGGGGGGCTGCTGGCAATCTTTGGCGTTCCGTGGTTTGTAGAATCATCACCCCATCACTGCTTCCCATCTTCACATGGTTCTCCCTGTGTTCGTGTCTGTGTCCAGATTTCCCCATTTTATAAGGACACCAGCCATATTTGATCAGGACCCTCCCTAATGATCTCATTTTCACTTGATTACCTCTGTAAAGAATCCATCTCCCAAAATGGTCACATTCTGAGGTACTGGGGGTTAAAGCTTCAACACATGAATTTGGAGGAAGGGACATAATTCAACCCCATAAGAGGGCCCTTGGAGAATCACTGGTAGTTGAGAAAGAAAGGGTCCTGTAAGAAATTAGCATTTTCATTCTTTAGCATCTCTTGCACAATAAGTAACTGCAGAAGCCAAAAGTCTGTATCACAATGCAGGAATAAGTTAAATGAATAATTTTTTTTAAGTGGGCAGAAAGATGTGGGAGAGAAACACAGGCAAGGTGCCATCACAAGAGGAAACAGGAAAAATGAGGTGTAAAATGATACATTCATAAACAGTTTTGGCAGAGGCCTGTTGCCAGGAGCTATACAGTAGACTCTCTGAGTTTGGCAAGATATAAAAGAGAACAAGGCCCAACATACATTAATGGCCCAGCTATGGCTTTAGATCGGGTCATAATTGGCTGGGAAACGGGGCTCACCTTACAATTCCGTGAACTGCTAACTTTGAGTCTCATGCCATTCAGTGAGGATTTACATGGCAAGGATCAGGTCATTGCCAGCCACTGGCCTGGGCTTGAGCTAGACACCCATCTAGGGTTTCCAGAGTAAGGAGTGTCCTGAGAAACAGACATATGCAGGAAGGCCCTAAAGGGCCCCTGTTTTCTCAAACTCAAAACATGAAATAAGGAAACATCACATCTGGCAAAGGTGGGTGATGAAGAGAGGCTTTTTCTTGGAAGAAAAAGAAAAGAAAACGGGAAGGCATTTTATTTTCAAAGGACTCTCAGTGGTAATAGCTTTGTGATTCTGAATATTGCTGAAGACTAGGAAGAATGTCCAACTACAAGGTGCATAATACACGCACACATACACACACACTGTCACTATCATCATGCAAATGTGTGCTAACATCTGAGATAACAGAGAGGCAAGTGCCTTCAAAACAATTTCACCCCAATTTCCATTAAATGCCATCTAGCCCGTGTTTCTCAAAGTCCACTCTATAAGCTCCTGGTGGGGCGGCAGTGGGGGTGGTCCTTAAACCTTTTTAAAGAATCTGCGAGGGCAATACCATATTTGTAATAATACTAAGACAACAACTGCCTTTTACATTATGCCAACATTTGCACTGATTGTGTAAATGTAACAGTGGGATAATACTGTTGAGTGAATCAAGGCAGTGGCGCCAGATTGCACTCCTGACTACTGTATACTTGCAATCAGAAAAAGGAGTTTCCTTAAGAATGCTGATGAAGCAATACTGATGAAGAACACTGATGAATAAAAACTATTTTTATTTTATTGTTTTTTATTTTATTAGCTCCCAACTCCTGAGTACATACTTCTTTAATATTCTGTGTGACAAAGGAAGTATGCGTAGAGCACTTCTGCTGCATACCAAAGCACATGGTTGCTTCATGATAAAGTACTTGTGCAATTGTGAGTTGCAAACTGAACTAGCCACTTTTTTATGGGACACCATTTTTACTTAAAAGAATAACTGACAAAGTATGGTTATACAGATAAGTACAGGGCAGACATTTTCTCACGAATGAAGCGAGCCTGCCACTTCAAGGAAAACAATTGACAATATTTGTTGCCAACAATAAAATCTGAGCTTCCAAGCAAAATTAGAATTTGGGGAAATTTGTATCTACCACCATGTGCTTGACAGAATCCCAATACTACTTAAAGACTTTCCTATTGAGGATGATGAGGATATTAACAAATGTGATTTTTAAATACTGTATAATGAAATGTGTCAGCATTTGAAAGAGCCATATGACTCAGTGAATCAGTATTTTCTAAATAACCAATGCACGATAATACAAAATCATTCATTAGTAACAGACCCATTCAAAGTGCAAGCAAGACCAATGGATTTCAACATAAAAGAATATGAAGAGTTCATCTATATGGCTTCAGGTTCCACATTACAATTAACCTTCAAGAAACTACCTCTTGCTGAGTTTTGATGTAGTATCAAAGATATCCACAATTATCTTAAGAAACTAATAAAATACTTCTCCCTTTTCCAACTACACATCTGTATAAGGCCAGATTTTCTTCATATACTTCAACCAAAGCATATCAAAACAAACTGGGTACAGAAGTAGATGTGAGAATCCAACTATCTTCTATTAAGCCAGATATTAAAGAGATAAAAATATTAAAAAGACCACTCTTCATTATATTTTCCAAAGCATAATATTGTTTCATAAAAAAATGTTAGTTATGTTAACATGTAATGGGTTTATTATTATTTTAAAGCATATTTTAAAATTAAATATTTTTAAAGTTTTTGTTTTAATTTCTCACCTGGCAAATATCAGTAGATACAACCCACATAAAGAAAATCTCTTTGTGCACCTTAATACTTCATGAGGGACTTCCCTCGTGATCCAGTGGGTAAGACTCTGCGCTCCCAATGCAGGGGGCCCAGGTTCGTTCCTGGCTGGGGAACTAGATCCCACATGCATGCCACAACCAAGAGTCCGCATGCCGCAACCAGTAAGTCCACATGCCACAACTAAGGAGCATGCGCACTGCAACTAAGACCCAGTGCAAATAAATAAATATTAAAAAAAAAAAAAACTTTATGAGCGTTAAGAACTCTTACAATAAAAAAAAAAGAATTACCCAATTTAAGTGGACAAAGGATCTGAGTAGACATTTTTCCAAATAAGATATACAAAAGACCAATAAGCATACGGAAAGATGCTTAACACCATTAGCCCCAGAGAAATGCAATCAGAACACGAGATACTACTTCACATCTACTAGGATGACTATAATCAAAAAAACAGACAACAAGTGTTGATGAGGACAGAGAGAAATTGGAACCCTCATGCACTGCTGATAAGAATGTAAAATGGTGCAATCACTTGGAAAATAGTCTAGTAGTTCCTGAAAATATGAAACATAGAGTTACCGTATGACCTAGCAATTCTACTGGTACGTTTACACCCAAGAGAAATGAAAACATGTCCACACAAGGACGTGAACATGAATGTTCACAGCAGCACTGTTTATAATAACCAAAGAGTGGAAACAACCCAAATGATCATAAACTGATGAATGGATAAACAAAATGTGGTGTCCATACGATGTAACGTTATTCAGTAATCTGTGGTTAATAACAGGATACCAGTTAAAAGAAAACTCCATCTAGACACCTGTGGATTCCCACATGTGCCTATTTAAAGGATTCAAAATAGAAGAGATATTAAAAAACTAAACCCTCTCAGGAGAGCCAACCCTAACTTCACCAGTCCCTCCCACAAGATGAACCCAACAGAAGCTAGTCTTACCCATATTCCAGCATTCTAGACTTGCCTCTCAATGCCTTCCCAAGAAATGAGTGCTATATTTCTCTTCCTCCCAGCTTTATGAGCTTCCCAAGTAATTGGTGACAGTGAGGGTTGAAGAAGCATAAGGCTTGTAGCATAGCTGAATAACTCAACCAACCTCATAGTCAAGTTCACCTTAACAAACAGTGCAGATCTTCCTACCATCAGCCACCATCGGCTACTGTCAAACACAAATGAAACACGCCCTCCGGTCCCCAAAACACTCTCCCACCACCCTGATGCCCCTAGATAACCTGCTCATAGAACCATCACCTGCGAAACTTCTCTTTCTTCCCCCAAATCACAAATATTTCCAAATAAAGGTAAGGTCCATAACTAGTGATTTCAACCACTAACAAACAGAAGGGCTTCCAAAGCCCAGTGCCATGCATCCATCTTTAACAAATGGACAGTCCAGCTGGACTTTGCCAAAAACAACCAATCCAAACACCAATGCCCACAAACTAGTAAGTCACTTTGAAGTCAGGCATCATTGCATGATTACAAAAGATGATATATTATTTTATTGAATTCCTGCTAAGGGATAGAACTTCCTTTTGGATAAAACCACAACTTCTTAAAGCTGCAAAGCCATTTCTCTCACACAAAGAATGATGGTTGCATCAATTTAAAAAAAAAACAAAAAAAAAAAACCACAAGCACATTCTAATGACAAAAAAAACAAAGAAGAGATGCATTATCTTGGTTCACCTATTTAAAAAATACTTAGCTTTGAAAGAAAATATTATCAGTGTACTTTGTGGGTTAATCTGTAGGGAATCAATTTTTTAAATTTCTCAGCTTATAAAAGTAATTATCTGATCACTGAAGAACTCGGAATATGAAGAAAATTAACACACCCCAAAATCTCATTACCGGAGAAAAAATTGAGAGGTAGTATTTCATTATAGCCTTTTTCTATGTATGCCATACAATTTTTCTTATTTTTTAATGAAAAAAAAGTAGGATCATATGATATACTACACTTTTTTTGCTGCACCTCGCAGCATGCGGGATCTTAGTTCCGCAACCAGGGATTGAACCCATACCCCCTGCAGTGGAAGCACAGAGCCCTAACTACTGGACCGCCAGGGAATTCCCTATACTACATTATTATATTCTGCTTTTTTCCCATTTATGAGCATTTTCCCTTGACATTAGATACTCTCAAACAATTTTAATGTCTGTAAAGCACTCTACTATATGAACAAAAGCACTATCACTTTGCCAGCCAGATATCCTCATTGTTGGCAATTTTTATCATAAATAACATATTAGTGAACATCCTCACACAAAAATCTTGATATGCACCTCTGATTTTGTTTTTTACTTTTTGTTTTTTAGGATAAATTCCTAGAAGAAAAACTGTTGAGTCAAGGAGTATGAATATTTTTAAGGCCCTTGATACGTACGCTGCTACAAACAACCCTCCTACCAGCAGTGCATAAAAATGTCTATTTTCTTGTACCTTTTTACTAAAATGTGTGCTACTATTATTTTAGCCGTTGTCACTTGGATAGGTTAAAAAAAAAAAAGGCTAGTTTTTGTTTTAATCGAGGGTTCCTTTGGAATCCTTGCTGTTCCACAATGTCCTCATTCTGTCCAAGGCAAGTTCACAGAGCTGAACAGAAATCCACACACTAGCTGTGCACAGCACATCAGGGGCTGTCCAAGCAAGACAGGGGCCACATGTGAGGGGATTCTGCTGCTGTAAAGAAAGAAAAATTGATGCTTTGGGGGAAAACACGGGTGTTCAAGTGTGTGGAGATTTAGGTACTTCGGCAATTCCCAGCACTCAGGTTACATGGGGAAGCAAGTTTACTGCCAACATACTAACACCTGGGGGGAGTGGGGGGCCAAAGAGTGCCCTCCCGTCCTAATAAGTGTTAATCACATTATAATAAAAATGAAAAGTAAACCAAATAGCTTCAGTAAGGAATCACTGCAGCAACTATTTCCACATTATCTCACAACTAGGGCAATCCTACACACTCAAAACTGTGCTTGATTCTGCACAAATATCCCCTCCACACCCCCACCCCCGCAAAACCTCATATTCTGGAAAGAGAAAGCACAGGCTGAGGGACGCTGGGAACCCTAAAAGAAATGTGCTAACAGCAGGCTCCTACCCCCAGCCTGGTAAATCTCTCATCTATAATCCAACACAAGAGACAACAGGCAAACAGCAAGAGGTCATCTTCAAAGAGCCGGTTGCTACGGGAAGCAAGTGTAGAGGCAGCAAGCATGTCCCCATCAAAGTCCGGCAGCTGCAGAAGAACCACAAAGGTACAGCTCCCCTCGGAGCATAGCACGGATGCGGGAGGGGCATCTCCGGGGGAGGGGGCACAGGAGGAGGAGGAAGAAGGGGAGAGAAAAACATCAGACCAGCAGCAACTGCCCAGTGGAACATAAAACCTGGCAGTTTTGTGTTGCTCAACAAGGGGGAAAGTAGGAAAAGAAGAAACACAGAAAATAGCATTTCCTGAACTTGCCTTTTTAAGCGCTAGTCAAAACTGTCAACGTACCTCAGAGACGGCCAGATAAAACCCACGGCTATGGAAAGAGAAACAGCCATTAGTGATAAAACGGCAAGTATCAGCTTTAAGCACCATCTCAGTACAAATGTGATCACCTCCCGGCAGAAAAATCTCTAAATCCTTGGTCCAAATGCCCCCTTCCCAATACAGCAACAGCAGCCACAAAGAAGAGTAGACCTACCACTTGCCCACAGAATCCAAATAGGGGAATCTCAGGGCGGCCTTTAATTTGGGTAAAAGCTGCCCTCATTTTTCCAGGTAAAAAGCACAAGAGTCGACAGGATTCACAGCCCCTAAGTGGACATCTCAAATAGTCCCTTTTGCATTTGAGCTCTCCAACCCCAGATGTAGCACTGGTGCACAGAAATCACACAGGACTCAGGGGGAAGAGACCACTAGAGAATCAAGTCCCATTCCTTCACTCCAAATGAAGACAGACCTTAGGCCATTCCCCCAGCTCATCTGGAAGCCAGGTCTCCCAAATCCCAAGCTGAAGTTCTTGGTTGTCATGGGCAACAACCATAAAGGTCTAGGGACAAGGAGAGGGGCTAAAGCTTCGTCTTCGCTTCTGGCTGCTACTAAATGGCTTGATGTGCTATATGAAGTTCTGAAACAAAGTGCTCCCAAAGAACAGTCCATCTGTTGGTTCTGGTGGGTTTTCACAGAAGTCAGGCCCACAGGCAGGTGGACACATCTGTATGTCCTCACCCTGCTCTCTGTGTCTGTATCACATGGCTCTGCTGAGAAAGTGCTCAGACTCTCAAAGAAGATATCATTTTGCTCAAAATGATTTCCTGAAACAGGTGAGAGGTTCATGGGGCTAGATGTACACACACAAAGGGTTCAGGCCTGAAACTCAATCACAGAACCATATCCCATGTGAAAGGGCAAGGCTAAAATGGCACGGGTGATTTCTTCCAGGGTAAACACTCAGAAGTCACAGACTTGTGCAATCTGTTTTTATGAATGGCTCTGTCTTCATCACATTTTGCGGATATAAAATGTGCTGTTAAAAAAAAAAAAAAACAAATTTAAATGGTTCTTTCAATAGGCCAAGACTTTATCTGTATTTGTCCTCAGCCAAGTGGAAAAGAGTAAACATGAAATTAAAAAAATAAAAATGAAATAAACTCTGAATTCAAATCAACAAAAATAAGTCTGCAGTACTCCAGACACCTTTTATTGCCACCCAGCTAGTAAACAAGCAAGTGCTCCTAATCAGCGTGCCAGGGTCTCATCACTTTCTTCCTCAGCCGCCAATGCTGCCACCAACACAGGACTTCTCAGAACCCTACTTCTACTCTTGTGGGTTTTTTGTTTTGTTTTGGTTTTTAGTGTCAAGAAAAGAGAGAAGTACAGTACTCTGTAATGGCCTATATGGGAAAAGAATCTAAAAAAGAGTAGATATATGTATAACTGACTCACTTTGCTATACAGCAGAAACTAACACAACATTGTAAATCAACTATACTCCAATAAAAATTAAAAAGAAAAAAAAAAGAAAAGAGAAGTATGAGGAAAGATGTAGGCACTTATTTATATGAAGAAAGACTTCTCGAGTACCTTCCACTGTCACTTAACATGTTAGAGAACTGAAGACAGAAAACGAGGAGGGAAAAAAAAAAAGGAATTCATGAGGGTGATTCAAGTGCCTGAAAAGGAACAACTGTCCATAAAATGAACAACCTCAGTTAAATACATTTTTGTTATATTGGGTCATTTTCATAAATATTTTTGGCTGAAACCATTAGAAGCTTCTGGCTGCAATGGTAAATGATAAAGGGGAGTTGGTCTCCCTTACAGTTCACAACTGGAGATTAAGTTTAAGAGACCCAACCCAACCCCCTAACCCAAAGAATCAAACTTGCTCCTGCCCTCTCAGCCTTCCAAAGGCCCAGAGGAAGACCTCTGTGGCCCCAGGTCAGGTGCCAGCAGCCTCTGAAGGGGAGGGAAAGTGCTTCTGAATGACCAGATTAAGTCTGAATGGAGGAAGAACCTGTGATTAAGTTTTCTGAATAGTTGGCTCTCTTAGGGGGAGCAAACTCCTTCCAAAAAAAACACACAAAACAGCAGAAACCTCGCCTGGCTCTCTGTTACTACCCTTCAGAAATGGGAGTCCTGCTCTTTGGATCCAGGAAAGTGGATTTTCACATACTCAAGTCAAGCCCACTTTCCAACCAACGTGTGGGGTTCAGCCA
The DNA here is from genome assembly GCF_964374135.1 of Grampus griseus. NCBI lineage: Eukaryota > Metazoa > Chordata > Mammalia > Artiodactyla > Delphinidae > Grampus > Grampus griseus. Next base: position 21,833,904 of record NC_139006.1, on the reverse strand, counting down.
ATTTTCAAGGGAAAGGAGAAAAAAAATAACACTGCCTTATTTCTTCTCCAGATTACTATTTAGACAGTTCAGGTTGACATGGACCATGTTTTAACCGCCAATCCCCCAGGACAAACTTAGAAACTTCTCCAAGCCATTACACAGCAAAGAAGCTACTCTTTCCTTCAACTCACTTAGCTTCATCTTCAACCAAAACTTCTTTACAATATTATTCCAGCTTTGCTGGTCCAGAATCTTTGCCAGAAGGTTCTTTACCCCAAGTATAAGTAGGAAAGGAAAAAGGCAAAAGGCATTTTATCTAACCTGTGGCAGTCTGGTCGGAATTGTCCTGGCTACACAAGACGCAGGCCTGCTGAGGTTTTGTTCTGCTTTTCTAAGTTGGGGGGCGGGGAATATCAACATAAATCTTTCTTCCCAGTGAAAGATCCGAGGACTAAGTTAACTCATAACACAGACTACTCATATATTAAGATACAGTTCATTAAAAATCTTGAACAAAATGTTGAGTGACCCATCCATGTTAAAAACTCAAGTTTGGGTGTAAAAGGCCAACGTCTGAAAAACCCAGGGGGGAAGAATGGTTGGGAGAGATGAAAAAACTCTTCCAAGACCATCCTGTTTAAGCTCGACCATCTTGGCAAGGAGAGCGTGCACCTCCCCTCCTAAAGCACCTGGTTCTGCAACTGATGTTCAACATGTTTCCATTTAACTGCAGGGGACACAAGAATGAAAGGCAGAGATCCTGCCCTTCAAAGGGACTGCAGTTACACAGAGGAGAGAAGGCACGAAAAGAATAAAATGCACGTGGGAGTGAGGGGTAAGTGCCAAGAGCGAGGCCCATCAAGAGAGGGCAAGATGGGGGCATGAGGCGTCCCGGGAGGCCTTCAGGATTTGGTCTCGAGAGATAACAGACTGTGAGATTTGGCTCCTTACTTATTTCTGTCTAGAACTTTCCAAGGATTTTTTTTTTTTCCCTTAATTTAGGCCGCGCCGCATACCATGCATGATCCTAGTTCCCCAACCAGGGATCAAACCCGTGCCCCCTGCAGTGGAAGCGCTGAGTCCCAACCACTGCACCGCCAGGGAAGTCCTCCAAGTTTCCACTCAGCAACTGATGTGGCACAGATTACACATTTATATTTATTAAGCCCACTAAATATATAAAATACTTAATATATATTTGTGTATTTATTAAGCATAACAATAGCTAGCTCTTACTATGTATCTGTTTAATCTTACAACCATAAGAAGTTTTTTTTTTTTTTGCTGTACGCGGGCCTCTCACTGTCGTGGCCTCTCCTGTTGCGGAGCACAGGCTCTGGACGCGCAAGCTTAGCGGCCATGGCTCATGGGCCCAGCCGCTCTGTAGCATGTGGGATCTTCCCGGACCGGGGCACGAACCTGTATCCCCTGCATCGGCAGGCAGACTCTCAACCACTGCGCCACCAGGGAAGCCCATAAGAAGTATTTTTTAAGATACTCATAACAAAAACTCAGAGAGGCTAAGTGCCTTACCTAGGGTCACTCAGCTGAAAAGTAACACTAGACTTCGAACTCAGGTCAGATTGCCAAGTCTGATGCTGCATTTCCCTCTGCACCTCGGCAATGCAACAGTTCCAAGCACACATCCCCTCCTCCAGTGGATTTTTTTTTAAGGTGTCAAAACCCCACCAGTAATTTTAAACCTCCGGTGTAATTCTTAGCCTATAATTATTTGTTTACATGCATGTCCTCCCAACTAACCCAAGTTCCTTAACGACATCCTTCACCTTCATATTCTAGCACTGGGTGTGGCACACAGGAAAGCTGAACAAACACACCATGGTCACACTAAACTGAGTGGCTCACGACACTCAAAACGCCAGAGAGCCTGCTTCAGCTAGAAAGTCGTCAAAGGGTTTTGCTCGCTTAACCTCCCTGACCCTGTTTCCTCATCTGTTAATAAGGACAATAATGATACCTGTTTCATAAGGTTGTTTTGATAAGTGTGTTAGATAATGCATGCTAAAGGCTTGGCAGTGCCTGGAACATGCTAAGTACTCCACAGAGGCGGGCAAATAATGTCTAACCTCCAATGCAAGATAAAAGGGAGGTATGCCCTACCTCACCTTTCATCCACTAGACTTAAATTCTGGAAACTGATATTATTAAGTTTTAAAAGGGTTCCAAGCAATGAGTGCTATCCATTGAAATACAATGGGACAGATCTAGATATACTGATAAAGAAAAACTTTCAAGACACATTAAATGAAAAAAAAAAAGGTGTGTGTGTGGTCTGATTACATAGGTATATAAGTGCACAGAAAAATACTCTGAAATATATAGGTAATGAGATGGGAGGAGTAAAGAGGTCTTTTCCTTCTGTCACTATTCAGTTCTGATATTTGAATCTTATTATAAAAAAACATTAAAAGTAATATTTTCATTAAAAGCAAAAACAGTGTGGAGTTAACAGTAATGTACCACTGTTGGTTCCTTAGTTGTGACAAATGTACCACAATAATGTAAGACATTAACAATAAGAGAAACTGGGTGAATGGTATATGGGAACTCGCTATCTTGGCAGCTTATCTTAAGTCTAAAACGATTCTAAAATTTAAAGTTTGTTTTGGACTTCCCTGGCGGTCCAGTGGTTAAGATTCCGTGTGTCCACTGCAGGGGGTGCAGGTTCAGTCCCTGGTGGGGGAAGTTCCACATGCTGCAAGGTAAAAGCAATAATATGTATAGCACAGAACCACCTTTGCTTTTAAAACTGTCCATATACATAAATATATATTCACTACATTTCAAATGTTAACAATGGTTCTGAGTGGTAAGATTGAAGATGGTGCTCATTTCCTTGTACCTTCTAGATCAGTGGTTCTCAAAGGGTGGTTGCCAGATCAGCCATAGCAGTGATATCGGGAAACTTGTTAGAAATGCAAATTATCAGGCCCCACCCCAGGGCCACTGAATCAGACTCTCTTGAGGTGGGGGCCAGATGATTTTGATGCACATAAAAGTTTGAGAACCCTGTTCCAGATCACAGAAACTGGTTTTATAAAAAGTGTCCCTTTTATAGTCAAAACAACAGAAAAATGAAACTTGAAAAGGGGGTCAGTATGTTGATGAATGAATAGCATTTTAAGCCCAGATGCAGGCCCTGACACAGCACGTGCACCAGGATGCAAGCACAGGCCAGTCCCAACTCAGACTGACCTGCTCTGTCCCTTCCCTTGTCTCCCCACCATCCCAGGCCAGCTTCCATGGGAGCCCCTGGGATACCTACAGAGACAAGTTTCAGACAAACAAATCTGGCATGGGGGGAGGGTTTCTTTTTTAAAAAATTTTTTATTGTAAGAGGAAAGTTTGCTGGCAACAGCTCATCATCTTCAAATTTATGGCCTCCAGTCTCAGTTGTATATTAACAGCACCGGCCAGGGCATGACAACTAACAGTTTAAGAGGTAGAGACTCATCTTCATAATTAAAAAAAAAAAATTCCTAAAACATGAATGTAGTAGCAGCTCACATGAACAAGGTGTGAGCCTATCAGCCCTGCCTTTGGAATGGCCCCGGATGTCCTCTGCCATCCTACTCCGAGGCCCCGGGAGTATTTATAATGCCCGGCTGGCTTCCTCCCCTCCAGGTACATCCCGAGACTCCTTCCACCTCGTGCAGAAGACCCTTGGAGTCTGTACTTCAGCTCTGCTTTCAGAGGCCCTCAAGGGGCTGCTCTGCCTGCTGGCTCAGCTCCATGAGAGCCATGGTAAAGGGAGTATGGGTGTATTGCTGGCAGCGGCAGCAGGTGAGGCAGAGCAGAGTATGCGGTGAGAGGAGCCTATGAAGGGATTCCTGCGGTCCCCAGAATCCTGCTCTGCCCTGGATTTCAATTTGTTGAAATGAGCAGTCGTAAATCAAAGAGTAACAACTTAATACAAGCAGAATACCTTTCGCGGGTACAAAGAATTTTACGTGAAAGATTTTGTCATCAGAGTCCACATAGTAACCTATTTGGAGTACAAGTACAATATAAACACTTAATTGAGCTGCTGAAAAGAACTGCTATCCATGGAGAAAGTAATTCTGCTCTCATTATTGGACCCCGAGGATCAGGAAAGACTATGTTAATAAACCATGCTTTGAAAGAACTAATAGAAGTAGAAGAGGGAGTGAAAATGTATTACAAGTTCACTTAAATGGACTGCTGCAGATCGATGATAAAATTGCCCTAAAGGCAGTTAAATCTGGAAACTGTAGTTGGAGATAAAGTTTTTGGAAGCTTTGCTGAAAACCTTTCATTTCTTCTGGAAGCTTTAAAAAAAGGTGACTGGACTAGTAGTTGCCCAGCGATCTTCATGTTAGATGAATTTGATCTTTTTGCTCATCATAAAAACCAAACGCTCCTCTATAATCTTTTTGACATTTCTCAGTTTGCACAGACTCCAGTAGCAGTTATTGGTCTTACACGTAGATTGCATATTTTGGAACTCTTAGAAAAAAGAGTGAAGTCACGATTTTTCCACTGGCAGATACACTTAATGAATTCATTTGGTTTTCCACAGTATCTTAAAATATTTAGAGAACAATTATCTCTATCTGCAGTATTTCCAGACAAGATTTTCACTGAGAAGTGGAATGAGAAGGTTCAGAGTCTCTCAGAAGATAGAAGTGTGCAAGAAGTGCTGCAGAAGCATTTCAATGTCAGCAAAAACCTGCGGTCATTACACATGCTACTGAGGCTTGCTTTAAATCGCGTAACAACATCACAACCATTTATGACTGCAGCAGATCTGATGGGGGCAAACCAGCTGTGTAGCGTGGACTCTAAAGCAAATATTGTACGTGGTCTGTCGGTCTTGGAAATCTGTCTTATCATAGCAATGAAACATTTAAATGACATCTATGAAGAGGAGCCCTTTAATTTTAAAATGGTTTATAATGAGTTTCAGAAGTTTGTTCAAAGGAGGGCCCATTCTGTTTATAATTTTGAGAAACCTGTTGTCATGAAGGCTTTTGAACACTTACAACAATTAGAATTAATAAGGCCCCTGGAAAGAACATCAGTAAATGCACAGAGGGAGTACCGGCTGATGAAACTACTTCTGGATAACACACAAATTATGAATGCTTTGCAGAAATACCCTAACTGTCCTACATATGTTAGGCAGTGGGCAACATCCTCCTTAAACTGGTTATAAATATAACCATGGCTTCAGTTATGGAGTTTCAGGCATACTTCTCTAAAGAACTAAAAGCTATTGTCCTTTAACAAGATATGTTACTATGTTTTCCTATATTTATAAAGATGTATTTTTGTATTTATGGAGACTGTTACATATGCAGTATCATGGCTGTGCCTTGCCTTTGAATCACAAGCAGTTACATGATTTATAATTCCAGTGACTTAGATTATTTTGTAAGTAGCTGTTCAAAAAAATAAGTATGACTCTTTTAGGGATTGAACCACATGCTTATTTAACACTTGTGAAGTATTTATGTGGTACATTTGAAGAGTTCATTTCAACCCAGCAGCCAGATGTTTTAACAATCCTTAAAACAGTAAAGAAACAATGGTAAGAGTTGAGGTGTAATGAGTAATCTTTTGGTCCATTGGGAGGTGCTGCAGTTTTTCTGTATTCATGGAAATTTGGGTTTCTGTCCCAGACCAAGGTCTTCTAGTTCAGGAGACTGATCAGTTTGGCTAGAAGATGGTTCACATGGAAGAAAAAAGCCAAAAGTTTGAACATTTTCTTCCAGACTTCTTAAAATATGGTACTCATACCATCTACAGAAGAATCTTTTGTAGGAGATTTTTAAATACAGATTTTTGGGCCTCTTCTAGGGACTAGCATTTGTCTTTCTAACAGGCACTTTACGAAATTCCTGTAAAACCACTCCCACAAATAATGGAAAGTGTGTGACAGTGTTAACTAAATCTATTTGTAACAAAAAGTAGACCCCTATGAGGAATGTGGAAATGTCAAAGCATTACCTTATAAATTCAGGAATCCATGAACTAATACTGGTATATGTTTGCTTGTTTATTTATTTATTTTTATTTTGGCAGCAATGGATCTTCAATGCGAGGCGAGCATGCAGGTTCAGTAGTTGCTGCGTGAGGGCTTAGTTGCCCGGAGGCGTATGGAATCTTAGTTACCCGACCAGGGATTGAACCCCCGTCCCCTGCACTGGAAGGTGGATTCTTAACCACTGGACCACCAGGGAAGTCCCTGGTATATGTTTAAAGTGAAATTTAATAAGCATTCATTAAGTGTTGTGACTTCATTTATTCAAGAATATTTGATTGCCTATTCCTTTCATGGAAGGTTTACAGAAGAGAGAGTCCCTATCCTTGTGCAGTTTGTAATCCTTTTAACTGTCGAAGACCCAATGATATTTAGTTACTGTTGTTTACAGGTGAGAAAACTAACACAGTAGTGGCCCTGTCCAGAGGATTGACAGACCCTGGAATTCAACTCATTTCGCTGACACCAAAGCTCAGTAACGTGTTCCTTACCATGTATTTTTAAAAGTGTACTCTAAGAAATTATTTACTTGGTTTTGAAGAAGTATTGCGTTTAGAATGGAATATGAGATTTCTGTGCATAAAAATAGCTCTTCAGTAGTTGCAACCTATTCTTTGCATACTTAGGCATTCTAAGTTTTCAGATCACTGTCAATTACTTTTCAGCAGTGTCTCATGAAAGCTAAGGCTTGCATCCTGGTTCTATGCAATAGTCTATAGATTTTTAGGGGACAGTTTGCCAAAATACTTACCATGGTAGATTCACTATTACTAGAAGCAAGGATTTTGCACTTGAGCTAAAATTGTCCCTTTAAAAATTTTTCTGAACTGTTTTAGGGAAGTACCCTCTGCTTTAAAGGCACTGACCACAAAAGTACCTAAAGAACTGGCTTGAAGACTGCAAATTTTTATCAGCTTAAGATTCCACTAAAAGATTAAGAGCACTCATCTGCCTCCCTGTCTCCATAAGAGCTACAGAAAATCCATCAACATCAGTGAAAGAGCTATAAAACAAACTAGAAAAAATAGGTTAGCAAAAGTCATACAAATGAAGCACGTGCCTACATTTCAAAGACATTTTTTCAGAGAAGGAATGTTGATATTCCCCTTTCCATATTCCCTAATACAGAGAAGCTAAAATATACTTTAAATTTTTAAAACTAACTTCATCTCTTAAATTGTTTAAACCATCATCAATAAAATAAAAACCAAATCTGAAAAAGCCCTAGTAAAAAACTTTTGAGAATAATGTAAACAAATATGGCTTAAAGATATTTTCATTTACTAGAGGAGGAATGTAGCCTGTTAACAGCACAATCAAAAGATTGAAAAACAGGTGAGGAGGAATGTTAGAGGCATTGCTGCAGTTTTCACGCATGTGATCCCTCCAAGTGCCCTACCAGAAACAGGATCTTACTAAGAAAAAAAAACAAAAAGTCTTTCCAATTTTGTGGACATGCATGTGAATGGCTCTGAGGAATTAAGAGCTGTTGGTTCAAATTTACCACATCATAATGCTATATATGATGATTATATACAATTAACTTCCTGAAGAATCTGTTTTGCAGAGCAGCGCTGTGGAAACAGTTTTGGTCTTTCTGCAGAGATTCCTTGCAGATTCCACTGTGGTTTGCATTTTCATTTGGTTTTAGAAGACAACGCAGGTTCTTTCAAACCACCATAACCCAAGTGTTGCCCTTTCCTTAACCTTTACCCTAAAAAAACTGAGAATCCATTGGTGTGAACTATGACACTAAATGTGACTAGGTGGGGCTCTTCCACCCCCATTTTCTTTGCAAGTCATGGGATAAACGAAAGAATTTGCAACACTAAAAATGTAAATGAAACTAGCTTCCTTGGTGATCACCCTAAGTGAAAATAACAGAATTCTTCCGTTCAATTGTTAAACTAGTTATAGCTGGGAAGTGTAGTTTATATCTTGATGTCTATTTCCTAAGCCACTTTTAAAAAATCTCTGTATGAAAAAGACAAGATAACTAATGCCATTTAGCCTCTTTTAAAATTGACAGGACCAACATATGTACTTTTGTGGGAATACAATCTGCTTACACACAAAGGAGGGAAATGCCACAATTGACAAACCTCCCTTTCACCTATCCCCATTCTTGCAAATCTCAAGGTGTAAGCCTCACTATAAATTATAAAGCTACTGTTTCTCTCTTTAAGAACATATAACTGAAGAAAAACTTCATATGCGAATCATACAGCTTTTTTTTTAACTTGGGAATGGAATGGGGATAGCACACATTTTATTTGTACAATACTTAATCACTTACCCAAGGTGGGGTTTTATGGGACTTTTTTTCTTTTTTTAACTTTCTGTTAAATACTTGCAGAAAAAAGAGCAAGTAAAATTTGACAGTAGCACAACCTGTGCCCAAAACACTAACACGAAATACAGAGTAAAGCCAAAATAATTGTTTACCAATATTTTGAGAGGTAACAAATATGATATTGGTTGAGACTGCATAAAAAATGTACTGCTGGTTGAATATCTGAGGTAAATGATGTTCAATCAAGATGCTACTTGTGGCTTCCCTGGTGGTGCAGTGGTTAGGAATCCGCCTGCCAATGCAGGGGACACAGGTTCAAGCCCTGGTCCGGGAAGATCCCACATGCCGCGGAGCAACTAAGCCCGTGTGCCACAACTACTGAGCCTGTGCTCTAGAGCCCACGAGACACAACTACTGAGCCCACGTGCCACAACCCATGAAGCCCACACGCCTAGAGCCTGTGCTCCGCAACAAGAGAAGCCACCACAATGAGAAGGCTGCGCACCACAATGAAGAGTAGCCCCAGCTCGCCACAACTAAAGAAAGCCCACTCGCAGCAACGAAGAACCAGTGCAGCCAAAAATAAAATAAATTTATGAAAAAAAAAGATGCTATTTGTATCATTTTGCCCATAAATCAGTAAATAATTTTATGCACATTATACCAAATGTTCCTAAAAAGTAATATTTTTAAAAGGTGAAAAAGAGAAACTGGAAAGCCATGGTAAAGAAAAGCACAGAGGGGCTTCCCTGGTGGTGCAGTGGTTAAGAATCTGCCTGCTGATGCAGGGGACGCGGGTTCGTGCCCTGGTCTGGGAAGATCCCACATGCCGTGGAGCGGCTGGGCCCGTGAGCCATGGCCGCTGAGCCTGTGCGTCCAGAGCCTGTGCTCCGCAACGGGAGAGGCCCCAACAGTGAGAGGCCCGTGTACCACACACACACACACAAAAAAATCCGCCTGCCAATGCACGGGACACGGGTTCGAGCCCTGGTCCAGGAAGATCCCACATGCTGCAGAGCAACTAAGCCCGCGAGCCACAACTACTGAAGCCCATGCGCCTAGAGCCCATGCTCTGCAACAAGAGAAGCCACCGTAATGAGAAGCCCACGCACTGCAATGAAGAGCAGCCCCCACCTGCCACAACTAGAGAAAGCCCGCGCGCAGCAACAAAGACCCAATGCAGCCAAAGATAAATAATAAATTAATTAATTTTAAAAAAATTACTACCTCCTAGAGCCAAGGGGAAGGAGGAATGGGAGATGAGCAAGACCACAGCCATCAGAAGTGAGCCATCCACGACCCAGCAGCCACTCAGGGCACTTCACAGGCCCAGGAACCGAGGGCCACACACCCAGGCACTGAGCCTGCTGCTCTGCCAGGGCCCCGGGAACCCAAGAGAGGTGCCGAGGCACTGGGACCTGAAAGATGTCGGGCCTGCTGCTGACGGACTCCAGGGCTCGGGGACAGCACGTCCTCAAGGCAGGAAACTGTACAGGTGTGGTGTGCGGAGGGGGCATGACAGCCACACAACCCAGGTTGCACAAGTAGAGATGGGAGGTCGACCAAGCTAGAAAGGCCACCTAGGGTCTGAGTCTGGGACATGGCTGGGTCAGGTCAGGACTTTCAGCCAGAGGATAAGGAGAGTGACACTGGAGAGTCGACAGGAGACTGTCCTCCCCATTAGGGACCTACAGCTGAAAGACCTTCACATGAGTCTGGGAGCAGCAGGCCAGCCAGTGAGTGGAAACCAGCAATAAAGGTGCCGGGTGAATCAAAACAGCTCTTGGGAGAGCCTGACAGATGCAGAGAAACCTATGCCAGAGAAGCGAGGGTCTGGCTTCCTAAATCACCTCGACTGGGCCTTTGGTCTGCACCCCTGGAGTCTCCCGCGCCGAGGAGGGGACCAGGAAAGGCCTGGTGGGGTTCAGTGCACGGTGGGGAAGGACAAAAGTACAAGCACTGCTTCTTCTAATAAAAAGATCATCTACTCACCTGCCGAGATTCCTGGGGTTGGTGAGGTGGCTGGGGATCCAGGTGGGGAGCCTCTTTGGAGGCCCTCAGGGAATACTCTGTTGCTGGTGGAAGGGACCCCACATCCAGATTAGGAAAATGGATTCTCTCATAAACCACTGTGATGGAATTGTAGAAAATCATTTTCTGCAGCCACTGGAGGACAGAACCCAACAAACCTTGGAGGAGGAGGTGGGCTGACCTGGGGCAGCTGGCCAGATGTGTGGGGTGTCAGGGGATCAACAGTGGACAGGCCAGCCTCCGAGGTGCAAAGACAGCAGCCTTGCCCTCAGGGAGCAGAGCCTGGTGAATGCATGCCAAGCAAAGAGCCCAGAATAAAGACAGATGAACCGAGGGCACCAGCAGGGCACGCGAAACCCAAGCCACAGAGAAGCAATGCCGAGGTCGGGGCCGAGTGACCAGAAACCTGAAAACAATGGGGCTTTATCACCTGTGACACCAAGGTGGGCTGCCTCTGAAGGGCTCCCACAGAAATGCCTCTCGGGACAAAGGTCAGGTACAGGGACAGGGTCTGTGTGCTCGTATCTGAGATCAAAAGAATTGAGATATTTATTCAGAAATTCCATTCTGGAAGTGCCCTATTAGGAGAACAACACCAGAAGAATCAAGAATTGTTGACAGCCATACCCAGAAACTGGGGCAACATCTGAAGCGTACAGAAGAGACATGAAACCCAAGGGCGTAAGGTAAGCACCGCTGCCCCACGAATGCCTGCGAGTGTGTCCTGTTTCACGCGACCCGCACTGCACACCCCGCTGAGGCTTGGTTATGGTGCTCCGGTGCCCCTGCTCCATTCGGAGAAGCCCTGGGTCAGCAAGTCTAGGAACAGGGTACACAGATAACTGCCAAAAAGAAAAACCAGGCACCCAGCTGGTCATGGCAGCATCTACAGGAGGAAGAGTAGGGTGGGAAGGCTTCTCCTTTCTTAATCTATATACTTTTTCACTGATTAGACTTTAATGCTTGCTTGAATTATACGAGTTTTGCCTTAAAACAATTTTTTAAAACAAAATTTAAGGCCAAAAATACAGGAGCACTGAGTGATGGTGATCAATGAATGGCCTTTGATGTCAACTCTCAATGCACCTCATCAGCTCTTTTTCCAGAGGGTATTTGAGAGTAAATAAGAGGCAGAGAGAAATGGCCACTCCAAAGCACTCTATACAGAAACAGGCTAAAATTTTATGGGGCCCTCTAGGCTGAGAAGCTATGAGAAGCCACAGCTCCAAAGCAGCTAGGTGGCAGAGAAAGCACTCCAGAGGGGCTATTCAGGAGCCTCCAACATCGTCCCATTTGTGAGTTTGAAAGTACTTTTGTTCTTCTCTGGGTTTAAGTTTCTGGGTCACCCCAGCCTTTTGTTAATAACCAAATGAACACATCTGCAATAGAGCAGTACCCCCTTTATGTGTCCCCCCAAATATTAGTGGCCTCAGAGCATTAATACCTCAGAGAGCACTCGACTGTGTCTCATTGTACCTCGCCATCACTCTGTCTCCAAGAAGCAATTTTAATGAATATCCCTAATAGGAAAAGAGGTACCATTCATTTTTATACAATAAAATAATTACTACAGCGCTCTCCCCCGGATCCAGATAACTCGTGTGTGTGTGTGTGTGTGTGTGTATTGGGGGGGCAGGGGGTGCTGACAGGAGGTTACAAAATGTTAAGAAGGCAAACTCTATGTACCCGCAAAGCCAGTTGTTTCTCTGGATATAATCAAGAATCTTCCTTTGTTGAGGCCTAATGTCTATTCTCATCCTGTTCTAGCATCTCCTTGGAGGAAAAACAAAGCTCGACTGCCAGAAAATGTTCCAAATAATTGTTGATAACAGATAACGGCAGAGGAAGCCCTCTGGTTAATGTTTAAACACGGCAAGGGTAACACTAACTCCTCAACAGTTATGATGCCCACCAGAAGACTCCAACGTTTGCTTCACGGGCCCATGGCTCATCAGGTACACTGACGGCTTCAATCAAGTTCAGGAATGTTCCTTAAAAAAAGAAAATCAGAATAACACCTAAAACTCCTTTTAACTACCATACTGCTCAGACTTGAACTGATTCATTTTTGAACACTTATAATGTACAATCCCTCAGTTTTTATAAGTAGATTCCAATAATTTCTAGAGACATTAAGGAGAAGAAAGGGAAGATCATGGGAGAATCAGGGTATAATTGAGAAGAATGCATTTGTTCGTGAGTTTAGATGATATTTTAAAAACCACAAGCTATTAAAATACAGCTTTGCCATGAGAAGAAGGTCTATATTCTAAAACGTCAGATGATGTACTTTGGAAGATTTGGCTGTTATTATAGGTGGAACACACACACACACACACACACACACACACACACACAACACTTCATTCTAATAAACCTTGGCAATCTTTGTTTCCATATAATTAGAAGTTTTGCTTTCTGTCTTTCAGGCAGAGGGAGGGAGAGGCAAGGGGCATGGGGACGAGGGGCGAGAAGGAACAGCACATCTGAGAGAGGATGCAACTGAAGATTCACTACTGCTGGTAAAGAGAAGGCGGACACTGAGTAAACCTCCTCCAGGCAGGTTCTTAAGGAAAACCAACCACAGCCAGAGACACCCAAGAAAAGGACTGAAGTAAATAGGGATCAGCCCTGCACCAGCTTTCAGGGCTCTAGTTGCAGAAACCACTTCTCTGCTCAGTCTTGCCTCTCAGCTCAAGTCACTGCCGGGCAGAGCGGCCCGGGGACAGACCACGAGTACATGCACACAATGACCCCATGTTGCTGTGTGCCTCCTGCACTCTCACGCTGCCTGAGCTTCTGTACATGACAACAGGGGCCTGGCCATCTACAAACAGACGTTTTGCATTCACTCCAAAGGTAGCACAAGCCAGGAAAAGCCAGGTCCCCTCCACTCACCCGGATCACTGATCAAAGATCAAAGAGGCAAGTGGTTACATTCTTACTCAACAATGTTAAGTTTTTTTCTGTGTGTTTTTTTTTTTTTTAAATCAAACCAGGAGAGACCTTTGAGATGTAGGCCTCGTTTTACAGGTAAGGAAACCAAGCTCAGGAGAGGGCCAGGCCCCTCCCCAGCTAAGATAAGCATCAGCTCCTCCACACCCTACTGCCCCAGGCAGACCTCCCTGTTCTAGGCTCTTACCCTTGATTTCAAATAGGTGCTCAGGGATGACTGTGTGCGTGGCTCAACTCGTCCTCTCCGAGCTTGAGCAGGGTAAGGTCATCACCTGAGCCTCAGCTATAGGTACCGCACACACCCCTGTCCCTTCCACAGCCTCTGTTCCAAGTTGGCCCCGTGCCTGGCTGACAACCTACACTTGTCACCGAGTTCGAGTCTCCCAGGCTCTCCACACCGATGCATCACCAAGCTCGGCATGTCCCCATCACGCCTTCTCTGACCACGGGAGCCTCACCTGTATTTTGGCATGTGACCAAAGCTTAGCTGTTTCTCGATCACACATGTACTACACATACAGCCCCGGGGAACTGGACAGGAAGAGTCCCTCTGTTTCCAGAATGACTGTACTGGGACATAGGTTCCCCAGTGCGATGTTGGATCCATGTCTTTTCCATTGCAGCGTTCCTAGTGCCTGACCTAGTGCCTGGCAAGGATGGATGGGCTCCCTAACCAATAGTAGCCTCCTGGATTGATTCCCCTTTTGTCACTTCCCATGTCAAAAGACTAGTGTTAGCTTCAGGGCAGAATTTGTGCTGTATTAATAACAATTTGCATCAATAATTCCAGGGTTTCCCTAATGCTAACTGAGACACAATTTCGCTATTCTTCAAGCTACAAACATACTTACAAAGTAACGTCTTCACTTACTGAGAAGATTCTAGCTTCCCTTGATGGGAGAAGGAGGAAGGTTACAAAAAGAAGTAACTGGATGGGTTCAGTTTCCCTAACTGGTGACACTCCACAACAAACGGTCCTTCAAGGTCTGAACATCAGTGTGAGATTTACCTAACCATTCATTCAACAGCACAAGACTCTGCTGACATAACCAACGTTGGTCAGCCTGATGATGAAAGAATGAAAGTGGCATCCTGGCAAAAATAAATAAATTTTACTGTCCAGAAGACCCTAGAATGTTGCACTGCAACGATGATTTCTTCTCCTCCGGGGTGGTGCAGTCTCCACAAGTCACTTACTTTGCATGCGCGTCAAAGCGCGGGTACAGGACCTGTGATGAGAACCCTGCCAGCCTCTGACACCCCAGCCGAGCCCCTGTCCTCCCACCTCCTGCCCCCTCATTCCCGTCTGCTCTCTGGGTTCATCACTGAGAAGCCAGTAATCTCCACTCAAGCAAGACCTGCAACAAAGACTCAGTCATGCCATGTGGCTTTGCCATCAGCATGGTAGGAGCCCAGAGCGATTTCCTCCGGGATGGGTATGAACATGCACTGAGCAAAGTCGCTTGTTTCCTACTCTGGTCCAAAGCTCTCAGTGTGAGGGTTCAAGTGTCCTCTGGTCAGAGAGCAAGAAGCAGCCAAACACATCCTCAGAAGAGCAATCCATTCTCAGACTCAGCAAAAGCTAACTCATCAATAACACCCCAGGGGCCCACAGCACATTTGCAAAGGCACATCCTGCGTGTCCGTTAGGTGACCTGCGTGGAACCTGCAGGATAACCTGCTTGGTAGTTAGGCATAGCTGTCACTCCCACCTGGCAGATGAGCAACGAGAAGCTTGGGGCCTCTAAGGCAGATCTTTCCCCCAGATCTTCCAACTCCTGAGGAGGCCCACACTTAGAAAGGGCACCACCTTTGTCTGGAGCCTCTCCGCTACTTCAGAATAGAGCAGGGGCTATTGACAGACCAGCCCAATATGCCGTGAGCCAGCACCTGCTCCCACTGCAGATGCCTGGCCAGGAAACCATCACCAGGACCACCACACGCCACTGCTCCCACCAGCCAGGCTGTACGTGTTTGTAAATCTATTTATGCTAACTCTATCTGATATAAATTTATAACAACACTAAATCTTAAATGATACAAAAAGTTGAGTTTTACCCTAGGAAGACTAAGTCAAATAATTTGGAAAGAAAGATTAAACGAAGACAAATAACTAAAAATGGCTGAGAACTAAGTGCAACTTTTTTTTTTTTTTTTGCGGTACGCGGGCCTCTCACTGTTGTGACCTCTCCCGCTGCGGAGCACAGGCTCCGGACGCGCAGGCTCAGCGGACATGGCTCACGGGCCCAGCCGCTCTGCGGCATGTGGGATCTTCCCTGACCGGGGCACGAACCCGTGTCCCCTGCATCGGCAGGCGGACTCTCAACCACTGCGCCACCAGGGAAGCCCCTAAGTGCAACTTTTGAAGACTAGACAAAAAGGGGGAAAACGGCAAATTTCTAGAAGGCTCCTGATAGTCTGCAAGTACTTTTTTTCCTTCACTTTGAAAAAAAAGCCCAGAACTGTGAATTTTAAGTGCTAAATCAAGAGGAGGACTAAAGTAAGACTCTAAGGAATACAGATCAGTGGTCCCATTCACAAAAGCCTGGGTTTGACTGTCTGCTCACAGACTTTCATTAAAATATGATTTTAAACTTTTTAAATCATTCCCAGCTTCAACTGAACTGACCTTTTTCAATCATCCAACTATCCACAGGTCCCAATAATATCAGGTAACAAACTCCAGCTAAAGTGTGAAAATCACAAAAGGCACACGCTCTGTTGTCATCTGCCAAGTGATTTCAATCCCTTCTAGATGCCAGTGACATCTAGAAATTTCTGGGTTCTCAGACAGGGATAGGGCTTAACATAGTTTAATTCTCACTGTAATAGGAAATGTCTCTCCACAGAAATTCATCAGTAGCATAATTAACCCCAACTCAATAATTAACCCTAAAGAGTTTCTAGAACAATGGTTCTTAACTACAGGCAGTTTTGTGCTGTGCCCCCACCCCCCAACACACACACACACATATCTGGAGACGTTTCTAGCTGTCATAACTGACAGGGAAGCTTGTTACTGGCATCTAGTGGGTAGGGGCCTGGGATGCTGCTCAACATCCTCTGATGCGTGGGACAGTGCCCCCACCACAAAGAATGATCCAGCTTGAAGTGCCAAGAGTAGAGAAGCCACCCTGGAAAAAGGAGATCTAAGACCTACAGACACTGTTACATCATCAGAAAAAAACAGCCTTCTGAACAAACCAAAGGAAGAGCTGATTTCTTCCCTCTTGATTCAAACAGTACTCAAAGGCCACCGGCCTCTTGGCATTCTTAGTAAAACTCCCAATCTCTCAGCAAGAATTTTCAAAGACCACAATTTTTGGTTATGTGGTGAAACTGCGCAAGAGTCTTGGTCAGTTTTCTTTTTTCTTTTACATTCCACAATACCTCCAATTATCTCATGGATGACGATAAAAATGAACTAAAAAATTTGTCCAGAGCTTCGTTTTTAAATATAAGAAGATGGAAAAGTGAAATTGGTTTGGTTTATTGTGATAGTAGGACTGTGTTAGAAGCTTTTCCTTTTATTTTGCTTTCCCATTAGCATTACAGTATCTGTGCATCATCACAATACAACTACTTAAAAGTTGAATACTATGAGAGAAGCCTGAATGCATCCTGGATTTTTTAAGGCCAGCTATTTCGGACATGTCTGAGACACTTAGAGAAATCTAACATGTCAATTTCACAGGCGTGATGATGACACAGTGGTTAGGAGCATGTCCTTAATCTTAGCTGGATGTATGCTGGAGTATTAAGGGGTAAAAGGTCATGGTATTGGCATCTTTCAAATGGTCTAGCCAAAACAGAAAAAAATACACACACACACACACACACACACACACACACAGCATATGTTAGAGTATAAACTGAGCCACTGTTAACATTTTGCCACACTCAACTATTCATTTAACTTTTCTAAATGCTTAAAAACTTCAAAATAAAAGAGCTAGGCAAAAATTAAACACAGACCAAGACGGCGGTTAGGGAGACAATCAAATCACAAGTACCGCTGGATCATGAATCTAGACCAACCAAAAAAAAGGTCTCCAAACAGAATCAAACTGGAGATGGTGGTCTTCGCTTCATTATTAAAAGGCTGCATAGCTGCCTTCTACCGCTACAGCAAAATAAAATAGGTATAACCCTGGAGTAAAAAAAAGGCACACCCAGCAGATTCACAACACAACCCATGTCACACACCTCTTGGCACCCTGGAGGCACCATGGAGACCATGGCAAAGTCAGGTCGTTCTTCTGAACACATACACACACACCCCTAAAACTGAAACCTCTCTGAACCCAACCCCTTAAGCAAGGAAACCACAGGCTGGAATGAAAATATGCTCCCCACGCGCAAGGTGAAGAGCTTACCCATCCTATGAAGAGAAAGAATCTGGTAAGCTTGCAGACCTGGTCCATTTCCTGCTTATAACAGTGAAAGAAAGGGCTTCTGCTCTAGAAGACTTTGCACACACCCGCAATCCCAACGGCTTGTTCCGGAGGAGACACAAAGCTGAGCAAAGCAAAGAAAAAGAAAAGCTCACGGGAAGCCAGTTTAAGTGCAACAAGCTGTGGTTCATCTAAACTTTGCAAAGCTTTTTACATCTAAGTTTTTACATATAAGTCAAAATATTTTAGGATTCCAGGATCCTTCGAGCAGATTTACAAGTGAGAGCTAAAGCCTTTCAACTGAAAGGGTCATACAAATAAGCTGACTTTGTCGATTCCAATGAGATTTCCCTCCAAAGCACATGTTCATATTGATATTTCAAGAAATGTGACTTGTTTTACTTACTCAAAAATAAAAATAAACAACACAGTACTCTTCAAACTAGAGATCTTTAAAACCAGCTTCTTTAAAAACCTACCAGGGGCTTCCCTGGTGGTGCAGTGGTTGAGAGTCTGCCTGCCGACGCAGGGAACACGGGTTCGTGCCCCGGTCCGGGAGGATCCCACATGCCGTGGAGCGGCTGGGCCCGTGAGCCATGGCCGCTGAGCCTGCGCGTCTGGAGCCTGTGCTCCACAACGGGAGAAGCCAGAACAGTGAGAGGCCCGCATACCGCAAAAAAAAAAACTACCAGAAGTTCCACCCAGCTGGCTAACCGTTCACTCTACAGTAGCACCCTTGTTGTACGAAAATCTACAGTCTCTGAGCCCTGCAACCACCAGGCAGCAAAGGGTTGGACAAGACCGAGGAAGAGCAATGGGCTCCATTCCAGGAAGCATGAGGAGGCAAGTCACTCAAACACAACAGGTCTCCAAGGCAAACTCCATGCCCCAGGTTGTCCTCTGGCCACTGCAAGCTTCTGGGTTCTCCCTTGAGTGTCCAAATCAAGAAGCAAAATCCCTGGGGCTGCTCCAACTTGAGAGAGAGAGAGAGAGAGAAAGACAGATATTTGGATCTAAAAGTTGTAAAACCAGAATAAAAAGGGAACCTCAAAAAACTCTGTCATATCCATTAAAACATCTGAGCACCTACCATATACATGTACCCAGGTTTCAAATATTAAAGACATATCACATGAACAGATGGACAGATATGTGATATGGTAAGCAGAGTAAAATGTTAATGGTAGAATATAGACAATGAGTATATAGGTGTTCACTATAAAATTCTTTTACTTTTCCTTTATGTCTGAAATTTTTCATGATCAAATACTGGGGGGCGGGGGTTGTAGAAGTTGGGGGAAATCTGATTTACAGTTTAAAAAAGGATAAAAAAAACCCTCCCAGTCTTGCTGTCAAGAAGCTTACAGACAATTCGACATGCGTGGACAGAGGCATCTTTGGGGCCAGAAGAGAGAAGACAGTCTAGACAGACAGCAGGATTTCAGCTTGAGTTACAGGCAAGAACCCAAGAGAAAAGGATTTGGGGACAGAAGAGAAATCTGGTTTTACAGGTGCTGGTTTGCTTGGCGTGCCCATAAGATGCTGAGGTGGACGTTAGTCACCATGACTTAGCCTGGTTGAGTGCCTCAGACCCCACTGATCCCGACCTCTGATGTGAGAAAGATCTTGGGAAGGAGCTCAAGGGCCAGCAAGCTGGCTCAATTTGGAAGACTGCTTTGTCTGTGCAACTACTTGTCTGTAAGACAATGGAGCATGGCTATCATGGAGGTATGCATGGCACAGAGTTTCGCCAATGTGTGTCCTGAACAAACAGCTAAAGGCAGACACACCAGCTTAAGCTGGGAACACCTAGAAAATCAGCCACTCGTCTGTGATTCTTATAAAAACTTGGAAAATATTCAGGCTGGGGGTGGTGGAGATCCTGGCATTCTGCCATATTGTTGGGGACCCCCCCCCCAACAGAAAGCCCTGCTCACCAGCCTCAGGCAAGCCTCTCACACCCACTGGGGAAGGGACAGATGAGCAGGAACGACCCCAGACAGCCCACACACTCCCCTGCCTACTCCTGGTTTGTCTCCCACCTGGACCAGGTGTGTTCCAAAGCCTGACTCATCCACCAGAGGAGGCTGCTTTCAAAATCTCAGGAGGGTCACTTGGGAACAAACCCGACCATCCTAAGAAAGGGACAAAAATCAGCTGCTCTTAACAGAAACAGTTTGTCTTTTACGGAAAAATCTGCAAGTCCATCTAAGAAAACTCCCTCCGCTTGGGGCATTCCTGCCCGACCGCCCCCGCTCCCGCCCCCGCGCCTACCCCAGCCCGGCTTAGAGCCTCCAGATGCCGCCTGCCCTCCACGGCACACGCTTCACCTCTCTGAACAAACAAGGGGTGTCTTTGTTTAAATTAAAAAAAAAAAAAAAAAAAGAACCTGTCTCACAGGCTATGATTACATCAGCAGAGCGCTCTCATTCTCTGCATCAATCCGGGCTGCTCCGGCGGCTTTGAAGCGCTGAGCGCGCGGCGCCCTTTGATCTTGAGGTTCCAGCCCTGGGGCCAAGCTGATACCATCGCACGCCCACGCAGGGACCCACCGTCCACGCTGGGACCGTCCGGCCCAAGCCCGCCTCTGTCCCCACCAGCTCTCCGTCCCCGCCAGCGCCCGCCAGATCAGGGCGCCAGTGCCAGGGACACCTGACGGCTTACGAAGTGGGGGGAAGGGGCACTGTCCCTTTGGGGGGACACCACTAACAGCGTTAACCTGTTGTGGGAATAGCACTAAGATTACATTTTTTAAGAAAAACTCAGATATTTACAGATTTATAAATATTTACAGATTAAAAAATGATAATGCTGGCTTTGCTTCAAAATAACATGAGAGGTTGGGGTGCAGATGAAACAAGAGGGGCCAGGAGTTGACAACTTCTAAAGCAGGTGATGATGACTGGGTGGGGCATGACAGCGGAGGTACACTGTGTACAGGACACCTACTGTCTACTTGTGAATACATGTAACACTTTCTATAATAAGAACTTGAAAAAGAAACCAACCTCTAACTCTTTGCTATTTTAAAAGGTTATTCCTCACAGACTTTTATTTTAGGAAAGAAAACAGCAGTTTGACACTGGATGGGGTGAGGGTGGATCACATCAGACTTTCCAACTGTGCCCCCAGGGCAGTCCCTGGAGTTACCAGGGCGCAGCAGGCCCACAGGGCCAGCTTCCCCAGTGCAATCCCTGCAGGGGGAGGGGCACAAATGGCACCCCCCCTTGGGGGCTCTTCACTGGTTGAAGGATCTCAGCCCTCTTTAACAGAAAGATGAATGTTGTAAAACTCATCTCTCCAGAAAAACACCCATAAACACAGGAGAACCTGGAGGAAATACCAAACCCACCCTCAAAATCCATCATGTATAGAAATCTGATTAGAAATGGCCCTTGGACTAAGCACTCCAGGTTGCTTCATTTGGACAACTCCCTCCCTCAAAGGGCTACAGGTACCCACCAGTCACTGGCCTCCCAATGCCACCACACAGGGCCGTCGTGGGGCATGGTACATCTCTGAGTTGCCTCACAAGGCCAATTCTGCTCCTTACTGGCCCTGTGGCCTTAGGTAAGTCGTGAACCACTCCCTGCAGGTCCCCGCATTTTGTAAATGGAGAGGTATTAATGACGACCTGTGTTGCCATCACCTCTTCTACTACACGCTTAACTGGGGAGTAAGAAGTGGAAAAAATGCCAAGAAGGAAAAGGTACATGGGGATGCAAACACGATTCTATC
This sequence comes from Grampus griseus, assembly GCF_964374135.1. NCBI lineage: Eukaryota > Metazoa > Chordata > Mammalia > Artiodactyla > Delphinidae > Grampus > Grampus griseus. The sequence goes on along the minus strand of NC_139006.1, from coordinate 21,812,486 downwards.
CACTGCTGCAGCTGAACAAGCCACACGCAGACCAGGCACAAAAGAGTTAACTCAGAAGCAGGAAGGGTCCAGGACTGTTAGGTGTGTTCAAAGCCAGAATTTCATACACACAGGCCTGAAGGCAGAGGGGAGGAATGGGAGGGGGCGGAGAAGGGAAAATATATCCTTCCCATACAGGTGGATCCGCCTTTGGAGGTCAAACTAAAAATCCAGTGAAGACCACCAACCTACCTGCACCCCTCAGAGTCGAGGGCAAAACCATAAACTACGGAAAGGGTCAAGGAAACAAAACACAGTATCATAATAGCTAAGAAGATTAGGGGGACTTCTAATCTAACCACTGGTGGTCCAGTGGTTAAGACCCCGTGCTTCCACTGCAGGGGGCAAGGGTTTGATCCCCGGTCGGTGAACTAAGATTCCCCATGCCGTGCAGCAAAAAAAAAAAAAAAGAAAAGAAAAGATTAGGGATATTTTTAAGAGAAGAACACAACTATAACAGTGTGAGAAGAGATCCAAGAAATGAGTTTGAGGGAGAAGTTATCAGAACACTGAAGTAAAAACCTAAAAATAAAAGGGCAACTAACTGGGGAGCAAAACATCATCAGCAGATTAAAACTGCATGTATTTGTTAGATGTCATCCTGAAGGGGTCTAGGTCCAAAATTCCCACTATAGACCATTTCTCAGTAAAACCACACATATTAAAAAATGTACACAAACTCCCCGATTCATTCAAGGACTCCTGATTTAAAAGCATACTGATTCTGGCATAGCAAGATCTCAAGATCTTTCTGGCATAAAAATCTCTCTGCTAATTATTTTATTTTGGAAACTCATTTATCAAGTCTTTCATTCCTATTAACAGAAAAAAGTTAACATTACAGTCCCAGATCCTTATGTAGCATCCAGCCTAGGCCCAATGGAGTGCTGGTGTGATGTAAAGCAGTTCAGAAGGCCTGCCTCTGACCTCAGTAGGCCCGCAATCTAGTGAGAAGACAGACACACCCACAAATTAAACAACAAAAAAATAACACATTATGAAGTGTCGAATTCATGACCAGACCAGGCTGTCTCAAGTTCAGAGGCAGCAGAGATGACTGGGTCCTGCAATGGTCCAAGAGAGCTTCCTGGAGGTGGCAGCCTTGAAAGATGGGCAGAATGTGAGCAGAGGCAAATAAAGGCCAGAGCCTGCTTGGAGGAGGCGAATGGTTCTACAGTAGGGTATCAAACTGCAAAGACAGATGGGGAGCAAAATGCCAAGGGCTTTAACATTAGGGTTAAGGCAGGGTTTAGACTCCATCCTATAAAGAGTAAAAAAGCTCTTAAAGATTTGTGAAGAGCAACGTGACATCTGGCAGCCAAGTAGCAGAATCGAAGAGGGGATGTGGGGCCCTAACTGAAACAGACCACTGGAGGGTGGGGGGCTTCCTGCTCAAAGAAAAATGACTGTCCCTCAATGAACTAGAGAGAATCATGTGCTCAGCCTACTATGAGTGTGGCTTTTTTGGGGTGTATGTGTGTGTTTGTGTGTGTGTGTAACAAGGGGATGAAGATCAAAAGAAACTGTTTGCAAATGACAGCCCTCCTACTCCTCTGACTTGTCATTTCTATTCCTTTCATCTTCCCTCCTGTTTGAAATTCAGGTGAAAAGAAGAAGCATGTGGCCAGTGGCCTGCTGGCCAGCCCTGGGTCTGGCCCCAAGTGTAATAGGGGGCAAATCACTCAAGCTTTCCCAGCTCGCTCCCCCTCTCCCTCCTTAACTGAGGAAGGTCAAGGATGGGATCTCAAGTCCCTTGTAGTAAGTGCCAAGTCTGGATCTAGGTTGGGGAAAAGACCGACAGCCTACAGCTAAGATTCCTAGAGGTACAGACTATACCCATCAATCCCTAACATCAAGAACTTCAACTGTAGGAAAGCCACGACTACAGAGCCCTACAACCATCGTCCCTCCTTCCCAATGAGAAAGAAAACAGCATTTACATTATAAAGACAACACAGAGAGTTAGAAATTAGAAAAGTTCCTTTTCAGAAATGACAAGGGGAAAAAGCATTTATGTTTATTCAAATACAACTGATCAGCAAGAATCAACAGATGAACGTAACCATCTGCAGAGTTCAACGTTCTGCTTCTTTCCCTAAAAAGAGTTTCTGACCGGGCTTGGGGCACTGAATTAAATTTCATCCTTCAACACTTACTGTAATTTAGAGCTATGAAGAGTAAAGGGTCTAAAATCAGCTTGACTGGGCCTGTATTTCCATACTTGTATCAGTAGGTAGTAAGACCTTGGGTAAGTCATTTCCCTTCTTTAAGCCTCAGTTTCTTCATCTATAAAACAGGGACAAGTGCTTCACAGCACAAGACTGCTATGAGGAGTAAATATGATCGTTTGTGTTGGGTGCTTAACGTCATGCCTGGCACAAGTCAGCGATAAATGTTAGCCCTGTGATATTTTAAATCTGTGGCCCTCACGCCTTGTCTAAGAGACAGGAAGTAGTGTCATGAGAAGTAAGAAATCCATATGATAAGGGCATCTCCCAAGGAAGAAAGGACTGCAAACCCCAGCTCAGAAAGAACTTGTGTGGCCCCATCTGTGGGGAGAAACAGGTTGGCATTCTTCTCTAGAATATAACAGCTGCCTCTCCTCCCATCTCACCCTGACCCCTCCTCGGCTGCAAATACTCAAGGATTAAGAAGACATTCAAGCTTTGTTCCGTCTCATTTCTGCTCTGGCATTCTTCTCTTCGGCCCCTTTTTCCTAAATGCCATTTCTGCTCAACAGCAGGCCCTGCACTGGAGAAGTGTCTTGTACTTTCTCAGGGTGCCCCCAACCCTTTATTTCCACAGATCCTTACAACATCCTGGTGGCAGGAGCTGCCAGCCCCACTTTACAGAATGGGACCCCAAGGTTAAGAGGAGTCAGAGCATCGTGCTGGGTCTCAGCAAGTAGTTCCAAGCGTCAGAACCAGAACTTCCCTGCTCTGAGCCCACGGGTCTTCTGGACTGAGCTGCTCTGATCTGAATCAGAGGCGGGATCCGTGGCGGCTGTCCTACACCGGTGTGGGGAGCAAGGAGTCAGGCTCACCGCTTGAGGACCAAGTAGAGATACCAGGGCTTCCCATGAACCAAGACGCCACCCGGCCACCCCCACTGGAGCAGCCCTAGGGAGCCGTATAGTCAAAGGGATTCCTGCCCGCGCCAGGAGCTGCAGTCTAACCGTCTCTCTCGTGGAGAAACACTCCTTTCGCAGAGACTTTAAACACAAATACACACATACACACAGAGGAAGCCAGCTGCGACCCGGCTGTGAGCTGTGAAATGTGTGGGGAGACCCTACCGGCTGGTGGGTCACCAGGAAGCCTGGGGGCTCGGTCCCCGGGTAAACTTCCTGGGAGAGACATGCGCGCAGGCCCCGCTCCAGGTTCGGTTCGCCACCAGGTTTTACCCTTCACCGCTTCTCCCCACACTTCAAAGGAAGTATTTTTGTACAGCCCAGGGAGGAGTGTAAACTGGCCAGCTGCTTCCAAAGCAGAGCCGTTAACCCTGAGAGGGCCGTGGGGGCCTGGTGGGGTCGCGGGGAGCGGAGCCACGCCCGCTCAGCCTGCTCACTCCCTACAGTCAGGCCGCCCCGCTTCCTCCGAGCACGCAAACAGCCTGTGATAAATCCCCTCCTGCTGGAGGTTCAGAGGCTCCGGCAGCCAGCGCTTCAGTGGCAACTCCAACTAACAGAACAGGCCTCTCTCTCACACCCAGTCCCTCCCTGAGCCACACGAGGGGATGAAGGGCTCAAAAGCCAGCACCATGAAGCCTGCCCCCCAAAGTCCGACCCCTTCAGGCCTGGAGGCCAGGGGAGAGCTCGCCCTCAGCAGCATCCTAGCAGCTGAGCCCTTTCTAAACGTTCAAAGCAGCGCCCTGAGGGGGGGCTGCCCCTTCCCCTGGACTCTCAAGGGCGGCCTGCAAAGCTTTCCACAGAGGCAGGTGAGGGAAGATTAAGACCCCTTTCAGGCCTTCTCGAGAGCTTTCACATTCTCTCCAGATTCTTCACCCTCCAGAGATTGTACCAACCCAAATCCAAAGCCAGCATCTTGAGTTCCTGGGTTGAAATCTGAGGGATCCTTCCAGGGACAATTACACAGACACTGCACTGCACACTGATCTAACCTAACAAGCTTCTCTGCACAGACCACTGAAGACACAGCTACCTGGGGGCTGGCAGTTAGAGCAGCATGGGCTTCTCTCAAGAGTCCACATACCCTGGCATCCTTTGTTCTTTTACCCGCAACCACACCATCTCCAAGGACCTGGGCTCTACTAGAGCAGTGCTAACCATAAGTCTTCTTCTGACTCAGGCATTGATGTTTAGAGTGCTCAGGGTCCAAGTTTATTCACCAGTCTTGTCCTTCCTTATACTTCAGTTTTAGGAAAGCCAGTGGGGATACTTATTTCAAAAGAACAAATAAATGTAGAGATGTGTTTATTCTTTTGAAGTGTAACTGGCATCCCAGCAGGCCTCAGCCCAGGGAGGCCCCCGCAGCACTCAGGTGGGACTCAGCTCCTGCCACCTGGCTGCAAACTTCTGGGCAGCAGCATAGTGGCGGGCAGGTGGGTGTTTGCCCTGTCCCACTGGCAAGAGCATCCTGTAATTTCCTGACACTGAAAAGTATGCTATAAATAGTTGGTGTTTTTGATGTTGTCGGGCCTAACAGCTGTGTGGGGCCAGGGCTCTGGGCATCTCAGAGCTACAATTTGGAAACCCTGGGTGGTGTAGTCAAAGCATCTTCAAAGAAAGGAACTCCAAGAGTGTCGCACTCCATCTGAACAGAATACAGTGGAGGGAGAAAGTCTGTCAGAACTATCCATCAGGATTTACAAACCACTACTTAGCAGAAAAGTGAATGGCGCTGAGGGTCTCTTCGTGGAAAGATCCACAATTCAACAGCAAAAGGGGAAGCAACCAGAAAAACCCCCTAACCCCAAGCTGATATTTCTGCCGCATTTAGGCCTCTGAGGCACAACAGGACACTCCTGATTAAATAAGCACAAGATGATTCAGAGGCTTCATTTAGTCATTCAACAAACTTTTTTTTTTTAAACTTGGTTCTGCCAAGTGCTGAAAATACAAAGAACAAAACAGATAAGCCTTTTGACACTTAATTTCTGGTGGAGGAGATGTGGGCAATAAGAAGTAAAACAATCTCCAAAAGTGAAGAGGATACCTTATAATTTTAAATCTAATTACACTAGAACTTGGCATAAGAGTCTGTACCTAAAAGGAGTTATATTCAAGTAACTGAGTTACTTCTAGACTCTCCAGACAGCAATTACACTTCAAAAGAACAAACACATCTCTACATTTATTTGTTCTTTTGAAATAACTACCCGCATTGGCTTTCCTAAAACTGAAGTATAAGGAAGGACAAGAGTGGTGTATAAACTTGGACCCTGAGCACTTAACTCTAAAAATCAATGCCTGACTCAGAAGAAGACTATGGTTAGCACTGCTCTCATGAGTGTGTGTGTGTGTGTGTGTGTGTGTATACACACGTGTGCATGTGTCAATGGTCAGACCTATTCAGGCACAATTAAAGATGAATATATAAAAGTTGCCACTGAAACTCAGGTCCATTTTTAATCTTTTAAATTTTTCAAAAAAATCATCAAAACCATTTGCTGGAGCAGATATTGGGATGAATTCCATCTAGAATACAGCAAGCAGTTCAGAGTGCTCGACTTTGTCTCTTCTTAACTGAAAGCAAGTCTAGAAGACTCCAAGACGGTCAGGGACCTCAAAACCATCTCATGTGAAGAATAATGAAAAGAACCAGGGTGCTCAGCAAGGAGAAAACAAATGTTATTGGTTTAATTGGTGGTGGTGGTGGTGGGTACGGGGTGACAGGATAACCACCTTCAAAGATCTGAAGGGCCATCATGTCTTAGTGGCTCTACGTTATGGGTTGAATTGTGTCTCCCCAAATCTCTATATTGAAGGTCAAACCCCCAGGACCTCAGAGTGTGACTATTTGGAGACAGGGTCTTTAAAGAGGTAATTAAGTTAAAGATGAGCTCTAATCCAATATGACTGGTGTCATTTTTAAGAGGAGGAAATTTGGACACAGACAGTCACAGACGGAAGACCATGTGAAGACATAGGAAGAAGACAGTTGGCCGTCTACAAGCCAAAGGGAAAGGCCTCCAAAGAAATCAACACTGCCATCACCTTCTTCTTGGACTTGTAGCCTCCAGAACTGTGAGAAAACTAATTTCTGTTGTATAAGCCACCTACTCTTTGGTGCTTTGTTCTGGCAGCCCTAGGACACTAATATACTCTAGAAAGCAGAACCAGAACCAAGGCACAGAAGTCTGATCCAGTGTAAGGAAGAACTTTCTGACAATCAGCACCCTGCAAGAAGAGGATGCTTCCTTAAGGGGTGTGTGTGTGTTGAGGGGGGAAGCTGAGAAGGGTCTGAGCCCCACCCTTAGTGCAGTAGCAGAGCCTGGGGCCTCATCAAAAGCCACTGAGGCAAAGGGCTGGATGCCCAAGGCTATGGAGAGAACTTAGCTGCTGACAATATCCATCAGGTAGGTCAACCCAACTTTAAAAAGTTGAAAAAAAAAAAAAAGCCCTATGTCAACACTCTATGAAATGTGACACGTTGTTGGAGAAGAATTTAAATTCATCTGGAGTCTCCTCTTAGCACCTCACAGGGGGAGGAGCATCTCAGCCCTGCTCACGTCACATTCTTCCTAAAGGCAACTAGAGCCAGAAATGCGTATTTAATCTTTTTGTGCATTAACCAAGGTAGACAAAGTTGAAAAATGCACATCCATTCACCTCAGCCCAGCGCCTCCAAGGCAGTTGGCCCCCAAAACCCGGCAGCCAAACTCACAGCTTAAAGAGTCAGAGTTGGGGAGGGTGGCCAACCCCAAATCCAGCAGAGCAGCCAGAGACAGCTCCCTTCCAGAGAGCTCTCAGGGCTGCATTTCATCCAACTCTTAACACGCCAACCTTGGGGGAGTCTAAGGGATTGTTCCGCGTGAACATGTGCTAAACACAGGGCCGAGTCTAATGACAAGTCATTTAGGACGTCCCAGCTGCCAGGGTGCTCCTTTATCTTATCTCCCCACAGCTCGCTCAGTTGCAACACACGCACTCCTTCCCACCCCTGACAAGCACCCAGAGGACAGGCTGCTTGGACCCGTGCTAAGCTTGCTTTGGTATCACTTCCTATCCGCTTGGAAGGTATTTCTGTTTAACTCTTTCATGAATCTTCCCATTCTAGTAGAAATTAAATTCTTCAAAGAGAGGTGCTGTTTCTTGCTTCTTTTATACTCCGACCCCTACCCCGTCCATCACCCAAGTACAGAGAAGACCACAAACCTGCTAAGCCCAAATGGAAGAAAAGGTCCCATCACAGCTGAAAGGCATTCTGACCGTTCTTGGTGGGCACAACTGTATCCCAGGGCCCTGTGGGAAGTTGGAAATCAACAGTCTTGGGCTTCTGAGCTCATAATCCAGTGGGACACCAACTGGACAAGCCCGGCCCGTAAACCAACCTAACACAAGCTATTTGAGAGTGGAATTTCCCCAGCACCTTGGGGCCTTCGAAAAAGGAGTTCTGGGATCAAGGATATTTGCAAAATGCCAGCTTGAATAGAGTTCATTTAAATTCCTTTTCAGCAGTATTTCTCAGAGCTATTACTACTGTGCAGTCTAAATCTCCAAGAGGCAATGATGATAAACAGCATTCTCAAAGTTAGCTCACCAAGGAACCCTTTCCAGAGTATTCTGTAGGACTGGTATCCTTCAGAAGGTGCCTTGAAGAAAGCTCATTTTGAGGCATAATCCAGAGAAATCTGCATCTGGCATTAGAAACTGTACCTCTATTTTAATACAGGTGTGCCTGAGGCCCTAAAAATTCACAGCATACCCAAACCAAAATAAATCAAGCCAGCTGGTAAAGACCCAAATCAGTAAGAGCTGGGAAACTCTGTCCCTGAGCCTGATGGTCTTTGCCTATCCCCAGAAGTACGTCTTATGGGACAACAACAAAGGCAAGGCAGCCTCTGTCTCCCTCCCCTGGAGTGTTTGCTCTGCACCTGACATCCTTCCTAGGGACAGAGAAGCAATAATTAAGTGCTTTGGTTAGGAGGAGGGTTCCTTGATCCCCAGATGTAATCCAGCATAGCTAAGAGATAAGAATCAAGCTAAAAAAAAAAAAAAAGTTACTTAAGCAGAAAGGAATAAAGGTCACAAAGAGCTGAAATTATGAGAAGCAGGGGAAGATGAAAATAGAAAATTAAACATCCTAGAGAAAATTCCGCCTGGACTGGCCCAGATCATTCTGCACCTCCTGCCCTAAATTAAAAAGCTGACACGTGCTTTGGTCCTGGCTAGAGCAAGCAACGCTTCTGGAACAACTTCACCTTGGTTACATATTTCTACTTTAAACATTCCGAAGTTGCTAAAGGCCTCCCAGGAGCATCTGCTCCTGTTTCTCAGGAGGGAGTTAGTTCCTGTGGAAAGTGTTTGTTTAGTTTGATTACAACTTTGAAGAGGGGTAGGAATTCTGGCCCAGAAGAATTTAATGGCCAGGCCCTTCTCTTACATAATTTGTAAACAAACAGAGTTTATCCTAGTGTGGCTCATTTGGCTCAGTGGCTGGATTTAGAAAAATATATTCCTCATTCATTTGGGAGAAGCCACAGTAAGGCCTGTCAATAACCAGAAAAATGTCCAAACCACCCTGTCACTCTATTGCCTAATCCTAACGGACCTCGAAATCTCTCCTCTGAAACCCAGGACTGTCAACAGATGGAGCCCCAACTGATGGGTTATGGGCAGGACCTGAATGGCAGCTGATGAATCGCCCTCCCGAAGTTTCTACGCACTCATGGTATATTAAAAAAAAACTCTCGGAAAAAAGAGCCACAACAGCAAATTTCCCCAGGGTGTCATGAATGGTTGAGAGTACGGGTGGAGAGCAATTTGTTAGTAATAACAGTTAAAGGCCAAAGCTGGCATGTAATTTATTTATCTTTAATAAAGCGAATTCAAGGTTTTCACTTGAATGCCACTTACTCCCTTACATTCCAGGCTGTTCTCAGGAGAGGATAGCACAGCTCCCAACTGAGCCTCCGGGCTGGTGTGATTACAAACCGTGCTGCTGGGGAACACAGACCAGGGGAGGTGGTGTTATCAAAAATCTGGCCGTGCACATAGACCTCATCTACCGCACATGGCTGTGGGACCTATCAGTCTCTACAAAAAACGTCAAACACCTTCCCTGACATTGAAAGCCCCTCCTGTCCATCCCCTACTCGCCCTCTGAAGTTCATTTCCCTCCCTGGTTCTCCAGTTTGGGTGTCCAGTTTGGGTGATTCTCCCCCTTCCTGCTCCTGCCCCACCCCCGACCCCGGGCACACAGATCTAAGCCCCCAGGCATCTCACCCAGTTTACCGATGTGTGGGCTGAGGCTCAGGGAGGCTGGCTCCCCTCGGGTCTCACTTAAGTGACAGATCGGGGAGCAGATCGGGCGTCTTGTCTCCTAGCCATGCCTCATTCTGCCACAAGCACGTTACACACCAGGTGGCCTCCGGTCTACTTGCTACCCCCACAAACTAGGAAAAGCCCCATCGGATGCCAAGCCAGCCTGGGTCTCAGCAAGGAATGCCCCCCACCTACCCACCCACCCACCCACAGGCTGGCAGGGCTAAGATCCAAGCGGCAGCCTTCTTTAAGAACCCAGCTGGAGGCCCGCCCCCAGGAGCTTCTCAGCAATTCTAGGCACTTTCCCGCCACCCCAGGCATGTGGTACTCAGTCCAGCCATGTCACCATCTCAGGGACACATGCTGGCTTTCCCACTGGCCCATAAGCCCTCCCCACCACCCATGCCCCCAGACACTCAGAAGGAGGCCGGCAGTGATTCTGTGAACACTATCCAGAAGATGTCAAGCCCGTATCCATCAAACCGCTCCAGGAAAGAAGGCACTTAGCACGGCCAGACACAACTTTATACACCAGAGGTTTCCTTACCGACGTACCCAAGAACACAGGAACAGGGCAGACGTCGGTGAAGACACTGGGGCTGCTCCAATCCACAGAAGACGGCACTGCGTTACCTCACCTTTCCTCTTACTACACTTCAGATCCAAAGTCTAACAGAGAAACTGAGGCTCCCGGGCACAAACCAGATTTCATCAAATTCATTGCGTAAATGAGGAAAGTACATGAGCCAGAGGAAGGCCTTTTCTTCTTTTTGCTGAACATTTCCAGGAACATAGCATACAGATCTGATTTGCATAATCATCCTATACCAGCAAGAGCAAATTTTAGTTTGATTATTTTCTGAGAAAATCAGTACAAGTGAAAACTGTCCTGGTCTAGAGGTAGGTAGAGTCCACAGCAGGGCAGTGAACAAGGCCAACAGGAAGGCCACAGGACCGTCGAGGCTAAGAGGCTGTCAGCTCCTAGGTGCTGCCCATCCCCAAAGGGCAAGTTTCCACAGACTTAAGACCAGGAAGGGCTTCAGAGTTTGGGAAAGTGGTTCAAAACCAAAAAACCTTCTGCAGGCAAGGGTGCCTAAAAAGCCCAACTGAGACACGAGGCCTGGCCTGGGAACCCATGGTCTCTACTCGACCATTACCTTCATCTTTGCTCCCTGCCCAGACAGCTCTAATCCCCAATTACAAACACCCAAACTGCAAGCACAGGTCCTATCACTGTTATCATCAATGCAGGATTTCCCCTCCTTGAGCAAAACCACACTGCGTCCGACTGACTGTGCAAGCGGCAGTCCAGCTGAGCCGGAGGAAGGGGTGCGATGTGGAATGGCCTTTGCTCCTAGTTTTGACAACCAGAGTCGGGGCAGACACACCCCATAGGGCATGGGGCAAGTGGATGGTCCATAAGTATTGTTAGAAAACGTAAATATCGCCATGTTCAGGCCCTAGGGGGACTAATTCAACCCTCTTAGACTTCTTTCTGTCCAAATTTGTTAGTGACGCCCACTTCTCCCCTCCAAAACAGCCTTGCACACTACCCAACACTGCTTGGAGATGTGCTTCCAGACACTACTGCTTTATCCTTATCCATGGCTGGAGTATACTGGGGACCAAGGACAAAAGGACGCCACCAAGATGCCCAAGAGAAGGTAAGTAAACATCAAGGGTGTTGGGGGTTCTTTGGAAAGAAATCGGCTTTGCTCAATTCTCATGGACACTATGGAGCTGACCTGCAGCAAATTTCAGTCGCATGCTGCCTTCTCTCTCTCATTCACCCTTCTTCCAAACCCTCCTCCTAAGTCAATCAGTGCTTGATTTAGCTGAATATAAGCTACTTTAACGTGAAGTTAAGCATGCGATTTATTTATTTTTAAAATAGATTTATTTATTAATTTATTTTTGGCTGCGTTGGGTCTTCATTGCTGTCCACGGGCTTTCTCTAGTTGCAGCCAGCGGCGCCTGCTCTTCGCTGCGGTGTGTGGGCTTCTCATTGCGGTGACCTCTCGTTGCGGAGCACAGGCTCTAGGTGTGCGGGCTTCAACAGGGGTGGCGCGTGTTGAATTCTTCAACAGAATTCAACTACGTGGCGCGTAGCTGTGGCTCGTGGGCCCTAGAGCGCAGGCTAAGTAGTTGTGGCGCACGGGCTTAGTTGCTCCGTGGCATGTGGGATCTTCCTGGACCAGGGCTTGAACCCGTGTCCCCTGCATTGGCAGGCAGATTCTTAACCACTGCGCCATCAGGGAAGCCCAAGCATGCTATTTAAAGAAAGCATGGGTACGAATGCTGAATAGATTGACCCATGCTGGTGGTACCTTCAAACAGAGCCAGGTAAAAAATTAACATTATGTTCATGGTCCAAAAGTAGTTAGAGCATCATCTTAGCTTCAAATCAACAGTGTATTTAGAAAACACCCACCTCCCACTGAAAGCTCGCTAACTCTACGAGAAAGGCACAGAAATTACCTTAAATCTATTTTAGAAAAAAGGCTTATTTGGGTTCTTAAAGTATATAGAAGACAATAGCAACTGCCTTTCAACTGTATCTTTTGTTCAGTTGTACTACTTGTTAAAAATATTTAACATATTTGGTTAAATATGTTATCAATCAACTCAACAAATGAAAGTTATGAACCATCCACTCTGTACCACGCACACGGTGGTTAGTTAAAAAGTTCTCCTGCACAACCATCCCCGCGGCTTGTGAAGGGGTGGGGAGGTGAAGAATGGGACCTATGTTTCCAGACAGCCAATGACAGAGACAATGAAACTAAGCAGAGAAACAAGCTACAGTGCCGGTAATCAAATCCGAATATGGCACTGGGTTGGAAAACCAAATCAAAGCAAAATCTTATCAACAAAATCCCCACGGAACCAGACCATGAGAAGGCACGGACACCATCTGGGCACTGTGAGGAACAAAAGGATCACCACCTGCTCCCTCGGCAAGTCGCTTGTACATTCTCAAGGACAGTACCGTTTTCATGTATGAGAGACCGGGAAAATTAGATAAGGTTAAAATAACAGTTGAAGGATAACACAAAGCCATAAGAGATAAACTGTCAAATGCCCATTTGGCACCTTAGGATTTCATGTGAAAATGACTTCTGGAAATTTTTCTCCAGGTGGCAATTAACATTTTAACCCAAATTCCCCCAAGGGAAAGGGAAATTTCAGGAGGGGGAGGGGAGTGTGACTCAAAGCTCTGCCTCACACAGGGCAAGCACTCAATCCGCATCTGCTGAATGAAAGAAGACAGAAAACCAAGCCGGTGGCTCTGTCCTGGGCCCGTGCTAAGCACTAGCACATCTCTGCGGCAGCTACCACGTTCACCTGCTTTACCTGACTGTCCTTCCGGCAGGACTGTGAATTCCTTGAGGGTGATAATTCTATAGCAGCAAAGCCACAGGTACTACACATATTAAGCACTTACTGGATGCCTTACATATATTATCTCATTTGATCCTCACAATCCTTTGGAGGTACAAGCTATACTGTCCCATGTTAGAGATGAGGAAACAGTAGTTCAGGGAGGTTGGGTGACCTGGCCAAGGTCACAGAGCTGGCAGTGGCAGAGCCGGGATGCAAATGCTGGCCTGACTCCAGGACGCTGCTCTCCACTACTGTACCCCTTACGTGGCAAAAGTCTGGTCAACTCTGAACTCTCAGAATGCAACTCACAGCTGATGTTAGATGTAAAAGGTTTTTAGCCATAAGAGATCAGCAGACCGCCATCGGATTTACCCACCTCAGACTACCTTATGGTGAGGCTGGAAACACAGTCCTGTGTTCCAGGCCAGCTTCTCCATTCACTAGTTGTGTTAAACCTCTCTGCACCTTGGTGTCCTCATCTAGAAACACAGGGATGGAACCTCTTATCGCTCAGAATGGTCCTGAGGATCTAGTGGGACCAACGATGTAAAGCTCCAAGGACAGTGTCTGACACAGTATTCATTCATTCAAATATTTCACCAACCACCTACGTGACCTTCAGCCCCAAAAGCCTTCCATGTAGGAGGAGGCAGCCAGCAGCGATGAAGGCAGCCACAGAAAGGTTCCAGGCCCGGGGAAGTGACAGCAGCTGAGAAGGAAGAAAAAAAGCTTAGATTGTTTCACAAGCAGAGTGTTTACCCAGAGTCCAAGCTGGAGAAACCACTGTCCTCTGTCCTGTCATTTGATTTGATTGGTACAAAGTTTCCTTTTCCTTTTCCTTAATGGTTTAACAAATCTACATCACAGCTCTGTTTTTCCCATTCCTGAGTCTGAAGTCGACCATTCTCTATTACTTTCGGCCAGGAAGTCCAGCAAAGCCAAATGGAGCAAGCCTGCAATGATCAGAACAGAGTTCTGTCTATCTGTATTTCCTGCCCCAGCTACAACAGTCTCTGCCAAAGTTACATCATAAATCATAACTTGCTGAGGCCCGGTCAAGACGCACAGGCAGAGTAGGACAGCGCAGCCTGGTCATCCATAAAGAGACACCTTCACACACATTGCCCAGGTCTCTGCATGGACCTAAAAGGTTTCAGGTCAGCCAGAGAGCAGATTCCTGATCCAAATCAGAAAAAACCTCAGTCTCTAGAAAGTCAAGGGACAAAGAGAAGTGCTTTAAGCAAATTCAAGCAGGCAGATGATACACAGAGGTAGCCTTTACCAAAGAAGCAAAAGGAAGAGTCAATCCTGTGTGTGTGAATGCAGCCAAAGAGCCTTCGCCAAAGCTGCAAAGGAAACAAAAATAAACTAACAGGATAAAAGGAAGGCTGTTGCATGAGGAAGAACTTTTGCTCCAGTTTGAAAAAAAAAGAGAGAGAGAGAGAGAGAAGAAAAGAAAAGAAAAAGAAAGCACACGCTGAAATGATCTAAAGCTGCCTATAAATATTTGGGAACATCAAAGGCGGTCCTGTTAAATTAAAAATGCTGTCACACAGATAGGAACTAGCCTCTAGCACTGCCAGCTTCAACATGTGAGCCTGTGATCTGAGGAGTGAGGGCTCAGCTCCTCGAGAAATCTGATTCACTAAAGAAAAAAGCGAACGAGCAGTTGAGTTTTAATAAGGGCATTAAATACCTTAGGAATGAGCTAATTAGAGTTTAACTCTTTCAAGACTGTCCGAGCTCTTAAGAATGCTGTAAAGTGAGCTCCCTCCAGAATCTAGTTAAATCGGTCTCGAAACCTGCAGTGTAAAAGAAAAGTATTAAAATAGCACCTTAGGACTTCAAAGCTGGTAAATCCCACCAGGTCCGCTCAGAGGCCGAGTGAAGAGAAGGGAGGAGGCTGGCCCAGAATCGTTTTCAAGGTGAGGTTAGGTTGCTTGCTTATTTAGAGGCTTTTCTTCTTTCCAGTTTGGACTGGGTAAGAATGACCTCACTTCCTGATACCAGATACATTCTACTTACCCTGTGAGTGGGCCCTTCACCTAAGACACTGCAAGGGTGTCGAGTGGAAGCCCTGACCTCGCTCGAGTGCCTCACGAGAAATTACAGCTGAGCCCCACCAGGCACACTCAAGGTCACTGCAGGAAGTCACCGAGCAGTTTCCCTACACACATTCAGGATCAGGATCCTAAGGAAACCAGAAGAGTCCCCATTTAAGAAAGTTCCATCAGGATGCCAGATCCTTCGAGGAGCAAGATTCTTTGGCCTTGAAGTAGAAAGAAGCGGTACCTCTTGGAGAAAGCAAGGAGAAAACACACCTGCACAGAAGGGGAAGGGGCATCTTTCCGTCACCCAGTCTCAGGAATGTGCGAGAAGGGGGTAGACAGAGATGGAAACTACCGTCTCCATTCAAGGAGAGGAATGCACTGCACAGTCTTGGCAGAGTCGGTGGGGGGAGTTATTAAAAAAAAAACAAAAAACCCACAATGCACTCCTATCATTCCCATTTTTAGAAAAAGTCCATGTGCCTAACTTGGGGGGTTAAGATTAATACAGTATTTGCATTGGCATAATTGCACAGTGGATCAAATCAAGCATTGAAGTCACCTGTGCCTGCCACAGGTCCCACATAATTAGGACCCCAGAGCACAGCCTTAGCACATCACAACATTCCACATGACCTGGCTGGATCCAAAGAAGCAAGCCACAACGCCACTTCCCTTCCGAGCAGTCATGCCCATGTGCAGGCCAAGCGTCCTCAGGAACAACAGACAGGCTGGCCTAGAAACCCAGCCTCCTGTGCACCGGACTTGCAGTTCACACACTTCTGTGTGTGTGTGTCTGTGTGTGTGTGCGCACGGGCCCAAGTGACAGAGCTCAGAGCCTGGACGGTGATCTAGCTGTAGCGTGCAGGGGTGAGCAGATGGAGCCGCAGCAAACACCCCCACACCCCCCGCCCCCCACCCCACCCCTGCCCAGGACACAGAGCTGAAAGAGGGAACCAGGGATCAGCAAGGTGTGAACACCCCAGCCCCTCGCAGAGCGCTTCCAGGGGAGAAAGGACACAGGTGCAAGTGGTCAGCACTGAGCATGTTGGAAATGATACCTACAATATGATCATTTCTCTTGTCAATGACTAGCACCTTTGGATTCTTTAACCTTGATAAACTACGACTTTAGAATAAAAATTTCCAGCCATTTGGGAACTACAACATAAGTGTTAGTATATGTGAGGAACATTATGTAACTCTGTATGTTATTTTCTTCATCATCATCGTTATCATCACTAGACACAAAGAGCGTGGTGTGAGTAACTCAACTCCATTGTACAGATGAAGAAACTGAGACCCAGAAAGGCAAAGTCACCTTTCCACAGCAGGTAACTGGCAGAGTCAGGTCCAAGCCAAGGCAGTCTGGCTCCAGACTTGGTGCTCTGCTGCCTCTCCCATCAGCAAAGGAAATCCAGAACCACTTTGTTCTGCAAAATTTACAACACAGTTTAAGGAACCCGACAAACCTTGGGTGTCTGCATAGCAAAGGTGCAGACTCCTGCTTCTAATAGCCACACCAATGTCCCATGACACGGAAGTGCTGTCCCAACTCCTCCCAAATACAGTTGGTTCAAGGTTGTAACACTGAACTAAAGAGAACTTACACCCAAATCAGGTTATAGACAGAAAGTTAATTTTTAAGTTGGTTACTAGGAAGACATGTGTATCTTCTCCCATAAAATGGTGATGCCATTTCTGCTCCACAAAAGGCCTATCCATTTAATTGTAATGCACCCAAGGCCTGAGGACCCCGCTCCAGACAGCACAAAGCAAAAAAGCAGCCAAAGGAGATGTCAAGAATCCGTGTACTAAACTCCTTACTCACCTTGGTATCTTGTTTTTTAACGTTACACTCAATTCTGGCAAACGTGGTTCCCTGGTGTTCTAGGAATAGACTACAGAAATTAGAAGCGGCAAATCACAACTTCTGAGAGAGAAGCGCTGGAGAGGAGGGAACAACTTGCAGACAGGTGCCTCAAGCCTGCACAACTCTAGGAGGCGCTGTCCACTTCTGGAGTCATCCTAGATCCACATTCTGGCAAACAGAAGCCAGGTATCTTAAGGAAGGGACAGCTTTTCCTAATTCACGCAGAGGGACCCTTTGTGTTGGAGTGGGGAAATGTTAAAAGGTTGAGACACCAGCCCTGTGCTGAAGATGAGACAATCTACTGGGGAGTCACACAGGCGACTCCAAGTCAGCAAGCAACGATTAGATGTGTGGTCAGCATCCACTTCTGAATAGTAAGTTTTCATTCAAAGGCAGGGACTTCTCTGGTGGCGCAGTGGTTAAGAATCTGCCTGCCAATGCAGGGGACGCAGGTTTGAGCCCTCGTCTGGGAGGATCCCACATGCCACGGAGCAACAAAGCCCGTACACCACAACTACTGAGCCTGCGCTCTAGACCCCACGGGCCACAACTACTGAACCTGCGTGACACAACTACTGAAGCCTGCGTGCCTAGAGCCCGTGCTCCACGAGAGAAGTCACCGCAGTGAGAAGCCATGCACAATGAAGAGTAGCCCCCGCGCGCAGCAACCAGGATCCAATGCAGCCAAAAATAAATAAATAAATAAATAAATTTACAAAGGGGTGGGGTGCTTTCTTTTCTGTGGGATGAGCCTTGAGGACAGGCCCTCTACGTCATGGGACTGCCTGAGCTACTGAAGCTGCACAAGCCCAGCCTCCAGTGGCTTGGGTCTTCTTCTGTAGAGGGGCTCTAGGACAGAGGATGGTGCCCAAGCGTCCCATCCCATCCTGCCATCCGGGGCTCCCATCTGGCTTACCAGGCCTGATCAATTCCCTTCTGGACCTTTCACTGCACACCACCAAGCACCACAGAATTATGCGGGATACCATATGCAAAGGGGCTGACAGAATTCCAGTGCTGGATGCCAAGACACATCACTCCTCTTCCTCTCCCAGCTCTTGAATGCCAAACCTTGAGAGCTTGGGGCATCCTAAGATCCCACTTATGGGTGATGGCACCTGTCACCATGGTCTTTGCTGAATATACACGATCAGGGAGGGGAGAGGATAAGCCTTCCTGAAATGGGAAGTAGGGAGGAATGAGGATAAGGAGCTGGGGAGGGGGAGTCCCCCAACCATCCCGCCTACTGCTCTTTCCCTTCCCCTCCCCCAATCAGCCATTACTGGATCAGAGTTACCAGAGGGCAAGGGATGTTGGCAGGAGGTGGGAGGAAGGGTTTGTAAATAGTACGACACAGAAGATTCCTTATTTACCCTGCAGCAAGTAGGGAAGACATTTATACGTGAACTTAGACAAGTTTGCAAGAGGACAATTAAAACAGCCTTGCCTAAGTAAATTTTAAAAATTAATTATTAAGAAAATTAATGTCATCTGAGCATGTTGTAAGAATTCTAGAGTTTTCTACATCTTCTTGTAGGAACACAAGAAGATGTAGGGAATAATATAGGGAATATATATTCCCTATATAGGGAATATATATTCCCTATATAGGGAATATAGGGAATATATATATAGGGAATAATTTCACTTGGAATATTCAAAACTATTCTACCCCCATCCCATTGCTGTTTCAGAGCCTCCCCCTTCCAAAAACAAGGTTGGCATGGCAACCAGAGCACCAGTCACTGTGGTCCCTAACCACATCCGCCAGGGCCTGGCTTGCTAAGACGTGTGCCAGCTCTGTTGTCTGTAGGGCACTCCTGGCCACAGCACACAGCAAGCTATAATCAAGTCAGAAACCATCGCATTTGTATAGAACTCGGCTCAACATAAATATTCATTAAATGTGAAATCCTATGGTGATGCAATGTTGAGACTGCAAATTTAAACACAAGAGTCAGGAAATGCAAAAATTGCCTCTCGAACTTGAATCACTCATACGGCACATTTAATGCCAAGCAAGTTTATATGTGTCCTAGAGATTTACACCTAATAACTCCAAAGTTTCAAAACTACACATTAGCTGTTCATTTAACTCCCTGAGTGAGGGTGATATTTACTGATGGGCACTGGAACATTTCCGGAGTGGACATGCCGTGAAAAGGCATGACAACCCTCTAGTACAAGTGAACTATAACACGTCATGGATAGACTCTGGAATATTCCTGGAGGCCCCAGCACCCATATAATAACCACTGTTCCACAACAAACAGCAACAATAACCCAAAAAAATTTCAATATGTACATAATGAAGCAATAACTTAATAATTCCCAAATGCTTATAGTGGGGCCCTTAAAGAGTAGAAAATCACATTCATTAAACTGAAATCTAAATTTCTTCCACTCGTAGTGTGCTGGTCTCTTTAGAAATACTACTGTAGTCCTTTAAAACTGCTTCCCATCCAGCACCTAAACACAGGCTCAGCCAGAACTTCCAAGGCTGGAGGGAGGGGGATCGAGGAAACAATATGGTATAAATTTAAGTAAGGATGGGTCATTCTGGAACTACACGTAACTGTTCCTATTCCCCAAAATGCCAGTTTTTTAAGTGACACCAAAATATTGTTCATATTTAAATAAAACATACCCCCTAAAAGTCTACAGTCAGGCTGAGATGTCTCTTCTCCAGCATGCTCTGAACACTGCACCCAGGCAGCCACACGCCAGCCTGGGAGGAGTCAGATGGTGCTACGTCCTGATCCCACATCCTTTTTCCAGGCCTGGAGAACAGAGGCAAGGTGAAATTATTTTCAGAGTCTGCTCCATTCCCAACTACTTGGAATATCCCTAGGACACACCCATGTCTTGTGAATTGTTTCTACAATCACAGAAAGCTCTCCCTCAAAAAGCCAAGTCTTCTTCTGGCTACACTAACATCTCCATCACTATCCTATCCCAAAGTATCATGATCTAGAAGAATTTCAGCTCAGTAAATATTTAAGAGTTTTACTGCAGGGCAACAGGGGGATGAGTAAGACACAAGCCCGCTCTGCTGGGAGCTGTGATTTTGTGGGGAAAAGAAAACAAAGAATAAGGTATTGAAGACCAGCTGAGAAGTGAAAAATGGAGTGCTTCAGTCGAAGGAACCCACCAGTAGAACTTGGAAACACTTGATGGGAAGAGCTGGAAGTTTGACCACAGGTGAAAGCATTGGGAGAGAGGATAGGAGGGTAGGGGGCAAAGGTGGGGGTCAGGAACATGGAGGCGTAGAAACATATTCCCGCAGAAGGGCAATCCAAAACGAAGGGCACAGAGGGAAGAAAGCCCAGGACCCATTCAGGAAATAAGGGCGGGAACACACAGGATCCAGGCCCGCATCCCAGGCCATCTCTGTGCTCAGCTTGCTAGTAAACAACAGGATGGCACTGAAAGATTTTGATCAAGGGAATGACAAGATCAGAGGTTACTTTGGAAAGATGAATCCGGTGGGGAGGGGAAGAACTGCTGGGAGGAGTGAGACTGTGAGGCAGGGAGATGCTTAGGCAGCACCTGGCATGAAGCAGTAAGGTCATCAAGGAAAGAGCAAGTTCATTTCCTCTGACTTGGCCACAAGCTACCTTGATTTAAATTTTGAAATGGCTTTGCAAGTCAAGCTTGCAACATTCTTTACATGCCATTAGCTGCCTGCTTCCCACCTACTCCAAGACTGAGGCACTTTCTGAAAAGATGCCAAGTCACCGACTACCCATTGATGGTTCCAAAAATCGTATAAAGGTGCTGAACACACAATGTCAAATGCATTTAAGTAAAAGCATACAATAGGTACAAAGAAAAGCATTCTACGTCAAGTGTGGGACAAGCCTTGGCAACCAGGACAACCTGAACAGCAGACGGCCTTCTGGGTAGAATCCAGGGAAGGTGCTCCTAACTGGGAGGATGAAACAAGATAACACAGGTGAAAGTTCATGGGGGCCCCTAAAGCATGTGGAAGATTTGCTGGAACCTGAGCATCAGAGTGGGATGCCGCTCTAGAAAGACCAGCACCTGGGAACACCAAGACCCAAGTTCTAACCCCAGCTCCTCTCGTGACCAAAGGCTTGAGGAGCCTGCCCACAGCGCCCTCACTGTAAAAGGAGAGCAAAGCCACAGCATTCCAGGGTGCCCTCCAGCTCAATCAAGGACTCTTGCAGTCAAAAGAAACCAAGGAGCAAAAAGAGAGAAGGGACAAAGATCATAATGAAGGCACAGGCCAAATGGCTCTAGAAAATGAAAGCACCTATGTCAAAGTGAAGAGAACACTCTGGTCACCCTAGGGCCAGTGCAGCCCTCCCCGGTAGCAGAACTTGAGGCTCACATGGTCTGGTGAAGTGTCATAAAGCCACTAATGGCCATCTGAAACGCAAATGGCTGAGAAAGGAGCGAACAGAGACCTGCCAAGTGCAACTTAAAAGCTTTCAGCTCCAGAACTTCCAGCGATAGAACGGATGGCAAACGTCAATACCCACAGGGCCCAGGCACTGGTAGACACCGGATCGCTACAGTGCGCGCAGCAAGCTGCAGCAACGCAACAGAGGCTTATAAACTGGGGCCTGTGTCCCATCTGAAGAGGGCAGCTGTTATTCCACTGGGGCAGGCTGTCGCCACGTGGGAATGTGGGTCCAACGTTGCCAGATCTTTTCATTTTTCAGGAAGAGCCAAAGCTCCAGATTATTATGTAAAATTTCTAGATTTTTTTAACAGGGATCAAACAAAATAGCAAGAATTCATTTTCAGCCCATGGGCCTGCTGTTTGGAGGCACCCTGACGGTCTGGTGCTTGGCTCTAATGCATCTCTGCCCACCACAAACTGACGGCATCACTCTGAATGAAAGGACGGGGAAAGAGACAGGGCAGAAAACATCAAGTGCAGCAGCACCCACCTGGGCCACAATCAGTTGCCACGGGGTATGCTGACAGCACAGTGGTCCCTCCCGTGAGGTCGCCTCTAGGCCTCGGAGCATGGCCATCTGCCTGGCCAGCCGATGTGTCCCTGCCCAGAACACTAGGGTAGCAGCTCCTGGATTGTGCTCAGATACGCCTACAAGGGAGGGACCCAGGTACCACGCCAGGTACCTTCCCTTCGATGCGGACATTGGTCATAACTCGGATCCTCATGGCAGAGGGAAAAAGCCAGTACTTTACCATTTACTAAGTGATAGGAATATATAGCCTTTCACTTTTATGAAATTGTTTTCTGATGTGGGTTTGTTTTTTTTTTAAGAAACAGATACTACCCATTGTGAGTGGGTGTGTGTGGACCTGGTTGGGGAGTGTAAACTAGATCCACTCTTCTGCAGAGCAAACTGACAATACATAACAAGAGCATGAAAAATGTTTATACCTCTCGACCCAGTGGTCCCAATTCTAGAACTTGATTCTTTGAAGACAATCAAGAGACAGAGAAAAGATGTTCCTCACAGCATTACTTACAATAAAGAAAAACAAGACACTAAAAATGTTTCAGAGTATTTATTAGTAAGAGGAAAATACTTAAGGTACATGAAGGGTTATAAACACTATGTAATGTTTTTTCCAATTTTCTTAAAAATCCCTCCAAGCTCATAGTAAAAAAAGAAAGGAAATCTATACCAAAACACAAAAGGTTAACAGAGTATGTGTAGGCAGCGGGATTGATTTTCTTTTTCATACTTTTCTGTATTTTCCAAGTATTCTACAATAAATATGCATTATTTTTATAATTAAAAAATAAGTTAGATGATTTATTTTTAAAGGAAAATTTTGGCCCTGACAAGAAGTAATGTAAAATGAATCTATTCTAACATTTTTGCCCAAATTGTATCAAAATACACCCAGGTCCTTAAGCAAGAAGGTCAGTGAGCTTTGTCTTCAAGTGACCCAAGTTCACTCCCAGCTCTGTGGCCTTGAGAAGCTTACTTACACTCTCAGCCCTGGTTTCCTCTGTTAAGTGCAGCTAATTCAACTGCCCAAATATGTATGGGAGAAATCATGAAAATGACATCTGTAAATCACAAACTGTATTGTGGGTGTATATGTTTCTTCTCTAGGCTGTATTCATGGTAAGAACTCAATAAATGTCTGCTGACAAGTTAGGGTATTCAGTTTAAGTAGAAAATCAAGTTTTAATTAAATTCTTACAGCACTGAATGGCTTCCCATACACACACCTAATCGAGCACCACCCCTACTCTCCTATTTTTAAAATGCAGCAGCTTCTGCACCAGGAGACCAGAAGTCCCCATTCCAACATAAATTCCCCCGTGAAACTTCTAGAATCATCAAAGTCTGTTTTCACCAAATGAGCTCTACACACTGAGTTTCTAAACAACCATAACAGACTGGCTGCTGGGGAAAGAAGGGGGTTAATATCAAGTCTTACAACACATCTTAAGGGTAATAAAAATAAAATGCTCTCCCTTGAACCACAATAGGCCAGCTGACCTCATTCTCTTCACACTATCATGAGTCAACAGAGCCGCTAAAAGTCAGATTTTAAAACATCTCATTCAAGCTGCAAATGGAACAAAGAACCTCTACTCTTTACAGCCTCCCCATCCTGTTTGACAGGTATAAAGGCACGTCTCCACGAAGGGGTTATCAGCTTTAACCTCAAAGGTAGGTAAAAAAATGAGTCAGAAAGGGCCAGAAGGCGCAAATCCATGTACTGTGTCATTACAGACGTTTTTCTTCAGAATGGGTTGCCCAGGCCTACACATAGCACCAGGGCCAGACGTACCCTCAGTATCCCATAGGCGTGTTCCACCAGAGGACCTGTGGTTGGCACGCTGTCCGCCCCCTCCACTCAGCTGCATGCAGGCAGGGCCAGTGTCTCACTCGTCCCCACCTGCTGCCTCACCCCGCACAGGGTCTGGGGACAGAAGGCAGCAGTGAATGCCTGTCCATTACGGAAATGCAGACCTATGGGAAGGTTTAACAGCCAGAAGGATGGCATGAGCGGGGAGAAGCCACAGCTTTAGGTTCTTACAATCTTTTAAATCAAATTTCAAATCACAAGGAACATGCAGACTGTGTAAAGTAAGAAAGGTGATGGACACAGGATGGGGCCTCTTTGGAAAAAGCCATGCAGGCTCCGAAATGGCTCTAAAAAGCTGGCCACAGGAAGGAGGTGTGTCTCACGTCAGAAATCCCTTTAAATGCCAGAGCGCCATGGCCATTCCAACTTTCCCAAAGCCAAACAACAACGGATGTGCCACGGAGCGACGGTTGTGTACTCAAGTCACTGGTCCCTCTTCCCAACCTTGGCAGAATGGCTCTTTGTGGAAAAAACAAGGTAGAATGAGACTGTGTGATTAAAAAAAGAAGAAAGAGAGAAAAGGGGAAGGAGGGAAGAAAGGAAGGAAGGAAGGAAGGAAGGGCGGGAGGCAGGGAGGGAAGAGATCTCTAAGAGTGGAGGGTTTCCTCAGTTGAAGTTACAGACTCATTTCTTGGTCCATCAGTCTGGATTACTGACTCTAAATTCCACCATCAGCTGCCATAATCTCACCCCAAGCAGAAGAAAGTGCCAAGTGAAGCAGTCTTGTAAAAACAGAAATGGCTTAGAATCACACAGACCTGGGTTTGAATCTGATCCCTGCTACCGACCTGCTCAGTGACTTCACCTCTCTGAGCTTAGTTTCTTCATCTGAAAACCTGGGGCATCCCATTTACCTCGTCCGTTAAGTGTAAGCACAGCACTGGCCCAAGGCCTGGCATGCAGAAGCATATGATCATTACTACCTATTTTTAAAAGCTCTGACAGAGGAAAACTGAGCAATTCAAAATCTAAATTAAAGGAGAAAAGCAACCACTTAAACCCAATGTGCAGATTTAGAAGGTCTGGCTTTCCCCAAGTATACACCTGATCATAAAGCACGCTTCTCTGTTGGCTCTCCCTGGCACACTCAGACGAGGTGCAGCCGAGGATGACATAAAGGCCCAAGCCTGGAAGTCAGGAGACCCAGACAGTTCTCCAGGGTCATCTATACCTCACCATGTGGCCCTGGCCCTTCGCTTCTTTGGAACTTCGTCTCCTTATCGAACACATTAAAGGGCTGAGTCTGGTTCTTCGGATTATTAAGATGGATTTAAAAGTCATTTTTGTCATGAACTGCAAATCCGCATCGTCCAGACGTGGGAAACGCCATCAAGAAGCAAAGTTTTCACATGACATATATTCAGGTTAATGATGATTCTGAATACCAAACCTTTATAGTTATTCCCAGGGACACTAGGGTTTGGCTGTGAACTATTCTCCATGTGTCTGTCCATCCATAACAGCTGTCCACATTAGGGCTTTCTCAATTATCAGTGTTTTACCACGAAAAGCACGTCTTCAGACCTTTATGTCAGGTACCCTGCCCCTGAACATGTGCACACACACAGGTCACTTTCATACAACCTGGTATTATAATATCAGTGGGTCCACCAGAACCATTCTTTGCATCTAATCAAGCAAGTTTCTGTAAATAACAACCAAGAAGGAAAGCTAATCCCAGCATGTATAGCCAAAGCAAATGACGTTGTTCTCATCGATTAATCCAAGCCCATTAAGACCCACTGTCTGCCTGGTGTCCACTCTGAATCCATCATTCATTCACTAATAGTGAGTGTCTGATAAGCAGCAGGTACCAGGGACCCAGGGATGAACAAAAGCAAATAGGCCTGTGCCCAGGTCCACAAGGAAGATGTAAGGAGTTGCTCTTAAGGCATTTCAACATCGACGGACACTCCGTTTCATTTTCCAGTGAATTACTGCAAAGGCACAAACATCCGCACTTCGCACTCTCACACCCTGCATTGAGCCTCACCTTCTTGCCCTTCACCAGCTAAATGCAGAAAATTCTTTATTTTTTTTAACTTAAGTATAATTGACCTACAACATTATGTTAGTTCCAGGTACACAACATAATGATTCGATATTAAAATGTACAAAATTCTGGGAGTGACCATCTTCTCACTTCTCCCAAGGATGATGCATTTAACTACTATCAGATAGACGCACAGGAGAGAAGTTAATCCATTAGAGACAATGGATGCCTTCAGGACCAAGGGCTCTATTGTGCAGGGAAACCCAGTTGGGAAGAATTATCATTTATCCACACACGTCTGGCTCTATAAGGGACTGTGAACTCCAGAAGACAACAGCAATACAGTATCTGGTACAGAATAGGGCTTTGGTAGAAATCTATCAAATGAACATGCTCGATGGAAACACATAAACCTGCAGACCTCTCTACAACTCACGCCACTCAAATCCTCAGTGATGCACTACTTGATGACAGGTACTAGGTGAGTGCTTCTTTTTCCTCTTGGAGAGGAGGGGCATCACAGAACCCACCAAGGGGAAAAATTATGTATCTTCTCAGGAAAATGAAAGTGCACATACACGGGATTGTGTGTATAATTTCAGGGGTTCACAGGCGCTCTCTGGAAGTCTGTGTCCCTCGGGTTAAGAACCCCTATGCTAGACTGTTAAAAATTAGACTTGGGACTTCCCTGGTGGTCCAGTGGTAAAGAATCCACCTTCCAATGCAGGGGACACGGGTTCAATCCCTAGTCAGGGAGCTAAGATCCCACATGCCATGGGGCAACTAAGCCTGCACGCCACAACTACTGAGCCCGTGCATCCTGGAGCCCCTGTGCCACAACTAGAGAGAAACCCACGCCACAGCTAAAGATAAGCCCACACACCACAACGAAGAGCCCGCAACGCAGTGAAAGATCCCGCATGCCTCAACGAAGATACCGCATGCTGCAACTAAGACCCAATGCGGCCAAAAAAAATAAAATTAAATAAATAAAATAATTTTAAAAATTAGACGTGAATTAATGTCAAGACCTAGCCGGCCAAGTCCTATTTATTTGGCGATAATAGGAAGAAAGGGGCCAGAAAGACCTGGGTTTCAACCCAGGTTTTATCATGCGCTAGATGTGTGAGGTCGAATAAGTCAAATCGCCTTTCTCAGCCTCAGTTTCCTCATCTGTGAAATGGGTTAACAACAGTTGTTGAGTCCATGTTAAAGTAATGATTAGATGAGCAAACACATGACGTGCTTGGCACAGTGCCCGGTACAAAATAAATGCTCCTAAATGGAAGCCATCACCACCCTCTCTAGTCTCCAGACCCCACACTTACCTCCCACTCCCATCTTCATCTCCATACAGAGCTGTATTAGTAACCCCCAGGGCATCTCAAAGAACAAGACAGAAAATAAGTGCCCCTAAGAATTCACCAGGTCACAAAACACAGCCCTAATGTTTTTCCCAAAATCAAATGCTTGGTTTTAACCTATGAAGGCCCTTCTGACAAGACAGTCAGCAGTCCCTTTTTGTGTAAATCCAGGTCAGCTGTCAGCACGCAATTGTTCTATTAGGCCAAGTCAATTTTTAGAGGCAGGCCTGTTAAGTTAACTTAAAATGGAGATGAAAAGAAAGTGATCAAATGCTAAACTGCAGAAACAAACTGACAGGGAAACAAGGCAGAGGAATTAGGTTCCTAAAATTATTGTCTCTGATACCCTTAGTTAACACTGGCTATTTAAGGACCTCACTCAGCCTTTCTAACCTACCACTCAGCTCTCCTCCCACCCCTCATGGCTAAAGGCACTGGCTTAGTTCTTTTTTTTTTTTTTAATAAATGTATTTATTTTTGGCTGCGTTGGCTCTTCATTGCTGTGTGCGGGCTTTCCCTAGCTGCAGCGAGCAGGGACTACCCTTCCTTGCAGTGCGCGGGAGTCTCATTGCAGTGGCTTCTCTTGTTGTGAAGCACGGGCTCTAGGCGCACGGGCTTCAGTAGCTGTAGCACGCAGGCTCAGTAGTTGTGGCTCGCGGGCTCTAGAGTGCAGGCTCAGTAGTTGTGGCGCACGGGCTTAGTTGCTCCGCAGCATGTGGGATCTTCACGAACCAGGGATCGAACCCGCGTCCCCTGCATTAGCAGGCAGATTCTTAACCACTACACCACCAGGGAAGTCCCACTGGCTTAGTTCTTAAATGTTCTCAGCAAGCTGTGCTTTCAAGACCATTCATCACTTAACCCAGGATCCAGAGAGGCCGATTTTAAAGTTACACAAAACCTACCAATCAGATGTCTTCTACAGATGAATTTCTCAAGCATTTCCAAATATCTGACTTCAAGAGGGGAAAAGATGCATTTCCACTTTGAAACAATCTTTCACCTCTATGCAAGTTTTCTTTGTTTGCTTAACCAATCCACATACCCTAGCCAGTGTTTAATTGGGCCTTTATTTAACATCACTAACCATGTGAGTTGAACAACCAAGTCTCAAAGTTTCAGATAAGGATCTCATTAATAGCAACAAATTGGTTCAAAGATGAAATATGTATCAATATGTCTAAGAACCCTTTAAAGTTCCACACTTCAGAACTATGGGAGAAGTGTAATTACTTCCTCCATCATTCACACTGTATGCTTGACACTTAAAAGCAAATGGGCTTTAATGCTGCATGAATAAATAAGATAATAAAAGTAATGAATAGCATTTCATAGCAACACATTGTTTTCACAACTTTCACAGAGGAAGATGTCAAAAAAAAATCTTTTTCCAGAGCACACTGATGACCTTGGGAAAGTTATTTAAGCCTAAAATGCACAAGGAGAGAACCAAGACTCCTGTGACTAATCCCAAGGTTCGAATCTCTCCCTCTCTCTCTCCCTCTCTCTCTCTCTCACTCACAGACACACACACAGACACACACACACACACACAGACACACACACACACACACACACACACACACACACACACACCCCTCCCTAAGCCTCCCCCTACTCCAATTCATGCAGATGAATGAACAGGTACTCTAATTAGGAGTATCTGGGCAAACCAGACTATGATAAGGTATCTACTCTATAAACATACACACACACATACTTCCATTGCATACAATACGGAGGGAAAAAAATCAGTGATACAAACCAATTTCCTATCTTAGAATTCTTAAAGGAGAGTCTCCCAAAACGGTTCTTTTCTCCCCTAAAGCATGAACAACAGGGCTGCGGAATCCCACGGGAAATAACAAAAGCAATCCTATAGGTGCTACTATTTACGTTTCGTTAAAGGAAAATGAACTCTGCTCTGAAGACCATAAAATATTAAATAGCAAGTTATGCAGAGTTTTTTCAAGATAGTAAATAGAAGGAGGCTTGAAAAGTTCAACAAGGGCACTTAGAAAACCTGATTAATCTGAAGCTGAACACCAATTTGTTTCTGGTACATTCTCATTTCTCACGAAAAATGTGACATTCCTTCTCAGCAGTCCTAAAACATCAGCTTTCCTTACAAAAACGTTCTTCAGGGCTGACGGGCCACACCAGTTCCTTCACTCAAGCGTATTCGAAGAAATAATAAAAGCATGCCAGCCTCTGTACACACACAGCCCTAGAAGCCACGCTGAGCTCCTTCTGTGCACACGGAGAGGTTCGGCAAGTAGGCCTCCCAACAAAGTTATCAAAGATATAGAGTGAGAACACCAAGAAATGACTATTCAGACAGCTCAGATAAACTCACCAGCATTACTGCAGTTATAAGGGAATTAAGGACACCTATTAGTGACTGCTTAACAGGTAAACTTATTAAATACCATTTAAGTCATTTTTCTTTACTTAGCAATTGTTGACTTTTTTTTTGGCGAGGCTAATGGACTACAAAGGAGTTAGATAAGCACTTCAAAAAGTTTTAAAAGAGAATAGATTCCTTCTGCCAAATTCACACATTATCTCTCCACTCACAAGGATAAAAGTTACAAATGGTGTGTTTAAACTGCTAATTTTGTATTAAATGGCGAACCCCAGATTATCTCCAAAGCATAGCACTACTCATAACGGATAGCTCGCCAGACAAACTACCAGGGAGAAAGAGTACAAGTTAAAAAACACTGCAGATAAAAATCGCAAACTTCAAAAGTCTCCTTCAAAAAGTGAAGTGCCACGTTAAAACATCTTTTCTCTTAGAAGGCTGTAAATCAAACATTTTCTATAGGCATCAGGCCACAGTGAAAGCCTCAAAGAGAAACAAGGAGTCACAACGAGTAAGCTTTAAGATTCAAACTGTGCTTGAAGGTTGCGAATGAAATGTGTAGGAATCTTCAGCAAACCATGGTCTCTAAATCTTATAAAGACCGTAATTATAACATTATCAAAACAAAAAAAGTCCAAAATCCTTTAACATATATGTAGTCACAGAACTCAAACAACATGTGTTTTCCCTTCTATTCAACCTGCAGAAGTTTAAGATAGGGATGTAAGGACACACCTCTAAGGGCCAAGCTGCAGGGCTCCCTGTCCTAACCACGCAGGCCTTTGAGTCTGCACCAGGAGAGGGGAAAGGAAAGGCTGCTTGCAGTTATTCCACTCGGTCCCCCTCTCTTCATTCATAAGTCATCCAAGAGTGAAGTGCAGAAGGCCCAAAGCTTAGAGCCCTGCAGCCAACCCTTCTCCCCCAAAAGGTTCAAAGACAAGCCAAACGTTTCAAATCGCCCCCATCCCAGGCACGCATATTAACCGCAGTAAGTGCGCTGGCTGTCTACTAACAAGTTGATAAAATCATAGCCCCGAAGCAGGAAGGCATCTACCCAGTTCACCATCTGCAGAGGCTTGGGCTCAGAGTTCCTCCTTGAAAGAGCGGGGTCAGCTTAAAGCTAGCTCTCCCTAGCCTTTGGAATGCACACCTCTTTCATCTGGAGCAAGGTGGAGGCCCTGTCAGTGAGCGACCCCGTCTCCCGATTTGCAGGCCCTCTGCAGAAGTCCTTGGCCGAGAAGCGGGCAGGCTGCCTCCCTCCCACCCTCTGTAATCTGAGGCACGCAGCGAGGGCTGCCTGCTTCGTCCACTCCAGGGCACCCGCGATCCCCACTCCTCGGCGGGCTCCCGCTGCTCTCCTCCTGCCGCTGCTTGTCCAGAGCCCCACAGGAGGGTCAGCGCCCAGGTGAGGCTGGCGGCAGGTTCCACGGGAGAACCTGATGTTGTGCAGCCCCTCAGACAAGGCTGGCTACTCCCCAAAAGAACATGCACGGGTGGGAAGGACAGCCTGCGACCTGGAACAAGCCAACCCATCCTTCATCACTTATCTTTCCGAAGTTGGCATTCAACAGGTAGTTCCCGGGACTTACACCTGAGGCAAACCGAAAGCCCCAACGGCCCGAGGCGGCTGCCCCAACGTGGGTGCCCGGACCCGGGGTCCCGCTCCCGCTCCCCGGACCCACAGGAGGCCGAGCCCCCACGTGCGCTCGCCCCCCGCAGCGGCGCCCTGGAGGCCGCGTCCCGCCCGCCAGCCAGGGAGGGATGCCGTGGGCCTCCTCGCTGCCCCTCCCGCCCGCCCGCCCGCCAGCCCGCGGCGGGGTCGGCGGGCGCAGCCCCCGGAGCCATCTTGTGGCGGCGGCGGCGCGGGGCCCGGGCGGCGGGCAGCTACCTGCACAATCTCGCCCTCCGCGCTGAGCGTGGCCCCGGCCCGCGAGAAGCGGCCCGTGAGGCCGGTGGTGTAGGTGGTGTAGTCGCCGCTCGGGCTCGACTCGAACAGCACCACCTCCACGAACGCCGTCTCCTTGGCCCGCGCCGTGCCGGGCCCCGCGGCCGCCAGCAACAGCCCGAGCAGCAGCGGCAGCGGCGGCGGCGGCGGCAGGCGGCGGCCGCGGGGGCAGCGGGGGCGGCGGCGGAGGCGGCGGCGGCGGCGGCCCGGGGCCCCTGGGCGCCCGCCCGAGCGCGGCCTCATGGTCCTGCGGCGGGAGGGCGCGGAGGGCGGGCGCGGCCGGGCATAGTCGCGGGCCGGCGGAGGACCGAGCGCGGGCGGACGCCTCACAGCCCCATCGCGGCGGCGGCGGCGGCGGCTTTGTGGGTCGCAGGCTCTGCTCGGCTCCCCCGGGCGTCGCGCTGCGGCCCTTTCATCTGCTCCACGTGAGGGGTTATCCCCGCCCCGGCAACGTCGTGACCCGCTCTCCCCTCCCTCTCAGCGCTCGACCGCCTCTGCAGCCGGGGGGAGAGGGAAGGCGGGGCGGGCGCGCCTGCGGCGGGGGCGGGGCCGGATGGCCGGGCACGCCCCCGTGTTAGCCCCGCCCCTCATCCCAGCCCCGCCTCTCGTCCGCAGCTGCGCTCCTCCCCTTGCTGTCGCACCGCCCACCGTCTCGCTCCGCCCCCTCATCCTCGCCCCGCCCCCACGCTCTAGCTCCACCCCTTGGGTCGAGCTCCGCCCCCACCGCGCTCCGCCCTCCGCGGCAGACATTTCTCCTCGCGGTTGCTGAAGTTCGGCGGGAATGGGCACCGTATTCTGCTCTGGGCCGATGTGCGTCCTCTATGGAGACCCCACGCCTCCTGCTCCCATGCAAGATTTAGATTCTTGTCCTTCCCGGCTCCCCCGCCCCAATCTGCAGTTCCTGGGAGCGGAGCCACTGCACCTGGTCCTCCACCCCCACCCCCACCCCCACCCCCAGGATCGAAAGGGAACGACTCCGGCGGTCTGGGGAGGTGTGCCGCTGGGCCATGACGGGGCGTGTCCGGTTCTTGCACTGGTGTCGCTTAGACAGCTACTCTCAACTGTGTGTGTAGGAGGGGGGCGGGGGTGAGAAAGCCATTAAGTCATTTGGACTCTGATGGAAATAATCTGTCTGCAACCCCAGAGGCTGTAACTGAAACATCCCCCTCGATAGAAGTTCTGAAACTTTGTCTCCTGTGCAGGAGTCCAGAGGATTCCAACACCATCGCACTTTATGCGCAGAGGATAGATGCTAAATTATCATACCTAAGACACGTGCTCTAGGGCCCAGGGTTTCCCAGTCACCCAAAAGATAAACTTTGAATTCTCTTTGGAATATGCCTTTTCCTTCCTCATCTATTCCTCTCTGAGAATCGAACCTTCTTTCAAAATCCAGATTCAATTCCCATTTCCTCTGTGGAGTCTTCCCTGTATGACCAGAATGACTTTGTTCAGATATTTGCAAATAGTTGGTTAAGATGATCTGCTTCTACTTGCTACCACACCCAAAATATTAAAAAGAAAACTCATTGTGAATTGTCTTGGGTAAACAACTTACCAAGGTTACAATTTAAAGTAGAAAAAATGTGGAATAGAAAATACACTTGAAAAAACTCCACAGGTCTGTGTTGCTGCATTTGGACCACCCAGAGCTACTGCTCAGGAGGGAGGCACCTGGAAAAGCAGGGTTTTGAGTATCGTGGCTTTTTAGTTTCTCCAGAACCAAGCCTAACCAGTGCTGACTGGACTGGGCAACATCAGTCCTGACAATGGGCTCCCTCTACATGGCACAGTCCAGTCCTTAACAGGGAGGTCCATCGCTACAGCCCATCCGTGACACGCTGCAATATTTAAAATTCAAGGTCACCATCAACTGATGAATGGATAAACAAAATGTGGTATATCCATACAATGGCATATTATTCTTCAAGGAATGAAGTACTGATGCATGCTGCAACATGGATGAACCTTGAAAACATGCTGAGTGAAAGAATCCAATCACAAAGGACCACATAGTACATGATTCCATTTATATGAAATGTCCAAATTAGGCAAATCTACAGAGACAGAAAGTAGATTAGTGGTTGCCAGGGACCGGGAGGAGGCAGGAATGGGTAGTGGCTGCTAATGGGTTTCTTCTGGGGGTGATGAAAATGTTCCAGAATTAGATAATGGTGATGGTTGCACAACTCTGTAAATACACTAAAAACTACTGAATTGTACACTTTAAAAGGATGAGTTTAATGGTATGAGCATTATATCTCAGTACAGTTGTTCAACAAATACAAAGTCATTAGTGGTCTTTTTCATGCAAACATACACATAACATACAAGATACTGTGTAAGGATATTCTGTGTTCTTTGAAGTCTTAGTTCAAATCTCACACCCTCAGCAAAAACAGCAGTATGCCCCCTGTCCCCCCAATCCCAACCTCCTTTGGCCTGTTCATCCCCCCACCCCATAGCATTTATCACCTCCTCACATACTAAATAACTTGCTTGTTTATTTTTGTCTCTCCTCCATGCGCATAAACACACATGCTGGAGAACAAACTCTATAATGGCAAGGATCTTGTCTTGTTCACTGACTTAGGCTGAGGCTGCCTGGCCCAGAGTCCACACTCAATTATAAATATTTGTTGCATGAATTAATGACTAAATGAATGAGTGATAAGCTCATTGTTGTGTAACCCTCTCATTTTGCAGGCATTTGGGGCAGCTTGTTAACAGCTGTTTAGGAGCACTGGGCTTCATGGAACCAAAATAAACTCTGAACATGGAGAAGAGCAACAGTCTTTCCCTCAGGGACTGTGATGAAAACCCAGTAAAGGGTCAAAAAAGAAACCGGTTTAGATTTTTTAAAATCTGCTTGAAGAAAGGTACAGTTAATAAGACACAGGTCATCAACACAGAGGTAATATTATTCATCTCAACAGTGTAAAGCTGTTTAGAAATGGAGGTGTTTGCTGAGTAATGAAATGTCACCAAAATCTGCTGGGCAGTAAGGGAAGATAGAAGATAACTTCAGATAAGAGGGAAGGCACATAGGCCAGGAGCAAGGGCTGGATCAGCGAGCTGGATCAAGTGATAGGAGTGAAGAGAAGCAATGCACATTCACTATCCTTCAAGGCACATCCCTAATCATCCCGAGTATAACTTGCCTTGCTCCTTTCTCTACTTATCAGACACAGCTCAGATGAAAATAACGGAGAACAGGTGCATCAGCATCAGTTAAAGCTGCCAGCCAGACCTTGAACAAATCTCACTGACTTAGGCCAGAAACCACACAAAGCTTCAGGAAATTTTCTGCCATCAAAGTTCTATTTACATGACCAAATAGCGAAGTTTGGGGATTTCAGATCCATAAAACATATGCTTTAGTACCTAAAGAGACTGTATCTGTTATAGAGAACAGACTTGTGGTTGCCAGGGGGGAGGTGGGGAGGGGAGGGAAGGAATGGGAATTTGGGATTAGCAGAGGCAAACTATTATATATGGGCTGGATAAACAACAAGGTCCTACTGTAGAGCACAGATAACTATATTCAATATCCTGTGACAAACCATAATAGAAAAGAATATGAAAAAGAATATATATATGTATATATTACTGAGTCACTTTGCTGTACAGAAGAAATTAACGCAACATTGTAAATCAACTATGCTTCAATAAAATTTTTAAAAAACAGAGAGAGACTGTATCTGCTTAAATCAAAACAGACATGGATATTCACAGCAGTATTGTCTCCTCTCCCCCTAACCCCAAGCCTTGGGGTGCGGGATCTTAGTTCAACAACCAGGGACCAGGAATCAAACCCACGTCCCCTGCAGTGGAAGAGTGGAAGCACAGAGTCTTAACCACTGAACCACCAGGGAAGTCCCACAGCCGTAATACTTTTAATAATAAAAGACAGGAAACAGTCTAAATGCTTATCAATAGGGGATTAGTTAAATAAATTCTTTTATGATACATCCATTTATTATATCATGGAACACATATTAAATAGTCATTAAAAACAATGAAGAAGCGTTCTATGAACTTACATAGAATGATCTCCAATATATATTGCCCAGTGAAGAAGATGTGCATATGGTTATTCTACAGTGGAGGGGGGTGGTGAGGAGGCAACAGATACATGAGGTATGAACTTGCAAACATGAACAATGTGTGGAAGAAGCTGTAAGAAATGAATAAATGGTTGCCTCTGGAGGCATCTGGGTGACTGGGAGGCAGGGAAAGGAAGGAGACGTACTCTTCCCTGTATACCCTTTGAATGTATTGAATTTGTTCCCTGCACATATATTACCTATTCAAAGGTAATAAAATAAAATAGAGCAACCAACCCGCTAAGTCAACAGATAACATTCATTTTCCATATGCAAACATATTCATTCAATAAACCTTATTTTTAAAAAATTTTTTTGAAAGTCTTTACTGAATTTGTTAAAATATTGCTTCTGTTTTATGTTTTGGCTTTTGGCCGCAAGACATGTGGGATCTTAGCTCCCTGACCAGGGATCTAATTTGTACCCCCTGCACTGGAAGGGCGAAGTCTTAACCACTGGACCACCAGGGAAGTCCCCTCAAAAAAACTATATTGAACACCTTCTACGTGCCACTGGAATATGAAATGGGATTGGCCTACAGTTATGGAAGGTGTTAGCATTAGTGGAATCTAGGTAATGAGAACATGGGACCTCTCTGTACTATTTTTGTAACTTCTTCTTCTAGTTATTTACAAGTAAAAATTAAAATTTTAATAATGGATTGGCCATGGGACTTCCCTGGTGGTCCAGTGATTAAGCCTTCACCTTCCAGTGCAGGGGGTGCACTGGTCAGGGAGATAAGATCCCTGGTCAGGGAGATAAGATCCCACATGCATCGTGGCCAAAAAAGCAAAACATAAAACAGAAGCAATATTTTAACAAATTCAATAAAACTTAAAAAATGGTCCACATCAAAAAAAATCTTTTAAAAAATCAATTGGCAAGTCCCAGTATTCAAGTAGCTTCCTTCCTTTTTCCTTCCTTCCTTTCTTCTCTCCTTCCATCCTTCTGCAAACATTGATATCTCTATGGGGCAGTTAGAGAAGTCATAAAAGATTACAATAAAGTCTACTTTATTTTACAAAGTAATTTTAAGAGTTTGAATCTCATCTTGTTTCTTTAAGGCGATTCAAACTTAAGACATGCTAGCATTCTTCCACAGTATTTATATCTATTTCTGGAAACTTTAATTTATTGTATTTAAAGATCATATAATTCTCTTGAAAGGTACAATAGATGTTACACGGACAAGTAGCGGCAGTTCTTTCAAAACTCTTACAAGTGTCTCTTCCGCCTTTGAAGTATACCATCAATCTATGTCTACTTTGAGCCTTGAGGCAGAAGGCCAATCTGGGCCCGATTCATCAGTGGTTTAAACCCTGCTTCAACCTGTCCCTGATTTGCAATGGCCACCCAACCAGGAGTCACAAACTCAAACAATGCTCCAGGGGCCAGGCAGGGAATGTGACTGAGTGAGGTGGGCCAGGTGTAAGCAAAAATAACCAGCAAGTAAGAAGGTAAATGGCAAAGGGGCCTCAGGCAGGAACACCCTTGGGAGTGGTGGCCTGGGAACGCACGGCCGGTCCAGAGGGCCACTCCCGAGCATCATTGCTCTGGGGAACATGGGCCCAGGTTCACAGATCTTCCAAGTTGTTCAAAACAAGCAAAATTCCAAATGTATTTGTAGTGTCTCCTGGTTTTAAAATGTTTACAATAGATTTAAAATATTTATATTGCTGTGTGGGGCCAAATAAACACACCTACAGGTCCAAAAAGCAACACATTTTGTGCCCAAAAGACACAGACCAGTGACAAAGCAAATGCTGATTGGACCAGGTCGTAAAACTGTTGCTTCTAGGCTGCTAAGTTAGAGGAAAAGGAAGAAACCCTAATATCTGAGAAGTATAAATGCTGCACTATATAAAGGAGATAGCTGTATGTGTGGGCTGCACCTCTGACAACAGGAGGAGCCTATCTTCAGGATGTAATATTCAATTGAGGTGGAAATGTAATCACATACCTACTTGACAAAGAAAGGCTGATAGTAGATAAGGGGGTCATTGGAGCTTTGAAAGATAGATGAGTCAGGTGGCTTTAACACTGATTATACCTCTATTTGAAGGTAAAAAGGGATTGAGTGAAAACACTAGAAGAAAGTAAAGGCCAATCACTTGCTTTTCTCCAACTGTGTGGGACAAAGTGGCTTAGAACAGAGGTGAGTCAATAAGAGAGAAGAGGGATTTGGGGTGAGAATGCAGAAATGCACACTCCATTCATCCTGGCTGGAAAGCCCCATCAGCTTGCAGAGAAGTGGTAATGAACAGGAATTGTTGACTCAGCATCTCTTCCTGTGGGTACCCACCTCTTCCTGGCCCATACCATCTCTCTGCGGCTGTCAAACACAGGACTCAGCTCCCCAGCTTAGGTGGGCATGTGGCCCAGAATGGCCAGAGTACTCCACTCCTCTAGCTACAGTGATTGGTTCAGAGGTAGGCATGTGACCAAAGCAGGGGCAACCAGAGTCTTCCCTAAAATTTGATCTTTTTGGAAACTGAGGGAGAGAAGGTCTGTCTTCCCCCATGGGATCTCAAACCCTAAGGATTATGTAAATTTAAGGTATTTGTGGCTATTTTCCCTAACCACAGAGAAGATGCTGCTACTGTAGGAGAAGAAGGAGAAGCAGAGGCAAGCTGAGATGAGACAAACAAGAATACGAAGGGTACTGGCTGCATCCTTTGATCCCCTGGATCCATCCCTATGACAAAAGACTCATAGGATTTCCCTGGAGGTCCAGTGGGTAAGACTCCGCACTCCCAATGCAGGGGGCCTGGGTTCGATCCTTGGTCAGGGAACTAGATCCCACATGCATGCCGCAACTAAGAGTCCGCATGCTGCAACTAAAAAAAAAATCCTACGTACCACAACTAAGACCCAGTGCAGCCAAAATAAATAAATATATACTTTTTACATCTTTATTGGAGTATAATTGTTTTACAATGGTGTGTTAGTTTCTGCTTTATACCAAAGTGAATCAGTTATACATATGCATATGTTCCCATATCTCTTCCCTCTTGAGGTTCCTTCCTATCCACCCTCCCTATCCCACCCCTCTAGGTGGTCACAAAGCACCGAGCTGATCTCCCTGTGCTATGCGGCTATTTCCCACTAGCTATCTGTTTTACGTTTGGTAGTGTATATATGTCCATGCCACTCTCTCACTTTGTCACAGCTTACCCTTCCCCCTCCCCATATCCTCAAGTTCATTCTCTAGTAGGTCTGTGTCTTTATTCCTGTCTTACCCCTAGGTTCTTCATGACTTTTTTTTCTTAGATTCCATGTATATGTGTTAGCATACGGTATTTGTCTTTCTCTTTCTGACTTACTTCACTCTGTATGACAGACTCTAGGTCCATCCACCTCATCACAAATAGCTCAATTTCATTTCATTTTATGGCTGAGTAATATCCCATTGTATATATGTGCCACATCTTCTTTATCCATTCATCCGATGATGGACACTTAGGTTGTTTCCATCTCCGGGCTATTGTAAATAGAGCTGCAGTGAACATTTTGGTACATGACTCTTTTTGAATTATGGTTTTCTCAGGGTATATGCCCAGTAGTGGGATTGCTGGGTCATATGGTAGTTCTATTTGTAGTTTTTTAAGGAACCTCCATACTGTTCTCCATAGTGGCTGTACCACTTCACATTCCCACCAGCAATGCAAGAGTGTTCCCTTTTCTCCACACCCTCTCCAGCATCTATTGTTTGTAGATTTTTTGATGATGGCCATTCTGACTGGTGTGAGATGATATCTCATTGTAGTTTTGATTTGCATTTCTCTAATGATTAATGATGTTGAGCATTCTTTCATATGTTTGTTGGCACTCTGTACATCTTCTTTGGAGAAATGTCTATTTAGGTCTTCTGCCCATTTTTGGATTGGGTTGTTTGTTTTTTTGTTATTGAGCTGCATGAGCTGCTTATAAATTTTGGAGATTAATCCTTTGTCAGTTGCTTCATTAGCAAATATTTTCTCCCATTCTGAGGGTTGCCTTTTGGTCTTGTTTATAGTTTCCTTTGCTGTGCAAAGGCTTTGAAGTTTCATTAGGTTCCATTTGTTTATTTTTGGTTTTATTTCCATTTCTCTAGGAGGTGGGTCAAAAAGTATCTTGCTGTGATTTATGTCATAAGTGTTCTGCCTATGTTTTCCTCTAAGAGTTTGATAGTTTCTGGCCTTACATTTAGGTCTTTAATCCATTTTGAGCTTATTTTTGTGTATGGTGTTAGGGAGTGTTCTAATCTCATACTTTTACATGTACCTGTCCAGTTTTCCCAGCACCACTTATTGAAGAGGCTGTCCTTTCACCACTGTACGTTCCTGCCTCCTTTATCAAAGATAAGGTGACCATATGTGTGTAGGTTTATCTCTGGGCTTTCTATTCTGTTCCATTGATCTATCTTTCTGTTTTTGTGCCAGTACCATACTGTCTTGATTACTGTAGCTTTGTAGTATAGTCTGAAGTCAGGGAGCCTGATTCCTCCAGCTCCGTTTT
Organism: Grampus griseus; assembly: GCF_964374135.1. Taxonomy (NCBI): domain Eukaryota; kingdom Metazoa; phylum Chordata; class Mammalia; order Artiodactyla; family Delphinidae; genus Grampus; species Grampus griseus. The sequence goes on along the minus strand of NC_139006.1, from coordinate 21,772,596 downwards.
TCATTCTCAAGATTGCTTTGGCTATTCGGGGTCTTTTGTTTTTCCATACAAATTGTGAAATTTTTTGTTCTAGTTCTCTGAAAATGCCAGTGGTAGTTTGATAGGGATTGCATTGAATCTGTAGATTGCTTTGGGTAGTAGAGTCATTTTCACAATGTTGATTCTTCCAATCCAAGAACATGGTATATCTCTCCATCTATTTGTAACATCTCTAATTTCTTTCATCAGTGTCTTATAATTTTCTGCATACAGGTCTTTTGTCTCCTTAGGTAGGTTTATTCCTAGATATTTTATTCTTTTTGTTGCAATGGTAAATGGGAGTGTTTTCTTGATTTCACTTTCAGATTTTTCATCATTAGTGTATAGGAATGCCAGAGATTTCTGTGCATTAATTTTGTATCCTGCTACTTTACCAAATTCATTGATTAGCTCTAGTAGTTTTCTGGTAGTAAATAAATAAATATTAAAAAAAAAAAAGACTCATGTCAAATACAACAGTAAAAAAGGTGCCTAGTTCAATGATAGTTGCAGCAGCAGCAATAGGAAGTAAACACACACACACACACACACACACACACAAAGAAACTCTGAGATTGAGGTAGATCGAGAAACCCACATTTTGCTAAAAGCAATTGAGTCAATCAGTTTCATCTTGAGAGCTCTAGTATCTATCACGCCCCCCAAATTTTTGCAAGTCGAGAAAAATGAAAGAATTCCAAAACAAAAGATCTAAAATAAAGAAGTATTCAATATATTAACTGAGTGGATGAATGAATGAATGAATGAATGAGTACATACTCAGACTAGAGTTCCTTGTCATTTCAATTTGAGAAAACTTGGAGGAAATAGCTCACTACATAGAAAACAACAAAACTGTAATCTCCAAAATGTGACATGGAATTCAGAGAGGCCTCACATTTTACTGCTCAAAGGCACCTTAGAAATCATATAAGTGTTGTTTGTTTGACAGATAAGAAAACCAAGACCTAGAACCCACAACAAGCTAATAGATGGACGCAAATTATAGAGTACAGCTTTCCCCAGCCTTCGACATCTCCTCATTTATGTACAAGTGCTGTCTGGCAACAATTAAACACTGGGCACAGAAGTGCTGTGGAAGAGAGAAGTCCCACACTTCTGCTTTATTTGTTTGTGTGTTTGGGGCACTGGCTTGCAGCAGTGCCACCTTCTCCTGCCCTGGTCAGCTGGAGCCTTGAGGGCTGAGGCTGCTGCAGCCTGCCCCAAACACACAAACAAATAAAGAGAAGTGTGGGACTTCTCTCTTCACAGCACTTCTGCCTTTCATACTTATTCCTGCCTCTGGGCATCTTTCCTGTTTTCATCTTAGATAGAAGGAAGAAGAGAAAAATCAAGAAACAGCAACCTGAAATGAATTTCTCATTATTGAATGAGAAAGAGGTTTAAAAGATGCCAAAGAACTGGACTCCCCTGGTGGTCCAGCGGTTAAGACTCCATGCTCCCAGCGCAGGGGGCCCGGGTTTGATCCCTGGTCAGGGAACTAGATCCCACATGCCACAACTAAGACCCGGTGCAGCCAAATAAATAAATATATTTTTAAAAAAAGATACCAAAGAATTGATGATGCAGAGTGGGAACTGGGGCAACCCCTTTAGGAGACAATCTGGCAAAATCTATCAGAATTTAACATTCATTTGCCCTTTGGATCAAACAAGCCCACTAGTGTAAACTTATTCTACAGATTCCCTTACACTTGCTGTAAAGATTTATTTATAAGGATGTTCACTGTAGCACTGTTCATAGAAGCCAAAGAGTGCAAACAACCTGTGTTCACCAATAGAGCGCAAGTTATGGACAAATGATAAGGTAGACAAGATTTGCTTCAAAATAATGCACTGGGGGAGGGAGCAGGGCTGGGGTACAAATGAAACAAGATTGGCCAGATGATGGTAATTACTGAAGCAGGGTGTTGGATACATGGAACTCCCTTTTGCTGTTCTCTTGTATATGTTTGAAATTTTCCATGATAAAAATTTTTAAGTATTTAAATTATGACATGTCCATTAACAGAATATTCTGTATAGGTTAAAAATTATATAGGATGTGCTATATGCACTGATACAGCAAGAGTTCCGAGACATATTGTTACATACAAAATACAGTGTACATTATAACATACACAGTATTTTCCCAATTTATTTTTCTCTCTGGTCCTCAGGTATATAGAATTAAATTAGCCTTGGCACACACATTATTGGTCCATACATGGCCCACTTTTATTTAGTTAGCTAATTAGTTTTAATAATAGAATACCACCCATGATCCCACTGAATTTCATTTTGGATGAAATGAAAACTAGGACCTTGAAAATAACCTATAGGCTATTGTATAATGTGACATGAATTATGTTAAGAGAAGCATTACTCACAAGAGCAAAAACTTGGGAGATAGCCCAAATGCACATCAACATAAGAACGAAATGAATAAATTCTGACATATCTATGCAATGAAATATTATACCAGTCAAAACAAGTAAACTTCAACGACTTAGAACAATATGGATGAATATTAGCAATATAATATTAAGTGAAAAAAAGATCCGCAAAGATTATATTCATTGTGATATCCTTTTATAAAGTTAAAAGTAACTGATTTGGGAAAAAACTCAGCATTATATATTAATGCAATTAAAGTATATAAAAGGAAAGCCAGGGATTCAAGATGAATAACTCAATGGGGGAAGGCAGGGTCATGAGATGGAGGTATCTTATGGTTAGATATCCATTTCTGTAAAACAAACAAACATATATGTATGTATACATTTTTTTTCCCCTGGAATGTACAGAAGAAACTGTTATTCAGAATTGTTTGAATAAAGGAAAAAATTGTAAGTCTGGGATGGGAGAGAGACTAAACATAATCCTTTCTCTTATAACAGAAATCCAACTCAAACAGGCTTAAGCAAAAAAAAAAAAAAAAAAAAAAAAGTGGGGGGTGGATTTAATGATTCACATAACCGCAAGGTCCAGAGATAATTTTGGTTTCAGACACAGCTGAGTTCAGGGGCTCAAAGGATGTTATCAAGCACCTTCTTCCTCCAGCTCTTAGCTCTGCTTTCTTCTATGACGTCATTTTTCTCGGTTTCTACTCAGCAACCCCTTCCAGGGGGCTGTCTTCCAGGCTCACATCATCCACGTTGCCAACACTCCCAGGGAAGGCAGAGCTTCTTTACTCTCGTTTCCACCCCGTCATAACTTGACTCTCATTGGCCAGAGCTGGTTTACGTACACCACAGTGAACCAATCACTATGGCCAGGGGGATGGACTATGCTGATTGACTAGGCCTGGCTCAAGGTGTTCTTTGGACCTGGAGAAGAGGGTCAGTCCCTTCCAGCCACAGGGACTGAGATTGACTGATGACTGGAGGGGGAATGGATGCTGGGCAGGCAAAACCCACAAAAGCAAAACTAGATGCCATAGTCACCTCCTCCTTCCCCGGCTCCCTACCCCTGCATGGACAGGTGTTCCTCCCCTGTTCTCCTGGCACCTTAAGCAGATCCCTTTTAGAATTTCGATCACATTGACAACATTCCTCCATTTGTGTGCCTGTTTCCTCCTACTGGACCGTTTAATTCCTTGAGGACAACGACTATGCCTTTCACTTAGGCAGTAATTCCTGCCAAAATGCCTTACATACAGTTGGCACATTATAAATATTTGCTAAATGAATGAATAGCTTCAGTCTATGCTAAAATAAAGTCCTGACATTCAAACCAACCTGCCTCTTCTGCACCTTCCACAGCCTATAGGTCAGCAACCATCTCTAAGCCTTCATCCTGCTACTCCCTTGGCCTGATTGCCCTCCCTCCACACCCAAAGGGTTCACAATGGAGGGATCTGGAAAGGTTGGCCAACCAGTTTTCTGACAACAAGACCTTGCAGTTGAAATTTCTCTAATATAAACCTCTTGACTAGTCTGCTCAACTTCTCATCTCCACTTTTCTTTCTTTTTTTATAAGGTATTATTATTATTTTAAATTATTTATCTATTTATTTGGCTGATTTGCATCTTAGTTGTGGCAGGCGGGATGCTTGTTGCATCGTGCAGGTTCTTTGTTACAGCGCACGGGCTTCTCTCTAGTTGTGGCGCAGGCTCCAGAGCCCGCGGGCTCAGTAGTTGTGGCATGCAGGCTTAGTTGACCCACGGCACGTGGGATCTTAGTTCCCCGACCAGGGATCGAATCCACGTCCTCCGCATTGGAAGGCAGACTCCTAACCACTGAATCACCAGGGAAGTCCCTCATCTCCACTTAAAGTTAATCCACACTCACTTGAGACTGTTTGAACAAAAGCACCCTCTCTTGCAATAGCTGGTTCTCTGACTGAAGAAGTCAGGACCAGGTGCTAGTGAGTTGATGGGCAGTGTTGGAGCCGGGAGGGCTGGGGAGGCTGTTTCCTACCATGTGAGATGATAAGAGCAACTCCTGTTTGTTGAGCATTTATTATGTGCCAGGCTTTGTGCCAAGGGCTTTGCACGTGTTATCACCTTTGATCCCTCCATGGGAAGCACAGCAACCCCATTTAGTGGTGGGGAAGTGGCATGTGTGCCTGAGGTCGCAGAGGTAATAAATGGTGAGGCTAGGATTGGACCCAGCTCTGATGCTATCACCCTTGCTCTTAACCCAAAAATAGAGGGAGGAATAAAATTAATGTTCAGTTAGAAGTAGAGTTGGGAGACTATGTAATCCCAGAAAAAGAGAGAGAAGGGGTCAGTGGCCTCCTGGTCTCCTGATGGCTTTGCTAGTCCTGGCCCCTGTCCTTTTTTTTTTTTTTTTTTAACAAGTTACATATATCATTACAGAGTCTTGTGGGAAGTTCATAAGCCATTTTTAAAAATTTGTTTATTTATTTATTTTTGGCTGTGTTGGGCCTTCGTTGCTACGCACGGGCTTACTCTAATTGTGGCGAACAGGGCTACTCTTTGTTGCGGTGCACGGGCTTCTCATTGCGGTGGCTTCTCTTATTGCGGAGCATGGGCTCTAGGCGCACAGGCTTCAGTAGTTGCAGCATGCAGGCTCAGTAGTTGTGGCACACGGGCTTAGTTGTACCATGGCATGTGGGATCTTCCTGGACCAGGGATCGAACCCGTGTCCCCTGCATTGGCAGGCGGATTCTCAACCACTGCGCCACCAGGGAAGTCCTGGCCCCTGTCTTTTAAGAGGCCCAGCTATGCTTGTTACCCTTAACGTCCTAAACACACCCTGAACCTTAATTCATTCCCCTTTTTGCTAAAGCCAGCTCTGTTGTTTTCCCCACCACTGATAAGCTGTGTGACCGGGCCAAGTTCTCTCCCTCTCTGGGCTTGGTTTTCCTGGTCTGTGAAATGTAGGCAGTCCTCACCCTACCTCAGAGGGTCGGCATGAGGATTAGATGAGATCATCATGGATTGTGGAGGGCACGGTGATGGCATACCCATGGTGGCACATGGCTACCTGTGATGGCTGCGAGCTCTGGTACCCCCAGCTCCGAGCTGAGGGCAGATTCTGATTTTCCATGCCTCTGTCCACACAGCACCTGCACTGTGACTCCTTTGTAGAGAAGTTGCTCAGAAAATGCTCCCACCAGCCTGTGGGAACCTTGAGTGGCAGTCTCTCCTGATAAGTGGGACTTCTTAATGTCCAGGCGGCTCTCACGTCCTCGTGCTGGAGTGGCCTACGCTCCTGTCTGTTTCTTCAGTGAGTTAATGATTTACCTCCAGTGTTTAATTTTGTTTAAACAGACATGACCCTGTTGGTGCCCAAGGCTCTGTCTCCACCAAAGTGGCCCAGGGATCAAAGAAGCTCAAAGACACAGCAAGCCTCCCTCTGCCCCATCCTGGAATTGTCCTTTAGTCTGCAAGCATCCACCTCTGCACTGCTGCCCCCGGACCTTACCTATTCTGCCGTTAATTACGCACTGGTTAGCCCTTAGCCTGTCTTTGAGACTCGTCTGCTGCTCTCCGGCCCACTGTGGTGGCTGAAGTGTCCACTCCCTCACTGCCCCATGCCCCTTGGGCCTCCCTGGGGTCCCTCCTGCCTCTCTCCTCTGTAGGTGAGGTATCTCAAGGGGTCTGGAGTGGATTCATTCATTTCACTGGGGACACTGGGAGCCAAGGTTCCTTCCATTGTGGCCCTGTCACTTACATCCTCTCCCTGGCCGCTGTGCCCTCTTCCTAGAAGTGAGGGAGTGGACTTCCTCCTGGCTGAGAGTTTGGACGGGCTGCATCCTGCTGCCCACCTCATCTTCTCCAGCCCTCCAGCCTGGGCTCCCCATCCATCAGCGCCCCCCACTCCAGCTACCCACCCGTATGAGTCTTCTAGGGCTGCCGGAACAGATTCCCACAAACTTGGGGGCTTACCACAACAGAAATATAGTCTCTCACAGTTCTGGAGGCCAGAAGTCTGAAATCAAGGTGTCCCCAGGACTATGCTCCCTCCAAAGACTCTTGGGAGAGGATCCTTCCTTGGCTCTCCCAGCTTCTGGTGGCTGCCTGAGTTCCTGGGCTTGTGGCTGCTTCACTCCAACTCTGCCTCCATCTTTACACAGCCTTCTTCTTCTCTCTGTGTGGCTTTTTGTCTTCTGTCTCTTATGAGGACACTTGACATTGGATTTAGGGTCTACTAGGTAATCCAGGATGATCCCATCTTGAGATCTTTAACATTATTACATTTGCACAGACACTTTTTCCAAATAAGATCATAGTTACGGATTCTGGGTAGATGTATCTTTTGCGGGGGGGCACCATTCAACCCACCACAACTAATATTAACTGAGACCAGAAGAATATGGACATGCTAGGTAATGAGAACAAAACCAGTGAAGGCCCGAGGTAATAGAGAGCCTGGTCCATGTGGCTGGAGCACAGAATGGTGAGAGGTGAGGAGGGAACTTTGCGGGGGGAGTATGTGCAAGACCTTGCAGACTGAAGCAAGGAAACTGGGGCCTCTCCTCATGGCATGGAGAACCACGGAAGGGTTTTAAGTAGCGGAATGACATTAGCCAATTGTCATTGATTATTGAACATCTGGTGAACAGACAACTTGTTATCCAAATAGAAAAATGAGGGGAGGGAATCCCTGCATCACAACATCCCCAAAAATCAATTCCAAGAAGATTAAATTGCTCAACTTAAAAAGCAAGACTTCAAAAGGCAAATATTGTTTTGACTCTGGAGTAGGAAAATATATCTTAAACAAGTCACACCATAAAGGAAAAGAGAGACAAATTAAACTTTAAATCTTCTGTTCAACAAAAGACATCATTAAAAAGGGAAAACACAAACAACAGATGGGAAGATTTTTGCAATACGTAATCAACAAAATATCGGTATCAGGAAGACCTAAAGAGCATCTATGAACAAATAGGCTAAAGATAAGCAACCAATAGAAAAGTGGGCACAACACCATCAGGCAAGCCACAGAATAGGCAATGTGAACAGCCAATAAATGTGTGAAGAAACTCACTGATGAAAAGGGAAGCGCAAATTAAAACCATGGTTAGATCCATTTCACGGCCATCAGTTGGCAAAAGTTAGAAAGGCTGACAATACCAAGTGTCGGTAGTGACGTGCAACCACAGAAACTCACACCGCTGGGAGCGTGTAAGTTGGCACGGTGGGTTTGGAGAGTAATTTCATAGTATCTGGTAAAGCGAAAGATGTGTTGCCCCAAACCACCTCTCACTCACATGCCTACATGCATATATATGCAAAAAGTCGTGCTCATGCACACAAGGAGGTGAGTCAAAATGCTCAGAGAGCATTGTTTGTAATAGCAAAAAATTGGGGAGAAAATGACTATTAACAGAAGAATGGATAGATGTGGTTCATTCACCATGAAACAGCATAGAGCAGGGGAAGTGAATGGACTAAGCTACATGCCTCAACTTGGTTGTTTCATAAATGCTAAATAAAAAGGTGAAGACACACTGCATGATTTCATTTAAATAAGCTGTACAAACATGCAAAACAATACTACTTTTTGGTAGGGCATACATATAGGTGTAATATAGTTATAAAGAAATACACGGGAATAATAGACATCAGGCTTGGGATAGGGTTCACGTGGGGGAGAAGTGAACGGGAAGGGACGCAGAGGGAATCCTGCAGCTTGGAGAATGTTTTATTCCTTGAGCCATGTGGTGGAAACACAGGTGTTTATTGTATCACCCTTTATATATTTTGGCACATCAAATATTACATACTTTTAAAAGAGGTGATACCAAAGAAATAGATAAATGGCCAACAAGGTCATGAAACGATTCTCAATGTCTTTAAGCCATCAGAGAAATCCAAATCAAAACCACAGTGAGATACTACTTCACAGCCACTAGGATGGCCATGATTTAAAAAACAAAAACAGAAAGTAACAAGTGTTGACAAAGATGCAGAGAAATTGAAACACGCTGCATTGCTGGTGGGAATGGAAAATAGTGCAGCTGCTATAGAAAACAGTTTGGCAGTTCCTCAGAAAGTTAAATATAGGGGCTTCCCTGGTGGCGCAGTGGTTGAGAGTCCGCCTGCCGATGTAGGGGATATGGGTTCGTGCCCCGGTCCGGGAAGATCCCACATGCCGCGGAGCAGCTGGGCCTGTGAGCCATGGCCGCTGAGCCTGCGCATCCGGAGCCTGTGCTCCACAACGGGAGAGGCCACAACAGTGAGAGGCCCAAGTACCGCAAAAAAAAAAAAAAAAAAAAAATTCACTGTGACTTCCCTGGTGGTCCAGTGGTTAAGGCTCTGCACTTCCACTGCAGTGGCACAGGTTCAATCCCTGCATGGCCAAAAAAATTCACCAAAAAAGTAAAAGGATGGGGACTTCCCTGGCAGTCTAGTGGTTGGGACTTCACCTTCCAAGGCAGGGGGTGCAGGTTTGATCCCTGGTCAGGGAGCTAGGATCCCACATGCCTCCCGGCCAAAAAAACAGAACATAAAACAGAAGCAATATTGTAACAAATTCAATGAAGACTTAAAAAATGGTCCACATCAAAAGAAAAAATCTTAAAAACAAAAGCTGGTATTAAGCTATTTAAAAAATAATAATAAAAGGATGGAAAAAGATATACCAACTAAATTCTAATAAAAAGAAAACTGTAGTGACTGTATTTTTTAAAAAAAGATACTATAGCAAAGTGACACAGCATTGAATCTAAGCTAGTTATCACCAATATTTGCTTAATAAATATTTTATTTTAAAAATGTAACTCTTTAAAGTTTCCGCGTCGGGGGCATACACATTATTTTGTCAAATATTAACCTACTTGCAGAGAAGTGCAAAAAATCATAAGCGTGCACCTTGATGAAGTTTTACAAAATGAACACATCTGTGTAACCAGCTACTAGACCAAGAAACAAAACATTATCCTGCCCCACCCAGAAGCCTTCTTAATACCTACCTTCCCCCAAGAGTAACCAGTTTCGTGACTTTCATCACCACAAATGAGTTTTGCCTGTTTTTGAACTTAATGTAAATGGAATTACATGGCACATAGTCTTTTGAGTCGGCACTTTTAATTCAACACATTTATAAGATTCCTCCTATTGCAGTAAGTAATTTTAGTTCTTTCATTCTCACTGCTGAATAGAATCCCATTGTGCAAATATACCCGTTTATTTATCCATTCTACTGTTGATGAGCTTCAGGGCAGTTTTCAGTGTTTGCTGCTATTACAAAGAGTGCTGCTGTGAACACTCTGGTCCATGCCTTTTGGTGCACATATGCACACATCTCTGTTGAGTGAATACCTAGGAGTGGCACTACTGGGTCATAAAATTTGTGTATATTGCCAACTTCAGTAAACAGATTTCCAAAGTGGCTGTCCCAGTCATCCCTCCTGCCAGCAGCATGCGAGAGCTCCAACTGCTCCACATCCCCAACATTTGGTAGGTATTGTGTGCCTTTTTCATCTTAACACATCTTAATCTAGTGGGTGTGTGACATGCACGTTTTTTGTTTTCTGTTTTTTGTTTTTGTGGTACGCGGGCCTCTCACTGTTGTGGCCTCTCCCGTTGCAGGACACAGGCTCCGGACGCGCAGGCTCAGCGACCATGGCTCAGCGGCCATCGCTCAGGGGCCCAGCCGCTTCGCGGCATGTGGGATCTTCCCGGACCGGGGCACGAACCCGTGGCCCCTGCATCGGCAGGCGGACTCTCAACCACTGCACCACCAGGGAAGCCCCATGCACGTTTTTAAAAGGCTTTTGATTCATTTTGCCCAGTAGATCTCTGGAGAGCTGCTCTGATTTTGTTTCTGCCAACAATGCATAAGAGCTCAGAAATCTGGCATTCCTTTACTGAGTCCACGATGACCTAAGTGTCCATCAATAGATGAATGGATAAAGCTGATGTGGTATATGTATACAATGGAATATTATCTCACCATAAAAAAGAATGAAATTTTGCCATTTGCGGCAACATGGATGGACTTGAAGGGCATTATGCTAAGTGAAAGAAGTCAGAGAAAGACAAATACTGTATGATATCACTTATATGTGGAATCTAAAAAAATACAACAAACTAAAAAAAATATAGAACAAACTAGTGAATATAACAAAAAAGACGCAGACTCACAGATATAGAGAACAAACTAGTGGGGAGAGGGAAGTGGGGAGAGGGTGAGGAATGGGAGGTACAAACTATTGGGTGTAAGATAGGTTACAAGGATATATTGTACATGAGGAATATAGTCAGTATTTTGTAATAACTGTAAATGGAAAGTAACCTTTAAAAATTGTATTAAAAATTTTAAAATGTTTTTAAAGTAGAAAGAAGAGGAAAAAAAAAAAAAGATGATAAATATGTCCCTAAAAGGGTCCCTACAAAAATCATTATCACGTTCCCTTGGACTTGTATGATGTATTTGCCCTTTGCAATGTAGTTTCAGGTATATGGTCTTTGACCTTCATAACCTGAGATAGGTAAAGTAGATATAATTATCCCCATTTTATAGGTGGAGGGACTGAGGTTCTGAGACATTTAGTCATTAGGTTTATAAATAGTGAGGCCAGGAACAGAACGCAGGTCTTCTGACTTCTAGTCCAGTAGTACTAACAGGACACATTTACTTGCATCCGGTTTTAAATGGATGGTGGCTACATCATACAATGGACATATCTTTCAGGAATGAAACCTTAGTTAATTCCAAATTTCCTTAGAGGAACCTGATATTTGTGCCTAAATGTAGCCACATTCTGTACCTGGATGTGAAAATTCCAAGCAAAGTTCTGAAGGTCAAGGGCAAAGTTGCGTACATGCTCTCCTCGCATTCAGGCTGTGGCTCTTCTTCTCTATGCATGGCCTCAATGGACCTTCCTATCACGTGCTGGTCTTATCGGTACATCACAGCAAGAGAGTATCGCTAAACTGTTTTCTCTTCTAAACAAAATCTCAGTCTACACCCTAGTGTTCCTCCTTCTGGTTGTCCATTTGTCATTCACAGGCCATTTATCACATGCCTTACCTCCAACTACATGTGTGATCCATGACAGATCCAAGATTCATGGGCGATTCAGCCCTGTTCCCTTTGATGGAAGTCTGAGTCTCCAGCCATCCCTGTAGAAGGTTCGGGTTTGTGAGCTTAAGGTTTCAGAAGAGGTAGGGGAACCAAAGCAGAGAGCAATCATCTTTCTGCATCAACCCCTGCATCTAACAGCACGCAACTGCAATAGCAGAATGCGTTCCAATGTTCTGACCGCCCCCTAGTGCTAGAAACAAGAACAGCACACTACGGGGGTTGTAACAATTTCTAGCTGCAAAAAACTGCCCTTAGAGATCTTAATTCAATCAAAACCCTTCATTTCAAGTCTAATAAGGACACTAATCCTATTGGATTAGAGAGGAAGTTGAGGAAGGCAAGGTCCACAGAGGGAAAGGAAATCATCAGGACGTATGGTAACTTAATGGTGAAGCCAGGACTAGAACCAACTCCTAAACTTTGACTCCCATATTCTGGATGCCTACCATAAAGCGATAATCCAAGAAATAATTTTCTCAAAAACCCAATATAGAACATGATATAAGACAGACAAATTCACATAAATTTTTTTCTTGTTTTAGAATGCAAATTACTTGAAGGCAAGAACTTTGGGTGGTGTACCCCGAGGATTAATAATGATGGTGGCCTTACTACCTATTGTGCTATGTTCCAGACACTGAGCTTAGTAGCACTAGGCTGCTGTGACCACCACCCCATCTTCCTTCTTTCATTCACTCAACAAACACTTATGGAGCTCTTCCTCTGTACCAGGCACTGTTATTGGTTCTGGGGATGCCAAATGGACCCAAATGGAATCCCTGCCTTCAGGGAGACTAGATTCTAATTTGGAAAGATGGGTGGTAAACAGGGCAATAACCAAACACATGGCATGTTGGTGTTATGGACTGAATATTTGTGTCCCCCCACCACAAATCCTAATATTGAAGCTCTAAGCCCCAGTGTGACTTTGGAGAGAGGACCTATAAGGAACTAATTAAGATTAAATGAGGTCATAAGGATGGGGCCCTGATCCAGTAGGATTAGTGTCCTCATAAGGTGAGACCCCAAAGAGCACTTGTTTGCTCTCCGTCCCCTCATGCACAAAGAGGTCATGTGAGCACACAGTGGGAAGGCAGCAGCACGCAGCCAGGAAGGGGACTCTCCCCAGAAATGGAGTCAGCCTGAACCTTGAATCTTGAACTTCTCAGCCTCCAGAATTACAAGAAAACAAATGTCTGTTGTTTAGGCCACCCTGTCTGTGGTACTATGTTATGGCAGCCCGAGCTGACTAAGACAGTTGAGTAGTCATAATTACTGTGAAGAAAAATAAGACAGGGCCACAGTATCAGGATGTGGGGAGGCAATATATTACTTCCACTGAAGTGGTGAGGAAAAGTCTTTCTGATATGGTGCCAGTGTACATATACCATACTTGTGGAACATCCATCCAGATCAAGACGTGAAACATTTCCATAAATCAACTATACTTCAATTTTTAAAAAAGATATGAAATTTCTAGCACCTAAACACACTCACTTGTGGCCCCCGACAGTCAGTACCCACCTAAGGGTAACTTTTTTTTTTTTTTTTGGCCACGCCTCTCGGCTTGCAGGATCTTAGTTCCCCGACCAGGGATTGAACACCGTCCTGTCAGTGAAAGCACCAAGTCCTAACCACTGGACCACCAGGGAATTCCCGGGTAACCATTATTCTGATTTCCATCATTGTGGATTAATCTTGTCTGTTTCTAAACTTTATACTAGTGGAATCTTACGTTGATGGACATTTGGGTTGTTTCCAGTTTGAGGTCATTATGAATAAAGCTGCAGAGAACATTCTTGAACATGTCCTTTGGTAGATGTAACACTTACTTCTGTTGGGTATGTGCCCAGGAATGGAATTGCTGGGTCATGGAGTATACATATATTTAGGTTTAGTAACTACTGCCGAATACTTTTTCAAAGCGGTATCAACACATGTTCCCGGTATCAACATGGTATCAACAGAAGGAGAGGATTCCGTTGTTCCTCACCAACACTTGGTATGTCAGTCTTTTTCACTTTAGCCCTTCTGGTGAGTATATTGTGCTAGCCCTTTGTGGTTGTAATTTACATTTCTCTCATGAAGACGGTGAGCAACTTTTCATGAGTTTATTGGTCATTTTGATATTCTTTTCTGTGAAATATCTGTGCAATTCTTTTGCCCATTTAAAAAATTGGATTGTTTACCCACAGAAGGGGAGGTGCAAATTATATATAAGGGTCTAGTATCCAGAATATATAAAGAATTCCTACAACTCAACAACAAAAATACAAACAACCCCATTTAAAAATGAGGAAAGGACTTGTGTAGACATTTCTTCAAAGAAGATACGTAAATGACCAAAAAGTATGTGAAAAGATGTTCAACATCATTAGTCAATAGGGAAATGCAAATCTAAACACAATGAGGTGGGTTTCCCTGGTGGCACAGTGGTTGAGAGTCCGCCTGCCGATGCAGGGGACGCGGGTTCATGTCCCGGTCCAGGAGGATCCCACATGCCGCGGAGCGGCTGGGCCCGTGAGCCATGGCCGCTGAGCCTGCACATCCGGAGCCTGTGCTCCGCAGCGGGAGAGGCCACAACAGTGAGAGGCCCGCGTACTGCAAAAAAAAAAAAAAAAACACAATGAGGTACCATTTCACACCCACTAGGATAGCCATTAGAACAAAATAATAATAATAATAAATATGCAGGGAATTTGGAACCCTCACACATTGCTGGTGGGAATGTCTAAAGGCGTAGCTCCTGTGGAAAACAGTTTGGCAGCTCCTCACAAGGGTAAACATAGAATCACCACACGACCCAGCCATTCAACTCTCAGTTACATCCCGAAAGAATTGAAAACATACGTCCACACTTGTGCAAAAACTTGTATGCGCATGTTTATAGCAACTCAACAATAGTCAAAATGTGGAAACAACCCAAGTGTCCATCAACTGATGAAGGATAAATTAAATGTAGTGCAACTATACAATGGAATATTATTCAGCCAGAAAAGGAATGAAGCACAACCTAGATGAACCTTGAAAACATTATGCCAAGTGAAAGAAGCCAGACCCCAAAGGCCTCATGTTGTATGATTCCATTTATATGCAATATCCAGAAAATGCAAACCCATAGAGACAGAAAGCAGATTAGTGGTTACCAGAGGATGAGGGAGGGGGGAATAGGGAGTGACTGCTAATGGGTATTTGAGGTGATGGAAAAGTTCTGGAATTAGATAGAGGTGATGGTTGCACAATACTGTAGATGTCCTTAGTGCCACTGAACTGTATACTTTAAAATTTACAATGACAATGGGACTTCCCTGGTGGCACAGTAGTTAAGACTCTGTGCTCCCAATGCAGGTTGCCCGGGTTTGATCCCTGGTCAGGGAACTGGATCCCGCATGCAGCAACTAAGACCTGGCCCAGCCTAATAAATAAATAAATATTAAAAAAAAAATTTACAATGACGAATTTTATATTATGTGTATTTTACCCCATACAAAAAAGTGGGTTGTCATTTCTTATTCATTTGTAAGAGTTTTTTATATATTCTGGATATGAGTCTTTTGCAATATATATCTATGATAAATATCTTCTACATCTCTGTGTCTTACCTTCCCACCCTCAGCGTTGTCTTTTTTTTTTTTTGGTCACACCATGCAGCATGCGGGATCTTAGTTCCTCGACTAGGGATCAAACCTGTGCGCCCTTCAGTGGAAGCACGGAGTCTTAACCACTGGACCGTCAGGGAAGTCCTCAGTGTTGTCTTTTTTTTTTTTTTTTTTTTTGCAGTATGCGGGCCTCTCACTGTTGTGGCCTCTCCTGTTGCGGAGCACAGGCTCCGGACGTGCAGGCTCAGCAGCCATGGCTCACGGGCCCAACCGCTCCGCGGCATGTGGGATCTTCTCAGACCGGGGCACGAACCCATGTCCCCTGCATCAGCAGGCGGACTCTCAACCACTGCGCCACCAGGGAAGCACCTCAGTGTTGTCTTTTGATGAATGAAAGTCCTTAATTCTGATGACATCCAGTTCATCAGTCTTTCATATTAATAGTGCTTTTTGTGCCTTATTGAAGAAATCTTTGCCTATCCTAAGGTCATGAAACATTCTTCTATATCTTTTTCTAGATGCTTGATTTGTTTCAAGTTGAAGTCTGTGATTATCCCTAATTAATGCTTGTGCATGGTATGAAGTATGAGTGAAGGTTCATTTTCTTCCATACAGAAACCAAGTTCACCCAGATCATTTATTGAAATACCATCCTTTCCCCACTGCACTGCAGTGTCACCTTTGTTAAAATCTGGTGATGAACTATGTGAGGATCTGCTTCTGGACCCTATGTTCCATCTGTTGGACTGTTGGCCCACCTGGCACCAGTACCAAGTTGTCTAATTGGCTGCAGCTTTTTACAAGGTCTCAATGTCTGGTAGTGCAGGTCTTCTAGCTTTGTTCTTCTTTGCTATTACCTTGGTTATTCTAGGTCTTTTGCACTTCCATATAAATTTTACAATCAATTTACCAATTTACACACACACACACCTGCTGGGATTTTGACTGGGATTATACTGAAGCTATAGGTCTGTTGGGGAAAGGCTGATAGAGAGTCAAGTGGCCATCCTCAATCTTTCTCTCCCGCAAGCAGGCAAAGATCCTGCTCCATCAGGTTGCCATGCCTCCCCATACTCCTCTCCTCACCTTCATGTCATCAGCAAGTTTCCACTAATGCTACTTTCTCCCAGAAATGCTTGCTTCCTTCTCTGAAGTTTCACAGAAAGCTCTCCACATCTTTCTGTTGTATCTCAACATTGTATTAAAATCCTTTGGTTATCTGGTTGTCTGTGAGCTTCTAGAGAACAGGGAACAACATCGGATTCCTTTGAGAGAGGGTGGGGAAAGCAGTATGATGAAGTGGGAAAGGTATAGACCAGCACCTTCCAAGAGAACATCTGTGATGATGGATATGTGCTCTATTTGCTCTGTCCAGTCCTATGCCAGTAGCCAAGTATGGCTTGAAATGTGACAAGTGTGGCTGAGGAACTGAATTTTCAATTTTCCTTAATTATAATTAATTAAATTGAATTTTGGAGAGGAACTGATCCCCCACTTACAACCTGTTACCAAGCCTTGTCCACTCTGCTTCCTGCAGATGTTCCAAATCCACAGCCTCCTCCCCATCCCACTGTCAATCTGACTTACATCACAGCCAAAACCTGGTGCAGGTTGCTCACCTGCTGCTGCCAGACTGATCTTTTGGACTGAAAATATGATCCTGCCCCTTCTTTACTGAAAATACTTCAGTGTCCCCCACTAATAAGAGCTGCTTCTGAAACCAAGAGCTAATGATGTATTCTTGGGGCTCCCTGAGCTGTCTGTGATAATTTTCTCTCTAAATCTCAAATCCACAGAAGAGTGTCAAGAACAGTCTATATAGCTTTCATTTAGAATTACAAATTATTAACCTTCTTCCCTATCTTTCTGTTCCACTTTTGCTGAACGATTTGAAAGTAAGTTACAGATGTGAAAACATTTTACTCCTACACACTTCAAAATACATCTCCTAAGAATAAGGACATTTTCTTATATAACCACAATATTTTTATGTTTATGACCATTTTACTGTTCTGTTTTAATATTATAAAAAACTTGATATAAACGTATTCTGGATCATCCAGATGACCTTTTTATATTATAGCATTGCCACTCAAATTCAGTGCCTGGATTAGACAGGATAGGTTAGATTATGCTGCAGTAACAAACAGACTCCAAACCTCAGTGTCTTGTAATAACGTTACTATCTTTATTACTATCTTATGCTACATATTCATTACATGTTGGCTGGTGCTTTGTTCCACACCACCTCCCTTCAAAAGCCAGCATAATACCAAAGTAGCCCCCATTTTGAATGTTGCTGGTTGTCATGACAGCAGAGAATAGAGCTCTGAAAGCTCTCACACCAACAATGAAATATTCTGGCTCAGTTCACCTCTCATTTGTCCATAGGTGGCCAGAAGTCAGAGAGGCAGAAATTTAGGTGAACAGAGTAAATGAGCAACACAATGCTCAAGTTTTTGTTTGTGTTTGATCCTCATGGAGATGAGACAGCACTGCTTTAATTGTCATGGGCCAGTAAGGAAAGAAAAGAGTTGGACTCAATGCTTAAAATTTATGCTCGCATCAAGCAAAGGCTGGTGATATCCCAGCAGGGTGAACGGTGGAAGGTTTCAGAGCCTCCTTTCCCTCCTCCCCCTCTGCCTCCTAGCACTTCTGCTGTCACTAATACAAGCACTGTTCTAAGCATCTTACACAAATTATTTCATTTTGTTATCCCTATGAGATAGGTGTCATCACCACACCATTTTATTCCTGAGAAAACCATGACTCAGGGAAGAGAAGTCATTTGCCCAAAGCACATAGCTAGTAAGTGGTAGGAGCCTGGGTCTACCTCGGGCAGCCTGACTCCAGAGCGCACATTACAAAGACCAGGTGGGGTCGATACTCAGAGAAAAGTCGTGGGAAAATAGCGTCAGCCTGACCCACTGGACTATAAGCGGGTCACCTGTAAAGAACTGAGCCACTGCAGTCAGCATCACCTCCTTGTTTTGAGTGGTAATACAGTTTGAGCAAAGCAACACCATCTGGGGCTTCCCTGGTGGTCCAGTGGTTAGGACTCCGTGCTTCCATTGCAGGGGGCACAGGTTAGATCCCTGGTCGGGGAACTGAGATCCTACCTGCTGTGAGGTGCGGGCAAAAAAACAAACAAACAAAACAACATCATCTGTCACATTAGATTGTTGACAACTAATTTTTATTTGCAAATTTGGTTTTATATCTTTGTAAGGAGTGTACAGCTAGTGTTATGTTTCTGCATTATCATAAAAGCACTTTCAGTGAATACTATGGCAAGGAGAGGGCAGGAAGAAGTATCTTCCTTTTAAAGAAGCCCATTTATACATTATCCAGGTTCAAGGAACAGAAGCCTCCGGGATAAAGCCCAAATCCCTAGGCAAAACATCAAAGGCCCTTTGTGATCTGGTCCCTGCACGTGTCCAACCCCATCATCTCTACAGCTCCTTTTCTCCAGTCCCCTGAACCACTTCTAGCTCCGCAGCTTAACATATCTTGCTCTCTCAGGCCTTGAATAAACTAGGAATTGGTTTGGCTCCGTATAACAGAAAGCCCAGCTTATGGTGGCTTAACCAAATGGGGGCCTTATTCTTCTCATGTAACAGAAAGCCCAGATCTGGGCAGCCGAGGGCTTGTATTGTGGCTCCTCGATGCCAACAGAGACCCCTTATTGAAGCATAGTTGATGTACAATGTTGTGTTAGTTTCAGGTGTACAGCAAAGTGATTCAGTTTTTTATATATATATACACACACACATATACATATACATATATATATTCTGATGTATATATCTTATATATGAGATATATATATATATATATATATATTCTTTTTTGGATTCTTTTCCATTATAGGTTATTACAAGATACTGAGTATAGTTCCCTGTGCTATACAGTAGGTCTTTGTTGTTTATCTATTTTATATAAACAATAGTGTGTATCTGTTAATCCCAAACTCCTAATTTATCCCTCCTCTTCCTTTCCCCTTTGATAACCGTAAGTTTGTTTTCTATGTCTGTGAGTCTGTTTGTTTTGTAAATAAATTCATTTGTATTATTTTTTAAGATTCCACATGTAAGTGAAATCATAGGATATTTGTCTTTCTCTGTCTGACTTACTTTTCTTAGTATGATAAGCTCTAGGTCCATCCATGTTGCTGCAAATGGCATTATTTCATTCTTTTTTATGGCCGAGTAATATTCCATTGTATACATGTGCCACATTTTCTTTATCTATTCATCTGTTGATGGACATTTAGGTTGCTTCCATGTCTTAGCTATTATAAATAGTGCTGCTATGAACATTGGGATGCATATATCTTTTTGAATTAGAGTTTTCATCCTTTCTGCCCAGGAGTGGAATTGCCAGATTATATGGTAACTATTTTAGTTTTTTAAGGAACCTCCATACTGTTGTCCATAGTGGCTGAGCCAGGTTACATTCCCACCAACAGTGTAGGAGGGTTCCCTTTTCTCCACACCCTCTCCAGCATTTATTATTTTTGATGATGGCCATTCTGACTAATGTGAGGCAATATCTCATTGTAGTTTTTATTTGCATTTCTCTAATAATTAGCAATATTGAGCATCTTTTCATGTGCCTGTTGGCCATCTGTATGTCTTCTTTGGAGAAATGTCTATTTAGGTCTTCTGCCCACTTTTTGATTGGGTTGTTTGTTTTTTTGATATTGAGCTGAATGAGCTATTTGTATATTTTGGAAATTAAGCGCTTTGACACACAAAAGTTTTAAATTTTGATGCTGTCCAATTGATTTTTTTTGCATCTTGATTTTTTGTTTTGTTTTGTTTTTTGCTTTTTTTTTGCGGTACGCGGGCCTCTCACTCTTGTGGCCTCTCCCGTTGCGGAGCACAGGCTCCAGACGTGCAGGCTCAGCGGCCATGGCTCACGGGCCCAGCCACTCCGCAGCATGTGGGATCTTCCCGGACCAGGGCACGAACCCATGTCCCCTGCATCAGCAGGCAGACTCTCAACCACTGCACCACCAGGGAAGCCCTTGCATCTTGATTTTTACCTGGCCCTTGTCTCTGATGGACTTGGGCAAAGCTAGCACTGTAAGAACCTCAGGAAACTATGTTTCTTATCGACTTGCAGCTTTTTTGTAGGACCTGCATGAATTTTTCTGCCTTTGCTATAGCCTCTCTCACTTGGAGTGCTTTTTGTTTTTGTTTTTTTAAATATTTATTTATTTGGCTTCACCAGGTCTTAGTTGCAGTGCATGGGATCTTTGTTGTGGCATGTGAACTCTTAGTTGTGCCATGTGGGATCTAGTTCCCTGACCAGAGATCGAACCCAGGCCCCCTGCATTGGGAGCGTGGAGTCTTAGCCACTGGACCACCAGGGAAGTCCCTGGAGTGGTTTTTATATGGGCAATAGGCTCTAGCCAGTTACAACTCACATTTTCATTTAATCTTTGTTGCTTTCAACATGCCATCTCAACAATGTCTACATTTGGCCACCAGGTTCTGAAACGTTTGCTTACCTGCTGGCGGTGACTGTCAGTTTCTCCAGTGAAGCTGAGAAAATGGAAAGGATTTCCACATCCTGGACAATGGCTGCTTCTACTGCAAAAAGTCCCCAAAATACAGATGCGTCTGTCATATTTTCCAAGAAGCAGACAGTGAGATAGGCTTAGACGTGGGAGAGATTTATGGGAGAAACAGCTGTGGACGTTAAAGGGGAGGAGACAGAGAAGGAAAGGAGAGTCTTTAGACCTCCACGCAGGTCTCAAACGTGTGAAAGGGAGGGGCCGGAAGGAGGGCTGGCTGAAAAGACTCTCAGATGACCATGCAGTTCTAGTAAAGTTTCAGCCATGCCAACGGGGAGGCCCGGAGCCAATGCTGCCTATTTTAGGTGTCCCGAGTCTCCTAGGAATGGGCGTGCACCAGTAGCCCCACTTGCTGTGTCACTGGCTGGGAGGCGTTGGTGTGAATGCAGGCTGGACCCAGAGGGCAGCACCTGGGCGGCCAGTCAGTGATGCTCCCTGAAGCAGGAGAGCTGAGCGACGCATCTTCATGACACCATATGCTGTGTTAGATTTTTGGATTGAAGGACTTCTCAAAATCCTACTTCCATGATGCCTGCAGAACCAAGTCTGAAGTTCAAACTCATGTCCTGAATGTCCTGGCCTCTTCTCCCCTCCACCGAGTGTGGAGGAGGAATCCCTTTCCCCCTTCTGTGTGTGTGGAGTTCCCTGCTAGGTAAATCTTGGAAGAACACTCTTCCCACCTCAGAAGCCCCCAGCCCCAGATGCCAGCTTGCCCTGCACCCCCAGGCAGCTAGGCTTGGCCATCCTACTGTTGGCAAGTGAGGCAACAGTACTTTGCAGATTTGCTTTGATGACTAAATGGGGTAAAAACAAAATGGCCTCAGCACATACTTGACCCTCAATAATTGTTACTCCCTCGTCCCCACTGAGAAATGTGGAGAAATGTGGATCACCACCTCAGCCGGGTGATCAAGGTCAACACCAACAGTGATGACACATGTTGGAAGTGTGTGCCCTGGACTGGATGTGATGAGAGTGGCACTTTACCTCTGGAGTCTTCCTCCTAAAAACTCATAACTCTGCTCTAATCGTCATAAAATTATACCTGACCAGGACTCCTCAAAACTGTCAAGGTCATCAAAAACAAGGAAAGTCCGAGAAACTGTCACAGCCAACAACAGCCTAAGGAGACATGATAACTAGATATAATGTCTTCCGGATGGAATCCTGGAGCAGAAGGACATTAGGTAAAAACTAAGGAAATTTGAATAAAGTATGGACTTTAGTTAATAAAAACATATTGCTATGGGTCATTCATTGTAACAAATATACCACATTGATGTAAGATGTTAATATAGGAGAAAACTGGGTGTTGGGTGTGTGGGGACTCTGTGTACTATCTTTGCAATTTTTCTTGGTATATCTAAAACTTTTCTTTAAAAATTACGTTTATTTTAAAAAAATACGTATCATGATCAGAGTTAGCAACATAGTGTGGTGTAAAGTTGTCACCATAGTCACTTGCCTTAAGACGTCACCTCCTCTTCTTTTTTTTTTTTCTTTTTTGCGGTACACGGGCCTCTCACTGTTGTGGCCTCTCCTGTTGCGGAGCACAGGCTCCGGACGCGCAGGCTCAGCAGCCATGGCCCGTGGGCCCAGCCACTCCGGGGCATGTGGGATCCTCCCGGACCGGGGCACGAACCCGTGTCCCCTGCATCGGCAGGCGGACTCTCAACCACTGCGCCACCAGGGAAGCCCTCCTTTTCTTTTTTTAAAATATTTATTTATTTTATTTATTTGGTTGTGCTGGGTCCTGGCTGTGGCTCATGGGCTCCTTAGTTGTGACATGTGAACTCCCGGCCACGGCATGCATGCAGGATCCCACTCCCCGACCATGGATCAAACCCGGGTCCCCCACCACCACTCACCGGGAGTGCAGAGTCCTAACCACTGCACCACCAGGGAAATCCCACCTCCTTTTCTTGAAGGCTAGTATATTTGAAAAGGGGATCTATGGAAAGCACAGAGCTTAAGCTGATTGCTCAGGTGCTCCAAGGGCAGTTTTAAAGTCACAAAACAACCCCAGAGAACTGCGGGCTAAAGAGAGCTGGATAGTTTCCTTTTACCGTAACTGAAAATTTCGATTCAATTTTTTAATACCTATAGGCTGTGGTAGCCCAGACTAGCCCTGCTACATTGAAACCTCAAGTGGGTTTAGTAGGGCAGCAAGAAATAAAATGCAGAAGTGACCGGTGACTGGGGCATTTTGAACTTTGTAAGGAATTTTGAACTTACCAATATCAGGCTCATGGCACAGTGGCTAACCTAGGTCCCTCTTCCAGAATAAAAAGAGACAAATGCCCCCCACCAGGGTTCTACACCACTCTGGTGGGTAACATTCCTCCTCCCACTAGGAAAGCTGAGGCCACTGGATTTCCGGTGCACCTCTGGGGACTAGGGGTCTAAATCCATGGCCGGGGGTACCTTCCATCTCACTGTCTCCTTCGTGCAGCTCTTTGGCAGCTGGTCCAAGTCATCTGCCTCACCAGTCCTTGAACCTGGAGAACGTCTGGCCTAGCTCATAGTCTCACCTAGTTATGGGCGGTCACAGACTACAGAGGACGAAATGGCTTGAAGGGTGAGATACCTCTCCAGGCAGAAGCACTGTGAACACGAAGCATGTAGTAAGTCAGAAACAGTCACCGTCACTTTTCCCTTTACAATGCAATTTGTCACGCAGATGTCTTAAATTTTGATACAGTCAAATTTGACAATCTTTTCTTTAATGGTTTGTACTTTTTGCATCTTATTTAAAAGGTCCTTCTCCACTCTGATATTCCAAATATATTTGTTAAAATTTTTTCTAAAATTTTAAGGTTTGGGGACTTCCCTGGTGGCGCAGTGGTTAAGAATCCACCTGCCAATGCAGGGAACATGGGTTCGAGTCCTGGTCCGGGAAGATCCCACATGCCGTGGAGCAACTAAGCCCGTGCGCCACAACTACTGAGCCTGCGCGCCTATGGCCTGTGCTCCGCAACAAGAGAAGCCACCGCACTGCAACAAAGAGTAGCCCCTGCTCGCTACAACTAGAGAAAGCCCGTGGGCAGCAACGAAGACCCAACGCAGCCAAAAATAAATAAATAAATTTATAATAAAATAAAATTGTAAAGTTTAATGTTTCACCTTTGGAGCTTTAATGCATCTGAAATTCATTATGGTCTGATGGGACAGAGGGAGACAATTCTGTTTTTTTCCATACAAAGAGTCTGTTGTCTCAACACCAACCCTTCCATGCCGACCTACTGGTCTGGCACCTGAGTCAAAGTGGGCCAGTTCAGCAGCTGCAGCGGAGGCCTGTCGGAGCAGCCGCCCTCTTGGGCGCTGAACTTACAGCCAACACTTTAGAAGCTGTGTTGATGAAGCAGACACCTTTTATGGTTTTTAGAAAAGTTGCAGTTTAAAACTTTAGAAAGTATGGGCAGAGAGCGAAGAGTAGTCCAAGGTCATAGCTACAGATCCAGGGTTTAGAGTCAGGCAGATTTACATCAGCCCCCACTTTCCCTCTCACACGTGTTTCCTCCTGGTGCTCCATGGCTGCCCCTCCTGGGTATCCCCTGCTCTGACCACAACATCACCCCCCGCTCTTCCCTGGCTGCCTAACTCCGCGTCCCCCCACCCAAGTCACAGATGACTCAGGTGGGCGCTGGACAAAGGGAGCCTACTCTCAGAGGCTTAGGTTGGTTTCCCTAGAAGCAGAGCCTGGAGCAGGCAGGGATTCTAGTGCAAGTGATTTATTGAGGAAGGACCCTAGGGAGGAACCTGTAAGGAAGTGAAAGAAGCAGGACAGAGCCAGGGAGGAAGCCAAGAAAATGTGTGCTTTCAGGAGAGGTCTAACCACAGCCTGATCCCACAGGGAGCTAGGGGTATTTATTACACTGCAGTCTGTCCCGCCTTGAGGCCAGGGAGCTGGGCTTTATATCCCACCCTGTTAGTCAGCCATTGGCCATGGGCCACCCCGGCCAGTCGTGTGTTGTAACCTCCCAGGCATCTCCTGGCAGGGCAGATCCCATTAGCTAAGAGAATCCTCCAGAGAAGGATGGAGCCATGAGCTTTTAGTAGCCAACACCCAGAGCAGCTAGGAAGAGGGTGTACCATTTCCTAGTGGGCAGGGCACCAACAGCATCTACCCCAGAGACCAAATCTCCCTACACGCTGCAGTTCAGTGTGAATTAGAAAGAAATAGTCTAAGCAGAGTCTGAGGATGTGCTGATGGGAAAGGAATATTGAAAAATATGTACATGGACATATCTTCACAAAACTTTGTCTGAGAATGATCTATTTTACTGTTTGATGCTTGTTATGTTACGTTGGTTTAATTAAATTGTCCTTTGGCTTTATTTTTTCTGATGACAAAAGAAATCTAGGTTCATGGTAAATTGTTCAGATGCTGAAGTAATTTATATCTTAGCAAGTAATGTCATACAACCTCTCCCCCATTCTGAGAGAACCACTGTTAAGAGTTGGAATTATATTATCTCAGTTCTTATCTATAGGAGTCACCATTTGGAAAGGTCTAGAAAGCAGAAGACATCCCATTAAACCTGACCCTCTGGAAACCTTTAGCAAATATACTTAATGGTAACTTTGAAAGCTCTCTTTCTGAGATGGGGAAGGAGACCAAGGTATCTGCTCTCATCACAAATATTTAGCATGGTCCTTTAGGCCATTCGAGAGGCAATAATTAAGGCATAAGGTATGGACAGCCAGAAGTAAAACTACCAGTATTCAGTAGTCCCATGATTGTGCATGTAGAAAGCCCAAATGAATCTAAACATAAACTGTTAAAATAAAGGCATTAATTTAGCAAGTTTGTCAGATACAAGGTTGATATAAAAGATGCATTTCTACACACAAGCAACAATTATAAAATGAAATGTAAAACAGCACCGTGTATAATGGCATCAAAAGTAAAATACCTAGAAATCAGTATTAAAAAGCTGTATATGATCTCTTTACAAAGACAAACAACATATATACACTACTGTATATAAAATAGATAAACAAGGACCTACTGTATAGCACAGGGAACTCTACTCAATATTTCTATAATAACCTATATGGGAAAAGAATCTGAAAAAGAATGGATATATGTATATGTATAACTGAATCACTTTGCTGTACACCTGAAACTAATACATTGTAAATCAACTATACTCCAATATAAAATAAAAATTAAATTAAAAAACAAAGACAAACAAAAAACAACGAACAACACCTATAAAACACTATTGAGAGGAAGTAAAGGATTTCTGAGACAATGCTTGGGCTCTTCATAGTGAGCCTTTTACAATACTTGAGCCTTCTGGGTGGATTTGTGTCCCTACCTGGGCTATGCTGTCTTTCTATAAGCACTGAACAAATTAATAGCAGAAGTTTACTTGTCAGGAACAGTGGCAAATACACACCATGTACACTTTCCTTTGTCTTCAGAACAGTCCTGTCCACTGTTATCTCCATTGTGTAAGAGGAAACTGAGGGTCAGAGAGTTTGGGTAACTTGCCCAAAGTCACCCAGACAGCAAACTCACCCAGGCCTGTCTGACTTGGGTAACAGTGCTCAGAATCACCATTTACTGGCTGGAAACGCAATCTTCAGATTTATTCTGAGGCAATAATTTTAAGTCTAAGGTTGTAGGAACATTTTTAAAATGAATTTCAGAAATTCCACAAAATGACCAAGGTTGATTCTCACGCCAGAAGCCCTGGGGGGGAATTAACCTTTGTTGGGAGCTGTGGAATAGTTGTCACTTGCACATACAGTGAGAACAAATGGCCACTAGATGGCCCTGCAGTTCTTTTCAGTGTCACCGCCCTCCACCTTGGCCTCTGCGCTCCTGGTGGCCAAACCACAAAAAGAGCAGAGAAATGAGAAAAGTATGCACAATGTGGGGCATTTTTCAAAAAGTTTAATGTATTAAATTTAAAAGACCTTTCTCTATTCTGAGATCATGCCCTTCTTACTTTGGGGGATGGCAATAGATGGTCACTCCTTAGCAAATATTCTTCCTTGGCAAAATTGACCTACTGGAAAGTCTGGGATCAGTAAAGTACTAGCTTATCATGAAAAATGGATCCAAGTCAAATATCTTAATGCGGTTTAAAGATTCTCAGCCCTCCAAGCAGCGGCCTTTGAAATAAACAAGCTACAGTACCTGAGAAATTTCAATATAGTCATGAACACCGTACTTAGAGGCTTTTTAAAAAATAGTGAAATGAAAAGATGTTGATAAAAGAATTGTAAAGTCAAGGAAGTTCAGAGCCAGTAGGAATTTCCCAAGGGAAATATTGACTCAGTTGTTAAATAGTAGGAGTGTCAGGAAGGTATCAACAGAAAGATACGTGGAGATGGCTCTAGAGAAAGTAAAGCAAGAAATCTTTTATCACATTGCAGGTCAAGGCACAACTGAGAGGTTGATGAGAAAGCTCAGACCTGCCCAGGGTTGGGGATGTTCTGAAATGGAAGGAAGGGGAACAGGGAAGAGGAATCCTGGATGAACACAGGCTTTGGTCTTGCACTTAAAGATGGTGAGTCTCAGGCTTCCCTGGTGGCGCAGTGGTTGAGAGTCCGCCTGCCGATGCAGGGGACACAGGTTCATGCCCCGGTCTAGGAAGATCCCACATGCCGCGGAGCGGCTGGGCCCGTGAGCCATGGCCGCTGAGCCTGTGCTCCGCAATGGGAGAGGCCACAACAGTGAGAGGGAAAGATGGTGAGTCTCTAGGTGTGGCCAAACGGCATCAGAGTCCCGGGGATGGGTGTAGAAGACCAACCAATTATGCACACAGCTGTTTTTCTGTATGTTTTGGTTTTTTCTTAAGAACTGTTAAAATCTGAGACCCTCACTCAGCTTGGCCTCGCTTCCAGAAGTCTTGGCTCTGTCCCGCTGCCCACGCACTCACCAAAGCCAACTGTCTGCTGCTGTTTCTTGGCCTGACTAGAAATGCTCCTTCAGTGTTTCTTTGGCTAATAATTTCCTTAGGCCCACTCTGTGCCGATCACAGTTTGAATTGCTGTACACCTTGAATCTTCACAACACGAATAATCTCTCCCAAGTTACCAGTGAGGGGTCTGAGACTACAGAGAGCTGTGGTGATTCTCTAGAGGTGACTTTCCCTCTTGGTCATGCAGGTGGATCCTGGATTCTCCCTAGGCTAGGCCTTCAGGAGCCGGGCTGGGTGTGGTTGGTCTGCAGCTGTGGGGTGTATGGAGGAATTGGAGTCTGAACCCCAAATGCAGAGAGGCAGGCAAAGTCCCAAGTGTCATGTTTAGAAAAGTAAGTTTGGGGCAAGGTCAGCTAGGAAGCCAAGATGGTCATCTGAGAGCAAGCAAACTGAGCCAGTGAGTCTGGGATGCAGTGCTGGGAAGATTCCCATAGACACAGGGATTGATGAGCAAGAACATTCTGGGGGCGGGGGTGGGGGGTGGAGGGGTGGGACTGTGTGGCACCTGGAATCCATAACCTCAGAGGGAGAAGGGCAGCAAGAAATGAGGCTGGCCCCAGGAGTTAGACACAGCTGGAGGTGGAAGAGAGGGTCTCTGTGTGGGGCACCTCACCTCCAATTCTTGCATTTTCCCCTCCCTCCTCCATCTCGGTGCTCTGAGCTCTAAAAGTACCCCCCATTTTCCTGAATAGGAAATAGGCATGCAAAAGTGTTCAGTAGGCATGCGATTTGATCATTCTAATTCTAGGTTTCCCTTTTTAAACTACATTCTAAGTAACATGTGCATATAGCTTGTTTTGTTTTTAGTCAAGGCAGACTTAAAAGGCTTACAACAAAATCCAGGTTGCCTACCCTACCTCTCGCCTCTCCCGAGTCTTACCCCTCAGAGGCAACTTCCTTGCCATTACTTCATGTTATGTCATGGGTTTATCTCCATTTCTGTAAATAATAACCTTCCTTAATTGACTTGCAGGTGAGAAATTCATTCTCTTTTTACCATCACCCCCCACTGCCCCTCATTCTTCCGATATATTTTATGTCACCATTTTTATTAGTGGTGTGAGTTATTATGATTGTTATTATTAGTCACAGCTGAGACGCGTAGTCTATGATGATTAGATTGCCTTTCTTTTTGGAACTTTTTCGTTTTCCTGTACTTGATAACAACCTTGTTTTTTTCATTTTCTTACTTTTCTATGTAATTGTTGCTTTTTTAAAAAATTTTTTACCCAAATGCTTTTGTGGATTTTTGTTGTTGTTGTTCCTATCTAGAGCCTTCCTGCTCCAATGTAGACTGTTTGCTTCCTTAGCCTGTGGTACAAACGTCCTCCTCAGATTCTCTTCACCCGCTCCTGCGTGGGAGTTCTTTATTTTCTGGATCTCATTACTTCCTCTTTCTTGGACACGTTCTTATTTTCCTGAAGCACATCTGGCCTGTAGTGCCCTAAACATATGCAGTGGACATCTTTACATATGGACATCTTTAATTTGCATAAAATTTACATACCGTATAATTAATCCATTTAAAATGTAAAATTCAACGGTTTTCAGTATATTCAGAGTTGTGAAATCATAACTACAATCATCCCCACGCCAAAAGAAACTCCATACCTTTAGCTGTTACCCCCAACCCCTCTCACTATTCTACCACGCCAGCCCTGGGCAACCACAAACCTACTTTCTGCCTCTATGGATTTGCCTGTTACGAACTTTTCATATAAATGGAATCACACGGTACATGGTTCTTTGTGACTGGCTGCTTTCAATTAGCATAAAGTTTTCAAGATTCATCCATGTTGTAGCATGTATCAGCACTTTACTTAAAAACTTTAATTATGGTAAAATACACATAATAAAATTTACCATCTTAACCATTTAAGTGTACAGTTCTGTAGTGTTAAGTATATTCACATTGTGTTGTGCATCCAGTCTCCAAAACTCTTTTTTATCTTGTAAAACTGAAACACTATACCCACTAAACGTCTCCCTATTTGCCCTCCCCCTAGTCCCGGGCATTCATTGTTCTACTTTCTCTATGAATGTGATTACTCATGGGGACCTCCTGTCATTTGTGACTGGCTTATTTCGCTTACCATAACATCCTCCAGGTTTATCTGTGTCAGAGCGTGTGTCACAATTTCCTTCCTTTTCCATTGTAGGTATAGACCACATTTTGTTTATCCATTCATCCATCAGTGGACACTTGGGTTGCTCTCACCTTTTTGCTATTTGTGAATAATGCTGCTATGAATGTGGTGTGCAAGTATCTTGAGTCCCTGCTTTCAACTCTTTTTATTGCCAAGTATTATTCCATTGTAGAGATAAACTATGTTTTATTTATCTACTCATCAGTTGATGGGCATAAGTTGTCTCTACTTTTTGGCTCTTATAAATAATGCTGCTATGAAAATTTGTGTACAAGTTTTTGTATAGACATGTTTTCATTTCTCTTGGGTATATACCTAGGAGTGGAATTGCTGGGTTATAGGGTAACTCTATTTCACATTTTGAGGAAACTGCAGACTGCTTTCCAAAGCAGCTGCACCATTTAACATTCCTACCAGCAGGGGGTGAGAGTTGATTCCAATTTCTCCACCTTCTCATCAACACTTGTTATTTTCTCTTTTTAATTAAAGCCACCCTAGTTGGTATAAAGTGATATCTCATTGTGCTTTTGATTTGCATTTCCCTAAATGACTAATGATGTTGAACATCTTTTCATGTGCTTGTTGGCCATTTGTGTATCTTCTTTGGAGAAATGTCTACTCAGATCCTTTTTCCATTTTTAATGGCTTGTCTTTTTATTATTAAATTATAATAGACTATATATTTTAAATACAAGCCCCTTATCAGATATAGGATTTTCAAACATTTTCTCCCATTCTATGGGATGGCAGGATACTTTTTTTTTTTTTGGCTGCACCACACGGCTTGCAGGATCTTAGTTCCCTGACCAGGGATCAACCCAGGCCCACAGCAGTGAAAGCGTCGAGTCCTAACCACTGGACTGCCAGGAATTCCTGCAAGATACACTTTTTGAGTCCTGGAATGTTTGAAGAAATTCTTTATTCCATCCTAACACTTGATTAGTGGGTTTGGCTGGGTTGCGAAGTCAAAGTTGAAAATAATTTTCCTCAAAATTTGAAGACGTTGCCCATGATTTCAAGGTTTGAATGTTGCTGTTGAGAAATTCTATCCGTTATGATTTCCAGTCTGTTGTATTTGATTGTTTTTCATTCTAGAAATGTACTACTCTCTCTTTATCCATGGTGTTCTGAATGTAAAAATGCCTTCCTGTGGCTCTTTGCATTCTCTGTGCTGGGTAGTCAGAAAACACTTTTAAAGATAAAGCTTCATAGCCTCTACTTTGGGGAAATTTTTTTTTTTGTATTACTTCTTCAATAATTTCCACACTTCCATTTTCTCTGTTCTTTCTTACTGGAACGTCTATTAGTTGGATATTAGACCTCCTGGATTGAGCCACCAATAGGGAATACTTTTTTCTCTCATATTGTCCATCTCTTTGTCTTTTTGTTCTACTCCCCCAGGCATTTCTTTGTCTCTACCTTACAAGCTTTCTGGGGTTTTTTGTTGTTGCTTTTTAATTTTAGCTATCATACTTCTTCTTATCAAGAGCTCTTTTTAAATTTTGTTCCTTTTTCATAACATCCTGTTCTGGAGTGATGGCAATATTTTCCCTACCTCTCTGAGGATAATGACTCTAGGTTTGGGGTTACTTGTTTATTACTGTTGTTGTTCTGTTTTCTCATACCCCCTGCATTGGTTCTGTTTTCTCAGATTCCTTTTTCTTTTTCTTTTGTTCTCAGGCTTTCATAGTGAAGAATTTCCTCAAATGTCTAAGGATCCTTGGCCATCAGTTCAAAGTTAAGAATGGAGGAACTGGGCTTCTGTGGTGGCACAGTGGTTAAGAACCCACCTGCCAATGCAGGGGACATGGGATCGAGCCCTGGTCTGGGAGGATCCCACATGCTGCAGAGCAATGAAGTCCGTGCGCCACAACTACTGAACCTGCGTTCTAGAGCCCACGAGCCACAGCTACTGAGCCTGCATGCCACAACTACTAAAGCCCACACGCGTGGAGCCTGTGCTCCGCAACAAGAGAAGCCACCGCAATGAGAAACCACTGCAATGAAGTCAACGCAACTGAAGAAAGCCTGCCTGCAGCAACGAAGACCCAATGCAGCCAAAAATAAATTATTTTTTAAAAAAGAAAAGAATGGAGGAACTAGAAACCTGATTCAAGGTTCTGTATTTGTTGGGGGGGGGCTTGTCAGTCATTTGCTTTTCCCTGTAATGCGATCAAGGGAAAGCCTGTCTTTTTCGTTTGAGGGCTCCCAAAATGACAGGGCATGTAAGTCATTTATCTGGGACAATTCAGTTTTTCTGGAGAAGAACCTCTGAACTCCTGTTTGGGAATAAACTGTCTGGGACTAGGAGAGGGAATGAGGCCTGGAAGTCTAACCATTTGTTCTGAAGACTTTCCATTAATCCCTTTGTTCTTAGTTCAGAGTCTTACTTCCATCCTCTGCTCTGCGGGGGTCCCCAAATCTAAGGTCTCTGAGGCTCAGTTTTCCCAGAATCTAAATTTAGCTCCACAGGTGAACTTTTCAGAGAATGAATCTGTTTATTTTTCACCAGACATGTCATTTCATTTTATCCCTTAATGATGACAAGGTTTTCTATAATGCCTCAAACATAGGGTTGCCAGATTTACCAAATGAAAATACAGGATGATCAGTTAAATGTGAATTTCAGATAAACAATATGATATTTGATACATGCTTTGTACTAGTCAGCTTGGGCTGCCATAATGAAATACCATAGATGTGGGGGCTTAAACAACAAAAATGATTTTCTCACAGTTCTGGAGGCTAGGGGTCCAAGATCAAGGTTCTGGCTAATTCATTTTCTAGTGAGAGTTCTCTTCCTGGCTTGCAGATGGCAGCCTTCTCACTGGGTCTTTACAGGATGGGGAGAGAACAGAGAGCAGCTTTCTGGTATTTCTTCTAAGGACACTAACTTTATTGCATCAGGGCCCCACCCATCTGACCTCATTTAACCTTAATTACTTCTTCCAAATACAGGTTAGGGCTTCAACGTGTGAATTTGGGGGATGGAGGGGCAAACACGAACATTCAGTGCATAACACTGATATGCTAAAGATTATTTGTTGTTTATTTGAAATTCAAATGTAACTGGATGTTCTACATTTTACCTGACAATCCTACTCACACAGCCATGCTTTCTGACACCTTTCCCTGTGCTGGACTCTGGGATCAGCTGGCTCAGTCCTCGAGACAGTGCTGCTAGGGGGGCTGTTATCATTCCTGCTTTTACTCCAGGAAGAAGGCATGCCTTGAGAAATTAAGCAACTTGCCCAAAGTCACACAACTACCAAGTGGCTGAGGCAGATAGATGAGGCAGGGTCAAACCCAGAGCATCTGACTACAAAACAAGGCTGGTGACCACTTTTTCTTTTCTTTTTTAATCTTTTGGCCGTGCCTCATGGCATGTGGGATCTTAGTTCCCCGATCAGGATGGAACCGGCGCTCCCTGCATTGGAAGCACAGGGTCTTAACACTGGACCACCAGGGAAGTCCCCAGGTGACCGCTTTTTCAAAGCCGCTCTCCAGAGAGGGCTAAATCTACTATTGTGCTCAGGACCCAGCTCCATTAGCTCAAAGCACATAGAGTTCTCCGAAATGAAATTATGTGTGTACAAAAGCCATATGCCCACAAGTGAGTAATAATGCAACCTCTTCCCCTCCAAAAACTGTACTCATAAAACAAGCAATGAAGTACCAGCAAACAGTTCTTCAGGGCAACACCTTTAAAAATGGATGAATTCCTACTGTATAGCACAGGGAACTCTACTTAATACTCTGTAATGACCTACATGGGAATAGAATCTAAAAAAGGGAACTCTACTTAATACTCTGTAATGACCTATATGGGAATAGAATCTAAAAAAGAGTGGATATATGTATATGAATAATGGCTTCACTTTGCGGTACAGCAGAAACTAACACAACATTGTAAATCAACTTTACTTCAATAAAAATTAATTTTTAAAAAACGGATGAATTGACTCCAGGGAAACTTGTCAAATCAAATATTGCTGGGACCAGGACTTCCCTGGTGGGGCAGTAGTTAGGAATCCGCCTGCCAATGCAGGGGACATGGGATCGAGCCCTGGTCTGGGAGGATTCCACATGCCGCGGAGCAGCTAAGCCCGTGTGCCATAACTGCTGAGCCCGCGTGCCTAGAGCCTGTGCTCCACAAGAAGAGAAGCTACCGTGATGAGAAGCCCACACATCGAAACGAAGAGTGTCCCCCACTGGCCGCAACTAGAGAAAGCCCATGCACAGTAACTAAGACCCAATGCAGCCAAAAATTAATTAATTAAAAATAAATAAATGTTAAAAAAATATCGCTGGGTTCTCTTTTATTTTTATTTGGCTGCACCATGCGGCTTATGGGATCTTGGTTCCCTGACCAGGGATTGAACCTGGGCCCTCGGCAGTGAAAGCTGGA
Organism: Grampus griseus; assembly: GCF_964374135.1. Classification (NCBI taxonomy): domain Eukaryota; kingdom Metazoa; phylum Chordata; class Mammalia; order Artiodactyla; family Delphinidae; genus Grampus; species Grampus griseus. Next base: position 21,738,398 of record NC_139006.1, on the reverse strand, counting down.
GTCCTAACCACTAGACCACCAGGGAATTCCCCACCTTTTCATTTTTTAATTAAAAATTTAAAAAAAATTTAATGAGGTATAATTAACATCAATAAAATGCACAAATCTTGACATACAATTCGGTACTTTTGGACAATTGTTTATACTCTGTAACAATTGCCCAAAACAAGATGCAGACAATTTCCATCACCCCAGAAAGTTCCCTGTGCCTCTTTCCAGTCATGCCCTTTCCTCCCCGGCTACCCCTGTTCTGATTTCTATCACCAGAGACAAGCCTGTTCCCAAACTTCAGATAAATTGATTCATACAGATCATATTCTTTTGTATCTGGCTTCAGAACGTTTATTGTTTTTGATTGAGGTGAAATTCACATAACATAAAAGTAATCATTTTAAAGTGTGCAGTTTCATGGCATTTAGTACATTCACAATGTTGTGAAACCACCACCTCTATCAAGTTCTAAAACAGTTTCATCACTCCCCCAAAGGAGACCACGCCCCCAATAAGCACTCACCCTCCAGTTCTTCCCCACCCCCAGCACCTGGCAACCATTCATCTGCTCTCTAACCTTTACTTTCTATGGCTCATCAATCCTCAAATGTCTGGTAAAATCCCACAAGTAGAGAGGAATTATTAAAAAGGGCTCCAAGGAAGGGAAAGCAGGAGGACAGAAGTAACACTAGGTAAAGTAAAATTAAGCCACATGATCAAGCCACGAAGAAGGACAACATTCCTAACACCAGCAAGAGAAAACCTATTCTTCATCTTGAGCAGAAGGCTCCTGCTCCAACCAGTCTTAAAGGCTGCTCGGTGCTATCTTAGCAAGTGGTGTTTATTTTCTTATCAACAAAGCACAATTCAGGGACAATGTTGAAACAGAAAAGCCCCACAGCTGGCTCTCTGTACAAAAGGCATTGACATAAAGACCAAAGTAAATGTTAGCATCCTGGAAACAGCAGCAGGTGTTTTAAATACAAGAATAGCAGCCACTTGGGAGAATTGTGACCACCTGCTAAGTAGTAGCTACTCAATCTAAAATGGCTAATCACAGGGATGATTTCTGACCTCTAGGTGCTTTCTGCCGTTGGTATTTTTGCTCGTTCTTTCTTTGCAGGAGATTTCTGGATAATTTGGATGTTTTCTAACCAGATTCTTGCTCACCATCACGTGCTTAGCACCTAATATCTAAGGTGATGCTTGGCACACAGTAGGTGAACAATAAGACATTTTGGAGTGAAATACATGAACTGTGCTACTGATTGTAAAAGTGGAATCATAAAATCACTGTACTTTAGACTCAGCAGAACTAGAAAGAAGGAAAACAAATGACCTCCCACAAGGGACTGTGCAAGGCGGTTTCCATACATCATCCCACTTCATCCTCACAATTACCTTAAAAGGTATCATGATGCCAACTTCACAGATGAGGAGACTGATGGTCACAGAGGCACCCTGCTATCTCCTGGAATAGCAAGTTCAAGGCTTTCGTTTGGTAACTGAGGAAACTCGGGCCCAAGGCAGTCAGGGGTCTTGACTCAGGTGACCGAGTCAAGGCTGTTTAGTTAGCAACCTACCTGGAATGTTCCCAGATGTTGGGCTGCACCTCGCAGGCCTGAGAGCCTTGTAGTTGCCCAGCCTTGAGACCAAAGAAAGAGCCTGGAGACAGCTACAGAGACATCAATGACTTGTTGGACAGAGGATCTTACACAAAATGTCCTGGAGCAATACCGCCACCATGTACAGCAGACAGCAGGAAGGACATAGCAGTAATCTTCCTTGCTTGGAGGAGAAGGAGGCTGCCCTTTATAGGGGGAATTGACATCAGGTGGGCTCATCAATAAACAGGGATTAATGAAGCCCTATAATGAAGAGGGTTGAGTAGTCATGTGAGTGAAGCAGGGACTGGTAGAGCAGGGGGGATGGACAGAGAGCAAGAGAACATCCATTTTGAGTGGCCGAAACTCACACCAAGTCTGTTAGCTGAAGGCAGGGTGTACTGATCCTAGAAGCAAAAGGACCATTGTGTCTAGGCATAGAGTTTCCAAATCTAGTGCTTGTTTAAAAAAATAAATAAAGACCACCAGCCTCCTGGGCAGGTTTTAGGCAATTAAGCCTTTACCGGTTACACTAGTTACACCCATATCTCAGGAATCCCGGGGGACGATCATGGGTGAGCAGCAGCAGGCCGGACACTCAGGAGGCAGGCGGGCTGCGCACAGGAACACCAGGGATTAGCCAGTGGGTCCTGGCCAAGTCCCTTTTTCCTTTCTGTGCCTCAGATATGAAACGGATTAGGGATGTGCTGAGTGCCTGCCAAACGCTCTGCCAGAAAGGGCAAACTCAGTCAAGAAAAATCACTGAGTGCAATCAAGTGGCTCAGGGACACAAAAGTGCATAAGATCTGGTCCCTGCTTCTTTCTCTGATAGGTGACCAACCATCCTGGTTTGCTGGGACTCTTCCAATTCAAGCACTGAAAGTCCCGCGTCCGGGAAAACCCCTCAGTCCCTTGGCCACCTCTGTGCGGTCTCGGTGGCCAGAGGAAAGCACACGCATGATAATGACAGCACCACAGGGAGCACGTGACGCCATGTTTAATACAAAGACCCCAGTGGACACAGGGCAACGGTGCTGTGCCAACCTCAATGGAGCATGCAGCACAAGGAAAAACCAACAACACTGATCCGAAACAGACTCACAGACTTAGAGAACGAACTCATGGTTACCAGGAGGAAGGGTGTGGGAAGGGATAGATTGGGAGTTTGGGATTGACCCGTACACACTACTATATTTAAAATAACCAACAAGGACCTACTGTATAGCACAGGGAACTCTGCTCGATATTCTGTAATAACCTAAATGGGAAAAGAATTTGAAAAAGAATAGATACTTGTATAACCAAATCACATTGTTGTACACCTGAAACTAACACAACATTGTTAATCAAGGATACTCCAATATAAAACATTAAAAAAATAGTAACAAAAAATGGGATACTTTGTTCATCACAGATTTCTTTTGCAGCAATTTAGATTTTTAAAAATATTGCATCAGGGCTTCCCTGGTGGCGCAGTGGTTGAGAGTCCGCCTGCCGATGCAGGGAACATGGGTTCGTGCCCCGGTCCGGGAAGATCCCACATGCAGCGGAGTGGCTGGGCCCGTGAGCCATGGCCGCTGAGCTTGCGCGTCTGGAGCCTGTGCTCCGCAATGGGAGAGGCCACAACAGTGAGAGGCCCACGTACCGCAAAAAAAAAAAAAAATTGCATCAAAGTATTCTTTATCTTGATTACTGAATTTCTCTTGAATTTTGCACCTGAGGCAAGTGTCTCTCTGGTCTCATCCCTGTCCCAACCCTGCAGGGCAGCCTTCAGTGCTAGTCACCAGACCTGGGACAAATCACAGGTCTTCTCCGTCTGAATGTCTTCATCCACATGCGGAGGAGGGTGGACTACACAGCCCCTAGGGGCCCTCCAGGTCCAAGTTCTGTGGTTTCACGACTAGATGTGGGAAAACTGAGAGGAGCAGGAGGTAGTGGATCCTGGGGGGGTCAGGGAAGAGAAAGGGAAGAAGCGTGTCTGCTTGCCTCCTACCAAAGAACCAGGACCAGGAGGAGGGATGAGTCATATACATGTGTGTATATAGATAAAGACTCATATATGTATATGAATTGGCTTATGTGGTTGTGAGGCTGGCAAGTCTGAAGTTTGCAGGGTAGACTGGCAGGCTGGAAACTGGGCAGAAGCCAGTGCTGCCTGAGAAGGAATTTCTTCTTCTTCTGAGTAACTTCAGATTTGCTCCTAAGGCCTGTCTTTGATTGGAGGAGGCCCGCTCAGATGATCCCCTTTACCTGATTGCAGAGGTTAATCACGTCTACAAAATATCTTCACAGCAACACCTAGATTAGTGTTTAACAGCCTAACTGGGTATTATAGTTTAGCCAAATTGACTCATTAAACTAACCATCATAAGAGCAGGAAATCATTCAGAGAAGTTATGTAAATTCTCCAAGATTATCCAGCTGACCTGTGTCACGTCGGGACTGAAAACGTGCTATGGTGACCACAAAGTACACATTCTCCCATGAGTTTTGCTGTGTCTGGGCCTCCAGAGAAGTTTCTGAAGCATCAGGGCAGCTTCCTTATCCTCTGCATGATGCTGTTACGTCTGTGTCATAACCATTTGGGCGCATCTCCTCCTGGACACAAGAGCCCTGCAGGTGCCAGGCATTCAGTGAATATTTGCAGAATTAGGGAATCACTAATAGTTCCCAACATCTGTTTCCTAGATACCAGCCCTGAACTAAGCTTTAAATCTAAGAGGTTAACTCTTTTTTTTTGTTTGTTTGTTAACTATTGCTTGAATTGAATCTCAGGTTCCCCGACAACAACAAAAAGCCAGAGGAAAGAACTCTTGTAGCCAGGATGGAATATTCTAGAATTCTATTGTGCATTCTGACTCTGATTTCTTGATAACCCTGTGAGGTGGGTCCTACTATTATTCTTGGTTGAATAATAGGAAAACAGAGGCTCTGAAAAGTTAAGGACTTGTCTAGAGTCACAGAGTTTGTAAGTGGTGAAGCTCACACTTGAACTCAGGGAGCTGGATTCTACCCTCCGCAGGCCTACCCATCAGGCCGCACTGCCCAAGGCAAACTGACCCCTGCAGCCAGATTCCTACATCATTGAGTTGATTTCCTCCACTTCCAGATGAAGGGCAGAGAAGTAAAAGTGGCAGCACCAGGACCAGCGCTCCGCGCTCCCGGCTCCCAGCCCACAGACCCCTTCTGTTTACCTCTCAAAATGAGCCCTCGCTGGGGACCTTGCGTGCCCTGCCTGGGCCTCTAGGTGCTATTTACTCAGCTAGGTGTGGACTCTGCCTGGATCCCAGTCTGCTGTTTGCACAGTAAATGTCACCTAGTCTATACCCCCAACGATGGAGGGGAACAGGGACCGAAAGGAATATTCTTTTGCTGGTTTCAGACACCTTGACTTGGGTTTTCAGTTTCTTAGATACAATGCAAATCACTGAAGGTGGGGGTTGCCTCAGAAGCATCTTGTCCTAAAAGCAATAGGCCAGGCCTGGGTTCTTTCCATGCCTGTGCAACCTCCAGGAAACCGGACAATCTCCGAAGTCACAGGGATCTAAGTTTGAATCCCAGTTCTACCACGTGACCTTGGGCTTAACTCCTTCCTCTTCTGAGAAAATGAGCCAAATCCTACCTTGCAGAAATTAAAGAGTAGATGCCAAGGGCTCTGCACAGTTCCTGGCTCACGTCCTGTACTCATTAGCTAATGTTCCTAATACTGACTTATTTCACACATCCTCATGTTGGTTCCTTTGAAAATAAAGGGAGTAAGGAGGCTACAAACAAGGCTTACTGTTCTTTATTTTCCCGATGTCCCATTACCTGGCTTCTTCCTGGAAAAGCGTTCCAAGAACTTTCAGAAGTAGAGAGTAAACAAACAAGGGAGGTTTTAATCTGTGAAAGAAACATGCAGATTCTGCCTTTCTCAGGAAGGCCACTGCCTGAAGCTTGAAGCAGATCCACTAATTCAGTAACTTTACTCCCTGATTGATTTCCAACCAGCGGTTCCGGCTTTTGAACCAGGATGTGCAAACAAGAACACTTACTCTAAGGGAGGTTTCGAGGCCTCTGGATTTCGTCAGCTGCCCACTCTCCCAGGAGAGCAGGTGGGACCAGTCAAGCCAGCGGCCAAGGCCAGAAAGTAAGCTGAACGTTTCAAGGTCTACGAGGCCTCTTCCTTTTGAGTTTTTAATTTCAGTGGGATACACGTAAGAAATGCCAAGGAGGAAACAGGTTGATTCATGGTTGCCAAACCAAGTGGGGTGCAGAGAAAAAAGAACAAGATGAAATGGAAAAGGTCAGCTACCTCATTGTACAAAGTGAGGAGAGCTGCAGGGGATGGGGGGCACAGCCTCCGGTCCTAGGACCCCGGGTTCCCACCGGGTTCCTGACCCCGAGAGATAACCTGTCCCTGGGGCTCGGGAGAGTGACAGCACTGCCTGAGCTCAGACACCCAGAAGTCCCTTCTGACTCCTTTAAGGAGAGAAGCACAGCAAGGAACCAGGGAGAGAGTGACTGGGCAGAATTTAAAGCCAAACAAGGGAAGGGTGGGGAGGATGGGAGGGAATCCTCTCTCTCTCTCTCTCTCTCTCACTCCTGCCTCCATTTTTAAAGAAAAGGTCTTGGTTAAAACAAAAATACTAAGGAAGTCTTGAAGGAGACTAAGGATGAGAGTAGGAAAGGGACAAAGGATGTCCCAGGAGAGTTGAAATAAGTATACAGAAATCCGGAAGGATCTTCTTATCCACTTAGTCTCAGGAATAGTAGCAGGTGTCAAAGGTTGAATACATGTATGTTGTGTTAGTTTCAGGTCTTTTTTAGCCCCTGATGAACTATTACTGCTTTCTTGAGATTCTAGCTCAGGGTCCAGGTGGCATCTAGCTCTAGCAGAGAGAAGTGGCAAGGGAAAAAGTAAAGCTAAATCCTATGCAAACTCCTACTCATCCTTCAAGGCTCTCAAGAATATTGCCTCCTCTATGAGGCCTTCCCGGATGGCCCTACAGAGTTAGGTCCTCTCTCCTCGGTACCACTCCTAAGGGCTGGTTACAGTTATACTACCTTAGAATTACTAATTATCTTTCTCCTCTTCTAGATTCTGCTCCCCGAGGGAAGATAAAGGTGGCACAGCTTTCGGGATGAATGAATGACCCCAAATCAAGGTTTTCTGGCTGTGGTTCTGATCATGACGTTGGAAATATCAGTTTATTGCACGTGGACACATAAATTTTAAAAAATCCTTGAATGCAAATGTTTGAGCACAGGCAAAGGGTGGAAATTTTCAGGAGAACCTCAAGTCAGTACAAACTGCTCTCTCTTGTCCTGGTTCCTGGAGGGGTGGGGGACATTTGCTGATCAAGTGTAGGGGAGTCCCTTTAGAAAACTGTTTTCAATTCCCCCCCACCAAATTTTTAAAGTGACACTTAGACAATCCATTTCCTGCAAGCCTGAACAAATTTGATTTTTCAAGACACTGATGAAACACCTCAATTGAGAAATGTTTATTCCCATTCAAAGCTGTACCCAGGGCCGCTATCTTCTCACCCCCTTTCTCTGTTCCAGAAGGTAAGAAAAAGTCAGACTCACAGGCCCTTTGCGTTATAAAGTCACCCGGTCACCTGGAAAGTGACTCTAGAGAACTCCTGTCCACCAGTATGTATCTTTGGGATGTCGGAGAATCTGTGTTCGTTCCTTCAGTGGATGCACCTGTCCCTGGACAGTGCTGCCCTGGATGGGAGTCTAAGGCTGGCGGGTGGGCACTCTGGTCACCTGCACTTTGTTCCTGGGCACCAAAGAGGCCATTTGTGGGCAGGGGGAGTTCAAACAGGGGGTTGTCTCTGCTGCTGTCATCCTCCTTCAGATACCAAGTCAGGGCCTCCCAAGTGAAGTGAAGAGGCTCAGGCTGGGATGGGCTGCCTTTGTTCCAGGACGGGAGCCTGGAACTAAATGCAAGAAACTCCTTCCTGTGTTGCAGGCACTCTGCTAGGTTGCTTTCATGTACACTCCTGTCTTTTATAGTAAAACAAACAACAATGGGAAAAAAAAAACAACTCTTTTTTTTTAACATCTTTATAGGAGTATAATTGCTTTACAATGTTGTGTTAGTTTCTGTTGTATAACAAAGTAAATCAGCTATATGTATACATATATCCCCATATCTCCTCTCCCTTGCGTCTCCCTCTCACCCTCCCTATCCTACCCCTCTAGGCAGTCACAAAGCACCGAGCTGATCTCCCTGTGCTATGCGGCTGCTTCCCATTAGCTAGCTATTTTACATTTGGTAGTGTATATATGTCCATGCCACTCTCTCACTTCGTCCCAGCTTACACTTCTCCCTCCCTGTGTCCTCAAGTCCATTCTTTACGTCTGCGTCTTTATTCCTGTCCTGCCCCTAGGCTCTTCAGAACCACTCAAAAAAAAAAAAAACTCTTGAAGAGGTTCATGGTTTATTCCAGGTCACCCAGCAGAGTCAAGCACTAACCTCCACCGTCCTGTTCAAGTTTAGTGGTCGGTCCCCCACCTCTGGCACAGACCATGACAAAGGGCTTTTGGGAGCACGTTGTGGGTGCTAAGGACTATAATAAACTCTGTAATTCTGGAACTCTAGGCTGGAAATTACGACTCATTTCCAAACAGAAAATGATTGTGTTCAGTAGGAAACAACATTTCCTTTTTTAAATTGGAGATCCAACCTCTTCTTTCCCAGATCCTGCAGGCTGGCTCACCTGTTCTGTGAAGAGCAGCTCAAGTCCCCCACCCCCAGGGATGGCGTCATCCAGACCCTGCCCCGGAATCTCACCAGAGGTCAGGGGTCTGTGTACCCAGGAAATGTTTGCTGCCCTCTGCTGGGAATGGTGTCCTAGGTCACACTGACAGAGCCGGTCATCAGCAGCCCATGGCCAGGTCCAGTCCACCCAGGGATCAAGTGGGCATTTTGTTCTCTTGTTGGGGGAGGGAGCAGCTGGCGAAAACTCACCTGGTGTCCATTGCTATGACACATCTCCTGCTTCATGGACCCTGTCCCTGCTTGTGACCAGTGATCAAATTTTATACTCAGACATATTTTAAAGATTTGGACCCACCATTGTTCTACTTAACCTTCTGGGACCTGTCAAACTTCCTGGCTGCCAAATATCAAAAGACAGAAGAAAGGATGAGATTAATGGGAAACTAGGAAGATTGTGGGAATGGTACTCGGCATTAAGGTGGATGGCCCCCGGTAACAATAATTCTTAACATGCATGGTGTGCTTTCTCTGTGTCATGAACTGTGTTTAATATATTATCTTGGTCAACTCTTGATTCTCATTTTTCTGACAGGGAAACTGAGGCTCAGAGGGGTTAATTAACTTATCCAAGGTTCCCTAACTAGTGCATGTTAGAGCCAAAAACCTGCCTGATGTCCATCCATCTGTGTCACAAGCCCAGGCTCCCAGCACCCAGGTTATAAGGACTGTTCTTATAGTGTCTGGAAATGGAAGATGGATGGTCTCTGTCCCAGTATTCTCAGAGGCAATCATAATTCTGCTCCTCCGCTCCCAAAGCTTTTCTCTTCTCGTATCTCCTTTATTCAACACACCGGAGTTTCATCTATATTTTACCCAGCTGACTCTTGGAATCACATAAATCCTGGATGTTGTCATGAAAAAAAAAAAAGTTTATGAGACAACAGAATATGTACAGCTTGCTGTCTTTCCCCACAGGAATATCAGATGTACAAAGTCAGTATAAATAAAAGAGAGGATTTTTTTTTTTTTTTTTTTAATGTTGAGAGACCCTGGGCCATTCTCAGGAAATCTAGTCTCCTACAAGCCAGGTCATGAAAAACCTCACAGCATCACCTAAAGGCAAGGCCACCTCACCAGTGGGGGAGGGATTCAGTTGCTGTTATTTTGGAATTAGAGCCTCAGGGTACGTATGTGTCTGGGAAGGTTGCACTTGAGTAAATCCAGCACTTCAAACAAATATCATTTACTGAAATTAGTCATGAAACATTTTGCAAAAATAGATGTTCCATACAGAAGCTAAGTAATCAAAACAAAGGCAGGATCCTGGAACAGAAAACAGACTTTAAGAGGGAAACTGTTGAAATCCAAATAAAGTCTAGAGTTTAGTTAATAGCACTGTGTCAGTGTTGGTTTCTGAGTTTTGACAAATGTACCGATGGTAGTGTAGGCTGATAACGTTAGGGGAAACTAGAACCAGGTTGGGGGTTGGTAGCATATGGGAATTCTCTGTACCGGACTTGCAACTTTTCTGTCAATATAGAATTACACCAAAAAAAAAAAAAAGTTTATTAAAAAAAGTTCAAAGCCGGTGAACTGATGTTTATTCTCTTAGTACTAATGGGGCCTACAGCACTTAAACTTCTTTCAAGTAAGATAAAACTTGCTTCTCTTGCCACCTTTGAACCTTGGTGTCAATAAAGGTACCGACAATGGAGAGTTTGTGCTTTCTTTAAGGAGACAAAACCAAATGTTGAGCCATTTACTGCTCTGGGTCAATGCCAAGTGCAAAAGAGAGCGTGCAATATCTTTTCACTTTTCAAACGAACCTTTTCCTTTTGTTGTTGTGCCCTTTTAGGCTCTGTTTAATTTACCGAGCAAGTGAACTACAGCGTTTTGTGGAAGCCAAAGGAGTACTGAATTTCTTAGAACCCTAATACACACAAATGAACTATAAGAAGTGTTGCAACTCTTCTCCAGAAAGGGGTGGGCAGCCGCAGGATTGAAGGAAACATCCGCCAACACCACCAGGAGGATTTCCTGCCCACGCATTTGGCGTCTCAACGTTACTTAAACGGTTCAAAAACGTGGTGCGCGGGCCTCTCACTGTCACGGCCTCTCTTGTTGGAGAGCACAGGCTCCAGACGCACAGGCTCAGTAGCTGTGGCTCACGGGCCCAGTTGCTCCGCAGCATGTGGGATCTTCCCAGACCAGGGCTCGAACCTGGTCCCCTGCATTGGCAGACAGATTCTCAACCACTGCGCCACCAGGGAAGCCCCTGTCTTACAATTTTTGCTTTCCATTTCCATTTAACTTGTGTTTAGAACAATGAGCAACGTAGCGCTTTCCTGCTAGAATCTTGACTACAGCGTGGAAGCCTGTAAAATATGACACCAAGCAAAGGCGTGGGACACCGGAGTCTTTAAGAGTGAGTGTCAAAATCATGGCATCAAGGAGCCAGGATTCCTGAAATCTGTTCCCATTCTTCTCCTGGACCATTTAAAAATCTATTTAGTAGATGGGCAGGGGGATTACAAAGATGAGCCAGATGCAATCCCTGCCTTCAGGGAGCTCACAGTCTAATGTGGAGATCAAGACAGGTGGATTGTACTGCCAAGTATCACAGGTGTGTTGCTGGAAGTCTGTGCAGATGCACAGAAGGGTGATGTTTGACACAGTTTAGAGCAGTGGATCTCAGCTGGGGGAGGTCTTGGCTCTCAGGGATATTTGACAATGTCCAGAGACAGTTTTGGTTGTCATAACTGGGAAGAGTGGGTGGTGCTCCTGGCATCTTGTGAGTAGGACCTGGGGTGCTAGTAAAATTTACAATGCACAGGACAGCCCTCACCCCACAACAAAGAATTGTCCAGCCCCAAATGTCAGTAATGCTGAGGTTGAGAAACTATGGTGTAAACAGAGAGAGGAAAAGGGCATTCCAGGAAAACGGTAGGACTGAAGTATGGGACAGATAGATAAGCTGGAAAAGTAATCTACAGCCTTAAGATGATTATTTTGTTCCTTTGGACCTCAATTTTTCTGGCCACAAAATAGTGATGCTAATGCTAAGTGACTCATCTCTTTTCCTGGTGTCAGAAGAAAGTGCCACTGATAAAAATTATGTCCTTGGGATCCACCTACTTCCTGATGCCATACTTAAGCATACTAGTTCCTCAGCCATACTAGTAGCCTGTTCATGAGAAAAACAAAGATGGTATTTGGAGAATCTAACTTAGGGCAGTATGGTAAGTGCCTGTAAAAGTGAGGATTGTGTTGTATGGCATGTAATAGAAACCCAGCCACCATGATATTTCTAGTTGTCACGTAACTTGGGATCTGGAAGTGGGCAGTCTAGAGCTAGGTCAGAGCTAGATGGTCACTCCATGATGCCATCAGGAACCCAGACTCCTCTGTCTTTCCCCTCTGACATCCTTAGCTTGTGGCTTCCTTCCTCATGCTTGCAAGATGGCTGCTGAACTGTCTCAACCTTTTGAACTTTCATCAGCATTCCAGGCAAGAAGAAGCATTGCCTGGGGGAAAGGGGCAACAGGAAAAAGGTGAAAGGCATCCCAGTAGAGTCTTCTCCATTTAACAAGCTTTCCTGGAATTCTCTCTGCCTAGAACTTCCACTTATACATTGGCCTGAACTTTATTCCACAGCTACTCATAATTTCAAGAGAATCCGGAAGCTGAGTGTTTTCAGCTAGGCACCCTGAACAAACATTATTATTATTATTATTATTAATAAGAAAGTAGAATAGACACCATGTAAGTAACTAGAAATATTGCCTTAGTGCCTTAAAACGAGCACATTCCAGGCTTTAGTAATAAGTCCAAGACAGACCAACCTTGTGTTGAATTCTGCTTTCAAGAAAATGGTATTATGTAGCAGTCTGCCAGAGTAATTTAAAAGATGTTCTGTCTTTTAAAGCATATTGCAGACAACCTAACAGTTTAATAATTATTTAAAAATATATTTATTGAATGTCTAATGTGTACTCAGCACTATACTAAACACAAAGAAGTATAACGCATGCTTCTGTTTCTAATGAGCTTTTCAAAATCCAGTTGGAAAAAACCATAGCAACATAAACAAATGAAAAGTTGGGTAATAATGAAAGAGTTAAATAACAATCTGTTATAGTAGTCTAAGAATGCCTTGCGTTGCTGGTGGAAATGTCGAATGATAAAACCACTTTGGGAAGCTGGCAGTTTCTAAAAATGTTGAACATACACCTACCTCGTGATCCCGCAGTTTCCCCAATGGGTATAGAATATTTACCCAAGAGAAATGAAAATACAAAGATTTTTTTCACACAAAGATTTGTACACAAGTGCTCACAGCAGCTGTATTCATAAAAGCTAAAACTTGGAAACAATTCCATTTCTAAACCCTGAAGCACAAAGATCAATCTCACTCTGCAAGAGTAAAATGACATCAAATGTTGTACATGTTCCTGGTGGAGAGGAAAGTTCTCTGTGAGATCATATTTGTTAATTGTGCTATTCACATCTTTCCTGTCTGCTCTATTGGTTGATTCTGAGTGAGGTGTATTCGTCTCCCACTGTGACTGTGGATCTGTCAATTTCACTATTTATTTTCAGTTTTTGTTTTATACATTTCAAAATTATGCTACTATGTTTGTAAAATGCATGACTCATAACTTGTGCCTTTAATCAACATGAAACACCCTTCTTTGTGCTTTTTAAATGCTTTTGTTTTAAATTCTATTTTGTCTGATACAAATGTTGCTCCATATGCTTGTTTTCTATATACATTTGCCTGGTGAGCCATTTTCCATTCTTATGCTGTTTAGTTTTATGTGTATTTCCTATAAACAGCATATAGCTGGAATTTGGATTTTTCACTTAAACCAGAGTCTCCTTCTTTTACGAAGGGAATATAATCCATTCATATTTATTTTTGATTATTTATATATTTGGACGTATTCCTACCATGTTATTTCATGTTTTCTCCTTACCATGTTTCTTGTGTTTTCCTCTTTTCTTATATGTTTTGGAATGATTGTTGTTCTCTGTCTCTCACTGGCTCACTTTTGTCCTCTGTTTCTCTCTCCGAATGGTTTGGTTCTATTCTTCTGCTACAATGGTCTTAAAACTTTTTTGTTCACATGGTCCCTAAAATAATTTAGTAAAACTAGATACCACATTTTAAATACACCCCACATTTTAAACATCTAAAATTTCTCATGATAAGCTTAAATATTCGTTGCAATGGATGTCATTTCTAATGCAACTGGGAGTATTGACATTTTAAAGTAAAACTTTTGTATCACTCTATTAGCTGTGTTCAATGGAATCGAAATACCAGTTATTTGCCATCCATCATCACACATTTGGAAATATGCGTCAAGGATTTGGCCAAGAATAGCTGGCTGGGGTGAGGAGGTTTGCATATTCTGGGGCCAAGGATTCAACCAGCCATTGCCAATAGATTAATTACATACATTTGTATACATGAGAATTTAATAGGCATCTGTTTCCTTATTGTCAGAGAACAGAGTTAAAATCATGAAAAGAGGGAAGGCTAGAACAAACCCTTTGGTGTTGAATTAGAGTTGGAGTTATTGGTGTGCACTCATGAGTTTTTAATATATAAGATAGATCGATATAAAAATAGGTATAGACATACAAACATCTATATATTTCTATATCTTTTTATGTGGGTATGTATACACATATATATACAAATATTATTTCCTAGTTCTATCCACTGAGACAACCTAGAAGCAATGACACCCCAGTGTCAAAATAGGTATTATTAATAAGTACAAAAGTTACTAATTAACTTTAGGAGACAGCATCTTAACCAATTGGTAAAAGTTAATATCACTGGTTATGGGACAAATTGACATCTCCTGCCTCCTGATATGATGCACCGAGAAGAAAACAGCATCACTATGTGGTATTCCTGCCCAAAACACATAAATCATGAGGTCACATCAGACAAACCCACACTTAGGGTCATTCTACAAAATAATTGACCCATACATTTCAAAAATGTCAACATCAGAAAAGACATGAGGCAGGCTTCCCTGGTGGCGTAATGGTTAAGAATCCACCTGCCAATGCAGGGGACACATGTTCAAGCCCTGGTCCAGGAAGGTCCCACAGGCCACACAGCAACTAAGCCCGGACGCCACAACTACTGAGCCCACATGCCATGACTACTGAAGCCTGTGTGCCTAGAGCCCATGCTCTGCAACGAGAGAAGCCACCTCAATGAGAAGCCCACGCACTGCAATGATGAGTAGCCCCTGCTCACCGCAACTAGAGAAAGCCCACGTGCAGCAATGAAGACCCAACACAGCCAAAAAAAAAAAAAAAAAAGTTTGGGTGAAGAGTCTGCCAGAACTCTTTGTACAATTCTTGCATCTTTTCTGTAAGTTTGAAATTATATCAAAATCAAAAGTTAAAAAAAATCAACAAGCTCTTTATTAAGACCCAGAAAACTTCCCTTATTTCTCTTTCTTAAGTTATATTTCCATTCTACTTTCCTTACAGACTTTTATCTCAATGTAATATAGTTTTATGTTTAAAAGTCTACTATTGATTACCCAATAGGCTACCTTGCATAAAAATATACACATTTAAATATTTTAAAGCTTTCTTCAAACCATAAAAAATTATTCTACATGGAGCTACCATAACAATTAAAATCAGTACAAATTTTATCAAAACAACAAATATTCCAAATTTTGATAATTATTAAACATAGAGAGTAAAATATTGGAAATGTATCTTTGCACCATGTATCAGTGGATTAACAATACTTATTGCTATAGTGAGGCAGGATTCAGCATTAATTTTATTCCTTTTTTTAATTAAAAAAAGTGCCCCAAAACATTGTTCGTATAACTAAATGGATGGGGAAGGAAGGCATTTTGTTATAACGATGTCCTTCAATTGTTTGAACATCTTTTAAGTTAGAAGCCAAGTCACATAATGACCTATTATTAAAAATTATTGTATTCCAGTCCCAGCTGACAACTCAATCTTATCTTCCATCAATTTTGTTGAAAACAAGGAATTAGAACCAATGGAGTTGGAAAGGGATTGATACTCAGTGATGAGGGTCATTTCCTTTTTCAATCTCATCACCAATAGCTTGACTGGTCTATTTGTTCGAAGCCCCAGAGATTTTTCTACCTCAGGGCAGTGCACCTTGGGAAGATTAAGCATGAGTGATGTGAGTGAAGAGTGCTAGAATGGAGACTGTGAAAAAGACAGGTGGGAAAAAGAATCAATTGCCACCTGTGGTCAGTGGCTACCATATTAGAGATCAGTTCTTGAATTTTAGTTTCAGATTGCTACTGGGTTTGGTGTAGTTCTTTTACTTATTTAGACTTAATGTTCTACTGTTTCTTGCATTTCACAAAGACTAAGAACTTTGTATTTTATACATTTTATAGCTCTTATCACAAGTGCCTAGTAACTGTTTTAAAATATTACTGGCATCTGATGCAAGAATTATCAGAGTAGTGTTACAGAGAGGATATAAAACTGTTTAAAGGTTTGGACACGAGTGTTCACGATTCCACAGACAGCAATCTGCACTGGGTCCAATTACTGTTTTTGAGTATGATTTAACATGTTTATCAAAAAGATGAAAGCCTTGAAAACAAAGCTGGGGGAGTCGATTTCAACATTCCATTTCTACCCAATTAACCAAGACTAAAATGCAATCCACTGGCTTTTTCTCCTCTGCCCCAGCATCTTGTACCTTCTCCTTATGGTTACTCATTTACACCATGATGGACTAATAGAGGCCTCATGCATTTTCTTTTTATGTCTAAATGATTTAAATTTCTTCTAGTTTCCCTGAGATTTCTTACACAGTGCCAGACATTCTTTTGGCATTCACAAATATTAACTTAAAGACTGCATGACAATTACATGACTTTTCTCAGAACCTCTTACAGCTTTCCAAGGTCCTTTAACAGGAACGAGTAGGTCTCAACCAGAAGGTATTCTGAAGAATTCTCCCCAAAGGTCCCAGGGCCAGTAGTGAGTCTCCCACCCCTGCAGGCACTTTAGGACCCAGCTAGCTCAAGGCTGATGGGAGTTAAAAAGGAGGCAGGCTGTTTTGTCCTGGTCTCTGATTAGTCCCCATCTCTTTCCCAGTCCACAGAAGCAGCCTGTGTTCAGGATGGCCTGAGCTGGGCCAGCTCAGTTTAAACAAAGTCATTGATTTACTCTGCCAATTTGGAGAAGAAAATAATAGGAGGCTCACAGTCCAGTCCTGGGAATGACGGAAACTATGCCCTTGAAAGGGCCTATATATCGAAAGACTGAATTGCTTTCATTCATTCCTTCTTCCCATACTGTTTTTTTCCCACCAAAATATAACTGAAGAGCTAACCTGACTTAGTAACACCGAAGAATTACCTGGAAGGGTTCTATCTTTTCACTTTTTGCATATCTTCCAACCACCAGCTAGGAGATTTACTCATCTCTGCATCCCTAGAACCTAGAACAGTGCTGGGCATTGAGGAAGCAGTAACTACTTATTAAAGAACGTATTGCTTTGTAATTCTAGGGAACTTAACATTTTGTAATTTGCTTCAAAAAAGTGAAAATGCCCGTGTGGGGTGTTTCCTCGGGTTTCTCCATTTTAATATTCCTGTGTCTAAACTGGTCCCTAGCTACCGTTCGGAGGCCCCTCTTTCACAAGTCCCCCTTCCCCCCTCCCGGCCCCTTTGCGCCGCAACACGCGGGCAAGAGCCCTGAACCTCCCCTCATGTCTTATACATGCCATTTTTTCATTTCATAATAATAATAATGTACGCTCATAGCAGAAAGTTTAGAGATGCAAAGAAAAATGAAATTACACGTATTCCTGCCACTCTGAGAGAACACCACGTAAGGTTTATTAAGCCTTCACTATGAGTTAAACCTAGTTTTAAAACGCGCTATCTCATTCCCTAAAGACTTATTTCGCGGAATTTCTTTGCAGGCTTTTTTCTAACCCAAGCCCCGATTCGCGCTGGTCTTTCGATTTTCTGCTCAGCTCCGGGCCCTAAGTGGCGCACAAGATACAATTCTGTCAGGAGCGGGTAAAAATCTGTTAGTCTCCGTAAAAATTGGTCTGGAAATCTCTCGGTTTGGAATTAAACTCTGCGTCAGCCTAAAGGGGAAATTCCATTTATTGAGAAAACTCCGCCTGGCTCCGGACCCTTCCTCACAAGCACGGGGCTTCCCTAGACCCGGCCCTCCGGTGCCCCACACCCTCCCAGCGCCGAGTTACGCCTACCCGTCACCCCGGCGAAAAATGCCCGGCACCGTGGCCGCCACGCTGGACGCCCTGGCCCCACCCCCTCCGGATTGGCCAGACCAATGGGAGCCAAGATAGGCCTGCGTCACTCGGCGCTGGCCAATCGCGGAGGGCCACGATCGTTGAAAGGCTGGGCGCGGTGGGACCGGCCAGCTGGGCGGCGGAGACGCGTACTCGCGTAGACACGCTCCGGCTATGGTGGTGGTGGCAGCCGCGCAGAGCCCGGCCGCCGGGGCACCCAAAGTTCTGCTTCTGTCCGGCCAGCCCGCCGCCGCCTCCGCCGCCGCCGGAGCCCCGGTCGGCCGGGCTCTGCCGGTCATGGTGCCGGGCCAGCGAGGGGCCAGCCCGGAGGCGGCGAGCGGGGGGCCGCCCCAGGCGCGCAAACGACAGCGCCTCACGCACCTGAGCCCCGAGGAGAAGGCGCTGCGGAGGTGGGCGAGGGTCGAGGCGCGGAGCCGGAGGGCGAGGGCCTGGGGTCTGGGACCGAATTCGAAGGCGAGACAGGGACCTGGGGCCGCGCTGACCGTTCGCAGCGCTCAGGCGTTGGTGGCCGGGCCATTCCGGTGCCAGCGTGGCGCGGGGCGGGGCAGGAAGTCTGGACTAGCAGATCCACCGCGCTGGGTGGAGTCCAGAGCTCCGCAGGCCTTTTTTATTTACTTCTTTTCTATCTGATTAGAGATAACCAGAGCTGGGTATCAGGGTACCTGGGTTCCAGGCCCTCTAGCTGTGACCACAAACCCGTGGTCAGCTTTTCTGAACTTGGGCTGTGACATGAAGCCAATTGGTTAACCTACTTTTTTTGGAGGCGCACGGAACTGAAATGTCAGCTGTTGAAGGGGGCTGGGAGCGCTGTAAGGCTCACTAGTCAAACTCAGCCTCTGCATCCTTAAAATGGTATCTACTTCAGGCTGCTGGGGAGATTGAGAAATGCCTAGTACTTAGTTCTCCGTAAATGTTAGTTCTCTTATGATCATTGTGCTTTGTGTGATTTATGAAGTGCCTCCTGGAGTAGACACGGGCCTAGGCTTTCAGCACCAGGGCGAAAGTCGCATCAGCCTCTCCCTCTTTTGAGTTGGGTTTAGGGAGGGAGGGTTTATGTTCTAGCGCGATTGCAGCCTTTACTAGATTTAATCAGTCCAGGTTGGATCCTGTTTGAGGGGATTGGAGTCAGGAAGCAACGGGGGAGTAGAAAGGGGAGGAGGAAATATCTTATGATGCAAGGTGAATAATATTTGTGTCCAGCCTTTGTGCTGTGGCCAGGGATGAGACGGAGGTGGATGACTCAGTATGGGGGAGAGTAAAGTAGGTCTTCAAGCTAGATCCACAGAAGGCTGATTTTTTTTTTTTTTTTTGGTTTTGTTTTCTTGAGGGGAGGAGCCTGAAGTGTATTTTACCATTAGTCTACCTTATACTGTAAATTAAAATGAAAGCACCAGGTGGCCAAGTTTTCAAATAAAGATATAAATAAGGTTTGAGATGACTCAGTGTGGTATATCTCTTTCTGTTCTCAGGAAACTGAAAAACAGAGTAGCAGCTCAGACTGCCAGAGACCGAAAGAAAGCTCGAATGAGTGAGCTGGAGCAACAAGTGGTAGATTTGGAAGAAGAGGTAAAAATACTTAAGGCCTAACTCGTATCTTTTATCCATTGTATATCTTTCCCTTGGTTAATGGTTGCTTCATCTCCTTTAGAAGACAATTGGACATATAATTAAAAGTTAAACTTTTAGTTAATCTAAGTTAGGGTAGATAGGTAGTTGGTTAAGTGGTGAAGCTTGATGAGAGCAGAAATGATTGACCCTCTTGGCATTTGGTGCTAGCTCTATCTCAAAGCTGGTGAATTACAACATTACAACAATGTTTTATCAGTTAGTACTAAAAAATTAGTAAAAGCAGATAGGAAATCATTGCTTAAAGTTGAGACCTTTTCTGGCTTATCCAAAAGTCCACTAACGGTTCCCTTCCCCTTCTAGGGTCTACTTGTTACCTAAACTTAAATTGTTGCCAGTTACACATCTTGAATACATAAGCATATTTGTGGTGTTCTTTTTTTTTAACATGTTGATTTTACAGCCCACCACTACCACTTTTATTATTACCCACCAGTTCAAGATAGGATTTTTTTAAATGTCATATTTAAAATTAAAAGCCACAAGTCACTAAATTAAAGCCACAAGTCACTCTTTGTTGAAGTCTCTATTAGTAGTTGGGGGCATTGTGTTATATGTGACCCCGTGAGATGGCACTTCCTAAATAGCTTTTTTTTTGTAATTATAACCTTGCCTTCTAATACCCACTGTGAACAACTTCATAAGCATAGAGTTTTCCAAAAGACCCGGGAGAAGGAAAGGAAACCTACTGTAGTGAAACGCTGTGAGGTGGATTCTTAAGTGAAGGAATTAGATGTCTTAATAGCCTCTTCTGAACTTTCTTCCAGAACCAAAAACTTTTGCTAGAAAATCAGCTTTTACGAGAGAAAACTCATGGCCTCATAGTTGAGAACCAGGAATTGAGACAGCGCTTGGGGATGGATGCCCTAGTGACTGAAGAGGAGGCAGAGACCAAAGTAAGTCATGTCCTTTATTTGGTGCCGTATGTGAGAACTGGTTTTAAGTGACATGACCTCTTTCTTTAATGATACTTATTCATTTTTCAAGAGTGTAGCGAATAGTACTAAGTCCTAATAATTAAAATAAGTTACATGACTCTCCAAGAGCAAGTACTAACAAATGCCAGTAGTCGACAAGATATATCTACCATGCCAGCATTAAGGAGAACCAGGATAAGAGAGCCAGTCAAACCTGACTTTGAATGCTACTGAAATTATAGTGGTTCTTTGATGAATATGATTGAGAAGAGAAGGGATTCATTGTGATAGTGACACCTTTCTGATAGAAGAGTGATGTATGGGTTTTAATTTACGAATCATGGCAAGTTCAGTGATAATACTTAAGTGGTCTAAGGTTGACAGTAGGGCAGTTCTACTCAGAAGATAATGTTTAGGACAAATTTTTAAAAAAATTACTATCCAAAAAGATTCTGGGCTGAAATTCACTATAGAACTTTATTACTAGGAACGTTATTGAGAATATAAGTAAGATATTATTTAAGAATATTGGTCCTGCCTGAATCTTTGCTTGGGGAAGAAAAATGTTTCATTGTACAGAAAATCACAATGAAGTTAGTCTTACCTTCCTTTTCTTATCTCTTCTTGAGGAGGGCTCGAGAAAATGGAAATAACAAAGGTTTAAGGGAAAGGTTTCGGCTCTAAAGAATAGTTTTCTAGCTTTCTTGAAAGTCAAGAATCACAGCTTCCTGGCAAGTATTTCCCTCGGGACTCTCAGCTGTTGGAGCTGTTCATTCACTATGGTCTTTCCTCCCAGGGGAATGGAGCGAGGCCGGTGGCCGGGTCTGCTGAGTCCGCAGCACTCAGACTACGTGCACCTCTGCAGCAGGTGCAGGCCCAGTTGTCACCCCTCCAGAACATCTCCCCATGGATTCTGACGGTGTTGACTCTTCAGACTCTGAGGTAGGGCTTATTCAGGTTTACTAAAGAGGTGTATAACTATTTAATTCCATTTGTTTGATGCCTGACATCCCTAACCAGACATATGAGGGCAGAGAAGGTAGTTTCGGTTGAGTTGGAGGTGAACATTAACTACCTTCCTATTTCCAGGTGGTTTAGGACATGGAGTGGAATATAGATAAATGGGTCTGGTGGGTCCTGGAGGTCATCCTATAGCCTAATGATTAATTTACATTTTGGAACCTAGCACTAAGGTAGATTCTCAGTGCATTCTAATAGTTGAACTCCATTTAATTTTTCCTTTTACAGTCTGATATCCTGTTGGGCATTTTGTTCAACTTGGACCCAGTTATGTTCTTCAGATGTCCCTCTCCAGAGTCTACCAGCCTGGAGCAGCTCCCAGAAGTCGACCCAGAAGGACCCAGTTCCTTACCCGTACCCCCCTCTCCATCCCTGGGGACGTCATCAGCCAAGCTGGAAGCCATTAATGAACTGATTCGTTTTGACCACATATATACAAAGCCCCTAGTCTTAGAGATACCCTCTGAGACAGAGAGCCAAGCTAATGTGGTAGTGAAAATTGAGGAAGCACCTTCCAGTCCCTCAGAGAAAGATCACCCTGAATTCACTGTCTCAGTGAAGGAAGAACTTGTAGAAGATGACTTCATTCCAGAGCTGGGTATCTCAGATCTGCTTTCAACCAGCCACTGCCTGAAGCCATCTTCCTACCTACTGGATGCTTATAGTGACTGTAGCTATGAGGGTTCCCCTTCTCCCTTGAGTGACATGTCCTCTCTGCTTGGTGTAGACCATTCCTGGGAGGACACTTTTGCCAGTGAACTCTTTCCCCAGCTGATTAGTGTCTAAGGAGTGATCCAATACTGATGCCCTTTTCTTGACTATTACACTGCTGGAGGATATAGCACAGAAGCCTGTGCTTCATTCAGAAAGCCAAAGTAGAGGGTGTATGGTCCTAGAGAATTCCTCTAAAGTATTTGTTCAAACCTCATAGGTCACCCCAAGTATTGTCTTTTGACATTCAGCAGTCCAGGGTACACAGATACATTACTATAATCCAGAATTAGAGATTCTGAGGTTGTACCTTTATCTTAAGGGCAGTGGTTTGCCCTAAAGTATTTACGTAAGCATCACTAGAAAAGTGTCTTAGACATGGAATTAACGAATGGCCCTTTATCATTTCTCTTTACCCATCTTGGCATCCCAGGCTTGCCTCTGATCTTAGGTCCTTTAGTTTGCTTCTGCAAGCAGAGAGGACACCTACCTGAGGGGGCTCCTTTTCCCTCATCATGTACAGTTCAAGTAAAGATCAAGAATCTTCTGTAAAATAGAAATTTACTATGTAAATGCTTGATGGAATCTTTCCCTGCTAGTGTAACTTTTGGAAGGTGCTTTCTCCATTTATTTAAAACTACCTGTTCAGTTAAAAAGTACAATGCAGTGTCTTTGTTCTTTGATTCCTTCTTGAACCTCAAGTCTTATTGTTGTTATTCTCTCTCGGTTTTCACTGTTTGCCATGGTAGTGATTTATCCCACTTCAGTGAGCATGCCACTTTTTAAAGTGACTGAAGGCTTTCCCCCCTTAATTACTGCCTGCTTCAATTCCTGGCTGCCTGAAGTAAACACTGAGCAGTTACTATATTTGAGACAGTTTCTTCAGCCTAATTGACCAGTATTACAGCTAGTAAATGGCAGAGCTAGAACACTTAACAACTTTTGCTATTAACATGTTAGAGAAGGACATGCCATTAAATATCAATACTTTTGCTATTATTATAGAGATTAAGAGGATTTTCTAGACTCCAACTCCCTGGGTTCAACTCTGCCACCAGTTCAGCTGGGTAACCCTGGGCATAAATTACCACTTATTTCCTCATCTGTAAAGGGGTATAATAGTATCTCTAAAGGCTGCTAGAGGATTCAAAGAGACGATGCATTATAAACACTTAGTATATGCCAGGCACCGTCCCAAGCACTCAAAAGTTAACTGTTATCTCCAAATCCACTTTGGAAGGGTTTTAATCTCTTACAGAATTATATACACTCTAGGATATGTTTCACAAAAGAATGAATCTGTTACAACCCCCAAACTACAGACTTGATAACCTCATCATCCAAGGTGCATCTTTTCCTTGGGAATCCACTTACAAGATATTAAAGGAGTCCCCTAATTTATAGAAATTATTTTACCCATGCCAGCATTCTATGCCAGTGTTTACTGACTACCTCTGGGGAGGTCAGAGTGAGTGAGCAGACCAAACGAGATGGGATTCGAAGAATCCCCAGCAGCAAGGCAAAGCAGGCTATGGTTACAGCCAAGTACAAGGGAATGCCTTTGGTGTGATTGGGGGCGTGTCCACAAGCATACTAGTAGGCAAGAGAGTCTAAGGTCCCTGGTTGCTGAAACCAGAGCCCAATCCTAGTACTTGGCAATGCAAACTTGCTTAATCTCTGAGTTTCTGTTTTGTAAGTGTAAGAACAATCCACCAGCTGCCCCACAATTAAAAACCTGATCACCAGATTTTCTAGAACTGAAAACAAGTGCTGAGAATCTATTTAGGGATTGTGTAGGCAGATGTAATTACAGATACATTTTAGCTTTCAACATTATAGAACAAGCATCTGAAGACTGGGGCTCAACTAATTTACATTCAATGACATCACGTGAAAGAAACAGCTGTACAACAGGAATAACACACAGGACACAACCTGTGTAGACTGAGTTTTCATTTCCTGCACAGATGGGTGAAAATTACTAAACACTCAGGATATCCTATCTTCATACTGAAACACTAAATGGAATGGTTAGAAATAAAAACATCTTTCTCTGCAAAACCAAAGCAAGATTTCTGTTAAATGCAGAAGGTTGTCCATAACTCAAAGCAGCAGGTGACAGATACCTGTACACCATTTCCCTGGGCCTTGTAACACCAATGTGTGCTTCTCTGCTTTTCTACTAGGTGTGTTACTGGAGCAGGCAAAGTAGGGACAGAACTGTAGGCAGAGGTAATTAATACCTCCTACTCCAAGAATATTTTATGGCATCAAATTCTAATCTTCTAAGATTAAATCTTTACCCTCTAACTAACTTCTAAAGTTAATTAGGGACAGGAAGACTGGCTTGTTTACCCACTAACCAGTCGCTGAAAGACAACATTCCTGTCTTGCTGGAGCTATATAGTCTAACACCACATAACTGCATGTAGCTCATCTCTCAAATGCCACTAGTAGAATATCTGAACCAAACTGATACATACAAAACTATATTCCCTCAAGGAGTTTAAAGTTACACTGCCTGAACCATACTTTATTGTAGATTATTTCAGTGAAACCTAAACATGTTAGGTATTGCTGTAAAAAGACCACTGGTCAAGTAGGAACCCTGGACCTGGTGAATTGGATTATTATACTAAATTGTCACTATCTACTTAGGCTTAGTTTACAAATCTATAAAAAGATAACTTTTAGCTATGATTTCCAAATTTTGGTAAAGAAAACAATATCCTGAGTTTTCTGTAGCCGCAACTCAAACTCTGCCTGCCCACAAATCAGGGATCCACATTTATCAACTAATGGTTGTAAATATGCACGCAATACCGCCACCCAGTGACCTGTCAACTCAAGAAAGGAATGACCATGTAACTGGACATCTAGAGGAACTTTCCTACTCCCTATTTTTAAAGGTCCCAAACTTGATTTCATTTACTTAAGTGCAGGAACACAACATCTCAAATAGTCCAAAACACTTAAGTTTTATTGAAAACAAAATACAAAAACACCAGATTCTCATTTTAAAGTAAAATTAACAGCATCTTCCACAACTTTCCAAGTACTCCACCATCCTTATCACTATTAAAAAACAAAACCAAGTTCCAGATACAAAATAATTAATGAACCCACTGGTGAACATTTTTCTCATGGTTCTAGTTTCCACTCATTTTTAAAATTTTACATTTGCACCTTTTCAAGAATGAGTAGCAATTTTTATTTGATTAATATCTGTGAGAACCGCACTTAACTTTCTTCATATGAAATAAAAAAAAACAAAACCACACACACCCTAATCAAACTCAGAGAAAATACACATTTGTTCATTAAAGCTCACCTGCTTTAGATAATTTTTTCTCTTCACACATTAGCATAGTAAGCCAATGTTTGATCCATGCTGCAAAAGCTGTACAAAATGAAGACCTGTTAATTCCCTAGGGAAACCTTAAGGCAAAAGCAAAAGCCTTACTCTACAAAAGAAAAACAAAGCAGAGGCATGGGGACTGTGGAGACGGCTCAGATGAGCAAGCACCACATGGATGAAGACGACAATTTTTGTACAAACATATGCAGGATAAAGTTTAAAAAGGAGCATTGAACATCCATGTTTCCTGCAGAAATAATGATCATGTCAGGTAAAATGACTTCTGAAACAAGTTCTGCTTGGATCTTAACAGAATCTTATTAGTTCTCTCCTACATATACCCGTGGTATCTGAGCCTTGTTTCAGAGCTCTTCTTTCCTCCTGTTCACTGTACAGACCTGGATCCCAGGCCTGCCCAACAATCCCTATAGAAGACAGTATTAGTGTGCTTGGGTCCTTCTTTGGAAAGCTGTCACCTCTCCTTCACCTGAACACTGGGACTAACTCCAAATTCCAGGCAGTCACTTCATGTTTTTGAGCTGTAGCAGAACAAATGCATGGAGGTTTAAGGCTACAAACTTTACAAGTTGGTCCCATTAACAATTACCTAGAGGCAGGAGTTTTTTAAACGGCATGAATCAAACACTTGCACGTTTCAACAGAATACAGTTTACATTCATCTCTAAATCTGAGATTAAGAAACTATTAGCTGGTTTCCAACTGTTTCAATACTGGTTTGAAGTTTGAATAATTTTATTGTGTAGACATTAAATATTTTGTTTAAATATTAAACATTAAATCTTTTCCTGACTATCCAGACAGAAATAGAGAAAGCAGGAACAACAGGCAGGAGAAGAAACAGTCCAGTTAACAGACTTGTGACTTCTATGCCATCTGTAAAAAGGGGAGGGACTTCGGCATGGGTTTCAAAATTGCCTGGGAGCTGCCTCCTAAAGTCACCTCTACTTGGCATAAACCATGTTTTCTACACAAGGTATCTGATTCCAACAAAGGCAAAAGAAACCCAGAAAACAAAACAGAAAGAACTGGGGTGGTCTCCCATTGTCTGATAAAAGAGCTAGTATTACACTCAATAAGTTATAGTGGATATTCTGTAGCACTAAAGAAATTGTCATTTTACTTCGTACTACTGAGTCCTTGCCACGCAGAAGAGCTCTTCCTGAGAAATAAAAAACTTCAATCCTGGTTACCCTCAGAGGACGCCTTGAGCCTGGTTAAGGTCCTCAAGATGAAGATTTCCTGCTAGCAGGAAGCTATTCTCTAACTTTTAGGCTTACTGCACCATAGTTGAAACAATAGGCAAACTGGCTATTTCAGTAAATCTCAATGTCACTTGCCCATATGTGCTCAGCTAATTATTCAGTCACTGTTTTCTAAATTAACATTAAAAAACTCAACTTGCTTATACAGGCACAACTTTTTTTTTAACTACAGAAGTTATATGCTGGGCTTAGCTGATACAGCACTGCCCCAGTATTACCTGAGGGATGCTTCTCCCAGAGCCAATTCACACATGGTTTACCTCACAACCTTTTAAACTATCACTCAAAGTTAATTAAGCTGTAAACATTACTGAATAGCTGGGCTTATCGATTATGCAAGGGAAACCAAGGAGCAACAGTAGCACAAGGCAAAAGAGCCTCAAAGGAAAAACCTTTTCTTTGTATTTTTCATTCCATTTTCAGAGGGAAAGAGGGGAGCCACAACGCTACTGGCTAATCAATATAGCTACAATGAATTGACAACTAATATACAGGTTTCAGAGCCTCTGTTAATTTCCCCAGCATAGGCTTAAGCTACTGCCTCCTTTCTCCTTCTCCCCAATCATATATAGTCACCACTGTAAACAGAGCTCATAACTACAGATGAAGTTGTGGCTCGACTGTCGAAGTACACATAGTAGGAGAGCATCCTACTTTCTTAATGCATCTTTTTCAACTCAAGTATCTGAATGATATAAACAATGTGACAGATGACTTAAAAGTCACGCTTACACATATAGCTTCTATACTTGACTTTGCAGAATGTACTCCTTATTCCTTTAATAAGACCCCTAGAAAACTGCTTTTCTCTTGAGACAAGTTTCCTTGGCAAAAGTTGAATTCAAGAAATGGCTACCCAAAATGAGAGTCCCACCCCAAATCACAGGTGGAGCTATTACACCCGTTTCAAAACTTTCAAGTCCCTATACTGTACAAGCAGGCTCATGACTGAACACATAAGCCTTCTAAAATTTGACAACTTTAGTATAGAAACTGGTGTCTAAAGTTCCATCTCTTCTTCTGTGCAAGCAGCTGTCTCCAAACTAGTGTAAACAGGCAACCCTGTTTGCCGAGGTTCCAAGAACAGTTCAGTTCTTTGAGGGTAGGCAGTGCCAGCAGCTGCATGCTTAGTTTGGCTCTCTCCTGTGTAGTTCTTAGCATTAGATGACAGCTTTGGCTTATCAGAAAGGAGTTCAGGGAGAGGTTTCCAGAGCACAAGCTCCATGGAAGGACGGCTCCTAAGACATAAAATACAGATTTTTATCAATAATTTTATAACATGAAAATAAAAGATATACATTGAAAAACTAATGTTTGCTACCTAACATCTAAAAACGGATGGGATTAAATAGGAGATTTATGACAATCCAAATTGATCTTTACAAAGGCCACTCAAGTACATTAAATTTTACAGTTCTGCATGCATTTTTAAGCAAACCAACTGGTTGTACTGATGCTGTGATTAGAATATAAACATTCAACATGTAAAACAGAGGCCCTTGATTTATTATAGTGTTTTCTTAAACTGTGGTTAATATTAGCAGATGTGAGCTACTATCTTGTACTAAACCATTATAAATGAAAAAGAAACATTGGCCAAACACACTAAAAATATCTCAGTATGCCTTTTGCTTAGTACAGCTATGAAACATAATGCTTTTTGCAGTAAGCCACTGTTTGTGCCTACCCCACCCCCTCGCTGCCCTCTCCATCTAGTGATGGTTTGATGGTTTCTGGGATCCAAGGGCAAGTAAGGAAAAATAAAACACAAACAATGAAGAACACCCCCCCCCCACACACACAAGGCTAGCTTCTGGAAAACTACCAAGAGCAGAAAGTGCTATGTTTTAGGCTGGAGGGCAATGTGACCTGCTTACTCTTGGCTAAACTATCTACCCACCCTAAGGGCTGGGTAGTCAGAATTATAAGATCAAGCTAGGAGGCTAATGCAAAACCCTTGTGTGCTAACATCGAGCAGCAGTGGAACCCACTGTGTCTAAAGACAATACTGCCTCATCTACCTGGCATCAGTGGGACTGTATCCTAAGAGAATTTTTCAGATATCTGACACTTACCCTCACTGAGTACCAAGTCTATCTGAAGTCTTTTCTAGGCAACATCTAAATGGCACTTTATAACTTGCCTACTACAGTTGGCCCTCTGTATCTGTGGGTTTTTGATTCAGACCATTTTATTTTTTTAATTAATTAATTTATTTACTTATTCTTGGCTGTGTTGGGTCTTCATTGCTACGTGGTTTTCTCTAGTTGTGGCAAGTGGGGGCTACTCTTCGTTGCAGTGTGTGGGCTCCCCATTGTGGTGGCTTCTCTTGTTGCAGAGCACAGGCTCTAGGCGTGCGGGCCTCAGAAGCTATGGCACGCGGGCTCAGTAGTTGTGGCTCATGGGCTCTAGCGCGCAGGCTCAGTAGTTGTGGCACAAGGGCTTAGTTGCTCCGTGGCATGTGGGATCTTCCCAGACCAGGGCTCGAACCTGTGTCCCCTGCATTGGCAGGTGGATTCCTAAACACTGCGCCACCAGGGAAGCCCTCAGACCATTTTATATAAGGGAACTGAGCATCCTTGGATTTTAGTATCCGCAGGGGGTCTTGGAACCAATCCCCCCCCATGGATATTAAGAGACAACTGTACTTTACAGAGTCGGTAATGACCACTTGAAATCATCTAAGCTCAAGGACTACAAGAATTACAGGGCTATCATTAGTTCTTAGGTAAATGGGCTCCAGGCTGCTTTGCTTTTCAGGTTCTTATGTTTGCTTTCCAGTTGCCTATCCTGTTCTCACACTGTACTGTCACTATTGACTACTATGAGTTTGTCTGTTCTGCTGTTTTTGTGTTTCTACTCTGATGACTGAGGAAACCAGATAACTGAGCTGATCAAACTGGGTCTAAACTAAGTGCAAAATGGCTCTTAGAGCTAAAGGCCTGAGGGGCTACACACTATGAGGTAAGAATATGAGCTGTGGATTGTGGCCTTTGTGATAACTTTTTTGACTGCTGGGAGACTTTTGTTTCCTAGGTCCTAATAGTGGTCCTAGATAACTGAGAGAGCCAGGTAAAAGGTACTTTTGAAATGTGGTTCCTACATCCTATCATAGGTATTTGAGAGAATGGGTTTTTTTTTTTTTTTAACTTCTTTATTGGAGTATAATTGCTCTACAATGATGTGTTAGTTTCTGCTGTATAACAAAGTGAATCAGCTACACATATACATATGAGAATGGGTTCTTTCTTGCCAATCCTCCCATTTCCAAATATTAGACTATTAGTGCATTTTGGGACTTCAAAACAACCCAGGGCTGAGTACACAAGGCAGCCAACTCCTGCTTGCGTAGCGTTTTGCTCACCCCAATGAACTAAGAAAAGGTCTCCGACTTGGGCTAAATACAAACGTACTATGCTTTCACTTGGTTGGCGATCAGGAAATGTCTAGAGACTGTGTTTTCCCTCCAAGATCATAACTGAATGGAAACCAGAAACCAAAACTTACATGGACTCAATCATTTTCTTTGTAAAGACTTCATCAAATTCCCTCTTCAAACCTGTTTTCATGGTATCAGAAAGGACAAGGCTGGGAAGATGGTTAATATTTCTGTCAGCTTCAACTTCTTCATCTTCGTCAATTATTCTAAATAAAGACAGAAGCGAAGGAAGAAAGAAAAATTATTTAGTTAAGCTATTATATATTTATTAATTGGAAAAAATTTAAAAAATAAAAACAAGGATAAACGCAACAGGTGCTACAGCAAAATATCAAGTAAAATATGAGACTATACCTGAGAGAAAAAAGTATACACAAAAGAGCTGTTCAACATTTAACCAAAATGTTTTACATTAGAGGCAATCAAATTTGAAGAATGTGTCCCTAAAAACCCTCATACCAAAAAGTAATATTCAGAGATAGTAAGTGAAAATATTTAGTACAGTTCTATGAGAAGAACTTACTTTAACATTTAAAGTGTATACTTTGAGCTTTCTGATTTTTGTAGTCTGATATATTGAGGATCAAGGAATCACCAAATGATGAATTAGACTAACTTGAAAGAGTAGAGATGTTACATAGGAACAATAATAAGCAGCTAGATATATGCTGCCCATTTACCTGTCCTCAATTTCCTGAAGCCTCCTTCGGGCAACTTCACATTGTGGTTCTCCTGTTGTCTGATCCATCTCTTCACAAATAACATCTAACATGCCAGGTGCAGAAAGGCCACTAGTGCACGGATTTACTCCATGACCCTCTATATCCTGATGTGCACAAAGAATCCAGTCATTAGGACCAGCACAGAGCCCTGCTTCAGTTAGCCTTTTCTTTCTTACTGGACAACTGAAAAAAAAAAAAATCAATGAAAATCCTGGCTAATATAAATGAAATGTGTATCATCCCCCATCTCTAATCAAATTCTTCTACGAAAAACCTCTAATTTTTGACAGTGTGTGATTGCAAGATGGAAAATCACACATTTTCTTTTCTGTCATTCTCACAGCCTCCCTGAGATGTTTCCCTTCCCGACATTTGTCAAATTAGGTTGCAACTGCAAGATTTTTGCTTTTCCAGATTAGAAGTGTTCGCTGTGGGAATTTAAAGTCGTTCTTACTTATTCAGCTCTGGAAAGGTCAAGTGGGAAGTAAAGAATACAAAAATCACAAAGTAGCAATTCAGTGCCAGCCATATTTTTTCAAATTGCTGCTGCTCCACTACACTGGGCATATGAGGAGGTAATCTGCAGGCATCCTATATTCCCTTACGGCAAAAATATTCGCTTCATCAGGTCTGCAGCAAGTACTACAGATGCAAATGATATTGCTGATTTCTTGGTTCTCTCCAAAAATGGCAGAGGCTGTCATTTGCCCTATGGGTCCCTAATAATGGGGTGCACTTTTCTCCTGCCTTGCAACATAAACTATCCTCACTTCCTAGAAATTTTGTATTTCCTTGAGACCTTAGAGTTCATCAAATCCAATTTCTTTGTTTTGCACATGTGGAAACTAGGACCTCGAAAACTAAAGTGCTCCCTCCAAAGTGTCATGTAAGGTGAGTTGTATTGATATTTTGGGTACCAGACCCCAGAGACAGACCCTGAATCCTACCTCTTTGCCACTTTCACTAAAACCTCCTGCCTTGTTAGGGAAATTCAACTGTTCAAGCTCTTACCACGAACTAGTATCTGCAAGCACTATGACCTGCCTGGTGTTTAGCTGAGACCTGTCCTGAAGCAAGTTAAATAGACAACCTGCCCTGCTCTATTTGAGTATTTAGACCAAAAGTACATTATTGCCTAGGCATCACCAAGCACAATCTCAAGACCAGAACACAGCTCTGCAACCAAAAAATTCATTAATGGCTACCACAGCTTCTGATTCTAAACTAAGAGTCAAAGGAGGAAGCATGTATTTTAGAAAGAAATTTCTATTTCATGTCAAGACTATGAAAATCAACATTCAAGTCTCTGGCAATATAAAATCTGACAAATAATAATGCTCTCTTGAACCTAGATTTTTGACTGGAATCAATTATTAAATGAGATGTTTCGTGTATAATTATTTTTAATTCATAAGAAAGTATTAAGAATGTCTATCCATAAATCAAACATTTCTGTAGTATTTGGATAAAGTATGTGACGTTTTCGAAAGCAGAAGAAAAAGTTATAGACGTAAGAAGTCATGTTCGACTTCCCTGGTGGCTCAGTGCTTAAGAATCCGCCTACCAATGCAGGGGACATGGGTTTGAGCCCGGTCCGGGAAGATCCCACATGTCGCAGAGCAACTAAGCCCATGCGCCACAACTACTGAGCCTGTGCTCTAGAGCCCATGAGCCGCAACTACTGAGCCCGCGTGCCACAACTACTAAGCCCACACGCCTAGAGCCTGTGCTCCACAACGAGAAGCCACTGCACCACAACAAAGAGTAGCCCCCACTCGCTGCAACCAGAGAAAGCCCGCGTGCAGCAACGAAGACTCAACACAGCCAAAAAAAAAAAAAAAAAAAAAAAAAAGTCATGTAAGAAAAAGCAGAATTGGGCTTCCCTGGTGGCGCAGTGGTTGAGAGTCCGCCTGCTGATGCAGGGGACGAGGGTTCGTGCCCCCGTCCGGGAGGATCCCGCATGCCGCGGAGCAGCTGGGCCCCATGAGCCATGGCCGCTGAGCCTGCGCGTCCGGAGCCTGTGCTCTGCGATGGGGGAGGCCACAACAGTGAGAGGCCCGCGTACCACAAAAAAAAAAAAAAAAAAAAAAAAAAAAAAAGAAAAAGCAGAATGAATCTAGAATATCTAACAATTCAACTATTAAATACAGCTGAGGGACTTCCCTGCTGGCCCAGTGGGTAAGACTCCATGCTCCCAGTGCAGGGGACCTGGGTTCCATCCCTGGTGGGGGAACTAGATCCCGCATGCATGCCGCAACTAAGAGTTCAAATGCCGCAACTAAAAAATCCTGTATGCTGCAATGAAGGCCTGGAGCAGCCTAATAAATATATATATATATTTAAAAAGATCTTTAAATGCAACTGAGTATCAGAGCTGGGTTCTGATCTCTGATCTCCAACATAATTTGGGCTAAATTATTTCATGCCTCTAGGTCCACTTTGCAAATACTTAGAGATCAATGATGATTAAGTCCCAAAGAAAATGGGATATAAAAGACTTTAAAGTTCTGATAAGAGCTATGGAAGTGGCAGGCGGGCAGCACACTTCTAGGTATGTGACATCCAACTGTCCAGTCTCAGGGCCTCAATCTCTCCACGTGTATATCAAAGATGGTTAACTTTTTTTTTTAACATCTTTATTGGAGTATAATTGCTTTACAATGGTATGTTAGTTTCAGCTTCACAAAAAAATGAATCAGTTATATAAAAGATGGTTAACTTTTAAAGCCAACTGTTTGTACACTTCAAACTTTTTATTTATGACACTGGAACCCTTTATTCAATAATCTCCTATAAGGAACCCCAAAAGATAAAAGCAAAGAGGTCCCTGTGTATCTACAGTAATCCCAAGGCTATAAAGAACATAAATATTGTCTGGTCCAGAGGTTTTTTATTATTTATTTAAAAAAAAATTTTTGGCCATACGCCACAGCATTCAGGATTTTTAGTTCCCCAACCAGGGATCAAACCCATGCCCCCTGCATTGGAAGCGGAGAGTCTTAACCATTGGACTGCCAGGGAAGTCCCAGAAGTGTTTTTTTTTTTTTTTTTTCCAGAAGTGTTTTTAAACTGAGACAACATTCAAATCTACTGTCTCATTAGTCTATGTATCAACCAGATGAGAAAATTCAAAGTTTCTGCTGGCAAAAAAAGAAAAAAAAAAGAACATACACAAAGTTGAAAGACAACAAATCTGGAGAAAACAAAACATATATAATATACTGGCTTCCTTAATAAAATTTCTTATAGATTAACAAGAAAAAGACCAATAAGCCAATAAAAAATTTGCAGAAACATGAACAATTCACACAAAATGAAACACAGATGGCTTAAAAGATGTTCAACACCGCCTATAATTTACAAAATACAAATTAAACAGTGATCTAATTTCTTTAATTATAAAATGCCTACACTTATAAAAGTACATACAATAATTATGAAACAAAAATCCAGGGGCTTCCCTGGTGGTACAGTGGTTGACAGTCCGCCTGCCGATGCAGGGGACATGGGTTCGTGCCCTGGTCCGTGTACCAGGGGGGAAAAAAAAAAAAAATCCATGAAAATAATATACAAGGTATAGACTGCTGTCAGAATCCCAAAATGGTACTCTACTCCCTCCTCTCTGTAGGTAAATACTATCTTTTATGGTAATCACTTCATTTTTTAAAAAATACATTATCAAGTATGTAGATATGCAATCTTCAAGGTTTTAGTTTTGCCTGGTTTTGAACCTTATATAGAAGGAATTATACTGTATACATATACATTCTTGTGATGTTTCTTTTGCTCATACTGTAAGACACATCTAGGTTGATAGATGTGGGGTTTTTTTGTTTTTTTTTTTGCTGAATTGAACTCAGCAAAAAATTTACTTTATCCATTGTACTGTTCAGGGACATTCCAATTTTGAGCTATCATGAACAAGGATGCTATGAACTTTCTTGTACATGTCTCCTGATGAGCACATGTACATACCCAAGAGGAGAACTGCTGGGTAAATGGGTATGTGCATCTTCAACTCATGCGATAATGCAAAACTGTTTCCCAAAGTGTTGTAGCAATTTACATACTCATCCATAGTGTTTGAGAGTTCCTGGTGCTACAGAACCCTCCAGTATCTGGTGGTGGAGTATCTTATTGTGTCTTTTATATGCATTTCCCTAAAGACCAATGAGGTCAAACATCTTTTCATTTAATTGGTCATTTGGATATCCCCTTTGGGGAAATCTTTTACTCATTTTTTTTTTTAAGACTGTCTGCCTATGAGATGTAATTTTTTACCTATCAGTTAAGTGGTGATCAAAAAATCTCCATCTGAGAAGATGGAGAAACAGGCATTCCCACTGTCAAAGGAGTATAAATTGGCAACAACTTTTTCCAAAATTCAAAATGTATATACTTTAAGATCCAGCAATTTCCCATCTAGGAATCCATTTACCTACTTGCAAATATATACAAAGAACTTAAAAAGAATGGTGGTCCAATGTTCACTGCAGCACTATTTACAATAGCCAGGACATGGAAGCAACCTAATTGTCCATCGACAGATAAATGAATAAAGATGTGGTACATATATACAATGGAATATTACTCAGCCACAGAAAGGAACAAAATTGAGTTATTTGTAGTGAGGTGGATGGACCTAGAATCTTTCATACAGAGTGAAGTAAGTCAGAAAGAGAAAAACAAATACCGTATGCTAACACATATATATGGAATCTAAAAAAAAAAAAGGTTCTGAAGAACCTAGGGACAGGACAGGAATAAAGATGCAGACGCAGACGCAGACGTAGAGAATGGACTTGAGGAGGTGGGGAGGGGGAAGGGTAAGCTGGGATGAAGTGAGAGAGTGGCATGGCCATATATACACTACCAAATGTAAAATAGCTAGCTAGTGGGAAGCAGCTGCATCGCACAGGGAGATCAGCTCCATGCTTTGTGACCACCTAGAGGGGTGGGATAGGGAGGGTGGGAGGGAGACGCAAGAGGGAGGGGATATGGGGATATATGTATACATATAGCTGATTCACTTTGTTATACAGCAAAAACTAACACAATATTGTAAAGCAATTAGACTCCAATAAAAGATGTTAAAAAAAAAGAATGGTGGTCATGGTAGATTTGTTAGTAATAACGAAGATTAGAATTAACTTAGAAATCCATCACTAGGAGACTGGTTAATTATCTGTACCTAGCCTTACAATAGAATTCCACTCACCTGTTGAAAAAGAAATTAGGTAGAACTCTATGTGCCCATATGCAACAAGCTACAGGAGAGTAAAATGAAAAGATCCGATGTGTTGCAGTGTGAACAGTATCTTACTTACAATGTAAAAAACCAGAACTATATACAGTCATAAACTTGTAAAGTTTTACATTATCTTCCTTAGGAGACATAGGAAACAGGCAACAAGGGTAACTTCTGGGGAGAACTGGGAGCAAGGAGTGTAAGACTTTTCAATACGTAGCCTTCTGCGAATTCTTTTATTTTGTGCATATAACAATATTCACATGGCTCAAAGTTCAAACATTACAATCGCTTATATATATTTTTTAACATCTTTATTGGAGTATAATTGTTTTACAATGTTGTGTTAGTTTCTGCTGTATAACAAAGTGAATCAGCTATATATATACATATATCCCCACATCTCCTCCCTCTTGCGTCTCCCTCCCACCCTCCCTATCCCACCCCTCTAGGGGGTCACAAAGCACTGAGCTGATCTCCCTGTGCTATGCGGATACTTCCCACTAGCTATCTATTTTACATTTGGTAGTGTATATATGGCTATACCACTCTCTCACTTTGTCACAGCTTACCCTTCCCCCTCCCCACGTCCTCAAGTCCATTCTCTACATCTGCGTCTTTATTCCTGTCCTGCCCCTAGGTTCTTCAGAGCCTTTTTTTTTTTTTAGATTCCATATATATGTGTTAGCATACGGTATTTGTTTTTCTCTTTCTGACTTACTTCACTCTGTATGACAGACTCTAGGTCCATCCACCTCACTACAAATAACTCAATTTCGTTTCTTTTTATGACTGAGTAATACTCCATTGTGTATATGTGCCACATCTTCTTTATCCATTCATCTGTCGATGGACACTTAGGTTGCTTCCATGTCCAAGCTATACAATTGTTCACAGAGTGACAAGTTTCTCTCTGACCTGCCCAGCTCCGTTCTCTAAAACGTAACCCATGTTATCAGTTCCTTGGACCTCCTTTCAGACACCTGATGTTTCACACTTTCACTTAAAAACAAATAGTCATGGATATAAAATAGGTTAAATTAAGTGACCGTTAAGTGAATAAAAGGCACCTGAAACTTACTCATCCTCCTCCTCCTCTCGCTTGTGTTTCTTTCTATGGTGAACTGAAACACTGTTGAAACAAACCAGAAAATCAGTCAGTTGAGAAATTTATTGAGCGGGTGCGTTCAGCACCCACTTTCTGGCTCCGATAATCTTGCCCACCCCATTCCCACCAGCGGTCCCCTTCCTTGCCGAGTGGGATGGATATACAGGTCACAAGGTCAGTCAGGTATAGAGACTGAAATCTAAACTTCTCATTTGGTCAAGACCGGGGGAGATAAATTGAGGGGGACCACCGTAGGGAAAACGTATCGGGGCAGGCACCGGGCTAAGCACTTTATTTTACGATCCCACTAGGAGGACCCACTTCTGTCCCAAGTTGCGGATGAGAAAACTCAATGTCCGAGAGGCGCTGAAAGTTAACAGCAGCAGCGGCTCCGCCGCGGTCTGGAGGGAGCGAGGCGAGTGCGCGCCCACGGCAGCTCCAGGCCCGGCTCGACCCGGCTCGACCCGGCTCCCTTCCTCGCACGCCCTGGGCGAGCTCGGACCGTTTCCTCACTTCCCGGGACGCAGGGGGGCCAGGGTCCGAACCGGACCCCCGCGCTTTGCTACCTCAGGCGACTAACGGTAACCGACTGTGGGGCTCAGTATCCTCATCAGCAACCTGGGGCTGAGAAGCCCCCGCCGAAGGTCGCGGGGAGGGTCAAATAGCCCGCGCCCGCCCGCCCGCCGGCCGAGATCCTCACCGTCCGCGCGCCGCGCTCCCGCCCGGGCTGCTCGGGGCGGCGCGGGGTTCCCACCGCGGGGCCAGCTCGGTGCCGTCCGCCCCCGGCGGGAAGGCCCGGCCGGGGAAAGCCGGTGGCGGTTGTAGGAAGTCCGAGCCGCCTCGCAGCGGGAGGCCGCTGAAAGGCCGGCCAAGCGCGGCCATGGCCGGAGAGGTGAGGAGGCTGCGCCCGCGGCCCCGGCTGCCCGCGGCCCCAGACCCGGCAGCGGCTGCCACAGCGACTGCCAAGAGGCGCCCGCTTCTGAGCCCGCTCCCGACCCCACGTCACGCCTTCTAGAACCCTCCACCCCAAGCTGCCCGGGGCACGCCGGGATTTGTTGTGTGTGGAGAACTGCTGACGCAAGGTCTGCCGGGAGTTGAAGTCCTTGAGGACTACAAACAAGATGGCTGCTTGTCCGAGTCTCCGGGGCTGGAGGATGGCCCTGGCCAACCTAGAATATGATATAGGTTCGAATCCTCACTCAGCAAGTTCTGGAACCTCTGTACCTCAGTTTTCTCAGTAGTAAAACCTGAAAACAGTAGTACCTATGTTCATAAGACCGATGGGAGAATTAAATGGATTAAAACATCTAGAGCCCTTAGGACACTTCTTGGCACATAGTACACGTTAAAAATCAGCTAGTAATTCCTTCTGTGTTTTAATGTAAATGAAGTTGATGATGCCTTAGAGGGAACAGCATGGAGGATGAGGGAAAACCTTAGAGCTCTTGTGAGAGGGACTGGCAAGACTTCCAGGCTCTATCTGGGACATCCAGAGACAAAGTCTTGCTAAAGGGCTAGCAGAATTTGTCACCATAACCACTGATCACGATCATTTTCCCCATCTCAGGAAATGGCACCATCATCTAGTCTGAGTTACTTATACCAAAGTCAATGCCCTTCAGCCAAAGACCACCAAGAACACACCTGTAATTGACCAAAGATGGATTTATTGACTTACTGCAGTCAGGGAGTGTCTCAGTAAGAGGGTGTTAGAAAAGGCTTCCTATAGGATTTCTGTGTGTCACAGGGGGATTTGGGGGCAGGTCCAAGAATCAGGGCTTTGCTCTGGACTTAATACTGTCAGAAAGCAGAGATAATTCTATGGTTATCTTAGCTAATCTTTCCTAGAAGGTGGGGGGAATGAAGGGAGGCTAAACCTACAGTTGGTAAAGAAGCAACAGTCCTTGCATTGGCCAGGATGGGAGATGTTTGGTCATTTTGTGCTTTGGACAATGTTTAGGATTGGGTTACAGACAGGATTACCAAGGGGTCTTGCTTTTATCTTGATCCATAGAAGTCACATCTCTGTCCCTGTTTGATGTTGACGTTCTGTGAAATTGTTTAACAGGGAACACCAGGGTCCACCTGATAGTACCAGGCCAGTTTCAGCTGTTAGAAGATGCTTTTCTCTTTCTAACCAAAACCCTAAGCATCATCATTGATGCCTCTTTTTTGTTCACCAACCCCCCCCATATTTAATCAGTTAGCAAGTCCTATGGGCTCGTGAAAGGCCTCCAGATTTCTCTTCGTTTTTCTCCATTTCCATTGCCTTCATGGTAGTCTGGGAAAAAGTAAATGGACCCCTTTGTCTAATGTAATATGATTGATTCAGTTTAAGTTTTCTTACTGACATTTAAAATGCAGTTTTGCCTCCTTAAGGTAACACCCTACTTACCTCAACTGGATATAAAAGATATTCTCCTGGGTCACTTCTACAAATGGTCAACTCATTCCTCACCTGAAAAAAAAAATCCATCCAGATGATGTTATATACACATAGACATACAAATATACATTTATAAAAGGGAGTCCTACTTTATATATTATTCTGAAACTTCTTTTCCACCTAATTATATTTCTTAAATGTCTATCCAAATTCATTCTTTTATCCATTAATTCACAATTCTATACTAAGTTGCATGCCCCTTATCAAGCAATGTATTAGAATTAATAATTTATTAGGTACTTCCTATTTGCAGGTGCTCTTTACCCAGATACAGTCAAATATTCCTCATAATAATGCTAAATTGGATGCTTTTATGCCCCCATTTTACAGATAAGGAAATTGAGGCAGGTTATGGTTCCCAATTCCCTCAGCTATAAGTGATGGAGCCAATGTTCAGCCCCAGGTCTGAGACCCTAGATCCTGCCTTAAACTTCTAGGCTTTGCTCCATCTCATTGAATTCCCTGGAAAAAGTGCTTTGGGGGAATCAGTGAAAGCCTCAGTATTATGTGTCTGAGAGAGACTACATGGAGCTTCGGACCCCTGGAAGAAAAAAACAGAATCATTGTGCACTGTCTCCCACACTAACTTGGGGAGAATGGCTATGGAACTCAACAGTGGCCACTGAGAGCATCTCTTCTTTTCCGTGACAATCCAGGCCTGCCTCCTAGAGGTGACTTCTGGCTCACCTCTCATAGGATTGGTGGGTCAGAGACATACAGACACTTAGACAATCCCTTCCTGACTCCTTTTTCCTGGTGGCTAATCTTATTTATCTTTTTATTAAAAAAAAAAGTTTTCTGGTTTTAAAACTAACACAGGGGCTTCCCTGGTGGCGCAGTGGTTGAGAGTCCGCCTGCCGATGCAGGGGATGAGGGTTCGTGCCCCGGTGCGGGAAGATCCCACATGCCGCGGAGCGGCTGGGCCCGTGAGCCAGGCCGCTGAGCCTGCGCATGCGGAAGAAAACACAGGTTCTTAGTAAAAAATTAGTTGAAGTGGTGATAAAAGGTTAGAGAAGCAAATAAAAATCACCTTAATAGCATCCCATTAGAAGCATGATTGTTATGAATATCCTTCCAGTCTTTTTTTCTTATTTGTGTGTATGTGCACACTCACGTACCTGTGTGCTAGTGTCCAATACACACATAAGAGCTGTGCACTATCGCAACTAGACCACAGATACTCATATGACTCTATATAAAGACAGCAAAACCAAACTTAGAGAGGGTGAGTAATTTGT
The DNA here is from genome assembly GCF_964374135.1 of Grampus griseus. NCBI lineage: Eukaryota > Metazoa > Chordata > Mammalia > Artiodactyla > Delphinidae > Grampus > Grampus griseus. The sequence goes on along the minus strand of NC_139006.1, from coordinate 21,697,644 downwards.
CTACATAATTAATAGTCATTAGTTATTAGAGCTTAGCAAGAAACAACCTCGTCAGGATGTTAATACAAAAATATTAGGCTTCATCCCCTCCGGAAGAAAAGACACCAAACCAAAATGTTGATGGCAATACTAGAACTTACACTTTCTGGGTATAAGTTTTTATTCTTTTCCAATGAATATGTACTATTTATTAGGCCATAAAGGATAAATGTTTTTGAAATAAACAATTGATGAGGTACAATGGACTGAATGTTTGTGTCCCCCCAAATTCATGTGTTGAAATCCTGACCCCCAATATGATAGTATTAGGATAGTATTAGGCCTCTGGAAGGTGATTAGGTCATGAGGGTGGAACCCTCACAAATGCCCTTATAAAGACCCTACGAAGCTCCCCTGCCCCTTCTACCATGTGAGGACAGCAGAAAGATGGCCATCTATGAACTAGGAATGTGTTGTCACCAGACACTGAATCTGCTGGTGACTCCATCTCAGACTTCCCAGCCTCCAGAACCGTGAGCATAAATTTCTGTTGTTTATATAACACCCAGTCTATGATATTTGTTATATCAGCCCGGATGGACTAGGACATGAGGTTAAAAACAAGAGGCTGAAAGAAGCAAACACCACCAGCAGCATGCATTTATTGAACACTTACTATGTACCAGGCACTGTGCTGAGGGCACTATTTCATGTTGGCTCCACAACAACTCTGTACTACGGTGTTAATATCACCACTTTGCAGAATTAGAGGCTAAGATTCAGTGAGGTGAAGGACAAATCTCAAGGTCTCACAGTTAGTAATGATGGTTCTGGAAAGATTTGACTGATTCCAAAACCAGGAATATCATTACCGCTTTCCACAAGCAAATAGAAACTTTTTTTTTTTTTTTCCTGCTGAGGATCCTCAAATGCATATTCGAGGGAAGATCCTTGCATTAGTTAGGGTTCTGCAGAGAAACAGAAACTATAGGATATACAGGGATATATCCTGGGATATATATATATAAGAGGAGACCTATTACAGGAATTGACTTACTTGGTTATGGAAGCCAGGAAGTCCCACCATCTGCCATCTGCAACTAGAAAACCAGAAAGCCAGTGATGTAATTCAGCCTGAGTCTGAAGGCTTGCCAATCAGGGGGTTGATGGTGTAAGTCTCTGAGTGCGAAAGCCTGAGTATCAGGAGAACCGACATCCAAGGGCAGCAGATGGATGTCTCAGCTCAAGCAGAAAGAGAGAGCCAATTTGCCCTTCCTCCTCCTCTTTCTTCTATTAGAGCCCCCAGTGGATTGGTGGGTGCCCACCCACATCGAAGGGCCATCTGCAATACTCAGTTCCCCAATTCAAATTCTAATCTCTTCCAGAAACATCCTCAGAAGCACACCCAGAAATGATGTTTTACCAGCTATTGGGACATCCCTTAGGCTAATCAAGTTAATACATAAAATTAACCATCACAATCCCTAAGAAATTAATGCTCCTGCTTAAAAAAGGAGAACGAAAAAAAAAACAAAAAACAAAAAAAAGGAGAACGACCTTGGCTGTCAAGGACAGAGTGAAACTTGTACGTTCACGTGTTGCCAATGACATTCCAAATAGAGGAGCCCCTTCTCAAACGCTGCATTTGTTCTTGGATCATAAAAGAATTGGCGTATTATGGCTACAGGCCTGGAAAAAATGTGTGCGTATGAGGATAAAAAAGGATGTAATATGTAAATAGGAAATACTGTGTTAGGGCACGGGAATTTTTCATGATTATTTTAAAGCAAATCCCAGACTTGTATTTTATCTGTAAATGCTTTAACATTTATCTCTAACAAATATTTAAAACAAAACAAAACATAACCACAATGCTTTTATCACACCTAAACAGAATTAATAATTCTTTAAAATCATCTCATCCGTATTCACATTTTTCCAAGTGTCCCCACATGTCTTTTTTCTGTTGGTTTGATGGCATCACAGTTCAACCTCGTATTAGGTTTGCCTGTCTCTTTTTTTTCTTTTAATTCTTTTTTTCATTTCTAATATCCTACTGGTCTTTTTAAAAATTTATTTATTTATTTACTTAATTAATTTTTTTGGCTGTGTTGGGTCTTCATCACTGTGCGTGGGCTTTCTCTAGTTGTGGCAAGCGGGGGCTATTCTTTGTTGCAGTGCGCAGGCTTCTCATTGCGGTGGCTTCTCAGTGCAGAGTGTGGGCTCTAGGCATGTGGGTTTCAGTAGTTGTGGCACACGGGCTCAGTAGTTGTGGCTCGCAGGCTCTAGAGCGCAGCCTCAGTAGTTGTGGCACACAGGTTATTTGCTCCGCGGCATGTGGGATCTTCCCGGACCAGGGCTTGAACCCGTGTCCCCTGCATTGGCAGGCGGATCCTTAACGACTGTGCCACCAGGGAAGCCCTTGCCTGTCTCTTGAGTCTCCGTTAGTCTAGACCTCCCGTCTGCTTTTTCCCTTGGTCATCATTTGTTGACTAATGGGTCATTTGGTTGTTGGCGTTGTCCTGGTGAGCACTGATGGCAGTGATGAGGTATCTTCACATGGCTTCTCGGGTTGACATCAACAAGGGAGCCTGGAGCAGAAGAGGAAGGAAATGGCAGATACTCCCACCTGCCGGGTAAGCACAGTCCCAGAGGGTGGCAGCTTCCTCGTGCAGGCAATTAGGATTTTGCAGAAGAACTGGGATATCGGTATCGCCATGACTCCAGAGGCTCTGTTATTTTTTTGTTTTTTTGGCGGTATGCGGGCTTCTCTCTGTTGTGGCCTCTCCCATTGCGGAGCACAGGCTCCGGACGTGCAGGCTCAGCGGCCAATGGCTCACGGGCCCAGCTGCTCTGCGGCATGTGGGATATTCCCAGACCAGGGCATGAACCTGTGTGCCCTGCATCGGCAGGCGGACTCTCAACCACTGCGCCACCAGGGAAGCCCCAGAAGCTCTGTTTTTCTCTTCCCTACTGGAGCCTCCTAGCTGGTCTCCCTGCTCCACTCTTGCCCTCCAGCCCGTGAGCCAGAGATATTTGTCCACCATGCAATCCTGATGTGCTCCTCCCCTCCTCTAAACCCTTCTATGACTCTCTATTACTCTTAAGAGGGTCCAACCTCCTTACTAGACTCCACATTCCTTCAGGTTCCCTACCCTTCCCACCTCCCAAGCTTTATCTCTATCCCCACCTGATGTCTGCATCCAGCAGTTTGGATTTTCTTCAATTTTCTATTGACTTCCTCTTGCTTCTTCTCTCTCACCTCCAGACTTTTGCATACATTTTTCCATCTCTCTGGTGACAACTTCCTTCTTTTGCATCCAAACCGACCTATCCAGCATATCAGATGTTTGTGATGCTTTTGGAGGCATAAGAGGGGAGGTACTATAGATTGCAGGGAATGACAAGTGGGCCTACTTGAAGCTCTTGGAGTACTCTGGAGAATGTATTCTGCCAGGGGTAGGCTTGAAAATAGGAAATGAAGGATTTTCACACGGCTCTTTGGGGTTAGCATCAATGAGAATGCCCAGGACCTTGGCTGGTTTCCTTGGTGCCCATGACTCAGGCAGAATAAATGGGCAATAGGTCTGGGCATTGAAGCAACAGCCTTGTTTCCACATTGTCCCGAGGAACAATGGAGGAGCTCCCATACTCATTCTTAGCTATTCATTATGTGTTGTTCTCACAGCTCTGATATGTATTTAAAAAAATAAAACTGAGTTTATTTATAAAGTTTTATCTAGAGATATTTTCCCATGCATTACACTGTGATGTGACCTACAATTTTCTTTCTATTATTTCTCCACAGACTGTGTGATGGAATGTTTGTGTTGACATTGGTCCACCCCAAGGCGGGTATGCTCCTCCCTAACCACAATACACACTCCTGGGTGGCAAGGAGATTCAATTAAAGGCAACTCTTACAAGTGCTTCAGCTGTCTTTCCCTTTTCTGAACTCTAGAATTTCTGCTCATTAACATTATCAATGTTGAAATCAGTTTTTCATTGATAAGATGAGTGGTGTTTAAGACATGGACTAATTGGAATTACTTTGGGGGTGTCTTCATCCTGGCATTAATAAGGTATAAAAATCTAGTGAGCCCTTCACCCTCTTGTACTCAAGATAGCATTCTCGGTTTGATTCTTAACAAGTCCTGTGCTCCATACTGGTGGGGAGGGTTCTTGGTCATACCCTGCCACTGGAATACTTTTTCATTTGCCTCAGATAAACATTTTGTGTAATGAATTTTGGAGAAACAAAGAGGAACAGAGCTGGGACTTGGAGATTCTAGAATAAGTCGTATCACTATTTTGTGCCTGCTTGCTAAATGTCCTTACTGAAGGAAGAAGTTTTTGTGAAACTTGCTTTCATTAAAACCTAGTAGAGGGCTTCCCTGGTGGCGCAGTACGGGGAACAAGGGTTCAAGTCCTGGTCTGGGAAGATCCCACATGCCGTAGAGCAACTAAGCCCGTGTGCCACAACTACTGAGCTTGTGCTCTAGAGCCTGCGAGCCACAACTACTGAAGCCTTTGCACCACAACTACTGAAGCCTGCGTGCCCTAGAGCCTGTGCTCCGCAACAAGCGAAGCCCCACTCACTGCAACAAGAGAAGCCCCACTTGCTGCAACTAGAGAAAGCCCACACGTAGCAACGAAGACCCAACACAGCCAAAAATAATAAATAAAATAAATTTATTTTAAAAACCTAGTAGAAAAAGAAAACAAAACCCAAAACCCCTAGTAGAACCAAAGGGTGAAAAAGAAATCCAAGGGGAAACTGGGAAATGCTTTGAGATGAATGAAAACAAAAATACAATATACCAAGACTTATGGGATTCAGTAAAAGCAATGCCTAGAGGGAAATTTAGCTATAAACACTTCCACCTTAAGAAACTAGAAAAAGGAAGAGTAAACTAAATACAAAGCAAGCAGAAGGGAGGAAATAATAAAGATTAGAGCAGAAATAAATGAAATAAAGAGTAGAAAAAAATAGAGAGAAATCAAGGAAACTAAAAGTTGATTCTTTGAAAAGACTAACACAACTGACAAACCTTTAGCTAGATGGATCAAGACACAGAAAGCAAAGACTCAAATTAATAAAATTAGGAATGAAAGAGGGAATTATAAGGGAAAATCATAAACAAATGTATGCCAACAAATTAGATAATTTATATGAAATGGATAAATTCATAGAAAGACAAATTAAAACTGATTTGAGAAGAAATAGAAAATTTGAAGAGACCTATAATAAGAGACTGAATTAGTAATTAACAATCTTCCTACAAAGAAAAGACCAGGTCCACATGGCTTCACCAGTGAAATCTACTGAATATTTAAAGAAAAATTAACAGCAATACTTTACAAACTCTTCCAGCAAATAGAAGAGGAGGGAAATTTTCCCAATCCATTATAAGAGGCCAGTGTTACCTTGATGCCTAAATCAAATACTAACTAAAGAATGTCACTCACCATCCGGCTTTATAAGGATTAGGTCATTAGCCACTGCAATAGCTGACTTTCAACACACTCTGAAGGGAGTTCAGGGCAGAGATCAGGAATGAGGCATTCTGCTCTGGGAAATCTGGCAGGTGTGCAGGTAGATAGTTTTTTTTTTTTAATTTATTTTATTTTTGGCTGAGTTGGGTCTTCATTGCTGCATGCGGGCTTTTCTCCGGTTGCAGCGAGCGGGGGCTACTCTTTGTTGTGGTGCGCGGGATGTTTACTGCAGTGGCTTCTGTTGTTGCAGAGCACAGGCTCTAGGCACGCGGGCTCAGTAATTGTGGCTCTCGGGCTGTAGAGCACAGGCTCAATAGTTGTGGCAAACAGGCTTTGTTGGTCCACGGCATGTGGGATCTTCCTGGACCAGGGCTCGAACCCGTGTCCCCTGCAGTGGCAGGTGGATTTGTAACCACTGCGCCACCAGGGAAATCCCTGTTTGTAGATTTTTTGATGATGGCTATTCTGACCGGTGTGAGGTGATACCTCATTGTAGTTTTGATTTGCATTTCTCTAATAATTAGTGATGTTGAGCATCTTTTCATGTGCCTCTTGGCCATCTGTATGTCTTCTTTGGAGAAACGTTTATTTAGGTCTTCAGCATAGTTAATATTTTGATCTTGTCCCTTTCATTAATTTCTTAAGTGCAACCATCTTCACATAATTGAAATCATATTTTCTGCACAGGTTTGTATTTTGGTTTGTTTCTTTTTTTCTAAACTTATTTATTTATTTTTGGCTGTGTTGGATCTTCGTTGCTGTGCATGGGCTTTCTCTAGTTGTGGTGAGCAGGGGCTACTCTTCGTTGTGGTGCACAGGCTTCTCATTGCAGTCGCTTCTCTTGTTGCAGAGCTGGGCTCTAGGTGCGCGGGCTTCAGCAGTTGTGGTAAGCAGGCTCAGTAGTTGTGGTTCATGGGCTCTAGAACGCAGGCTCAGTAGTTGTGGCTCGTGGGCTCTAAAACACAGGCTCAGTAGTTGTGGTGCTCAGTAGTTGCTCCACGGCATGTGGGATCTTCCTGGACCAGGGCTCAAATCCGTGTCCCCTGTATTAGCAGGCAGATTTTATTTTTAATTAATTACTTAATTAATTTTTTTAATGGCTGCATTAGGTCTTTGTTGCTGCGTGGGCTTTCTCTAGTTGTGGCAAGCAGGGGCTTCTCATTGCATCATTGTGGTTCACGGGCTTATTGCAGTGGCTTCTCTTGTTGCGGAGCATGGGCTCTAGGCACGTGGGCTTCAGTAGCTGTGGCTCACGGGCTCTAGAGCACAGTCTCAGAACTTGTGGTGCATGGGCTTAGTTGCTCCATGGCATGTGGGATCTTCATGGACTAGGGATTGAACCCGTGTCCCCTGCCCTGGCAGGGGGATTCTTAACCACTGTGGCAGGCAGATTCTTAACCACTACGCCACCAGGGAAGTCCCTTTTGGTTTTTTTCTTAGTATAACTTTAAATTGCCAAGGAAAAGCCTGAGTACGTTTTTGCAATTATTCATTCATTCTCTCAATCAAAATATACATGTATAAATATGTATGTTTATAACTATATGTACATATGTGAACACACATACATATATAGTGATACATTTGTATTTAAGGTACTATGTTGGCTGCTTCTTGGAAAGTTTATTGTCTTTCACAGCACAAAAGTTAACTATAATATAAAGCAAGGCTTCCCTGGTGGCGCAATGGTTGGGAGTCCACCTGCTAATGCAGGGGACGTGGGTTCGTGCCCCGGTCTGGAAGATCCCACATGCCACGGAGCGGCTGGGCCCGTGAGCCATGGCCGCTGAGCCTGTGCCTCCGGAGCCTGTGCTCCGCAATGGGAGAGGCCATAACAGTGAGGGGCCCGCGTACCCCTCCCCCCAAAAAAATATATATATATATATGAAGCAGACTATGAAGAATGTCCATGATCTCTTGTAATTCAGACAAGGAACCTCTCTGGATTATCTAAACTTTGTCTCACTAAGTTTCTTTGTTTGTAGATTCCTCTCTTTGGTGCTAAGACTATTGGCCGGAGAAGTCCTGATGTACTAGTGCTGAGCAAAGCTGAATTTGTTGAGAAAGTTCATCAGAGTAATCAGGCCTGTCATGATGGAGATTTCCACACAGCTGTTGTTCTGTACAATGAAGCCCTAGCTGTTGACCCTCAGAACTGCATCTTATACAGCAATAGATCTGCAGCCTATATGAAAATCCAGCAGTATGACAAGGCACTGGACGATGCAATCAAAGCCCGACTTCTCAATCCCAAATGGCCAAAGGTAGAAATTTCGTTTACTTTCACAGAATCTTTTGTGCTGATTTCTTATTTTAATGTAAACTTTATCGACTGAGTGCAGTTATTAATTTTTTAATAGTCTGTACTTCGGGGCTTCCCTGGTGGCGCAGTGGTTGGGGGTCCGCCTGCCAATGCAGGGGATGCAGGTTCGCGCCCCGGTCCGGCGGGATCCCACGTGCCGCGGAGCAGCTGGGCCCCTGAGCCATGGCCCCTGAGCCATGGCCGCTGGGCCTGCGCGTCCGGAGCCTGTGCTCCGAGCGGGAGAGGCCACAACAGTGAGAGGTCCGCGTACCGCAAAAAAAAAAAAAAAAAAAAAAAAAAAAAAAAAAAAAATAGTCTGTACTTCAGCAAGATGTGGAATGGCTTCACTGAGCTGGTACACTAGTGAATAGCTTCTTTTTTTTATGCTTTGGAAATATGCTTTCCATGTCTAAGTTTAACTCTTTTCCTGTATGTTTGAGATATAATTTTTTTTTCACTCAGTTTATTGATAGGATGCGTTCTAGTTATTTCTATAGGTTTTGGACATCTCTTTTTTGCACAGATATTTTAGATGGAGTATTATGATCAGCCACATACAATTACTTAACATAGTTCCAACCCTGTTATAAATTTTGACTATTCAGATAATATAGAAAAATACTTAGGACTTCCCTGGTGGCGCAGTGGTTAAGAATCCGCCTGCCAGTGCAGGTGACATGGGTTTGAGCACTGGTCCAGGAAGATCTCACATGCTGCGGAGCAACTAAGCCCGTGTACCACAACTACTGAGCCTGCGCTCTAGAGCATGAAAGCCACAGCTATGGAGCCCGTGTGCCACAACGACTGAAGCCCACACACCTAGAGCCTGTGCTCCGCAACAGAGAAACCACCACAATGAGAAGCCTGCACACTGCAACGAAGAGTAGCCCCCACTCGCCGCAACTAGAGAAAGCCCATGTGCAGTAACAAAGACCCAACACAGCCAAAAGTAAATTAATTAATTAAAAAAAAGAATTTGGTCTTTGGTTCCTGGAGGGAGATTCTAAACCCTTGGAATTTCTTGAGTGATAGGTGTGTGTGTTATTCATGAGCTCCTCAGATCACTACTGAGTTTATGCTAATGAATGAGGTGACTCCAGATGGGGGCTGGTCACCAAACAGACTACCCACGTGATTAGAGGATTGTGGCTTTGAGCCAGCCCAGCCCCCAGGGAGAGGAGGGAGACTGAAGATTGAATCCAACCACACGGCCAATGATTCAATCAATAATATTTGCACAATAAAACCCCAATAAAAACTCTGGACACCAAAGCTCATTGGAGCTTTCTGATTGGTGAACACATTGATATACTGGGAGGGTGAAACACCCTGAATCCATGGGGAGAGGGCATGGAAACTCTGCACTCAGGACCCTACCATACCTTGTACTATGTGTCACTTCATTTGTATGCTTTACAATGCAACTGTCATCATAAACATAACTTTTTCCTCAGTTCTGTGAATCATTCTAGTGAATTATTGAACCTAAGAGGAACCTCCTGTCATATCCTCCTGTCACGGGAACCTCCTGGATTTGTAGCTGGTCTGTCATAAGTATAGGTGGCCTGAGGACCCCACGTGATGCTGGCATCTGAAATAAGGGAAATCTTGTTTGACCTAATCCTGTGCCCTTAAACTTGTGGAGTCTGATGCTAACTGTAGGTGGTTAGTGTCAGAATTACACTGCAGTATTGCACTGGTGTCAGAATAGCAAGGGACCCAGAAAGCCAAATGATCTTAAAAAAGAAGAACAAAGTTGGTGCATTCAACCTCTCTTCTGTGATGAGAAAAACACACAGAGTTCTGAGCTGCTGCCCAGGCATTTTACAATGTGATAACCTTGCTCACATCCAGAGTCTGAACATCTAGATAAGAACTTGAGTTTAGCATCCCCACTGCTAAGTTCCCACTTTGCTTTCCCCAGGGCACCTCTTAAGGTAACCACTTGAGAGTTAAGCCTGTAAAAAGTTAATCACCTCCGCCCCAACTACCTAATAAGTAATAGGTGCTTACTACCCTGCTCTCTATCTCCTGCTTACTTCTGACCTGGGATGGAGGACTGCCCTTCCCCCAGCTCATTGTAAACCAACTCCCTTTCTGGGATCTGTAAGTAAAAATTCTTGTGACTTTACTTCCTTTGTGTGGGTATATTGAAACTTTGCCTTTAATCAAAATCACCCCGTGGGTTTCACTTCCCCAAAGTGGGAGCTCGGATGCTGAGGGAACTACCTGGGGATCCCAAGTGGGTGGTTTGTGCCCCCTTATTCAGCAGGTCATAATCTGCATATATTTAATTCAATACACCGGCTCCAGCTTCTCAACACACTTTCCAATTTCAAAACAGTGGGGGACTGGTATAAGGATAGACATATGGATCTACAGAATAGAATTCAGAATGCAGAAATGTACTACATTTATGATCAGTTAATTTTAAACAAGGGTGCCAAGACAATTCAATGTGGGGGGGATGGACTGTTCAACAATGATTTGGGGACAATTGGATAGTCACTTGCAAGAGCGAGGTTGGACCCCTGCTTCACATCATACATAAAAATTAACTCAAAATGGAGGAGAATACTTAGAAGTAAATATTTGTGACCTTGGGTTAGGTAATGGCTTCTTAGATATGACACCAAAAGGATAAGAAAAGATTTATAAGTTGTGCTTCATCAAAATTAAAAAAAAATGTGGTTCAAAGGATATCATCAAGAAAGTGAAAAGATGGTTCACAAAATGGGAGAAAATATTTGCAAGTCATATATCCAATAAGGGACTTGTATCCAGAAAACATAAAAAAAATTCTTACAACTCAGCAATAAAAAGACAACCCAGGGACTTCCCTGATAGCCCAGCAGTTAAGAAGCCACCTTAAAATGCAGGGGATGCCAGTTCGACCCCTAGTTGGGGAACTAACATGCCACGGGGCAACTAAGCCCGAGCACCACAATTAGAGAGAAGCCCGTGCACCACAATGAAGAGTCTGTGTGTCACAATTAAGACCTGATGCAGCCAATAAATAAATAAAAAGATAACCCAGTTTTAAAATGGGCAAAGGATGTGAATTGACATTTCTTCAAAAAAGATTTACAAATGGCTAGTAGGTACATGAAAATATGTTCAACAACATTAGTCAGGAATGCAAATCAAGACAATGAGATACCACTTTATACCTACCAGGATGGCTAAAATTAAAAAGACAATAACAAGAGTTTACAAGAGTGTGGAGAAATTGGAACCTTCATACACTGCTGGTGAGATTGTAAAGGGTACAACCACTTTGGAAAACAGTTTGGCAATTCCTCAACAGACTAAACACAGGGTTACCATATAAAATTCTACTCCTAGGCACATGCCCAAGAAAAATAAAATATATGCCCACAGAAAAACGTGTACGTTTATGCTAAGTGAAAGAAGTCAGTCACAAATGACCATTTATCCATTATGTGAAATGTCCAGACTAGGCAAATCTACAGATTATTATTTGCCTAGGGCAGGCGGTGGGGAGGGGAAGGGGAGGTGGGTTGGAAAAGGTACAAATTCCTTTTTGAGATGACAAAAATGTTTCATAATTAGATCCTGGACTTCCCTGGTGGCACAGTGGTTAAGAATCCGCCTGCCAATGCAGGGGACACGGGTTCGAGCCCTGGTCTGGGGAGATCCAACATTCCGAGGAGCAACTAAGCCTGTGCACCACAACTACTGAGACCACATGCCACAACTACTGAAGCCCTCATACCTAGAGCCCGTGCTCCACAACAAGAGAAGCCACTGCAATGAGAAGCCAGCGCACCTCAGCGAAGAGTAACCCCCGCCTGCTGCAACTAGAGAAAGCCCACGCATAGCAACAAAGACCCAGTGTAGGCAAAAATAAATAAATAAATAAATTAATTAAAAAAAAGAAAATTAGATCCTGGTGATGGTTGCACAGCTCCATAGGCTAAAAACCATTGAATTGTACACTTTGCATGGGTGAGCTTCAGGGTATATATATCTAAATGCAACTTTTAAAAAAAACAAACCCAGTAGAAAGGTAGTGGGGGAATAGCCAACCTCACCTATCTCATAGTCTTGGTGGTTTCTGACACTTACTGAAAGGAACCCTATAGTTATGCATGACCGAGTTGGCTTAGGTCAGTGTGTGTTACAAACTACCTTGCTTGTTACTGGTATGTGCTATTTTTTTCTAATATATATATGTATACCTAATATATACCAAATTTCCTAGGGAATTTGGTAACTCTTGTGACTAAGAGATCCATAGGTATTATAGTGAGGTTTCCTCTCCTCTGAGAATTTGAAACTAAGGAAGCCAGACAAAATAGAAAATATTATCATAGGGATGAAAGCAAACATTATAAAAACAGCACAGAGGGAAATGATGGCTCCTCAGCCAACACTTGCAATATAATTGGTGGTCAGGACCACTTTTCCTTCTTTTTTTTTTTTATTGTGGTAAAATATATAACATAAAATTTACCATTTTGACCCTTTTTAAGTGTACAATTTTAAGTGCACAATTCAGTGGCATTAAGCACATTCGTGTTGTGCAACCGTCACCACCATCCACCTTCAGAACTTTTTCATCATCCCAAACCTACACTGTGTACCAGCTGCCCATTTTCTGAAGTTAGCAACCCGAGTTTGATTTTCCCCCAAACTATTACTATGTGAACTTGGAAGAGCTACTCTGCTCTTCAAAGCCTTAGTTTCTCCATCAATGAAATGGGGATGATAGTTCTTGCCTGAAAGGGCCCATTTGAGGATTCAGTGAGAAGCGCAGTGTAACGTGCTTATTAAATGCCCACCCACCAGATCTGTGTCTCCTGCCCAGACAGTCTTCCTCAGCTGTAAGCCATCCTCCAGGTGCCTATCGAACATCTATAGGAAGTTCCAAGGTCACAAAAACAACCTGCCCAAGTGGAGCTCAGCGCCCCCCCACCGCAAGCTGCAGCCCCTCTTCCTGGGTCAAGGCCTCTCCATCCCCCCAGTGCTCACACCAGACACTTGAGTCCCCTTGACTGAGCCCTCATCAGAGCCCTATTAGCTGCTGAGTCCTAATGGTCCCATCTCCTAGAATGCTGTTGAATCTGTCCCCTTACTGTCCCCTTACCATAATGCTGCCTTTGTTAAGGAACCATCAGCTCTCAACTCTACCGAAGTCCCCAGATGGGTCTCCTTTACTCCAATGTCTGCACTGCTTCTCCTGATCTGGCTGCCTCCTTCTCAACAGCATCTCTACCCCTTCCCACTCCCACCCTCACCCTGTTGCAGTAAGATTCTTCTTTACTTGCATGCATGCCATTTCTCCTGCTAACCTACTTGAAAATGCAAATGCCTCTAATCCTTCAAGATTTAGCTCACTGGTCAAGGTTAGGGACCCCTCCTCTCTGCCCCCATCTCATTCTATGCTTCCCACTAATATTTGCTGAGTGTACTGCCAGGCCTTGTGCTGAGCACTTTGTGTGCATTATTTTATATTCTCTTCCCTCCTGATGTCAGATCTGTACTTCGTCATGATTGAGGTTGGTGCTATGGTTATCCTTGTCTTACAGATGAGAAAAATGAAACCTAGAGAACTTAACTGCTCAAGGTCATACAGTGAGTAAGAGGAACTACCAGATACAAAAACCAATTCTGTCTGATTCTCTGAAATCTGCAGTATCACAAATATAATTTGTAACCTAACTTCTTCCTTCCTTGGTTCACTGGGTGAACTGTCTCATTTTTTACCCTACTGCTCTCATATCACTTCCTCTGCAGCCCTTTCTCACCTCTCCTTTCCCCAGCTGACTTAGCTCTTTCTTGGTGTTTCCACAGGCAGCCCCAGGGAAATTTCCTGTTAAAATCCCAGTTCCAGCTTCTCTTGAAACAATCCAGAGATTGTCAACACCACGTCTGAATCTCGCCATGGCAGCAATTACCAGGGTTGAGTAGCATCTTCCGCCTCCTCCCCAGCTTTGAGATGGGGCGTGTGCTCGCAATTCTTTTTTTTTTTTTTTTGATGTTGGGGGTAGGAGTTTAATTAATTAATTAATTAATTTTTGCTGTGTTGCGTCTTCGATTCTGTGCAAGGGCTTTCTCTAGTTGTGGCAGCTCGCAATTCTTCAAAGATCTCACCCCTCTCTGATAGCAGCCACTTCCGCCACCATCACCTGTGTGTGTTTCCTCCCTGGAGCCCTCACCCCTCTGAACTCTGCTGAGTCTCTCTTGCCTCCCAACAGTGATACCTAGAAAGGAAAAGATGGTGTCTTCTCTTTATTTTTTCATCTGGCCACATCTGATATATCCAACATGTTATCAAAAGTGACAGGACCAAAGGAATTCTTTGTCAAAGCAAAGCTTTAGGTCTGAGTCTGCTGCAGCTATTTGTCAATTGCTGCTGAACACACTACGTGGCATGACTGCTTTGTCCACTCAGCAGCATCTTTCTCTTTGCCTGGTGGAGGCCACGGAGACAGGAAAAAGCCCTTTTGCAACGGAGGTGCTTTCCTCTGTGATTATAGATTCCTTGTTATATAATTCCCTCAACTGTGACAGGACCGTCCCTTGACTTCTGTGCAGAAAAGAGTAAACCCAGTACCCCCAAGATTGCACATCCTTATAAAGTCCTGCTTACAAGGTTGGCCCTTGGCTGGTGTCTGAGAACTTGGATTTGGGGAGGGTTTCCCTATTTCCAGAACTGATAAGAGTGGCTCACTCTGCCTAAATTGTTTGTACAAACAATGTAATTTATGCTGAATACCTGTTTTCTTTCTTGGAGTCTGGAATTTTGGCACATGCTAGACAAAGAGTGCTTATGTGACCAGCACCAAAGAAAAACTCTGGGTACTGAGTTTCTAACAAGCTTCCCTTGCAGACAGCATTTTCTCACGTGTTGTCACAACTTGTTGCCGGGGAATTAAGTGTGTTCTCTGTGATTCCACTAGGGAAAGGAGCCTTGGAAACTTGTGCCTGGTTTCCGTCAGACTTCACCCCATGTGCCTTTTCTCTTTGTTGATTTAACTTTGTGTCCTTTTGTTGTAATAAATCATAGCCATGAGTAGGACTATGTACCCTGTCCTGTGGGCTCTCCCCTTGAGTCGTTGAAACTGGGGGTGGTCTTGGGGACACCTGACAGGCTCTCTCTGCTTGTCTGGATGCCACTTCCCCTCTTCCCTGAAGACTTCTTCCCTGGTTACCACATCTGGGAGTGATGTTTCCCTGTGCCCAGTGAAGCTGTATGTGCAAACTTTGGAAACAGAGATTTGGATCAAATCCTGCTTTGGCTTGGCATGGAGCAGGCCCAGGTAAATGGCCCCTCTTGTAAAGATTGTTTAGTCCCCTTGGCTGGTACTTAATCTTGGCCGGTTCAGCCTCCCTAAGAGCAGAGGCTTTGCAGACAAGGCCTGGGTTTGAATCCCTGCTCTTGACTCTCTTACCTTCTGGGAGCTTGCTTCTTCATCTGTAAAATGAAGAATTGGGTTTACTTTGGTGGAATTGGGTTTACTTTGATGGAATCATGCAAAGTACTGCCCATAGTGCCTGGCATACAGTTAGTGCACAGCAAATGGGAACTTTTATCATTGTTTTGGTTATTGGTGTAAAAGTCTTCTCCCCAAATAGACAGGAAGCATCTCACTGTTCTGTGTTACTCTCTCAGGTTAGAGCATTCTCTTACACAAAGTAGGTGCTTGAAACTTTGTTGAAAGGGGAATATTTACTCTGCAGTAAAAGGCATGACTTTGTTGCCAAAATAAAAACAAAAGTAGTCATTACCATTTAAAAAATCACATTTGAGTGCTTATGTGCCATGCACTGGGCTAAACAATTTGCATAATTTATTCCATTTAATCTTCACAATGACCCTGTGAGCGTGTTACTATTATCACCATTTTAAAGATGAGGAAATGAAGCTTAGCACAATCATGGACTTATAGCAGATTAGTGGCAGAGCTGTAATTCAAAACCAGGTGTAGGGGCTTCCCTGGTGGCACAGTGGTTAAGAATCCGCCTGCCAACGCAGGGGACACAGGTTTGAGCCCTGGTCCATGAATATCCCACATGCCGCGGAGCAACTAAGCCCGTGTGCCACAACTATGGAGCCTGCATGCCACAACTACTGAAGCCCACACACCTAGAGCCCGTGCTCCGCAACAAGAGAAGCCATCACAATGAGAAGCCCGCGCACTGCAATGAAGAATAGCCCCCGCTCACTGCAACCAGAGAAAAGCCCGTGTGCAGCAATGAAGACCCAACGCAGTCAAAAATAAAATAAATAAAATAAACAAACAAATAAACAAAAAACTCCAGGTATAGTAGTCTGCTCAGGCTGCCGTAACAAAATACCACAGATTGGGTGGCTTAAACAACATAAATTAATTTTCTCACAGTCTGGAGGCTGGAAGTCCAAGATCAAGGTGCTGTCAGGGTCAGTTTCACTATCCGTTGAGGAGTCTCTTCCTGGTTTGTAGATGGTAGGTGTCTCCCTGGCTTTCTCAAAGGGCCTTTCCCTGGTGCATGAGTGTGGGAAGACTGAGCAAGGGTGTCTTTTCTTATAAGGACACTAATCTATAATACCAGGGCTTCACGTTTACAACCTCATTTATCCTTAATTACTTCCCTAGAGGCACCATCTCCAAATACAGCCACACTGGAGGTTAGGGATTCAACATATGAATTTTGAGGGGGACACATTCAGTCCCTACACCAGGCCTATTTGACACTGGAGCAGTCACAAATTAGTCAAAACTTCCGACTTGTTCTGATGCCATATTAAGAACGATGTGTGGTTAGGAGGTAGGTGCTTAATTTCCTTAACTCAGTCAGAAACTTTAACCCAAATAGGGCTGCTAACCTTTCAGAGGTCTAGAAGCATCCCTCCCGTAGGGCTTTGTCAGGGAACACTTGAAAGGGCTCCTGGATTTAGAAGTCCAGCTAACCTTGGAGTTTAGACTAAAAGGGAAAGAATTTGGAAGAGAGGGGAAAAATAAGTAATTCCACTGACTCAGAAGCCATGTCTCAGAAATAAAGTCTTTTAAATTTATTCCCCCAATCAGAAATGTTTGCTCAGGACTTCCTTGGCGGTCCAGTGGTTAAGACTCCATGCTTCCAATGCAGGGGGTATGGGTTCGATCCCTGGTCTAGCAACTAAGATCCCACATGCCGCGCTGTGCGGCCAAAAAGAAAAAGAAAAATAAAAGAAATGGTTTGCTGGGAGGTCCAGTGGCCTTTCCAGCCGATGGCAACAGGTAAGGGAAAGTTTCTTTGAAGTTCCTCCAAAGATGTTGTTTGAAGCAAATTTGTTTATCTGATTTCTTTTTGTGGTCAGATTGTTTCGGTTTTGATCTTTGTTCCGAAGGATGGAAGAATGTCTACAGGCATATTTCAAACACTACTTTCATTTTCTCCTTCTTTTCAGAAGCACCCAAAGTAATCAGGACATTTGCTTGCTTTGTAATTATTTACTTAAAGGACTCCCTGTGTGTGTTCAGACAAGTAACTCGCTCTTCTTGTAAACTGTGAGGGGGCTGGAGATTGTACTGATATTCCCCAGTACCATTAAGCCAGACAGCTGCTGTGGTTCATCTGCCTTCAGAAGATCCATAAATCCTGAAATGTTAACTGAGTATAACTGGATCAGGATTCACAAGATATAAATTCTTAGACAATGACAAGGGACGATGCAAAGCTCTAGGAGTAGTATTTAAAGCTTGGTTCAGAACCCTGAATTTTTTCACTTATAAACAAGCAATTCTCTCTAAGAATTTGAATGCTGTTTCTCAGAATTTTTAATAGGAATTTTCTATTTTAATCTTCCTTGATCCAGAGACTTAAAAAAATTTTTTTTTTCTTCTGGAATTGAATCAAGAACTTCCAACTGAATTTCCAAAGATCCAAAAAGGGAAGGGAAGCTGCTTCCGGTGACAGGAGAGCAGCTGTTCAGAAATAAATTAAAAATGCTCCACTCCACCAAGGTGGAGCTGAACATGTGGTTAGTGTTTAATACCAGACTAATTCATTTTTTTTAAAACAGTTACTAACTTTTTAAAACTAACTTTTATTTTTGGCTGTATTGGGTCTTAGTTACAGGCACACGGGATCTTTCGTTGTGGCATGCAGACTTAGTTGCCCCGCGGCTTGTGGGATCTTAGTTCCCCGACCAGGGATCGAACCTGTGTCCCCTGCATTGGTGGGTGGATTCTTAACCACTGGACCACCAGGGAAGTTCCCAGACTAATTCTTGATAATATTATCTATATTTCATGTAGATAAAATGCATTTATGTATTTAAGTGTAGACCAAAGAGACCCTAAGGCAGCTTTGCATGGTTGCCAAACAGAATTCCTTGAAGGACACACTAACAAGACTTTTATTTGTGAACGTCATGCCATTGGAAGGAAGATGTGGTTCTACAGCAGAGGGTGGCAAACCCATGTCAAATCTAGCTTACTGCCTGCTTAGTAAATAACGTGCTACAAGGGCAGAGTTTATTTGCAACAGAGGCGGTATGGCCCACAAAGCCTAAAATATTTACTACTGGCCCTTTGCAGAAAAACTCCCCTCCCCTCGAGGGCCTCGAGTTGGCCTTATTTCCACCTCCTTATGCACAGGCCTAGATGAGGAACATGGTATATCAAGTATCCCATGAAGAACCGATCACTCAAACCCTGGCTGGGCTGTGCTTCTGCTGACATGACAAGCTTTGCAGTCCACTAATGCTTGAGCCACAGGTTTAACTAATATGGTCAAAGCGGGCTTCCCTGGTGGCGCAGTGGTTAACAATCTGCCTGCCAATGCAAGGGACACGGGTTCAAGCCCTGGCCTGGGAAGATATCGCATGCCGCGGAGCAACTAAGCCTGTGTGCCACAACTACTGAGCCTGAGCTCTAGAGCCCGTAAGCCACAACTACTGAGCCAGCGTGCCTAGAGCCCGTGCTCAGCAACAAGAGAAGCCATGACAAAGAGAAGCCCGCGCACCGCCAACGAAGAGTAGACCCTGCTCACTGCAACTAGAGAAAAGCCCACGCACAGCAACGAAGACCCAACATAGCCAAAAAAAAAAGAAAGAAAGAAAAGAAAGATGGTCAAAGCGGTTGAAACACCTCTACTCTGAATCAGCAGAGTCCAGAAAAGAAATAGATAAGAACTTTATTTTTAAAACTTTAAAATTAGCAACGATTAGAGGGGAATCTTCTTTAACTTAATCTTTTCTTCAATGTTTGAAAAGTATCTCATCTTTGTTAAAAGTTCCTTGGCTTTTTCAAAATCATCTGAAATAAAGAGAGACATTAATGCGAGGCTTCATTTCAAGCAAGAATAAAATCACTCTATTATCCAAGGCAGCTGGATCAAAGCTGAGCCCTGGGCTCTGGAAGGCTGATCAATTACTCAGTAGATTTGAGAAAGAGAAAACATCTGGATTGTTCAGGGGATAAAGGGCTTAACCAAAGGGAGCAAAAGCATGCTTCTTCACAGGATTCAGACTTTAAATGAGAAGCTGCTCTTCTTCTTCAGGGCAATACCCAATAACTAAGTTGTGTTTTAAGAGTTTTCCCCTATCATACACAGTGGTCTAACCCTGACGAGGATGTGGAAGCACCTGGTGCTTCCTCTGTGCCAGGTGCTGTGATACAGAGCTGCCCCCAGGAGGCTGGCAGGTTCTGGAAAGATGCCCTTAGACCCGTGGTTCTTGATTGTGGGTGATTTCTCGCCTGTGGGGATGTTTGGCAATGTCTGGAGACGTTTTTGGTTGTCACCCTGGGGAGGTGGCACTGACATCTAGTGGGCAGAGGCCAGAGGTGCTGCCAAACAGCCTACAGTGTACAGGACAGCCCCCCATGACAAAGAATTATCTGGCCCAAAATGTTGGTAGTACCAAGGTTGAGAAACCCTTAGATTTATGTGTAATAACATAATACACCGTTATATTCATATATGGTTAAAACTACCAAGAAAAGCAAGGGAATGGTTAGTACAAAAATTCAGGAGAATAGTTGCTACCAGGGAAGGGGAATACAATTACAAAGGGCCTACCAGGGGCTTGAAGGCAGTGGTCGTTTTTTTTTTGTTTGTTTTTTGGCTGTATGTGGGCCTCTCACTATCGTGGCCTCTCCTGTTGCGGAGCACAGGCACCGGACGCGCAGGCTCAGCGGCCATGGCTAACGGGCCCAGCCGCTGCACAGCATGTGGGATCTTCCCGGACCGGGGCACGAACCCGTGTCCCCTGCAACGGCAGGCAGACTCTCAACCACTGCGCCACCAGGGAAGCCCCAGCTCCTCGTTTTGAGTGGGGATTGACTCCCGGGCTGGACATTTTCTTTTTCCTGGCTCCTTGAGAGGCCTCTATGTTCTATTTGACCCTGCTCCTCCCATGGGAACTTGTCAGTCCTCCTCCTTCTTGAACTTCTACTGACTGCGTGTCACCATGGTGCTTGATCTACCTCTTTTCTTGCTGCTGTCACTTTATAGGCAGATCTTGTTTTATCACGCTTTGCAGATACTGCGTTTTTTACAAATTGAAGGTTTGTGGCAACCCTGCGTTGAGCAAGTCTATGTATAACATTTCCCCAACAGCATTTGCTCACTTCGTGTCCCTGTGTCAGACTTTGGTAATTCTCCCAATTTTTCAAACTTTCATTATTATTATATTTGTTCTGGTGATCTGTCATCAGTGATCTTTGATGTTGCTATGGTTAAAAGATTATGACTCACTGAGGGCTCAGAGCATGGTTAGCAATTTTTAGCAATAAAGTATTTTTTAATTAATTGGTTTTATTAGACATAATGCTACTGCACACTTAATAGACTACAATTAGTGTAAACAAACTTTGACATGCAGGGAAAAAAAAAATTCATGTGACTTGTTTTATTGCAATATTTACTTTCTTGTGGTGGTCTGGAACCAAACCCGCAGTACCTCTGTGGTCTACCTGTACATAGGAAAAATTGGAATTTCTCTGGCTTCTTTGAGAGACTTAAGATTCCCCACACTGGCTCCTTTAAGACCTCTCGCCTCCTCCTCCCTCCTCTCACCACCTTCCATATTCCCTTCTCTCGCATCCTTTGATATGCCCCCCTCAAGCCCCTACCTCCTCAGTCCCTCTGTCCATCCTACCAGACCTTTCCCTTCCCACTCCCGCCCCCCAACTCCCTACAAGCACTGGACTTTTGGGCCTCCTGTCCCCATCAGGGGCTTGCAAGGGACTCAGGTACCTCCAAAAGCAACCACCTGAAGCTGAAAAGAAAAAAAAAAGCTAACTGGAAACAGATATTTAGTCCACAGACTCCACTAAGATTATATATCAGGGCAAAAAAACCCCACCCCAAAACAAAAAAACAAACAACCAAACCAAAAAAACCTTTAAAAAACCTCTACAACTCACGTTGAGCAGGCAACTTTTAAAACTTGCTCCATCTGCCAGAAACTCAATTCAGATAAATATATAAAATAGAGCAAAAATGAGAACTACCCATATAAACTAGAGAGTTTAAATTTTTTTCTTTAATTTCCCAGTTTTACTGAGATATCATTGACATAAAGTCATATTAGTTTTAGGTGTATAACATGATTTGATATATGTACATATTGCAAAATGATTACCACAAAAAGTTTAGTTAACATCCATCACCTCACATAAAGTGAATTTTATATTATCTTATTTGTGCCTGACTCATGGCAGAATTTTTTAATGAAACCTGTAAGATCTATTTGCATCTGTCTGTATATTTATATATCTATACATATACATAAACATATATTTCCCTACCTTCAGATGGTATTATGAAATTAATTTATAAAATCCTCTGAAGGAACTGTATCCTAATTTGCTTAGAGAGAAATGAGTACTTACATAAATTAAATCTTCCTAAAACTTCCAGAAATATAAGAACCAACTCAAATGTTTTCAATTCCATGTAATTTGGGTAAATCTTTGGTAAATAAAACTAGTGTGATGTTCTTGGTTTAATAAAATGGATATGTCTTCAGAGTTGTTAACATTAAATATAACGCAAGCATACTTTTTTTTTTTTTTGCGGTACGCGGGCCTCTCACTGCTGTGGCCTCTCCCGTTGCGGAGCACAGGCTCCGAACGTGCAGGCTCAGCGGCCATGGCTCACGGGCCTAGCTGCTCTGCAGCGTGTGGGATCTTCCTGGACCGGGGCACAAACCCGTGTCCCCTGCATCGACAGGCGGACTCTCAACCACTGCACTACCAGGGAAGCCCAATAAAGTCTTCTTGATTTTGAACTGACTTTGAAGTTTCTGAGAGGTCCCCTGGAAAACCTCAAAGGATTTGTTCTCTCACCTTGTAAAAAGAGAAATGTTAAACTGAGTAGGTTTGTTTGATATATTAAATTACAATGGAAGCAGTGTCAAAGAAAAGATACTTAACCTTCCCTAGGTTATTTTTATATGGGTTAAATGTTATTATTTCAGAAATTGTACAAAGTTCTTAGAATTTGTCAATGCCCTCATTATCCATGATATATCCTGGTAAGATGTTATCGCCCAGGGCTTCCCTGGTGGCGCAGTGGTTGAGAGTCCGCCTGCTGATGCAGGGGACATGGGTTCGTGTCCCGGTCCGGGAAGATCCCACATGCCGCAGAGCGGCTGGGCCTGTGAGCCATGGCCGCCGAGCCTGCACATCTGGAGCCTGTGCTCCGCAACGGGAGAGGCCACAACAGTGAGAGGCCCGTGTACCGCAAAAAACAAAACAAAACAAAAAACTGGGCTTTTTCCTCTCTCTCTCTCTCTCTTTTTCTCTCTTACTCCTCTTCCTCTTTCTCTTTCTCTTTCTGTGCTATGTGAGGACACAACAAGAAAGTAACCATCTGCAAGCCAAGAAGAGAGCTCTCACCAGAGCCCAACCACGCTGGCACCTTGACCCCAGACTTCCAGCCTCTAGAACTGTAAGAAAATAAATTTCTTCTGTTTAAAAAAAAAAAAGATGTTATCGCCCAGTTATTATTTTAAAATGTGATATGTCACAGAAACAACTAGATTTCCTTTTCAGTTGTGTTACTTTTATAATAACCTCTCATCAGATCTTTAACTATGGCCATTTTAAGTCTTTTGCTATCCATGGATGGTTGTTACCTTACTCTGATGCTTTCCTAAAAGCTCTTACAACCAGCTATAAGCCAGAGTACTTGTGATCAATAAACAGGTACTGTACCAGGTACTCTGTGATACAGGCTTCTGATGGCATTGCTTACATTACTGAGTTCAAATCAGTCGACCAAGTCAGAATTTCCAAAATGCTAATGAAAAAGCTGATGGGTTCATGAAACTGCTAACCCAAGATCAAGCAGAACAAAATTAACTACATAGGATTGAGTAAACTGATAAGTTGATTATAATTTTTTATTCGAACTATTGCTGGCTTTTAAATGTTCTATTTTCTAATATGAGGAAATCCCCTTTCCTTTTCTCTTAAGCTATCTATGACTCATTAACAATCTAGTAAATTATACACTTTTGTAAACAAAATTAAAACATCTCCTTCTCCCTGCCTGATCCCTCAAAAAGTTAGAAACTATTGTTGAGTATTCTTGTTTTCACGGCAATATAGTTATTTGCATAGCTTCAGTAAGAATCTGTCCTCTTTGTGATAGGACATAATTAAAAATAAGGCTTTGACGGGAATGTCATATTTGAAAATGATGCATAAAGTCATCAATTTTAAGGAAATAAGGTTGATTTTATAGAGATAATGCTTTCAAAGCCCTATTGCAAAAACTGGCCTGGTATCTGGTTTACAGGGTTCCCAGCCTTACAGGTGATTAAGGGCACTCGGCAGGCCCATGAATCTTAGAATATTTGGGGGACGTTGGGAAGACAGGAATTCACCTTAAACTATAGGTAATGCAGGTGAAGAATTCTGATGGAGAAATCTTGGCTTGACTTCCTAGCAGAGAGGTTTTTCAAGTCTAATCTGAGATTCCAGGCAGATTCTAATCTGAGATACAGGCAAACCTCAGAGATACTGGGGGCTGGGTTCCAGACCACTGCAACAAAGTGAATGTTGAAATAAAGCAAGTCACACAAATTTTTTGGTTTCCCAGTGCATGTAAGTATTGATACTGTACTATAGTCTATTAAGTGCACAATAGCATTATGTCTAAAGAAACAATGTACATACCTTAATTAAAAATATTTTATTGCAGAAAAATGCTAACCATCATCTGACACCACAGGAGTGCTACAAACCTTCAATTCGTAAAAAATGCAGTATCTGCAAAGTGCAATAAAACCAGTTACGCCTGTAAAAAGTTCCATTAGGAAAACTTAAAAAGGCCTTTATGGTCAGTTACCATTCTTGCTGCACTTAATAAATAATCAGGCCAAATTTCATGAAACTAAATTTATTTTGTAAACAAGAACAATGTTACTTTATTTTTGATTAAAAAGAGGGGGTGATTGTGGAGAGAAATTTTATGTTTCAGTGGAAAAGAATAACACAACCTTGCGAGTGATCAGAATCCTGTCCTGTTCATTGTCTTTGAGGTTTTATTATCTACTTGTAAACTGAACTGGATCCTTACACATTTTGTCGGCCCTCAGCAAATCCTCAATTCTTCTAGTTTCTTTCAACATCTGGCTACAACTTTCCAAACCAATGTTTCCAATGTTCCTCCCTCCCTCCTGACTTACTGTCACTAAGAACTAAAACCTGACTGCCCAGATCCTCAGTGGGACTCAGGTTGTCTTATAGCTGCCCCTTTCCTCCAGGATCTGGTAAAGTCCTGCAAGCTGAAGCTGGAGGACTTGATAGAAACTTCAAAGAACTCATCACAACGAATCACGGGCAACCTTTGTGCCTGGAGCTGCTGGTACACGGGCCACTCAGAAAGCGCCCACCTTCCATACTGTGCTCTGGGGAATAACCATGACTGGGATGCTGATGTCTCTGCCATCACCACAAACATTCAAACTATAAGCCAGGAGATGCGTCAGACTGCCTCTGCTGTCCTCATGCCACCACCTAAAGACGCTTAAGCGGTCAGTGTCTTCTCAGGTGGCTGTCCTCTGGACTCAGAAACTGGGGTTATAGTCGGCTCCAGACATTGACCTTTGTTTTCCTTTTCGTTTCCATAGAGATGCTCCTCATTAAATGCACATTTGCTCATGTCATCCCCCAAATATCCTCTACTATCAGGCCTCAACAGATGGCTCAGCTAGTCCTTCATAAACAAAAGACTGAGTGAGAAATGGACTTATGTCGCTCAGAGGAAAGAAGGTCTCTTCTGTCTCTTTCTTGCTGTTTGTTCCAGTCAACACCTGATGATAGGGCCCCTGTCTCCAGGCTCTGTGGGAGGGTGGGAGCCTAACTTCCATAAGGGCCAATTAACAAACCCAGATGGGTTTCATAGGACCAACTCCTTCTTCCCGCTTTTTGTAATATTTCACTTCCCCAATTCTACTGAGCCCCTGTGCACCCCTGCCCTACTCCCTCATTCTCCCTTTAAAATGCCCAGTTATCTCTGTACAAATCGAAATTGAGTTCAGTTCACGCTGGACTCTTTTCCCTATCACTATAGTTATTACTGATTCAAATCTGTCCTTACCACGTTAACTAGTATCTGGCTTTGTTTATCTGTGACAGTGCATCTCTCTGAGTTCCTGCTGTCAATTCTTTAGGTGTGCACCCAGAAGTGGAATTGCTGGATTGCACCGTAATTCTATTTTTAATTTTTTGAGGAACTGCCATACTGTTTTCCACAGTGGGTGCACTATTTTACATTCCCACCAGCAGTACACCAAGGTCCCAACTTCTCCACATCCTTGCCCACATTTGCTATTTTCTCTTTTTTTTTTAATAGCATCCATCTTTATAGGTGTGAGGTGGTATCTCACTGTGGTTTTGATTTTCATTTCCCTAATGATTAGTGATGTTGAGCACCTTTTTTCTATTTCTTAATCTGGGTGGTGGGGACATGGGTGTTTCTTCTGTTGTTATTCTTCCATTGTACTTATGTACTATTCATTCTTTAAGAAATTGTATTTTATAATTAAAAAAATAAAAGCCCACAAAGGTATAACAGGAACTTGGTGGAACATAATCTGACCATCTTAACCAGTAGGCTGGGGACATGGATTTCAGGCAGATACGTTGGGCCAGCTTCCTGTCTTTTCTGCTATTAATCTATATTCCTACCCATCTTTTTAGAGACACCCCTCCCTCCCCGCCACCTTCTGCCTGCTTCTCAGAATAAACTCCTACAGTCCCTACAAAGTAGGCAGTACACTGTGCAAGCTTATCTCCTTGGCCCTCAGTGATCGGACTGGAGTGGACATCTGACTCAAACTGGGGCAATCAAATCCCCCCTCCCAGGAATCTAGATTGGATCTAGAAGACTCTAGTCAGATGGTAAAAGGCCTTGTTCTTATGAGGTAATAGACCAAGGGGGACTGAGGAGTCATCCAGGGCCAGTTTGGAGCACTGTACACCAATAAGGAAGCAGACGGAACTGGTGTATAGCGGTGGGGAGAAGGATGGAGTGGTCAGCTAGGCCACCAAGTTCAGGACCACAGTCTTGGTTCCAGACTGCTTTCTGGTTCCCAGGTCTTGTTCTAGAAAAGCTCTTATCACACAATACTATACTCATCTCAGGGACTTTGGATTCTGAGAGATAGACCTGATTCCTTAGAGTAACCTCCTTTTATCTGGGCTATTATGAGTTGCGTTCTCCTTTCTGTAGTCAAACGATCCCTAAGCCAAAGGGCTATTAAGCTCTTATTTAAGGAGTGGCACAAGTCAGGATGGAGAGGAAGGCTGTTCTTGCTTAAAAATAGCTAGAAATAGATCTAGTCTCTTTAGCCTGAGAGCCAGGAGCAGTGGGGACAAGGATGAACACGCCCTATTTGCAATCTGGGCACTGCTCGGCCATGGGATTCTCCTCCTGGGCTTTGCAGAAGAAAGGGGTGTGCGGGCTTTGCCAAATGTTGACTGTGCAGCCTTGCCCTCAGAACCTGCCTGTGTTGTCTTCAGCCCACATCCCTCACCTTATCTTCTCCTACTTGCTAAAGGGGAATGGGAGCACTTTCTCTCATCTAATCTTCAATGGGCGTATCACTGGTTTGGGCACACCCCTTGTTTCTCTAGCAAGACTGTGAATCCTTGAAGGCAGAAATGTAGACTCATCTATATTTTATAGCTCCCATGTACCTGTCATAGGATGGGCATATAATAGCTACTTAATGAATGGATGGTTATACCTCAGTGCTTACAATTTCTTTCCATATTTAAGAAAGTCAAGAAATGAAGGAAGTACCTTTTTCAAAAGCTCTGCTCACATTGTCAGTCAATTCTTTCTGTTTAGCTGAAAAAGAAAAACATTATCTTAATTTTTCTACTTAAATAGACTCATAATATGAAGACAACGCTTTGTCATCTTGTTGTTGTGAACACAACAGAGCAGGGAGTTTGGATTCAAGGGTAAGGCCTCATAACCTGTCTCTACAGTTCCACGATGGCAGCTCCTGTTTAGTGCAGCTCTGGCTGATCTTAGTTACACTGTTTTTCTATCCACGAAAGGTCTGAGGGGCAATCACCAAAGCTCATAAAATGGCTATAGAAGCATTAAAAAAAAAAAAAAAAAAGACAAAGAAGTGCCTTAGATTATCTCCACAAGGCACTCTGAGTCTTCCAGATTTCAGCTAGGAGAAAATTAACAAGCGGGACTTGCCTATCAGCAGGGCATTAGAGTGTGTCAGGCAACTACTAGCAAATTATACAGCCTCTCAGGAAAATGAAACATTTCGATCATATTGTACCTTAAGTGAGAAGATGCCAGATGAAGTAAAGGACAGCTACCTCACATTTTTATTGTCTCCTCATTGGAAAATTGTATGATAAGTGCCTTTTTCAGATACAAACAGTATCAATCATTTATATGGTGCCTGCTTTCAAAGCACTTTCAAATACATTATATCCCCATGGTAAGCAATGACAGGTACTGGGAGAACATATATGGTCACATGGTTGGTGAGTGGAGGAGCTAAGAGCAGACCCCAAGTCAACTGACTTCTGGTCCAGTGGTTGCAAACTCGCTTCTCAGGTAGCAACGTGGTGTTGACAAAAGAACACTGGATTAGGAGTCTGGAGGCTCTGAAGTCCTGACCCCAAAACTATCTAGCTCATGCGCTTGAACGTTCACATTACCTGGGCCTTAGCAGGTAAAAGGAAATTTAGGAATTACTCTAAATGAAGGTCAGTGACCTGCTCAAAATGAGATGTTAACTATAGAGCTAGAAATAACCCCCACCATTTATTGGGAACTTACCACGGGCCAGACACTGTGTCAAGTGTTTTACATGCTTTAACTTAATTGTTGCAACAACCAGTACTAATATTATCTCCATTTTACAGATGAGGAAACTGAAGCTCAGAGGAGTGAAGTCACTTCACTGAAGGTCACACAAAAAGTCAGTGGCAGTGTTGGGACTGAACCCAAGTCCACCTCACCCAGAGCTTCATGAACCTCTGCCTTCCAAAGCCGTGCAGCTGGGCCTTCTGACTAAAAATCCCGAGTTTCTCTTTCCCCAACACCACCCAGCCCTAATGTTGCTGGTACAACCCTAGCTGACAGCTCCCCCACCACAACTTCTATTTTACTACTTTTAACTTCTTTGTTTGTTATTTATTCACTCACTTGACAAATATTTCCTGAGTCCCTATTATACTCCAAGTACTACTGCATGTGCTAAGGATGTGAGGGAAGCAAAAAGAAGACACAAAATCTGCCTCTGTAGAACTTCTGGTCTAGTAGAGGAGGCTGATATTGGTCCAGTAATCTCACATAGACCAGTGATTAATCCTACAAAGGAGGGGTACCCACGACCAAAAGGTATAGACAGAGAGGTCGTCTGCAGATTCTCTGAGGAAGTGAGGATTGCCCCCAGATCTGAAGGAGGAAGAGTTAAATAGATGGGGTAGAGGAGAAGAGGGTTTCGGGCAGAAGCAACAGCATGTGCAAATGCCCTGGGTAGGGAGGTACAAGGTACAGATGAAGAACTAGAAGCAATCTGTGTGGCTGGAGTGGAAGGAGCAAATGGGAGGAAGCAGAGGCCAAGCCATGCAGGTTTCTTTAACCTGAGGCAGGGGGCGGGGAGCCACTTAAAGTTTTTAAGCAAGGCCAAGGGTGATATGATTAGATTTGGGTTTCAAAAAGATCACACAAGTGACAGGGTAGGAATATATCAGATTGAAGGTAGAGACGGACCAGTGTGGAGTTACTCCAGTTGTCTGGGTGAGAGAGAATGGTAGCTTGGGACAGGGTGGTGGCAGTGAAAATGTATAGATGGATCTGAGACACATTTAGAAGGTCAGCTTTTCAAGACTCGGTGATGGACTGTCTATGGGGGTAAGGGAGAATAAGTTGTGAAGGACACCTCCTCGGTGTTTTGGACTTGTACAACCGCAGAGCGTCATTCACTTAGAAAGCGAACATCAGCAGAGGAGCAGAAGAGAGATGCTCATGACTTCCATTTGGGACACACTGAGTTGGAATATATAAACTCCAAGAAGGCCCAGGCCATGTCTTTCTTGTTCACTGCTGTATCCGCGGTGTCCTGCACAGTGCCTGATACAGTAGGCATGCCATAACATTTGTGAAAGTTCATATCTGCATAATTTGAATGAGAAACCTGGAGCCTTTTCTATATGGCATGGTTAATTTTATGTGCCAGCTTGTTTAGGCTGTGGTGCCCAATTGTTTGATCAAACACTAGTCTAGATGTTGCTGTGAAGGTATTCTGTAGATGTGATTAACATTTACCGTCAGTTGACTTTAAGGAGATTATCTTCCATAACATAGGTGGGCCTCATCCAATCAGTTGAAGGTAGTAAGCAAAAACTGAGGTTTCCCAAGGAAGGAATTCTGCCTCATGACTAACATAGAAGTCCTGCCTGAGCTTCCAGCCTGCTAGTCTATCTACATATTTTGAACTTGCTAGCTCTCATAATCACATGAGCCATTCCTTAAAATAAATTTCTCTCTCTCCACATACACATACACTACTGATTCTGTTTCTCTGGAGAACCCTGACTGATACACTATGGAATAAAGTGGAAAGTAAAGCAATATGGGATCATAAGATCAAGGTTTCAAACTTTGCTCTGCTATATCTGCTGTGTGACCTTGGGCATTCCCATGAACTTCTGAGGCCTATTTTTCTTGTCAGAGATATCCAAAGGATGTCATGGGTGGGAAGGAGCACAGCAATCTGCAAAATACTATTACATTCTTGGTTTAAGTCCGCCTTCCAGAGAATTAGGAATTTTGCAAGCCTAACCTCTAAACAAAATGGGTTTCAGCGTAATCAAGAAAAAAAAAATTCCCTGAATCATTATGAAGGCCAATATGTAGTCTTTATATCCATTTTTCACTTAACCCCTACATGTACTCAAAATAGCAATAAAATGCAGTCGGTGGTATTTTATCTTTTACCTCTGACAATAGATTCCATCTCTTTCATGGCAGTTTCACCTTGAGCTTCTGCAAGTTTTTCATTGATTTCCATTATTTCCATGAGGAATTGACCGTCCATTTCATAATCTGTCCCTTCGGGAATCTCTACTCCACAGAGCTTTAGCTATTGGGGCATAAAGCAGGGAAAATAAGTTTAATTCAAGAAACTATGGCCAGAGTCATAAATCCTCCTCACCATAAATCCTCCTCACCATTCAGAACAGAATGCCACTCACAGGGAAAACTTGAACTGTCTCAATAGTGAAAGTGTGAGGGTAGGGTACTGGAAAGTTAGACTGAGATAGGAGTGCTGGGATGGGATCACTCCCTGCTACCTGGCACTATGTGACCTTGGGGGAGTCATTCTTCCACTTGGGAAAAAAGTGGAAGGAGGTTGAATTAGATATTTGTAAAAATTCTATTAAATCCTAAAATTCTAAGGTGCTCACTTCTCCCCCACAAAAAAACAAAAATTACCCTTCCCTAAAAGCCAGCACTATCTAATCCTCGAAATTTATACAAAATGGTAAAAAAAAAAAAAAAAAAAAAAGGCAATTGGGCAAGTAAGATTTACAGACATACTCAGAGAAAACTATACTCATGTAATAGTATCTTTGAGGTTAATTATCGTTGGGTCCCTAGATTAGCTCGGGTCTCAAGCACTCTTCTGTTGAACACAGGGGAGCAGCTGTCCTACAGAGCAATGGGACCAGGCTGTCATGATAGAAGGGTGGGAAAATCACCTTACAAGGTATAGTCCCCTGCTCAGGGGGGCCAGAAGAGTCTTATAGGCATCATTAACAAGGGTCGAATGCTTCTCTGAGAAATCCTTTTCAGTCTGTAAGTGGAAATGAAGATAGTCATATTACCATGCAAATAGGCCATCTTACATTCACAAACTGTTTCATAAAATACTGATGGGCAAGCACATAAGGAAGTGACCAAAGGAGAACCAGTATGGGATAAGCTGTTTTTATTTTCAGGTGATGGGTTCTAATTCTGCTGGGAAATCAGGTAAAAGCTCTGAGTGTAAGACAGGTCCAGCATCTGGATGGCTGGGGTCAGGCTACCTCAGGGCGAAGCTGGCTGTCCAGCTCTGTCCTTGATAACCATAAGGACACTGCCACCCACCCAGGGTACACACGTGTTTGGGTGTGATTATGGGTGGCCAATAGGCTACCTGAGACCTCTGGCTGAAGAAATCTGGGTGGATAAGACGCTGTAGTTGCTGGTACCTATGCTGGAGCTTTGCAGTGTCAACTCTGAAGGAGCGGTTGCTGGAAGGAAATCAGGAGATGAAATTCATGCATCAAATGTTTATAGATTTGTATAGTATGGGCCTGGTTCCTGTTCTCATGGGGGATGACGCAATAAACATATAGACAGAGCTATTTCAAAAAGTGGTAGGTACTGCAAAGGAAAACAGAATAGGATAAGAGAATGGTAGATGTGGTGGACAAAGAGATGACATTTGAGCTGAGACCTGAATGATGATGAGGAGTAACTGAAGATCACAGGAAAGAGTCATTCAGGCACAGGGAACATGCAAAGGCCTTGAAGTGGGAACAAGATTGGTATGATTGAACAACGTAAAGAGCAGTGTTACTGCAACCCTTCATAAATGCTCAGTGACTGGTGGGGCCAGAGCCCAGAGTTAAAGGGAAGAGGCATTCCTGAATCCCACTCTATTTTTCTAAGGCCCAGGTTCCTTCATCTCTACCTCTCACTTTATTTTAATCGAATCCTCTTCGCTTTCTATTCCCAGAGCGTGCCCTATCTCATTAGTTTAGCTTCGCCCCAACTTCACCACCTCTCCAAGCTCCTCAACCTTCGGAGGTAAACAGAAAAAACATCTATTTCTCAGACCTTCCAATTCTCACTTTTCCCTTAGACTCTGCCCATAGCATTAAGTTTTTCTTTGCTCTTACTCTCTCATTTTGGATAACACCTCATTATTTCTTTCTTAAAAGTCTCAACCCAACTTTAAACCTTCTGAACCTATTCCTCAAGACTCCATCCGCCAAGGGCCGCGCAAGCACCCTTCCCTCAGGCCCCACCTCTGAACTTCCTTCTCTCAGATCCCGCCCCCCAAGTCTCCCTCCATTGCAGGCTCCAAACCTCAATTTCGCCTAATCACACTCCTCGCCCCACCAGTCCGCGCTCCACTCTCGTCGTCATCCCACAAACCTTGGCCGCTCAGTCCGGCCCCTCGGTTTCCTCTCCCGACACATCCCACCCACCTTCTCCCAGGCCCCACCCCCGGCCCCTGTTCTCTAGGGCTCCGCCCACCCATGTAACTGGTCCCGCCTTCTCCTCCCTTCCTGACCAGCCCTCCATCTCGCACGCCCAGACGCATTTCCCGAAACCGCCTCCCTTACCAGTCCATGAGGCTGAAGTAGTCTCGCGTGGGGTCAGGTGGCTGCAGCGCGCGGCACTGAGGGCAGAAGAACCGGTCCCCCCGCAAGGGGCCCCCTAGGCCGCCGCAGTTCCAACACCGGGGGGAGTTGCTTCCCGCCAGTGACGCAGCACTGCAGTTTAGCGGTCTCCTCCCGAGCACCCCTGTCGGCCATAACCCCGACACCCGGAGCAAGGCCCTGGTTCTTCCGCACCACATCTGGCTGGCGGCCGGCCTCCCCGCGGTCACCTGTTGGGGAGAGAAAGTGGTCGACCAGACTGGTGCTGCTGATTGGCCGGGAAGCTGAGGGGGCGGGACTACCCGGGGGAAACCTGGATTTTGAGTCCCGCTCTGCGTTTTAAACTACAACTCCCAGAAAGCATTGAGGCTATGTGAGCCGCCACATCCGCTGTTTGTCATTGGTCCGGCGGGGGCGGAGGGGTGTTTTGATTGGCTGAGGGTGGAGTTTGTATCAGCGGGTTTAGCGCCACTCCGCTGGCTACGGCTGCTCAGAGTGTGCGGTGCTAGGTGGGCTCGCGGTGAGTCGTAGTGGGAACTTCTCTTGGGTACTGAGGGGTTCGAATCCTGTCCTCAGGGTCTTTTTGCGAGCTGAATTTCCTAAGCTTCCGTTTTGTACTGTGTTTGAGCTTGGGAAGGGGCAGAGGAATGCGTGGACGACTCTCTTCCTTCTTTGTAGATAAATTTCGAGGTGAAGGTCACTTCCCTTGTAACTTTAAAGCTGAAACTGGCCCAGACGTAAAGGATAAGAAAGAACAAAGTTGTCCCCTTCAAAATGAGAGCGAAGTTGCTCTGTAGAGAGTTTTATAGGTGTTAGTAATTATTTCCATATTTAGGTTCAATCTGGAAAATGCTTACTAAGAACCCATTCTTAGTTGCAAGGCGCTGCAGGAACTGGAAACACACCGACTTCTGTAGGAAGATGCTCTGCGAGTGTCCCTAAGGAAGTGTGGGGGATGGGGTGGCGAGGGTAGGGTAGGAGGGCACCAGTCTTCCTTGGGACTCAGTTTCTCTATTGGAAAAAAACAACTGTGTTGCACTTGTAAGGCCTTTTCCTGCTTTAAGATTCTTTGGGCCTGGAATTCCCAATTATCAAGCATTACCGAGGGGTGGGGGGAGGAACGTTGATGCATCATCTCATTTGATTCGCAAGCTCTATCTACTTTTCTGGGTTCAGAGAGGTTGCGATCTACGTAAAGGTCGTGCAAAGAGTTGACTTAGACATCTGACTCGACTCCAGATCTGTTTGCTTATAACCTCTCCACTATGCTTTTTCCTCATGGCAGAGGCCAATGTAGTCCTGGCCTGGTGGACCCTTCTTATCATGAACGATGATAGCAGCTACCTTTTGACACACTGTCTTTTGCCAGTTTTCAGGGCAGAGAAGTCTTGCTCAAGAAGCTGCAGGAGGACACAGCTCGGCTGAGGTGGTATTAGAGCAGCAGGTCCTGAAGTGGCGGACCTAGCTCTGGCAACACCTACCTCCCTGGTGTGCTTTCAGGAAAACTCATCAGGACCTTTGCATCTGGAAAGCTGTGTAAATGCAATAATCAGTGTGAGTCATGTTTACTATATTATCCTTGAGGGGTAGCCTGAGTGTGGGATTCAGGAGAGAAAGCACTTTTTTTTTTTTTTTTTAATCAGATTAGGGATTTAAAGTTAGGGATAGAAAGTTACTTTGACTTTACTGTAGGTTCTGTTATTGGAGTTTAACTGTCTATCAAATTAATTATAAAGCTGGGGTGGGAACCTCTGGTATGGTCTTCTGTGTCTCATCTTGGTTTTCTTCAGGCTTCTGTTGGGCTGGGAGGCCATTTAGGATGCTGAAAAGGTGAGCCCCATAGTTAATTAGCATCACAAAGGGCTAGGTGGAGTTGTTTAGAGCAGTCTTTGTGTTTCGCCTCTTTAAGTGGCCCAGCTCTTAGTTTGGAGTCAAAGGAATCTAGAATGAACTTGGGTCCTACCCTCCAGGAGCTGGTTTGGGGAAGAGGGGGCAACAGTGACATTTTATGTATAAAATAGCCACCCCTGGGGTGATGCAGCGAATTTCTGTAGAGTTTCTCTTAGTCTATGCCAAACCACCTGACTCTTCCCTTTCTTTCTTTTTCAAAAATACATATGAAGTTTAAGTGTAGTGTTGATTGTATTAACGAATACATTTTAGGTTCCATTTTTAATTTTAAAAAATTGGATGAGTGTAAGCTGTTATGAGTCTCTCGCCCTCCCCAATTCAGTTTCATTGCTTTTTACTTGTTTACAGCCTTCAAATAATTTGTTTCTGTCCTCTGTGGTTGTGGCTGTCACACAAAAACTTATCAGGTGAAAATGATGTGATGAAAAGCTCAGCCCAGAAGAATGATAGGTCTAAACTCTTAGAATTTTAATTTTTTTTTTTTGCGGTACGTGGGCCTCTCACTGTTGTGGCCTCTCCCGCCGCGGAGCACAGGCTCCGGACGCGCAGGCTCAGCGGCCATGGCTCACGGGCCCAGCTGCTTCGCGGCATGTGGGATCCTCGCGGACCGGGGCACGAACCTGTGTCCCCTGCATCGGCAGGCGGACTCCTAACCACTGCGCCACCAGGGAAGCCCTAGAATTTTAATTTTTGCAGAGCATGCGTATCCTGGATCTTTTTTTTTTTTGGCTGTTGTAATATACCCATCCTTTACTCTTGACCTTTACGATGTCTTGTTCCTTGAAATTCACCTTACTGTTGGACACTTATTTTTGAGGTGGTGATGTCTCGGGAGACGGATGTGGAGTGTCATCAGCCCCATGGCAGTGCCTCCTCACAGTCCCAAGGTGGCTTCTCGCAGTCCCACGGTCCCTCCTCACAGCCACATGGCTCCTCTTCACAGTCCCAGGGCACGTCCAGCTCCTCCACCAGCACGGTGCCCACGTCCAGCCAGTCCTCTCACTCCAGCTCGGGTACGCTGAGCTCCTTAGACACAGTGTCTACGCAGGAACTCTATTCTATTCCCGAGGACCAAGAACCCGAGGAGCCTGTCCCTGCCCCTTGGGCTCGATTATGGGCCCTTCAGGATGGATTCTCTAATCTCGGTAAGACCCTTTGTAATATTTTGTTCAGAAAAACAGTTTTAGAAAGTTGTTGCAACAGACAGCTCAAGACACTCCTGGAATGATTCTGGAGTTTGAAGGTGATGAAAGATGGAACCAAGGAAGCAGTTTTGGGTTGTGCACGGGCTCTTACTTGCTGTAGAGCCCCTTCATTTGTACTTTCGACAAACATTAATTGGGCGTCTGCCATGTGTTGTCCATCTGAAGAGGGTTGTGGATCTTTTCCCTAGAAAAACGCTGATTCATGCAAGCTTGCAAACATTTGTCATCTAATCACAGAAACTTCACCACTTAACTCCTGCTGGTGGTGCAGCAGTTTCAGAGAATCAGTTTTACAGTTTCAGAATGGGGAAGGTTATTTGTTGACTCCCTGTTACTTATTTTTATCTCAAAATAGCCAACCTTGCTGTTTAAATATACTCATCCTCTCTGACACCTGGTTCCAACAGTAAGGCTTTGCTCTCGGTATGTTTTAAGTAGCATTTTTCCTCTGTTTTGAATTAAAATGACCTCTTTATTACAAAAAAAAAAAAAAGAACTTGACATTAATGGAATAGAAAATAATAATGTAAAGAAATGAATGGCTAATGTACCATTTTGTATCTTGTCACTCACCCTTCCCTTTTATGTCACGTGCAACTTTGATGACTTGGAAAAAACAGTAAAAAATGGAGAAATAATATAGCAATATTCATACATACAACTTTAAATTTAGAAGTAAGCATTTGAAGCTAATTTTTACTCATTTAAGCTATATATTTAAGCTAGGCTTAGGGCTGATGTATGGTGAGTGGGACACAGAAATGGTGAGTTAGGGTGAAGTTGGGTGTATCTCCTTTAAACTTAAGATTACATTCACAAAGAGCTTGTTAGGGAGACCAGCATAAAGTAATTGCTCAATAAAGAGAAGCTATAATATTTTATTGTTATTATTTGTTATTGATTCACACCTATCTTTTCTTCTAAATAATTTACAGTTTTAGCTCTTATCCCTTTTGAGTTGATTTTTGTACATGATATGAGGTATTGTCCAAATTCATCCTTTGGCATGGGAATGTACAGTTGTCCGAGCACTATTTCTTTCTTTTTTCTTTTTTATAAATTTATTTATTTTTGGCTGTGTTGGGTCTTTGTTGCTGCACGTGGGCTTTCTCTAGTTGTGGTGAGTGGTGGCTACTCCTCGTTGTGGTGCATGGGCTTCTCATCACGGTGGCTTCTCTTGTTGTGGAGCATGGGCTCTAGGCATGAGGGCTTCAGTAGTTGTAGCACGTGGGCTCTGGAGTGCGGGCTCAGTAGTTGTGGCTCGCAGGCTGTAGAGCGCAGGCTCAGTAGTTGTGGTGCACGGGCTTAGCTGCTCCGCGGCATATGGGATCTTCCCGGGCTATGGTTCGAACCCGTGTCCCCTGCATTGGCAGGTGGATTCTTAACCATTGCGCCACCAGGGAAGCCCCCCGAGCACTATTTCTTGAAGAGACTACTCTTTCCCCCTTGAATGGTCTTGACACCCTCATTAAAGATCATTTGACCATAAATGTGGGGTTTAATTCTGGATTTTCAGTTCTGTTCCATGGATCTATGTGTCTGTCCTTATGCTAGTACCACAAAATCTTGATTACTGTAGCTTTGTAGTAAATTTTGAAATCTAGAGTGAGTCCTGATTTGTTCTTTTTCAAGATTATTTTGACTACTATGGTTCTTTACTTTTCCATAGGAATTTTAAGATAAGCTTGTCACTTCCTGCAAAGAAGGCAGCTGGAATTAAATCTGTAGATCAATATGGGTAATATTCCCATCTTAACTGTATTAAGTCTTCCAATCTGTGAACATGGGGTAGCTTTCATTTATTTAGGTCTTCTTTAATTTCTTTCAACAGTGTTTTGTAGTTTTCAGGGTACAAGTCTTGCACTTTAAAAACTTTATTCCTTAGTATTTTTTAATGTTTACTTCTTTTCATTGTGATAAAATATATATAACATAAAATTTTGTCATTTTAACCATTAAGTATGCAGTCCATTGGCATTAGTACTTTCACAATGTTGTGCAACCATCACCATTATCTATTTCCAAAGTTTTTTCCTCTGGTAATTTCTTTTCCCCCCTAGCTTTACTGAGACATATATAAGTGACATATATAACATTGTGTAAGTTTAAGGTGTACAGTTTGATACACTTATATATTGCAAAATGATCTCCACCATAGCCTTAGCTAACACCTCCTTCACATCACATAATTACCATTTGCTTTCTTCTAGTTTTACGGTTTCACTTCTTCTGTTTTAAGTCCTTAATCGATTTCAAATTAATTTTTGTGAGTGGTGTAAGATAGGGGTCCAATTTCATTCTTCTGCATGTGGTTATTCAGTTTTCCCAGTACCATTTATTGAAGAGATTATCCTTTCCCCATTGAGTTCTTTTGGTAATTTCTAACCTATTTTCTCTGTCTTTGAATTTACCTATTCTAGATATTTTGTTTAAGTGAAATCATAATATTTGTCCTTTTGTATCTGGCTTCTTTCATGTAGCATAATATTTTCAAAGTTCATTCATGTTGTATCATGTATCAGAACTTTGTTTCTTTTTATGTCTGAATAATATATCTGAATAATAATATTGTATAAATATATCACATTTTCTTTATCCCTTCTGTTGATGGACATTTGGACCTTTTGGCCATTTTGAAAAATGCTGCTATGAATATTTGTGACAAGTATCTGTTTGAGTCTCTGTTTTCAATTTTTTGGGGGGTATTTAGTGCCTAGGAGTGGAATTGCTGGATAACATGTTTAAGTTTTTAAGAAACCACCAAACTGTTTTCCACAGCAGCTGCACTATTCCATATTCCCACTACTAATGTATGAGGGTTCTAATTTCTCCACATTTCACCACCACTTAATATCTGTCTTTTGATTTTCATCATCGTAGTAGGTGTGAAGTGGTATCTCATTGTGATTTTGTTTTACATTTCCCTGATGGCTCTAATGATGTTAAACATCTTTTCATGTGCTTATTGGTCATTTTTATGTATTTGGAGAAATGTCTATTCATATCCTTTGCTCATTTTTATTTTACTTCTTTAAAAATCTTTATTGGAGTACAATTGCTTTACAGTGGTGTGTTAGTTTCTGCTTTATAACAAAGTGAATCAGCTATACATAAACATATATCCCCATCTTTGCTCATTTTAAAATTGGATTGTTTGTCTTATTATTGAGTTGTAAGTGTCCTTTTTTATATGGTAGATATAAATCCCTTACTAGATATGTGTTTTGCAAATGTTTTCCCCCATTCACTTCTTTTCACTTTCTTGATGATGTTCTTTGATTCACACACATTTTAAATTTTAATTATGTCCAATTTTTATATTTTTTCTTTCGTTTCTTGTGCTTTGGGGTCATATCTAGACAGAATTGCTTAACCCAAGGTTACGAAGCCTTATCACCATTTTTTCTTCTTATAGTTTTAGTTCCTGCAATTAATCTTTGATTCTCTTTTAGTTGCTTTTTGCATATGGTGTGAGGTAAGTTCCAACTAGATTATTTTACATGTAGATATCCACTTGTCCTAGCACCATTTGAAAAGACTATTTTTTCCCCAATGAATTGTGTTGGCACCTTGTTGAAAATCAGTTGACTGTAAATGTGATTTATTTTCTGTCTCTTAATTTTTTTCCATTGATCTGTATGCCTAACCTTTCACTAGTACCACAGTCTTTTTTTTTTAATCTTTTTTTTTTTTTAGATGTTGAGGGTAGGAGTTTATTAATTAATTAATTTATTTTTGCTGTGTTGGATCTTCGTTTCTATGCGAGGGCTTTCTCTAGTTGTGGCAAGCGGGGTCCACTCTTCATTGCGGTGCGCAGGCCTCTCACTCTCGCAGCCTCTCTCGTTGTGGAGCACAAGCTCCAGACGCGCAGGCTCAGTAGTTGTGGCTCATGGGCCTAGTTGCTCCGCAGCATGTGGGATCCTCCCACACCAGGGCTCAAACCCGTGTCCCCTGCATTAGCAGGCAGATTCTCAACCACTGCGCCATCAGGGAAGCCCCCACACTGTCTTGATTATGATAGCTTTGTAGTAAGTTTTTAAATTTTTATTTATTTATTTATTTTTGGCTGCATTGGGTCTTTGTTGCTGCGCGTGGGCTTTCTCTAGTTGCAGTGAGTGGGGGCTACTCTTCATTGCTACTCTTCATCGCGTGCTTCTCATTGTGGTAGCTTCTCTTGTTGCGGAGCACAGGCTCTAGGCACGTGGGCTTCAGTAACTGTGGCACACGGGCTCAGTAGTTGTGGCTCGTGGGCTCTAGAGTGCAGGCTCAGTAGTTGTGGCACATGGGCTTAGTGCTTCACAGCATGTGGGATCTTCCTGGATCAGGGCTTGAACCTGTGTCCACTGCATTGGCAGGTGGATTCTTGACCACTGTGCCACCAGGGAAGTCCTGTAGTAAGTTTTGAAACTGCAAAATATAAGTAAGCCCTTTGTACTTCATTTTCAAGATTGTTTTGCTATTCCGGGTCCTTGCTTTTTTATAGGAATTTTAGTTTGAGCTTGTTAATTTCTGCAAAGAAGGCAGCTGGGATTTTGATAGGAATTGTGTATAGTATGGGAGTTTTGCCATCTTAACAACATTAAGTCTTCCAATCCATGCACATTTACATAGGTCTTTCAAATTTTTTCCAACAATGTTTTGTAGCTTTTAGAGTATAAGATTCGCTCTTCTTTTGTTAAATTTATTCCCAAGTATTTTATTCTTTTTATGCTATTGTAAATGGAATTATTTTCTTAATTTCATTTTAGGTTGTCCATTGCTAGTGTGTAGAAATACAAGTGGTTTTTGAATATTGATCTTGTATCCTGTAATGTTGCTGAACTTGTTTATTTGGGCTAATCTTTTTTAGTGGGTTCCTTAGGATTTTCTACATATAAGATTATGTCGTTTGTGAATAGGATTAGATAGATTTGCTTCTTCCTTTCCAATATGGATGCCTTGGCTTTTCATCTCCCTCTCCCTCCCTCTGTTAACTGTCCTGGCTTGAATCTCTTACATGGAATAGAAGTGGTTTTTTTTTTTTTTTGTGGTATGCGGGCCTCTCACTGTTGTGGCCTCTCCCATTGCGGAGCACAGGCTCCGGACGCGCAGGCTCAGCGGCCATGGCTCACGGGCCCAGCCGCTCCGCGGCATGTGGGATCTTCCCAGACTGGGGCACGAACCCGTGTCCCCTGCATCGGCAGGCGGACTCTCAATCACTGCGCCACTAGGGAAGCCCCAGAATAGAAGTTTTAAGAGCAGACATCCTTGTCTTGTTTGTGATGTTCCTCTCTCCTGTCACCATCTCAACTGTGCCCCATTCTTCACTACTAGGAGAAGGGGCCCATCTTCCTGGGGTTCTTACTCCTAATTGCCTCACTGAGAGTTTTGGTCCCTTTGCCTCCTGCCTTGCTGTCCCTGCCCTCCTCCACACATCTTTCCTGAGGGCTCCTCTAATGAGCCAAGGTCAGAGCAGGCTCTTCCATGGGCAGCCTCCCCTTCCACTCTCTGTCCATCCTCCCTGGACTGTTGGTGTCCTGATAAAATCTCCATGCCTTTCCTTCTCAACTGTCCCAGAAGCTCCTGGTTTCTAGTAGAAATACCATGGTTCATTTATACCTTTCCCTGTTAATAGATGCTTAGGTTGTTGCCAGTGTTTATTCCTGCAAGCAAGACTGCAATGAATGTCCTTGTCTCCTTGGTCATTTGGACAAATGTCTCTCTAGGGTAGAGCCTGTGTTGAGTTGCTGGATCATAGAATGGGCATGGCTTTACCTTGTAATGGGTACTGCCATGTTGCCTTCCAAAGGGCTGTTCAATCTATCCTTCCTGTCTTGCCTCATGAAGCCTTTTTGATAGTCCCAGGCAGAGTTGCCACAGCCTTGCATCTGTGCTTTCCGTCGAGAGTCTACCTGCTGTATTGTTGTTGCTTCCCTGTTTGTCTCCCAACCAGACTGCAAACTCTTTAAGCGATTAATTTAACTTTTTGAAGAGGTTATATTTGCATTAGGTGCAAAATTGAAAACAGGTGCAAGGCCTTCATCCAATTTCTGTCTTTCCCCCAACTACCTCCCAGGATTGCTGATTTCTTATGTAGCCTTCCAGAAATATTTGGTGCACATATAAGCAACTAAGTATCTATGTGTTCTTTTCCCCCCTTTATTATTTATACCAACTGTAATTTACCACACACTGGTTGTAACCTGTTGTTTATGTTTAACAATGTATCTTAGACATTCTTCTATTGGAATGTAAAGATCCCCATTTCTTTTGTAGATATATAAATTTATTGAACTAGCCCTTTACTAATGGACATTAAAGTTGTTGCTGTAAGAGTAATGCTATAGGTCTCCCCTGGTGGCACAGTGGTTAAGAATCTGCCTGCCAATGCAGGGGACATGGGTTCAATCCCTGGTCCGGGAAGATCCCACATGCTGCGGAGCAACTAAGCCTGTGCTCTAGAGCCCAGGAGCCACAACTACTGAAGCTCGCATGCCTAGAGCCCATACTCCACAACAAGAGAAGCCACCACAATGGGAAGCCCACACACCGCAACGAAGAGTAGCCCCCCGCTCACCGCATCTAGAGAAAGCCCGTTCGCAGCAATGAAGACCCAATGCAGCCAAAAATAAATAAATAGATAAATAAATTTATAAAAAAAAGGAATAATGCTATAGTGAATAACCTTGTACATATGTCCTTATGTCCTTTCGTAGTACATATGATTCTGTCTGTAGGATAAATTCCTAGAAGTGGGATTTCTGGACCAATGGGTGTGTGCACATATAACTAAGGAATTGAGGTGAAATTCACATAACATAAAATTAACCATTTAAAAAACTTATTTATTTATTTATTTATGGCTGCATTGGGTCTTTGTTGCTGTGTGTGGGCTTTCTCTAGTTGCGACGAGTGGGGGCTACTTTTTGCTGCGGTGCGCGGGCTTCTCATTGCAGTGGCGTCTCTTGTTGCAGAGCACAGGCTCTAGGCGCGCAGGCCTCAGTAGTTGTGACACGCAGGCTCAGTAGTTGTGGCTTGTGGGCTCTAGAGCACAGGCTCAGTAGTTATGGTGCATGGGCTTGGTTGCTCCATGGCATGTGGGATCTTCCCAGACCAGGGATCGAACCCATGTCCCCTGCATTGGCGGGCAGATTCCTAACCATTGCACCACCAGGGAAGTCCCTAAAATTAACGATTTTAATGTGAACAGTTCAGTGACCTTTAGTACATTCACAACATTGTGCAACCACCACTTCTGTCCAGTTCTGAAATATTTCCTTTACTCCAAAATGAAACCCTATATCCATTAAGCAGTTACTCCCCATCCCTTCCTCCTCTGCCCCTGGCAACCACCAGTCTGCATTTCATATCTATGGATTTAACTATTCTGGATATTTCATATAAATACAGTCATACAGTCTGTGGCATTTTGTGTCTGGCTTCTTTCACTTAGCATAATGTTTTCAAGGTTCGTCCATGTTGTAGATGTATGAGTTTTAGCTTTATTCCTTTTTATGGGTGAAAAATAGTCCATTGTATGTAAATATCACAATTTGTGATATCACAATTTGTTTATCCATTCATCCATTGTAGGACATTTGGTTTGTTTCCATCAACTTTACAGATATTAGGGAAATAGTCCTTTGATTGTGGCATGA
This sequence comes from Grampus griseus, assembly GCF_964374135.1. Classification (NCBI taxonomy): domain Eukaryota; kingdom Metazoa; phylum Chordata; class Mammalia; order Artiodactyla; family Delphinidae; genus Grampus; species Grampus griseus. The sequence continues at coordinate 21,654,248 of NC_139006.1, read as the reverse complement.
GTTGGTAATATTTTCCCTAGTCTGTCTTTCCGTGAACATTTTGCTTGCCTACCATATGCATTGTCCTAGGTGCTGGAGCTGTATTCGTAAACAAGAGACTCAAGGCTGCCCTTCTGGAATTTGTTCTAATAGGGGGATGCCAGGAGACAATATACAAATAATCAAGATAATTTTCAGTTATAGAGGGAAGCAGAACAGGCTCTTGTGATTATGGTGAGTGGGTGGTGAGCTGGGAGTGTGCTTATACAGAAAGCTGAGTGGAAGATGATAATTTGCAGACACAAAAGGCAAGATGGCCATTCAAATCACTGGGAATGAAGAACTCAAAGGCCACAAGGGAGGTTGAACCCAGCATATTTGGGGCAGTGGAAGGAGGCCAGTGGAGCTGAGTGTAGTGATCAAGGGGAGAGGTACAAGGTGAAGTTGGGAGGGGGGCAGGGGCCAGATCCTGAGCATCTAGCCTGCCATGTGGAGTGTAGATTTCATACTAAGTATGATGGGAAGCCTCAGGAGAGTAATAAGTAGGAAGTTATTATTATATCATAAGTATTTTTCCAAGTCATTAAAAATTATTTGAGAATTTTAATGACTGCTTACATTTCATGGCTATGTATAAACCATAATTTGTTAAACTCGTTGGAAATATTTGGTTTTTTTCTCCCCACTGATTTTGAATCTTATAAAATCTTGATGGACAAATCTATAATTTTGATTGCCTTCTTAGGCTATTTTCCTACAAGCAGATTTTATGAACAGTTTTTAAAGGTGTTTGATACATGAAATTTAACAGCCCTCTGGGGTGTGCTTTTGTGTTACAGAGTGTGTTAACGACAGCTACTGGTTTGGGAGAGATAGAAACTGTGAATACTGCTTTGATGAACCCCTGCTGAAAAGAACTGATAAATACCGGACTTACAGCAAGAAGCACTTTCGGATCTTCAGAGTAGGTGGCAAATATCCATACATTTGGGAGAACTGGTCATCTAGACATCACTCTTAGTTGTCTCCCCACTGAAACACTCCACCAGTAAAACTTTGAAATAAAATGTTTTCTGTTTTAGGAAATGGGTCCTAAAAACTCTTACATCGCCTACATAGAAGATCACAGTGGGAATGGAACCTTTGTAAATAAAGATCTTGTAGGGAAAGGAAGACGCCTTCCTTTGAATAACAATTCTGAAATTGCACTTTCAGTATGGAGTAATAAAGGTAATATTATTGTCTTCTGGTTACTGGAATTTTTTCTTCCTGTATAAAAGGAAAAATGACATTGTGTCCTTTTCAGAGTGTGGTTAGGTACATAAAGTAAGTAGGTTAGTATTCAAGATTCACCTCAATCCTAGTTGCATTTTTTTTTTTTTTTTTCCAATACACGGGCTTCTCACTGCTGTGGCCTCTCCCGTTGCGGAGCACAGTCTCCAGATGTGCAGGCTCTGGACGCGCAGGCTCAGCAGCCATGGCTCACGGGCCCAGTCACTCCACGGCATGTGGGATCTTCCCGGACTGGGGCATGAACCCGTGTCCCCTGCATCGGCAGGCGGACTCTCAACCACTGTGCCACCAGGGAAGCCCCCTAGTTGCATTTTTTAACAATCAAAAGTTCTATCAAGACAGATTTTCTAAGGTTTAATTGGTTTGATTAGTTTTATTTAAAGCCATATGCTTTAAATTATCATTTTGCTTAGTTATCATTCATTAATTGATTCACTTTTATCACATCTGTCTTAGCTATCTATGAGTTGTTATTTTAGGCCATTAGTTCATCCCTTCCCCCTCTTTTTCTCTTCCTTCCTTATTCTTCCCTTTCTTTATTCCTTTCGGTCATTAATTTCTGCATATATTTATTGAACTATTATATATAACCCGGCATTAGGCTATGGGTTTTTCTGTAACAATCTCAATTTAGACCTTCCACCTTCTTAAATATGACGTGGTTATCCTTTGAAAGTGGAGATGTTTATCATCATTATCAGGTAGTATTTTATAAGCATTTATTCCTAAAACTTCATGAATATCACATCTAAAATGAACAGTTGTCATTTGGTGTGAATAAAAACAACCTACAGAATTAAATATAGCTCACAGTGATTTTGAAATCTTGGACACGAGGAATACTCTCGTTTCTTTAATTTGAAAAAAAACTCACAACTTCCCAAAACTATCTGAGAGTTGAGCGGCTTGGAATGGTATGTGTTTGTGTGGATAACACCTTAAAAATATAGATTCCCAGAGGCACTGTCCCATAAATCCTGATCCACTAGTTCCAGGGATTTAAAAAATCCTGCCCAGGTGATTCTCATGCAACCAGTCTTCAGACTGGCATCTCAGAATTATGGCTATTCTGGACATCCTGTAGTACATTTTATGATTGCCTTAGTTTCTCCTGTTTTCTAACTTTTATTTCCTGTCTGATAATTATAGTCAGGACAGCTGCACAGGCTTTTGCTGTTTGTGAGCACCTGGTTGAGGTGGGCAACTGGTTGCTGAAATGTGGCCTGTCCTCTACTTGACAAGTGGTGTGCCATCTTTTTCTAATTGTTCTATCTGAAGGGCACCTTTTCTTATTTGAACAAAAGTGTTATGTGATCTGAAGCTGGCCGTGATGGAAATCGATCAAACTGGTACTCTGGGGCTTCCCTGGTGGCGCAGTGGTTGAGAGTCCGCCTGCCGATGCAGGGGACACGGGTTCGTGCCCCGGTCCGGGAAGATCCCACATGCCGTGGAGCGGCTGGGCCCGTGAGCCATGGCCGCTGAGCCTGCGTGTCCGGAGCCTGTGCTCCACAATGGGAGAGGCCACAACAGTGAGAGGCCTGTGTACCACAAAAACAAAACAAAACAAAACAAAACTGGTACTCTGCAGACTGATTCAGCCTATTGACATTCTTTTAGGCCTTTGCTGATGTTTTGTGCTTTAATGTGAAAATCCAGTTTTCTTTGAGAAGATGGAATATCTGGCCATACTTGAGCATATTATCCCTAATTTGAGGATTTGCAGGTGCTAAGTAGAGACTTCCTCCTTTAGATGGATGATGTTTTCCTGTTCAAGTCTCCACTGCTCCATATCTTACACTCACTCCAGCCTTACCTGTGTGTATGACCTTCCTGGCTTGTGTAGGCAACTGAGTTTACAGCCCCTGAAGTAGACCTCGACACTTGGGAAAATACATCTCCAGAGCCCCTCAAATTCCCTGATTCTCAAGTGTCACTGTAACATCTGGGTTCATCAGTATCAATAAGCAGGGAGGAACGGTTGTATCCTAGGTAGCCAGCAGGTCTCATTCATTAGGCAGCTGTCTGCCTTTGGGGACCAGCCTGGATTGAAGCATGCTGAGCTGGTTCAGATTTAAATGCCAGAGACTGGATCTCTAGGTTACTCCAGGGAGGTCAGGACCCATCACCTGAAATCTGAGAAACTCAAGGGTCTTAACAAATTTCACTCTTTCCAGATATTATAGGCAGTAGAAAATTTACCACTTCGTAGAACTGGAATGTTTGATAACTGATTGCAGGTTTGGCCCAATGGATGGTTAAATTATGAAATGAGCAGTTTTTTGGTTTTCTTTTTCTGAGTTACAGGCCGAATAATGAAGAAATAAAGGGGATTTTTTTGGAAAGTGTTATTTAGTTAATTTTACAAGTAAGTTCAAGGTGGCTTGCACTATAAAATACCAGCTAGGTAAAGGTAGCAATGGTTGAGAGAAGATAATACTAGTATGTGACCTCTGGCTTGATTCTTTTGGGATATTTACTTGCCTAGAACATATTTTCTAGATTCAAACTAATTGCCTTTTGCTTCTGGGCCTGAGCAATTGATAACTGTTCTGAGGTCAAAGAATAAGAATAGCATTTATGTATGAGTTTCCTGCATTATAGTGAGAATGATGCTGTGTGTTTCCATTGTGGAATGAAGCTTGTCTGTCATCATTTTTCAAGGGTTTCACGACATGCATTAGCCTAGCTAAATGATTTCTTTGGTGTTAGATGTTAAATGGAATTAAGAACGATTGTCTTATATTCCATATGTTTACTAAGTTATAGGACCATTTATCTTTTCTTTATCAAATGGATTAATGAGACCTATTTCTGCCATTTTTTCCTTAGTTTTTGTATTTTTTGATCTGACTGTAGATGATCAGTCAGTTTATCCCAAGGAATTAAGAGACGAATACATCATGTCCAAAACTCTTGGAAGGTAATTTTTTTTTTCTTATGGAACTTGCACTTAATTTCTTTCTAAACTTTTGTCATTGGTTAGTTTTTTGTTCCTGGTTTTATGGCATTCATTATGTATTCATAACATTTGTAGGGTACTTATTTGTGATAGATATGTTATTGACTTATAATGATCAGTTGAGTAGTTTTTCTTTATAAATTTTATTGGTGATAACTTTTTAAAAGCAGTTTTATTGAGATATAACTTGCATACCATACAATTCACCCATTAAAAAATATACAGTTCAGTGGTTTTTAGTATATTCACAGAGCTGTGAAGCCTTTACCACAATCAATTTTAGAACATTTTCATTACCTTCCATAAAGAAACATTTACTGCATTTCTTTTTTTTTTTTTTTAATTTTATCTTATCTTTGTCTGCGTTGGGTCTTTGTTGCTGCACACAGGCTTTCTCTAGTTGCGGCAAGGGGGTGCTGCTCTTCATTGCGGTGTGTGGGCTTCTCACTGAGGTGGCTTCTCTTATTGAGGAGCACGGGCTCTAGGTGTGAGGGCTTCAGTAGTTGTGGCATGTGGGCTCAGTAGTTGTGGCTCACGGGCTCTAGAACGCAGGCTCAGTAGTTGTGGCGCATGGGCTTAGTTGCTCTGCAGCATGTGGGATCTTCCCAGGCCAGGGCTCCAAACCATGTCCCCTGCATTGGCAGGCGGATTCTTAACCACTGCACCACCAGGGACGTCCCAGCAGTGGTTTCTTAAACGGCACCGAAAGCGCAAGCAACGAAAGAAAAAAATAGAAAAATTAGACTTCGTCAAATTTTAAAACTTTTGCCTCAAAAGACACTATCAAGAGAGTGAAATGCAAGCCATAAAATGAGAGAAAATACTGCAAATGATATATCTAATAAGAATCTAGTATTTAGAATAAAGAACTTTTACAACTCAACAACAAAAAGGTAACCCAATTTAAAAATGGGCAAAGGACATTTCTCCAAAGAAGATACAGAAATGGCCAAAAACCACTTGAGAAGATACTCAGCATCATTAGTCATTAGGGAAGTGCAAATCAAAACCACAATGAGATGCTGCTTCACACCCATTAGGATGGCCATAATAAAGAGATGGAAAGTGACATGTGTTTGTGAGGATGCGGAGAAATTGGCACCCTTATGCACTGCTGTTGGGAATGTAAAATGGTGCAGCCACTGTGGGAAATAGTTTGATGTTTTCTCAAAAAGTTAAACAATTACCATATGACGCAGTAATTCCCCTTGTTAGGTATATACCCCCCAGATTGAAAACAGATGTTCAACAAAAACTTGTGCACGGACAGTTCACTGCAGCTCTATTCACAGTAGCGAAAAGGTGGGAACAACCTAAGTGTCCATCAACAAAAGAATGGATACACAAAATGTGATATATCCATAAAATGGGCTATTATTTAGCTATAAAAAGGAATGGAATACTGATACATGCTACCGCATGGGTGAACCTTCAAAACATTCCAAGTGAAAGAAGTCAGACACAAAAGACCACATAGTGTATGATTCCACTGATGCGAGATATTCTGAGCAGGCAAATCCATAGAGAGAGAAAGCAGATTAGAGGTTGCCAGGGGCTGGGGGCAGGGAAAAAGGAGAGTGAACACTTAATGGGTTTGGGGTTTCCATTTGTGCTGATGAAAAATTTCCAGAACTGGATAGAGGTGGTGGCTGCACAACATTGTGGATGTACTTAATGCCACTGAATTGTACACTTTAAAATGATTATAATGGCATGTAAAGCAACTATACACCAATAAAAAAAAAAAAGAATCTTTAAGATAAAGCAAAAAAAAAACCCCACAAAACAAAAACAAAAAAAATAAAATGCGATTTTTGTTCATGTTAATAGGATTGACAAAAAAGAATGATCACAGTGGCAAATTTTGTTATGTATATACACAATACATAGTAAAAAAGATGTCTTGGCCACCCCCTCACCCCATCCCCCAACCCACAGTGGTTAGAAAAGTCTACTTGCGGCAGGTAATGGGTGACTGATGCTTGATTAACTGTACTGGGTGTCATCCTGGGTAGCAGTCCTCCTCCATTTTAGCATCCCAATTAATTGCAAATCTTCAGGAGCTTGCTGCAAGCAGATTCATGGTGCACTTTTGGTTTCTTATGTATTGTGGTTTTATTTTGGGTGCAATTCATGGCATCAACTGCTTACGCACTTCCTTTGAAGACAGAGGATAAGAAAGAAGAGAAATGGATCAGTGAAAGTAATTCATTTGCAGTTGCTGTTTACTATTACTTGTTTCAGGCACTCATTTTTAACTTGGACTTGGTTGTATTTGGTCTTTCTCTGGCCCCTGGGATAAATCATTTCTCTCTGATTTGTTCTTAGTGTCTTTCTGAGAGTTTCACAGTCTGGGGTGACAGCAAGACCTAAGTCTATATGACTCAGCTCAAAAAGTGGCATTTGGAGCTGACTCAGTGTTGCTGGATGGTCCCTATTCACTTATGCCTTTGACATTTTACACTGGTGAGGTTTCTGAAAACAGAGACAATGAGCTGTCTTTAACTCGAAATGGTTGAGGCCAGTTCAGGAGTGGTGGGTCTCAGGATTAAAAACATTTTGACAGTCACGTCACTTGCTGTGTTTTTCCCTGTAGTGGCGCCTGTGGTGAGGTGAAGCTAGCTTTCGAGAGGAAGACGTGTAAGAAAGTAGCCATAAAGATCATCAGCAAAAGGAAGTTTGCTATTGGCTCCGAGAGAGAGGCAGTAAGTACCCTTGTTTGTGGCTGTTTGGTCATTCTTAACACTTCTTACCTTCCCCAAATAATTTTAGAGTGGTGATTTTCAATGTCAGGAAGGATTTATTGCTCAGAATTTTTATCAAAAAACATTGAAAATTTTTGAGTATATTCAACTAATCTAAACACTTACTTATGGATAATTTGGTTCCAAAAATATTTGGTTATACATTATAATACACATAGCAGGAACTTGTTTTTGCTTTTTTTTCCCCTTCCAAGTTGTTACAAAACTGTTTTTACAATAAATGAAAGGAAATTAGGAAAAAAAAAAAATCCAGCCATATCCCCACCACTGTAACCCCACAGCTGTTTTCAGTTTTCTCCTTCCTTCTAGTCTTTGTTCCTATGAATTTCTATTTCTAGATGGTTGAGATCATATTGTGTATACAATTTTGCTTTTTCACATAAACATTAATATATATTCTTTTCCCTAATATATCCTTTTTGATGATCGAGTCTCTGTTTCACCAATTTTATCATAATTTATTCAACCATTTCTCTGGTTGATCATTTAGATAAATTAGGTCATTTAGGTAATTTCTAATTCTTTGCTCTTCCTGATAACGTGGCAATGAATACCTTCATGTTTATAGATTTTTAAAAATCTTAATTAAATTATTTTAATAGTCTCTTTATATGGTAACCATTCATTTTATTACATTTTCTGTAATACACGCTTATGCGTTGCTGAAGTGGCCAAGTGTATTTGTCTTTCAACACATGACCCAACAAAGTAATGTAAAACATAGCCTCTAATCACGTTTTCCTTTGTGGCCAGCTGTTTCTGGCTATTATACTCTAACATTCTTTAAAGATCAATTTCTTTTTTTTTTTCTCCCTAGACAATGCCATTCTCACACAGCAAGAGGAATTTCCTTTCAGTGTTCACATTGTTATAGATCTTTCCCCTGTGATTCTGGATTTGTTTCCCATTTTGGGGGGAAGAAAATAACCTACCAGATTCTTAATGACTTGGAGCACAATTTTACTTCTTAATTTCATCTTTCAAATCCTATCGGACTCTTTAGACCTCTCCATCATCAGAGTACACCCGGATTTGGTAATAAGTTTACCAGCTTACAGGAAGAGGCAGGTTTTTAAAATTAAACATCTGGGTTTCTTCGCTGAAGTCCATTTTACATAAATATGTAATTCTATATCCTCTTTGCTTGTGGAGGGTGTAGCCCGTGAGGTTGAGTAACTCGAGTCATCCTTTTGGAATTGTAACAGAGAGGAACTTCGCTACCCTGAAGCCTCCTCTCCTTAGAGTCTCAGTAAATATCTCAGCTTGCACTTGAAATTGGAACCTGGGTCTGCTCTATTATTAGAACTGTGACTTGACGTTTTCTTTACACATTTTAATTGAATACCTTCTTGTCTATGGTTTTTGTTTGTTGTATCATTTTTATGAATGTAAGCAATTCCTCAGTTGATGAGACAAGAAGAGCTTACCAGGTCAGTGTGAGAACAGTGGAAACACACTTTGTTTCTGGTTGTGGGAACTGCAGCAAGTGGCTTCCTTTCTCTGAGCCTCAGTTGTTCCATCTGTGAAACTGGGATACTTTTAGAACCCAGTTCACTTGGATTATGAGGCTTACGTGAGATGACCCATTTAAATAAAGAGCTTGGCATAGAGCCTGGTCTTATTGAATGCTTACTATTTGCCAAGCATTTTGTAGGGTGATTTTAGGTGAGTTGTGTAATTCATCCACCTCTGTGCCTTGATTTCTCTGTATGAATAGTGGTGACTTTGGAACTCAGGCAGCCTTTTTTTTTTTTTTAAATCAATTAATTAATTAATTTAGTTTTGGCTACGTTGGGTCTTCGTTGCTGCGCGAGGGCTTTTTCTAGTTGTGGCGAGCAGGGGTTACTCTTAATTGTGGTGCGTGGGCTTCTCATTGCGGTGGCTTCTCCTGTTGAGGAGCATGGGCTCTAGGCAGGCGGGCTTCAGTAGTTGTGGCGTGAAGGCTCAGTAGTTGTGGCTCGCGGGCTCTAGAGCACAGGCTCAGTAGTTGTGGCGCACGGGCTTAGTTGCTCCGCGGCATGTGGGATCTTCCTGGACCAGGGCTCAAACCCATGTACCCCGCATTGGCAGGCAGATTCTTTTTTTTTTTGCGGTACACGGGCCTCTCACTGTTGTGGCCTCTCCCATTGCGGAGCACAGGCTCCGGACGCACAGGCTCAGCGGCCATGGTTCACGGGCCCAGCCGCTCTGCGGCATGTGGGATCTTCCTGGACCGGGGCATGAACCCGTGTCTCCTGCCTCAGCAGGCAGACTCTCAACCACTGCGCCACCAGGGAAGCCCTCTTTTTTTTTTTTTTTTAATAAATTTATTTATTTATTTGTTTTTATTTTTGGCTCTATTGGGTCTTTGTTGCTGTGCGCGGGCTTTCTCTAGTTGTGGTGAGTGGGGGCTATGTTCGTTGCGGTGCGCGGGCTTCTCATTGTGGTGGCTTCTCTTGTTGCAGAGCACGGGCTCTAGGCATGAGGGCTTCAGTAGTTGTGGCTCTCGGGCTCTAGGGCGCAGGTTCAGTAGTTGTGGCGCACAGGCTTAGTTGCTCCGCGGCATGTGAGATCTTCCTGGACCAGGGCTCGAAGCCGTGTCCCCTTCATTGGCAGGTGGATTCTTAACCACTGCGCCACCAGGGAAGCCCCGGCAGGCAGATTCTTAACCACTGCGCCACCAGGGAAGTCCAGGCAGCCTTTACTCAGCTAAATTGAACTGTAAATATTTTCTGAATATTGGTTATCATTATTACTAATAAACTCTAATGTTATTTTTTCAAAGGATCCAGCACTCAATGTTGAAACAGAAATAGAAATTTTGAAAAAACTAAATCATGTAAGTACTGCCATAAAAAATGACCCATACTTAAATTCATTTATGTCAAAATATGGGGAGAGTGCAAAGCACTTCAGTGTAATAAAGCTAGTATTAACCTGGGTTCCTTAATTGTGTGTGTGTACGTGTGTGTTTGTGTGTGTATGCATGCATGCGTTTAGCTATCATTTAGCTGGGAAGAGCTTTACCCTGAAATTTTGAAAGGAGAATACTTTTTTTTTTTAACATCTTTATTAGAGTATAATTGTTTTCCAATGTTCTGTTAGTTTCTGCTGTATAACAAAGTGAATCAGCTATACATATACATATATCCCCATATCCCCTCCCTGTTGCGTCTCCCTCCCACCCTCCCTATCCCAGCCCTCTAGGTGGTCACAAAGCACTGAGCTGATCTCCCTGTGCTATGCGGCTGCTTCCCACTAGCTATCTGTTTTACATTTGGTAGTGTATATATTGTCTATGCCACTCTCTTACTTTGTCCCAGCTTACCCTTCCCCCTCCCCGTGAAAGGACAATACTTTATAAAGATTTTTATGATTAAACAATTATGTGATATTTCCACTGAGTTAGTTCTGGACCAAAAGACACAGTAAGTCTCCTAAATATAATGTCTTATGGGTGCTTGATTAACTGATTATGTTTGTGGAGACAATGCTCATTTGATACATTTTGTTTAATTATACCTGAAATTTTCACAACTCTAAATACCTCTTGATGGTGCCGATTTCCATTCACCTCAGTTGGAATAAATCAAATGAATCCAGGGGTATCCAATAAGTACGACAACATCCTGGATGATTAAACGGTGCCTGTGGCCTCATTGAGTATAAATAGTTCTTGTCTTTTTTGTGCAGTGATGACCTTGTCTCAATGGAAAGAACCTAAAGATGTGAGAAGAGAAAGTTGTACTAGTGGGACTGATCCCATCTTCCTTTTTATTCTTTCTGTTTTGTCATTAATTCATGGGCCCCCATGCAGTCCTGAGCTAGGTAGGCACTGGAGTTAAACTTGAAATGAAACCTTCAGTCTGTCCAGCTAAGGATTGTCTGATTCTGGTTCTTAACCTCCAAACAACAAAAGGTTTCTTCTCCCTTCTCTGACCTGCTCAGACCGTCCTAACAGCAAATAGAAACTAAGAACAACATCACAGGGACACAGTAATTCAATAGCTTCCTTTAGAACTCGTGATGGATCCGAAAACCCATAAGAATGTGAGTGGCTGACCTTCCTGCTTGACTTTCTTCTAATGCCCTTGCAACTTCTTCCTCTTCCCTGCATTCACCTCCTTTTTCCATGGGATCTGGAATCTTGTTAAAGAGAGGAGTCCTCTAATTTTCTGGGGTGGTGTTGCTTCAAACATCCCCCAAAGGTAAACACTTAGAATCCTCAGAGAATTTTCTCTGATGTCAGAAGATCACCAAACGTAACATTTATACAAATCCAATGTCCGCTTCAGAGGAGAAGAATTTAAAACCCTAAAAGAGATCTTTGGAGGTATTTGTTGGCAATTTACAGGGGCACTTGAAAGCCCTTGGGAATTAAAGATGGGCTCATGAGTGCATTTTGATGTTTGGGGACATCTTTGGGGACAAAGATGGGCTCATGAGTATGTTTTGATGTTTGGGGACAATGAGTAGAGCCTAGCAGAGTCCAATAGACCCTGGCCTTTGGAGTCCGGTGTTGATTTATCAATTGTCAAATGTTTGTTGTGCCAGCCTGTTTTCTAGGCTCCGGGCAGTGAGCACAGATGGACTTGGTCATCCCTCCTCTTATGTGGCTTCAGTGTAGTGGGAAGACAGACCTGGGTTCCCATCCTTGCTCTAAGCATGTCATTTCACTTTGCAGAGCCTCTATTCCCTCATCTGTACAGTGGAGACAGTAGGATACTTACCTCAAAGGTCAGTGTGAGACTTGAATGAGATGTGTTCATAAAGGTTCAGCACAGGGAACACACTAGGGGAATGACAGTGATCAGTAATTCCCTACCCTTTGCCCTGTAGGACCTAAGTGGAGGGTCTGGGTTGGTGGCTTCTGGTTTCTGAGAGACACTTTCAGCTATGACAGCTGCAGCCCATGGCCCTGGAGATAGTGGGGACTGGAGACAGCCCATGATGGCTCCATCTAGTGGGGGCCTGTTCTTGCTCTGTCAGCTCCCAGCCCCACCCATTCCCAGAAGGGCACTGCCAGTGATGAAGCCAAGCAGACCAAGCAGTTTCCATTCCTTCCTCTCATCTCCTATTCCTTTTCCATGTGTGTGTCTTTTCTTCTGCTTTTCATTTTATCAAAATATCACATGCATCTCCCTCCCTGCATTTTAAAACTCTTGCAGCATTTTTTTTTTTTAGCGGTACGCGGGCCTGTCACTGTTATGGCCTCTCCCGTTGCGGAGCACAGACCCCAGACACGCAGGCTTAGCGGCCATGGCTCACGGACCCAGCTGCTCCGTGGCATGTGGGATCCTCCCAGACCGGGCCACGAACCTGTGTCCCCCGCATCGGCAGGCGGACTCTCAACCACTGAGCCACCAGGGAAGCCCTCAGCTTTTTTTTTTTTAAGAATTTTTTAAAAATTAATTTTTTTTGGAGTATAGTTGCTTTACAATGTTATGTTAGTTTCTGCTGTGCAGCAAAGTGAATCAGTTATACGTATATATATCCACTCTTTTTTAGATTTCCTTTCCGTTTAGGTCACCACAGAGCATTAAGTAGAGTTCCCTGTGCTCTACAGTAGGTTCTCATTAGTTATGTCATACATAATAGTGTATGTATGTCAGTCCCAATTCATCCCATCCTCCCCGTCCCGCCTTGCTAACCATAAGTTTGTTCTCTACATCTGTGAGTCTATTTCTGCTTTGCAAATAAGTTCACCTGTACCATTTCTCTAGATTTCACATATAAGCAATATTATATGATATTTATTTTTCTCTTTCTGACTTTCTTCACTCTGTATGACAGTCTCTAGGTCCATCCACATCTCTGCAAATGGCACTATTTCATTCCTTTTTATGGCTGGGTAATATTCCATTGTATATATATGTACCACATCTTCTTTATCCATTCCTCTGTTGGTGGACATTTAGGTTGCTTCCATGTCCTGGGTATTGTAAATAGTGCTGCAGTGAACATCGGGGTGATTTTTAAATAATTTACCTCTGTATTTCTACATAATACACATAAACTGCTCTCTCTTGGTTTATTAATGATAATAGCTCATTGCCTTCCTGTTATATGAGAATTTCAGCTCTCCTTTCCTTTCTGTTCCTCTTAATGTAATATTACAGTGCATATTCAGTGTTTCCATTATTGTGACAATAACAAATGGTCATGCAGAGCCAAGTATACTATGATATGATCATAGGTAAGGAGAGGTGGAAATGGTTTGCTCTCAGCCTGACCCCATGGCTGTTTATTCCATGACCAAAACGTGGCTGGCAGGGCTCACGCTCAGTGGGTGGTGTGTCTGTTATTGATGTTGATGGTATTAATCTGGGCAGCATATGGGTGTCTCCTGTGTGCCAGCTGCTCTGCTGAGTGTTGGTCTCAGAAAGGTAAGTAAGACTTGACTCAGCCCATGCAGTGAAAGGAGACTTGTGGTGGGTGTCAGTTTCCTCGTGGGGCAACACGGATTAGAGCCACTGCAGGAAGTGTGGATCTCAATTCCAAGGGGGACATTTGAGATGGGGCTTGATGCCTGAGGCCAAGTGTTCCAGAAGGCTGGGTCACCAGGCCTAGAGGGTAGTGTGAGCAAAAGTGTGACACAGGGAGAGAATCTGAGGTGGGCCGGGAGTTTTGTGGCCTGGAAAGGAGGATTTCTGGGACAGGTCGCAGGAGATGAGGCTGGGGTGGTGGGTGGGGACAGGACGAGGCTGGGTCTTGAAGGGCTTGCTAATCCCTGCTGAGAAGTTGGAATTTAGCCTCTAGGCAGCAAGGTGCTAAAGGATTTCTTTTTTCTTGTCTTCCTCCCTTCCTTTCCTCCTCCTCACTCTTCTCTCTTTCTTCCTTTAAGTAATTTAAAATTATATAATATTTGACATGTGTAAAATAAGTGTAAATTATAAAGCAAACCAATAAAGTGAACACCTTTGAACTCACCATTAATTTAACAACAAAAACTTTGCCCATACAATTAAATTTACCTCATACTCTTTGATGTCTGTCGAGACTTGCCTTTTCCACTCTTGCCTTTTCCACTCGGCATTGTATTTCCAAGATCCATTGTGCTGGGGAGGCTGTGGGGCATTCATTCACCACTGTCTAACAGTTCATCATGGGGAGATACCACTTGGAGGATTTTTTTCTTTAAGATTTATTTATTATTTATTTATTTAATTTATGTTTGGCTGCATCAGGTCTTAGTTGTGGCACGTGGGATCTTTGCTGAGGTGTGCGGGATGTTTCATTCCGGCGCATGGGCTCTAGTTTGCGGCACACAGGCTCTCTAGTTGAGGTGCTTGAGCTCAGTAGTTGGGACGTGCGGGCTTAGTTGCCCCACAGTATGTGGGATCTTAGTTCCCCTACCAGGGATCGAACCTGTGTCCCCTGCCATTGTAAGGTAGATTCTTTACCACTGGACCACCAGGGAAGTCCCTACTTGGAGGATTTTAATCAGCGATGGAAGTGATGAAATTTGCTTTGTAGCAAGATCACTCTGGCAGGTTTTGCTATTCTTTTTAATCTAAAATCTAAAAATCTTATGAGACTTGCCTGGCGGTCCAGTGGTTAAGACTCTGTGCTGCCAATGCAGGGGGCATGGGTTTGATCCCTGGTTGGGGAACTAAGATCCCACATGCTGTAGGTTGTAATCAAAAATAAATAAATAAATAAGTAAAAATCTTACAGCTCTCTTCTCTTTAATTCTTTTTTTTTTTATAAATTTATTTATTTACTTTTGGCCACGTTGGGTCTTTGTTGCTGCGCGTGGGCTTTCTCTAGTTGTGGCGAGTGGGGGCTACTCTTTGTTGCGGTGCGCGGGCTTCTCATTGCGGTGGCTTCTTTTGTTGCGGAGCATGGGCTCTAGGCACATGGGCTTCAGGAGTCGTGGCACGTGGGCTCTAGAGCGCAGGCTCAGCAGTTGTGGCACACGGGCTTAGTTGCTCCACGGCATGTGGGATCTTCCCGGACCAGGGCTTGAATCCATGTCCCCTGCATGAGAAGGTGGATTCTTAACTATTGCGCCACCAGGGAAGCCCTTCCCTTTAATTCAGACATAACCACAACCCTCTTCTCTGCTGGGTGGGAGTGTATGTCCCTAATAGATACTCACCACATCATTTTTCTACCCCGACCACTAGCTTTACTGTCAGTCATTTGTACTATGAAAACAATAGGTGTGCTTTCCAAGTATAAAATCATTCTATTAAATATGCATTTTAAACTGTACAATACTAGTCTCTGTTGTTCTTCAGCAAATGCACCCAGCATTGATCAGAGGTCACAAACTATGAGCCAAAGATGTGTGTGTGTGTCTCTCTCCTCCACCCCACAGATGTGCTGTAGAGTTCGAATGAAACTGGAATTTCCCTCTTCTCTTGGAAAATGGAGGATCTTTTCACATGGGGTGCCCTGTGGTGCCAGTTGCTTGGAGCTGTATAGCCCTGCTGTCTGGCAGGATGGCTGGGCTCCCCACCTGGCCTGCTCCCTTTATTCATGCTACCTGCTAGGCTCCCAGGTTCCTTAGGTGTCCTCGAGTCCTTGTGCTTGGGGGTCAGTGAGGAGGAAGGCTGGGAGGAGACTGGCCTCCCTTCCTTGGCACCAGCCTTGTATACAAAGCGTGAACTGCTCTCTTACCAGCTTGGTGGGGTGGAGAGTTTCTTGTATTTTCTCACTCAGGAGCCAGCTGTGCTGTGTTCTGCCTTCCCCTGTGCGTGGAATTCAAAGTGTACCGAGGCAGGGGGCCAGAGGCCTGGTCTGGGCCTCCTTGACCCCTTGGGTGGATGTCCTGAGTTCTGCTCTTGGGGTTTTCCTCTTGGGGAGCTTCTCACTACTTTTCCTCTTTTTTCCCCTTTTAGCCTTGTATCATCAAGATTAAAGACTTTTTTGATGCTGAAGATTATTATATTGTTTTGGAATTGTGAGTAGTAAACTTTTTTTTGTTTCCATTTAAACGTTTATAAGCCACCAAAGAGCCTAATGGTGGCTTGCATTTATCCATCCTGGGGACCCTCAGTGTATGTATGTGGTGGGGGGTTAGTATCAATTCTGAAATCCCTCTAGTGTGTCCAAAGGCATGTGGATCTGAGGCTTGTGTTTGAATCTTACTCTGCTGGTGACTGATTGTCTACCCATGGGTTAGTTTACTTCACCTCTCTGAGTCTCATATCCCCTGTGTTAAATTGGGGTAATAATGATAACCCCAGGCACAGATGCATAAGGTTCAAATGCTGTGAGGGCTGGAAATCCCCCAGCAGAGCACCTGGCACACTAGGTGCTCGAACACAGGTACATATTATTACTCTGAAATAACTGGCCTGGGTGGCCCTTGCTGCTTGGGATCATAGTACCAGGTTGCATGGTGACACCTGAGTATCTTTCAGGTGCTGGTTTTCTTGCAGGTTTATTTGGTGTGATTAAAATAATTTCCTGTCTCATTCCTGGAGAGACCTGTTTTGATGTTCGTTCTGCATAAATGTGCAGTGTTTCTGGGAGTGGCTGTCATGGCAGAGAGACAAGGCTTTACTCCTGAGCGGGAAACAGTGGCTATGCTGGCTGACCATTAAGATTATAGAGTAAATAGCAGCCCCAGTCATAGAACTAGGACAGACTGGACAGCCCTTGTACTTAAGGGAATATCTGTTGCTATGAAATAGGAGATTGTTATTTGACTGGATCTAGTTAAAACATTTTAATAATAATAGTAATAGTAATACAATAACAGTAACTGATACTAATTAAGCACTTAATATGAGCCAAGTCCTGCTCTAAGCACGTCACAGGGATTGACTCATTTAACTTTCCTGTCATCCAGATTACTTACAAGTTATTGGTGAGTTACTGTTTTTGGGTCCACTTTACAGAAATGAGAACTGAATTGCAGAGGGATTGAATAATCTTGCCAAGCATCTCCACTGTGCCAGGTGCTTTACCTACATCAGTTATCTCTTAATTTTTACAACAGCCATCAAGGTAGGTGGGATTTTATCCCCATTTTTTGAGGAGATAGAAACAAGCTCAGAGAGGTTGTGTAACTTGCCCAAAGTCCCACAGCTGGGAAGTGGTAGAGCTGGGCTTCAGACCCCAGTTGATTGTAGGTTCCTGCTTTCTCCTCTACACCAATCTCAGAACCACCTGGGGTGCACAATAAAAATGCAGACTCCTGGGTCCCACCTCTGATCTACTGCATCAGATTTTTTAAAAGCTCCCCAAGCGTCTGCAATTCCCACTGTGCTCTTCCTCCATCTTTCCTTGTTCCTTAGTTTCCAATGGGCACATCTTTGTTGTGGACGAGGCTTATTACCTTACTGCTTTTACAAATGGGAGTTGAGTGAATGAACACTTTGCTTGTCTTAATGAGTTTGCTTTGTTTGTGTTATTCTCTTCCTTCCAAGTGAGTTTCCCTCCAGGAATGAACCCCCTGCTTTGCCTGTGTGTTTCAGGATGGAAGGAGGAGAGCTGTTTGATAGGGTGGTGGGAAATAAGCGCCTGAAAGAAGCTACATGCAAACTCTATTTTTACCAGATGCTCCTGGCTGTGCAGGTAAGAGAAGCCCTTGCTGCTTTTGAGAGTGTACTTTCTTTTAAGTGTTACTCTCCCAGTTAGGCAGAAGATGAGGGACCAGGGATAAAAACCCAGAGAACAGAGTGTGTGTGTGGGTTGTTCCATTCTTGGCAAAAACATCCCACCCCTTTGACTCAGATGAGAAAGCTCTTGCTGTGAGGCTTAAGAGAGTAAAAAAAAACGAAGTTAAAGAAATAAACATATTCCCACATGGCCTCTCTTTAGCTTGGAGGTATTCCTGGAGGGGAAGGGATCTCTACTGCTGCCTGATCCCTGCAAAAATCCCCCTTACCTCAAGGGGGGAGCTGGGCAGGTATGAGGACAGATCACACCCCGTGGCACAGTGCTAGGGGTTTCTTACACATGTAGTATCTTGTTAACTGTAGCAGGCACGCGGGCAGGGCATGCTCTGCCTTCTCTTCAATATTCGGGGCAAGTGTTGGGTGGAGGAACAGCTGATGGCACCCTGCATGCTTCAGAGAACATCACCCTTTCTCAACCCAGATTTGGTTGTGGCGATTCCCTGCCAAGGCCTCTTCCCTTGAGAACATACTGTATGCAAGAGATGCAGTGATTGGGAGCAGCTCTTGCATTGGGTGAGGATTGAGGGAGATTTTCCAGGGGCTGGTCTACCTGGGTGCCCACCCTGGGGGCTTCACCAGATGAGTGGAGGTGTCTTGGAGGATTTTTCCTCTAGGCCAGAGGGATATCCAGAGAAAATTGAAGCGCATAAATACCTAACCAGTGCTTTACTCTCTTAATGGTTTGTTCCCAACCTTATATTATACCAAGAATATTAAGATGAATTGAGTACAGATCAGTGGATGTGGGAAACTTGTTTTTCCTAAAGAAATATGACTTAGTATATACAAATGAATACACAAAGAAATATCACCATTCTATTTCAGCCATAGTTTTCAAAGACTAATCTTTGCATCAAGGAATATGTTAACTCTGGGTGTTCAAACAGATAATCTACACATGTGTACTTTACAGAGTCCCTTTAAAAATATTCTCAGGGATGGAATAACCAAATGTACTATTTTGGTGGAATTTTTATAGTTTAAGATGGTCTCATAATATTTTATATCATCCATTTACATTTTTTATTGAAATTGACATCTTCTGTTTCTGCCAATATGAAGGGATAGTTATTATTTTGAAGAGTGAAGTAAAATGTCTACTGTCATAAGTTGCCTTTTTCATTTTTCTACTTTTTTTTTTTGCGGTATGCGGGCCTTTCACTGTTGTGGCCTCTCCCGTTGCGGAGCACAGGCTCCGGATGCGCAGGCTCAGCGGCCATGGCTCACGGGCCTAGCCGCTCTGCAGCATGTGGGATCTTCCCATACCGGGGCACGAACCCGCGCCCCCTGCATCTGCAGGCGGATTCTCAACCACTGCGCCACCAGGGAAGCCCCATTTTTCTACTTTTTTAAAGAGTTTCTTACAAACAAATTTGTAAACACTAATCCATTTATCCAGTGGTTTTCTATGATTTGGGGGAATATGGTTGTGAGTAACATGGCTTACAGTTTCATCCAGCTGTAAAGTGTGTGTGTGTGTGTCTCTCTCTCTCTCTCTCTCTCTACTCACATACTACTCGATATATCTAAGGGTCATGCCTGTCTTTCTATGCAGTACCTTCACGAAAATGGCATTATACATCGGGACTTAAAGCCAGAGAATGTTCTACTCTCATCTCAAAAAGAGGACTGCCTTATAAAGGTAAGAAATGTATGTTTTATATGTGGCCAGTAGATTTCTGTTCAGAAACTGTTTTTAAATTCATCAAGTAAAAAGTAGGACCATAAAAAGGTAGAGAACTTGACCTTCCCACTTTTAGCAATTCTTTTAGAGATCAGATGGTATTGCTCCAATCCAGATGTAATGAGCATTTATTGAGCTCCATTGTGTATAAGCCACTTTCATCTTCAGAGGGAGGAAGTAGGGGTCTAGATGAGAGAAACACATCCCCTGTCTTCCTCTGTTTAAAACAGCACTTCCCAATCCTGGCTTCATTTTAGATTCCTCTGTTGATTTAAAAAAAAACCAAACAGGGCTTCCCTGGTGGCGCAGTGGTTGAGAGTCCGCCTGCCAATGCAGGGGACATGGGTTCGTGCCCCGGTCCAGGAAGATCCCACATGCCGCGGAGCGGCTGGGCCCGTGAGCCATGACCGCTCAGCCTGCGCGTCTGGAGCCTGTGCTCCGCAACGGGAGAGGCCACAACAGTGAGAGGCCCACGTACTGCAAAAAAAAAACCTAAAAAAACCACCCAAACAAACCGTGACACCAAGCCTACGCCTCAGAATCACTGTAGATGGCACCCAGGTGTAAATATTTTCCTCAGGCTCCTCGGGTATTCCAGTTTGCAGCCAAGGTTGAGAAACCGGGGTCTAAGGAGAACCAGGAATAACTAATTAGAATTCTAGAGTGTCTGTTTACGGTTATAAGCCTTTCGTAAGGTTACAGAAAACCCAGATCTAAGTTGAGAAAACCTGGGCCTTTAAGTTCCTTGGCTCAGGAATTTTCATTTAAGCAAAATTAAATAACTTGCAGAGTTTAAAATTACCTTACCAAAACATCAATGTGTAGATTCCAGATTAATGGCAGCATGAACCATAGGATAGGAACTGTTCTAATCTGCATGTCTTTTGGGACTGGCAGACTATGTTACTCTTTATTTTATGATGTCATTAAAAGTGATTCCCTTTTGTCCTTGCTTTAGATTACTGATTTTGGGCAGTCCAAGATTTTGGGGGAGACCTCTCTGATGAGAACCTTATGTGGTACCCCCACTTACCTGGCTCCTGAGGTTCTTAATTCTTTTGGGACTGCTGGATATAACCGTGCTGTGGACTGCTGGAGTTTAGGAGTTATTCTTTTCATTTGGTAAGAAAAAGTTTTCATCTCTTCAGACTCTGGTTGGAGGTATTTAGGTGAAATCAGCAATGTGTCCAGGTCGAGAGCTTGTGTTTAATTTAGGTCACTTATTTTGACCATCAATTTAAAGCAACACCTAATTTTTCATGATGCTGAAAAAGAAATCGATGTATCCATGAATGCCACTGAGAATGCCACTTGATTTCTTTTCCTTTCTCTCTCTACCAACATTAAGCCTTAGTGGGTATCCACCTTTCTCTGAGCATAAGACTCACGTGTCACTGAAGGATCAGATCACCAGTGGAAAATGCAACTTCATTCCTGAAGTCTGGTCAGAGGTCTCAGAGAAGGGTATGGATACGAAAGGGTTAAGAATTTGTGGTTTGCTAGAATGTGTGTGTGCCGTGGTGGGAATTTCTTTTCAAATTCTGTGATGTTTTCTCCTGTCAATCCTGTTCTTATTTTCTGTTGTTAGTTTTGCACCATTTGAGAGGCAAAGGAAATTATTAGGAACTTGGGCTCCAGAGCCAGGCTGATGTAGGCTCGTGTCCCGGGTCAGCTACTTCCTAGCTCTGTGACCTTAGGCAAGTTATTTAACATCTCTGGGTCTCCATTTCATTTATTTGTAAAAGGGGCACAATAAACCCCTACCTTAAGGGGTTTTGTGAGGGTTAAGTGTAATATGCTCACTGTGCCTGGTATCTATTTAAGTGTGCAAAATAATGGGTAACTTTTTAGTTACAAGGTCTCCTTTGAATTAGTAAGCACAGCAAGAGCTAAATGTAATTACTTTGTATTTTAGAATTTAAAAGGGTAACTTTGTAATTCTCAAAAGAAAAAGTAGAAAACTAAAACAATGTACCACAGATGATTGTGCTAAGTGTCACAGTGTCTAAGGAATAATATTGCAATATACAACCAGCCTCCACTTGTTGCTGGCCGTCAAGTTTTGTTTCTGCTCCTTTGTTTCAAGGAGCGAGCTCTCGCTGGCCGAGGAGCTCTCACCATCACTCTGTGGGTCTTGGAGAGAGTTGGCTGAACATCCTGAGTTTTAGAACTGGGGGAAGTTCATCTTTAATTAGTTTGAACTTGAGTCCAGCAAGGAAGTAGGGATGGAGAGCTAAGAGGTTGTGATGTCTGAGCAGGGAGTGTTGGGGAGCATCATGGTCGTTCCTGGTGTTCTAGAGCACGTGGACAAATACAGAGTGGGGAGGATTAGGGGGCCATGCCTACTGATCACAATGACCTCAGCCCCTCTCTCCTCTTTCTGGATGTTGGCCTGTGATTCTGGCATACTCTAATTTTGTTGATTTAATGCCTTTATCCTTCTCACTGTGATTTGCCAAATTATCTTACTGCTTTAGCTCTGGACCTCGTCAAGAAGTTGTTGATAGTGGATCCAAAGGCACGTTTTACGACAGAAGAAGCTTTAAGACACCCGTGGCTTCAGGTGTGTATGGGGCAGTGCCTGCCAGCCTAAAATACCCGGGCAGCCCTGAACGGTGCCTGAGAGATGGGGAAGAGGATGAAAACATACGTTTGCTTTGTTGGGTCTGTTTAATG
This sequence comes from Grampus griseus, assembly GCF_964374135.1. NCBI lineage: Eukaryota > Metazoa > Chordata > Mammalia > Artiodactyla > Delphinidae > Grampus > Grampus griseus. Next base: position 21,632,279 of record NC_139006.1, on the reverse strand, counting down.
CAATTTTTAAAGACTGAGGTTTAGGTGTGTCGGTATGTGTATGTTTGTCTGTGGGTCTGAGCGTGGGTGTGTCTCGTGTTTGTGTGCAACCTTTACAACTTGACCTGGATAGACAAGCTCACTTTATGGCCTGTCCTGGTTCCACTTGGCTTCCCTGTGTCTGCGGTTCAGTTGTGTTCCATTGTGCTCCTTTGAGAGATTGTTCTAGCTCCAAATTTCCACCCTAGCTATGTCCTTCTCTTCTCTCAAACACCGTACCCCAGACAGGCGGGATGGGCTGCGTTCCAGCCATCTTCAACCTTAGATCAGGGAAGCAGGGGTGGGAGGAGGGGAGCAGCCTCGCTGGGGTAGAATCTGGCTATTTCTGAAGCCCAAGTGATTGGGCATGAGGGGTCCCACTTCTCGTTCATGGTGAGTCAGCATGCCGTTAGCAGATTGTCACCTGTGCCTTTCAAGTCTGCATTTCCTCTGTGTCCCTGCTGGGGGTTGTGGCTGCCATTAGATTATGTACTGATCTCATTTGAGCTGCCAGGGTTGGAAGTCCTTAGTGGCTTTGGTGGGCTAGTCTTTGGTGTTAGAATTCACTATGGCCTCAGGCAGGCTTTTTGATGGATGCCAGGTCTTCTGTTAAGTGGAGTTCCTTTTAGCACAGCCATATGCCTTTCTGTTAACTTTCATTTGGTCTCTGTTTCCTGTGGGGATGGGGGACTTAACCAGGTTGTTTGAGCTGGAGGCTCACATACTGTGGGAATTTCTAGTCCAGGAACTCCTTGGGCCATCTAGTCTCAGCACTGTGCTTCTGGAGCTCTGGGAAGAGTGTCCTCGTTCTTTCTCTCTTCCAGCCCTCCACACCGAACAGTTCTGCTCAGGCCAGCTCAGGTTGAGAACGAGAAATCCTTACAAGAAACAAAAAGTAGATATATGTGTTTGGGATGTTGCCCTGGAAACAGCAGTCCCTCCAGAAAAAAATCTGTCAGATGATTTAGCACTTAATAGACCACACAGATTTGAAACTGCAGGACCCTAGAGAAAAGGAATTTGGAAATAAAGGGTGCCTTTGCATGTGGGGACTTAATTTTGATGAAAAAGAAAACATTCCTCTTGGCTCTTTTCATGGGCCTTAATAGGGAAACTCTTGGGGGCCAGATATGGAGGTAGAGGAGCTGTGTTAATCTTGAAGAAAACAGAGCTTGCCAGTTAGGCCTGGGAACAGGGTTTACATCTGCCCAAAATGTACAAACAAGCATAGCCTATTTTTCTTGTATTTTTTGTCTCAAAATTGTTAACAACTAAGGAAAAGGTGAAATTCAACCCTGCCACAGGGGTCTCACTTGAATACTCTTTTGTCCACATTTTATTTTTGCAGCAGAAGGCGGAGTGAACATTCAGTGAGGACGAAGATGCCAAGTGCCCACAAAAATCACCTGCTGGTGACAGTTTAGGTTTCATTTTGGGAAAATTCAGTGTTTTTGAGGAAACTAAATGGTTTTACGGGTCTGACACTGGACTGAGTGTTTGGAATGTGAATTCTGATCTCTTTTTTGTTATTAACAGTGTCCAATTTTGGGCGCATCCCTTATACCCACCTTTGACCTCATGTTCACTTCTTTTTTTTTTTTAAATTAATTAATTTATTTATTTTTGGCTGTGTTGAGTCTTTGTTGCTGTGCGTGGGTTTTCTCTAGCTGCGGTGAGAGGGGGCTACTCTTCATTGCGGTGCGAGGGCTTCTCATTGCAGTGGCTTCTCTTGTTGCGGAGCCCGGGCTCTAGGCACGCGGGCTTCGGTAGTTGTGGCATGCGGGCTCAGTAGTTGTGGCTCGCGGGCTCTAGAGTGCAGGCTTAGTAGCTGTGGTGCACGGGCTTAGTTGCTCCGCGGCATGTGGGATCTTCCCGGACAAGGGCATGCACCCATGTCCCCTGCACTGGCAGGCGGATTCCTAACCACTCTGCCACCATGGAAGTCCATGTTTACTTCTTGAAATAGAGGATTTTTTCCTGCTTAACTTGGAGGCATATTACAATGTCACATTTTTGAAAAGATTGTAGACATCTCAAAGGAAGGGTATTTACAGATACACATTCTATCTGTGGTATGTAATGATCTCCTTTTTCAGATTACTGCTTACCGATGACTCTTTATTTTCATTTCTGGCTGTGCCATGGCTTGTGGGAACTTAGTTCTCCAACCAGGTACTGAATGCGGGCCCCAGCAGTGAAAGCACTGAGTCCTAACCACTTGACTGCCAGGGAATTCCCAACTGATGACTTCTTTTAAATACAGGCTTAAATAGGCTTGTGGTCATTTCTGTTTGGCTGCATGGTTTCATCTCTTCACGCATTCATTCATGCTTTCAGAGGACAGGTAAGGAGCTCATGTGTCAAGCACTGTTAGGCACTGTGGATACACAGTCCAGGTGGCGGCCAACCCTGACTACAGAGCAGTGAGCTACATGTGGTAATAGGGGTAGGCACAGAGTATGGAGGATCCCCAGGATGAGGACTGCCCACAGGGCTTCTGGTACCCACAAGTTCACACGGTGTGGAGACTGTCTAAGGCCAGGGTGGCCTGGGGATGACATAGCAGTATTACTTTGCTCAGGCTGCCATAACAGAGTACCACTGACTGGGTGGTTTAAACAATAGAAATTTATTTTCTCACAATTCTGGAGGCTGGAAGTCCAATTTCAAAGTGCCAGCAGGTTTGGTTTCTCCTGAGGCCTCTTTCATTGCCCTTCAGGTGGCTGCCTTCTCTGTGTGTCTTCACTTGGTCTTTTCTCTGTGTGCTTACATCCCTGGTGTCTTCTTCTTTTCTTATGAGAACATCAGCTATAATGGATTAAGGCCCCACCCTAAGAGCCCAATTTAAACAAAAAATTTATTATATTTAAGTATGGTTGCTTTACAATGTTGTGTTGGGCTTCCCTGGTGGCACAGTGGTTAAGAATCCACCTGCCAATGCAGGGGACATGGGTTCGAGCCCTGGTCCGGGAAGATCCCACATGCCACGGAGCAACTAAGCCTGTGTACCACAACTACTGAGCCTGCGCTCTAGAGCCTGTGAGCCACAACTACTGAGCCCGTGAGCCACAACTGCTGAAGCCCGTGCGCCTAGAGCCCGTGCTCCGTCAGAAGCCACCGCAATGAGAAGCCCACCCACCACAACGAAGAGTAGCTCCTGGTCGCTGCAACTAGAGAAAGCCCGTGCACAGCAACAAAGACCCAATGCAGCCAAAAGTAAATAAATAAATAAATTTATATTAAAAAAAAATGTGTTCATTTCTGCTGTACAGCAAAGTGATTCAGTTATATATATGTATACATTCTTTTTCATATTATTTTCCATTATGGTTTATCACAGGATATTGAATATGGTTCCCTGTGCTATACAGTAGAACCTTGTTGTTTATCCATTCTCCATATAATAGTTTGCATCTGCTAATCCCAAATTCCCAGTCCATCCCTCTCCCACCCCTACTCCCCCTTGGCAACCACGAGTCTGTTCTTCATGTCTGTGAGTCTGTTTCTGTTTCATAGATAAGTTGATTTGTGTTATATTTTAGATTCCACATATAAGTGATATCATATTATAATCTCTAGGTCCATCCATGTTGCTGCAAATGGCATTATTTCATTCTTTTTTATGGCTGAGTATTATTCCATTGTATGTATGCACCACATCTTTATCCATTCATCTGTCGATGGACATATAGGTTGTTTGGCTATTGTAAATAGTGCTGCTATGAATATACGGGTGCATGTGTCTTTTTGAATTATAGTTTTTTTTTTTTTTTGCTGTACTTGGGCCTCTCACTGTTGTGACCTCTCCCGTTGCGGAGCACAAGCTCCGGACGCGCAGGCTCAGCGGCCATGGCTCACGGGCCCAGCCGCTCCGCGGCATGTGGGACCTTCCTGGACCGGGGCACGAACCCATGTCCCCTGCATCGGCAGGCGGACTCTCAACCACTGCACCACCAGGGAAGCCCCTGAATTATAGTTTTGTCCAGATATATGCCCAGGAGTGGGATTGCTGGATCATATGGCAACTATTTTTAGTTTTTTGAGGAACCTGCATACTGTTTTTCCATAGTGGCTGCACCAATTTACATTCCTACCAACAGTGTAGGAGGGTTCCCTTTTCTCCAAATCCTCTCCAGCATTTTTAATTTGTAGACTTTTTAACGATGGCCATTTTGACCAGTGTGAAGTGGCACCTCATTGTAATTTTGATTTGCATCCCTCTAGTAATTAGCGATGTTGAGCATCTTTTCAGGTGCCTGTTGGCCATCTGTATGTCTTCTTTGGAGAAATGTCTGTTTAGGTCTTCTGCCCATTTTTTGATTGGGTTGTTTGATTTTTTTTGTTATTGAGCTGTATGAGCTGTTTATGTATTTTGGAAATTAAGCCCTTGTTGCTCGAATCATTTGCAAATATTTTCTCCCAATCTGTAGGCTGTCCTTTGGTTTTGTTTGTAACTACAAACAAAACCTTTGCTGTACAAAAGCTTGTAAGTTTGATAAGGTCCCATTTGTTTACTTTTGCTTTTATTTCTATTGCCTTGGGAGGCTGACCTAAGAAAACAATGGTACGATTTATGTCAGAATGTTTTGCCTATATTCTCTTCTAGGAGTTTTATGGTGTCATGTCTTATACTTAAGCTAAGAGCCTCATTTTAACTTAATTAGCTGTTTGAAGGCCCTGTCTCCAAATACAGTCACAATTCTGGGGGTTGGGCTTCAACATATAAATGGGGTCTGGGGGGGCACAATTCAGTCATAACTCACACAGTTCAGCCATGACAATCACAATTCAGTTGCCACAGCGACGGGGGAATAGCATTTTCAACATTGGTTGGGTCCCTCTGATATGGAGGCCCCTGTGCTTATTACAGTGCCTGGCATCTAAGCGTCCTCAACTGTTCACTGAATGAATGAGGGAGGTGGGTGGGCAGGGAGGCACAGAGGGCATTTCTGGCGGAGGCTGTAAGCAGGTGTAGGAGGAAATAAGGAATGGACCTTTGAGAGTGGCCTTGCTGAGAAGTGAGATCCTAGAGGACAGTGTGGAGTGGAATCCAGATGAACTTGGCACTTGGGCAGTGGGGAACTACACTGAATGATGCAATAAACAGTGATGGAAGCAGGTGATTCTAGCTACTAGATGTAGAACAGGTGAATTCATCCTCGAGCACTAATTTTTCTATATCCATCAAATTGCTGAATATTGAAGGCCTTCACTCCTAGGTCCTTTCTCCGCACCCACCATGGTGCACTTGGCGTAGTGGGAGGAGTGGAGCGGGGGTTGGATGGAAAAGTACATGAGGATTTGGAAGTGGGCTGCTCTGGGTCTGTATTCTGCACATGCTACTTGTGAGTGGCTGAGCTCAGCTTTCAGCTGGCCCCAAAGCCCAAGTCCTAGTCCTGGGTGTTTCACCTTTCTGAAGGTAGGGAGGGCTGTCACCTCTCAGGGCTCCCAGATGCAGAAGTGAGCCCTGCAGAAGTGATTATTCATGGAGGTGGGCAGGAGTTTTCTGTGTACCCTGCCCCACCCCTCATTTCCCTCTCCAGCAGCAAGAAACACCTGTTCACTTTTTTTTCTCATTAGCTCTGGGATATTGTGGGCTTGAAGTCCTTCTGGCAACTTGTGCAGTGCTTGCTGCGTGAATTTTCCTCGGGTGCAGGGTTGCTTTGTTAGGGTGGCCCTGGTAACTGGTCTCATTGTTGGCAGTGGGAGGGGGGACCTCCTGGAAAGATCTGGGGAGCAGCATGGAGCCAACCCCAGCCTTTGACCTCCTGATCGCCATCTCTCAGGATCTGGGATGCTGGCTCTGAAAGATTGACTGCTAAGGTCTATGGTTCTCTCTGACCCACCTGGAGTTTTGTTTGTTTTGTTTTGTTTTTTGCAAAATAAAATTTATTTGCTAATGAAATTAAAATATAGTGAAAACCAAGAAAATGCTCTTTCAGAAGATTTTATCATATTTCAGCTATATTCTATTGATAATAATTACTTCTATTTTTATTATTTGTATATCACCTTTCGGTTTACCAAGTCCTTAATAATTCTCTCCTACATTAACACTAGTCAAAACACTTGAAACCATTTGAAATAGTTTGATGGGGCTTTGCGACATAGTGTAATGCATTTTCTACCACAGATTTTCAAGGATCATATAATGAAAATAAATTTATATGACAGGTTTGGATAAGCAGCTATTTCTTTGCTCCCTTGTTTTCACAGATGAAATTATGTAATTCCGTAAGTATATTTTAGTCAACCAATCCTTTTGTTACATAGTTATATAATGGAAAGG